>NC_056668.1:6961500-8343500 GCF_018350195.1 Panthera tigris
GAGCCTGATGCAGGGCTTGAACCCACGAAACCACGAGATCATGACCTGAGCCGAAGTCAGACACTTAACCAACTGAGCCACCCAGGTCCCCAATAGTTTTTTTTTTAATATGGAATTTGAACATCGCTTCTGTTGCTTTTCTATTAATGCTATTTGTTGCAAATATTTTTTTGAGATTTTAAAACTGTTTTGTGTGTAAAATACTGCTTATGTCTTTCACTGTTTCATTGTTTCGTTTGCCAATGTATCTTTTCAAATGGCATGCAGTGTTTGTAACAGTTTGTCGTCAATTATGGCTACAAAACTGAATTCAGTTGTATGAGGGATCATACTTCCAAGTAAAACAAATACAAAATGTTTTGGTCTTATTGTCTTCAAAATCAGCTCCTTTGTTGTCATGTGGTTTACTGTGATTGCTGCATTCAGAAAAAGGTGTTTTCTCTTGGCCAAAAAGGGGCCATCAATAAATTAGGGTTATAAATAAATAATACACACTCTACTTCCCTTATTTAGTTGTAACATTAAACTATAAATTTAGAAAGGGATGATAAAACTTAAAAAAACATGTAAAAAATAGCAAGATATAAAAATAACTATGTGCTTACTTTTTCTCATTTTTTAAATATACTTTTGGCTTATACTTAACACACTGACCGTAAATGTCATACATTATGATGGGGCCCTCCCAGTGCATGACCAGATTGGTTCACGATGTGACTTCTGAACTGGTCTATACTGCGTTCAGAGGAACGAGTCCACCGAACACACATTTGGTGGCACAGTGATGTCCAGTTGCCGTAAAAGTTCCCAGACCCTTCTTGCTTTGTATACTTCCCTCATCGTGGATGAGGAGTGAACATTCTGGGACTGGGCACTGGTCTGCGGACCAGACTTTGAGCCCCACTGCTACAGAGGAGATTGGGGTCAGAGGGGCTCAGAAAGCAGTCAGTCAACACATTTATTCAAATGAGCTTCAACTATTCTTATTATAATGGGCTTTTTGGGGCTGCCTCAATGAGTTTATCGAAGATTATTCTAAGTAGTCAGCACCATAATGCTAACAGTATGAATTAACAAGTGCGTAAATACTCTGCTTTCCACGAAGCAGCTGGCGTGGGAGCAGTGCTTTTACTGTAGACCTAGTCAAAAGTCGAGTGTCAATATGAAAACCAACAGAACCTAGATCCCAAAGCCAGCTCTCCAAAATCAGCCTGACCTAGGACCTCTGTTTTTCCTTTCGGCTTCTTGGAAGCAGTGCCTCGCCCTGTGCTCAAGTTCAAGGCCGTGCTTTGCCTTCTGCTGTTTGAGCCAGCCCATGCTCACTGCTTTTAGTCTCCTCATATAGCACCTTGACCTGCTTTCTAACAGGATGTTTTGATCTCTTTCCCAGAGAACACGGTGATGAGTGTAAGGGGAGGCCATGAGGGTAGTATTTAAAAGATTAGCAGCTCTTGGGGCGCCTGTGTGGTTCTGTTGGTTCTGTTGGTTGAGCGTGCAACTTCGGCTCAGGTCGTGATCTCGAGGTTCATGAGTTCAAGCCCGCGTCGGGCTCTGTGCTGACAGTTCAGAGCCTGGAGCCTGCTTCGGATTCTGTGTCTCCCTCTCTCTCTCTCTGCCCTTCCCCTGCTCGTTCTTTCTCTCTCCCTCTCCCTCCCTCTCTCTCAAAAATAAACATTAAAAAATGAAATAAAATAAAAGATTAGCAACTCTTAAAAACGAATGATACAAGCAGACCAAATCACTGTGTTTTTTTAGACCTTTGCCTCTGAGAGAGAAATTTATATATTTCTCAATTTTTCATTCTGCCTTCATAAGCTTGTAGTGCTGAAAATGAATATTCTGGATGAAATAAGTCAGCACTTTTGGAGAATGCCTTTCTCTTTCAAAGCAACAGTTTCAAGCCATAAGGTATGCATCGAGTTTATTTCTGTTCTAAACAAAATTCTCAAAGGATGTAGGTGGGTTGATGTGAGAGATACGGTACATCCTCTTTGCGCAGTTACGACACCGCATTGTCTTTTGGGGGCAGTGTAACGGGAACGTGATGTGACTATACATGAATATCTATATTTTTATTTCATTCATTCACTTGTTCACTCAGCATTCTCAAAATATGTTTTCCGCGTGCCAGAATATTTGCTGACTGTTGGGGATATGAGCATATGAAGACATTCTCTCTTTAGGGTGCTCACAATGGAGTAGGGGAGGCAGCCTCTAAGATGTTGTGGTAAGGGCTCTGATGAAAATGACTCGTGTCAACACCTGCCGTGTTTCAAAAGTACTACTCTCAGTGCTTTACATTTCTTAAAATGTCGAACAGTTGCCACAGTTTTATCCCGCGGGTGCTCTTATGGGCACTTTGCAGATGCAGCAAGTGAGAGCCAGAAGAGGTGAGGAATCGCCCGAGGGCGCACAGCTTGTGAGTGGGGGAGCTGAGATTCAAAGCCGTCTAGCTGAGCTCTGCTCCCAGCTCCGCACTGGGACGGAGGTGGACAGGTGCTCCAGGAGGAGCCACGGAAGGGGTGTTTCACCAAGACCTTGCAGGCATCAGGGATGGCTTCCCAGAGGGGCTGCTACATGCATTGGTTGTAAAGGGCAAATCAGAATTATCTGGAACGAGCACAGAGGCGGATTCCAAGAAGTGCATGCAAAGCGCGCGGCTGGAGTGCTGGGCGCATTCCGGAGGCAGCCAGCGGTGCACCGAGGCTGCACCGTAGGACGGGCAGTGGAATGGCCGGAGATGACCCAGAAGGTAGGAGTGGGGACCTCCAAGTCGCATTGTTGGCTCCTCTTGGAACTTTTTTTTCCAAGGCTTCAAATGCAGCCTGAAGGATAAAGACACCTGAGATGCTTTAATAAATAGTTTCACTAGTCACAATGACAGACATCTCAAGAATGTTTTTATTTGATATGGGATTACTACGACTCTGAGAGCTTTAAAAAATTATTGTAAAAAATTTGCTTGGGAAGAAATGACTCACTTGAATTGTGAGTGAGTGAATTGTGAGTGTTATCAAGGATACAGTTAGAGATCTCCTTTAAGAGATCCCGTGGCTGAGTGTTAGAGCCGCACCGTTAACTTACGGAATAATGCTGCTTGTGTGTTGGAGGCAGGGAGTTCAAATGCATAGATTCGAGTTCAGTTCCTCCCAGGCAGGTGAAATTCTATGCCCTAGTCCTATGATTGCCTCTAGCGCAAAGCCACATAGGCACTTCATTTCTGAAGGGGGGAGCATCCGAGTCTAGGACTTTGATTCTCTGCGACGGTTATGTGGAAAACAAGCTCAGACACGTGAGAGCCCTGTTGCACGGGCTCATATTGTTGAACGTGTCATTGTCACGTGACAGAACCCTCAAACACCACCTGGCGGGTGAATTCTTATTTTGCTCACGACGAACTTCTCAGAGGTAATTTGCAAAAGTCTTACGTGTGGCTGCTACGTTTTAATCCAGTCTGCACTGCGTGAGAAATTAACCTTTGTCTTCATTTCCTTTCTGTGTATTTCATGGGTGTGCACCACACCTGCGCGTGTGTATGTCTGTTAGCTGTGTGATACGGAAGGAGTCCCGGGAAGCCTTTTAAAAGCTCGGGATGGGCCGAGCCTCATTTTCCTCGCTGTCAGCCCGCTTTCAATGTCCTCTGTTGATCCGGCTCAGGATGCAAAGAGGAATGCTAGTTGGTGAGTTGCAGTTAATGGTGGAGAGTGAAAAGCCCAGAGTTGGGCTAAAACGAGGATGTATCCCTTGCGCCCACTGAGCTGATGGCCTGTGGCAGGGGCGTCCTGGTGCAGTGGATGGTAGCCTCCGAGGGGTGTCCTCCAGGATGCGCCCACCTCTCTTCCCGGTGGTCCGGCACCTGGGCAGTCCGGGGGCGAGCCAGAGTCCCAGAGGCTCCTTCCAGAACAGCCTCTTGCTTAAATGGGGGTTGAAGGCCGCGTCTGCCCTCTGTCGCTTCCCAGGCTTACGCACTCCGCGTGTAGCCTGGATGTCGGCGCACCAAAGGCCGAGATTGTTCTGTGCTCGCCTTTGTGAACAGCTCTGCTGGCTCATTGATCTTGCAAATCTGTTGGGCTGAGCTACCACAATGGCTCACGTCATGTCAGAATTCCCCTTCAGAGCAGATTCTCACTTGGAAGGGCACTCATGTGGAGTGGGGTGGAGAACACCTAAGCAAAGTCTGGAAGTTCCGGTGGTAAACTTGAACCAATTCAGTCTTACCTTGGGCTGACCTTGCACGGCCACCTGGAACTGTCTTGGGGTCAGGGGCCTACCGTCTTTGAGGTAGGCTGATGTTGCTTTTTGGATGTATGTGTGGGGGGACTGGTTTCATTTATGTATCAGTCAGCTTTTGCTGCAGTGACAAACAGCTCTAAAAAAACCTCAGTGCCTTAGAAGAACAGAGGAAGCGGCAGTGGGAGGAAACTTGAGGGCAAGCAGAAACATGTCATTCCTCTTTAAGTTGCCACCTGGGACTGGCGCACGTTCACTTTTGCCTGCATTTATTGGTCAAAGTGGGGCACGTGGCCAAGCTCAAAGCTAAGGGGGAGGCACATATACTTTGGCCGCTAGAAGGCAAGAGCATGCCGTAAGACCACAAGACAGTGCATCGAGCTGCCGTATCCTATTACAGGAGAGAGGGAGCTAAGAGTTGGAACAGTAATCCACGGTAATCTGCCACAATCCATTTATCACATACGGGAGTCCGTCTGTTACTTCAAGGGACCTCATCCAGCCCATGTCTTCCAATACTACCCATGTGCTGATGACTCCCCATGTCTCCATCCCTAACTACGCCCGCTCTCGAAAGCCTGTATCCAACTGTTGACTTGGCCTTTCACTTGGACACCGAATGGGCATCTTTAAACCTGTTCCTCCCGTAGTCTGTGCTCTCTTAACAAATTGTGGAAATCCTCCACATCCTCCCCCACTTCTTCCTGCGGTGCCAGGGGTGAAGTATATTGCAGTATGTCTAACGTCCTTCTAACCAAACAAGTCTGTGCTTGGTGAGTGTGTGTAAGTAGCTTCCAAATGGATTCCACTTTCCAAGCTCTTTAGGGCTGTTGTTTCAGGACCAGATTTACCAGACCGATGCCCCCCTACCCCCAACGCTGCAGTGGGAAAATTGGCTTAGCCCCGGGCGGTGGACAGAAAGGCCTGTCCTTGGATGAACCTGGATGGTGGAGTCCACATTTGACCCTGCCCATTTGTCTCCAAAATCCGTGCTTTTTCTCTACAATGATGTCATTGATAATGTCATTTGCGTGTGGCATCCTTAACGTCTTGATGACGGGAACATTTTAAGGGTTTAGAATATCTGTTTTCTAATTTATTAAAAACCAGTTCCTTACCCACGAGACAGTGGAACCTGTATTTTAAAATGAGTAAAACCAGTGTTCTCTATCTTTGGTCCTTTTCAAGTCACGATAGCGTTCCTTCTGCAGACAGAGTGACCGCAGAGCCGTGGAGCTCATTGGAGTTTTGTAGCTATAAGCTAGAGGTCCGTTTGGCTAGCGCCCACGGGGAGGACAGATGAATTGGCACTGGTTTTAGTCCTCGGAGTAAAGAGCAGGAACAAAAGAACGAATCATAGCTTCGACGCTGCACAATCCCTCCACCCCCTACACCAAACCAAGCCCACAACTGACCACATAAAACCAGACCAGACGAAAGAGCTAAATAGCAGAAGATCCTTTGTGAAGACACCAGGTCACGTTGAGGGTATATAGTACTGATTTATGGATTCTCTTTATCTAACACTTAAAATGCTGATTTACAGAGGGAACACAGCCCAGATACTCTGACAGAGTAGAGCGCTTTTGCTTGGCCGGCGTTCCGTGGATTTTCAACGGGCTGTTCACTGGGTGTTTTCCCATTCAAGTGTGTCAAGCTTTGTGAGTTGGAATCACACTACACACGTTCAAGACTCATCCAAAGACTGCAAACTTTACCAGGTGTCCCCTTTCCTTTGGGGATTGATCCTGGCCATTAGACCATAACCTACATATTTTTCTTCCTCTTTTGTTTATGTTGGTATTCTCATAATAACCATGATGAATTATACCTCAGGATAAAATTAATGCTCCCAGTACTGGAAAGTGATAGCAATGATGCTACTTTAAGCCAGAATACTATAAATTCCTGGCTAAAACAGCACTCTGAGATGGGACAATAGCTTGACTGGCTAATTTATGAAGCCATAAGGCCGGTAATAAATTCTGGTCCTGTAAACGGTGTCAGGCGATGTAGATTGAAACATAATAGATTCAGCTGATACGTCGTGCAGGGCCTCCGGAGCTACCCCCATTAGCTAGAATCTCAGAAAAGTGATGCTCGTAGGTTGGCTAGAAGATCTCATGCACCATCGTTTTAACTAACGTGGAGGACTAAAGGCCATAGTGTTAAGGAACTGGGAGGCCAGGTAGTGAAGTAGGCCTGAGATGAACTGGGAGAGGAGGAAGAAGGGGAGAGGGAAGAGACGTCACATCTTGGGACAGGTCGTTTGTATGCATTGAACACTCTTCTCTGGCCCTCTGGACACCAGGTACGTGGGCCACGATTCCAGACCCCTTTGGCTGGTGAAGCTAGAGTCCCTGAAATACTTTCAGCTCAGCGTCTGGGCTGCCTGGGGGGTGAGGCAGGAACTAGATCTCCGGGTCGAGTTCATCCCAGATGCCATCCTGGAGACGTGGGGGATGTGGATGGCAACAGATCACAGAGCCCGGATTCGATTTGATTTGGAATATCTGGCGGACCCGGTGGTCTTCCTACCTAACCCAGCTTTATGTGACCTTTGTCGAATTACATCTTCGTAATATATTTGGGTCCTCTTCGGTTCCTTCCTCAGATACTATCTTTGATTTATTTATTTATTCCTTTGTTGTTTTAAAATTTGTTTGATGTTTATTTATCTTTGAGAGAGAGAGGGGGAGAGAGAGAGAGAGAAAGGAGACACAGAATCCCAACCCATGGACCGTGAGATCATGACCTGAGCCAAAGTCAGACGCTCAACCGATTGAGCCATCCAGGTGCCCCTGCTGTCTTTGATTTAGTAAGTACTGGCTACATTTTCAGAACTGGGTTTGACTCTGGAACACAGAGTGACCCACTTAATTGTCCCAGCACTCTGGGGCGTAAGTATGATTTTATTCTCATTTGATAGCTGTGAAACTGAGGCACAGAGTGGAGCCTTGGCCAGAGTCACGCTGCTGGTGAGTGGCCGAGGGGAACTGGAACCCATTTCAATTAATTAACCCACTTGAATCTCCGTGCCCGCTGTCTCCCATCACAGGGGTAAAACACTTTCTTCAGCGGAAGGCGATGCTGGGTGGTCCTGGGTGTCCTGTTATGCCCGACACGGTGTGGGTTTTGTGTTCTACTGACAGCATAGCTACATTGCCAGTAGGCCATTGCCTTTTGCTGGAAGAATCTGCTGAAAGGCTGAGTATTGCCCATTTTATTATTATGTTTTCAAAAATTTTTGTTCCTTTTCTTTCTTTTCCTTTTTTTTTTTTTTTTTTGTCCCCAAATGAGGAGACGGACTTGTTCTTGCCCACCTTATGGTTGTGGCAGTTTAAAATGTCACCAGCGAGGGGCACCTGGTTGGCTCAGTTGGTTGAGCATCCGACTTCGGCCCAGGTCATGAGCTCATGGTTCGGGAGTTCGAGCCTTGGCATCGGGCTTGCTGCTGTCAGCACAGAGACCACTTCTGATTCTGATGCGCTGTCCCTCACGCTCTCTGTGCCCCTCCCCCGCTGGTGCTCTCTATCTCAAAAATAAACATTAGAAAAAACTGTCACCAACTAAGCCTCTTGCTTTTGGGGCCAAAGAATGTCTGTTAGGTTCCATTTGCTCTAAGTTGCCTTTCGATTATCGCTCTGTGTTACGTTTTCATTGTTGGCTGTGATTTTTACGGGACTTGCACCGTCCTGCCAGTTTATGGATTCTGATGTTTGCTGCTTCCATTCCTACCTCCTCCTGCATGGATCTGTTTATTCTCGGGTCATCTTTTTCTGCCCTCTTTTGGCAAAGGCTGTGAGGTCACTTTCACTACCCCCCTCCCCCACCATGAGGAGGGGTCTTACTTCCAGCTTCCAGTTGAGGCTGCATTGTTGTGGTACATTCTGCCCGTTTCCCCGCATGGCTTTGCCTTGATTCTCTGTGTTGTTTTCCTCTCTAGTCTGCCTGCCGGTGTTCTGGAAGCTTCTATCCCCGTCCTCCAGTATTGGCCAGTAAGCGTTCAGGCCCGCTTCTCATTCCTTCTTCTGGCCGTGGCTCCTGGCCAGCCCTGCCCTGCGAGGAGCCGCTCCTGCTGACTCAGGGCCACCAGGCATCCCTCCCCTCTCTGCTGGCTATGAGGGTGGCCACGCGGGGTACAGTGGGGCCTTCCTTCCTCGCCACTCTGCTCTGGACAGGGGTTTCTCCCTGTACTCCCTCAGCGGCGGACTCTCAGCGAACTCTAGGGAACAATGACAACAAGTGGCCTCCAGTTTGAATCTGAACAAATCCCATGGCACGTTTACAGTGAGCCGCGAATAATGCCGACGCTACAGGACATCTCTCCCGCACCTAGGGCAGAAGCTCTCCTGGTGCCTCCACTCATTATGTGCCGTGGAAACGAGCACAGGGGCGCCTGGCCGGCTCAGTCGGCAGAGCGTGAGACTCTTGATCTCAGGGTCATGAGTTCGAGCCCCATGTTGCTTGTAGAGACCTCTTAAAAATAAAATCTTTTTCAAAAAAAAGAGTGAGTGTAGGATTGGCATTGCCTCTGGCGGGGGGCGGGGCGGGAATTGGTGAGGAAGGAGGTTTAACCATGTGCCTGCTACATGTATTTGTTCCTTTAAAAACCTGTCAAGACCATTACAAAGGAAGGCGTGGGTATGTTCTTTTTTTAAAATTTTTAATATTTTTTTAAAGTTTATTTATTTACTCTGAGAGAGATAGCACAAGCAGGGGAGGGGCAGAGAGAGGGGTGGACGGAGAATCCCAAGCAGGCTCTGCACGGTCAGCACAGAGCCGGATGCAGGGCTCGATCTCATGAACGGTGAGATCATGACCCGAAATCAAGAGTTGGGTGCTTAACCGACTGAGCCCCGCCAGGTGCCCCTAAATCTCTGCCTTTTAGACATACTAACCATGCCATTGAATCTTAGAATTGGTCATCTCTGCCAAAATTCATGAGGGCTTAGGGGACCCTTCCCAAGGGTTATTGATGTGACTGTGTGACTGTGTCATCCCAGCTGGTCACCACAGGTGGGTTTGCACAAGCAGAAGGGGACCCGGTTCCTCAGGTCTTTTTGCTGGAAATTCGGGCAGGTGAGGTCATGAAATGCTGTCTCTTCTCAGGGCATCTTGACGCATGGATTGGCTTTTGCCGGGAGGAGCATCTCATCGTTTCCTTGGGGAAGGTCCACGAAATTGCCTGGTGCTCCGTGTAGTGGCATTTTTAGAAACCTTTAGAATCCTTTGGCTCCACAAACATTTCAGAAATCAAAGCTGAACTCTATTTAAAACCAAGGGTCACCTCCATTCATTGAGAGGCATTAGTTAGACTGTGTTTCTGCCCTGGAACTCTTGAGGGCTTACGATATAAATAAACGAGGGAGGGGAGGACAGACGGACTGTATGTGTCAACTTGACCGGGCCACAGGGCATCCAGGTGTTTGGTAAGACTTGACTCTGGGTCTGTGAGGGTGTTTCTGGATGAAATGAACGTTTGAGTCAGTAGACTGAGTAAAGCATGTTGCTTCTCCTAATGAGGGTGGGCCTCATCCTATCAGTCGAAGGATGATTCACCTTCTTGTGAATAACAGGGGACTTCTCCTGCCTGACATCAGGAAGGATGCATCAGGTTTTTCCTGCCTTCATACTTGAATCGACACGCCAACCCTTGGGTTTTGAGGCTGCCTGCTTTCAGGCTGGAACTTCTGCTGGTGGCTTTCCTGGTTCCCCAGCTTGCTGACTGCAGATCTTCTACGGGGACTTCTCAGCCTCTGTAATTGTGTGAGCCAGTAGCTTACAATAAATGTCTTCACACACACGCATGCACACACACACACACACACACACACACACACACACACACATATATACACACACATCTTGTGTCTCTGGACAAGCTTGACCAATACATCTCTTCAACTTTGGGTGTTTCCAGACTTAAGTTCCCTTGTTTCTGGACCCTTCTTCAGTTCAGTCCAGTTCAGCAGACGTTTACTGACTGTGTGCTGTGTTCCTGGGGTGGCGTTGAATAGGAGGAGAGCGACGTCCTTCTTCTCAGTGTGATCCCGGGTGAGTGTAGGCAGTAACCCGTGCCTTTAACATATCGCTTCTCTGTTTAGTTCATCAAAACTTTTTTCAATTTTTTAAAATTTGTTTTATTTTTAACGTTGTTTATTTATTTATTGGAGGGGGGCCAGAAAGAGAGAGGGAGAGGCAGAGAGAGAGAGAGAGAGAGAGAGAGAGAGAGAATTGCAAGGAGGCTGCACGCTGTCAGCACTGAACCTGATGCAGGGCTCGAACCCACGAACCGTGAGACCTGAGCCGAAATCAAGAGCTGGAAGCTTAACTGACCATACCACCCGGGCGCCCCCCGGTTCAAATTTGTGCCGCATGGTTAAGAGATGAAAATAGCTTAGTGCCTTAATAACCAATCATTCACTCATTCCCTGAATACTTCTTAGCGCCCACTCTGTGTCCGGTGTTAGACCACAGACAGGAGACACCGTGTAAGTGTGGCTACGGTCTTCCAGCCAGAGGTAAGCCATTGTGAGTGCTTCCTGGCTCATAAGCGCTGACTGGATGCACATCTTCCCAACTCCGCATTCAGTGACATCGTGCTGGTGGCTGGAAGGTGGCCACAGTGGAGTGTTTGTACCATGGAAATTGGCAGTCCCTACAAATTGGGGTTTTTTTTCCCCCTAGGAAAGAACACTTTTACCAGCACAGCACTGCCTCAATCTTACATTGTAATAATCAGCCATCATTTAGCACGAACATTATTATTTAATGTCGTTATTTTTTAAAGTTTATTTTGGGAGAGGGAGAGACTGAGAGAGCGTGCGCGTGTGCAGGCAGGGAAGGGACAGAGAGAGAGAGGGAGGGAGAGAATCCCGCACAGGCTCCGTGCTGTCAGCATGGAGCCCGATGCGGGGCTCGATCCCACGAACTGCGAGATCAGGTCATGAGATCCGAGTCAGACACTTAACTGACTGAGTCACCCAGGCACCCCTAGTATCATCATTAATATATATTTCTTTATCCGATTTTCTACATGCTGGACACTTTACAGACCTTGTCTCAATATTTTTACAGCTACCTCTGAGGTGGTTTCTGTTCACCAGGGAACCGAGGCTCGGGGATGTATGTCACCAAGGTCGACCAAAAGTTAACATCAGAGCCAGAGTCAGACTCAGCCCTAACGTCAGAGCCCCCGATCCCACCCTCTGGGAGATACTGCCTCCTTTCCGAAGGAAGGACCACATGTGCATTTTGGACAGGTGCCTTCCACACGTCCAGTGGCTTCACCTAACGGAATAGGACGCAGGGGACTTTTAGGCTCTGTGAAAAGTCAGTCTGGATATTTTGCTCAGATAATCATTTTATTCAGCTAGATAATTTAGCAACTCTCAATTTTCGCGACATTTGATCTGTTGAGGAGGCGGTGGTCGGTGTGTGGGCACCACCGATTGGTGTTGCCAGTTAAACTCTACCCGCTGTTTATCGAGGTACGAAATCCAGTGCGTCCCCACGATTTCCTGGTGTCTCTCCACTTCTCGTTGTGGTGGGTCATGCCAGCTCTGAGAATCCACTTGCTAGGCAGGGATGCAACCTCTGCCTTGATAAATAAGGAGGGAGGCTTGCTGATGTGTTACCTCGGATTGACACTTAGCATTAGTCACAGGCAGAGCTAGCTGGGCAAACCCAGCCTCCCCCGGAGAGAGAGCCTGTCCCAGGAATCTTAGCACATGGCACGCCCAATTCTTGTCGTTGGGTAGGCTGGTTCCCCAAACCAAGAGGGGGCCGAGCTGAGCATCGTCTGTGCCGTCTCTCCCACTTACTGATCAGATGCAAAGTGTCTGTGCTGCATAAGGACCTGCATGGACAGGAGCAGTCCTGGACTGGTCCAGGGCTCGAGGACGTTGTTGATCATGGACCCAGATCCCTTCTAGCCCCTGCTCTGCTACCTTCGAGGTGGTTTCATCTGCTTGGTCCCAGGATAACTGCCCACCCCCCACCGCTCCCCACCCCAGCGACCTTGAATCTGGTTTTGCTGCAAGAAGGGGAATGTCACAAAAGATGGGTAGGGCTTATGGTAGGAGGGTAAAACTTTCCCAGAAATCTAGAAGATGTTTGTGTACATCTTCTTGGCCAACACCCTTATGCTCTTATTCTATGGACCCATGGAAGGGGTAAAAGCTATTCCTTCTACATGTAAGTTGTGCATCACTGGGGCGCCTGGGTGGCTCAGTTGGTTTAGCATCCGACTTTTGATTTTGGCTCAGGTCATGATCTCCTGGTTCGTGAGAGTGAGCCAGCCCCACATCGGGTTCTGTGCTGACAGCTTGGAGCCTGCTTAGGATTCTTTCTCGTTCTCTCTCTCTCTCTCTCTCTCTCTCTCTCAAAATAAATAAATAAACATTAAAAAAAATAAGTTGCGTTATTATTTTGGGGAGGAGGAAGGTGCTAGAAAGGAGGCTGGGCTTTGGGCTGTGAGCATAGACACTTCTAGCAGGTGTTTTTTCATTGTTCGTAAAACCCGAGGGAGGGGCGACTGGGTGGCTCAGTTGGTTAAGCACCTGACTCTTTCTTTCAGCTCAGGTCTTGATCTCACGGGTTCATGAGTTCGAGCCCTGTGTTGGGCTCTCTGCTGACAGCGTGGAGCCTGCTTGGGATTCTCTCTGCCTCCCCCTCCCTCTGACCCTCCCATCTCTCTCTCTCTCTCTCTCAGAATAAATGAACAAATTTTTAAAAAAACATACCACAAAAACCCAAGGGAAAAATGCCTCAGGGATTTTCTGAGAAAAAGTTCACTCAATTTCCTCAACTGTCCGATGAGCAGAGTGGGATGACCTCCGAAGTCCCGAGTGGCTCTGAAAGCCTGTGGTTCTGTGTTTCTAAGACACCTTGACTTCAGAGGGCAGGATACAAACGATGAAGACAACTGAGGTTCTGAGTTGACCTTGTGTCTTGAGCAAGGGCTGGCTGTGGAGGTGAGCCCACACCTGCTGTTGGGTGTGGATGGGGTCCTCTTCTAGGTAGAATATTCCTCATCTTTTGGGAGCCCACAGCACGCAGACGTAGAATCCCTTCTTTGCCATTTTGATGAGAAGGAACGTGGCAACCTCAGGGTCGTTTGTCACCCTCACTGTGTCACCAGGACGGCCGTTTGTCCTCTGCGGTGGGTGTTGGGGGAACGGACTGGAGAGGAAGGGAAACAAAGTGACACGGGTGCTTGCGTGTCTGCACGGGGAGCAGGAGGACGCCAGTCTGCAGGTGCGTTGCCTGCTGGTGTTTGCGGATGTCAGCGCTCTGGGGACGGTGCCACTTGGGAGAGGCTTCTCACGTTCTCGGGAAAGCGTCCGACGGCCCGCAAATGGGGAAGGAAGAGCTTCCGTGCTTTCCACGAGGACGGCTTTTCATCGCCGTGGCATGTGGTCGCGTGGCACGCTTTACCGACCGGCTCCGACGGAATGAATTCACCCAGCAGCTCCGGTGACAGTGAGACCGTCGGGTTTCACACTTTGGTCACTTTTTAGGAAACACACACATCCACAATAGGCTGAAAAGTGCCTGTGCCCATTTTCATTTGGGAAACTCAGTCTGACCCGAGGCCAGTGATTTCTTTTTTGAACTCGTGGCAGTTGAACAGCTCCGTCTGATTTGTGAGTTTACCGACCAGCCTTAAGTAAGGTGACTGGTGTCCAGGGCTCCCCTGGATGGACACGTCCAGACAGGGTGCCTGGGACACCAGTCCCACCGTGTGCTTGAAGCGCAGCCGACCACGTGACCGTCGGGTTTATGCTGATAAGAACTACCCAACAAATGAGGATGAATCTGGGCATCGGAGCCCCTCCGCCTGAGACGAATAGTTAGCATGTTTGCACATATCATCTGCTGCTTAGAAATGCCCAAGAAAAGAGCTATCATGGTGCAGAGTCACTGTGTTTCCTTTTTTAAATCTGTTTATTCATGAGGATTTAAATAATTCAGTTGAAATGGCAGATGGAGAAAAGCAAAAGACCACGTTTAAAAGGGACACATTGGGTTTAGTATGTGCAGGCATCCTCCGTGTAAATGGAGTCTGCCCATCACACGTGATTTAAGCCTTTTAAAAAATAAGCATGTTACAAAGAAGTTACCATGTATAATGATATAAATTAGAAAACAATTTCTTTTCTTTCTTTCTTTTTTAAAGTTTATTTATTTTGAGAGAGACAGAACATGAGCGGGGGGGGGGGACGGGGGAGAGAGAGAGAGAGAGAGACAGATAATCCCAAGTGATATCATCACTGTCCACGCAGAACCCATTGGGGCTCGAACCCACAAACCATGAGATCATGACTTGAGCCAAAATCAAGAGGCAGATGCTTAACTGACTGGGCCACCCAGGGGCCCCTAAATGGGAAAATATTTTTAAAAACCCAAAGTTTTACTAATATGCTTTAATCAGAAAGCTACTCGGGGGCACCTGGGTGGCCGAGTCGGGTAAGTGTTGGACTTCAGCTCAGGTCATAATCTTGAGGTTCGTGAGTTCGAGCCCCACGTCCATCTCTGTGCTGACAGCTCAGAGCCGGGAGCCGGCTTTCATTCTGTGTCTCCCTCTCTCTTTGCCCCTCCCCTGCTCATGCTCCCTCTCTCAAAAATAAATAAACATCAAAAAATTTTTGGAAAAGTTCTCCTATTACTTTATTTCTTAAAAACAGGAAAAAGAAAGAGAGAAAACTCCTCCAAATCAATCACATTTTCACCGAACTATTTTTGACAAAGGTTTTCAGGTCGTATTTCAATAGTATTTTAAGCTTTTCTACACACTTCCTGACTATAATTTTATAAAATGGAATTCTTCGTGGGCAGGACATTGCTAGAGCTTTAGGACATCTTCTGTGTTCTTTTACTTGGTTGGCCTTTGCCAAAGTGTTGGAAATGTCACCGCATTCTTCCTCTTATTTATGAGTTAGAGTACGTGTAACTTACTTGAGAAAAATGGTTTAAAATGTCTCCAACTCGAGTTAGTTTATTTAAAATTTTTTTTTAATGTTTTATGTATTTTTGAGACAGAGAGAGACAGAGCATGAGCAGGGGAGGGGCAGAGAAAGAGGGGGAGACCCAGAATCCAAAGCAGGCTCCAGGCCCTGAGCTGTCAGCACAGAGTGCAACGCGGGGCTCAAACCCACGGACTGCGAGATCGTGACCTGAGCCAAAGTCCGACGCTCAACCGACTGAGCCACCCAGGTGCCCCACGAGTTAGTTTATTTTAAAATCAAAGCCGTTGGGGTGCCTGGGTGGCTCAGTCGGTTAAGCGGCCGACTTCGGCTCAGGTCACGATCTCGCGGTCCGTGAGTTCGAGCCCTGCGTCGGGCTCTGTGCTGACAGCTCAGAGCCTGGAGCCTGTTTCAGATTCTGTGTCTCCCTCTCTCTGACCCTCCCCTGTTCATGCTCTGTCTCTCCCTGTCTCAAAAATAAAATAAAACGTTAAAAAAAATTTAAAAAAAATCAAATCAAATCAAAGCCGTTAACATTTTGATCCAGGAAAAGAGGAATCGCACGGAACCAGCGCGAGTTTCACAAACCAGGAAACAAAAGTGTACTCCTCCCCCTTCTGTTTTGACATAGCCTTTCAGGAGTCAGTGGGCAGGGATTTGGTACCTGCTAAGCACGTGCCAGAGCCTGTTCCGGGTGCTGGGGATGGGGCAGCCAGCCAAGCCGACTGATGACGATCCTGCCCTCGAGACCTTCCACGCTCCCCCCAGGGGACCGTCCAAAAATAGGACAAACAGGAAATGCCCAACGGGGGCGGGGGGGCCTGAGCGCTAAGGAGCAAAATAAAGCAGGGACAGCGGATGGAAAAATGTTGGGGGTTAGGGTTTTACGGAGTGGCAGGTAGTAGAGGGGGTGTCATGGCAGGGCAGCCTGAAGGAGATGAGGGGAAGAACATTCCAGATGGAGGGAGCACCAGTGCCTCCTGGGTCTGGGGAGCCAGTGTGGGTGGAGTGGAGGTGAGGTCAGAGGAGCAGGGGGACCCATCACGATAGCAATAAGGGGGCTGACAGGCCATAGTAAGGACAGGGTCCAATCTGGTTCTCAGTCAGTGTGAGACGGGAAGCCCGGGAGCGGGGCACTTTGACATGCACGGGTGACGTGACACCTCGGAGGTCTTTACAAGGTCAGGGTGGTTGCCGTGTGGACAGCGGTGTCCAGCGTTGAGGCAGGGTTGCAGGGCTGCGGAACGCCACGGGATGGTCCTGATGAGGCGTGATGGTGGCCTGGACCTGGGAGGCTGCCCTGGGAGGGGGGGTGGGTGGGTGTGCAATATTCTGGATGGATCTGCATGAGCTGTAAGGAGATGGGAGAGGACAAGGACGAAGCCGGTGCTTTGGGTCTGAGCCGCTGGCAGGGATCTGACCCCTGTGTCGCACCTGCCCCTGCCCCTGCCCCTGCCCCTGCCCCTGCCCCTGCCCCTGCCCCTGCCCCTGAGGGTCCTGGGGAAGAGAAGGAGCGTCTGTCAGGGGCAGTTTGGGGCAGCAAGGTGCGGGGAGGGGGGTGGGCAGTGACAAGGAAGAGCCTCTTCCCTTTCAGTCATCTTACCCTAGAGCGTCCCTCCTCCTTCCTGTGAAACACCTTCTGCCCCGTCCTCCGCCTCTCCTTGGCTGCCTCCAGGTGAGGGGCCCGCCACACAGGGGAGAGGTCCCGAGGGCCACTGCGCATGCTCCCGTGCGGTCACTGGAGGTGGCGTCACCCCTGAGGTTTCCTTTCTCACCGCAGCACAACAGCTTCCAAGATGCGCCCAGGACCCCTTTATGGCCTGAACTTGGGTCTGACTTTCAGGGATCCAGGAAACACCTCCATTCGCGTTCCTTCCTGGGAGGCACGGCCTTTGCGGGCCGGGGAGACCCGAGTCCGAGCTTGCCGTGTGTTTGAGTCCTGACCTGGTGCTTCCGTGTCCGTCTCGAAAGCCCCCGGAACTGGCTCACCCTCTGTCCCCTCACTGTGGCCGCTCCTCTGTCCCCACCAGACCCTGTGCTCAGAAGAGCGGCAGCCACCCTCAAGCAGCCTTGTGTTTTCCAGCGGCTTTTCTTTCCTTTAATTATGTGCGTTGGAAACGCACAAAAGCCCGGTCACCATAAAACGACATAAACAATCCCTGTACTCAACCAACCTCATTTCACAGATGCTAACACTTAGCTATATATTTTTTTCAGATTCTTTTTGAAAGAAATAGTGGATGATTCATCCACCCGTCTTCTGTCTCTCCGTTCAGTCCCCAGAAACGGGCGTGTTCTTCCTCCTCGGGGGGAGCTTGGGCTCTGTCTTTGCAGGCGTGTGCCATACCCAGCACACCCCCACACGTGTGAGCTCTTAGAAACGCGTTAAAATGCTTTTCTAAAAGTTTATTTATTTTTAAATAATGAGTGGGGGAAGGGGCAGAGAGAGAGAGGGAGAGAGAGAGAGAATCCCAAGCAGACGCCACACTGTTAGTGTGGAGCCCCCTGTGGGGCTCAAACCCATGAAACCCATGAGATCATGACTTGAACCGCAACCAAGAGTTGGAGGCTTAACCGACTGAACCACCCAGGCTCCCCACGCATTAAAATGGTTTCACACAAACACTATTCCATTAATCGCTTTCCGCCATTTGCTGTGGCCCAGCGTGGTGTCGTAAGATTTATCCACGTTGATGCATATAGATCTGTTCGTATACTGATTTGGCGGTGATTCGGCTCTAAGCATCTCGTCGTTTTCTTTGACTCATGATAATTTTGATTATTTTTTTGTTTCAGAGTCTTCTTTCGAGGTGCCTTTCTGTTATTTCTAATTTTGTTCTGCTGTGGTGAAATGTGGCTATCCATTCTTTGGCGTTTGCGGGTTACTTCTTTGGGACCCGCTACATAGTCAGTTTTTATAAACCTTTCATGTGGACATGAAAAGAGTGTGTTTTTTCTCTTTGGAGCAGTCTTTTTCTTCAATGCCTGTTAGATCTAAGTGGATCATTGTGCTTTTCAAATCTGTATGTAACTGACACATCCAGAGGGTTCTTTTTTTTTTTTTTTTTTTTTTTTTTTTACACTCTGCCTTCATCACTGTGTAGATCAATCTCTTTTTACATCCCTCACTGTTATCTTGGGTAGATTCAAGAACTTTCCAAGCTCAGGTGCCGGGGTGGCTCAGTCAGTTAAGTGTCCGACTTTGACTTAGGTCATGATCTCGTGGTTCATGGTTTTGAGCCCTGCATCGGGGTCTGTGCTGACAGTGAGTATCCTGTTTGGGATTCCCTCTCTCTCTCTCTCTCTGTCTCTCTCCCTCTCTCTCTCACTCACACTTTCTCTCTCTGTCTCAAAATATGTGAATAAACTTAAAAAATACTTTAAAAAAAAGAGCTTTCCTTTATTTCTAATTCTACTCATTTTTGCTTACATATTTTGAGGCTTTGTTGTTTGGTGCATGCAGCTTCTGGGTTTTCCCATTTTCACGGTGACTTATTCCTTTTTATCATTCAGCATTGCCCATCTTTATTCCCAGTAATGAATTTTGTCTTAAGATCTACTTTTTCCTGGTACTAAAATTGCTCCTTCACCTTTCTTTTTGTTAGCAGTTGAACTGCTTTCTTGGTTTATCACATGTATCTTTTTTGCTTATTTATTTTATTTGAAAAGATTTTTAAGAGGAAGAGAGAGAGTGCACACGTGCAGGAAGCGGGGGGGGGGGGGGGGAGGCGGACAGAAGATCTGAGGCCGGCTCCGTGCTGACGGCAGAGAGCCTGACGCAGGGCTTGAACTCGAGAATTGAGAAATCACGACCTGAACTGCCGTCGGATGCTCAACTGACTGAGCCACCCAGGTGCCCCTGGAAGGTAATACATTCTCATTTAAGTTAGTTTGGGCTCCTGCTCCAAAGTTATGATTATGCCTCGCCTGGCGAGGCAGACAGTTAGGCCCTAGCTCTGTCTTCTTCCCACACAGCCCCAGGCCTGGACTTTTACCCTCTCCTCCCGTCTGCCATGTGATTGCTGCCCCTACACCCCCTCGTTCCAATCTGCTTTAAAATTCTCCCCACATTGGGGCGCCTGGGTGGCTCAGTCGGTTGGGTGTCCGACTTCGGCTCAGGTCATGATCTCGCAGTCTGTGAGTTCGAGCCCCGCATAGGGCTCTGTGCTGACAACTCAGAGCCTGGAGCCCATTTCAGATTCTGTGTCTCCCTCTCTCTGACCCTCCCCCATTCATGCTCTGTCTCTCTCTGTCTCAAAAATAAATAAACGTTAAAAAAAAATTTTAAATTCTCCCCACACTGATCACTGTTACCATAGTTTCAATTGTATCAATGTTTATCTGGATCTCTGAACTGCTGATTTTCTTTGTTTACCGTTGGTCCTTGAATTTGACTTTTTTTTTTTTTCCTTCTTGGCTTAATTTCCTTGTTCCTACAGACATGCTTTGGTAGTTCTTTAATGAACGATCTGTGAGTAGTAAAATCTTTCAGTCTTTACCTCCACATATCTTCCGTGTACCCTCCCTCTTGAATGATCATTTTGCCTGACACAATTTTAGGTTACCGGTTCGGGTCCTTCAGCTCTTTGAATGTTTTATTTTGTTGCCTTGTGGCATCTGTTGTTGCTGAGGAGAAACTTGTACCCTTCACACTGGTTCCTTTGTAGACAGTCTCTTTTCTGTCCTCTGGCCAGTTAAAAAATTTTTTTTAAATGTTTATTTATTTTTGAGAGAGAGAGAGAGAGAGCGAGCGAGCATGAGCAGGGGAGGGGCAGAGAGAGAGGGAGACACAGACTCTGAGCTGTCAGCACAGACCCTGATGTGGGGCTCGAACCCACAAGCTGTGAGATCATGACCTGAGCCAAAGTTAGACACTTAACATACTGAACCACCCAGGTGCCCGAGTCTTCTGGACACTTTTAATGCCTGGTATTTCATGTTTCATCACGTTAGGGCCAGATGGGGATTTAATTATATTTATTTTGCTTAGGACTTCTTTTATTTTTGTATTTTTATTCTGCAGTCACAATTCTTTCTTCTAATCTGGTTATGATTTTTTCCTAAGTATCTCTTTTGAATATTTTTTTGTCACCCATTTTCACTACTCACTCATCATGGAAACCCTAATAGGTTTGGACTTCACTTTCTAGCCTCCATGCCCTTAACATATGTCTCTCCCTCTCCTTACTTCTTTCTTTCTAGGTAGCTCACTGATGGTTCTCATCATTTGTGAATGATTAATTTTTACAATTGTGTACTAATTTTTTTTATTTCTGTAAGTGTCTTCAGTTATTTCCATTATGACTCCGTTATTTCAACTATATTGTCTTCAGTTATTATTTCTCTGCCTGTTACTGGTTTATACTGTGCTGTTTTTCATTATGGGTTTAATTACTTTTTGAAAAAGTCACTTTAAGCTTATTTTATGAATTCTTTTGGTTTGCTTTTTTTAAAGAATTTATTTTTAAGTAATCTCTATACCCAACATGGGGCTCAAACCTACACTCCCAAGATCAAGAGTCACCTGTTCCACTGTCTGAGCCAGCCAGACGCCCCTAATTTGATCTTGTATCCAAAGAAGAAGCTAACCCTTCTTTTTGCAATGATCACATCTGCTAAAATCTACTCAATTTAGTTTCGTCTTTGTGTTCCTTGTAGTCTTTGCTTGTGATCTCATCTTCAGTGGGGCTTAACTCTTCTGGGTAAATACACTGTAATCTAAAATGTGAAAGGGTCGCTACAAAGTAGGTTTTCTGTTTGTTTCTGTTAGAGCCCTAGGGATTTTGATGGTTATGGGTCAGTTTATCTATCTATCTATCTATCTATCTATCTATCTATCTATCTATCTATCATCTATCTGTCATCTATGCATCATCTATGTTGTTGTGTGCTGTACCGTTAACGGAAATGCGTTCTCACAGTCACTTTTTTTTTCTGCATGTGGCCTTAGGCACACAGCAAACTTCCTTCCTAAGGTGGGTTCCAGTTTTGGCTCTAATGTTTCCTCTGGGCCATAGATGTGTCCTTGGTTCCTGCTTGGGCGTAAGAACCCCACCCAAAGTCCTTAAGATCTATATTTGTGACCCAGGCTCCCATGGGTTCCTGGGACTTCAGCTAGCACTTACCCACTCTTGTTGTCTTTGATTCTAGATCTTGAGGATTTCTTTTTCTTTTGACTAGCACGTAAGTTCTTTTTCTGGGTGATGGGGGTTGGTGGTTCTTTTCGGTAGCATTTCAGCATGTGTGTAACGGGTGTAGGGCCTGTCTCAGGGCAGGCTGCCATGTGGTGGCCTAGGGTTGCTTTTCAGGCAGAATATTTAAGGGACATTCAGTAAGAGAAATCATTTTTTAAAAACTTGTTAGATGACAATGCATACTGTACCAGTGAGAGATGAATTTCTTTATCTAATTTTCTGTTACTGGTGTTGAAAGCGTCAGGATAGTATAGACAGTTTTTTGACCGTTTAAAAAATGGACAGAAGTGGGGAGGAAGACAATAAAAATCTTGTCATTCATTAGGTGGGAAAGGCTGAGGATTTAGTAAAGATTAAACTTCCAACTATGTGCAAAAGGAAGCTGGAAGGAGGACAGATGGAGAAAATGATTTAATCTTATAACCACTGGACATTTATTATTATTATTATTATTATTATTATTATTATTGTAAGAACACTTAACATGAGATCTAGTCTCTTAAAATTTTTTCAGTGTACTGTAGAGTATTGTTAACTGTAGGGAAGATCATTTTAAGGGGAATTAAAACAGAATCTTGAATGGGAATTGGGGGAGAAGAGGTAAGATCTGTGATAAGTATACTCTTCAGTCACATTTCAGACTCCATGTAAGAGAGCAAAGGGATTGTGACTCTTGTCATCACATGAGGCTAATAGAAATTGCACGCGAGTTTTAACTTTGCTCCTGTTCAAGCTTACCTTATCAGACGAGGGTCTCTTGAATGTGTTCTAGACTGTTCTTCAGGATCCTGCATGGACATGAAGGTTGGATTAGCACTTAGGTAGGATGCAGTGAATAATACTCATGATGCATAAACTATAAAAATGCTAAAAAAGCTAACGTGTATTTGAATATTTTTGGAAAGACACATTCCAGTGGCTGTAGAGAGAAATGTGTATGCTTCCAAAGAGAATTTTTAATTTTTGTCTTTTGATCTCCTGCTCATTATAGTAATATATATTTACTCAGAATTTCTTTCTCTTTTAAACTTTTATTTTGAGGGAGAGCAAGAAAGAGAGAGAGAGAGAGAGAGAGAGAGAGAAAGCAAGCATGAGCAGGGGAGGGGCAGAGAGAGAGGGAGAGAGAGAAGCCCAAGCAGGCTCCACATTATCAGCACAGAGCCTGACGCGGGGCTCACATTCACAAACCGTGAGATCGTAACATGAGCTAGATCAAGAGTCAGATGCTTAACCCACTGAGCCACCCCGGCGCCCTGCTAGAGGCTTTTGTGTCTTTCTCTGTATGCATTTTTGTCGAAGGATTTGATCTGGACCGGTTTGAGATCTCCTCCTATGGCACAGAGACCCTCACAAAGAAAAATTCTTTAGGAGAACAGTAATGTGGGGTAAAAGGTACCATTTTGGAGCTGGCTCCATGTGATGTCATTGAGCGTTCACCGTGCCCGCGCACACAGCATTGTGCCCTGCTTTGGCTTCTGCCTGAAATACGTCACCTGCCCCGATGGCAAGGTTGTACCCTCGTCCCAGCCACCGCCACGGCCACGGCTAGGTGAACCTGTTCTCAGTAGAGGCAGACCGCACCTCAGCAGCCTTTTGATGTGGTGTATCTTTCAATTCTCAGCAGGAAATGCACACCAAGTGGAGTCCTGTGCTTTTGAGGACTTTTCACCAGATCTTAGAGTTCCAGAAGTAAAAAGCCTCCTGTGTTTCATTCAGGAAGCCTCCAGCTGCTTAAAGGAGTTGAACGTCAAGCGTCAAACTCTGTTAGGTGTTCAGAGGTATTCTTCGGAAGGGCTTGAGAGAAAGAGAATTAAAAATCACAAAGCCCGCACGTGAATGTGTGACGCAGCGTGACTTTCACCGTGTTTCACCCTCCGCGGCTGTTTACTGGATGTGGAAGGAAGCGCTGGTAACACTGAGGGTGGACTTAATTGCTCTAAATACATCAGCTTCCGCTTTGCCCGTCCGCACCACCTTTCCCCTCATTTAAATCAATATTTAGCAGAAAACATTTGATTTTCCAGTATCTTATGTTTGCACAGCTGTTTTGGTTTCTTTTTAAAAAGTTCCTTCACATTTGCAAGGGACGTGTCAAAAGTTAAAAGCCTACATTGAGTCAAGAAGTACGAGGTTTATGCCAAGTGCGGGGAACAGGATGAAAAGCATTCAGGAAGACCACTCAAGTGGCTCAGGGGTCCTTCAGAGCCCTCACAAGTTCCAAACGTGCTGCACAAAACAACTTCCTTTTTACAAAGTGCTTGTTAAGCTTTGACTTTGTGTGCATTTTGATTCCTTTATGTCTTTGAATTTATTTTAAACTTGCTTCTGTTACGACTCTAGAAGCGAACTGTTATCCTCCCTCCTTTAAGTGGTGACAGGGTGCTTGCACATGGCAACGTGAAGATCATGTTCACGGTGAAGTGCTCATGCAGCGTGGCCAGGGAATGAGAATGCAGGAGTTAAGTAATCCAGTAATGACAACGAGGGAAATTTCTCTTTTATGGGAATAATGGTTAGTTGTGATTCCAGTCCCCACCCTGTATCTGTCCTGACTTCTCTGGTCAGCCTTTAGTAATTAAAACCCAAATTATCTATCTGTCTATCTATCTATCTATCTATCTATCTATCTATCTATCTATCTACTTATCTATCTATCTATCATCTATCAATCACCTGTCTATTATCTATTCATCTATCATCTATCTATCCATCCATCCGTCATCTATCCATCTATTTATCTATCTATCCATCTATCATCTATCAATCAGTCTCTCATCTCTCATCTATCTATCTATCTATCAATCTATCTATCATCTATCATCTGTCAATCTATCATCTATCTATCTATCTATCATCATCATCTATCAATCACTTGTATATCTATCATCTATCCATCTATCTACCATCCATTGGTCATCTATTTATCTATTCATCTATCATCTATCAATCAGTCTATTTATCTATCTATATATCATCTATTATCTATTCATCTATCATCTATCTATCCATCCATCTGTCATCTATCCATCTATCTATTCATCTATCATCTATCAATCTGTCTCTCATCTCTCATCTATCTATCTATCATCTATCTATCTATCTATCATCTGTCAATCTATCATCTATCTATCTATCTATCTATCTCTCTATCATCTATTATCTGTCAATCAATCACCTGTATATCTATCATCTATCCATCTACCATCCATTGGTCATCTATTTATTTATCCATCTATCATCTATCAATCAGTCTATTATCTATCTATCTATCTATCTATCTATCTATCTATCATCTATCAATCCCCTATCTATCTATTATCTATTCATCTATCATCTATCTATCTATCTATCCATCCGTCATCTATCCATCTATCTGGTTATCTATCCATCTATCATCTATCAATCAGTCTCTCATCTATTATCTATCTATCTATCTATCTATCTATCTATCCATTTATCCATCATCTGTCAATCTATCATCTATCTATCAATCATCTATCTGTCATTTATCTATATATCATCTATCTTATCTATCTATCATCTATCATCATCATCTATCTGTCATACCATTCTCTCTCTCTATATATATATGTATATGTGTGTGTGTGTGTGTGTGTGTGTGTGTGTGTGTGTGTATCTGTTAAAGTCATGACACTGGGCTGCTTCACAAATTAGCTTAGACCATTGTCCTTGTTCCTTAAGAGCTCTCCATTGATTTTCTTTAGGTTTTCCAAAGCTGTAGCCATTTATAGACCATGATACTTCCACAGTTGAGCCTCCAGTTAGGATTCCCATTACTGGTGCTCCTTGAACATCGGGTTGGGTTCTTGCCTGGTACGGCGGTGGTGTTTTGGGCTCTGACATCTGAATTGGTGGGAGTGGGGGGTGAGGGTCCTCCTGACCAATCCTGGAATCTGGTGGTTCTCTGAATCATATCACATCTGTCAGTCCCAACAATAAAAGCTGGTGAACCCTATGTCCAGTGGGTGAGGTGATGGTCTGGCGGGCACTTGCTCCTCTGTAAACTCAATCACAATAACCAGGGAGGGAAAAACAAAACAAAACAAAGCACAAATTGTGACAATTATGGAAATCTTGAAGCCAAGTATTCCCAAGTGGGGTTAGACACATGGGTAGATTGGAATCCCAGGCCTGCCATTCCTTTGCAGTGAGCTGTATCAGAGTTTAGAAATTGCCAGAAATCTCAAACTGATAGTCTTGTTGGCTCAGCTCTAGAGGACATTCTATATTAGTGGTTGTCCTAAATAAATAAATAGATAGATAAATAAATAAATAAATAAATAAACATAAACAAAACAGAACAGAACAAGCAAAAACCTCTTGGTATATTTCAGCCATAAATATCCCTTAATTGTTTAATTCTATCCTTTTTTTTTTTTGTAATGTTTATTTTGGGAATGAGAGAGAGAGAGAGAGAGAGAGAGGGATCAGGGGAGGGGCAGAGAGAAAGGGAGACACAGAATCCGAAGCAGGCTCCAGGCTTGAAGCTGTGAGCACAGAGCCCGATGAGGGGCTCGAACCCACGAACTGTGAGATCATGACCTGAGCCGAAGTCGGACGCTTAACCGACTGAGCCACCCAGGCGCCCCTAATCCTACTTTCACCTGGTTCTATGATTTTACCCCATTTCAGATTTCGTTTTATTGCATTTCTTGGGCAGATACAAGGGGCTCCCACTACCTGCCCTTCACTCATCTCGGGAGGAGGCGGGGGGTGACTGACGCCGTCTTGCAGGCCCGGCGGGAGAAGGGAAACCACATAGGATGAGGTCTCCCCTGTGTCCCTTCATTGTATTTTGAGGGGGCTGCCTCCTGTGGCGCGGGTGGGGACCCTGTGACACCACACCGGGGCTGTTCTGAGTTCTGTCCTTCAGGGGACATCTGCCGTCTCAACCGCCCTACCCTGAGAGAAAATGAGAACCCAGCTGTGAATTTCAAATTTCTATGTCGCTGGACATTTCTTCCAGCCACTGGCCTGTAGGAAAGTACTTCTGACTCTGAGGTTGTCAGGACTTGATGGCCAGCCACTCTCCCTGCCAGGAGTTCTTACTAATCACCTTTGCAGTCCCCGTATCTCTGTGCCAGAGGCAGGGCGGGGTGGGTTTGGTGCCAGCCTGGGTCACTGGCTGCTCTAGACCGTTCTGTCTCCTGGTGCCTATCCTTCTGGCACTTCTCACTCTTGCGGATGGATGACCCGGCTCTGTCCTTGACGTTGGGCCCACTGCTCACTGATGTGGCCTTTTCTTGCTTCCCCATCTCTTGCTAGAGACCAGGGGGGTTGTTGCTAACTCTTGGCCTGACGGCTCCCGACGCCTGTCTGTTTCCACCCGGCTTCATTACGGGTTTTCCTCGCACAGCCAGCCGTCTACCACGCATGCGAGAAACCAGCGTCTCTGTTGGTTGAATGAGCTGACCCCAGTCGGATGCAACGCAGCACGCCGTTTTGTGTCCCACGCTCGCTGCTCAGGTCGGAGACACTTTTCCGCCCCGGACCCAAGTCTTGTCAGGTGCCAGACTTTGCCCATCACGCTTCCGGATATACTAATTAACAGTCCAGTTTGCAAGTATTGAGAAGTTCAGACACATCTGCCGAATCTACCATTGTCCAGTCCATGTAAAGGTCCTCTGAATTCTGAGCTTGTCTCAGAACCGGAAGGTCCCCATGACTGGCTCCCTGGCTCCTGGGAATGTTCCACTTCTTCCTCCGCTCCCTCTCCTACCCCTCCTTCCCCACTGTCCTTTGCCTCTGGCCCCCCAGGGCTGGGGCAGGAAGAGAGGGGACAGCACAGAGCTGTTGAAAGACTTACTGCACTTGTGATCCAAGCAGTGGCTCTTGCGGGTCGTGTCGGTGGGGACCTCCGGGCTCCTGTAGGGATGTCCCACGATGGCTGTCTGTGACAGCGTGATGCCCCCCAAGTTGATCTCCTTGTGCCACCCTGTCCCCGGCTTCCTCGCCCCTGGTACCCGTCCAGCCTCTTGCTCTCAAGGATCACTTGCCCTCCGACGCCCAGCAACCTTCCATGTTGCACGAGAGGACACTCAGGCCATCTGGCGTCGCCGTGGAAGGCAGCTCAGCACACTCCCACTGGGACCCTTTCTACTTACCTGCTCTCTGGGGGCTCCAGGCCACCTCTCTGAGAGCTTCCTCCTACCCTGTGCCGTGGCAGCTTAGAACCTTGAATGGTTCTTCCAAAGCCTCCCTCCCTGGCTGGAGCTCAGCGTGTGTCTGTGCTCATGCATTTGCCCATCCAGGTCCCCGTCCCCTGCCCCCTGCTGCACGGCCTCTGACAATGCTCTCTCTGAAGAAGGGCCACTCTCTGATCCCTTCCACGGGCCCCTTAGTGTCCCCTTCTAGTGTCGCACATGGAGCCGTGAGAGCCACGTGCCCTTTTCTTCCCAACACCTCCTGTTGGTAGATGGATCGGTGGGGGGAGCACTTACACCACACGGACATTGGCAAACCTTACAAATTGGCCCCCACCCTGCCATGAGTCCCGATTTTAGGGAGGCCCCCCCACGCATAGGAGAGCATCAGGCTCCCATCCTTGCGGTGCCTGAAGGTTGTGGGTTCCCCTGATGTCAGAGGTTGCTGTAACTTCATCGGGGGCCCCTGATGACCCTGGTCTGCTGAGATTGACCTCAACACTGTGGGCGTCCGGTGCTGTCCATTTTTATCCATTGTTTCACACTTATTAATGACGTCTAGATTCTCTCCAACTCCAAATTGTGTGATTTTATCATTCTGGGTTTTACCTTGCAGTTCTAGGCATTTCTTCTATACCTACACAGTTCGCCCCGTTGGCATAGACCCCACAGGCCCCCCCTGACAATGGAAGATCTGTTCTCTCCAAGGCTGCGAGTCGCTGGGAAGATGCCCCTGCTGTCAGGCCTCTTTGCTACCAGCTGGTGATGTCACCCTGTCCAGGGTCATGCCTCTTTCCGGGGGCAGCCCATGACTAATCAACATCGGGGTAACAGTCAGCTCTGTGCGGAAGCAGGTGTAACGGGACAGATACAGGTGTGTGTAGGCAGATAGCTATCTGTAACTATATCTCTGAATCTCTATTTTAATGAAATTTATCTTGAAGAATTGGCCCACGTGACTATGGGGCTGGCAGGTCTGAAATCTATAGGATGGGCCAAGAGGCTGAGTACTCGAGCAAGAGATACTATTCCAGTCTTGATTCTGACATTTGTCGGGCAGGCTCGCAAACTGGACACCCAGACTTTTATGTTACCGCTCAGGGATAAGAGTCCTTCTTTCCTGAGAAACCTCGATCTCTTCTCTTAAGGCCTTCCAGTGATTAGCTGAGGCCCACCAATATCCAGGAGACAGCCTGCTTTACTTCGAAGTCAGTTAATTGTAGACGAGAACCACATCCGCAACACCTAGACTAGTGTCTGGATACCATAGCCTCCCATGGATTTACACCCACGGTGGTGGTTAAAGGCCTGGCCCCTTGACCTTGACTCCCAGCTCTGAAGGGTCAGCCCAGCTCCAGAGGGCCCCATTGGGTCATCTGAGGCCTTTGCTGGGGCCGGATCACAGTCCTGCTTCCTCCATCTGCATCTATGGGTGTTGATCCCAAGAGCACGGCCTGTTGAACTTTGCATGCTTATCTCCAGCTCGTCAAGTATCTCCAGCTTTGTCCATCCCACAAAACCAGTTAATTGGGAAAGTCAGGACACGGCAGTGGGCTGTCATTTCCTGCCCTGCCTTTACTCCGTGGGTGTGTAATTCACCCTCACTGTAACTCACACTCACCTTTAAATGACCTTCTAATAGCAAGAAATATGACTCCAGTGGACCAGGTGTTTAAAATTCACAAGGAATCCCCCAAAACTTACTGTAAGTTCTTCTCCATAAGCCATTAAGCAGCTAATTAAATAGTTAACGTTTACCGTACTTGCTATATTCTGAGAGAGTGAGAGAGAGGGGTACAGAGGATCCGAAGCGGGTTCTGCACCGACAGTCGTGGGCCTGGTGTGGGGCTTGAACTCACGAACGCGAGATCACGACCTGAGTCGAAGTCGGACCCTCAGCCTGCTCAACTGACTCAGCCACCCAGGTTCCCCTCAGCCGTTTAAATAGCGAATTTAGCACTTAAAAACAGACTTCCAAGGTAGACTGCTTTGTATCTGTTTTATAGATGTGCAAACGGAGGCACAGAGAGGTTAAGCAACTTTCCCAGGGTCACACAGCTCGTCCTCTCACTCATGATACTATAAATATGAGGCAGGAGTAGATGGAAGAGAGAGATGGGTTGTGCTGGGTACACGCGTCCTTCTCAGCACCGAGGGTGGCTGCAGTCTGTTTTCTGGGCAGGGCGCCCCACGTGGATTTAGAGGGGTGAATTGGAGTGCCCCGAGGGTCTCGTTCTCTACTTCAGAGGGAGGTCCTCCAGAGCAAGTAGCAGACTGGAGGTCGCAGGAAGGAGCAAGAAGACGATGCCATTAGAGCAGCTAAGCTCCCCTCCCAGATCCCATAATTGGTTTCCGCTCAGATCGCCTCTGGAAGGATCTCGAGTCCTTCTGTTTTACGAGACCGCCTTTTGTTTTTGGTAGTTGTAGGCTGACATTATGGGATGGAGGATGGATGGTGTGATTTCTGGGTCTGCCTGGGGTTTGTCTACACCACGTCTGAAACACCAGTGTGGGGAACACCAGCTGGGAGGGTACTTGAGATCACATTCTTGAGCTTTCTGGAAGGCCATTTTTGGCCGGCTGACATTTTGGGGGGGTTAATCCAGAAAATTGATTCCTGAAACTTGGCGTTTCTGAGATGCCTAGTAAACTAGGGGATTCTTGGGAGAAAGTAGGAGGCATTAAAGCAAAGATTAGCCTGCATGTACCCACTTGTGCGGATTTGGGCTTTGGGACAGAAGAATTAGTTCTATTGAGCGATCAATCCAACTGTAATGCTGCTTAGCTCTTTCTTTAGGGAAGCCTTTCCACTTTTCCTGGGTTTTAACTGTGAAAGAGGATTGTGGAGATTGAGATTGAGAGAGGGCCCCAGAAAGGTGCCAGGAGGCCGGACTCTGGTTTGTCTTCTCTGCTGTTGAACCAGGGTGTGACTTTTCCTCGACTCAGGAGACCGCATGATTCGCAGGAAAACAGAGGCTGGGCCAGAATCCCGAGTTTGAGGCTCTGCTTGTCCGCTTACCAGCTCTGTGGTCTTTGTAAGCCCAAGTTGCCTTACCAGGAGAATTGAGGATAGCAATAATCACCTTCCAGGCTCTCTCAATCAGTGGGCCCGACGAGTAATGCCCCCACAGGCCCTGCAGTTTGGACTGACGAACGAGGCCATTACTGTCCTGCAGAGAAATAGGGGTAGCCTTGCTGTGTTCAGGGGCTCGCGATGCATTTGTCTTTCATACCCAGACTGAGCTGTTCTATCTACTCTGAGATGAGAAGAGAGAACCCCTTCTTTAGAACCCCACCCCCTTCTTTAGAACCCCACCCCCTTTCTTTAGAGAGGGCTGGCCTTGAACATCTGGTCTTGGGATTGCAAACCCTGCTCAGATTCCAGAAGGTCAGGCCGGCACAGGACAGTTCTGGTAGCTAGCTCCTTTCCCAGCCAGAGAAAAAGCGACTGTTGAGTGAAGTCTGTTAATTGCACCTTGTGAATTGCTGCACATCGGAACTCAAGAGAAATTTCAGGTGAGAAGAGAGTGTCCTAAAAACGGGGCGCTGGTTAAACAGGCAGGTGTGAGGGAGACCAGAGGGGGTCTTACCCGCCCCCTGGAAGCTGTCACTGTCACCTGTGTAGTGTGGCCCGTCTCGGCAGCAGTCTCTACCACGTTTCTGCTCTGAGGTGGCCCCGCAGAGGCCGGAGTCCCAGTCCCAGTCCCGGTCCCCAGAGTCACGGGGGATGAAACGTCCCATTCTTGGGGCTGAAACAGAGCTCCCCGTCTTTTCCACCCTCCTCCCCCTCCCCCACCTCCCCTCCTGTGCCCAGCTGGCCACCAGGTTCTGCATTCCTGGCTCCTGCATTCCTTGGCTGCCCTGGCCTCCCTCCCTGGCTGGGCCTCGGCAGCTGCTTGGTCCCGGCCTCCCCCTCCCTGCAGTCAATGCCTGGTGAATCCTCCCGGAAGCCTCTTCGGAAACTCGGTGCCCCAGATGCTCCGGGATCTCCAGCTGGGATTTTCAGAATAAGGGTCAGGCTTCTTAGCCTGTACCTCTGGGCCCTCCCGGGGGTCTGTGTCCAGCCCTCTGTGATCTACACGGGCCTGATCATCCAGCTCACGTGCCCCCCCCCCCCCCCACGTCGAGCCCTCCTGCTTCACCACTTTCCTAGAACATCTGCCGGAGAGACCACCCACCTCTCTCCACACCCCGTGTTGGAGGCTGTTGTCCTGCTGTGTAAGGTTCTCCTCCACAACTCAGGAGGCGGGCAGAGATGGTAAAGACGGTTAAGCTGTTGACAGAGGGCTTTTCCCATAGTGCCTCATTTTATCCTCGCAGGAAATGTGACTGCACCACCGTATGCCCTTACAGACGAGGGCTATAAGGGTTGCCTAGTCCTCCGCCCTGGATTTCTCTCCGCTCTGAGGTCTGTAGGATTTCTGTTGTTAGGATCGCATTTAGATCCTGCCACGCCAAGCTGCAGCTGCATTTTCGTCTCCCCTGACCTATCCCCATGCTTCTTCCTGGAGCCGCTACATTGTCCCTTATTCCGTGACATAAAACCTCGGTCCACAAGCTCACTGTCTTGCAAAGCACGTCAGCTGTCCGGAGGTAAGAGACGCACTGTGGACCCTTTTCCTCCTGCAAAACCCCAGGACAAGCTCTTTGCATGGACCGATCAGTTAATTCCCACCGAACGACTCGTTAATGATGGAACTCATGGAAAATTCTATATGGATGGAATGCATAGCTGGAAATCGAGAAGGGCATTTTAGAAACCTCACGTCAGTGAAGGGCATTCATGGCGAGGCTCATGACTTCTATTTAAAATACGTGGGAGGGTTAAAACTTTTTTGCTTCCAAACTGTGTCCAGTACAAATAAGGTGATCTTTATGTGATGCTCTTAAACCCGTCAGAAGTCAGTGGAGATGGAAAAACTGGTTTCAGAGCTCCTGCTGGTGAGATACCAATCACCAGAGTGCCAAAGTGTTTGAGCAAAGCTGGTGGGCACAGAGTTACTTTCATAGTGAGTTCAAGCATCTTTGAAATTCTTCACCCTTTAAGGGTACCAGGTGACCTTTCCCTGTTGGTATTCTGTAAGTATTTGGCCATTTTTTTTGTTTGTTTTAATTTTTTTTAAACATTTATTTATTTTTGAGAGACAGGGAGAGACAGAGAATGAGCAGGGGTGGGGCAGAGAGAGAGGGAGACACAGAATCCGAAGCAGGCTCCAGGCTCTGAGCTGTCAGCACAGAGCCCGACGCGGGGCTCGAACCCACAGCCTGTGAGATCATGGCCTGAGCCAAAAAGTTGGATGCTTAACTGGCTGAGTCAACCCAGGCGCCCCCTGTTTTGTTTTGTTTTTTTAACAGAGCAGTAATGGCAGATGATGTTGAGAAGTATCTACATTATTAGTCTCAGTATTTTTTTTTCTTCTTTTTTCTTTCTGCCTTTATGCTAGTTGACTTTTCTTAGGAAAGTTTCTACCCTCTTCCTGTCTGCCTCTTCCTACTCGATTCAAAATAAAAACATCAAGGTGATGCTGACAGGCAAAGTTTCACCGAAAAATGATCTGTGTTCTCCTTTGCGGCCCTGCCCCTGTTAACGTTCATTGTTGTCTTTTCTGTTCTATTATGGGTTATCTCGCCATTCAGGAACTTTGCATCTTTTGTCCATAATATTGAGATGTTAATACAATATTGATTCAGTTAACTGGCAATTATTGGTTTTCACACCCAACCTCCAAAACAATCGTATGTTATTAACAGCATTTTGATTGTTTTTTCCTGCCCAGTGTTGTTAATTTAAAAATATGAAACAGACCTCATCGTTTGCAAAGATGACATCCACGCGATCGCTGTCCTTAAGATTTGACCTGGTGATTACATCAAGACAAAATTCCTTGATGAAGGTCAGGCTCGTTTCTAAAACAGACTTGGGGATTCTGTTCCCCAAGGACATATTTTGTTAGATGAACTTTCTTAGAAATACATAATGTTCCCTTAACCCGTGGCCTGCTCGTCCCTTGTCTGCTGTATGAAATGACTAAATATTTATGTTTTTCCAGTTGAACTTAGGAAAAAAAAAAACAAAAAAAACAACCCTCTGGTAAATGTGTTTCCCTTAACAGAAGGCTCAGTGTAGACGGGGAGAGAAGTGGTATTTATAGTATTTTCTCTTTCTTGATGTCACCCGCCTTTCAAATGCAGCCTGTTTTCCTTCAAATGTCTCATTTTTACCGGGACCTTGAGGCAGATCACGGTCCGCAGACCGAGGGCCGTAGAGCTGTTTTGCTGCTGTGTGTTTTGTTTTGGTGGCAACTGTCAGCCACGCCTTCCCCTCCGAGATCAGCTTGATGCTTTCGCGTGGGAATGGCAAGGCTAAAAAGGGATGAAGGGACCTTCCTTCAAGAGCGACGTGGCTTTGTAAGGGTCCACGTGTCTGGGCGTGTTGAGGTTTATATCCATTTCGTTGTCCCCACGAAGGAAGAATGGGGAGGAGGCACCGTGGATGGAGTTTGATTTAGTGTCTTCAGGGGCAAAAGATTGAGCCCAGAGCCCAAAATGAAACGGAACCGAGCAGTAGGCAAGCCAGACCCGACCGAGCTGATGAAGAAGCGTGCGGTCACGGCCGGCGTGCGGCTCAGACGTGATTCACGGGAGACCCTTGCCCTTTTTTCCCCCGGCAGAGCTGCTGGTTTACTTTGGCAACATTTCTTCATGATGCAGGGCAACAGGAGTCCCTTCAGGAGATCCTATAGGATTCCAAGAACTGCCTCACTGAGTTCTAAGTGCGAGCAGAAGACACAGGCCAGTGATTCACCAGTGGAGACATGCGCAGGCGCACACACTGACGACGTCAGACGGAAGGAAGCATACGTTTTGAGCTACTAACCAGCTGCAGGAAGCAGGAGAGCTTCTAGGGAGACCCGGACCGCTCATATTTTCTCGTTTTTTGAACTCCCGTCTCCCTAGGGTTTGTCCTTCCCAGCAGTGACTCATCACAGGGACTCAGGCGGGTCTTCCCAGATTTCCTGTGCCATCACCCTCCCTTCCTTGCCAGTTACTTCCGGCTCCTTGCCTCGTGGCTTCTAGAGCACAGGTGTGCGGGGTTCAGCTCCTGCGGGCCGGCTCCGGTGATCCTGTGCCTCTCTATCCAACTCTGCGCTTGGGGACAGCTGTTGGCTCCTTGCGGTTGGCCGTGATGGGAATGGTCACTCCACAGAAATTGCCAAATGCGTCATACCAGTTTTCCCTCGGAGAGCTGGTTGTTAAGCATCGAACGGCGCGTCACTTCTTTTGGGGCTCACCACCTGCCAGGGCGGACCCCACCAACGTGCTGTTGCGTCTGGCCTCTCCTCTGGCTCTTCCAGAGTGGGCCGTCCCTCGTTCCTCTCTCTCTCTCTCTGGAATCTCTGTGTCTACTCCTCCACCGGTTCCCTCTATCCCACTTGGGAACATACCTTCTTTCCTGATCACCGACAAAGAGCAGTGAACAAAGGGGGTTGTAAACCTCTTGAGGGCAAGACTGCGTGTGCCCTGCTGCATCCTTAGCTGCTAGCAGTTTCTGAAACAAGGAGGCACGTGACAAGTGTTGAGTGGGCGGGCGAACCGGTGCTGTTTCCTTGAGCTTCTCTCCCTTCCTCTCTCTTGGCTGCTCCACTCCTCTTATGGAGCTTCTCGTGGATTATAGAGGCAGGTCGCCCACCGTTTCTGAGCTCACGCTCTGAGTGGATGTAGAAGTGTACAGATGTAGAGATGTGGGATGTAGAGAAAGCCATTCTCCTTCTACCACGCCTCTCCCAAGGGCACTCACTCACCTTCGTGCCTTTGCTCACATCTCCTCCACCTTGCCCGCTCTCTGCCCCATTCCCACCTATCAAATACTAAGTGCCTGTCACGTACTGACTCCCCCAAAGAGGCATCACCATTCCATGGCGCTGCATGCAGTTGTCTCCTCTCCTGTACCTCTCTCACGACTCTCTCCCCCCACCCCCATTCTGCATCCAATCGGTCATTTAACTACAAGTATTATCCCCCCACCAAGCCCTGTGTTTATTGAGGGCATGTCCTCACCTCCAGTGCTGGATGCTTAATACATGTGCAGATTGCGATGGGCCACTTCCCTTAATGATCGTTATTTGTTTTCTAAGTCCTAGGTCTAGTGTTCATGTAGAGAGATTTTATGAGCTAATTTCCGGCAGATCGTTTTATTTTATTTTATTTTATTTTTAAGTGTTTATTTATTTTTAAAAAATTTTTAATGTTCATTTTTGAGACAGAGAGAGCAGAGAGAGACGGAAACACAGAATCCGAAGCAGGCTCCAGGCTCCGAGCTGTCAGCCCAGAGCCGGACGTGGGGCTTGAACTCACGAGCCGTGAGATCATGACCTGAGCCGAAGTCAGACACTTAACCGACTAAGCCACCCAGGCGCCCCAAATGTTTATTTTTGAGAGAGAGCGAGAGAGAGAGAGAGCGAGAGAGAGAGCGAGAGAGCCTGCAAGTGGGGGAGGGGCAGAGAGAGAGAGAGAGGGAGACAGAGGATCCGGAGCAGGCTCTGCGCTGACAGCACAGACCCCGAAGTAGGGCTGGATCCCACCAACGGTGACATCGTGACCCGAGCCGAAGTCAGACGCCCACCTGACTGAGCCACCCAGGCGCCCCAGATCACTTTATTGTAAAGTTCCAACTGTGGAGCATATTCAGCACATCTGTCTGAGTTGGATACAGACGGCGAAAGTGACTGTTGTTCGCAGGTACCAGAGCGAATAGGGTGTTTTCTGCCTTCAGGGTTGGTCCATTCTGTTTTTCCCCACCCGGAGCAGAAGCCCAGAGGATTTCCTGCAGTTACTCCCAGACAGCCACAGCCTATCGGTTTGGTCCTCAGGTGCCTGCCCTCATGGACCTGAGATGGCTGCCACAGCCCCAAGTGTCACACAGAGAGGACAGGACCCCCGCCTGGAGACTCTTCCCCGAAGTGCTCCAGCTCATTCCCCCGGTGTCGAGTGGCCCATCCCTAACCTGCCAGTGACAAGAAGAGGGGTGGCCCGGGGTCGGCTTTGCCCTTGAGGTGGGGGAGGGTCACTAGCCTTCCCGGGGCCTGGTGGGATGTGGGCGCCTTCTGCGAAGGGGGCGGGGCCGCACACGCGCGCGGCCGCCTCTGCGGCCTTCCCGGGGCTGTGAGCGAGCCAGCCGAGTTCGCCGTGACCGTGGAGGTGATCGCAGCCCCTCCGTCCCGGGCATCCTTCCGTCCGTCCCTCGTGGCGATGGAGCCTTCTCTCGAAAGGCTGCCGTTCGCCCCGTGTCCGGGCTGTTCCCTGTCGCGGAGGGCACGGAGCGCTGTCTGGACGTGGAGGTTGGCGCCTTCCCGGGAGCCGGCCTCGCCGTGGAGCCTGCGCCGCGGCGGACCCGAGGTGGCCAGGAGGGTCTGGGTGCGGGGTGTTCGGGGAACCGGAAGGCCCCGCGGCGCTGAACATAGCGGTGTCTTCGTCTGTCCGCCTGGCGCTGCCACGAGCACCGCCGCGCTGGACTTGCACCGCCTGTCACCTGCACCTCCCCTCCCTGACCTGCGCCACCTCCCTGTCACCCGTGGCACCTCTCCCTGACCCCCGACTCTCACCGCCCCGCCCTGACCCGCCTCGCCTCTCCCTGACCCGTGCCGCCTCTCCATGACCCTCCTCACCTCTCCCTGACCCATGCCCCTCCCTGACCCGCCTCACCTCTCCCTGACCCACGCCCCTCCCTGACCCGCCTCACCTCTCCCTGACCCTCGCCGCCCCTCCCTGACCCACCTCACCTCTCCCTGACCCATGCCCCTCCGTGACCCGCCTCACCTCTCCCTGACCCACGCCCCTCCCTGACCCGCCTCACCTCTCCCTGACCCTCGCCGCCCCTCCCTGACCCACCTCACCTCTCCCTGACCCATGCCCCTCCGTGACCCGCCTCGCCTCTCCCTGACCCGCGCCCCTCCCTGACCCGCGCAGCCTCTCCGTGACCCGCCTCACCTCTCCCTGACCCTCGCCGTCCCTCCCTGACCCGTGCTGCCTCTCCGTGACCCGCCTCACCTCTCCCTGACCCACGCCCCTCTGTGACCTGCCTCACCTCTCCCTGACCCTCGCCGCCCCTCCCTGACCCGCCTCACCTCTCCCTGACCCACGCCCCTCCCTGACCCGCCTCACCTCTCCCTGACCCTCGCCGCCCCTCCCTGACCCGCCTCACCTCTCCCTGACCCTTGCCGTCCCTCCCTGACCCGTGCTGCCTCTCCGTGACCCGCCTCACCTCTCCCTGACCCTCGCCGCCCCTCCCTGACCCGCCTCACCTCTCCCTGACCCACGCCCCTCCCTGACCCGCCTCACCTCTCCCTGACCCTCTCCACCCCTCCCTGACCCGCGTCACCTCTCCCTGACCCGTGCCGCCTCTCCGTGACCCGCACCCCTCCGTGACCCGCACCGCCTCTCCCTGACCCGTGCCACATCATTGTCACCTGTGCCACCTCTCCCTGACCTGTGCCGCCTCTCACAGTGCCCCCCGTCTCTCATTCACGCCGTCTGTTACCCACAATACCTCTCTCCCACCCGCACCCCCGTCTCTCGCCCACAGCTTGCGGACGAGCAAACTGGGGTGCAGAGCAGCTCCGGCAGCTGCCGTGTGTCAGCACGAGCCTGGGACTCCCAGCCCGGGGCTCCGTCCGCAGCACCAAGGCTGCTGTGGCAAATGAACTTGCCCTTCAGATGCGCAGACGCGTTTGGCTCCACCCGCGTCCAGTGGGCACTCTCTAATGACCACATCCTTCTTCCTGTGACTGTGGAGACTTCGGAGCCACACGGAATCCGAGGGTGGTGGGGACTGTAGTCCTTGGCCGTGGCAGGGCTGGGGGTGAGGGGGGGCGGGCGGTGTCCTCATAGGGCCACGTGGTCCTCTGGTCTCTGCTTTCGGCGGGACCAGGGACTGTTGGGCAGGGTTAAGCAGTGTGCTCTTAAACCAGAGCTCTCAAATGGCTGTCTTTTTTGAGTTCTGGAGTCTGGTTTGCAAAATTTTCTGACTTTCTCGCTTTGGCTGGGCCAGCTGTTAGCCTCACGCGGCTGGTAGCGTGCCTTTCTCTGGCAAAGCTTCTCTCCCCGGACTTCGTGACATTTTTTTGGATCCTTTGTGTCTTCTCAGCTGTGTTATGGATAATTTATGTTGTCAGATAAGTGCCCTCTGGATAAATGAAATATTAATAACGCCATAATGCTAATTTAAAAATACCCATTGCACATATTTAATAGAATCTTCTCTGGGCTTTACTCTTGTCTTTAAATCAGGTCCAGCAATATTCAGTCATAAATCCAGTTACTCCTTCGGCATGTTGAGGTTCTGGCACTAAAGGATGCTCTGAGATGACATAGGATAGTAAATCTCAGCCCATGCTTTTAAAAAACTCTTACCCCCTCTTCGGCAATTGGAAACTAAATACCACTCTGACCACTTGTCCGTGGAAAGCATTTAACCAAGCGATAATCAATATTGCCTTTTGGATTTGGAGAAAAAGAAACTTGGGAACACCTTTGGTAACTCAGGGTCTGCGCGGCCACACAGAGCATGATCTACTTCACCGTTCCCTTCCCCTTTCCCGCTGAGCACCGTGTCCCTGATCAAGGGAGGCCGGCACCAGGCCACCAAGGCCGGATGGGTACAAGTCGCACATCACTGTCAAGAAAACAGTTCGGAAATCCGTCCAGTAACCTAAAAGGATTATTGCGTAGTTGTTTTTTTTTTCTTTTTTTTTCCTGGTTATCGAAATGAATATTCTTTGTTCTGAAAATTAGGAACATACCCCAAAGAAGATCACCGAGAAAATAAGACTCCCTCGTGTTGGAACCTCAAAGCCGCTTCTGTGAGCGACTCCGTACCCTTCCTTAGAGCCGCCCCCTTCCCTTTCCGCCTTCCCTTTTGTCTTTCATCCAGCTCGTGTTGGTCTTTTTACAATATTGGAATCACGTTACGCATGTGGTTTTGGATTCTAATATTTTCCCGAGAATTTACATTTTCCCATATCACAGCAGACACTTTGTGGGGACTGGGGCAGCCGGACGAACTGTCCCAGAGCCCAGGCCCAGAGACTTTAGGTGGACTTGGCTGGCGCCCCGAGCAGAGTGGGAGAGCCGGCGGGACCGTGGAAACATTTATAAATACTATCGCCCCTTGCAAATATTGATTTTGATGCAACACTTAAGACATTTTCTAGTTTGAAAATATTTTCAACTGAAACAGTTGCCATTTGCAATTTGTCATGTTGTGAGGATTCCGTTAAATGTAACATTTTGGGATTGGATATTTTACTTGGAAAGTTGCATGAGCCCTGAAATTCCTGTATCGCCAAAAAAAGAGATTGGATTTTAGAGCTGTGGCAACAGGCGTATTCTAAGGAAGACTCCCCGCCCCCCCCTCCCTTATTTCAGTTTGGTAGTGTGTCTAATGTTTCTAAAAACACGGATCCTCCTAAGCATCTACAAATTAAAAGGATTGTTTCTTTCCTGGAACTAAAATGATTGCTTAATTACAGTTCCCAGGATGTTTAATAAACCTTGTTACTCTTTGTTTGAGCAGACGAAAGGGCTCAAGGATGGAGAAACCATGATTACTAAAGCTGGGGTCTGCAAAGGAAGGAAAACATGTTCAAAATATTTTCTTTGCAAAAGTGTATGTGTGCTTTACTATGCCAGTTCAGGCTTGGCTTTTATTTCACTCCTAATTTTTGTTTCTTAACGCTGAGCTTTCCTGGGGAGATGTTGTCACCCCTCTCCCCCCTGCCTTTTTTTAAGGGGAGGATTTTAAATTCATTCTCCTTTTAGGATTTTTTTTTTTTTTTAGACGGGGAGAGAGAGTATGAGCAGGGGAGAAGGGAAGAGGGAGAGAGAGAGAAAATCTTAAGCAGACTCCACGCACAGCGCAGAGCATCACTCGGGGTCGGTCCCATGACCCTGGGATCGTGACCTGAGCCAAAATCAAGAGTTGGATGCTCAACCGACCGAGCCACCCAGGCGCCCCTCTTTTTAGGATATTTTAAAATAATATTTAAGAAATAGGTTTGGCCACTAAGCACACGTTTGATCCTTGGTATTAATATTTGGGGGGAAAACCCCAAGGTTTAATATATTTAAATTCTTTTTCAGGTGTTCCACGATCTTTGAAGACCCAAGAAAAGCAGTGTTGGCCAAAAGCAAGACAAATGACTCACAGAGAAAAAAGATGGTGGGGCCAAGGGCAATTAAAGGTAAAACAAAATCCCGGATAACCCTACCTCTCCTAGGCAAGAATTTTTTTTTTTTTTTAAATAAGAATCTATAAATATTTGGTACTTGAATATTTGATATTTGTGCTCCAAAACCTCCCGAGACCTTCCCTTGGTGGGGAGGTGGGTGAAATGGAGGATGACGATTGAAGAGCACATTTATCATGATGAAGACAAATTAAAATAAAAAACCGAAGACCCTTCTTTGGATTGTTTGATGTACGTTGAGGGATTGTGTTGGTTCCACTGATCCTTCCCCCGAGTGAGATGCCCCTGGCCCGGCATGGTCTGCTGGCCCCCGCCCCTGACACAGGGGATGGTTGGTTGTGTCCCTGCTTCGCAAGTATTGACCTTGTCATCACCCTTTTCTCCACTTCCTTCTGTTCTTGTCTGCTCCTTCCAGAAGAGCCGGAGGCCAAGGGCAGTGACTACAGATACTTATGCTTTATGATACGTACATTTTCCTGTCATATCACCAAATTCGCTCTGTGGCTATTTTATAGTTATTTGACTTGTATTCAATGGAAGCCTCATCTCAAGAGGCAGACACAGGGAAAGGTGGGGGATTTCAGCACTTTATCTACAAAATGTGTCCTTTGGCTGCGGAGAACTATCAGGCTTCCCTCAGAAAAGCATTTCAGGGGTTGGAAGAGGTTATGGTGGGGCCTACATTAACACTCATTTGGGCCACGGAACTTAAAAAATCTCTTTTTTGCCAAAATGAAGCCAGGAGTGGTTAGTAGATGGGACGGTAATGCACAGTGCCTGGGATGCTCCTTGAGCCGAGGTGGTAGTCTGGTAAAAAAGAGTGGAAAATAAATCGGATACGATTCCTGAGGCACACCCTCCCCCTTACCCTTCCCTAAATCAGGCCTCCTAATCTTCGTCAGTTGAAATATTGGACAAGTCCCTCAGTAAAGGTGCATTCGTTTTCCCCAGCAGCTGGCACAAACAGATCGCCAGCTCTGGAGGCTGGATGCCGAGGTCAAGGTGTGGACAGAGTTGCTTCCTTCCGAGGCTGCGAGGGAGAGTCTGCCCCAGGCCTCTCCCCTTGGCGTGTGATGGCCATCTTCTCCCTGGGTGTTCGTATCTTCTGCCCTCTAGATGAGTAAGGACACCAGTCGTATTGGCTTAGGGCCTACCCTATGACCTCACTTTAACTCAATAACTTCTTTTTTTAAAATTTTTTACTAATGTTTTTTTGATTGAGAGAGAGAGAGAGAGACAAAGTGCAAGCAGGGGAGAGGCAGAGAAAGAGAGAGGGAGACATAGAATCTGAAACAGGCTCCAGGCTCTGAGCTGTCGGCACAGAGCCCGATGCAGAGCTTGAACTCATGATTTGTGAGATCATGACCTGAGCGAAAGTTGGCCTCTTAACCGACTGAGCCACCCAGGTGCCCTTTTTTTTTTTTTTTCTATTTTTTTAAATGTTTATTTATTTTGGAGAGAGAGAGAGCAGGGGAGGGACAGACAGAATCTGAAGCAGGCTCCAGGCTCTGAACTGTCAGCCAGGAGCCTGATGCAGGGCTCGAACCCATGAACTGTGAGATCAGGACCTGAGCCAAAATCAAGAGTCAGATGTCTAACAAGCTGAGCCACCCAGGCGCCCCCAACATTCAGTTTTTAAGTCAAGGATGTTTCCAGTCAATTGACAAAGGTCCCTTATGAATTTGTTTATTGAGAATCATTCCTCTCAAAGTTGCAGCATTTTACACAGTATCAAATCTCTGCTCTCTCAATCATAGCAGTTACCACTTCCTAAGTGCTTATTGTGTACCTAGGACCACAAGAGGTTTCTTGGGCGTGATTTAATGCAACTTCACAAAAGCCTGGTGGAGTTGGCCGCGGAGGGAGAGCCCAAGAGTGGTCCCCACTCAGGTACTAACCAGTTGGGAACAGACCCCGGCCAAACCCGGTATTCACAGCTGTGTGAACCACTGACCATCAGTTTGGAGGTAGATAACCGAGGAGTCTCTTCTCCCCGCTTCTGACATCAGATATGTGGTGCCTTTTTCAACACCATCAACGAATTTTCCAACTCTCCGACCCCAGCCGGGTATCCTACGATTTAATTCGGTTCTGACACTCCCTGGGGTTAGTGTCACACCCCAGACATGAAGGGCTCCGTCCCGCAAGACTGACCTCCTCCATCTACTTCAGATGCCAATTCAAGGTACCGGGTCCCTCCCCAGATTGCCCACATTTCTGTCCAACTTGCCTACAGACCCGGGGTTCCCACATCCCCTTCCGTGATTCAGTAATTTGCTACAAGGACACAGAACTCAGGAGAAGGCTGCACTCACTCTTACAGTCTGTTATAAAGGATACAGGTGAACATGGTGAGATCTAGAAGGGGCCTGAGAACGGGTGCTTCTGTCCCCATGGAGTTGGAATGTATCACCCTCTTGGCTCTGACTCCTGTCATTTGGGTATATATATTTTTTAAGTTTTCATCACAAAGGCATGTGAATTATTTAAAATTTTTTTCATGTTTATTTTTGAGAGAGAGAGAGAGACAGAGCGTGAGTGGGGGAGGGGCAGAGAGAGAGGGAGACTCAGAATCTGAAGCAGGTTCCAGGCTCTGAGCTGTCAGCACAGAGCCCGACGCGGGGCTCAAACTCACAAACCATGAGATCATGACCTGAGCCGAAGTCGGACGCTTAACCAGCTGAGCCACCCAGGCGTCCCAAGGCATATCAATTATTAACTCAATCCCCAGCCCTTCTCCCTTCCCCAGAAGATGGTGGTGGGACCAAAAGCCCCAGGCTTCTCATCAAGGTGTGGTCTTCCTGGGACCTCTGTGATGCTCTCTAGGGGTCCCTCAAAGGTCACATCATTAGATGCTTCTATCGTTCTTCTCACTCAGGAAGAGCCAATAGTGTTAAGAGCTCTGTGCCAGGAACGGGGGAAAAGACCAAATATCTTTTCTATTTTTTTTTTAAGTTTATTTATTTTGAGAGAAAGAGAGAGAGAGCAGGGGAGGGGCAGAGAGAGAGGGAGAGAGAGAATCCCAAGCAGGCTCCACACGGTCAGTGCAGAGCCTGACTCGGGGTTCAAACTCACACACCGTGAGATCGTGACCTGAGCCAAAATCAAGAGTCAGATGCTTAACCGGCTGAGCCACCCAGGCGCCCGGAAATATCTCTTCTATTATACCACAGTCATATTATCTCCATTTTACAGACGAGTAGCTATAGGCCCTACAGGGTGAAGTGGCCTTTTTCAGGTTTCTGAGAAGAGCACCCTCCCTCCTCCATGCCTTCGAGGACCCTCTTGTCTCCCCAGCTGCACCCGTCCCCCGTTCCGCACCACACCTGCGGTGCCTGGGAACCCACAGCTCCTGCCCAGACTGGCCTGAGCATCTCTAGGGCCTGCCCAGGCTTCTTTCCTGCAGTCTGTCTCGTTTGGTAGATTCTGTGTGTTTCCCTAGGCTCGAAGCATGGCCATCAGGGCAGCTGTTCGGTGGGGCATGGCAGTGTGGACTGGGGTGTCCACATGACTGTGGGAGGGCCCCTTGCATATGGACAGAACTGGGGTTGGGAAGGACAGGTAGGTCACCTCCATGTGTGCTCTTGCCCCAACCCTGCAAATATCCCTGCCTTCTCTGGACCATTTTGCACCCATGCCTCCCGCATTATGAAATGCGTATTTTACCTGTGGCACTGTGTGTCCATCCACGCTTTATACAATTATAGTAAAGTAACCCAAATCAGATATTTGCTTCTGTTTTGTAAGACATTGGCATGCTTATTTTTAAAAATCTTACTAATTTTTTAAAATGCTTATTTATTTTGAGAGAGAGCGTGTGCGAGCGGGGGAGGGCAGAGGGGGGAGGACAGAGGATCGAAAGTCGGCCCTGTGCTGACGGCAGGGAACCCGACGCGGGGCTCGAACTCACGAACCGTGAGATCATGACCTGAGCCGAAGTCAGAGGCTCAAATGACTGAGCCTCCCAGGCGCCCCAACATCGGTATTTTTGAAAAAAGGAGGAAGAACAGTGACAAGTAGAATTCTGTTGGGTATCAGTACATTTTATTTTTTAACATACCCAACGATGAAATAATGCTGCATCATGAAACACAAAGTCATAAACAGACACGTTACCAAATGAAGTTATCGCAGGAAACCAATATTAAAGGAGGGGTTTTTAGACAACATGGATCCAAGCTCTGCAAGGGTTCAAAGCCAGGTAAAATGGAAAATGAAAGCCTTCTCACAATGATACATGACCAAACGTCATTCATCAGCAACTAAAGTTTGGAAAAATTAATCCTTAGCATCACAGAAAGAAATTAGAAGCACTCTTAAAAAAAATCCACAAAATTCCTCCCGAAGAGCAGAAAAGAATAAGCACCTGAATGGCCGCAGAACCAGTCAAGGACCTCTGTGGGAGGAGGTAGCTTGCTAAGTGGTAGAACTTTTATCCTCTTGGTCTCGAGGTGTTTTGCTTTTGAGCTGGTCTGGTTTGCAAGGTGGGGCGCCATTTGCTCTGTGAATGTTTAATAAATCCCTCCGACAATGGTGATCCTGGTGGTGGTTGGAGGTTAAGGTCATATGCCTTGGTTCCCTCATGTATGGGGAGCAGGGGGGACTTTTTGTTCCCCGCCTTCCCGCCTTCTGGCCAGCCCACATGCCTCAAGGCTCCTTGGTGGCACCTCCTTGGCTCCCCTCATGTGTCAACTCTCTCCTTCCTCTGGGTGTTATTCTTGACCTTCATTGGGCACCTCTTGATATCTATATGGATTATTTTCCCGTTCCCATCCCTTGAGGGGTGCGGTGGTGATGCATCAGTAATATATACACCCCCTTCCCTGCCATTTCCTCTCTGAAAGTACCCACAGCTTCCCCATAAAAGACAGGAGACACAGTTGTTCCTTAAGTTTATCTCTCGGTTGGTCACACACTGAATGGCAGCTGTAACTTCTGTGACATTTCTGTGGTCTCGGGCATCCAGAACGTTGATTCCATTTCGTCGTATCAGGAATCCCCAGAGAGTTGGCAGGGTCCCATCCTGTGAAGTAGAAATTTGGCTGCTCCAGAAAGGGCTCTGCGAAGCTCACAGGCCCTTCAGGTAGTGGTATCTTGGTTACTCTTCAGTTTCCAAACTCATTTTGAGGGGAGGACGGGGGTTTGAGGTCCTGTCTCTTAGCTGGATGGAAATGGTGCGGTTGTGTGTTGGGAAAAGTTTCTTTCCTTTGAAATCACTGTTTGAGTTCTTTTACCTCTGTAGCTAGAAAAGTTAAAAAAATTTAAGTTTATTTATTTTGAGAGAGAGAGAGAAAGAGAGAGAATGAGCAGGGGAGGGGCAGAGAGAGAGGGACAGAGAGAATCCCAAGCAGGCTCCACACTGTCAGTGCGGAGCCTGATACGGAACTTGAACCCATGAACCGTGAGATCATGACCTGAGCTGAAACCAAGAGCCAGATGCTTCACCCACTGAGCCACCCAGGCGCCCCTAACTGGAAAAGTTTTAAGGGGGATCTTGATAGCCTGGTTATCCAAGGCATATTGTGTGTATTAGTAATTTACTGCTACAAAAAGGCTGCGTAACAGCCACCCTAAATCTCAGTGGTTTGAAACAAGAAGGATTTATTTAGCTCACAAGCCTGTGGGTTGGCCATTCAGGTTGGCCTTGGTTGGCCAGTTTTGGTCTTGAGGTGTCCCTCCTGTGCCTAGGGTTCGGTTGTCTTATCAGACGATCTAGAATATTCTTGGCTGGGGATATGGGATGGCTTGGCCTTGCACCACGTGCCTCTGTTCCTCCAGCGTTCTAGCCTGGCACGTTCCTGTGGTGGCCGGAATTTGCCAGTGGAAACAATTCATGCCTCTTGGGGCTTTATCCAGGAACTGGCACACTGCCCTTCTCGTGCATTCTGGTGACTGCAGCAAGTCGTGTGGACAGCTCCCAAACAAAGGCTGGGGAAACAAACGACCTCTTAGGTGTGCGAACCACAAAGTCATATGGCAGGAGGTGTAGACACAAGGAGGGGAGGGGAACTGGAACCATCACTGTAGGTCACCGTGGGGTGACAGTACACCATGAGCTACTTAGTCTCTGTCTTGTCTAGGTATCTAGAACACTTACCGGGTGTTTGGGTTCTCCATCTGTGATAAACTGTCCCCGGACCTAGTAGCTTAAAAACAACAACTGGTTTATTATTTCTCATGGTTCTGTGGGCTGCCTGGACTCAGCTGATAGTTCCGTTTTCCTGATGTCAGCAGGGGCTGTGGCCACCTGAGAGACGATGTTCTAGAGTGTCCAGGGTGGCCGCCTTATGGGTCTGGCATAAGGTGCTGGCTGTCAGCTGGGCACCAGCCTTGGGCCTTGGCCACGTTGCCGTGCGGCTCGAAGTACGGGAACTGGGTTCCCAGAGTCAGGAAGAGGAATCTTCTGGATCTACTAAGGCTTCGGCTCCAGACTTCCAGTGGAACGTTCCTTCCACCCATTTGGTGGGAAGGGATGAACTTTAACTTGTTATGAGCGGCAGGATATGTGTGCAGAGAGGCAGAATTGGGTGGGGTGAGCTGCCCCAGGGGGATACCAGAACATGTAGGAAGAACGGTTTGCTCCTGAGCGTGGGGTCGTGCAGCGGGGAGCCTTCCTTTTGTCAGGAAGGCTCGAGGATGGGCCTCTCTCAGGCCGAATGGCTTTGGGAGCAGAGTGTTGTTTCCTGGGGGGATCTCTGCTCTCCTGAGGAGACCGCCTTGGGGGAGGCGAAGGTTCTCGGGTCAGAGGAGCAGGGGTCCACGTTTGTCATCTCCTCGTTCAGCCACGCTCTCCCTGATTCGGGGAGGACTCCATGAAGCCCTTTTGGGAGACAGGCCCCAAGCACGCAGACCTGGAGGCGAAGGCTTCCCGTGAGAAGCCCGTCTTTGTTGGGAGTGGATGTGTTTGTGCCTTGAGAGGGTGGGAAAGGCAGAACACAGACGTAGTTAGGGCTCCAGGAAGCGCCTTTGCGTACCCCTGGAAGAATGTGGTCGACAGCAAACTCGAGAGACAGCTCTCGTGGCTGTCGTCCTGGAATTGAACTGTTTATTTTCGTGTGGCAGTTTACTGCTGCTAAGAGTCATAGGCCGGCTTTGCACAGAAGAAGACAACGAAAAAATGGTAGGTGAAAGAAAATAGTGATGGCACCTAAAGATATAAATTGAAAGAGGGGTTTTCAGTGCCAGAGAAGACATACGGCTAAGATGTACAGAGAACCAAAGACGGGGCGGGGCGTGGTTCCTGCAGCCCAGGGGGAGGGTCCCCAGGACAAGAGAGGTGACCACAGGGTCAGTTATGACCAGAACGGTAGCCAGATAGGAGGGGGTGTCGAACGGGTGGTGGGAAGTGTGGGGAAGAAACAGCCCACCCCTCTCTCCTCCTGCCCCTGCACCGTCTCCAGATGGTGTCACAGGGACCAAACATGTTGGGGGCCAGAGGGCAAGGGAACCCTACCGAGGCAGCCTGTGGGGGTCAGCCGTGGGGGCACGGGGCAGGGAAGGGGGCCGTGGAGGGTGGCTCTGGGGATGGGAGGGGACAGACGGACAGGAACCAGAACATGCTGGTTTATAATCTGAATAAAGGAATATATTGGATGAGGTCTTTATCCTTAGAGTATGGGCACCTTTAAATTTAACTCATTTAAATTTAAATTAAATTCTAAAATGAATTAACATATCTTCCTCGTATAGGGCTTAACCAGTTCATCTTGTCAAACCGAAATGTCTTAGCGGCCTCGGAGTCAGGCCAGTGCGACTTGAATCCTGGCTCCGTTGCTTATTAAGCAGGTGATCCCGAACAAATCGGTGACCCTTCCTGGGTCTCCATGTCCCCGACTGGACAGTGGGGATGCTGACTGTCAGACGGTGGTTCGGATAAAATGAGAAAATTCCTGTGGAGCCCTTGGTCCAAGCAAGGGCTGCTGCTTAGGCATTCAATGAGTGATAGCTGTGCTTTTCATTAAGAGCCTAACTGTGAACTTTTAAAGACGTTTAGGTATTAGTTTTTGGGTTTTTTTTATGTTTATTTTTGAGAGAGAGCGTGAGCAGGGGAGGAGCAGAGAGAGAGAGGGAGACACAGAATCCCAAGCAGGCTCTAAGCTCTGAGCTGTCGGCACAGAGCCCGACGCGGGGCTCGAACCCACGAACGCTGAGATCGTGACCTGAGCTGAAATCAGACGCTTAGCCCACTGAGCCCCGCAGGCGCCCCTCATTTCTTCCTTTAAACGATCCCTCACCGGCGCTGCCCGTGTACCATGGTGTGTGTGAGCTGCCTGTGACGTGGGTTTGTTGGGGCTTGTCAGACCACTGTCTCACTGGCCCTCAAAGGCAGTGACATCCCCGGCAGGAGAGAAGTGGATTTTCCAGGAGCTTCCTCAGGGCGCTTCCTGCCCTAGCAAGGTGCTTGCTGGGGCAAACGCGTTCAAAAACGGTGATTCTTTTACCATAGTGTGTGGCGTTCGGTCCTAACGGGAAACAAAGCGTGGAAACGTGGTTATTGACGACTGTCCCTTTTGTCACCCAGCTGCCTCAGGTTCTGAGCGGATGGTGAATGAGCTGGTCGACTGAAGGACATGGTTCAGACTGTCCCGGACCCAGCAGCTCATATCAAGGTAGGTTTCATCTCGGCCGGGGAGCCGCTCTTGCTTCCTCCTTGGCTGCATTTTGGTGGATGCGGGCCCGCACATCAGCCTGTGCGGGGGGCAGCCAGCCTCTGCTGTGGGCCGGGTCCGGCCCGCCACCTGTTTTTAGACCGCCATGAGCTAAGATAATGGTTTTCACAATATGGAGCGGTTGAAAACAATCAAAAGAAGAAGAATATTTCCTAACCCGTGGTAAATTAGATCTCGGTGTCCATAAAGAAAGTTTTGCTGGGACGCAGCCACGCTCCCTCGTTTCCACACCGTGTGTGGCTGCTTTCGTGTCCTGACGGCAGAGCTGAGTGGCGGCGACCAAGACCGCGTGATCCGCAAAGCTGAAAGTATTTACTGTCTGACCTTCGGCAGAAGATGGCTGACCCCTGAATTGACACAGAAGCCACATCCGGATTCTTCCAGCTTCTGTTTTAACGCCACCCCCTTGCCCCTTGCCGGGGGTTACCTGGGAAGACACCGGAGGCTGTGCCCTCGCACTTCCCGTGCCCAGGGGTGGTTTTACCTGGCCACGCCCACACGTGGCACCTGTTTCACCTGTTCCCCAGCTGCACCTCCCCGTGTCTTTGGAGGTGAGGCAACAAGGTTGAGTCCCGAGCCACCCGGGAGTCCTGAGAGGAAGCCGGCCCGTTTGGCACACACGGGCACAGCCGCCCGGAGGAAGTAAAGAGATGGCTTTAGTAACTTGACCCAAATAAAAGTTACAGGAAACACTGGGGCTTGAGCTACATTACCCAGATCGGCTGTCTACACCTGTGCTAGTTAGTTCAGCTGTCTACACTGGCCCAAATCATTCGCCACCTTGCCAGTTCTGCACGTCCCCTGCGTGTATTCATTTTCCCTAAGTGGCCTCGTAGGTTTCACTAATCTAAATAAATGTTCTTTGCCTGAAACATTTCCTGAAAACGGAAAGTGGCTTCTAATTGAAAGGAAAGTTCACCCTTTTTTGGCCAAAATATGAAGTGCCCTCCAACGTCACGCACACGCACGCACACATCTTAAAAGCAACGCGCTTGGGAGTGCTATGTACCGGGTGTAATTCACGCTCTTCCACGTTTGACCGCGGATTTAGAAGGAACGGGTTCAGTGCGTTGTTCAAGGTTGGTGGGTGCTCCCGAAGCGTCAGAAAGAGGGGCTCCCCAAGGAGTGTTGAGCCTTCAGCGTCGGGGAGGAGCAGACCTCTGTGGCGGACACTGTCGTGTGGCTTGTGTGTGATGTCTCACCGGGGCCGGGACAGTTATGCCTGTAACACGTGCAGTGGGCAGTCTCCCGTGGACGTGGTAAGGCTCCTTCGGAAATTCCTGGGGCGTATTTGGCAAGCGTGTCCGTGCCACACAGGGACGGGGGAGGGGGAAGGCTTTTTCCGTTTCGTCTTTGTTGACCGTGAAGCTGAGGGATGCAAATAAAAGCTCATGGAGAAGGCCAGACGAGAAGAATCTTCTGTGCCTCAGGCTATGAAGGTCAACCACCCAAAGTCATCATGGTTGGCATTTTATTCCTAGCCAACGGGAAGGAAAAGCTGAAGTCAGCAAGAAATCATTAGGGCTTGTTTTTAAAAGCTAATTCATCAAATGCAAACAGTCTTAGATAAACCCAAGAAGCATGATCTCTGATGATGTGTTTAGTGGACAGGTCGGCATTTGATCTCAGGAGCGAGCTGTATTTCCAGCTCTGATTTCTCTCATTATCATCATAGCCGTTACCATAAATGTAAGTGAAGGCTGAAGAGAAAGAGAACCAGGAGAATTTTTTTTAATACATATCAACTCAGGAAGTAAAAGTAAAAAAGAAATCTCAACTCACATTGCTTCTGTGTTTTGAAGATGAACTGGCAGTTAGAAGTGCCGTTATTAGCAGCTGATGTTGGCTCTGAGTTGCAGAGAATTATGTTAAAGACATTTGTTTCCTTTGTAAAATCTATCAAATTCCAGCTATTGGAATTTGAATAATTATTCCTGGACTTCCTCCCCCCCTTTTTTTTTGTACATGAGATTGGTATCCTTGCCAAAAAAGTTAAGAAAATAGATGGCCTTCCACGGCTTCCTTAAAACACCTGATTTGGGAAATTTATTCACTAAAATTTTATGTGCTGTGAAGTCTCTGGTTCTGGGCTGAGTGCAGCTTTTATTTCTGGGAGGGGAAGTTCTTATAAATGGCATATGAACTGTTCCACTTGATGTGTTAATGTAAATAGTGGAAGATTTTGTCTTTGGCTCATTGCTACTGAGCGTTTTTTTTTTTTTTTTCCTCATCTGAAAAGGACCTGAATTCCCCACAGAAGTGACTTAACATTGCAGGTGTGCGTGGAAACAGACGTTTATGACTCCACATTTGTGTCCATAGTCTGATCCGGAGGGAAGTCATGTTCCTTTCATATTTAAGAAATTTATTCTCCATGATTTACTATAACTCTCTTCTGCCAGAACAAATTACTTTTCCCCTTTTATATGTTTAAGGAGCTAGAAATAATAATAATAAAAGGGAGGGATGGTAAGTAACTGTGAAATATAGAACATTCTTGATTTAAAAGAATATTAAGAGTTGTGGCAATTTCGTTGACAAAGAGAATGAGCAGAACTTTAATAAGAAAACATTTTCAGCTTATTCTCTGTCGGTGCTAATACCAAGTCACTAAGCACATTTTAATTTGTCTTTCTCTGCTGGTCCTTCCACGTCCTGTCTTACGCTAGAAATTATACTTCTGTGTCACATAAGCATGATCTTAGCATGTCAGGTGTATGACCATGCTTCTGCTCTGCTGGGTGGGTACAGTCCATGGCTATCAAATGTCAACCCACGCTATTATCCCAAGGAGGGAAAGACTTGCAGATTTATTTTGTTAGGATTCGAGATTTTGGTCATTAATTCTCATTCTAATGTTTATTTTTGGGAGAGAGAGAGAGAGAGAGAGAGCGAGCGCGAGTGGTAGAGGGGCAGAGAGAGAGAGGGAGATGCAGAATCGGAAGCAGGCTCCAGGCTCCGAGCTGTCAGCCCAGAGCCCGACACAGGGCTCGAACTCGTGAACCACGAAATCACGATCTGAGCCGAAGTCAGATACTTAACCAACCCAGGCGCCCCCCATTAGTTCTCATTCTGATAAAGGAATTTTTGATTCACGTTATTGCGTTTCTTCTCAAGAATTTCATCCTCTTAATACTTCCATATACTACCATTTGAGGAAAAGGATTAACATATTAGTCAAGTTTACAGCTTTAAAGAGACAGCCGATTGGCACATTTTTTAACTGTTCCCTTTAAGGCTGTTCGCCAGGTATTCGCATAGAAGGTTGTACGTTTCGGAACTGATCAAGCGAGGCCTGTGTGAATTCGAGTTTCACTCATGGGTCCACCAGAGGTATGATCTAGGGACGCCGGTTACAGAACTGTCTGCCTCGTGCATCCTGGCTAGGTTCGTGTCGTGGATCAGAGCGAGGGTCCTGGCATCTTAAGACTTGATTCAAATCCCGCTCCCTCATTTACTAACCTGGGTGGTTTTGAACAGGTGGCTGGGGTTTCCTCTTATTTGAAATGCAAGCACTGACTTTGTGGGGTCAGATTGAGGACTGTAATTACACGCAGCACACAAAAACCCCATTGAGTGTTGAACTACTGTGAGCTGTTCCTGTGGTATCCTATAAAGTGAGGGTAGCATCCCTCTTAAAAATACAGTATTATAGTGTCTGTGATGACACGGAACAGCATGGGTCTGTCTTACAAAACACGGAGCCGGGTGAAAAAAAAAGTCCAAAACAATGTGATCTATGGCACAGTGCTTTTCACAAATCCATGAAAACATGTCCCCTTCCCCAGCGTCATGTAATTTTCATGCACGCACTTAAAACATAGTGATCACATCAGAGTAGATGGGTGCACAGGTGGGATATGTTGTCTGGTGGCTTGGAGAGAAGGGTTAAGGGAAAAAATAATAGTACAGAGACAGTACAAGTTTATAGCATTGAGGTTCGGCTGCGGTGCTCAGGATGGTCTCCTGCACACTGGGGGAGGGGGAGCGTAAATCAGCACGACCCTTTGGTGTATAAGTCGAGTGTTGCCTAGTGAGGCTGAAGACGCACCGACCCTGTGCTCCAGTGGTCCCACCCCTGGGTACACCCCTGTTGCCCTTGGATGCCTGGAGATGGGCATGAGGAAAAAGTGAACAACCCAGGTGCCCACCAGGAGAATGGATAACTAAATGGCATTCTAGCCCTATAATGGAATACTACACAGCAGTGAAAATAACAAGTGTCTGCCTGTGTCTGTGTATCAGTGTGGATGATTCTCAAGGTTGGGAAAAAAAAAACAAGTCACAGGAGAGTAAATACAATATGATCCCACATGTAAAGATCAAAAAGTGGTAGGACAGGAGCGCCTGGGTGGCTCAGTCAGTTGAGCGTCCGACTTCGGCTCAGGTCATGATCTCACGGTTTGTGGGTTCGAGCCCCGCGTCGGGCTCTGTGCTGACAGCTCAGAGCCTGGAGGCTGCTTCCGATTCTGTGTCTCCCTCTCTCTCTCTGCCCCTCCCCTCTCTGCACCCGTTCTGTCTCTGTCTCTCTCTCAAAAATAAATAAGCATTAAAAAAAATGTGATGGGACTGAAAACATCATGTTGTCAGAGAAAACTATGTGTGTCGGAAAGAAAAAAAGCCACATTGAGTACATACTTCGGGACGGGCCTTACTTACCTTGTCAGGGAGGAGAGAGCTTGGGGAACGGGTTTCTGAGGTTGCCTGTTGTGAGCTGAGTAGCACCTTCCCTGTACCCACAAGGGGCTTGGGGTGGGTGGGGGAATAAGGGACCACAAAGACACAGCACCTGCCATCCAGGGCGCAAGTCACATGTTCCCAAACACCTGGGATGTGGCGCTGCACACAGCCAAGGAGGGACCCAGGGCAGGGGGCTGGGCGGACGCCTAAGGGAAGCTGCCTGACCTGCTCTACCCACTCACCTGTCCTCACCTGTGAGCAGGTGCTCAGCTGTCCTCACCCATCCCCCTCACGGCACCTGTGCCCACGTGTCCACCACTTCTGATAGCCTAGTGGCCTCAAGTCCTCCGAGGTATCACACTTAACTGTTTATTGCAGGGGAGGCACGCGGGGGGATTCTGAGCATGCTCCATGCGGCCGATGGCTCGCAGGTGCAGTTCGGGAGCCGCTATGCCTAGAAATGCCTGGAGTCTGTCACTCCACTGACACACTGACCCTCCGTCGTCCCCAGGAGGGTGGCCAGCCTCGGTTCTGTTGTCCACTAGAACTGGTCTAGATCCCGCTCCCCAAGAGTCTCTGTCAGGATCAGTCACAGTTGATGGATCGTGGAATAAACGAGGGCTCCGTCCTGGTTTCCCGTTGATTCCGCAGGTGGAGAAGGACCAAAAAATCGGTTTACTCGGTCCTGTTTCTGATGGCGATTCCCCCTCCCCCTGCTTCTTTTCCTCTTCCTTTCAGCTTTTATAGTTTTTGCTTATTTTTTGTAAATGTGCTGGGACCAGGAGTCTGGGTTTGAAACTTGGCTTCACTTACCGATTGCCTCCATTTCCTTAGCTGTAAAATGGGGGTAAATAGTGTACCTGCCTCAGAATCATGAGAATTAGACTAGTTAATGTTAACATATTTAAAGTGTTCAGAGCACACAGTAAGCACTTATTATCACATTACATGTTACTATCAGTATATTATGATGTCATTAATACCACATTTGTTACATATTAATGCATAATGTTATATTTTATCATATTTATATGTTATAGTAATTATAAAACATATTGTATCAATAACATATTGGTATTTTTAGCATTAATATTAATGTATTAAAAATGTATTGACATAAGACATCAGTATGTTAATATAGTAATACTGTTAGTATAACAATATATTGTTATATTATTAAATATGGCAGTTATAGAATATATTGTTATATTATTAATATATAATGTTATATATTAGCATACTCTCACACAGTAGCAGTAGAAAGGAAGAGGGAAGAAGAGATAATATTCTGGAGGAAAATAGACATAAGGTCAGTACTTGCCAAGGAGTGAACTGTGGAACTGACTTTGTTCCCACGTGATTCGTGGCCGCCGCTCTGGAAGTGACGCTAAATGTTTCTGACTGTAAATCATGCCACGTGTATGTAAGCTCTCTTTGTGTGTCATGGAAGGTTCTAGAAGAGTTTTAGGAAGTAGCCAGCAATTGAGCGGGAGGTCACTGGGAAGCTGGAGAGCCCGGCCCGTGAGCAGGAGTCTTAAAGTAACAGATGCAGGAAGTCCCCCAACCTGCATCCCGAGTAGGGGGTGGGGGGACTTGGCGGTGATTTAATCCGTTGCCCGGGAGAAGGGAGAAGCGTGGAGCTCACTTACTAACCCCGACCCATTGAGTTGCAGACATTTCCCACATATTTGCAAACCTGGTTTATAGTAACTGCTTCACCGGAAGGCAGAAAGTTTATCGTCTTGAAGACATACTCAGCAGAGACCCGGTTTCCCTCCAAAGTCTGTGTACTTCGAAGATGATAGAAGCCTTCGATACGCTGCCTGACTTTTCCCCAGCAAATCAGCTTTGATCAGACTCCAGCGGGGTTCCTACCTCCAGAAGCCTGATGACTTTGTGGCCATTTATAGCCACACTTCTTTTTCTGCAGAATGGTGGTGCTTAATTAAACATAGAACGGCAGAATTTCTCCAATGGAGGTGTATTATTTTTATAATCAGAAAATAATGTTGCCTACGGGCGCCTGGGCGTCTCAGTGGTTTAAACGTCTGACTCTCGATATCGGCTCAGGTCGTGAACTTGATGTTGTGAGATCCGGCCCCGTGTCGGCCTCCGCACTGTCCGCGTGGAGCCTGCTTGGGATTCTCTCTCTGCCTCTCTCTCTCTCTTTCTCTCTCTCTCTCTCAAAATAAATAAACATTAAAAAAGAAAACAATGTTCCTTGAAGATACCAAGATATTTGATATAGGCAAACAGTGGAGACTTCTAACATCTGATGGCCCGCCTGCAGATACCTCATGTGTGAGGTTTGTCAAAGGTGGGCTGCACTTTCTGTCTCCTCGCCGGCTTCCTGTGTCGCTGGGGACCGAGCTCAGTCCCCTGTTGTTGGGGGCTGTGCTCCGGATGCAGCGGGGGTTCGGTGGCACGTTCCCCTAGCCATGCTGCACAGAGCCCCCGAAACCGGGGACTCCTTGCTAAGATTCAGAGATGCTGACGTTCAGGGAGGACACCAGCTTTATCGGGAGGTATAGGCAGGGCTGGAGGAGACCCGGTCACTTTCCAGGACAATGGTTAGAACCCTACAGAGCTGGCACTTCTCTCCCGGAGGAGGTTCTCAAACATATTCTGGAGAGTGAGTCTGAATGCAGATTCCTGGGCTCTCCCCCCGCCAGCTGCTTTTCCAGTCAGTTTGGGTTGGACTCGGGAGCTGCGTTTCTACAAGCACTTGCAGTGTTTCTGGGGACTTGGCTTCAACAGTGAATAATTGTCAATTTTTAACCCAGCCTTAGATCACCGATAAATATGTACCAAAGCAACTGGTTTCTTCTTTTCTGTCTGCGTAGGGGGCTATGTTGTTCTGCACCATCGCTCTGAATATCCTAGCCACACCTGTAAGGGTTTCAAGAACACGTTTCGGACGTGGGTTTCAAAATGTCTGCACGTTTCCTGGGCTCTGTGATCGGGTGTGACAGAGTCCAGAGGAAAAGAAGCGTCACTTGTCACTTCTACCTTCTGGGAAATTAACTTACCAAGAATTTGAATCAAGAGTGTTTTCAGGTCAGCACCCAGCATTTGAGTGTTGGAGAGATGGCACGGGGCGGGGTCCCTGCCGCACGTGACGGTCCCTCTGTGCAGCTGGGGTTCGAGCATTGCCATGGCCCTTGGTGCCACACTCAGCACTGGGAACGTGTGCGTCGAGGAGGCAGGAGCTGGCGGCCAGGTCAGGCTGCAGCGAGTTCAGGACGCGAAGGGCACATTTCCCGGCGGTGCTCCCCATTTCTGGCCTGCTCTTGTGAGTGAGTGGGAACGAGTCTTGCTTGACTTCTCCTTGGTTTAATCTCCACCTGCTCCTTTTCCTTTGGCACCTCTTTACCTTCTGATCTCCAACGTCAGTGACTGCCTTCGTGTGGGAGACTGTGCTACCTCTCGCCCTGGTTTCTTCCCTGAGCTCCAGCCTTCGTTTCTAGACACCTGCTAGACGGCTCGCCTGGATGTGGGTACGGGTGCCTTCAACTCAGAAACCAGTCAGCGGAACCCTACGTTCGTTTGTGTGATACTTCTGGTCTCCAGAGCACCTTCCCATCCCCTGGTGCATTGAGTCCAGAGTTCAAGTGGTTTGTCCGGGTCGCAGAGAGCCCAGCCTCTGCCAAGGTCAGGTTCAGGCTTCTATAGCGAGAGCCCAGCCTCTGCCAAGGTCAGGTTCAGGCTTCTATAGCGTCATTTCTTTTCTAGTACTTCCTCCTTTTGGGGCAAGGCCGCTCTAGGATAGCGGGTGAGCAGGCAGTGTGTGAGGCCAGACTTTATGAGCTCAGGTCTGACCTTGGAAACTGACGGGTTTGGGGCAAGTTACTGAGCCCCTATGAGCCTCAGTTCTCCATCAGGAGGTGAGGATAACGATAGCACCTCCTCGGCTTGTAGCAGGGTCAGGCGAGGTGATTCGTGGGGAGGCATTAGAATAGTGTCTAGTAAGTAGCAGTGGTTACTGTTGTCATTACCGCCACCACCATCGTCTCGTCATCGTCATCACACAGGCATTTTTGTTCATCCTTTTCTCCCTTTTTCACAGCGGCCACTTGTCTTAGGGACCCAGGCTTAAAACTTAAGGCTTCTCTTCAGCCTGTCTCCGCTCACGTCGTGTCTGGCTCATAGCACCTGCTCTGTAAGGCACTAGGACAGGGCTGCACCGTCCCCCGCCCCATCCTGTCACAGGGTCTCTGACTGCTCTGCCTGCGGTTCCCCTCCCTCCAGCCTTCCGTTCTTCCTCAGCGCTGCCAGCTTAGTCCTTCTGGAAGCCCGCTTCCTTCACGCTTCTCTGACCGGAAACTGTGATAAATGCAAGGGGCATGAACACTTTAAGGCTTTTGATACGAATCTCCCCACCCAGTTGTGCCTCTCTGTACTTCTGCAGCAAGAATTCGAGAGTGCCGTTTGATCATACTTTGTTGTGACTGGTGACGTTTGCTGATGTGGCAGGTGGAAAGTGGAGATTGACAGATGTCCCTTCACTTGGAAACTGGTGCACGTGACTACCCTCTCGCACATTGATCAGCGAGCTGTATTATCTCTGGTCATTTTTTTTTTTTTTTGACCCATTTCAATGAAATCATTCAACATTGCTGGGAGTAGAGCATGAACGAAACAGATAAGATCCTTGCTTGCATGAAGCTTACATCCTAGGGGTGGAGATAGGATATGTTTACGTACGTGCGACATTACAGTATTACAGCCAACATAAGATGTGTGTGTGCACATTGTGTGTGCGTGTGTGTGTGTGAGTACAGTGCTGGTTGATAATTCTGTAGGACAAAAAGTAAGGTAGGCAAGAGGGTGATGGAGGGAGAGGTGCCATTTTACACACGAGGTGAGGGAAGGTTGTTGGAGGAGTTGAAATTCAAACGGAGAGCCGAAGATGTGAGACCATGAGCCATTTTATCACGTGGGGGGAAGAAGGTTCCGGAAAGCGAGAACAGTGCATGCAAAGACCATTAGGAAGGAGCTTGCGTGGCGTGTTGAAGGAGCATCAAGGAGACTGTTGTGGGGAGGGTGTGGAGTGAGCCCAGAGCCGCGGGCTGTGGCCTTGAGGAGGCAGTGGTGAGGCCATATGTGAGATTCCGGTGTGCAAGGGGTAAGACCCTTCAGTCTTGTTCTGCGTGTGGGGCTGGGGAGCATGGGAGGGTTTTGAGTAGAGTGGGTGACATGATGTGACTGAGCCCTACATTTTGAGTCAGAAGCTTGCATTCGAGGTTGGGTCACTAGGTGAGGTCACCTGGAGACCCACATATAGAAGAGCCTGAGGGATGGGCTTTGGGTCCCTCCAACATGCAGAGTTTGGGAAGAGGAGGGAGAACCCAGGGAGGGCTGAGAGGAAGAGCCAGTGAATAGAGAGTAAAGGTGAGGACCACCAGGGTTGACAACTCAGAAGCCACGGGTGGCCTTGGTAGCAGTGATTTGCCTGGAGTTGGACAAAAGCCCCCTTGGAGTGGGACAAACATAAAAGGGAGGAAACTGGCAGAAAGTTCTTGCGGGCAGCTCTTCTCATAGTTAATGTCTAGAAGGTTTAGTGCTTTTCTCAATAACTGGTGTAAATTATATTTTAATGAGATTAACCCCAATCCACGCCCTGTTGGTCGTACAGATTAACATTCATTCCGACCTCTGATGTTTGGGATGACGCCCACGAGATAAATATTTTTATTTGCTCACAACTATTGAGACTTCTCTTTACTTTCCTTGAGTTTTCAAACGTGGAAAGCGCTTCTTAGTTTTACTTTTGTGCATTTCCCAGTTTTCTACCTGACTCGTTCAGTAAAAGTAAGAGAAACATCTATTTTCTGTTGAAAACCACCAGCAAAGGCATTCCGTGTTCACAGAAGCCACACAGAGCCGGCTTTTCTGCGTCAAAGCCAGGTTCTTCCATCTGGAGCTCTGCGTCCCGTGCAGGATGAACCCAGCATAACTTGTCAGTGGCTTTTTTTTTCCTGCTAGTGCCTCCCAACCCTTGAAGGGTGAATAATCAAACTAGTTGACAAGGAGCATGGGCACACCAATCAGGGCGTGTCACAGACCGATCAGAAGAGGTCACGGCTGAAAACAGCTGGTGTCCCTGTCTACCCCCTAGATGCTTCTATATGTCTGCCCAGCATCCCTGTCGCCAGGGAACTGAATTTTTTGCCCCATGGTCTTCCGGCTCCTTGCTTTTGTCTCTCTGCCCTCCAATTCTTAACATCTGGCTCCTTGCCATTTGGAGAGAGGAAGGAGTGTCTACCATGGAAAATGATTACTGTGTGCTCCTTTTCTCTGCTTGCTAGATTACCCACGTGACTTCAAGACTTGGGTAATCTTGGGTAGACTTCAAGTGACCACATGGTGATTATTGTCTGTCATTGTACTTGTGCTTAGTAGATACTTAACATGCCTGTGTTGATTAGCTTAAGTTGCAGTGGTCTTGTTGGAATGAGAATGGTCCAGGGGTCTTGGACTTTTCTGGGTCAAGTGGCCCCATTTAGTTGGTATTCACCTACCCTTTATACTTCTCTTAACCCCTTTTGAAGGTATGATTGGAGCCACACAGCCGACTGGCAGCAGAGATGAAGTGTTCTCAAGGGCCTTGTGTCTTAACTTTTTTATATATTTATTTTCAGAGGAGGTTAAGTTCCCAGTAAAACTGAGCAGAAAGTACCGATCTCCCCCCTACTCCCTGCCCCCTTCACCCCTCCATCCACAGCCTCTTCATTATTCAATATCCTGCACCAGAATACTGCATTTGTTAACAATTGATGTACCTACATGGACACATCATTATCACTCCAAGTCCATGGTTTATATCAGGGTCCACTCTTTGCGTTGTATATTCTGTGGGCTTTGATCAATGTATAATGGCAGGTATCATATCATATGATAATGTAGTGTCATAGTGAGTAGTTTCACTGTCCTAAAGATCCTCTGTGCTCTGCCTGTGCCTCCGTCCCTGCCCCTCTCCGCCCCGACCCCTGGCAACCACTGATCTTTCCACTGTTGCCATAGTTTTGTGGTTTTCAGAATGGCGTATAGTTGGAATCATACGGTATGTAGCGTTTTCAGATTGGTTTCTTTCATGCAGTAATACGCATTTAAGGTTCCTCCACGTCTTTCCGTGGCTTGATAGCTCATCTTTTTATTTTTATTTTTTGAATCATGGAACTCTTGAAAAGTTTATTAAATGTTATATATTTTCTCCCCAGAATGAGCACACATGTGCACACCCCACGCCCCCCTCCCAACACTCTTACATGCACCCAGATCTCTTGCAATGGGCTCTGCCGTCCTGCACGTCCGTCCCCAGAGTCCCAGGGATCCCAGATTAGGAACCCTGTGCTAGCATTGGAAACCCACTGGGTACCATCAACGACCCTACAAATAAATTCCCATTTGCACCCACCTATCCAGCCAGAAAACGTATCGTCCCTGGAAGTCACTGGACTCACAGAGCTCCTTGGACCATTGCTCTGAGGCACTTTCTTGATCTAAGTTCAGTTCAGAGGACAGACACTCATTCCGCAGCGTTCTGTTCCAGAGCGGAGCCTCCCAGACTCTCACGTACGTCTGAGCACCTGGGGACGAGGACGCGTCTTGAGATTTTGCACTTCAAGTAAGGCCCCAGGTTCTGCTGGTGCTGCCGGCCTGAGTCTGCAGCCCTGGTCTTCAGATTACAGGTCACGACCCACTTGTGGAAATGAGTCAAGGCCGGTATTAACGAAAGGAAATGGAATGGAATGGACTTGTGGAAACTATCAGCGTGCATTGCATACAGAAAGCAAAAGTGTAACTTTAGAGAACATTCCTTTTAGTTATATATGTGGATGTGGATGTGGTGGGGGGTGTGATACATAATATGTGATTTCTTACTCTGGATACTTTTGGAAAACACGCCTCAAGATTTCTGTGAAGTAAGAAATGGGGGGGGGGAAGCACCATAGGGGTTTCACCCTAAAAAATAGTCCATTTGCAGGCATAAAATTGCACATGTGTGTCTATGGATTTTTGCTGCTGTGACTCTGGTATCCAGATGTTGGGATTTATCCCAACGCAGGAACTGTAAATAGCAGAGAAAGGGTTGTTTTTTTTTTTTTTTTTTTTTTTTAATTTTAAAGATCAAATTCCAGGGTTAAATTAAAATCCTGGCTGCATTTTGCTTAATTGAGAGTACATGTTAATTCTAAGAATGTACTTTTAAAAAAGTAAACAAATTTCACTGAAGCATGGCTATTAATTTTTTAGTGATTCTTCGTGGATTTTCTGGAAAGTACTGTTACACGTTAACTGCTAATATTCTGCTAGTATCAATATCCAAAAATAAACAATAACACCAATTTATATGGACCTCCAAATTAGTCTCATAAAATTTTATGGTGGTGGTATTATTGAGCCAACTGAGTTTGAGGCTGACAAAAATATAAAACTCTAACCATGTGATTCTTACGTCCTTTCTTCTAAACCCCAAGTTTAAAATGTCCTTATACTTAAGTTTACTCGTCCCTAATCTAGTATATGATTAGTACCTAGTCATATACTAAAGTAACAAAAACAAGTCATATTTTTCATGATTGCTGTTGTTTGAAAAAACTCTCAATTCAAATACTTGCTTTCTATTAAAACTGAAATTAAAAACAAACTAGGGTGCCTGGGTGGCTCAGTCGGTTAAGCGTCCGACTTCAGCTCAGGTCGTGATCTCACGGCTGGTGAGTTCAAGTCCCGCGTCGGGCTCTGTGCTGACAGCTTGGAGCCTGGAGCCTGCTTGGATTCTGTGTGTCTGTCTCTTGCTCTGTCCCTCCCCTGCTCATGCTCTGTCTCTGTCTCTGTCTCTGTCTCTCTCTCTCTCATAAACGTTAAAAAAATAAAAAAACAACAAACTAAATAACCCTCCAAATCTTATGTGATGTAACCTATATCTTATAAGACAAAATAAGAAGGTTTTCTTTTGGTTTTGTTTTTCCCAGCCCCATTGAGACGTAACTGACATTTAACATTGCGTATGTTTAAGTCATGCAACGTCATGATGACGTCGTCATGAGACCATACACGTCTGGATGTGTTGCAACATGATTACCACAGTAGGGTGAGTTAACAGGGCCATCACCTCACATAATTATCTCTTTTTGTTTATGGTGACAACATTTAAGATATACCGTCTTAGCAAATTTTAAGTATTCGCTACAGCGTTATTGACTGTAGTCACCATACTGTACGTTACATCCCAGAATCACTCCTCTTGTAACTGGAGCTTTGTGCCCTTTGATCAGCATTTTCCTATTTTGCACCCCCTCCGGCCCCTGGCCAAAGCCATTCTGCTGTGTGTCTATGAGTCCAGTTTTTTAAGATTCCACATGTAAGTGGGGTCATACAATATTTATCTTTCTCTGATTTATTTCAATTAGTATAATGCGCTCACAGGTTTCTTTTTTTTAAGTTTATTTATTTTGGAGAAGGAGAGAAAGAGCGAGCGAGGGAGGGGCAGAGAGAGAGGGAGAAAGAGAATCCCAAGCAGTCTCCTCAGTGTCAGTGCTGAGCCTGAGGCGGGACTCGAACTCACAAACCGTGAGGTCATGTCCTGAGCTGCAATCAAGAATCCGATCTTAAGCAACTGAGCCACCCAGGCGCCCTGTTGTTGTTTTTTTTTTTTTTAACACCCTTTACAGTATTAAAAAGTATATGTTTTAGAAAACTTTTTGATCGATATTAATATATGATATAAATCCATTGGAAGATTTATTAAGTGCTATTATTTTTATATCAAGCAAAACTATTTAGATTTACCTGAAATATAATAGTGACATGTTACATAGCAACCCTAATTATTTTGTGTCATAATGACAGTAACATTTCAATCATCCGGTCACTCGCTGAGGATTAAAATGTGTGAGGCTTGCTCATTGCCTTTTCAAGTGGCCACATGACATCATGGATAACCGGACTTCTATGGCATTTTATTTTCCAGAAGGTCGATCTTCATTTTGGGGCATGGAAAGCCACTTCCCCCTACTGTTGGTTTTAGGAGCGTTGGGTTCGCTGGGAAGCAGATGTTGAGACAGAATTAGGAAGGCAAGAGGTTTATTAGAGGGGACGGGGCGGGGGTGTGCCTGTGAATGATAAAACAAGAATTGCAGCAGGTTTGTGCCAGGAGAGCCTCAGACCAGGTACAGGCTGGACAGCTTGACCAGCCCGACGGGGAGCCCTGGAGCACAGATTGCCTGTGGAGCGGTCCAGCACTGGGCAGCGGTGGCCAGGCTCTCATCCCCCACTGTGTTCAGTTATTGACTTGGGGCCATCTGGGTGGGATGGGGCAGAGCCCCAGCTGGGAACCGTTGAGGGCTGTTGGGGTGAATGTTGGGTTCTCTGTGGAGGGAGAGCTGAGTGGCCTACCTCCAGGGCTGCTGTGAGCATCTGGGGAAGAATGGAAGGTAGCCAGCTGCTCTGAAAGATCCACAGGGTCATGATTTGCTCGACATTGTTACTCCCTTGTTACCGTCTGCGGGCTTATTTTCTGTTCAGTAGTAGGTGCCCATTGGGTATGAAATCCACATGATGGTCACAACGTGGAGTAGCCACTGGTCCCTTGTACTTGCACTGGGGCCCCTGGATGTCACAGAGTGCCACCATATTGGAAAGTTGGAATGCTTAAAAAAATAAATGATGATTTAAAAAATCCTTTCAGACTTCTGATTCCGTCGTGTGAATGTTTCTTGGGTTTAAACCTCTGGAGAGACCATTTCTCACTCTATTTATCAGGTCATCCGCCTCTTCTGTTATTCAGGGCCGACATCACATTTCTCTAAGGGCTTTTGGTGACGTCTGTTATTGGCCAGCCAGATCCACAGTTTAGACACCCAGATCGTGTTGGGGATGGCATCGACCTTTGCTCCCCCCCCCTGCCCCCGCCAGCGTCTGAGTCCAGTTTGGGGGCTTTATTCATGTCTGTCTTGGGTCTAGATTGTGCCACTGTCTCTAGCGCTTGGAGTGAAATGGGATCCAAGGGGAGGGGGTCTGCTTCCCATCAAGTTCTGTGCTAAAAAGCAGAAGGGCCCCCTCGTGTCTCCCCAGGAGGCAGCCCTACTCATGTTCCCAACACTCTCCAGCCTCAGCCTCCTGCTTCTACCAGGTTTGGGGACTTTTTGACCAGGAAAATAAACGATTGTGGAGGGCACTCACGTGGGTTTCCGTGTTCTACTCCTGATGTTTCCTCATCCAGGCCACCTTCTAGGCTTCCTCAATCAGCAGGGTCTATGGTTTCAAAGGCGTGTGAGGTTTTGTCTCCACTGCAGGGCACCTGTAGACACGCTTCGTACTGTGGCACTTACTCTGTGGATCTTGATCTCTCTTTTCTGGGTCTCTGGTATATTTTTTTATGTTCCTATTACATAGGAACAATAATTTTAACATTTTTAAACGTGTTTCCCTCCATCTTGTTGAAAGATACTGTACATGTCTCGCTTTTCTCTGTGTTGACGGTGAAACTTTACAAATATTATCCTCATGACTTCACTTCTTTTCTTCTTTTCTATTTTTTAAAAAGTTTATTTCTTTATTTTGAGAGAGACAGAGAGAGAGCAAGCGGGGGAGGGGCAGAGAGAGAGAGAGAGAGAGAGAGAGAGAGAGGATCTGAAGCGGGCTCTGTGCTGACAGCAGAGAGCCTGATGTGGGGCTCGAACTCATGAACCATGAGATCATGACCTGAGCCAAAACCAAGAGTCAGATGCTTAACCAACTGAGCCACCCAAGTGCGCCTCATTTCTTTTAAATGCACCTCAGTGCTTGTGCCGTATTAATTGGAATCATTAGCTTTTCCCTTCATCTAGCACTGGAATTTTTGTTCTCTCTGTGTGTGGAAAGCATACCTGCGAGGTTTCTTCTCTTCTTGCATTTGGCTCACTTAAAGCCACTGTCTTTACTGACAGATCCTGGAAAATAAAATAATTTCTGAGGAAGATCTGTCCCAGACTCTTAGGAATGTTGTGGTGACGTGAAACGCTGTCCTGTCTTGTATTTCTACACTTTCACTATTTCCTATTTGAGGATTTGGAGAGTGAGGGCTCTTACTTCTTGTCTGAGGCACACTTACGGTCCTCTTTGCCTTTGGACTAGAAGTTTTTGAATGCCTTTGGAAAAACAGAATGTCCAAAAACTAGAACCTAGGGAGAAGGGATTATGATTTATTCCCTCTTGAAGGATGAAATTTAAAACTGTTGCCAATGTGACTTTTACAAATTGTCATGCTTATCTATTAGAGTGGGACAGACATATGTATAAATCACCATTTTATTGAATGAACTAAGTCAGCAGGAGCACATACAACTATTTATTCTCTCAGTACTGCTCCTTCCCACCTGCTTAGAGGAAATACTGTCTTCTACTCTCAAATGGCATCTCAGGTCACCCATAGTGTTACGTTACTTCTAATGGTTAATGTGCAATTTTATTTTCAGGTATCGAGAAGTCCAGTTAATTCTTTTTTTTTTTTTTTTTGTAATGTTTATTTATTTATTTTTGAGAGGGAGTGAGGGAGGGAGGGGGCAGAGAGAGAGGGAGACAGAGAATCCCAAGCAGGCTCTGTGCTCTAAGCGATGTGGGGCTTGAACTCGTGAACCGTGAGATCATGATCTGAGCTGAAATCAAGAGTTGGATGCTTAACCGAGTAGGCCACCCAGGCACCCCTAAGAAGTCCAGTTAATTCTTAAAGCAAATCTCTAACTCAATCTAAGCTTTCTTGCCTCCTTCGATTATGACCTGTTTTAGGCTGGGAAACCGTGTGTGGAAGAAGGGTGTGGACTGTGCCCTCTTCCCCACCTTACGTGTCCATTTCTGCTATGGCCTTGCCTCCTCCTTTACCCTTGAGATCCATGGTGGGCTGAGATTAGCAGACCAACTTTGGGGCAACTCTAAGTACATTTTACTTCCATAGTCTGGTACTTCTCTTTAGAATGATGGTCTCTGCTGAATGGCCGATATCAAAACTCTAAATCGGACCAGGAACTTAATACCCTGCTACGATTAAAAGAAAAAAATGGTAAAATGAAATATAAAACATCAGTTGTCGACGGCATATATCAAATAAAATAGTTATAAATCATACATAGTTTTTTCAAAATTTTGTACATCTCCCTAATCTCCGTTAACTCTGTATCTTTAGGAGCAGAGAAGAAAGGCTAAATATGCAGGTGGTGCTGGGGTACACATCTTTATGGGACAGTTATTTCAAAATATATACCTAGAATATTCTGAGACCCTTCTGAAGAATCCAGGGGAATTGTCCACCACACATTCTCTTTTCCCGTGCGGTTACGATTTACTCTACACCTTTAGGAACTTTACACCTAAATGATCGCTTCTAAGTTGCTCAGCATTTAACCATTATTATTATTTTTTAAAAAAAATATTAGCTTTTTCTCAAGCTACTATATCCTTGGTCATTGATCCTCACAGATCTTTAAAACCCCCAGCGAGGCCCTGGAAGCCTGGGAGATGGACCCAGAGTCTCGCCGACCCACCGGTAACTTGCAACCTTTATCAGCACTGTCTGTGCAACCCAGTGGAGATTATATAACTTCACAGATCTTTATGTACCAGGTTTTAAAATTTTATTCTAAAACAGCATATGGCAGTATTGAAATTCAATATGGAAATATTTCCTTTGGCTTTAAATAAAGTTTTCAGAAATGCATATGTTAGCAGCTAAAAATAGAGAAAGTTCCAAATTTCTCATTTTCCCATAGTTATTGGGGGTGACTTTTAACACTTTTCTTGGCACCCCAAGGAATGTCATGCATGATGTCAGTGGTGCCAGAACACAAACATTTAGAACTTTTCTCTTCCGGAGCACCTGTAGCTTTGAGTAGTTGAAGACATGCGCTCTGTGAGCGTTCAAGTGAAGAGTCCCCCAAAACGTGGGCCGATGTAGAAAGACCCAGTGCCCCTTAAGTGATGATTCCCCCACCCCCCCCGAAGACATCTGTTCTCTACTGCCTGACTTTAGATTATTGGATTAGGTTTGGTTAGGGTTCTGGGCAGGAGTGAGGAAGTACCTCCTGGGAAGGAGGTAGTTGATAGGGAAGGCTAACAGATCTAACAAAACCTGAAATTTCGGAAGTCCAACAAATAAAAGTGTGTTTCTCACTCAGTCCATTGCTGGGGTTCCTGGTGTGGTGGCTTTCCTGGGTAGCGCTCTTGCAAGCAGTGACTCAGGGAGCTAGCCTCCTTCCCTCCTAGCCTCTGCCTCGCCTCTGTCCTGCTCTGCCGTCCTTAGAAGCCTTTCCATCCAGCCCCTGTGTGGGAAAAAGAATGGGGGATTCCACTGTGGGAATGTTTCATAGGCCGGGTTTCCCCCTAATTCCCACTGGCCAGAATTCAATCACATGACTACACTTGACTGCAAAGAAGGCTGGGAACTGTAGTCGGCCTAGGCACCTGGGAGGAAAAGGGACACCGGCAAATGCTTAGCCAGTCTCTGCTGTGCCCACAAAGTGCTGTGGGAGCCTGGTTGGATCGTAGAGGAGCTGGGGGGGTCCTTCATTTCACAGATGTGGCTCTCTTTTCTTCTCTGTCTCCTTCTATGACTGCAAAATAATAGTCTTTTCGTTCATTTTCTATCGTGCCAAAACTCTGTTTGCTTAAAAACGTAAAATAAAGAATTGCATAAGACCCCACCAACTTAGATACCCACAATTAATGTTTTTAGGGACATCCTGCCTGTCTGTTTTTCCATGAATAATTATTCTTACCAAAAAGAGATCATGGTAAACATGTTTTGAAACTGCTCTTTTATTATCCAGAAATATTGCTTTGGACGTTTTTCCATGTCCTAAAAACCGTTTAATACCCCATGGTATCACCTCCTATATACATTCGATGAATTCTGAACTAAATATCTATTGACACATTTTTAGATGGCTTCACAATCTTGGCTCTTACATACGGGACTATCCTGAATATCCCGTGTCTTTGCTTAACACTCATGATAACTTCTTTGAGATGTATTCGTGGATGTGGAAATCCTAAGTCAAAGAATTGCAAAATTCTAGTACCCATGTGGATGTCCAAGTTTCCTTGAAAACTTACACCAGTTTAAACAGGCACCAGTGTACAAGAGTTCTTTTTTCCCCACTGCTGGCCAGTACTGATTATTATGTCTTTTTCTACTGTGACAGTGTAAATGGAAAAAAAAAAAATTGATGTGTCATCTTCCTCTGCATTTTTTTAAATATGAATTTTCTTTTTTTTCTTTTTTTCTTATTTTATTTTATGTATTCCTTAATTTACCTCTAAGTCAGTCACCATCTAGGGCAACAATGATTTCAAGAGTAGATTCCTTAGTTCCCCTTCCCCATTTAGCCCATCCCCCCTCCCACAACCCCTCCAGCAACCCTCTGTTTGTTTTCCATATTTAAGAGTCTCTTATGATTTGTCCTCCTCCCTGTTTTTATATTATTTTTGCTTCCCTTCCCTTATATTCATCTGTTTTGTATCTTAAAGTCCTCACAGGAGCGAAGTCAGATGATTAAATTTTAAAATTCTAAAAATTGTTTTGGTCATTTCTACTTCTTTCATGGCTTTTTTGCCCATTTTTCCATGCGAACTCGAAGGTTTTTCTCCAGCTCCTCAAATATCTTGCTAGTGTGGGGCACAGAACTTACCTCACTATAAACAGGCAATAAACATTTGTTAAGTGAGTAAGGGAAAATGGAGGGGGGGATGTTTTATATATAGTAACGGTGTTAAAGCTCTGTCAGATGTGTTTTGTGTATTTTCCTCGGACTGTTGAACATTTTCTAATTTTTTTTTACAAAGAGTATATACTTCTTTGGTCACCGAGAAAGAACAAAACTATTTGCTTTTCCATTCTGTTTAGCGTATTTGTCTCAATATTTTTTTTCTTTGTTAATTTATTTTGGGAGAGCGACAGAGCGTGAGCAGGGGAGGGGCAGAGAGAGAGGGAGACAGAGAATCCTAAGGAGGCTCCATGTAGCCAGCACACAGAGCCTGACACGGGGCTCGAACCCGTGAAGCCGTGAGATCGTGACCTGAGCTGCAGTCAAGAGTTGGTCTTAACTGAGTGAGCCACCCAGACGCCCCTGTCTTAATATGTTCAAATGTAGTTTAATCTATTGGTATTTTCCTTCATGGATTCTGCAAGTAGCTCATCCTGACAGAGGCTGTACCCGTCCTAAGTTATATAAATATTCATTTGTATTTTCTTCTTTTTTATGGTTTAATTTTTAATTTTTACATCTCTCATCTATTTGGGTGTTTAAAAAAATTTTTAATGTTTATTTATTTTTGAGTGACAGAGGGACAGAGTACTAGCAGGGGAGGAGCAGAGAGAGAGGGAGACACAGAATCTGAAGCAGGCTCCAGGCTCTGAGCTGTCAGCACAGAGCCCGACGTGGGGCTCGAACTCATGGACCGTGAGAACATGACCTGAGCCGAAGTCGGACGCTCAACCGACTGAGCCACCCAGGTGCCCCTAGGATTAGATTTTCTGACCCTAACCCTGACCCTAACCCTAACCCTAGGGTTTGCAGTCGTGGGACTGCAAATTGGTGCAGCCACTCTGGGGAACAGTATGGAGGTTCCTCAAAAAATTAAAAATAGAACTATTCCACAACCCAGCAATTGCAGTACTAGGTATTTATCCAAAGGATACAGGAATGCTGATTAAAGGGGCACATGCACCCCATGTTTATAGCGGCACTATCGACAAGAGCCAAAGTATGGAAAGAGCCCAACTGTCCATTGACTGAATGGATAAAGAAGATATGGTATATATATATATATATATATATATATATATATATATATATATATACACACGTACACACACACACACACACACACACACACACAATGGGATTTACTCTGCAATCGAAAAGAATGAAATCTTGCCATTTGCAACAGCATGGATGGAACTAGAGTATGTTAATTAAGCTAAGTGAAATAACTCAGGCAGAGAAAGCAAAAATCTTAACGATTTTACTCGTGAGATTTAAGAAACACAACAGATGAACGAACATAGGGGAAGGGAGGGAAAAATCAGGTAAAAGCAGAGAGGGAGGCAAGCCATAAAAAAACTCTTAAATGCAGAGAACAGCCTGAGGATTGCTGGAGGGGAGGTGCGGGGGGAGGATGAGATAATGGGTGACGGGCATGAAGGAGGGCACCTGTTGGGATGTAAGTGATGAGTCACTGGGTTCTGCTCCTGAGGCCAATAGTACACTGTATGGTAACTAACTTGAATTTAAATAAATAAACAGCAAAAAAAGAAGGTCATAAATACAAAACGCACAGTGTCCAGGAGCCACTACACTGTGCATTACTGTGTATGTGTTACATTGTTAACAGCTAATCGCAGAAAAGGATGGAGAAGGGGTAACATTTAAAAAAAATTTTTTTTAATGTTTATTCTTGACAGAGAGAGAGAGAGAGAGATAGAGCACGAGTGGGGGAGGGGCAGAGAGAGAGGGACACCCAGAATCCGAAGCAGGCTCCAGGCTCTGAGCTGTCAGCACAGAGCCCGACGCGGGGCCCGAACTCACGGACTGAGAGATCATGACCTGAGCTGAAGTCGGACGCTCAACCGACTGAGCCACCCGGGCGCTCCCGGGGTAACATTTTTAGCTGTAGAGTTTAGGAAAGTAGTTAAACTAGCTGCTTAGATAGGGTTCCATCTCCCGTGCACGGCTGGTTAGTGTCAGGATATGTAGCAGAGCAGGGTCTTAATTCAAAACTTCTCTAATACTCTCGGGAGCTTTCAGATGATGCTTTTAACACACTGGTATGTAACCTTGGGGTCACAGGAGTCATCTAGGGAGCATTATAAATAAACCTACATCTGGCTCCCACTTCTAGAAATTCTAAGTCAGTTAGCCAGGGGTGGGCTTGGGCATGGTTATTTTTTTAAATGCTTCTGGGTTGGGGGCGTTTGGGTGGCTCAGTTGGTTGGGTGTCCAACTTCGGCTCAGGTCATGATCTCACGGTTCATGGGTTCGAGCCCCGCGTCGGGCTCTGTGCTGACAACTCAGAGCCTGGAGCCTGCTTCGGATTCTGCGTCTCCGTATCTCTCTGCCTGTCCCCTACTCACGCTCTGTCTCTCTTTCTCTCAAAAATAAATAAACATTAAGCAAAGGTTTAAAAAATGCTTCCAGTGGATTCTAATATGCTTCCAAAAGTTCACACACCACTGCTCTAAATAATAAGAATAATAAGAAAAAAACTGCTCCGAAGTCATTTTGGAGTTTCTGAAAATTATTGTGTAGTTTCTCTTTAAAAAAATGATCATATGAAAATGGCCTCTGTTCAAGGAAATCAAACTTTAAGAATCTTAGCATGGTTGCCTGCATTGGTTTGAGGGGCCTTATTTGGGGAGCAAAATTTAAAAATTAAGCGAAGGATGGAATATGTACATCACAATTTTTTTTTTTTTTACGCTTTTGCTGGTCTCTCAGTAGCTTAAGGTAGAAAGCCAGTTCCTTGTGGTGGGATGCAGTCCTCACCCTCAAATAATCAGAGATTGCCCAGGAGGGAAACATAAGGAGGAAATTTTGCGGGTTTTTGCTTTCACTGAGCTGAAAGGAGCTATAATTTTCACCTCTGCAGCTATTCCCCCTTTTCCAGAAGAAAGACTGAGAGAGTGACGTGGTAAATTTGGGGGGGCAAGATATCATTATGCATATCATGAAAGTACTTAAAAAATTTTTTTAAATATTTATTTATTTTTGAGAGACAGAGAAAGAGAGCGTGAGTGGGGGAGGGACAGGGAGAGAATGAGACACAGAATCCGAAGCAGGCTCCGAGCTTGAGCTGTCAGCACAGAGCCTGATGCGGGGCTCGAACTCACGAATCGTGAAATCATGACCTGAGCCGAAGTCAGATGCTTAGCTGACGGAGCCACCCGGGCACCCCACGAAAGTACTTTTGATGTAGAACAACTATGATTCCATAACTTTAGATATCTTAAATATTTTTCTGCATAGCACTCATGGGTTTAATTAGACGGGAAGTGAAAGATGATGTAATGTTTTGTGCATTTTGTGCTTTTTGTTATGTGTGATTATCCTTTACATATGAAAATTGCCACAAATTCACAATGGTGCAGTCTTACAAATTCTGGTTATAGTAACAATGTTTCTAGGGTTGGAATATTCTTGGCTTGTTAGATGTATGGTCAAGGGTATAGCGGGATGGGCTAAGGGCATCATTTATCTTTCTGTGGTAGAGATATGTGGTTATAACAGCACTTTTTTTTGCGTGTGGAAAGCAAATCAGTTTCCACAAAGTAAACTATTGAACAAAACAGAACAAAAACATCCACGAGCCAGCAAAATCTGAGGTGGGATTTTGGTGCTAATGGCACATATTTCCAGAATCCAGTTGCCCTCTTAAAAAAAAATTTTTTTTTTAATGTTTATTTATTTTTGAGAGAGACAGCATGAGTGGGAGAGGGGCAGAGAGAGAGAGGGAGACACGGAATCCGAAGCAGGCTCCAGGCTCCGAGCCGTCAGCACGGAGCCCGACGCGGGGCTCGAACCCACAAACCTCGAGATCACGACCTGAGCCGAAGTCGGACGCTTCACCGGCTGAGCCACCCGGGCGCCCCCCCGGTTGCCCTCTTTTATGGTTAAGAACTCACTGCTGATCTTCGCTGTTCTTTTGTTTCCCGTTAGGAGAACTTCCCCGGTGGCTCAGTGGCACCATTTTTACTTGGAGCCAACATTCCCTCTTGTCTTGTGGGGATACATTTGATGCTCTCCTTACTGTAGTGAATTGGTAGAGGGGCTTACAAATGTCATCTGTAGCCCGCACACATTGTCAGCCACGGAGACTTTGCTGTGCAATTGCAGAGCATGCTCTCTTTCATCACTAACCCAGTTCCAAATATCTTGACAAGAACAAGTCCGTGGCCACATACATGGGAGTCTGGCTGTTAATACCAAATCAGGACACTTGAGGTCGAGAAGATGGCAGAAAACCCACATCTCTTCATCTAACCTCGTGAACTGACTCAGCAGCGATCCGGGACAGGCGAGGCCAGCGACAAGTGGGTCACTCCTTACACTCTTCCTTCTTCCCGCACCCAAGCTGATGCTCTGGCTCAAGAAATTATAACAAGAAATTCTACAAACAGGCTCACTGCCTACAGATAAGCAAAATCACCTTCGGGGTATATTAATCCCCATGGTTGTCCTTGGGTTGAGAACCAGTTCATATAGCCATCCCCAAACAAGAGAATAAGTCATCATGGATTCATTTTTCCCAGGTACTAGAAATAATTGGGTTAATTTGACATCATTCTTATTCTCAAGAAATGTTCAGGAAGGGAAGGAGCTCAGCAGGAGACGGACAGCCGGATTCGGTGGGAGGCTCCGCCCGGGCATTCGCGACGATGCGCTTTGAGTGTCCTCAGAAGATGTGCAGCTGTTCCTGGGAAGCTGAGCCCAGGAGCAGGTGCCGTTCATGTGCACTGTGCAAGCATTCTCTCTGGGGATGAGGCCTGGGAGCTGGACCGGTTTGCTCTTTAGAGCTTCTCCCAACTCTCTGTTACTGGTTTCTTTTGATGTAGACACAGTGGTTAGGAGGAAAAATGTCTTGGCCCCAAAGTAGGGCCATCAAACACTTCTCTTATGGGTGTGGGCACTGAAAACTGAGCTCAGGTCACAACATTGTCAGTGTGGCCGACAGATGCTGTGTAGGAAACGCTGCCCGTTGCACTGTCGCACGAGTACACACCTGGTGTGCGAAAACGACTGAAGGAAGCACAGTTCAGCCCTCGTTGCATAGCGGATGGCTCTGCTGTGGGCAGAAAGGAAACAGAACACGATTCCTATAATTGGAGCACTTCAATGTGAGTTGGAGAAGGCAGACGCAGCACAAGGAGTTCTACTATGAGTGGGTGTGGTAAGAGGGAATTTTTTTAAGTCTATGGGATATTAAAGGAGAGGGTGCCATGCATCCTGAGTAAGATAAAGGCCTTACAGACAAAGGGACATGATGTGGGACATGGAAGATGGAGGAGGGCGATGGTACTGAGGTACCATATGCAGAAGATCTGTTTTTTTTTTTTTAATTTATTTATTTTTTTTTATTTTTGGGACAGAGAGAGACAGAGCATGAACAGGGGAGGGGCAGAGAGAGAGGGAGACACAGAATCGGAAACAGGCTCCAGGCTCCGAGCCATCAGCCCAGAGCCTGACGCGGGGCTTGAACTCACGGACCGCGAGATCGTGACCTGGCTGAAGTCGGACGCTCAACCGACTGCGCCACCCAGGCGCCCCACAGAAGATCTGTTTTTGAAACGCATGGGGTCCAAGGCATCAGGATAAGGGAGAAGCTAAGGATTACTGAAGGCTAGGCCTGGAGGCCTGGAAGATGGGGTGCCGTTTCTTGGGATAAGAAGGTTCCCGAGAAGGAGATAGAGTTAGAAGACAGAAGCCTGGAGAAGTCTGAGCAACTTGGTTTCTGACCTGTGTCTTAAGAGTTGAGTAGCGACGTCCAGCTCAGGACGTGGACTGGAACCAGGAAGACCGTGAGGGGCTGGAGGATTTTGAAGACCACTGAACGAGGGCAGAGTCTCATTCTTGGGAGTGAGTGTGGTTCCATCGTGCAGGATCTTTCAGTAGAGTTCTCTAGAAACCGTCTTGGAAGTAAAGAAAACGCAGGCAAAATGGTGGAGTGTTGGGGCGCCTGGGTGGCTCGGTCGGTTAAGCGTCCGACTTCGGCTCAGGCCGTGATCGCACAGTTCCTGGGTTCGAGCCTTGCATCGTGGTCTGTGCTGACAGCTGAGAGCCTGGAGCCTGCTTCAGATCCTGTGTCTCCCTCTCTCTCTGTGCCCCTCCCCCACTCATGCTAGGTCTCTCTCTCTCTTTCTCTCTCTCTCAAAAATAGATAAACATTAACAAATTTTTTAAAGATGGCAGAGTGTTGACTGATCTTTTGAGAAATATGGTGGCAAAGGCCAGGGCTAAATATGTTTGCCGTTGTGTCAGAGCGTTAGAGTGCCTTCGTGGCCCAACTAGCTTTGGCTGAGACAAGAGAAGGTGGGATATTGAATGTTCACTTAAGTGGGGTCAAGCGATGGTTCGGATGATTTGTTTTAGGATAGAAGACATTTCTCTTACACGGGGAAAACACCCATCGCAGAAAGAAATATGGAAGATGCAGAAGGGAAAGACAGTGGAAGGGAAAGACAGGGAAAGACAGTGTGACAGCGTCTGCATCCAGGGCACAGATGGAGGGTTAAATTTGGAAAGGTGCAGGCGAGTTTCTCCCCTGAGTCAAGAGAAAACTGGAAGACTATGTGTGGAGCTACAGAAAAATCTCAAGAGTGAGAGGCTCGTGGTGAAAGAATTTACATTTTGTGGCTTCGGTGTTCTTGATGAGACAGAGAACAAGGTCATCCTCTGTGAGTGAAGTGAGTTTGGGTAAGGAGCAGGAAAATGCAAGGGCTCCAACAGCCGTGCTGGGTATTGCACAGGAAGTGAGTTAGAAATGAATGAAATTGGGGCGCCTGGGTGGCTCAGTCGGTTAGGCGTCCGACTTCGACTCAGGTCACGATCTCGCGGTCCGTGGGTTCGAGCCCCGCGTCGGGCTCTGGGCTGACGGCTCAGAGCCTGGAGCCTGTTTCGGATTCTGTGTCTCCCTCTCTCTCTGACCCTCCCCCATTCATGCTCTGTCTCTCTCTGTCTCAAAAATAAAAAACGTTAAAAAAAAAAAAAAGAAATGAATGAAAAAAAAAGTTAAGGCGTAGAAAGAAGTAGGTTCCAAAGAGTTTAGGCCTTTCCGGGATTTATGGTAGACCCGACTGGTACAGTTGTGTGACCTGGGCAGCACTGCTTTGTCTGGGGGGGCCGGGTGGAGAAAGGAGGCCGAGGGGGTGGCCGGCCGTGGGGTTAGGAAGGAGATGACAGGTGTCAGGGTTCTGGGAGGTGCGTAACGGGCTGCCCACGGGCCGTCCGTGAAGCCATCAGTTGATCAAGGATCTGGGAGAACAGAGACCATCAAGGAGCCTTGGCGAGGGTGCAGGGGATTTGAGGCAGAGCGAGGGAAGACGGAGGAGGGAAGGCTGTGGTTAGACACAAGCAGTGGCACTTGGAGAGCCTTTCGCCCTCGGCGGGTCCAGGCCCGCATGGGCGGTGTACCTTCCCTAATCGTTCTCAGCATGTTGGCTGGCCCGACGGGAGGGTTTCTGCGTTGGCTGGAAAAAGATACGCCGAGAAAGGAAACGTAAAACCCTATCTCTTCTGTGTCGTAAGGCCACCTTGGGAGCGTCGTGTTTGGCTCCAGACGTGTCTTTTAGCTGGGTTCTCTCCACAAATCCCGGTGGCTGAACCAGAACGTGGGCGCTTGTCTGCTGCTGGCCTTCTGGGCTGGGCCCCCATTGCCCTGCATGTGGATCCGAGCTCCGCTCTCCTGGCCCCGGCTCCTTCTTCTGCTCTGACCTTTCGTGGCTCTGCTCTCCACATGCACCCAAAGCGACCTGTTAAAGCATCAACTGAGACCGTGCCACTCCACTGCTGCAAACCCTCCAGGGGCTTTCGGCCTCACCGGCAGTGTAGACTCAGGTCACCCCAGGGGCCCTACACCGTCCGACCCCGTCACTTCTGTGACCTCCTCTCCTGCTGTCTTACCCTTTCTTCTCTCCACCTCATCCACACAGACTTGCTTGGTGCTTCTCAAGCACTCTCTACCCCAGGGCCTTTGCGGTCGCTGTTCCTTCCATCCAGCGTGTTCTGCCCAATATCTCTGTGATTTATTTCCTCACTTCCTTTAGGTCTTTATCATTTCCTAGTGAGGCCTTCCCTGACTGTCCTATTTAGCAGTGCACCACCCCCCCCCCACCGACTTCATTCTTGCCCCTCTTCAGTTTTACGTCACCTCCTCCCATGCTGTTCACACGACCACTACTGCTTCTCCTCCTTCCTCTCCTCCTTCTTCTTTTCATTCACTGCACGTGTCCTCCAATGAGAAGGTAAGTTCACAAGGACAGGGCTTTTCATTTCTCTTGTTTGTGGCTGCGTGCTCATTTCACACAACCGTCCCTGGCCCGTCATGGGTGCTTAGTAATGGGGGGCGAGTGAATGAATATCGAATGGCCTGGCTGTCAAAGTCACATATGCCCACTGCGGAATATTGGGAAAACACAGAAGAGCAGAAGAAGATAGAAATAGACACAGTCCATAGTTCTATCTGGAGACACTCCCCCCCCCCCCCTAATAAGTTGGTATAGGCTCTTTATTTTTCAACCTGTGCAGAGTTGATGCATCCACAGGGATATCGGTAAATAGAATAGGATTTCAGGAATGTGACCAGAACGGTAACGATGTGAGATTTTGTCGTCTGGAGGGCATTTTGAGGGATGGTTGGCACGGAGATGAGAAGGTTTTGGGGAGCATGATGAACATTTTAGATATTATGGCATCTAAGACAAATTATACACATTCTGCATAGATGTAGGACGGAACCTGTGTCAGTGGGGGAAGCTATGGAAAGGGGGCTTTCAGCCCCATAGAGAGATCAGTTCTCTCCCAATGGCCACCCACCGGGGGAGCTAAATTTCAAAGGACAGAACTTCTCATCACTAAACTCTGTGGCCACATCAGGTGTGCTCACCTTGTGGGTTTTTGCCCGAAGACTCCCAGGTAGCAAAAACACACTTGAAAACCTTCTAACTGGTTTCAAACTGGTGACAGTAAATTTGCTAGCGGTAACAAGACATTTCTTCTATTTCCGTGGGTATTTTTTTTTTTTTTTAACAAAACATCTTTTTTATGTTTCAGGTAGCAGTTTCTTGCATGGAACACCTACTTAGTGTTTTTAGTGTTTTGGCTTTGGTTTTTCTTTTTGTTCTATCACGCCATTGGTACTCGCAGGTTAAATGTCATAGTCTCTTGGAAGAACGTGAATTAGTCATGCGTAAGACAGATCGGACAAGTAGTTCATTTTCTCTTAACAAACGATTCCTCTATTTTTAGAAGTCCATTACTCCAGAAACATCAGGAACACATTAAGCTACATAATAACGGAGATTTTAGAACCATGTTTTGAAGACCCACTAAGCCCAGTTGGTATAAACATAGTTAAGCCTGTCAGGGCAATGATGTCACTTGTCCCATAAACATCTTTAGCCTTTGGAGAATCCTAGCAGATCTATCAGTGAATTCACAAACAAGCCATGAGAAAATACACACAAAGAAAAGTCAGTAATTTGAGCAATTTATGTTGGAGAATCTCAGGCCATCTTGATAGCTTTACAGATTAAGTGATAGACCTGACAGTGTGTAGTATTTTTACTTCAAAGCTGTTGATATTTTCAGATTATCTATTTTTAAGAAGAGTGACAGGCATTCTAATTGAATCGCACAAGTTCTGATGTGAAACACACTACAAGTTATATATTTAATTCGATCCGTTTTTTAAATCAGTTTGAACTAAAACTTTTTTTTTTTTTTTTGGAATAAATCCGATGGCGTTTTAATCTCAGCGGTTCACAAAATAAATTTTAAGCTGCTCAAGATTCTCCCGAAGCCTGACTCATTGCCTTACAATTCACGTTATGTTGCTTTTTCAGATAATATTAGCGATTAGTGTCCACCTCGTAGGGCTTATTTGATCCAACAGCAAGTGGCAATATGTGGCGAGAAGTAAGGCTGTCCCGTTATTATAAATACAGTATAATTAAGTGTGTTATAAGAAGGGAAGGTGAAATAAGAGACATGCGTTTTTTAGACAGAGCTATGCAGGCAACCCACCTTCGTGCTCACGATTTATTTGGATTACCAAAATGATTGAAGGGATTTTGACTCAGGTCATTGTGGTTGGGTAATCTGGACTTTTCTTCAAATTCGATTTGAATGAAGCGGCTTAAACAGAAACATGTGGGCATGTAAAAGCCAGCATCAGAACTCTTACAAGGCAATAAAAAGAGTAATAGGAATTCATAATTGGATGACATCTTTCATCCAGATGGGTTCAACAGCACTCTGAAACCTCGTGCACAAAGTCAAGACAGACACACACACAGTGGCACGCTTTCCCCTCGCATTGTGCTCTGCTCCAGAAAGGCCCCGTGAGTTCCGTAGAAAGGTAACCACGTCCAGTCAGGTGAGGGGTCAAGTGTACTGGAGTCTTCGTCCCCAGTCCCTTCGCCGGGGGTGCTGGCCAGTGCAGCACTGTCTTCCAGAACTCTGCCACATGGTGATCTGGGTCCTGATGGGCCCCCCCCCTCCCCCCCCCGGCGCCCGCCCTCTTCAGGCACCTTGCTGATCTCACCGGTGACCCAGCCTCCAGGGTCATCACCACAATGTCCCCTCACTCAGAGCTGAGAAGTCGGTCAGGCAGTTGACACGAGGCCGGTATGTTTGGAGGCAGGATGAAGAGTTTTACACTCAGAAGACCCAGGAGGGATCACATTGAGACAACAAGGGCTCTTGGAAAGATCTGGAAGGCAGGGTCTCCTGCCTGAATGTGTGTTGCTGTATGAGGGGGTGTTTCGATCCAACTGATGATCGTGGGGCCTGACTCCTGGCTGCTTCCCCCCGTGGGGGGGAAGGGGAAGGTCATTCCACTGCCGTGTCCGCCCCGTCAGTGGCTTTGGTCACATTGTAGGTGAATCCGCCTACGTCGGGATTTTGAGAGGCGTTAGTTCATTCACCGTGGGCTTGTAGTTCATTCATGTCATTTAAATTTTAACTTAAAGGCAAGGCAAACCATTGCGCACAAAATAGTGACTGCTTAGCGGGCACGAGGTCTCCTTTCGGCTGAGGGTTTGGAGCCCGATAGAGGTGGTGATTACAAAACATCGTGAAGACGCCAAATGCTGCTCACTTTAAATGATTTCGTCCGTATTTTGTGAAAGAAACCAAATGTGTGAGGCTAAAAATGTCACAGTCGAGGTGCCCTTTTCGCACATCAGACCCGGAGGGGAAGAAAGACCCGGGGAGTGTTTCCCCCAGGACGTGGACGGGCCCCAGGGTCAGAGCACAGGCCGCCTCTGGGGCCCGGGGGCGTTCATGGCCCAGGACTGCTCTGCCCAAGTGCAGGCAGGAGCCGGCGGGGGAGGGGGCCGAGGCAGGGGCTTCAGGAATCGGCTCTACACGGCCCCATCAGCAAACACAGTCGTGATTTCAGATGTCTGGAACTTTTCACTTCTGGGGGTTTAGTCACTGGTTTCTTTCCGTCCTCCCACGTTCAAAAATAACTCAGAGGTTCTGTGCATCGGAATGGAAGCGTGCATTTGATTTTATGTTTTCTAGGAGCCACATTAAGAAGGGTATGAGTTAAAAAAAAAAAAGTGACTTTCATTTTAATCATGTTTGCCAAATCATGTATATATTTTAAATACTGCCTCGGTATCTTCCCGGACAGTCCAGGATATCCGACGTAGAATCCTTTCGACATGTAACCAGTATAAAAATTATGATGAGATGTTTTACTTGTTTGGGGTTCTAAATCTTCAAACTCCGAGGTGCGTTTTACACAGTGCATCTCAATTTGGGCCAGCCACCTTCAGCGGCTCAGTAGCTACAGGGGGCTAGTGGCTACCATAAGGACAACGCAGTTCTAGAAGTTACTATTTTGGTTGCGTTCCCTGTGGGCTCAGGAGGTGCTCAGTGAGTTAAAATACAGGTGGAGAGGGGCACCTGGGTGGCTCAGTCGGTGAAGCGTCCGCCTTCGGCTCAGGTCGTGAACTCGTGGTTCATGAGTTCAAGCCCCGTGTCCGACTCTGTGCTGATCACCCAGAGCCTAGAACCTGCTTCCGATTCTGTGTCTCCCTCTCTCTGCTCCTCCCCCACTCACACTCTGTCTCTCTCCCACACACCAGTAAATAAAAATTTAAAAAATATAAAGAAATACAGGTGGAGAATGGGACCATCATCCTGCATGTTAGTTTAGAGCCTCGTCATATCACTGAAGCGTCTGCAAATAGGTCAGCTTCTGACCAGCACTATTGTGACGGAGGTCGAAGAAGCATTATTCTTTTGCATTTTGTAGGTGAGAAGTCTCGGATTCTGAGAGCTTGAGCAAGCCCACTTATTCCTGCCTGAGAAGGCTTAGCTGCTGCTCTGGTGGCCCGGTGGTCCTGCATAGACTGGGCAGCCCGTGGTCCTGGGGAGAGGATTTTTGCAGCTATGACAGGAGCTCAGTCCCCTTTCACAGAATGGAAGACGGATCTCACAGAAGCCAAGTAGCTGCCCTGCTGGCCACGTGTGAGTCCACAGCAGAGCTTGAACAAGAGTCCCACGGAGCTCTTTGACTTTGGTGTATACGCAGGAGCCCAGGGCAGCTCCTGTCCCCCAGTATCCGGGCCAGTATCAGTCACACCTGGCCCCGTGGCCGAGAGCAGATTGCTGTGGTACGTTGTGAACTCGCATGACTCCGTTGACACTGTGGGAGCTGACAGACCAGTTCACTCTCTTAGCCGCGTAGCCCTAGAAGATTCTGACCAGACAATTGGACGCCGGTTCCAGAAATCTGGATTGCGCTGGCCAGTGCCTCTCCCACTACAGCTGAGTGCTGAAGCAGGCAGTGACTGGAGGGGGGGGGGCCCTTTCTCAGTGACCGCTTGGTCACTTTGGATACTCTCCCATCTCCGTGGTCTGGGTGCCGTGAAGGAAGGAAGCCCAGCTAGACCCAGGAGGACTGGAAGACACGTTTAATTCTGTTTCCCTCCCATAGCACGGAATTCTGAGATTTGATCGGCTAGAAAAGTCCATCAGTTAAATTGATCTCTTGTTGTTGCTGCTGTTCAGGGAAGACCTGACTTGTAAAAAGAAATTTCAGGGTTGAAATAATTTCAGCCAAATCAGCTCTTGGCATTTTTTGTCTTCATGCTTCTTTATTTGTTTTGAGAAAGACAGAGGGCACAGGAGTTGGAGAGGGGCAGAGAGAGAGGGAGAGAGAGAATCTCAAGCAGGGTCTGCACTGTCAGCGCAGAGCCCGACGGGGGGCTCCGTTCCACGGACGGTGAGGTCACAACCCCAGCCAAAATCGAGAGCCGGATGCTTAACTGACTGAGCCACCCAGGCGCCCTAGTTTTGGGCATTTTTAGTACAGATTGGCTGCGGCCGGTTGCACATTTTTCATGTAGCATTTGGAGTATGAATACCGATGAGACCGCCATTGTCTCATCTCACACGCCCTTCCATCCACCATGCTGGGTGTTGGGTTCTGAACGGTCGGTGGCGTGGCCTGTCACCTCCGAGCATGGTTGGTGGATGTGGTCTTGCGACAGGTGCTTTCATAGAGGACTCACAAAGCGCTAGGGCATGTGGAAGAGGAGGTGACATTCCAGAGGGAGGCTTCCCCTAGTGTGAGGCTAGGTGGGTGTGGAAGGAGGGGGAGGTGTTCTCAAGGTAGATAAGCAAGAGGAGTATTTTGGGCCCGGCAGAGAATGGCCGTCCTGGAAACCACAATTGTTTCCCCGTGAGGTGCTTCCCCAAATGGCTCAGCCTCGCTCGGGTTCCCTCGCCAGGTTTGGGCTCTGGATGGTGATGCAGCTGTATGGCTCTGGTGGCTCCCAGAGCCACCGCGTGTACATTAGGTTTGGTTGGAGACAACGTCACCATCTACCTGGAGAGTCTGTTTTTAGGGCTAATCCACCAGCAGGGCATTTCGCCATAGTCTGCTGAGAATCTTCATGTGAGCTCCTTCCCTGGGGGGGGCAGGGGGAGGGGACGGCTCACCACTCACGTGACGCCTGTCGTCAGATACAAAAGCCTCGGATGGGGTCCTCAGGCAGGGCAGAGAAGCAGAGAAGATAGTAGATACAAAAACCACCGCGACTTGTGTTCCTTTCCTTATGGGTTGTGTTCATTTCCTTATGGGTTCATTTCCTTATGGGTTCCCGTGGATATAACAGGAAGTTCCTTTACCTCTGAGACGCCGTAGCGTGTTGTCTGTACCTCTCTTACGAAAAGGGAGCTTGCACCAAAGTCAAGCCCACTAACTTACAAATGCAAGTGAATTTATGGGGCCAACATGGCAGAATATTTGAAATCGCAATTGCATTGGAAAATGTGGCGCTGGGCACATTTTTCTCTAAATTACCAGTATATTCCTCCCAGGATGGAGCTCACCCGGGTTCATCTGTGGGCGAGGGTGTTCTGGGCTGCCCGGCTCATCGGTTTACACACTGGGGGTCTCTGTAAATACCTGCTGTATGAAGGAGGACACGGGGAAAGGGGCTTTGGAAATCACGAAGCAGTCGTCAGTGTGAGATACCGCATGTTTTTTTTGTTTGTAACAGGTGCTAAAAAATCTTTCATTTTTAATTTGGTTTTCATTCTTAATTGTAAAGTGCACCATAAAAGTGACCCATCGTACCCGTTATTAAGTGTACAGTTCGCTAATGTTAAGTACATCCACGTTGTCGTGCAACCTCCAGAACTTTTTCATCTTGTAAAACTGACACTCTGTACTCGTGAATCAACAACTTCCTGTTCCGTCCTCTCCCTGCCCTCGGGAACCACCACGCTACTTTCTGTCTTTACGAATTTGACTGCTCTGGGGACCTCGTAGAGGTGGAATCATGAGTTGTTTGTCTTTTTATCACCTGGCGTATCTCATTCCGCCTGATGCCCTCAAGGTTCATGCATGTCGTAGCAGGTGTCAGAACTTCCTTCTTAAGGCTGACCAATATTCCATCGTGTGTATGCGGTGCATTCGGGTTTTCCGTGCCTCCCTGATGGACACTTGGGTTGCATTTGTTTTTCCACTATTGTGAATAATGCTACCGTGAACGTGAGTGTACAAATATCTTTTCACATCCCTGCTTTCAATTCTTTTGGGTATATACCCAGCAGTGGAGTCGCTGGATCATTTTTTTAGGTTTTTGAATAACCTCCATACTGTTTTCCAAAGCAGCCGTACCATTTTACATTACCCCCAACGGTGCCGCAAGGGTTCCAATTTCTCCACGTCCTCGCCAACACTTATGTTCTGTTTTTGTTTTTATAGTAGCCGTCATTTTGGGTGTGGGGTACAAAGCTTTTCTTTTTAGGATTAATGAATGAAGCTATTAAGTGCCCGTTGCTTTTCTTCAGTCATTCGCTGCCTTTTGAGAAATCACTCCTCAAAGCAGACTGTATTGGGACGTCAGAGGCTTCTTATGTGTGACTTTTGAGAACTGAATCAAGTGTTGTTTTGGCAAAGCAACTTCAGCGAAGCGTCCAAAATGACCTCTTCTCTCAAATCTTAAAAGCAACATAGTAGAAATTGTTTGTTTGTGTTTTTTTAAAGAGGAGAAATGGATTCCTTTTGACAGTGACTTATGGGTCCAAAGAGAGGTTAAGATTAGTAGGTAAGTCTTTCAAGGAGGGTATGCAGACCATGATGATCAGAAGAGACTGTGACGATATTGTCTGTGGGGGGAAATCCTTGAGTGGAGGAGCTGTCCAGCAGGAGAGAGGCGCGTTATAAAGAGTTTATTTGCACGCAACGTACTACGACTGTTTGTGGCAATACAAGTAGGAGTGAAGTGTGTGTGTGTGTGTGTGTGCGCGCGCGCGCGTGTTTTGGGGAAAGTGTTTCTCGCGTAGGAAAAAGTGGCTCTGTTTACTGCTGAAACTTCCCTTGCTTACTGCATAAGCAAAAATAAATACTTGCCAAAGGCAGGCAGTTTTAAGACCATGGATACTGTGACATCACCCAGCAGAATTAAATATCAGTTTAGCAGCTGGTATAAGAGTGGTTTGCAATAAGTTACGAGGCTCCGAAACTTTCTAAGGGAGTTTACGCCCTTCATGGCATGATATGAAGACTTTCGTTTAGCCTAAGTGTTTGTTTTAATGAGGTATTGCAGTGTAACGCACTCAAATGAAAACCACATGATGTACCCCAGGCAAGAGAGAAGCAATAACTCTACAGATTTTTGAAGAAGACTAGTCATACCACAGGCTACCATTATAACAGAAAAAATAACAAAAATTTTAATACGGTTGTCTGGCCAAATATATTAATTTAAACTGAATGCCTTTTAAAAAATCTTATAGCTGTGAGGCAGGACGTTCCATTGGCAAGCATCTTCAAAACCTTCATTTTAGAGGATTCATTGAAAAGTATTGGAGTGTAGGAGCCTTTGCCCGTACGTGCGTTTGGAAGAACTACTGAAAAGTCTTTGATGGTTTGTGCGAGGCTTCTTGGAGTTGGACACAAAAAAGCTAAAATAAGAAGTGCGTTTTTCAATGGGTCGCCTTTTTTGCATGTATGTAAGAGCATGGCTGGTTTATCGATCGCAGGAAAGCACCGGCAAATTCCGGGGTGAGGACACCCGATTGTGCGTTCCAGGTGAGCTGTTCCCTGGCCACGTGCTGACTTGGGTTCCCATTACTGAGGCGGGTTTCTGCTTATCTTGTTCGGAACTGTTTTCAGGAAAAGGCGTTCTGCGACCTTGCGTGGGCATCAGCCCTGGGTTTTCACAATTATTTTCTGAAAAATGCCAAGTTTTTGTGTCTATCCTTTGATTTAGAAGTCCGAAGTCTTAGAGTGCTTTAGTTCACTTTAGTTCAGCAGGCGTTTTGCTGCCTTCCAAGGTCAGGGAACACAGAGCTGGAACAGAGATGGTACCCTCAGGAGGCTCTGTGGCTGCCTAGGTCGTTAATTTTTACCGGAAGTCCCTAAAGTCAGTTGACAACTGATACAGCAGTGGGAGGCGTGCGGTCAGCTGATGGAATTTTTTTGTTTGATTTCTTTACATTCCTTTTGAGTCCGCCTCCTGTGTGAATCGCCACTGAGAACATCAGGACCCCAGTGACTTCTGCTGGCCTTAGAGACCGTCGATTTCCAGGTGTGGATGGAATGGAGGGTACTGAGAGAGTGTGCGAAGGCAACGCCACTGTGAAAGCTTCCTTCTCTTCCGAATATCCGAGGTGCACGGGGCCGATCTGTTCTCAGGGTGAGCACGTCGAGGCCAGGGACTGAGATCAGGAATCTTGGCATTTAGCTCTTCTTCTTACAGAGGGTCTCCCAAGGTTCCAGTGTTTTGCATAAAGCTCCCCCTTTAGAATCCTCCGCAGAGAGCTACCTGCTTCCAAAGTAGGATTGTTTCAGGTGAAAGGGGGGTAACGCGAGGTGTGGAGGCCTCTTTTAGTTTTATGAACTAAGCTTTATTGGCAGCTTCAGGAATTACTGGCTAGCCATTAAAATGGAAGCCCACAGATACATTTTCCCCCTAAAAGACACTCTCCATCTCTAGGTGTGTTGCCTTTATTATGTGAAAAAAAAACCCGATATAATTTTCTGTAGCGCGAAGCCAGTTATCTTGATGCGTAGGTAACAAGTTTATCTTGTCAAAACTTCCATGCGTGCGTTCAGTTATCATCGGTTGTCCCTCTGTACCTGTGACTAACGGAAGAGAGGTCTTCTCCTTTGGTATTTCAGATTGTCTGAACAAGAATTGCGTTTTCTTTATTACTCTCTTCCTAAGTGCTGTTGTCCCGAAAGCAACCAAGAAAATACAAACTATTGGCTCGTCTACCAACACAACCTAACTTTGTATTCAGAGGCGAAAGAGAGAAATCACATAATACTCTTTTTCTTTTTCATGTAAGTTTTCCTTTCTTGAAATGAACTGAATTGCCTACACAGTTGTTTCAATGGAAAGAGAGACTTTGTGAAGCTTTTGCTGGGCTGGATCCTGTTTAACACCCTGCGTTCGGGTTCTGTCTGAATATGTCTCCTGGAGCTCGCCGAGCCGTAATGTGTAATTGGAAACATGCACGTTCACAGCGGCACTTGACTCTGAAGAATGGTCCGGACATTTTTCCCAGCTTTGTTCTTTCGTATTTTTGTCCCCATGCCATGATTTTTTAAATTGAATTCAAATTTGCAGCTTTTAAAAGAAAACCACAAGAACACGATTTTTAATCTCTTGTGATTTCTTTGCCCCTGTTCTACATATAAAATAGCGATTGCCTTAATCTATCCAAGCCAGACTTATAAAACAATTAAAGCTGGTATCTCTCTATTCAGTTAGGTCCTTAAAAAAAAAAGTCTTTTTACCAGTTAAGGAGGAGCATGTCCTACAAAAGCAAAGCAGAGGTTTTTCCGTCTGGGGAGCCCGAGGGGTACGGGTATCGCTATTGACACAGACCCTCCTTCACAGTGTCAAGGAAGGGTCAACCCTTGTTTTAAGTGGTAATTTTAGCCTTCAGCCAGATTCCAATCTTGGAAAAAAAAAAAAAAAAGGTTGTGGAAAAACCATGTCACCACATGTTGAGTGATGTCACCAGGCAGGGAGGTTACCTAGAGAAGATGAAGAATCTTATGGCTTATTTGATTTGTGAACTGTTTCTGATTATCCCAATTGAGGGAGGGTCACTTTGAATAATGACGCCTTGATATCCCTTCCGTGGGGAGTCTACACCGCTGGTCACCAGATGTGTATGGCAGGCGCCTCAAGCCCGCCAACGGTCCTGTGAGCTACGTGTGTTCAGACGCTGCCGTCCGTGTTTAACCTTGCTCTAGGTAGGGCCCACCTGAAACCCACCCTCTGCCCACCGCCCCAAGAAGGAAAGTCTAGATGATGATGATTTGTCATTAATATTCATGTCTGTGGGCCCCGTCATTGTTCTCTGGCATGAATGTTTGGCACGGGCTTCAGTTCAGCTGCTGCCCAAACAGAGATCAATGAGTCCTTTTGAGCAAGTATTAAGATACTTCAAGCATTTTCTGAGAAGGGAAATTTTATGCTTAGACGTGACTGCAAAACCCTGGATTCTAAACCGTGAAGGGACTTGGAAGATCATTTACTCTTGCAGATCTTTACATTGTCCGCTTTCCTTCAGAAGCTTGCAGACTATAAAGTGAATCCCATCGAAGTCAAACGCACGGTTAGAAAAATCTTGCCCTCCCGCCTTCTCTCACTGCTGTCAGAAATGGCTGTGTACCAGTTGGGCATGTAACTGTCCGTGTATTAGCGATTTGGGGAACTGATGATGCCTCTTCCTCTCCTGGAGGAACATTCGGCCTCTCTGAAGAGTTTACCCCTTGGTCTTAGACCCTCCAGAACTACTAAAACCCAAAGAATGAGTAAATGCCTTTTCCCAATACATGAGGACAATCCACTCATGCCCCCGCCCACCCTCCCGACTAATCCTCATTCTTTTCTTCTCCAAGACAGTTCCCTGTTTCCTCACTGTTCTTTCCCATGGTTTTATTTCCTGCACCAGCCTGGCCCTTCTCCCACGGTGTATTCCCATCACTTAAAGAAATGCTGGCATTTGGGGCGCCTGGGTGACTCAGTCGGTCGAGCATCCGACTCTTGATTTCGGCTCAGGTCCTGATCCCAAGGTTCTAGAATCCAGCCCTGTGTTGGGGTCTGCACTAACATGGCGGAGCCTGCTTGGGCTTCTCTCTCTCCCTGTCTTTCCTCCTCCCCCCACTCTCTGTCTCTCCAAATAAATGAATAAACTCAAAAAAATTAAAAAATAAAATAAAAACATGCTAGCATTTCATTCTGTGCTGGGCAGCCTACAGCTAAATGTGAACGAGGTCTTTCAGATTTGAGCCCAGCAGCACAGTGCAGTTTCTGAAACTGGAGGGGGTCCCTCTCCATCCCCTGCCCTGTGTCACAAGAGCCTCTGCTCCCTATTCTGGCTTGCTGTCTTTTTACCCATGTGAGAAGAGTCTTACTGGAGAACTCGACCACTTCTGTATGTGTGTGGTTCTGTAAATAAGTATTTGTTCATTTAAAACGTGTAGGGGCGCCTGGGTGGCGCAGTCGGTTGAGCGTCCGACTTCAGCCAGGTCACGATCTCGCGGTCCGTGAGTTCGAGCCCCGCGTCAGGCTCTGGGCTGATGGCTCGGAGCCTGGAGCCTGTTTCCGATTCTGTGTCTCCCTCTCTCTCTGCCCCTCCCCCGTTCATGCTCTGTCTCTCTCTCTGTCCCAAAAATAAATAAAAAACGTTGAAAAAAAAAAATTTTTAAAAAATAAAACGTGTAAACAAGGGGCACCTGGGTGGCTCAGTCGGTTAAGCGTCTGACTTTGGCTCAGGTCATGATCTTGTGGTTCGTGAGTTCGAGCCCTGCGTCGGGCTCTGTGATGACAGCTCAGAACTTAGAGCCTGCTTGGGATTCTGTGTCTCCCTCTTTCTCTGCACCTTCCCCTGCTAGCACTTAGTTCTCTCTCTCTCTCAAAAATAAACAAAACATTAAAAACAAAAACAAAATAAAACAAAAATAAAAAAAAAACAAAACTAAAGAAGAACAGAAGCCAAAATTTAAAAAAATAATAATAATAATAAAAATAAGAGGTATAAACGATCCACAAAAATATAAAGAATAAAGTTAAAAAAAAAAGTCAGGAACCCTACCCTTGAGAAATAACAGGGCTGAACCTGCCACTCAATGACAACAGTGTGTCTAACATAGGATCCACACGTGGAAAACTATATCTCTGTATGTTTTTATTTTTAGAGAGAGTGATGCAAGGGCGAGTACCAAAATGTTCAGGATGATTTGACTTTTTTTTTAAGTTTTTATTTATTTATTAAGCAATCTCTACATGCAGCATGAGGCTCGAACTCCCAACCCCGAGATCAAGAGCCATGTGGCCTTACGAAGGAGCCATGCAGGTGCCCCTGATTTGGCTTTTTATAAGAAGAACGTGGTACTTTTATATCAGCTACATCCATGTCTGTCTAAATCAAGACTATCGAAAGGGACTTAATGTGGTGACGTATACTTTGACACAGGGAGTAAAGACACACGTCAGTCCACCTGATAGACTGTTGAACCTCTTAGGAGTAAGAGGACACTTGTCACTCACTTCCCTCCCTCAAGTCTCCTCCTCCCCTAGTGCTGCCCAGTTCAGTAATGGGATAGCCATTTACCCTGGTGTTCAGGAGCCAGACCTTGGCATCCCGGTTTCCTCCTCTTTACCTTCATATCTAATCCATCAACAAGTTCTGTGGGCTCTACACATAGCCCGAAGTGCCCACCATCTCCTCAGCCGCTAGCACTTCTTAAAAAAAGTTTATTTATATTTGAGAGAAAGAAGGTACGAGTGGGAGAGGGGCAGAGAGAGAGGGAGAGAGAGGGAATCCCAAGCAGAGCCCAAAGTGGGGCTTGAACCCATGGACCACGAGATCATGAACGCTTAACCATCTGAACCCAGGCACTGCCGCCCCCTAGCGCCTTAAGATCCAGATGATCCTCTTGGATACTAAAATAACCCCTCCATCACCCCCCTATTTCCCCTGTAGTCTCTTCTCCAAGCAGAAGTCAGAGTGCTTTCCCCTACGTACAAATCAGGTGATATCATTTACTGGAAAAAAAAAATACTACTCCATACTTCCCTTGGCAATTTGAATAAGGTTCAAACTCCTGCAGAGGTTCCTAAGGCCAGACCCGATCTGACCTACCTTCCAGAGCCACTAACTCACTCTGCTGCAGCCACACTGGCTCTTGCTGGTTCTAGAATATTCCGTGCTCATTCCCACCTCAGGGTCCTTGTGATCACTGTTCCCATCGCCCAGAACATTCTCCCTAAGAAATCAATATGGCCCACTCCTTCACGTTTGTCTGTTCTTTGTTCACAAATCATCCCAGGGAGCCCTGCCCGGACCATGCCATCTAAAAAGAGCCATGATTTTATCTCTTCAGTTATTTTTTCTTTTCCTAAGTACCTTTATCTGATTGTAAATTTATTTATAGATTTTTTTTTTAAATGATCTGTTTCCCACACTGGGATGTAAGTGCCCTGGGGGCAGGTCTTTGTCTTACTCATCAGTGTATTTCTAGTACCTAGAATAGTGCCTGGTATATGGTATTCATTCAATAAACAGATGGTTTTGGAGCAAATGAATGAAAGAATCCCGTTCCCTTGGGATTGGGAATGTTTCAGGCAAAACTTAGTCCATGCTCGTGCATAACCCTGTCAGGGAGATGGCCCTCCTATGGGCCACAATTCTAGAAATACCTACTTCAGTGTTATTCGAAGAGAAATCTGATCAAAGTAATCTGCAGTCATGACTCACTTCTTGTCAGTGTGAGCCCAGGAGATCTCTTTTGGATGAACAAAGAGGCCTTTTGATCTTGCCCTGATGTGTTTTCCTCTCTGACATTGATAGTACATGTAGTGGTTATTTCTCCCTTAAATGCAGTATGCATTTTTGGGTCCAGTTATGGGTCCAGTTATGTACCCAAGATGCATAGTGAGAGAGAAGGTCAAGATATGTGAGAAGAAGCAAAAGCCACTTAGGCACCATAAGCAACTTTTCATGGTATGGGAACTTCCCCTGTGTTCTTACCTTTTGATGTGTGTGTATCTAAGCCTACGGGTTGTAGTCAAATTGGAAATATTTCATCTTTTGGCCCTGAGGAGTGAAAGCAATGGCAGGCAGGTTCCTGGTTGGGCCATCCTGCCGGGAATGCAAGAACTCCGTGGTGAAGTCGGTTGCCCCATTAATGGCACTCCGAGGAGGTATGGTAGACCCCATTAATGGCGCTCTGGTAGACAGTCATGCTGTGGTAACAAATGAACTCCAAATCCCAGTGACCTAACCTAATGAGTGTTTATTTCATGTGCTATCACATAGTCCTTAAGGCATCGTGGCTGACAGAAGTTCCACCATCTTGGGGTACTGTCCTACCAACACATGGCTTCTAGGGCCACCTTAGCAGGGGAAGACCAGCACATAGAGTTCATGTCTGTACTCTATGATACGGGGAACACCAGTGATGCCCTTCACCTCTGTTAACAGACCAGTGGCCAGAGCCTATCACATGGTCCCACATCACTGCAAGGGTTGGAAATCTTCCAGTGGGTCCAGGAAATTTCTGAGAAATTCATGAAGCTTAAAGACTTGTTAAAAAGGTGATAGTAATAGGCAAATAAATAAATACTAAGAAATTTATTGAGGTCTATAAAAGTCTTGAAAATAATAACAAATAAAATAGCTTTTTAAAAGTTTGCTAAGACATTTATTGGAAATTTTAAGTGTAGTGAGTTTCTTTAAAAATTTTTTTAATGTTTATTTAATTTTGAGAGAGAGAGAGCGAGAGAGAGCAGGGGAGAGGCAGAGAGAGAAGGAGACACAGAATCTGAAGCACAGAGCTGTCAGCACGGAGCCTGACACGGGGCTCGAACTCACGAACTGCGAGATCATGACCTGAGCAGAAGTCAGTCGCTCAACCGACTGAGCCACCCAGGCACCCTGTGGTGAATTTCTTAATAACTTCCTACAAGTAGCTCATTTCCTAAACAAACAAATACTTGGACAACTGAAGATTTTAGTTCTAACTCCTTAACTAAGATCGGAATGCCGTAAACACTGGTTTGTCTATAGCAGAGGATAGACAAGGGTCCCCTAATCACAGGATTTTAATTGTGACTGACTCATGCCTCTGTTTATGTGACATGTGATAAATTGTATTAAGTCTGAAAAAGACCCTAGAAAGACTTCTTTCAATTCCGAATTTTTAACCCATGGTCTAACTGGTTAGCCCCAAATCCTGTAAAATGGGCTCAACTTTACCCCTTGGAAGTTACTTCTAGGATGCTTTGAAAACATGCTATTAAAAAGTTGGCTCCTGAGAACTAACTCTCAAACCCATCCGTCTGCTGGATCAAAATGTGACATCAGATTTTCCCTCCGTGAATTCCAGGTGGGGGTGTGACAATGACACGTCTAGCCTCGGGACTAGATAGGTTTTAGGATGAATTATCATACCCTTAGCTACTGTTAGATCGTTGGCCGATTTCCGTGTGTTAATGAAGCTGAAAACAATTTATAATGTGCAATTTAATTTCTAATTACAGTTTATAACTTGGCAAGGCTTGACAATGCAGTGCGAGGTACAAATTAGGCACCAGCACACTTTTAAAACATTTGTATCCTTTGTATTCGTATTTCTAGGTTTGTTTCCCGAGTAAATAGTTCGACAAGTTTAAGAAGACCTTTGCTCTTAACATTGGAAGGGAGCGGATTTTCTAGTAATAAAAAGGTGGTCCTATCACTGAACAGTTTGAGTGCCTACTCCATGCTGAGCATTGCTTTTGGTCCGGGGCTAAAACTGACCGAAGGGCCCCAACCCCTTCCCACTGAGAGCCTTCATGCTGGTGAGGGAGGCGGTTCCCAAGGTGATCACGTGGAATACGTAGTAGGTGATGAGTGAGATGGAGAAAAATCAGGCAGAGGACAGGGGGTGCTGGAAAGAGGGAGTTGACGGTTTTCATAAAGTGAGGCTACAAAGAAGGCAGCGTCTGGGGAAACACCTGCAGAAGGTGAGGGGAGCCAGCCGTGCGGATGAAGGGGGGAAGAGGCGTTCCCGGCACAAGGACCGAGGACAGAGGTGCGGAGGTGGCCACGTGCCTGACATGCAGGAAAAACCAATAAGGAGGAATCCCTGACCCTGCCATGCAGGGGAGTCCTACGCGGCCGTTAAAATAATGATGCAAAGCTACGTGCATCCCTGTGGAACAGCAGCCACAATGTAATTAGCGAAAACAGCCAATTTTGAAATGCTGTGCACAGAAAATCCCATTCGTTTTTGCCAAACAATTTTATACATCGCTGGTTGTAAACCTACACTTAGAAAAATATCTGAGAGGATAGAAATCAAAAGGTTGACGGTGATTTTCTTCTTGCCTTTACACCTGAAAAGTTGGCTAGGAATTCTAATTGGAGTGCGGACACAGTATCTTTTTATAATTAAGAGACCATTCTATGATTATGCTAATACCATGGTACTCTAAGTGCAGCTGAATATTTTAGTTATATCTCGCCGGGAAAGATATTTACATATTACTTATACTAAACTCAATAAACAGTCGTGTTTGAAAAGTTGGCTACAGCTTCCTGGTACTTCATACTAAACCATCCGTTTTGGGGTTGAATTGTGTCCTCTCGAAATGGGCACGTTGAAGCCTAACCCTTCAGTGCATCAGAACGCGACGTCATTTAGAAACAGGGTCACTTTATGTAATCAGGTTAAGATGAGGTCAGGCTGGAATAGGGTCGATCCTCACCCAGTAGGACTGATGTGTTTATCAAAAGGGGAACTTGGGAGGCAGACAGACAGACGCACGCACGCACACACAGAGAGGAAGTTGTGTGAAGTCGAAGGCAGAGGCCGGGGTGATGCATCTACAAGTCCAGGAACAGCAGAAGCCGCCGGCAACCCCCAGGAGCTGGGAGAGAGGCCTGGAGCAGCTTCTCCCTCACAGCCCTCAAGAGGGACGAGCCCCGCTAACCCCCCTCAGACTTCTGGTCTCCAGGACCAGTTGCTCAAACCCCTGCGTCTGGCGTACTTTGTTATGGCGGCCCTGGGAAACTGATACACAACCCTATCGGAAGTGAAGCCGCTTACTGATCTGGAGACTACGTCATGCCTAACTCGTGGGCATACGGAAGAAACTTCTAGAAGATCATGCATTATTGTGGTCACGTTAAGGTTTTATCAGGGTAGTTGTTCAGTAACCTTTGACCTCAAAGCTTTTTTGCACAAGGCCGTATAATATTCAGTTGTCCTTTGGTCTTTAATGGATTGTACCGTCTGTGGAAAGTTCCAGCTCTTTCTTCGGTGTTCCTCTGAGAGATGTGGGGGTGGGGCTCCCTTAAGGAGGAGCAGAAGCAGAAAACACGGTGGGTCACCTTTCAGTCAGCCACAAGCAGTGTGTCCCCTTCAGATGTGCACTGTGACCACGGTCCTGTTTGTCATCGGCAGCTGCCACCAACATGCTGGTGGGGAAGGTGATAGCCTAGTGATTGATTTAGGGCTTAGTTAGCCAGTGATTCCTCAGTTGACTGAGCACTGTCCTTGTACTAAGCAGTTAGGGAATTGTCGCCTCAGGAGGGTTTTCAAACCCGGAGGGAGGGAGAATGTAAATCCTGATCCCTGACTGCCTTCAGGAAGTTCTGATTCCAGATGCCTGGGGGTGGGGGGGGCCTGAGCATTTCTTTCCAGCAAGTCCCCAGTGGCACAGAGGCTGCTGGTCTGGAGCCCACCCTTGGGGTAGCCCTGGCTTTCCAGGACTGTCCCACGCTCTTGTCCCCAGGCCAGGTGGCAATTTCTTCCCACAACTTCAGTTTAATATGATGTCCTTGAGGGGCGCCTGGGTGGCTCAGTCGGTTAAGCGTTCGACTTCAGCTCGGGTCGTGATCTCATGGCTCCTGAGTTCGAGCCCCATGTCAGGCTCTGTGCTGACAGCTCAGAGCCTGGAACCTGTTTCGGATTCTGTGTCCCCCTCTCTCTCTCTGCCCTCCTTCTCTCTCTACCCCGTTCTCGCTCTGGCTGTCTCTTCCTCAAGAATAAATAAACATTAAAAACAAATAATTTAATATGATGCCCTTGAATATCACCACGGGCCAGGGCAGGATAGGCTACTTTCTGTTCCTTACGTGGACTTTGCTCACTTCGCTGCCCTGTGTCTCTCATGGAAAATGACTCTCAGGCTTGAGGACGGAGATCAGTTGACTCTTGCTATAAACTGGTAGACTTCTGGCAGATGGTGAAAATTCCCTAAATCATCGTCTAATAAGATGCTCAAAGCTAGGATTTTTCTCGATTGCTACGACTTCTCTCCAACAGAATACATAACATAATTTTCCAATTCTTTATATAAGTTTTGTTACTGCTTGCTTTTGTGCTTCCGTATGTCCTAATAATATCTGTATACTTGAGCTTTTTAAAAAAGTAACATTTCTACTGCAAAGTCATAAATGGTAGACAATTGAGTAGATACAATAGAGAAATTAAACCTTCGTTAGCCCCATCACCTGGAAGTAACATCTATTGATATTTTTAGGTATTAGTCTTTTGCTTAATATATCAATTTATTTTAATTAAGTTATACACCTTATGAATGAAATAATACATTATTTATTTACAAAAAAAATTGTAATGTTTATTTTTGAGAGAGAGAGAGAGAGAGAGAGAGAGAGAGAGCAGGGGAGGGGCAGAGAGAGAGATGCACACACAGAATCCGAAGCAGGCTCCAGGCTCTGAGCTGTCAGCACAAAGTCCGACGCAGAGTTTGAACCCAGAAACCGGGGTTCGCAAACTGCGAGATCATGACCTGAGCCAAAGTCAGTCGCTTCAACCGATTGAGGCACCCAGGTGCCCCCGTAAATTTATTTTAACAATTAAAATGGAAGTTATTGGGGCGTCTGGGTGGCTCAGTCAGTTGAGCGTCCAACTCTTGATTTTGGCTCAGGTCACGCTCTCTCGGTTCGTGAAATCGAGACCCGCGTCAGGCTCTGCATTGACAGCGTGGAGCCTGCTTGGGATTCTTTCTCTCCCTCTCTCTCTGTCCCTCTCCCACTTGCATGCTTTCCCGCTCTCAAAATAAATAAAAAAAACCCCAAACATTTAAAAGGAAAATGATTTCAATTACTAAAATTAAAAATAGTTCTCCTGGAATTTTATTAATTGCTCTCTTTGTTTGTCGGTATAATTACAGAATAACTTTTTCCGCCACGAATATCTTTTTCTTTCTCTGATGACACCGTAGAGACTCCAGTATATTCTTACAGTCTGGCTTTGACTCCTCGAGGTAGTTTGTGGATTTTCACCATCACGGACAGAATTGTGATTAACGTTATGGTAGATGCCTCTGATTTTACCTAGCATAAAATTTTACAAATGGACTTGAGTGAGAGAGGGAGGTACAGAGGTGGCTACAGGGTTTTCTTAATCACCTCTGGCTCTGGGCTCCTGCTTACAGGGAATTTGGTCCATTTGTGGGTTGTTTTACTGCCACACCTCAGAGAAGAGAAGGTCTTTTCCTTTGCGTTCACCTGCACTGAGTGTGTAACAGGCCCCATCAGTGAATCTCTTAGTCCTTTTCTTCCTCAAGACTCGTCTTGCAATCTACGTGTCTATGAGCTCATGCCCACCCCTCCCCCCTGCCGCCCCCAGGACTTACCCTTTCCCCTCAATAGTCAAAACAGTGTTCCGTTCAAGAAATGGAGTCAACGTATCTCTGCTGATCTGGTGCCTTAAGGAAAACACCGGCATGATATTTGGCTCACACCCCTGGCCGGCTCCTCTAGCTCCTGGTCTCCCTTTTCATACGCACAGACCCATATCGCAATCAAAGACATGATCGCCAGGAGGACTGGAAGAGACTGTGAGGCTTCGGGCTGGCTTTCTCCCCTTTGTTTGCCAATTCCAGTGAGCTGAGAGGGAGGTGCACAGGCTGTTTTCCCACGGATGTAGTTAACGCCTCGCCTCCCCCCCCCCCCCCACGAGATGCTGGCGTGGCTGAAGTCCGTGAAGTAGCAAAGTCAGCGGGATCTCGGGGCTGGATTGCTTGGAGGGGATGAGATAGCGAGATGGCTCACAAATGGCTCCTCTATCTTGGCTCCGGAGCAGGGGTGGAGGGAGCTTTGAGGGAGAGCACTGAGGACAGCGGTGCTCTCCGTCTGGATCATGTTGCGTTGCAGTGCTGGGGTCCCTCCAGCTGAAACGTCTGGCAGGCATTTGGGTGCACAGATCCGAATCAGAGGAGGGTCAGAGCTTGGGCGGCCGTGGAAGGCAGTAGTCTCAGAGGCAGGGACCCCTGTGAGTGTAAACGTGGCCTTTCACGGAGAACGTGGGCAGGGAGCTGAGCGCGTGAATGCTGGGGATGGTGGAACAGACGCCGGGAAGGAGACGGGAGCGGTGTCACCTTCACTGCCCGTGACCTTCATCCGGTCGCACCAGCAGCAATGGCTCTTGAAAATCCTCTTAGGTTGTCTTTCCTCCCTGTCTTGGAATATCGGAAATAAATTTCCCTTTTAGGTTTTAAAATTAATTTCTGATCTTCGTCTGTAATTACAAAGACTGTTAATTCTCCCCCAACCTCCGCGCCTCCCGATAGTGGCTTAATGCGGAAAGCAGCGTGCCTACTGTGTACGGTGGACCCTTGCTTTGTGACTGTTGGTCTCACGGTTTGGGATCAGCATGAGCGCTCGTGTTCTGCTCCCGTTCTGTATTTTCTTTAGGAAGGGCTTCAAGCAGAAGAGGCTCGAGAAGTCTCTTGCAGGAGCATTTCGGAAGTCATTTCCGGTAGTGCTGGGGTTGACATCTCTGCTTAGAGACTCTTAAATATTTCCACAATAGAGGACACTGTTTCTGGCCCTGGAGTTTCTTGTTTCTGGAGGGTTTCTGTAGCCAGGTGGTTCCTGTCTTCATCTCACTGAAGAAGACATAACTTCTTACCGTCTCTCCCGCATTTTGGAGTTTCTAATGACAGGGCATCTTGTTATCAAGGATGCTTTTGCTTACTATATCGTAGACAAGCAGTGATGTTTTAAAAAATGCTCAGAAATGGAGCAGGGAAGGTCAGCGGCAGCTCCATTCAGGCGCTGCTGGTTTGGGGTTCCCGAGGCTGCGGGACTTCAGTGCAAGTAGCTCATTCTGCTTCGTGAGGTTCTGTTTAATCGTTGGAAACGACCGGCAAAGACTCATGTGTATGAAGAAATCGACTTTCTCCCCGGGGAACAATCGTCGCCCTTCCTCATCCAGTGGTCAGCAAGGCGCTGCCACTTTGTGACATGTTTGAATTTATTCTTTGTTTATAGACATTCAGGCCAGAAGGACTCATAGCTTTGGCAGATGATTAAAGCCATTTAAGTTAGACTTTTGACACTGTAATTAAATGTGAGCACAAATCAAATAACGCATTCCATATTCCTTCCAGTGGGGACGGCTCGGGAGCTGGCAGAGTGTCGCTGTCTAGCTTGGATTAGGTCTCTGGGATTCCAGAGAAGGCTTTGATTCGTAAATGGCTGGGTTGAACGGTACTTTCCAAAATATATCTTTTAGAGGTATGAACTAACAAAATAAATGAAAGAAAATTGGATTAATTTTAATAATTCTGCTGCTTTGACTCCAAATCCTTGAATACCTACGAAAACAAAGTACCTCTTAAAAGAGCAGCCTTGCCTTTGGATACTGGAACTCTCTGTTTCTGTTTATGAGAAGGAGGAGCCAGATGTATATTTTTAGACGGAGGGAGGCATCCAGGGGGAGAGGGAGGGTCCCTGAGGAGCCTTTCCAGGGTGCTGGTCGGAGATCAGGCAATTCTTGGAGCTTTCGGAGTGAATGCCTTTCAAATTATGTTTTTGAAACCAGATTCAGGCCCCTTCTGTTATTGATTGTTTTCATATGAAATAACATTGAAATCCAGTAGCAAATTGGGCTAGATGTAGATGAGTATTCCACATGGGTAACCGGGATTTTGTTGAGAATTACAGTAACGAACGGCATGAGGATCAGACATAGAACACTAACCAGGGATGGAAGTTCAGAGGGACAGGTCCGGATGGCCACCGGTTTCCTGCTCAGAGAGAGTTTTGCTGCAACTGTGGCTCGCCCCTTACTTTCTGACCTTGGATGAAAGACGTAGCCTGTCTAAGCCTCTGTGGCTTGTCAGATGGAAAGAATAGCATGCAATTCATAGGATTATGGTAAGAGTGAACTTAGATAATTAATGTATATAGAGCATTTATGGTGATTCCTGGCATATGATAAATTAGTGGCATATGTCATTATTATAATAACCAACACCACTCTCCAGATGAAGTAGAAAAGAGGAGGTATCTTCTTAGAAAATTTTTATCGGAGTATTTTTGGGGGAGATGTCCGTGACAGATACTCATTGGAATGTTTATTATGAATACAGACGTGGTGTTATATAAGCTATTATCAATAATAACACTACGGTTTTGATTGCATGAAAAGGTACAGGTTCATCATAATGGATTGTTATCGGTGATAGACAACCAGTGATTGGATAACTTATTTAAAAATATCAAATGCTCAGGCTACTTAGAAAACATGAGCAGGATATAAACATGAACCCATATTATTTTTAGCATTACCCACTGCCCAAGTCCCCTCCGCCCCAACCCCCTGCCATCTATGTGTGTTTTTAAAGAACTGTATAGGCCACATTTCAGGGAGGGAGCCTGGAAGCCTGTGATCCAATGGCATTTAATGAAATGATTTTGAGTGGAAAACTGGTCTCACCCGGACACAAAGCCTCCTTTGATAAACCATTTTACCGAGCCAAAGTTGCTCCCACGTAAGAAATAACTACCCTAGCTCATATGGAACAACTCATTTCTTCCCCAAACATATTTTATGTCCAAGAGAAATAGTTTAATAGAGCTTATACCTTCTTTTTTTGTTTTTTGTTTTTTTATTTCCATCATTATCGTATCTAAACAGATTGTTCAGAGCAAGATTGCTCAGATTTCCACTGAAGAGTCACACGACAATTATAGCTGTCTTTGGGATTGGCTTAGAAAATACTGAAAATAACAAGAATTTGCTTATTCCTTTTGTCTGGTCTGAAATTGATTTATGAGGCTGGACCTTTATTGAACTTTGATAAATACCTGGGAAATAGGTGATCGAACTCCCGCATTGAAATGTGAAGCCACAAGTAGATAATTGCTTGATTAAAATTGAATATTTTGACATGCTTGATCCGCACCATCCACTGGTAATTAAAAATAGTCTGAGTGCTTTAACTTTGCTAGTAGAGCAGTTACGGCCAAATCCGTTTTATAACTTTCAAGTAGCTGTTATTGATTGTAACTGTGCACAATCATTTGTCATATTGCAACTAAGAGAATACACTTCATGTATGGATTTTTAATTTACAATATCCTCTTCTCGCCCTACCAATATAATCCATCTTTTCAAACGTTAGTAAATCAAGACAAAACCTTTTATTAGTAAATTTATAGATACAATAAGAGAAAGGAAACCAAAAATTCATATTTTGTAAAGACCATCACTTCCGAAGTAAATCTTTCCTTACACTTTAGAAAAAGTACAAATCTTATTTTGTATATTTTAATTTAGTTAACGATGTTTGGTCAAAATTTATATATGAAACAGGCCACGTTGTGCCACTTCTTAAAAGCAGAACTTTCTCCGCCCCGCAGCTTATTCAGAGGGAGGAGACTGTGTATTATGAAACATTATTAAAACTACTGTAGGTTTATCTTTAAGCAGTTCTGTCTGTAAGAGAAAACTCTGATTTCATATGGTGCTATTTGTAGTGATTGTACAGAATATAAATTATCACCCTTCACACTGAGGGCTTGAGCTGGCCGGAGGTCTAATTATTACCTTTACGTAGGGATATTAGAATTTAGTTCATGTCATATTTTTAATTTTTTTTAACGTTTATTTATTTTTGAGACAGAGAGAGACAGAGCATGAATGGGGGAGGGTCAGAGAGAGAGAGGGAGACGCAGAATCTGAAACAGGCTCCAGGCTCTGCACTGTCAGCACAGAGCCCGACACGGGGCTCGAACTCACAAGCTGCGAGATCACGACCTGAACCGAAGTCGGACGCTCAACCGACTGAGCCACCCAGGTGCCCCCCCCTGCCATATTTTTAATATTCAAACCATAAATTGCAAGCATTTGATCTAGAATGTCACAAGTCGGGGCGCCTGTGTGGTTCAGTTGGTTAAGCGTCTGACTCTTGATTTCGGCTCAGGTCATGATCCCAGGGTCGTGGGATTGAGCCCCGCATCAGGCTCTGTGCTGAGTGTGAAGCCTGCTTAAGATTCTCCCTTTGCCTCTGCCCCTCTCCCCAACTCACACGGGCTCTCTCTCTCTCTCTCTCTCTCTCTCTCTCAAAAAAAAAAAAAAAAGAATATCACAAGTAAGAGTGTCAGAGTCTGCATATACTTATCTGATCACCATGTCAAGTGAAGCCTATACCCTTGGGAGTTCAGGCTACCTGGGTTTGCTCAGAGGAGCAATTGTGCCTAATTTAGGCTGCACATTACTGCATTTCTTAAGTCACTTACTATTTTGTTTTAGTTTCCAAAATTCAAAACCTGAACTATGGTTTCCTAAAAGCAAATTCAGTGAACTTCATCTGTATCATTTTTCTCTCTTTTAATTCATCACACAGTGATGCGCCATATTGTATTGATGTGGAAGATATCCTTCCCAATAACCCTGAGTATTTTAATTGAAGTCACACATTGTGTCTTTTTCTCAGTTTCCTGCTTTAGGAGCTTCTTTCGTCCCAGAGTGCCTTTTTATTTCCTTCAGAGGTAGCATCGTAATGGTGGTTAAGGATTTGAAATACAGAGTTAGAAATACTTTGCTTCAAAGTCAATGGTTCCTGTTCTCACCTCCGTCTTTATAAGCATCTCCTGCTGGGTCACATGCTGTGACTTTGGACAGGTTACTTCTCTGTGCCCATACCTTCCACTATAAAATCTGGCTAATCAGAGACATACCTATTAAGGTTTTGTGATGATTGGCCCAGGGCTTGGCCCCATGTATAGTAAGTACACTTTGAGCTGCTGAATGTTGCCTGAGAAAACATGCAGAACGGTGCTGGCTGGTCTCTACATCTGTGACCACAAATCCCCAATGGGTACAGAGCACTGCATCTAACTCCTGCCCTCCCTGAGGTCACAGGCTGCCTCTTCTTTTCTCCGCTCAGCTTCTAAATGGACAAGCTCAAGACCCAGCTTTGATCACCTCTTCTTTGTTGTCTAACTCACCTCTCCCCCCCCCCCCCGCTCAAAAAAAATTGTGATCCAATCACATGGCTTGAAAACCACCCACATTTCAATGATTCACAACCTTACCTCCCTGTTCATAACCATGTCCTAATTGGTATCTCAGCATACACGTTTATAGGCGCCTTCGACTTTAAGTACCAATCCTGATCTGCCCTCCCGAAACTTGAATTTCCCAAGTCTCTCCCATCTCTGTAAAGTGCAAACACCATCTTCCCAGTTGCTAAGGCCATAAATACAACAACATGACAACCAGAGACCACAGATCATGTCTGATTTTCCTTCCTTTGCTCTCTGCCTCCAGCGTAGCAGCCAGTTTCGTCCTGGTCCCTCCTCCGTTACTTGGATGGTGCAGATATCTTAGCGGGTTCTCCCAGCTTCCACTTGTGCACGTTGACAAGCTTTTGCTTCCCGTGAGTGGGATCGTACAGCCTCCATTTGTTCTCCAGCTCCAGTGGCTTCCTGCCATTTTGGGGATAAGTCCAAACCCCTCGATGTGATCTGGCTTTTGCCCACCTTGCAGACGCAGGATGAAATTACTGAGCCCTGGCTCACGGCGCGCCAGTATTCTGTTTCTCTGATGTGCCAAGCTTATGCCTGGCTCGGGAAGACTGAACTAGCTGGTCCCTCACTTGGAAGGCGGCCCCCCCCCCCCCCGCATCTGTGAATGGCTCCGATTTGTTGTCTGGGTTTTAAATGAACGCCACCTCCAGGATGAGGGCCCTCACGGAGGAGGTAACCCTTGTTGTGGAGCGGTGAGGGTCATGGGAAGTATTTGGGATGCTGCCTTCTTCCTCCCACCCGGAAAACGCGGAACTGATAATATATTCCCAAAAAGCAAGATTATCCCTTCTTCACTGCCTAGCCCCGTGTTTCATCTGCTGCCTGTAAAAGTATTCCTTGTGTGAAAACTTTTGATCTGCTAGCCTGGAGAGAAAATGCAGCCCTGGAGCATTCTCTTTTCCTCCTTTCTTTCTTTTTTTTTTTTTATTAAAAATATTTTAAAATGTTTATTTTTGAGAGAGAGAAAGTGAGCAAATGGAGGAGGGGCAGAGAGAGAGGGAGACATAGAATCTGAAGCAGGCTCCAGGCTCTGGACTGTCAGCACAGAGCCCGACGTGGGGCTTGAACTCACAAACTGTGAAATCATGACCTGAGCCAAAGTCAGATGCCTAACAGACTGAACCACCCAGGTGCCGCTCCTTCCTTCCTTCCTTCCTTCCTTCCTTCCTTCCTTCCTTCCTTCCTTCCTTTCTCTTTTGCAGAATGAGAGGATTATGTATAGAGTATTGTACACAAAATGCTTTCTACCACCTGATCTGAGTTTCTCTTATTTGGAAGCTCATCGGATGGCAGTGTTTCTCGATTGGTCCTTTCTCCCAGATCAGGTGGCTGTCCTGATTTATATCTTGCCCATCTGTAGCCAGATGCAATGTTTACCTGTGAGAGCAAGACAATGCGTGCCTAACATCTACTGTCTCATGGTGACACACACCATTTTATTAATTTTTGACAACTTTCAAGACATCACACATAAAGAAAAGTACCTAAAAATCAATGTACAGCATGATTCATCATAATACAGGAACAGACCCACCCTTGTGCCCCTCCCCCATCCTTACTCTTCCCTCCCTCCCTCTCAGGGAGATATTACCTAAATATCTTAATTACCTTTTTTGATCATCACTTCTTCACTGTTTTTTGGTAGATTTCTCATCCAAACGTGCATATCTAGTCACTATAGCGTAGCTTTGCCTCCATTTTGATCTTTATACAATAGTAATCGTACAGTGTATTCCTTTCTGTCAGGTTTTCCCTCACCATTAGGTTTGTGAGATTGATACATAATGTTGTGCGTAGCAGTGGTTTCTGGTAGTTTCTTCATTTTCATTGCTGTGGAGTGCCCGATGTATAAGTGTGCCACACTTTATGATTCATTCTACTGCTGAAGGGCTTTAGAGACGTTCCCAGCATTGGCTATGGCAGATAATACTGCTGAGAATGTGCCGGTGTGTGTGTGTGTGTGTGTGTGTGTGTGTGTGTGTGTGTGTGTGTTTGGTGCATACGCCATACCTTTCACTGTACGTTTATTGTGTAGTGACATTGCGAAGTCTTTAATGATACAGATGTGCTGGATTTTCTCTGTTTCCTTCTCCGATCCACTCTTTCTCCTTCTCTTCCCTGACCCTTGCCTCCGGGTTTCACATCTCTGAACTGCATCACATGGGCTGCCTGGTCCTCTGTCTTCCACGGAGTTCAGCTTAAACACCAGAAGGAAATCACAGGGTTGGAAGAGAGAGAGACAGAGTTCAATTATTTATTTCCCCAGCTTTCTCCCTTTGGCCAAAGGTTGGCACTGACGGTTTTCCTCTAGAGAAGACCGTAGCTCCTATTGTTTACCATGTCCTGTAATTACAGCTTCATCGGCGTCTGTTTCCAGGTGCTGATAACCACCTTCTCCTTGGCATTGGGAGCCTGAGGACCATGATGGCTTCCCCTTTTTGCTAACCCTCAGGACTTCATCACCCTCTAGCTTTTACTAAATTCTTCCCTCATCTTTGTAAGTTCTTCCACTAAACTCTCTTCAATGACCTCTTTGAATATAGTGTTTTCTAGAAGAACCTTGACTCGTAAATAAAGGTATCCTCTAAACCCCAGCTGCAGGTGAAAAGTAGGCAGATACTCCATATCTTTGCCCAAAAGTTGTCGGTCTTCGTTTTAGACGTTCTGATGTATATGCTCTGTTTTCTCATTATGGTTTTATTTTTTTAAATGTTTTTTAATGTTTAAAACATTTTTTTTGAAGGAGAGAGAGACAGAGAATGAGTGGGGAGGAGCAGAGAGAGAGGGAGACACAGAATTCGAAGCAGGCTCCAGGCTCTATGCTGTCAGCACAGAGCCCAACGTGGGGCTCAAACTCACAAACTGTGAGATCACGATCTGAACCGAAGTCGGACGCTCAACCGACTGAGCCACCCAGGCGCCCCTCATTGTGGTTTTAAGTTGCATTTCCTGGATTAATAATGAGGTGGAAGACTTTTTCATAGATTCAGTAGGCACTTGGTAGCTTCTTTTTTGAATGCCTGTTCAGTTTTTTCCCATGTTTCCTTGGGTTGTGTATCTTCTTATTGATTTATAGGTATTCTTGATATGAATAGTAGGTCACACGTGTTAAAAATATCACCTTCTACTCCATTGACTGCTTTTTATTCCCTTAGTAGTGTCTTCTGATGAAAAGAATTTCTCGGGCGCCTGGGTGGCTCAGTCGGTTAAGCGTCTTACTTCGGCTCAGGTCATGATCTCGCGGTTCGTGAGTTCAAGCCTCGCATCGGGCTCTGTGCTGACAGCTCAGAGCCTGGAGCCTGTTTCAGATTCTGTGTCTCCCTCTCTCTCTGACTCTCCCCCGTTCATACTCTGTCTCTCTCTGTCTCGAAAATAAATAAATGTTAAAAAAAATTAAAAATAAAAAAAGGAAGAGAATTTCTTAATTTTTTCTTAATTATAATGGAGTTCAATTTATCAGTCTCATCCCTTATAGTTAGTGGTTTTTATGCCTTATTTATAAAATCTTCACCATCCCAAAGTCATGAAGCTATCCTTTACATTATGTTCTAGAAACTTTATTGTTTTGCCTCACATTTATATTTACAATTAGACTGGAATTGGTTTTTGACTTTTGACTGATTGGTTTTTGATGGTATGAGCTAGTTGTCAAGTTGCTTTTTTTCCATATGGATATCCAATTTCTCCCAACACCATATTCTAGAGATTTCTTCCTTTCTTCACTGCTCTGCATGCCACCTTTGTCACAAGTAAGCATGTTCTTATGTGTGTAAATTTGTCTCTGGGCCATCTTTTCTTTTCCATTGTTTTGTTTGTCATACCTGCATGAATACTACTAGGACCTAATTATTGTGCCTTTAATAATGTTTGATAGAACAAGTTATCCTACTTCACTCTTCTTTAATAACATCTATTCTATTTTTGACCCTCTGCATTTCTACATAAATTTTGGAATCAATTTGTCAAGTTCTCCAAATATCTTATTGCAATTTTGATTGGATCTACATTGTATCTGTTGATGAGTTTGAAGAGACTTGACATCTTTACAGTATTAAGTCTTTCAATCCATGAATATGGTATACTTATCCATTTATTTAATCCTTCTTTTGATAATACTTTGTGGTTCTCTATATAAAGGTCCTGCACCTCTTGTACTAGATTTATTCCCATCTTTTAAGATATTTTTGATGATTGATTTCTAAATTCTCTTGACTTTTCTAGGTAAAAAATGATACTATCTGCAAATAGCTGAAGTTTTATCTACTTTTTCCTTGGCATTTTATTTCATTTTTTACTTATGTACTGACTAGGACCTCCAGGACCATTTGTGACAGATGTGGTGATTGTGACCCTCTTTGTCTTTTCTCCTAACTTAAAAGGAATAAATTTCAGTGTTTCATCATTAAAGTAGGTGGCTTACTGTAAGCTTTCATAGATGCTATTTATGAGACTGACAAAGTTCTCTTTTATTTCTAATCTAATAAGAATTTTTATTATGAATTGATATCAAATTTAATTAAATGTGTTTTCTTCTTTTATTTGAGATTATCATATGATTTTTCTTCCTTACAATGTATGTATAATTTATATTGATTGAAATAACCGTATATTCTTGGAATACACCCAGCTTGACCATAATATATTTATTGTCTTTCATATACTGTTGGATTTGGTTTTCTGAGATTTTGTTCAGTTTATTTTGCATCTGCTTTTATGTGTGAGGTCAGCCTATAATTTTTTTTTCTCATAGTGTCTTAGTCACATCTTGAGTCAAGCTTTTCCTTTTTTCTATTACCTAGGAGAGTTTGTATAAGACTAGCATTAATTCTTACTTAAGTGTATGTCAGAATTTGCTGTTAAATAAGTCTGGGCCTGGAATGTTCCTTTTTGGTTTTCTTTTAGGAAGGATTTAGATGATCTAATCAATCTATGACTTCAATAGTTATAGGAGTTCAGATTTTGTGTTTTTTTCTTTGGAAGTTTTGGTAAATTATATTTTCCAAAGATTTTATTTGTTTCAGTTAAACTTCCACATTTATTGATAGGAAATTGTTTATAATGTTCTTTTATAATCCTTTTAATGTCTATAGGATCTGTAGTAATGGCTCATTTTTCACTGTTGACTTTGGTTATTTTTACTTTCTCTGTTTTTCCCTTAATAATACTCACCAAGGGCTTATAAATAACTAATCTTTTCAAAGATTTGACTTGTTAATCTTTTCCCTTGTATGGTCATTCTCTATTTTATTAATTTTATTCATATCTTTGTTATTTTCCTCCTTTTTTCTTTTTTTTTTCTAACTTCTTAAGATTAATACCTTTCCCTTTTTCCTATGAGGTATTAGCCACAGAAACAGTAACATAATTTCTTATCTATTTCATATTTACTCTTTTTTACTTTCAGAACCAAACCTGGCTTAAGTTAGATTTAAGATACATATAATTTCTACAGGCTTCTCTTCGTGCAATGTCATACAGTGTGTTCTAATCAAAAGAATTTTATGTCAAGTGCCCTTTGAATTATTCTTGTGAGTCCTCGTTGCTCAAATGAGTTACCAAGTATCTGTCTATAGATGTCAAGATATTTCCTCACTTTGACACATTTTTTCAAAATAATCTTAACCTGTAGTTTATTTGTTCCTTTTGTGTTGAATCAAATACTTTACCCAAGTTAAAATTTTTTTTTCCTAAAAGATTTTGCCACTTTTTTCCCACCGTCTGAACACATGCTAATCCTGTGGGACCCAACTAAAATTTCATTTTCCTCAAAAAACTTTTATTAACAAGTCATTATTTTACTAACATTATATTTAACAATATAGATGCACAAATGTTTCTTGAGTAAATGAACAAAACTCCACCTCTTTGTACCAATATGTATTATTGTATTTATTTATTCTTTAAAATCTAATCAGTAGCCTAATAAGTTTTTATTAATATATTACAGATTTGTGGCATTTTAATATTTCTACATTAAGATATGAATTGAAGATTTGTTTCTGATTATAAAAGTAACACATACTTGTTACAGTCCAACTTTCCCCAAGTGTTTGACTTGAAAAGAGGCTGTTATGCCATGGTTCCAACTTGTAAACTGAGGTTTATACTTCAGAATGTTTTCTCTGCATATACTAACACACATCTGATAATGTTTTGAACTTAATATACCGCAAAAATTTTCTATGCAGTGAATTTAGATCTGTCTCATTCTTCTTAATACTGTGTAATATGTTTATCTAGTCTCTGATTGATAGGTATCCAACTTATTCTCATTTTTTACTATTACTAAAGAGTGTTAGAGTGAACATTCTTGCACCCATGTCTTTGTTTATTGTGTTTCTAAAAGGTGGATTCTAAAAAAATAGGAATTGCTGAGTGAAAGGATGAATTATTTTCCGATAAGATCTGAATCTGTATTCATAATACACATACATGAATGAGAGTGTTCTTTCCTCCACATTCTTACCTGTGCTGCCGTAATAAAAATTTTTCATTTTTTTCATATGGATAAGGCCCCAAATACTGTGGTTTGGCTTCCTTATATTGATTTCCTTGCATTTCTTTTACTATTTATTGGACAGTTTATAAATGGCAGAATCTTGTGATAGTGACTTGCTTTTATGCAAATTCTGGTTTTTAATTTTTTAATTAAGTTATAGCTGACATCTTATAACATTGTATTAGTTTTTGGTGTATGACAGATAACATTTTAGTGCTCTCATGATGGGTTCTTTCATAAGTAGACTGCATCACATCTACCGTAAGGCACATAGTTATTTTCAAAAATTGGGCTGTGTCTTGCAGCTGTTGGATTAAGAAAGTGTTACGACTAATTTTGTTTGGCAGAATTATTTTTTCTCTTCTAGAAAGCGATGCATTAGATGGTGGCATGCTGTATATGTACCATCCATGGTCTTACAGTGGTGAAATACAGTCAAGTGACTGCGTCTAATAATTTTCCAACTATAACTCTGCATCCATCCAATTTCAGTGTGAGACCAGGAAGCCCTGTGTCACATGACGGTGTAATTGCCGTATTGATAGGTGTTAAAAATCAATCAACGTCTAGCCTTGTATCTAATACTCATTCCACCTTGTGTCTGCTTTCAGGCAAAAAACAATACACAATGTCTGAAACAATTTTGTCTTTGATTTTATGTTAAAGGAGTTCCTCTTGGATTTAGTAAATAGACGTACTGTTGATACAATGTTCAAATTTAGTGCAGAATGATTGATTTCTTCATTTGGGGGGTTATGAATCATGCCTGTACCTATTGATTTTTCTTCTTCACTTACATTCATTACTTTTGAATTCAGGAAGATGGTTGGAAGTTAAAACGGTTTTGATGTTAGAGAAGCGTTTTTGGATTGCTGGATTCATACCCAAAACCTCTGGTTTTTTACTTCCAAGCAGTCTACTAATTCCAGAAATTCTGCACTTACTGCTGCTGGGAAAAGGTAACAACGGAATATCTGATTTTCAGCATAAATTCTCTCCTTCCAGCTGTTGTTTGGTTGAAGGCGATGAACACCTACGCGGGCACAGAGTCCGTTCACAGCTGCACGATTTCGCGGGGAGAGCTCTTACTCCCGGCTCTTATCGGAGAAAATCTGTATGTGTTCAGAGGGAAATGGACCTTAATGTGTCTGTCAGTTCTTTTTTGCACTTGTAAGTGAGAAAAAAATTAGAAAGCTAAAGGGTGGCGGTTTTGAGTTATTAAGAATGGTCTGGATTAGCCTCAACGTCCATGGGTCAGTACAAGGTGGCCGCTGATATTTCACATCTGTTTTTGGTTTGCAGTTACTAACAAAGAAGCACAAGGTATGTGTAGCCTCATTGTTAGCGGTTTCCCCGCTCTCTTAAAGTCACAGAGCCCCCCACTCCAAAGGGACGCAATACTTCTCACTCCCTTTTACAGATTAGGCACAAAGGTTTGGGTTAGGGGTCACCCCTGGCAGTTGAAAAATTTCTTTGTGAACCTTCCCAGTTCTTTTTTTTTTTTCTGGCTGTTAAGAAAATAGTAAAAAGAGCTCGCAGCGCAAGAATTCCGTAAAACGGAGCGGTGTGAGACCTACTAATGGCTTCTGTTCCTGATGAAAAGTTTGAAAGAGCTTGAAGTCACCTGGAATCAGATATCTCAGATGCAGATTATCTCCAAGTCTGGGAGGTGAGATTTGGGTGCTCCGGCCCTCCGGGCTCAGAATAGGGTTGCTTCATCCACAGGAATTCAGTACGTGAGTTGGAAAGTAGGAGAACTTGACCTTCTTTATAAAGAAGCCCCACAGATGTGTGGAGAGCATTCCGTGGGGACTGCTGTTTTTCTCACGCTCTTTCTGGGGATGAGGAACACCCGGGGCCACAGATCCGGGAAACAGGGCCCCCTCGTGGGTACCTGTGTGTCTCCCCTCTGCTCTGGGGTGGTGGTTGGCCAGGCCCCACCTCGCGGTCTTCCGGATGGCTCTCCCCATTGTCACAACTGACCCAGTGGAAACCCCCGTCGCATCCCGGAAGCCTGAGACGCCGCACGGGGGACAGGGCCCCTGGTTTCTAGCGGCTAATGTTTCAAGGGGAATAATAGCACCACCTTCCAAACACTGGTGCTTCTCTTTTTAGTAACTCGGGGTAATGAACCCTCTCCCTCTGCTTCTCATTTACCAGCCCCATTCCTGTGGAAGTCACAGAGGGGAAATTAAAGCTTTCCCATGTCTCCTGGGGAAAGTAACCTAAGGTGGATGGGCAGAGATGCTTCCAGAAAGTGGGAATGGGGAGGGTCAGCAGGCTGCAGGCACGGGGTGGGGACCGAGGAGGGAGGTCACAGCCAGGACCCAGGGGTCCCTGCCCTGGGGGGCTCAGGTGACCCGAGGCACACGCACCTGTAATGAGCGGAGAGGAAGCGGGGGGAAGAGGGAGGGAAGAACTCGCGATGTTCGCCTCTTACGTCTTTTAAGTCAGATGCTGTTGAAATTTTGGCACGTTTTCTCTCCAACAGATACGTACTTTTTGTGTGTGTGTTTGGCCGATGACTGCTTCCCTTCCTTCGCACATCTTCGGTGCCTGACACGGGGCTGAGCATAGAGTCGATGCCAGGAAGGGTTTGACGAATGGACAAGCGATCACAGAAGAATTATTGGCTGCATAACAAGGTTGCAAAAACGTGTTTGAGTAAGGAAACTTCTGAGGGCGTTGCAGTCACCTTTTGCTTTAGAACGAATTCACTCTGGAACTCGGGGGCTTAAAACTCACAGTGACCACTTTATCACTTCTGTTCTCCGTGGTTCCAAGGGTTGACTGGGCTGAGACAGGCATTTTTCCCTCAGAGTCTCCATCATGGCTTCTCCGTGAGCCTTGGGCTCTCTCTCAGTATGGCGGTCAAGGTGCGAGGGTGGCTGTTGCCAAGGAAAGCGGGTGGAAGCTGCACCATGTTTCCAGGTAGCTTGGAGGGCGCAGGAGCTGAACTTAAACGCTGTAGAGACAGGTCTTCCCAGCTTCGAAGGGTGGGCACATGGGCCCCCCCCTTTTGATGGGAGCAGTGTCGATGTCACCTTCTAAGATGGGCACCTGTGATGGCGAATCTTGCTGGGCTCTCTGGGCGATTCAGTCACCGTGGGTGACGCGGCAAGCGTCCAGAAGTGCAACGAACCCGGCATTCTGACGGTTTTCACTAATTGCACGTGGGACCGACCCAGGTGCTGAATCAGTGTCGCTGGAAATAACCTTAGTCAGAGTTGCTTTGGAAAATTGCAAGGGCTGGGGTAGCGCCAAAAGCTGTTATTTTATTTTGAAATAAACGTGCCGTAAAGATATCACGAGGCAGGCAAAACACAGGACAGAGTCTCCTTCTTTCAGTCACTCGTTTACGTGGTTGGTAGTTCGTTATTCTCATGGAATATCTTCTCACTGCCAGGTGTTGTCAGTTCAGTTACCGAGAGGGAAATCCTGTCACACACAGAGTTGGTGGAAGGTCTCGAAGGGACCAGTTGCCTTCTTCCCCCGCACGGCCTGATCTGGGGGGATTGCTGGAGAAAGTCGCCTCTAAAGTTACGCGGGCCATGTGGCCTGGAAACGTGGGGGTGGCACGGTGGTGGGGCAGCCAGCCTCTGTGTGTCTCTGTCTCTCCGCATCAGTCAGTGTCTTCCTCGCTGTCGTTCTATTGTGCTTGTGCGCGTGTGGTGGGGGGAGGCGTGGGTGGCTCACAGCTTGAGTGCCAGCTTCCCTCTTAATTTCGAATGCAGATCTTCTCAGGAATTGGTCAGCACGCAGTGGAAAACCAGGTGAACGCCAAGTTCAAGTCAGACTCTGGGCTTTTGAGGGCCTCTCCTGGGCGGCCCACGGGCATGGCCGGTACTCTCCTTCCCTGGTGCTCCTGGGCTCTGTTGACGTGCTTCATTCATTCATTCATTCATTCATTCATTCATTCATTCAGCAAATGGTTGCCGAGCACGGGAGGACATGAGGACGTGTCCTCTGCATGAGGACAGAGCACCAGGGGCTCCGGGGGTTTGCTGCCCTCAGTCTTTGGGCACGGGGAGGGTGGCACATGGCAGGGGACTCAGTACGTGCTGATTCCTCCCTTGAACAAACCTGCAACATCACCAGTTGATTTGCCGAAGGAAAACGGGCCCAGGTGGAGTCCGTGACTCCTTGACTCACTGAGGCTGAGGCCAGGCTGAGGTCTCCTCACCCGGAGCCAAGGCCTCTGTGACTGGACTCACTAGACTCGTGCTCCCTGAGGGGTGTCAGCCCAGGTGGTCTCCAACCGTCTCCCTTGGTGACCCAGAAGCCAGCTCTGCCCTCCCATCCTTCGGTTTCGACCTAAGCTGTTCATTTCGGGGAGCCGATAGTGTGGGGGCAGGCTCTGTGAGCCTGGGGTTGCTCTTCTCTTCTGTCAGTGCCTTAAAAAATATTTTTAATGTTTATTTATTTCTGAGAGAGAGAGAGAGAGAGAGAGAGAGAGAGAGACTGTGTGAGCAAGGGAGGGGCAGAGAGAGAGGGAGACACAGAATCCGAAGCTGGTTCCAGGCTCCGAGCTGTCAGCACAGAGCCCGACGCGGGGCTCGAACTCACAAGCTGCGAGATCATGACCTGAGCCGAAGTCAGACACTTAACTGACTGAGCCACCCAGGCGCCCCTCCTGCCAGTGCCTTTGTCTAGAGTGGCGTCGCCTGAGGCTAGGCACGGGGTCCCCCGGTCACAGTTTTCCACACCTCGCCCCATCCACCGTGCGCCATTTATGTGCAAAGGTGAAGTTTGTTTCCCTTTAAAAGTCGCAGACCAGCAGACGAAACACTGCCTTAATTATCCTTCCATAGAGCACATTGAAAATGAACCTCTGCTCTCCTGGCAGACCGAGAGGAAAATGCATCGCCAGCCACACTTTCTGTCACCTCTTCAGAGATCGGTGGGAGCCTGTCCCACATGCAGCCCCACCTTCAGATGGCCATGAACCAGACAAACGACTGTCACCCACTGACCTCTCCCTTCGTTGGTATATGAACCAAAGTGGAAGGGGGAGAAGAATAAAAGAAAAAAAAAACTATAGGTATTTTAAAGCACAAGTGAGGACGAGAAGAGAAAAGTTGCAAGTCACTTACATTTCTTGCAAATATTCCCAAGGCACTGTGTTTTGCTTTAAGCGTTTAGCATTTAGATGGCCTAGAAGTCAGTGTAATCACATAATAGGATTGTTTTCAGGAAAACTTCCTTATTCAGTTTTAAAGGTAACTTTATTTCATATGTATTTTCACATAGTGTATCGTTTTTATAAGTGATGCTCTATAAACATAGCCCCAAAACTATAATTAAGAAAAATAAATAAATGATGGCATCAGAAGGTATCTCCCACATGTTATGATATAATCCATACCCTTCCCGCAGTCTGTTTCTGGAAGGGGTCTTCAGATATCAGAGTTTAGGCAAGGTGCGAACGTGAAGGCAGTGTTGTCTACACAGAAAGCAAACACACCCAAAGCTGACCTGTTAATGTCATGGAACATGCATGAGGAAGATATTGAACCACTTGGAATTACTGAGCAGTAGAATGTTTTTATGGTTTGGGATCACTGAGAGCGGGGTAGAACAATTCTGTGATTTCCATGGTCAGATCTCACCCAGAAAAAAACGGTGGCTTTAGTCTAAGGTGCATATCTGTATAATTTATCTTTGCTCCTTATCCAAGTAGATTTCCTTATGTTACACTGATGACCAGTGTAAACTCTGAAAAGCTTTCTCCATTACGAAAGGTGGATTTTAACGTTAATGGATAAAAAGGAGACAACTATGTAGGATCATGATGTCAATACAAAAAACGTCAAGTGAATTAGTCACACCCTTAGGGCCCTTTAAAGGGACATTTAGCACCCTCTAGTGACAACAGTTCAGCCGGTTCCAAGGAAAAGTCCCTGCAAGGCCTCAGGTCCATTGCTGGCAAATAAACAAAGCAGTGAAGGTCTTTGGCCAATAGGTGGTTGCTTCCTAAAATTCTCGCTGCAGGATTATTTTTGTGCCCATAAATACAGGATGCAACAAGCGTCCACCAGGCAAACCCCAGCTTGCCTTCTGGCTGTCATCGACAACACATTTAGAATTGTCACTTCCATTTGTCCCCAGATACTGTAGTTTTCCCCCAAACTGTGTGCTGAGGTTTGTACTGAGATCAAATGAAAACCGTGAATTAGCCTGGGTCACAGTTCCAGTGCAACTCAGTGCATTTAAACAGAGTAAACACATTTTTTGGAAGGCTGGCCTGCCTCCATCTGAACGGCACACTGTACCCTCAAGAGGGAAAGGGCCTCCTTCCGGCTTTGCAGAGAAAGGATACCATGAAGAGGGTGTTTACCTGCATTGTGCAGGGCACGGTGCAGAAAGAGTACGATGCCGACTGGGTCCAGCGCAGAGGATACGGTGTGGCAAATGCTCACTCTTTGACACACCTGCCTCCACGAGCCGGCCTACAACTTGGTGACTTCTGTAGGTTGCCTGAATCCACTCTCGCAAATGTAAATGCGCTCTTTATGGCAAACACTTTGTTCCTTGGCTTCATTTCTGATTCCATTTGTGATATAAATAAATTAGCAAATACATACACACATATTAAGTGTTGTAGAAAGAAAGGCCTTCTGAATCTGACTCAAAACATCTTGTAAAAGAACGGGGAGCAATTGTCTAATGCAGGCTTCTCTGTAAATTTCCATTATCTGGGTGACATTATAGTGCATTTTACTATCTTTCTTTACAAAGTAGTATGGGGGCGCCTGGGTGGCATAGTCGGTGAAGCGTCCAACCCTTGATCTCTGCTCAGGTCATGATGTCACAATTTGTGGGTTCGAGCCCCACATCGGGCTCTGCGTTGATGGCACAGAGCCTGCTTGAGTTTCTGTCTTTTCTTCTCTCTGCCCCTCACCCACTTGTGCTCTCTCTCTCTCTCCAAATAAATTTAAAAAAAAACTTAAAAGAGTGCGTATTTTCTTGACAAAATAATGTATGTGGACGGTCAAGACAAAAATAGATGCTGATATATAGTATCTTATAAATGAGACTGACACACTTAAAAAAATTGACAGTCTAACTAGGTCAAAATCTAAGTTAATTTAAACAGCTCAAGATAACTTCTCAGGGTGGTCAGGGGTGACTGCTGAGGAAGTAATTGGGACATGATTCTCCAGATCTCAGTAGGGGACAGAGGAGCAGGACAACACCTGGCGGGATGGCCATGTGATTTTGTGTCGCCTCCAATTGTGTGGCACGGGTGCTAGACCCATGCCCTGTGGGCAGACCAGGCCTTATGGTGACCACTGCCATCTGGAGGCTGTAACATCTAGGCTTATATATGCCAGTTGTATGGATAAAAAACCTCGAAACTCATAGAATGGTTCACAAATTATATGTGGAAACACGATCATTGAAACAGGAAATTTCCTTTAAATTACTGTGTCAAAATAAATGTTCCTAGGAATTTCTTCTCTCTTTAGCCCCGAGTGTTACATTGACATATTTAGGGTCCCTAATACTGATTTTAATACTCCTGAGTTTTTAGAGGCGTACAGAATTGGCTAAGAGCAAAGTTGCTAAAAAAACATGAGAATACATGTGACGCTTATGAAATTGCATTCATTGAAATCGTCGCTCCATTGGAGCCTATAGAGCTGAACTGACACGTGCTTCAAAATTAAGGAAATTGCAACTCGGTGTTGAGAAGTTGAGGATTTAGTATGTGATAACAATTTCCTCGGTTTAGATGAGTTCAAATCAACCAAGATGTTGAAGAATAATATTAACCACATAGAGAAGGTGTTGAAACAATAGTTATTTGAATTGTAATTGGATTATTTCTTAATGTGTTGCTGGAGGGCATCACACGCGCGCGCGCACGCACACACACACACACACACACACACACACACACACACACAGTCTTACTCAATGGAGTGAAACTGTGCTCACGCAGTAAGCTTTGAATAGAAAAACGGTCCTCAACCTGTGTGTAATGAGCGACCTTGGCGGCTAAGAGTGCCTTACACTGCGCGTGTTCTCAAGCAAACCCTCCAGTGGACGGAAAAGTTCCACCGAGTGATGTAGTTTTCCACTGTGGGGGCAGCTCCAGATGCTTGATCCTTATCTGTAATCTCAGGCATGTCCTTGGCAAAAATCCCTGGGACATCCTTCTTGCAGGCTGTTCATGAATAATCCAAACAGTATACATTTTAAGATTCATGTGTCATTTTAGGGACAATATAGAGCACTTGGTCCTATTGTTTTACCCTTAAAAAGTTTGCATCTCACGGGCTGGTCCCAAGCTCCACAGTTTTATGTGGGCGGAATTGAAGTCGACAAACACAGACTTCCTGAATGTTGGGACACCCAGTGGCAGGACAGAGCCTTGTCATGCTTTATTTCCTAGTGCCGACCAGAGCTCCTGGCGTGGAAAAGCCCCTTTATTAATATTGACTAGATGGGTTGATGTTGGATAGATGACCGTGACAAGACACATGAGTATCTTCTGGGTTACAAACAGGGATCCTCTTTTCTTGCTGTAGACATTTAACAAAGAGCAGGCGTTTTGGTACACACCCGTGGGGCTTGACAAGTATAGATATTGTGTGCTGCGTGTTACACAGGCATTTATTAAAAAACATGGAACCTTACGTGTCACTTCTGTAACTTTTACATTAAAATTTAATTTCTATTTACTGTAAATGTTCAGAAATCGAGATGAACCGAAGGAGACGGAGGAAAAACAAATAAGAAAAGAAAGACCATCCACCATTAGTACCATAGTACCTAGAGCCTCCTGGTAGTTCTCTCTTGCCTTTTTCCTTTTAACAAAATGGGTCTCTGACATAACTGTCTCTTGGACCCTGATTTTTAACTTCCCAGGCATAGGATCATAACAGTTCTCCATATCACTGGGCATTCCTCTGTTACATCATTTCCCTGCAGTATTTTAAGTGCTGATGACCATTCCAGTGTATGGATGTTTAATACCAGGATTAATCAGTCATTCACGAGCGAGCCTTCTGTTGGGGCTTCAATTAAAATTGTGGTTCATTATCTCTTTGCTGCGCCCATACATCGTTTTTAGAACCATACTGCCCTCATCCAAAGTGTTTCAACTCCTGACCTTCCTCTGTCGATCTCAGATAGAGAAGTTAATAACAGAATACGGATGAGAATTTGTTGCCTCTTTAGAAACTGGGAAGACGTGGTTTTAAGACAAATAAATGGCAATGCCCCTTTTTACTGTTACAGTAAACGTATGGTCAGTTTTGTATGATTTCCTTTTTTCATTTGGAACAAGATAGGAACAGGCTTACAAAGGGTTGTGGTAACCTCATGGGGAATGGGTCCATGATGGGTAAGTAAAAATGGAAATGTAGAATTTACTCATGGGCTCAGATGTCCACAGACACTGGGGGGCCATACTGGTCCATTGTGGTGTTTACTGTGTTCCAAGGAGAGTGGAGAAGGACCTTGTCCTGGCAGGATCGTGGCAAGATGGCCCCCCCCAAGCTGTGTCTCTCTCTGCTAGATTGCCCTGACATGGGTCGGCCTGGTTACCTGAAGGGTGGCTTTCCCCAAGGAGGGCTGCTGTCTGGTTAGAAGCTGCCTAGTCCTTAAGATGCTGAATAATCTGGTGCTGAGGCCAAACGTAGGTGTAGGCTTGGGGTGGGGGTAAAGGGGAGGATTAAGTGATAGCATTATCTTTGGATGATTCCCCCGGGGACTAACGTTTGGGACATGGTTTCTGCACCACTATATTCTTTTTTTTTTTAATTTTTAAAGTTATTTATTTATTTATTTTGAGAGAGAGGAGCATGAGCAGGGGAGAGGCAGAGAACAGGAGAGAGAGAGACAGAGAGAGAGAGAGAGAGAGAGGAATTCCAACTGGGCTCCGCACTGTCAGCACAGAGCCTGATGCAAGGCTTGAACCCACAAACTACGAGATCCTGACCCGAACTGAAATCAGGAGTTGGGCAGCTTAAACGACTGAGCCACGCAGGCTCCCCCCTGAACTACTATATTCTCATTAATAGATACGTCAAACGCTTTCAATAGCCAATCAAAGTTAAAAAGCAACTTTGCCTTAAACATTCAGAGAGTACCAGGCTTGCATGCTATTATGTCATTATAGGTATCAGGAATTATTGTCTTTGAAGATGCTCAGCATGAGTCTAACATCTCGTTGTTAGAAATGAGGAATATTTGCCTTAAAAAACTTTGTGACAGGAATTACAACTCACTACCTGAACACTGGCTTTTTACCAGATCACCTCCATATTTGTGCGCATCTTCAAAATTCAACACAGTGAAACTTGTGGATAGAACCTTCAGGAAATAGGTCGAATAGTAACATCTGGTTTTCTGTCTGTAAGTATCCAAGCAAAGAAATTCGTCTCTAATAAAACAGCATTTTTATTAATTACAGAATAAAGGAGATCTGTGCCTATTCACACGTAGGCATTATACATAAATTTTAGAGAGAGAAAGCAAAGGAAATGAAAATTACCAGCATTTGGGGTAAGTGGGCGAAAGATATTAGGAGTCCTTTGCATTAACTTGTTTCTGCATGTTGGAAATTTTTCCCTGCATAAAGAATTAAAAGATTCCCCTGCTTGATCTGAACTAAGCAGTAACCAAGGAGTTAAGAGCAGAGGCTTGATGAAGAGTTAGGTGTCCTAGGTCTTTGGGGACGACACGGAGAGGGCTGGGTTAGAAACCAGGAGACCAGAGTGAGGTAAGACCAGTCAGCAGGTTCCCCCAAGGCTCTTTTGTTAGCAAAGTGTCCGTCCTGTTTAAGGCTGCTCTTTGGGAAACCCGTGATGGAACACTGCTCACTGGGGTACCGTGGGTAACATTTACAGTTGATGCTTCTCAGGAGGGCAAAAGCAGGGAACCCTGGCGGAGCAGAGAACATTTTTCTCAGCACTCCCGAATCCTTGTGGACGCGACCCAGATAAAACAACTCAGTGCTTTGAAACTTTCGGGGAAACAAAATTTTAATCGGCCTGCCATCTCCTTCATTGTTCAGAGATGAAAAGAGGGGAAATCAACACCCCCTCAAAGTGTAGACGGTGAGAACGTGTGGGTTCTGACTTTTATCCAGAACAGGATTTCTTTAATTTTCTCTTTTTCCTTTGTTTCTTCGTTTGTTTGTTTCTCCCTGCCCCCCTGCCCCTCCTCCTTCTATCCTAATGCAAAGGGGTTAAGTCAGGAGACAACCAAAGATATAGAAACCCAGGCTAGTTTCTAGAGCTCTGCCATAGGCAGGCCTGAAGTCTGAGTGAAATCAATTCACCGACCGTCCACCTCTAGAACCAAGAGTTGCTGAATGACTCAGGATTTCGTCTCTTGGGTTCTGAGGGTCCCCGTGTGGAGACCACACTTCTTTACTGGTCCAACTTTCGTGTAGCTGGATTCAAAGCAAAATGTTGTTTCTTCCAGAGAACAAGTAGTTTCCTGAAAATGAGTAATTAAAGGCCCGAAACCCTCTAAGGAATGTTCAAGCTTACATTAGCTGTACTTCCTTTGGGTGGAAAACAGACGTGTGGCCCTGAACTTACAGCCTGGACTTTAAAACCCTTAATGAGGTCTTCACCTGCTGTCTCTGCAGAGTCAAGATCTCTCTGAGGGTCTGTGGCCCACAGCGCTGACTTTCGTCACAGTGGGACCGGCTTGCTCGCATCAGAAACCATTTGCCGTAATTTCCGTTATTTGGCCTTTAAATAAATACTTAAAGATCAGGATTTGACGGGCTTAGTTTTTCCCGTTCTTTGCCTTGCTTTACCTTACTAGTTCTAGAGCCTTTGTGTGTTTTCGACTGGTTTATTGTGGAGCAAATAAAAAAAATTACATGTGCTTGGAAAGAGAAAATGAAACTTCTGGGAATACTCACTTGAGATGTTGAATCAAGGCAGGCCGTTACAAATCAGCAAGCAAATACGTTAACGTGAAATAAGTTCTACCTGCAACGTTTCCATTTTGGAGAACGGAACGGGGAGCGTGTGGGGATGAGTGGCTCGAGTCCCGTGTGGCAGGCGTGTGGCAGGTCCAGGGAGGTGGGGGCCCAGAAGGCCTGGCACCCGGCTGTCGGGGGCCCTCCACGCCCCGTCCCGAAGTGCTCACGGCACATGTGAAGCCATGAGGAGTGCCACCACGTCTGCATCCTGCCTCTGTGTGGCATGTCGTGTGGTGACACATCAAGTCATACCTGCCGTGGGGGTCCCTGTCCCGGGCAGTGGATGCCTTTTTTTTTTTTTTAATTAAAAAAAAGAAATCTCCTGGCTGCATATCATCAAGAAAAACAACATTGTTTTCAGGGTCCCTTATCTCTCCACTCCCAAATATCCTGTTTCTTCGGGCTGGGCAGCCAGGACCAATAGAAACCTCTTCCTGCCATTGGCTGACTTCATTTCCCAGACTTAGCACGATCTCATCCGCTCTAAACAACCTCATCAAAACTACTTTCTGGTCAGAGAGAAGCAATAATTATTATTAACATTTATTAACGATCAATAAACTTGATTGCATTATGGCCAGCACTATTAAGGTAAGGAGAGGGTTCCTTTTCGTTTGACAAAACCTTGTGCTTGTTACTTTTTCTTTGGTTTCCTTTATCAAGGCAGATAAGTCCGGATTGGGCAACACCCCCACTGCCACAATAGAGGACAACAAGATTTCCTCTGCACTGCCTAGTAAATTTCCTTTTTCCTACTCCAACCATCCGCAAGGCTTAAAAACTTCAAACTCAGAAAAAAATTGGGGTTTCTAAATTCACTGTTGAGGGCTGTGGATGACTTTTGCAAAGGCTTCTCGGAGCGCGTCTGAATTTCCATATTCTTTAACTATCCCTAGCGGGGTGTGGATGTGTTATCTGCTGGAAGGTGATGGACTCGGAGAGGTTGGAGGGAAGGGTCGGAGAAAAACAGACGGGCTTGTAAATGGTGGACTTCTGGATGCTCTCGAATGACTCCTTGAGCATCAGGGTTGCTAGCCAGCCCCAGTGGCAATGAAGAGATGCCGGGCGAGTGGCGGTTGGTCATGGGACACGTTGACTTGCTCTTGGATCCTTCGTGCTGAGAACGGAGTGTTCTCATAACTCAAATGGTGGTAATTCGGTTTGTTCGGTTACATGTTGATCTTTAATAAAAGTGCTACTCCTCTCCGCGCTGCGAGTAAACGTTCTTGCCCGTCAGGGTTGGTTTGCGGGAATGGGAGAGCAGCGGCCTATTGGTTGATTCTCTCGCTGTGGGGTGTGCGGTCTGCTGTGTTTTTCGTGCAAATGTCTCTGGTTGATAGCATATAGAAATTAATGGGGAGGTGGATCCATTCAGATGGAGTCTAAACGCGGCCTAATTCCTGGAAACGAAGCCAGTTTAATGGCGAGTGCAGGGCAGCGGCATGGGGTGTATAAAGTGGTCGACTGTTGGAATATTTTCCCGGCCACTCTGCCTGGGTGACATTTGTAGAAATGAGAAAAATCAGCAGCAGACACATACTGAAGGGAAGAAAAAGAAAGCTCTGTTAGTTGTCTTTAGTTTTGCTGCCTATAGGTGAGAAGCGTTTGGTGGTGTTTTCATCAAGGGTTTTGGTTCATTTCAAAGCTCCCAAATACGGAAGTCTGCCCAGAATCGAGCCAAGGCGTTTTCAAAAATCTTCCTTGGTTTGGTGTCCGAAATGTTGGCATTAGAGGTTATGAGTAATACCCACCCTATGAACTGTGTCTCAGAAGTTTTGTTCTGTTTTCACTTCTCAAAGGATGTTTTCTTTTTCAAGGAATGTTCGATAATATATATTAAAAAATCATGTATCGATGACTAACCTCACAGAGGTTTTTCCTTCTCTGGCTTCAAGGATCTGAGGCTGCTGAAACTATCATAGAAAAGAATTTTAAAATTGGAGGGTTGATGTGACCCTTTCAACTATGTGAGCAGAAATTGTTCGGTTGTATGATGCAAAATGCTGCCCTTTTTATTCTTATTTTCTCTCTTAATTATGTCCATATTTAATAACAATTAAATCAAATATTCTTTGTAAATTTTGAAGAGCTGGGGTGCAATTGTGCGGGTTCCAAAAAAATCAGTGTATTGAAGGACATCGAAATGACAGACTGCCCTTTAGACTGTGGGTTATGTTTCGCAAAACATACACATGGGTTAATAGTGTTTAAAGTATACGTGTCTGAAGATACGAAGGTATTTTGAAACTTGGATGTTTTGTGACTTCTAGAATAAATTTTGGGTCATAGTTTACCCTTGTCTAAGATACTCTGCTTGCCTCAACATTCGATGACACTGCGTTGTCTGTATATTGTGTATTATCTCAGGTGAGCTTTAAAATGACTTCAAGTGGATTCTTTTTAATCCTCAGTTCAAATAAAATAGCCCTTCTTTATGGGCAACTTCCTTCAAGACATGTTCTGTTGGCCTTCCTGGGTAAAGTAATGCGATGATTTTACAGACTTGTTTACAGAGTGGAAAAAAGGCGGCCTGAGTCTGTTGATGGCAGTTTTAATTATGTGAGTGCAGAGCTCAAATTAGCATAAGGAAAATTATGGCTGTCCGTTGGAATTAGGAAACAGCCTGTCATACAGGCAATTTCTGGTCTCAAACGCACTCTGTTTTTTGTTGGTGGTGGTGTTTCAATAAATAAATCAATTAGTCGATTAAGCATCAGATGCACTGAATTTAGTACACCCCGTCGGAGTGAGTTTTTTGTTTTTTTTTTGTTTTTTTTTTTTTTTTGGCGTTAATATTTACGAGACCTTGTGAGGCACTATGCAAAAGCTAAATGTTTTTCTCCTGTCTTTGTGATTCTCGCCATCATTTTCCCTTGGTGTTTGCAACTGGGAACAAAAAGTATGCATTGGAAGAAGCAAAGGAATTTGTGGAGCTTACCTGAGAGAGTGCCTGTTTGTCTCTAAGTGTCCGTGAATTTTAAGATCAGGTTATAAGAGTTCTCACGGGAACACGTAAGCATCAAGGATGATGTCCCCATGGGTAATTCAGTGTCAGTGGTCCCATCTGCTTTTTGCTTTTTGCTTTTTGCACCATAAGACAGTACTGAGGGGTAACCCGTTTCCCCTGTTCCCCACGGAACAGCACTGTGTTACTTACAGACTCCAAGGAGCTGGTTGTTAAGCCTGAGACCTTGCTTGTGCTTTGGTTAGGACTTTTAATCCAATCTCCCAAAGACTTCCCTGGTCCTTACATGATGCGCTGGGTCACTCGGGAAGTCTAATGAAGCCCGCAGTCCCCTCTTGGGGATAAATGCTTCTAAATGCCTAGAATGTGGTGCTTAGAATGACAACAGAAGCTAATTCTATCCAAGGACAATTCAACTCTTGGACTCCTGGGGAGGCCCATGAACCCCATGTTACAATCCCTGATCCTAGGGTTTCAAGATCCTTAGTGATTACAGTGGGAATGTGGGGATTTTCCATTATCACGGAGCTCTGACACTGAAGGACAAGGAGAGAGCAGGGCCGGTGGAAAAGCATCTTAGAAACAGACAGGATGTGGAAAGTTACAAGGCTTGATGAGGGAGCACACATCACTGTTTCAATTAGTTGTTTAAAGAAGTCACTTTGATTCAGCAGAGTTTGGAAGGTTTGATGATGATTGAAACATGGTGTTAATTTAAAAACATCCTGCTTCTTTTATTCGTTTCATGCTTTGACATAGCAGGCACTCTGAATATTTGCCATCATGTGTGAAGGAAAAGTTAGTAAAAAGCTCACGGTTATGTGAAGAAAGTTCATCTCCTAGGATTTTGGTGCGTGTGATTGATGAGTTGAATGGCTCTAGGCATGTGATTTTTCATTGGCCCGTTGGCTTATGCAGAATGAGAATCGCTTCATCCCTTATTACTTGGATGGCGGGGGAGGGGGTTCAGGCCGTGGAAGGAAAATGTTGCCGTCCTGCTGTGTAAATGTCATGTCCGCGGAGCAGGGGCCCTGATCGTCTGTCCTTGCCTAAAAGTGGAAGTACAGGCCATTATCTTAAAGTGACTTGCTGTTTGCATTTGTGAGCAGCTCTCTCATACAGGCTGCTCCCACCCCCGGATGGAGCGCAGGTCTCCCTAGCAATCTGAGTGTGTGCACGCACCTGTGCCCGCTCAGCGCCCTAACTCCGTAACAAGGGAAAGGAGAACAGGGAATGACGACGTTTTTGGGTTCTTTCCCATTAAATATGCTTACATAGGACCACAGTGCTCTCAGAGAATGTTCTGGAAGCCAGAATCATCTCTTAATTATCTATGCTTTCTTTCAAGTGATTATTTCACCATTATTATTATTATTATTATTATTTGCAAAATAGACCTTTCTTTAAAAAAAAAACAACCACCTGCAAATACACACATACTTAGGCTTGTTTAGGTCTCTTGAAAAAGCGTACATAATAACAAAATTAATAAAACCACCATTGCTGATGCCTTCAGGAGAATATCACTTCTGTGTTTAGAACATAGGATAGGATTCCCTCCGTAGAAGTGTTGACCCAAAGCAGAAAAGTCCACCTTGGCAGCCCAGTAACTTGGCAGGTACATTGATTTCGTGGCTGATGCAGAAGAGAATGACCATACGAGAGGTGTGGGAAAGCCAGGACTGTGAGAGTTTCTCCGTGGTCTGAGACCTTCCGGCAAGCGGGTCTCACAGAGACAGTCTCCACGTCCTTCTAGTGTTTGATAGCAGTCTCGGCTTTGGCAGGATCTTTTCTTCAGGGCTAGGGAACACCTCGAATGCCACAGGACCCACCTCCTCCATTTGTCCCAACAGGATGAAGGACGTTCTCTGCCCTGGGCTTCTGTCACATGGCCCCCGAGATTTCATTTCTTGTATCAGGTGGCTATAGACTCACCTGCATTTGGAGCCTGACTAGTCACGTGACCCTGAGCAAGGGCCTTAAGCTGTCAGACCTCAGTTTCCTCACCTGTAAAATGGGATTATAATGGCTATCCTGTCTTGTGCCGGTATGAATTGAAGTCTCTAGAGCCTCTAGGATGTGCTCAATAAAAGGCAGATGCCGTCAGACGATCCAAACGGATTTAACCTTTCCTAACAAGTTGCATGGTCTTTCTGGCCCTGCTTTCACTTCTCTCTCGATTTCTCACTGTCCTGCTTTAGTTTTGAAGCCCAGAGCCACACCGTCCCTGTTCCAATGCTTTCAGAGAGAACAGGGTCACTTCTACATGTCAGTACCGTGGTCTCCTACCGAGGGCAGGTGACACCTGGGTCTGGGAGGCAGCAAGCCAGGAGATGGCAGGAGGGGGAGAGGCTTGGCGGGGCTTAGGGTGCAGGAGGGCAGGAACCAAACACGCAGGCAGGTAGAGGATACAGCGGGTCACTCAAGGTGTGGCTGGTCAGGGGGTTGGTTTAGGTCGGTTCTGAGGGCGGAGGCTGTTTGCTGCTTTGCTGAAGGACGGCAGAGGCCTGGAGCACATCTTGCCCCTGATTAGGGCAAGGAGAGGAATATTGCAAAGCCTCCACTCTTCTGTTCTCTCATTAATTTTGAAAAATTCACCCTGTTGTTTTGCACAAAGTGCAGTAATAAAACATTCTCGCTGTAGAGAAAATGAAAAACAAATCATTACAAAGTCAATATAAGTTGCTCCTGATCCCAAGCAGCCAGAGAAAATGACTAACATTTGGTGGCTGTCCTTATCCTGTGTTCTTCTCTGTCCTGTTCCCGACCTGGGTCTCCATCTAGGTTTTCTCGGCTAACGTTAGTTTAGATTAATTTCCCCCGATCGCTAAACATTTTCAATAAGCAGAATTTTTAGGCTTAATCAGATCTCATCTAAAATAAGTATTACAATTGATACAGCCAATATCCTGTTACAGAAAATAATACTGCTTTCAGTTTTTCACTAGTTGGCAATATATTCTCGACCTAACTTTGTTTTTTAACTCACATTACTGGTATTCGTGTTTACAAAAGGAACTGTTGGGCCAGTGGGCGTACGTATTTTTCAAGTCTCTGCCGAATTAAAGTATTTGCCAATTGGGGCGCCTGGGTGGCTCAGTCGGTTGGGCGTCCGACTTCGGCTCAGGTCATGATCTCGCGGTTCGTGAGTTCGAGCCCCGCGTCGGGCTCTGTGCTGACAGCTCAGAGCCTGGAGCCTGCTTCCGATTCTGTGTCTCCCTCTCTCTCTGCCCCTTCCCTACTCGCACCCTGTCTCTCTCTCTTCTCAAAAAATAAATAAACGTTAAAATTTTTTTTTTAAATAAATAAAATCAAATGTTTGCCAGTTAAAAAACTTGCCATTTTACTCCTCAGAAGGATCGTACCGGTTCCCACCTCTAGACATAGATGAGGCCACTGTCATGCACTCAGTACAACTCTGCCTATTTTAGTCTTCGATTGTTTGCCATTCTGACAGTTAACATTGGAATCTCATTGTTATTTGTGTGTCCTTAGTTATAATACCCATTCTTTTTTTTTTTTTTTTTTTTTTTTTGCCATGAACCTGTTTCAACTAGTGGCCACTGTGACCTCCGGATCTTTCTTATTCATGCCTTCATCCAGTTTGATCCAACTTATTTCCCACACATTCCCCTTATTGAACTTGGCCGAGGCATGTTTTCTAAAGTTGAAGATCATTCCTCATTCTGTCCTTTCCCTTACGCTTCATCGTCTCCTGTCAGCACGTTCTGCCCACTCTGTGCTGGCGAGTGTGACTGTTCTGTGAATACGTCATGCGTACAGCCACGTGAGCCTCAGAACTCCTTCTAGGTGACCGTCTGTCCATCTCTTTGGCGTCCTTGACAGCGACTGGCAAAACGTCGGGGTTCCATACATAGGAATATTTTTTTTAATGAAAATCCTTTGAGGTCACAAAGAGAAAGTTAAGAAGGCAGAGTAATTAATCATTATTGTAGATTTGAGATAGAAGTCGTAGGTCTTTAGTGCTATTTCTCTAGTTAAAGAAAAATCGGGTAACTGGAATTAAATTGCTGTTTAAGAGAGCAGAGGGAAACGTTTTTGAAGAGCTAGCTCTTGTATCTTGAGTTCATAATCCGAATTAACATCATCCTTGTAACTGCATAAAGGCCAGGCTCTGTGCTGGGCGGTCACATTATCTCGTGAGACACTCATTGTACTTGCTTTTTGTCCACACAAGGGTAAAGGATTTGAGAGGCCAAGAAACTCGCTCAAGTAACACAAATTCATTTGTCTCCCCTCAATTTATCATCATGTGCTCTCTTTCTCCTTCTGTTTGCCCTAGCCTCAGATACTAAATGACTATTCGGAAAAACGATGGATCAGATGACCTAGTGATACATTAAATAATGGAATAATGAAAATTATTAAATGTAACTGCCTAATTTTGTTACTCCTCTTGTGTGAAAAACCCCACTGGCAACAATTATTCTACTCTTGGTGACTAATCAAGGTAACATGCCAGAAAGTTCGAGAGCTGAAACTCCAGCACCGATCTGTATGTGCTTGGTGACAAGAATTCTTTCCATATTTGGCAATATCCAAGGGGCAGCGGTTCCAGATTCCAGATCAGCGGCTGCTTTAAGTTTCCTCATCCCAAGTATCAGCTTCCTTGCTCTCACCTTGGCATCAATAATGAACTTGCGGCTCCATTTTCCATCAGGCCCTTACAAGTCTTTCAGCAGGGGTGCTCGTGGGATTAAACTCTGGGAAGAACAATAATCTGCTGTTGCGCACAGATAAGTCCCGAGACATGTAGCAAAGAAATGCCAAGGCCAAGCAAAATTATTTATTTTTAAAAGCCACATCATATTCCAATCATAACATGAACGTCAGGGCTGTTGTTTCCAATGCTTTTTGTTCGAGACAATGCATGTCCAATTCTGGAGAAAATAGTAAAGAACATTTATAACCTATCGTACGTGGAACCTGCGCTCTTGAATTTAACAGAGTCACCTTTAAAACATTCCACCTTGATTGAACAGCTCTCTTCCCCTTACGCAACTACAGAATAGCAAATTGATTTGTTTTCTTCGTGTATTGACACAGTGTCTGTACTGAAGAGACAATTCCCCCCCGTGCTCATATCCACATTCCCCCAAGGAAGGCCATTCATGCAGATCATCAGCCACTAGCAAGTTCCTTGTCCCATCCCCTTTGGGTCCCACTGGGTCTTACTGAATTTTATTTTTTCAACTGAACCGTATGCATGTGATACTCACCTTTGAGGAAGAGGAAATGGTTGAAACAACACTTCAGAATTTGTCAACACAATTAGTTTGTGTCTCAATTCGAGGTAGATTTCCCAAGACGTTGCTTCAAGTTAAAGAGAAAAAGAAAAAACACACCAAAACAGCGTGTGTGGCTTAATATTGCAAAGTGCTCCTGGGATCTGTGTTGTATGTGTGTGTTACCTGATGTTCCAAAGATCGACAGAAGCCTAGAGGTTAAGGCTAGCACAACCTGTGTTTATCTCAGGCCCGGGGAGGCACTGATACTCTCTGGGTCTTTACAGATCCTTAAAATAGCCTCCGTGGGGAAAGCATCAGTCTTATCTTGCTTGCAGGGGAAGGGAGGGGACAGAGGGAAGGGTTGGCCCGGGACGTGGCGGCTGGGGCTTTAGGTTGATGCCCTGGGAGCCAGCAGGTGAATTCACCTCTGCTGGTCTTACCACCCCCTCCTTGGGAAGCTGGGAATGGCCTTCCTAGCACTTCGCTCTTGACAAGTACTCGCCTCACTTACGAAATCTGGGCTTTTCCACCTGTGAAAGGGGGCTAGCAAGAGTTCCTACCTCCCGGGGTTCTGCTGAGTTTTGACTGAACGTGATGGAGTGCCTATGAAGTGCTTCGTAAATGTTAGCTAATTTTACTATCCACTCGAGTCACATAAATTTTTCTTCTACGACGAAGGTCAGGAAATCCACAAAAGCTTTTTCTTTTTTCCCCTTTCAGTTGCGGTAACAGTTTGTGAATTCAGGTTTTTGTTTTGTTTTTTTTCTCAAATAGCCAACTTTCCTCCAACATGTTCTTCTTCCTCTAGGATGAAGTAAAAACTTTTATAGGCGGTGAGTTCTCCATTCAGCTTAGCGCTTTATCTGCGCTGGAGGTCATTTCCAGATTTATTGGGTGCTGAGTCTGTGCACATCCCCTCCTTGAGAAGATGTTCAGGGCCCTGTCACTCTCTGCTTCTCTTTGTTCTTCTCACCTTCACACTCCTTCCCTCCTCCTTCTCCCTCTTTGCAGTAGCTGATCACCCAACAGGAGGGTTTGAACGCATGAGGGACAACAGTAATGAGGAAGAGAACCCTCCGACCCGCACCGAATGCTCAGAGGTTCCTCTGGAACCTGCTTCTTTCCATGTTCTCGACTGCTTGTGTTCTCCCAGGACTCGGGGATGGGGCCTTCCGTCTGGGATAAAGACATACAGGGAAGACTGTACGTAAATGTCATCAAAACCAGTAGTAAATGTCATCAAAACCAGTAGCCACACATCTACTTTACTTCACCTTATGGGGACTCTTTGAGTTAGAAGTGTATTTACAGTCACGTGTACAATAAGAATATTGGCCCGGACCAAATACACGTGACGCAGTGAGTTACCTGACTTGGGCATTATCCATCCCACCAATTTGAGTTAACACAGATCGTCTTGTTGACTGTTGCCTTTGAAGTCAGAAACCATGAAGTCTGTTAAGGCGGAGTTAAGCCAAGAAGTGAAATAAAATTTGTTTTGCTAGAGAAGCATCCGGATGAAGAAGGCCCACCGTTTGTTCCTTGGGCACCCCTCACGGGGCACCTCCTGTCCTACTTAAAAAGCTGTTCCTGTTGACTCACTTCCATTGGAAGCACCATCACACCGCACACAGTTTTGATAAGAAGCTGATTGTGAAAAGGCGTGCATATATATTTTTTACGCCCGGTTCTTTGGAGATGGAAAACATCTTTTTTTAGATCACATGTTTACTGCTTTGGTAAACAGTAAAATGCTGCAGCAGCAATTACCTTGAGGATAAAGGGTTTGTAGACAGATACTTCCTGCATTCACTTCCTACACAGATAGCCAGCCCAGCCAGAGGCGCACCGATGGCAGGAAGGGCTCCCAGTGGAGACTTCCCCAGAGCATGTGTGGTTCGTTACCCGCTCCCTCCTCCCCCAGGGGAATAAACCTGTTGCTACAGATTTTCTGGCAGAATGCTCCGTCTCGAAGCAGTTGAAAATCCAGGGTTTCCAAAGTAACGGTTTTAGCGCCTGTTTCTCATTCTTGCCCTTGTCTGCGTGCTGTGCTGTCTCGGATGGAGATAAGTGTCACCAGACCAGACGCGCCTGTGAGTAAGATGTGGGTCGAGCGTGGGCACCTCAGTCTCCTGTGAATCACGGTGAACGATGCGTGAGGCTGCCTTTGTAGTTGGTGAGAATAAGCCTCTTTGAGATTCCACTGAAGGTTTTTTTTTTTCCCCCCCTGTGGTTATTTAGAGGAAAGGTCATTGCGGATTTTGCTTTCTTCAGTCAAGCGGAGATGGCCAGATTTGGGTACAAAAATCTCAGTGCACAGATTGTTCCCTGTGCTGATTTTACACCGGTTATTAAGTTCCAGCGAATGCATTGTTTAGGTCCTTTGAACCAAAGCACATAAAACCACAGCACACAGGCACTGAACAATAGGGACTCATCAATTATTCATCTCTAGGATGCACCCTTACCAACTGGGCCCTTTGTAAGGGAAAATAATATACCAAGTCAACAAACAGTAGCACTTAACAATAAACCAAACAAAATAAATAGCACCTGAAAGCCACTCAACTCAACTCAACTCAAGCGCAGGCAAAACTCCAAAGAGTGATGTTTACATGCTGCAAACACGGAAGCCTCCACCTCCTACAGGTTCCGAAAATAATCAGAAAACCCAGCTGCTATTCGTTGTTGGGTCACATCACGGGGTGTAAATCACCTCCTTTGATGATCCAAAAGTGCCTGAGAGCTCTGCTTTGCAATGACACGAGCACAGTGTCCAGGAGGCTCCTCCCCCAGGACCTACTCCTTAGTTGTTGATGACTTCCAGGTGGGGAGGCAGGCTAGCCTTGACCCTGAGAAGCTGCTAGACATGGGGAGATATACTCATGTCTCAGGAAGATGCTCCTACATGAATATTCACTAATGATTTTATCTGCAGTCACTCAGTATGCAGATTTACTCTGAGTTGACGTGAAATTGCCCCAAGAGATAGTTTCTTTGCAAGACTCAAGTGTTTATATACTTTGGCTCATCCTGTTGGAAGACACCGTACAACCTTAGGGTACCTCCTGTTCGAGTGGAAGACCGCTTTCGTCCTCTGCACCTGTGTTGTGCAGCTTCGTTACCTTTTAGCGAAGCTCCCCGAGGCATCCCCAACATGCCCCCTTCCAGATGCTACCTTCTGACGCCTCTGCTTCTTTCCGAAATGACCTCTCTCATCTCCTGAGTCTAGATGGGTCCCGGTAAGGGCTGGAATCACAGTTTTGGGATGCTGGTGCAGGGCTGTTCAGCAGATAGACTTGACTTGGATGCCAGATGGAGCCCATCCCGACCACCGTCCTCCCTGGACATCATCACTGCTTGCCGGGGATTGTGGTTAGTTGTGTCTTGTTTCATTCTTTTCTTTTCTTTGCTTTGGCCTGAAGAGGACACAGGTTCAATATACCCATTGAATAATGTACTGTTGAAACAACAACAACAACAACAACAACAACAACAACAGCACCTTTGTTCTTTTCCCCTCATTTCACAAACACCAGTTGTAGGATTTAGAAAATAAACATTTAGAAAAGGAAATTAAAATGATTGATATTGCACCATGAAGGGTCTGTGAAAACATGGCACGTTTTGGATTTTTTGGTCTTTTTTTTCCATGCACACACGTATATTCTTTAAATAAGGATAATAGCATTTGAGAAATTAAATTTGTCTTAAAGAATCCTTTTCTGCTCACTGCCTTTATTCCAGGATGGAGAAGAAAAGAGGAGTAAGGGCTGAACGTTTCATGATCCCCTTTAGAGATTAAGGATTAGAGTCCAACCTAAGGATCCCATTTCTTATTATGGAGCAGAATCAGACTGGCTGGGCAAGTCCTTACCCATCATCTTACCCTGGCAAGGGGACTTCACTTTCCTGCGCCTCGCTTGCTCACGTATAGGATAGATTGAGTGATGATAATAGCACCTGTATCTCGATGGCATGTGCGTTGAATAGTAACGTGCATCTGTGTGAAAACAATGTTCACCGTCATGAGCTCTTTGGTTGCCCACCCTAGCCTTGTTCCTAGTATTTCATTTACTCTCACATCTTATGTGTTTTTTCTGAAGTAATCGGTTCTTGACTGTGTTTGTTTCGACGTTCGACTTTCGAAAGGAATCCTCCAATATGCTTTGGATATTTATCCAAAAAGACCTTGATCTATTTCATCTAAAGAGATAAAATGAATATCATTTGCTTCCTTCTCATGCTTTCTTTGAGGAGAGTAAACACACCACAATGGAGTTACCCCCAGGGGTTCATTAAATGTTTCAAGCAACATGGTACCTAAACTTTTAGCAGCTGAACGGAGCTGGGTTCTCATGAACCCAAAACACCAGTGATTTTGAGGGTCCAAAGAAAAACCAAGATGGAGGACTATACGGTGTTCACTGTCACCTCCCTACCCTTTTCGATGAATGAATGAATGAATGAATGAATACATTCCTGCAGTGGGCAGCGACAGCTGGTCTCTGGAGGGTCCAGGCAAGAGCTAGTTTGAATCAGCTACTATAGCCAGTATGTTCTTTTTTTTTTTTAATTAAAAAATTTTTTTGACGTTTATTTTTGAGACAGAGAGAGAGCATGAACGGGGAGGGTCAGAGAGAGAGGGAGACACAGAATCCGAAACAGGCTCCAGGCTCTCAGCTGTTGGCACAGAGCCCGACGCGGGGCTCGAGCTCACGGACCGCGAGATCATGACCTGAGCCGAAGTCGGATGCTTAACCGACTGAACCACCTAGGCGCCCCACGTACTTCTTGATCAGAAGACAGGATTACTACTGTGTCTTGGGACCAATGTCTTGAATGCCCGTGTGTTATATTTGAATGCCTGATGTTAGACATAAGCCTGCGTGTCCCAAAGAACCTGCCCATGTGTGGGAAGGTGGGGTGATCGTGGGGCTGTGTCCAGAATCTAACTGTGATTGGAACATCGGTGAGCGTGTGCCTGGTAAGCGCATGTGTCTCTGCTGGGCCATGGTGGGAGATGCGTTCTGCTTGAAAACTAGAGGCAGAAATAGAGTTCTTGGAGCCTGCGCTCTGTTACAGGACGCTTGTCCCGATGAGACAAAACCAAGCAGTACTGACGCTTTCACTAAGTGACAACATCTATCAGTGGTCATGTGTCCGAGGTTCGCACCGGGTCATCGCTGCGTCTAACTGTTACAACCCCTTATGCAAATTGACATTCTAGACTCAAAGAAATGAAGCGTGGTGTTTAATGAATTATGACGGGCACAATTTGTTTCTCTTGTCTGTTACCGCAGCGGTTCCTTTGAAATTTCAGGGAAGCTGCAGGTTAATCTCTTAAGACACATGCTGGTATCCCATGTACTGGTTCACACTGGGGGCTTCCGTCTTCACCGGGGAATCGGGCGGCTCTTACTGCCCTGTAATTATTACACACGACACCTGCAAAGGGTATGATGTGATACAACATTTTCAGAAATACCTAAGTCCTTTGCATTCGATTGCAAGACAGTCTGCTTTCTGGTAAAGATTGACTTTCATAGCAATTAACGGCCAACTTACCGAAGCCAGAAAATAAACCTGGATTCCTTACTGGACTTTTAAGTGCAGCACACATATCATTTAACTTGGTGAGCCTTACTGGTTAAGGCATTACGTATAAGCCAAAGAAAATGTGATCGATGTGTCATAAAACCTAAAGTATTCCTGCTTTCTGTGAACTGCTTTTCACCTTGATCGTTTACAAATTGACGATGATTTACAAATGTGGCTCATCGTGGTTTCTCCTCACACAGTACTTGGTACACAGAGTACTGCCCCGTAGATGTTTGCTGAATGAATGAACACACGAACACACGACCAAATGTGTAGCGAAATCTTTCCCTGAGTGCAGTACATCTTTGGCAGTATATGTGAATAAAAGAAATCTCAATTGATCCCTCTCCTAGAAAAAAACTATACTTTTCCTTTCCTTGTCAAAGAAAAGGGCGGGAAAACACTTTTATTTGGGAACCCAAAAGTTAGATGAAACTTGATTGGCCATCTTAGGGGTCCAGTGTTTTTCAACCCAGTTAAGTTTGGGGTCTGTGCAGTCTTAATTGTTTCTAAAATAACTAAAAGGAATTCTTAAGAGAATGAGGATTTTGTTGGGGAGAGAGAATATACATGAAGCAATCGTAATTTGACTCGTTTGCCCACAAATATTGGTTGGAAAAAATACTAAAGAAATAAATGTTAATTTCCCTTGGCTGTTTTTTTTTTTTTAACTTCTAACAGCATTTTTAAACCAGTAAAATTTTGAGAGATTTAAAGATGTTTGTGAAGACAACCTCCTTGCACGATGATGACTTTCATTAGAGTGTGACCCAGACATTTGTTTCCCCAGTGGTACAAGCAGACAGATTCCTAAGCAGAATCAGGGCATTATCAGACAAAGGAGTTTGCGTGGAGAGTTTGGCAAAGTTAGCATCATTCTGGAAACTTCAGGCTATCTGGTGGTTGTGACCAGGGATGTATCTAATTCTTAGCCTATACTCACGCGCTTTTGGAAACTGCACTAACCGTAAGGCAGTTAGTGAGCCATAGAGTGCCCGTAAATGGCAAAAATTTTGTTGAAAACAGCATCCACAGGTAGCGTATTCGTTTTCTGGGTCTGCCGTAAGAAATAACCACAAACTGGCTGGCTTCAAACAACGGAAATTTATTCTCTTGCCGTGTGGGGGGCCAGACATCCAAAATCAAGATGGCAGGTGGGTGAGTTCGTTCTGGAGGCTCTGAGGGAGGGTCCTCCCCATGCCTCTCCCAGCTTCAGGTGGTTGCCTACATTCCTTGAATTGTAGCCACATCACCTGAACTCTGCCTCTGTCCTCACGTCACCCTCTCTGCGTATCTGGCTGTTCTGTCCTCTCTGGTCCCTTATGGGGGTGCTCTTGCTGGATTGAGGGTCTGCCCTGATCTAGTGTGAGCTTACCCCAATCCTTGCCTTAATTACATCTACAGAGACCTTATTTCCAAATCAGCTCACATCCTGAGGTTTCCAGGTGGACATGGGCAGGGGCCACCATCAGGCAGGAAGGAGACAAGGCAGGTCTAAAGTCGGCAACTTCTCTCGGACTCTGGAAGAGCAGGGAAGCCGCTCGCCGATAATCCCCATAACCCAGCGCTGGTGCTGGGGTTCGCGCGTCGTGCTTGCGTGTAAGTGCTGTCCGGGAACGTGTGAATGCGGTTGGCTTCATTGAAAAGCATGCACATGTACAGTTCCGTGGCGTGAATGGCAACCATCACACCGTTAAATCCAGCGTGACGATCAGACCAACAAATCACTGTAAGACAGGCGTTCACCCTGTGCCGTTTCGGTTTCACAAGATACCGGGTGTGATGCTGTGGTTTTCCCTTATCTCGTAGTTTTACTTGGTGGATGTCAAGACGCACACCAAGGCTGGGGCGGCCACACTACCCCTCAGCATCACGTGGGGAATTGCCTACGCAGGCAGGCAGCCAATCACGCTCCCCGTCGGCCCAGTCCAGACTCGCGGATAAGTGTGCTGTTTGCATCTTACAGAAAGAAGTGATTCCTGTGGCCTTTTTCACTAAGGTCCTCAAGTCGAACCTCCGTGGCCCTAAGACTAAACTCATAAAATGGCGTCGTGTCGGGCACCAGGATTGCATTTTTGTCTTCTGCTATCTGCTGGGGTATAGACAGGGGATTTGGGCCCAGAAACGTGAACTGCCCCTCACTGTTCTGGGGCCACGTCTTGTGAAGTGGACAGGGTGCTAAACGAAGAATTGCACTTCATCTCAACGCTGATGCCGAAGGCTGCACAAGACTTTCTTGGGAAAGGCATGCCAATTTAAATTCAGAGCCAGTCAGGCGCTCTCGTTGTGTTGTTGGGACGTGCCCTTGTCTACTTCGAGTAGACACGCGATGGCCCCTCCGGATGAAGAGTTTGCCAGCACATCTCCACCTCCCCTCGGGCTAAGACACTGGAAAGCTCCCAGTGTGACTGGGACAATCGGACCCACGGAATCTTCTGTGTGCGTCTCACATAGCTGCAAACACAGAGGTGATGTAAAGCCCTGGGAGGCAGGGGTCAGTCCCACTGGGTGTCCTTCACGACTCCTGCCCAGTGGTGGCAGGAAAAGGCATGGGGGAGCACGCAGATGTGGACCATTAAGACAGGACGCTGTGGCCAGGAAACTTTGTCCCCATGGCAGTGATATTGCCCATATGTCACTTGCCCTCTACCATGTCACTCATTCTGTTACTAGAGGCCAGCATGAGACCCGCCCTGTCGTGTGCAAACAGCCATGAGATCTTGAATACCACCACTTACCCGCCGGAGAAGGAAACTGGGCTCGAGGGATAAGATTAGGTCTAAGGTTAGCCTGGAGTATTCTGAGAGTGGTCTTTGGCCACCATGAAGAGGGGATGAGACCTCAGGAGAGAGAAATTTGTTTAGAACTTGCTAAGTGAATGCTCTCATTTTTTTCCTTTTATTATTTATTTGTTTTAAATGTTTGTTTATTTTTGAGAGAAAGAGAGACAGTGAGCAAGCCGGGGAGGGGCAGAGACAGGGAGTCAGAGAGCCTGATGCAGGGGTCAAACTCATGAACCGAGAGATCATGAGCCAAAGTCTGATGCTTAACTGACTGAGCCACCCAGGCGCCACCCCCTTTTTATTATTATTATTAGTATTAAATGTTTATTTATTTTTGAAGGAGAAAGAGACAGTGTGAGCAGCGGAGGGGCAGAGAGAGAGGGAGACAGCGAATTCAAAGCAGGCTTCAGGTTCTGAGCTGTCAGCACAGAGCCCGACATGGGGCTCCGAACCCACAAGCTGTGAGATGGTGACCTGAGCCGAAGTCAGACGCTTAACCGACTGAGCTACCCAGGTGCCCCTGTTATTTTTTTTATTCTTTTAGAATCAGAGGTCAGGGCCACTAGCAGACAAGCTAGTTATGTAGAACATCTATCTTCTGTTTTACTTTGTACATGTACTTGACATACCCTTGCTCAAATGCTCCGTGGGGTGTATTATGTACCCACTTTGGTTTGTAACCCCCTCTAGGGCCCAGGGGTCTTATCCTTTGTTTATTACTCATATCATGTCCATAAACCCAATCAAGCGGCTCAGTATAAAAGAATGCTCAAGAAAGCTGTTGCCTGGGTGGTGAGTGAAGTGACCTCAGAGATTTCTCTTCAGGGTTGTGCAAGTTATTTTCACCGTGGGTGTTTGACGTGGCCCGCTCGGTTAGCCCGGCCGGTTACAACATACGCCGATAAAGGCGAGATCACAGGTTTGCACTCCACGAAAGCTGATAACTTCTCAGAGATTAAAACAAAAAAAAAATGAAAAAAAAAAGAAATCGCCCTTCTACGACCACAAGACGCGTTCACCTGCTCAGATGCCTGCATGCTTGAAAGAGAGGAACTGAGTTGCAGTGGGCCTTACTGTGGGCCAAGAGAACAAGAAAAGAAGAGAAACCACCCAAGCTGTGTTACTGTTAGCAGGCAGTGTGTCCCTGCAAGAAAGCAACTCAACGCACCTCCCTAAAGCTAGTGATTTTACTTAAAGATGCCAAAAAATAAAAAAAAAAAATAAATAAAAATAAATAAACATAAAAATGCCCCTCCGCTGGCTCCCTGGGAGGCCCGGGTTACCTGATTACCAGCAGAGCTGTGACCCACCTTTCCCCCCCACCCCGGCCTTTGTCATCGGAACACATCTGCAGAAAGAAGCCGTTTACATGGAATTCAAATCTGGTTGTTTAGTCTACAAGGAGGAGGGGAGGGTTCTGTCTCTTTAATGTTTATAACGGTTGGACGGAGCTTGTCGGGTGAAGGTTAATTGCTCTCCGGTTTAAGCAGTTGTGTGCCCAGATGGGTTATCAGAGCCGAACACTCGTTACAAGATTAATCTCATTTCCGACAAGACTTCCCTTTCCTTCAACTGATTTTCGCCCAGCCATTGGAGCTGTCATCAGCCGTTAAAAGAAGGGCGGATTGCTCTGGGATATGAATGCGGTATGCAGTGAAACAATGCACAGGGCTGTCCTATCTCAGGGAACATCTTTAGGAGAATACATTTCAGGGGTGTTACGAAGGCTCGGGCTCATAAACAGCGGGGACAATTGGGCCACTTACACCAGCACTCCTGTGAAAAGGCCAGAGTCAGAAGCGGCCGCCTCCCTCGGGCCAGGACCCCGCTCTTTTCTACAGAGTGATCCACTAGGCTTTGCTCCCCGTCGAAGACTTTTTAAAAAAAAAATTGGGGCGCCTGGGTGGCTCAGTCGGTTGAGCGTCCGACTTCGGCTCAGGTCATGATCTCATGGTCTGTGAGTTCGAGCCCCGCGTTGGGTTCTGTGCCGACAGCTCAGAGCCTGGAGCCTGTTTCAGATTCTGTGTCTCCCTCTCTCTGACCCTCCCCCGTTCATGCTCTGTCTCTCTCTGTCTCAAAAAAAAAACTAAATAAATATTTAAAAAAAAAAATAAATTGTACTGTGATCAGATCTTCATTCTTCTGGCCCCCACCCACCCGAGCGGCGGGGAGTTTGGTTCGCTGCGTCCATGCTGAAGTTTTGTGGCAAGCGGGCACCCGCAGTGAGCCTCCCTCCCTTCCTTCAATCCCTATGCCCCCTTCAGACTTCCGTTTCATTTTAGAGATCGCTTCGTCCCATGTTTGCCTCAAGACAGAAGGCAGATTCTTCTTCCTTTGATGACAGGTAGCTTCATTTCTTTGGTTTGTCTCAAGAAATTCTTCCAGGAGCCTGGCAGGTGAGAAATACCGTTGTAGCCTTCTGGGATTTGGCACGTGGGAATCAACCCATTCATTCATTCATTCATTCATTCATTCACTAATGACGTGTTGGTCTCCCACAGTGACCATCAGCGCAGGGGGGACGTGAGGCAGGACAGATGGGCTCACGCAGGGCTCTCAATCCAGTGGAGATGGGCGTATAGCAGACGAGTAGGACACGGGGGGACAGTGACGGTAGACCTACACCGGGAGGTAAGAAGTGTGGAGGACACACAGAAATGCGCAGGGTGGCAGGGGGTCCGAGGGCTCCGGTTCAGATGAGGTGACCGGGGAAGGCCGTCAGGCAAAGACAGAAAGGAAATGTGAGAACAAAAGTTGTGTATCCGGTGGAAGAGTGCCGTGTGCTGAGGGGAACAGCGAGGGCAAAGGCCCTGAGGCAGCGACAGGCCTGGGAGTCTGAGAACGGTGACAGTGCTCGTGTGGACGGTGGGCACAGGTGCTGAGTACGACGGGCGGTGGGCGTCGAGGCTTCTTGGGGCCTAATTTCTCAGAGGCGGCAGAGAGAAGAACCCCCACCTGAAAGAGGACTTCACCAGTGCCATTTGCTTGGGTGTGAAAACACTGGACAGTGGCTTGGCCATGGAAGGGGGTGCCCTTTTCAGGGCCCCAGGGTTAAAGGCGTGGAGAAAAATGTGTATTAGCTAGGTTGCCTCTCCTTCTTCTTGCATCCCATGTCCTATACGTTGTCTCTTTTCAGGGACTGGGCTAGTTTCCAGAACGCTCTGGTTCCCTGTATTTCCAAATGCCTTTGTAGCCATTTCAGTCCCAGGCCATTTGGTGCAGTGCGGTTAGTGGTTAGACCCTCCCTTTGGAATCAGGTAGCTGGGTCAGAATTCTGGGGCTTCCTAGCAATATGCTCTAGGCAACTTAGTCAATTTGCAGAGGCTCAGTTTCCCCGTCTGTACAATGGGTACAAGAGTAGCTCCTTCTTTGCAGAGAAGAAGGTTCCATGCATGCGTTCACACAGGCACTTAGGGAGCCTGCCATGTGCGGTCAGGTTGTCCACATCAGCGGTTATGGTCAGGAAGATCCCCTCATGTTTATGTTTCCTTTGCGTGGACCCATCCATTTCCCTGAGGACAAACAATCATTAAGCTTAGAGACATTTTTGTTGGTTAGAGACTTCTTTATTTTTTTTAAGTTTATTTATTTTGAGAGAGAATTTTATTTATTTATTTGATAGAGAGAAAGTGTAAGTGGGGGGTGGGGCAGAGAGAGAGGGAGAGAGAGACTCCCAAGCAGGTTCCAGGCTCAGTAGAGAACCCAACGCGGGGCTTGATTCCAGAACCTTGGGATCATGGCCTGAGCCGAAATCAAGAGTCGGACGCTCAACTGACTGAGCCACCCAGGCGCCCAAGTTAGACTTCTCACTACATTTTCTCCAAATAAAAATGATGGAGGTAAGATTCCATTTCACTTTCTCCCTTCCCTTCCCTTCCCTTCCCTTCCCTTCCCTTCCCTTCCCTTCCCTTCCCTTCCCTTCCCTTCCCTTCGCTTCCCTTCCCTTCCCTTCCCTTCCCTTCCCTTCCCTTCCCTTCCCTTCCCTTCCCTTCCCTTCCCTCCTTCCCTTCCCTTCCCTCCTTCCCTTCCCTTCCCTTCCCTTCCCTTCCCTTCCCTTCCCCCATAAGTGCAGCCACCCCATGTCCCCATACGTGTTATTACACTACCATTGACTGTGTTCCCTGTGCTGTACTGTTCACCCCCATGACTTACTCCATAACTGGAACCTGCACCTCCCAACCCCTTCATCCATTTTGCCCATCGCCTCACCCCTCCTCCTTTCACTCTGTTTCTTTGTTTGGAAAAGAAGGGACAGTCACTACCTTCTACACAGGCAGGAATCACTTGGTTTCTCTGTGGCCTTGCAAGAGCAGGTGTTTTCTCTGTCCTACAGGCCATCACGTGGCTTGATGACCTCTTTAAACCTGCAAGATGCATATGGTTGTCAGGGCAAAAAGCTGAGGACGAGAAGGGAGACCAGATGAGAGCTGCAGTCGTTGGTGCAGAATCTGTCCTGGGCCTCGGACCGATTGTGGCACCAAGGGCAGAGCACAGCCCCCACCTGGGGACCCAGCGGGGTGAGAAGAAGGCGGTGCCTCCCAAGACGCTCGGCCCGCGTGCAGACACCGCGACGTCTCAGCACCTGGGAAGGTGGCGCCCAGTGGGTTCCATCTACACGCGCTTTCCTGTTTCCCACTTTTCCCTGAGACAGGCACCGCTTCCCAGAGGCATCCTTCTAAGGAATACACAATCACGAGCGCTTTGGGGACAGCGGGGTTGAGAGAAGTGACAGGAAATTCTCAGGCATGACCATTTTTGTCAGTGGATTCCAGCACCAACAATGGGGTGACTCCGTTGGTGACTCACACATCGGTGAGAATTGCCCTCCCACATTTCCCTGCTTATGGGAAGGAAACGCTCCTTAAATACGGATTTACTCATGAGTAGACTTCTAGCCATTCTTCCATAGCCTAACCCCACTCTGATGCCATCCCAGAAAAAGCCAGTTGGCTCATTTTCCCAACTTCCTTCTATGGTGTTGCTTATCTGTGTGTCTCATCTATCTGTTTATACCCATTCGGTTCCCATCTTACCCACTGAACACAGGTAGGATTTGAGTGAACTTTGAAAATATCATCTCTTCTATACATTTACGTACAACTCCGTGTCACAAAGTGGCCGCGGACACCAAGCCCCGTCTTCCCTTATGACCTCCTCCCTGGACTGTTTTCTCTGCGCCCGCAGAGTGAAAGATATTTCCTACTGGGTATTTGCAAATGCTTCTTGATTTCTGACACTCCCAAGTTTGAGTCAGTTTCCCATACGTCAGGGCAGGATTAAGTTTGAATCATTCCTATTTCACCACTCACTGGTATCTAAAATAAATATGTTATCTTACTTGAAGTATTTTTCAAGGGAAAAAAGAGACAGAACCGTTTTACATGGGGAACTGAATGGTAGGATCACGTTAATACAAAGTAGAAAGGGCCCGGCGTCCCAAAGAACAATGGAAAGCTGAACAAGGAAAACGAAGGGGTTTATGCTAAAGATAGATGATTTCCTTGAGCCCTCGTCTGCCTGGACTGAGGGTGGTGGACAGCAAGACCGGGTTGGAGGGATCGGAAATCAGATTTGGGAAACTGCTCTCGGTGGCTCAGTTGAGTAGAGTGTGCAGTGCCTGTCCTGTGTCCTGACTTAGGGAATCTGAGTCACACATTTACATTTGAGAGGTAATTAGCACGTCCCTACTCAACCCTAGCAGCCTGGCGCGCACCGCAGGGAGAAGACTCAGCTTCCTGGGGGCAGCAGGCTTTGGGTTCAGACATGTCCCCCAAAGCGGCTGCAGTTAAAGCTTCCAGATCAGGACCTCGGTCCTTCCCGCTAAGACGGGTCAGGCGCCACTCTCTTGCCCCTTCGCAGAGAGCGAGATGGCCACACTTCTGGCCACACACCTGCTTCTGGAGCCGTGCGGTGTGGACGGCGCCGGATCCGGCCAGCTCATGCTCTTGGTTCACGGGCACATTACCTCCCTCCTGTGGATCGACCTCCAGGCGTGGTGACATCTTTGCAAAACCCAAGCTTGGTGTGCCGCTCGCCTGCGGGAAGACCTTTCCCAGCTCCGCATCACATTTAACGGTGCGCACGTGGGGCCATCGGAGTCTCAGACCAGGGACACGCTGTGACCTGCTGCCTGCGACCCCGGCACCGCATTAGGAGTCTCCGGTAGGACGGGCGCTTTCTGCTCTGCTCGCGTGCCCACAAAACTCTGCTCCTTCTCTAAAGCTCAGTTGCAATATCACGTCTCCGTGAGGCTGTTGCTTTATACACTCGACTCTCGGCAAAGAATGTGCTTGGTGGAAGGCTTCCATGAGTGTAGCACGGTTTTCGTGCCACCGTTACAGAAGAATGGGCGTGCAGAGATAGGAGTGGGCCCGGGCACTCTCCCCGCTGGCTGTGGCACAGCAGTGGTCATCTTGGAGTGGGAGATGGGGAGGACATTCGGTTTTGCTGCTCTGGGCTCTTGGAAGGGGCACGTGATGTAGGTTTCAGCGGGATCTGTCCGGCCATTTTTATGAGCGGGGGCCACCGCTGTCCAGAGGCACTCCTGTTAGCCCCCTTTGGGGATCCATTCGGAGGCTGACTCCCTCATACTCAGGACACGCGTCCTGCAACCTCTCCCCATGCTCACGTGCTGTGATGAGCCTGCTGTCTCCCATGCTGTGTGGAGCACACACAGAAAACATGCAACTGGCCACGATGTGGGATGCGATCCATACATACGAGCAATTCTCGAACATAGTGCGGGAAGAAGGCCCATCCAAAAATGGCGCACGATCCCCCCTGTTATTTCTACTTCAACAACTTTTTTTTTTGGAAATAATTTTAAATTTACGCAAGAGCCTTTACGTAAAAGTAGCGCAGAGAGTTCCGATGTCCCTTTCCCTCGTTTCCCCTTGTGTGACTGTCTTTCACCAGGGTACCCATGTCAAAGCTCAGAAATTGAAAGCAGTACAGTATTGCTGTCCGGGAGTCAGGAAGCTTGGCTCAAAGGCCAAATCCAGCTCACTGCCTTTTGTTGTTGTTGTTGTTGTTTGTATATAAAGTTTTATTGGAATATAGCCACACCCATTGACTTACATGTTATCTTTGACCACCTTTACACTATAGTTTCCAAGGATTCCACACAGCCAATAGAGCCAGAGATATTTACCACTCGTTCTTTATAGAAAACAGTGCTACCCCCTCCTTTTAAATAAACTGCACGCTTTATCCAGATTCCTCCAGTTTTCCACTGACGTCGTTTTTCTGAAACAGGATACCACCTTGCACGAGTTTCCTCTGCTCTGAGACAGTTTCGTGGTCTTCCTTGTCTTTCGTGACCTTGTGAAGAACACTGCTCAGGCGTTTTGGAGAACATCCCTCGTTTGGGGTCTGCCACAGGTCGGCAGGGGTTATAGGTACTTGGGGAGAAAACACCTCGGGGGTGAAGTGTCCGTCTCCTTGGATCAGATCGGGTTGTAAGTGATGACAACGTGCCTTCTTGCTCGTGAGGCTGACCTGAATCATTGGCGAAACAGGTGTCTGTTCGGTTCCAGTGACAGAAAGTTACTGCTTTCCCTTTTCCCATACCTTGTTCCTTTTCACGTCAGTCAACTGAATTGAGTTTAAGTGCAGCCCTCACTTACGGGGGTGGGGTGGGGTGGACTTGAGCTCCATTTCCCGGAGGAGGAAGTATCGGAGATTTGTGGACGTATGCTAACATAGCAACAGTAATCCATAAATATTTTAAAGGCGACGCTTTGAGGGTGTTCAGATACCCTGTTTCTCCTTAAAGTGCTGTCTGCTAATCTTAGCACCTGTCAGCACATCTTGCCCACAGCAGTTTGGACTGTGGGCTTCTGGTGGTGATTTTCTATTTCCCTCATTCCTTCTACATTTGTTTCTTGGGACTTTTCTGTAAAGAAGAGTTGTCTCTTGCCCCCCGTCTAGCTACTTAATTCCATTATTTGTTCACAGCGGGGTAGGTATTGGGGTATTTATTTTGCTCTTTGAGGGGCGCCTGGGTGGCTCAGTCGGTTAAGCGTCCCACTTCGGCTCAGATCATGATCTCGCGGTTCGTGAGTTCGAGCCCCGCGTCGGGCTCTGTGCCGACAGCTCAGAGCCGGGAGCCTGCTTCGGGTTCTGTGTCTCCCTCTCTCTCTGCCCCTCCCCCGTTCATGCTCTGTCTCTCTCTCTGTCAAAAATAAGTAAACATTAAAAAAAAATTTTAAATATTTTGTTCTTTGGGTTGCAATCCGGTACTCGCGTGATTTATTTTGTCGTGGGGCTGGTTCCCGCTGTGGCCACGACACTGGGAAATGTCTCCGCCTCCCAGGTTGATTCCTGCGTGCTTTTGACAGGCCTCTGACTCTTCTTCTTTTCTTTTGAACACGTCCTCCATGTCATTTTGAAGAACGTGTCTGTAGAGCGTTCTGCATTCGGAAAACACCCCACGCTGCAAAGCCCCAGCTCAGAAGGAAGTGGACAGGTCTGCAGGTCCTCGGCAGCCCGCCCTGGGGTGGCCGCTGCCTGCCTCATGCTGGGTGTGCGGGGCCGGGGAGGCGGGGGGCAGGGGGCAGGGGCTGAGGGTCGGCCCGAGGAGCCACGTTCAAATGGGGAGATGGGGCCGCAAACCTCATTTCCTTCCGGGCCCTGCCAGGGCTCCTGGAAATGGGAGAACGGGAGAGGTGAGCACGGTGACGCGGGGACATGGCCGACAAACTCGGCCTTGCAGGTCTGAGCGCAGAGTTGGCCACAGTCCGGCCATTTCCTCCTCCTTTCTCTTTCATCAGGAAAAGAAGCTGCAGGAGTGGGTGTGATTTCTTGCCCCGCCCCGCCGTTGCAATCGACGAATGTCTTTTTCTGAAGGTTCTCGTTCTTTCCTTTCCCTTCTGGCTCCCCACCTCCTCCATCCCAGGCCTCGGGCTGTCCCGGGGGGGGGGGGTGGTGGCCCGCACGCTGTGCTTAGCTCAGTGGGGGTAGCAGACGTGAGCCCCTCACGCGGGAGCGTCACCCCACTCGCCGCGAGCATGACTCGTCTCTCCGGGAGGTCAGAGAGTTGGAAGTTACAGACAACAGACTCAGAGTCAGGCGCTGGGAGCACCACCCGTGTCTTTATAAAGCAGATATCAGAGGGGCGCCTGGGTGGCTCAGTCGGTTGAGCGTCCGACTTCAGCTCAGGTCACGATCTCGCGGTTCGTGAGTTCGAGCCCCGCGTCAGGCTCTGGGCTGATGGCTCAGAGCCTGGAGCCTGCTTCCGATTCTGTGTCTCCCTCTCTCTCTGCCCCTCCCCCATTCATGCTCTGTCTCTCTCTGTCTCAAAAATAAATAAACATTAAAAAAAAATTAAAAAAAAAATAAAGCGGATATCAGAACACCTATTCTGTGTCTCTCCGGAAGGGTGAAAAGGATCACTTGAGATGATAATCGAAAGGTGTTCGTGAAACGGTAAAGCGCTCCACTCACGTTCTGGTAAATGGCTTTGCCTCGTGGCTAATGTGACATCCGTCTCATAGGGTGCCAGCACGTGATATAGTAGAAGGGCACTTAAGGTAGCGTGGAACAGTCATCACTTCACCCATACACACCATCCCATACGCGACGAAGGTGCTCATCAGACCGGACTGTGAGCGTGGGAAGGTCAAGGTGACTCAGAGCGGTGGCAAACCCGCGGAAGGATGCTGGCTCTCTCTGTACCGCGGGCACCACGCTACATCAGCTGTCTGGTTTCTATGTTCCTCATAGCTTAGTTCGCCGTGGTGGATGCCTGAGAGCAATATGTAAACATAAGAGATTTAAAAAATATATATGTTAATTGGTATGAAAACTAAAAGTTAGATTATGGAGTTCGGTGATGAAATCACGTACGTAGTTCCATCGCTTGGTTTAAACATTAAAATAAGACAAGACGAGAAAGCTGGCCGAGCAACGAGTACGTCGTGGTTCTCAGGGGCGGCTGCCTCTCGCCTCCCCCACAGGAGGGTTTCTGGGTACCTGTGGGCATTTGCGTTCTCACGATCGTGGGGGAAGGGGCTCTGGCAATCAGCGGACAGAGGCGGCGACGCCTTAAACACACAACATAGTTCCACGTAATCGAGGAAGACCGTCTTCCCCGAATTCCGCCAGTTCCTGCTGAGGGTGACCGTGGCCGTGGAGCCCATGGGAGAATGACGAATGGCTGGAATAATTAACAAGACCGATGTCTCGTCCTTCTGAACATATTCAATTACACTGAACATTTATGTTCTATCCCATCTCTACTTCTCCGAGGACGTCTGCCACACTTCTTAGTGAACGTCAAGCCTAATTAAAGATCTCAAGCAGATAATGAAATTACTCGGTGGCTAAACTATAATTAGCTTTCTGCAAGTGAAAAAAAAATGAGTCTAACATCCTTGCTTCATTCTATTGAATCCCTCTCTTTCCTGAATTGAACATTAAGATCAAAAGTCTGAGGACTCGTTGTGAAATGATAAGATGATTCAAAGCCCCGTCTATTAGGTTTTGTTTTCTCTATCTTTGTTTTTTATTGAAATTCGAGTTAGTTAACATACAGTGAGTCTTGGCTTCAGGAGTAGAACCCGGTGACTCATCGCTTACATGTGACACCCAGTGCACATCCTGAAAAGTACCCTCCTTAATGCCCGTCCCCCATTTAGCCCATCCCCCTGCCCACCTCCTCTCCAGCAGCCCTCAGTTTCTTCTCTGTATTTAAGGGTCTCTTATGGTCTATTAGTTAATGACAAAGAGCAATTCCTTTAATGATGACGCTTGGAAGAATTCATATTAAGTAAACCTGTTGTGGAAAATAAGGGTTGGGCTAGGGAAGGGAACCACTTTCAGATTTTTCGATGTCTGAAAAACATCTCAGACCTGACAGGCTCCTGACAGATCCTCCCTGGAAACCCAGCCCCTCCCGTCTTCCCTGTTGGCCTCTTGTTAGCACTTGACGTGGGCTCAGCCAACCCTGTGCTCAACCACGTATGGCAATTTTAAGACTCTCAGAAATACAGAGAATGTAAAGGTGCCAACGTTAATTGTACTTTTAATTTTCCTCTTTATATTCCGAGAGCTGGCGCATGTTCGTTTGGTTCCTGGTACAAGGTTTGGCTTACGAAGCAGTTTGACAGATGCAATTATAAAATGTAAAGGTTGAGGAAAAGAGACACCACTCTACTTGTCTCTCCAGTGTGTAAATGTCCAACATGGACTTGGTAAGGTAAAGGGAGTCATGGCAGGAAAAGAAATACAGGTAACCCTTACAAGTAAATGATTTTTTCTACGATATTAATGGAAATAATTTTGAAAAAAAAAATCCTATAACGTTGCTTAGTAGATTAGCTAAAGCTTCAGACCAGGGCATAGAATCACTGATATTCCTTTCTTTCTGCCCGTTATCTGTCACATTCCCTCGTACAAGTCAGCTTACTTTCGTGAACTTTGATTCAATTTAGTATAAATAACAAGACCAGCAGCCATAATGATGGCGGACGCTTGGAGGTACTTACTACGTGCCAGACATCGTATTGTTTTACGGATCAAAACGGGTGAGACAGATAGATGCAACCGCTATCCTCATTTCACAGATAACAACACAGAGCTACAGAGAGAGTGAGTCACCAAGGAGGGCTGGGTTCATTTGATGACTGTGAGGTTCAGCCCTAAGGACATAGAAATGAATCAGATACATCCCTGCCTTCCAGGAGCTTACGGTTTAATGGCCTGAAACAGATAAACCATGGATAAATTGCAAACATCTGTAGGGAACACAACTAATAAACTTAGAAAGACAAATTTCTAGGGACATCATTGTAACAGCTACAGCAGATATTAATTCTTATAGCGTATAAAGATTATACTAGATCTAAATGAGATAGGGTGTGTAAACATTCTCTGTGAGCCTCACAACAGGGGTGTGTATGAGGGGTTATAATTCCTATTCCAACTTTGCCTCATTAACATTGACAATAAGCCTGTAAATTCACTTCCTTTCTTAAGCAAAAGCAAGACATGCTCACAAGCTGCCTGTACGTGTAGTTTTCTACTCCTCAGTTTGTTTAAAAATAAATACGAAAAGTCTCTTACTCTATCATAAAGTGCATTTCTTACAAATTAATATTGCCTAAAAGAAATGGAAAATTTTCATGATATTTTCTAAAGGGGAAGAAAGAAAATCAAAGCCCAAAGCGCCCAAAGCACCCAAAGCGCCCAAAGCAATGAATACAGTGTTTCTAGGGGAAAACAGAATGCACATAATTATACCCATATGTACTCGGTGATTTTCCCGAAAAAACTGGATCTTCTTGAAGCTTCAGAGCCGGGTTCCTGTAGATGACGTTTGTGAGCATTGGAGGCTGAATTTCTATGAAATGACATTCAGAGAGATGGGAATTGTTTTTGTTTTTCTTTCTGTTTTGATGACAATGACATACAAATAGCAGGTGGATAGAACCCTCGGGTCTTCTTGCAAGAGGTACTGAAATTGGGTCATGGTGCATAGCACAGAGTAACAAGTCAGTAAATGTTTGGTAAGTGATTTAATGAGTTCATAGATGGATAGATATAATATTAAAAGCAAGTATGACCAGAGTCTGAAGATGAGGTTGAACTTTGTCCCAAGTTTCTTGGCTTCTGTGACTGAAACCATTCTTCTTAGAAATGTGTCTATAGGGGCATCTGGGTGGTTCAGTCAGTTAAACGTCTGACTTTGGCTCAGGTCATGATCTTGTGGTCCGCGGGTCTGAGCCCCACATCGGGCTCTGTGCTGACAGCTCAGAGCCTGGGGCCTGCTTTGGATTCTAGGAGCCCGTCTCTCTCTGCCCCTCGCCCCTCGCCTCTCTCTCTCTCTCTCAAAAATAAGTAAATATTAAGAAAGAAATTCATCTACAGTGGCAACTGACAGGGGGACCCCCACTCGTACCTTCAGTTCCACTGGGGTCTTGGGTTTGCGTTCTGGCTGGAAGCCTTATCTTCTGGTCACACTTCCATAGTGAGCACACTGCTTTGGCTGAGATAGCAGGTTTATTTGGGGTGGCTGGACGGGGTGTTAGGTGAACTGAAGACTCCCCCAAGACTCCCCTTGGGCGGCAGTTGCCAGAGGGGAATTCAGAATGTTTCATTCTTGCCTCTATTACGACATTTTTTTCCCCCCGCATCACAGTGTACTGACTGGGGCAGCCAGGCCTCCAAAGTCAGGAAAAGACCCATGATCCTTGTCAAGGAAAAGATCGTTAGGAACTGAAGCTGGAGCTAAAGAAATTTGGACCATCTTTGTTTTTCTCAAGTTTACTTTTTGTTATTAGAGAACAATTAAGTATCACAGTATCCATTCCATGTTAACTCCGGTTTCCCCCTCCATATCTAGAGGAGCACACATTTTCCCCATCGCGGAGAGTTGTAGGAGAAGCTTAACAAGCCCTTGGGCGGCCCAGCGGGAGAGGGTAAGTCGGGCAGGCCATTCCAGTCAGGAGATAAGAAGTATTGATCGACTGGCCTTCTAGGTAATGCGGAAGGGACAGATCTGCATAAACCACAAATCTCCCTGCCCTGGCTCTCCACCCCAGGCCTCTTGCTGGAAGCACTGATAAGTCACAACGTGGATCGAGTGGAGTTTCACCCTTTCCCCCCTTTACAGATCATTGGCTGATGGCCGGTGGATGTTTTAAGAAGGCAGGAAGCTGGTGGGAGAAACACCAAGGCTTGAGTAACTCCGAGAGTGGGTAACAGGCCACAGCATGAACGACCACGGGTCAGGTGTGCATGGAGCCCGTGGATGCGGGTGACATACCCGCACCGACACACTGCCACTGTGCTTGCGTATTTTGTTACTTAGGCTCACTTCTGCGTCCTATGCCAGGAATGCGTGCGTGTTGTGTTGGTGTGCAGACTTTACTCGGAATTAACCAACTGACTGTGTGACTGGCGTCTGTATTGCTTTTCTGTTTTGGGGTGTTGAGAAGGAAGTACTAATTCTTGGAAGCCCCATCGTCAAGATGCAGATTAGCAGCCCTTTCTCTGGCCTCAGATCCAAGTCCTTTGAAATGGGCGATTTGTCGTGAACGCCTTGGCAATTCCAAGACCCTTCGCTCTGTGTCTGTCGGTTCCCCACGGACTTACCTCCTGACCTCCCTCTTCTCCTCCTCAGTCCCCACGAACATACGTGCCTCCGCTGCACCTAACTTGCTGGCGTAATGCCCTTGTGTCTTGAAAATGTGTGGTTCTGATCTCACATTTTGGTGTCTGACTCCTTTTCGGGGAAGTGAAGAATCCCGGGGCAAGGTAGGAGGAAGGAGACGGGTTTGCGGCAACAGGGCAAGACCCGAGCTCATTCCCTCCAATGCTTCTGAACGTACACACTTCCTCGGGAGCGTTCGGTGGCAGTATTGACATTGATGTGCTCTTGCTTATGGCCTTTGTGGTATATTGGATCTCCCTCCGAAATACAAGGCGGGACCTCATCCAGATAAAGAGCAGGGTCCTTCACTCAGGGACTTGAATCCTAAGATTGGATCTGGAGTCTCCACAGCACATCCACATGTTTCTTGAATTAGTAGAAAAAGAGGATTTTCCATGACCGTCAAGTGATGTCGGCCATCCCTTGCCAAGTTATCTTGCCTCTTCTGATTGCTTGGAAATTACTGTTCTTGCTCAGGTCCCTAACAAGTGAATGCAAGAACAGTCAACAAGAGTAACAAGCTCAAGACCCTACTTTGCAGGACTTAGGGTTTCTAGGGGCCAGGATACCTTGGCAAGTTGGACTTCTTTTGAGGGCAGCGGGGTGACACAGTTGGATTATTATTACCGTAAAGTGGCCCCGCTTTTCAGTTGACACATGATCTCATCATGTGTCGTAAGTTGTCCCACATCCAAAGGGACCGAAGTCCCAAACCAATGAAAGTAACTGTTGCTAAAGTTGGTTAACGCAAGCCGTGGCCCAGGTATATAAGAGCTGATGCTCCGTAGACACCGTGCCTGTTTTGGTTGTTGGTGCCGTTTCACCACATGGGAGAATTGCCCGTCCTTAGATGGGATTTTCCAAACGTGCTTTCTTTAAATTGCTTTTATTTTTGCTTCAACGTATAGCCCCTCCCGTTGGGCACTGGGTCTTGCAGAACTGTGGGCCCATGAGAGGCCATCTTAGGTACGGGACGTAGGAAATTAAAGCACTCCTGCTAATGCAAAATGAACTAATTACATTTTAAAATTAATCTAAATCACAGTCAAGTGTGTGCCTCATCTAAATAGGAGGGATATAATCCTACGCTAGAGGAGATGACTAATATCATGGATGGAAAGGATGTGAGACAACGGTGGCCGGGACGGAGAACATACGGAGATACACAAATGAGATGCCCACGTTTTGTGCAGAATGAAAGACAGACTCTGGGTGGGGCATCCACGGCCTTCAGAAACGAGGGCCAGTCTATGGATCCAATCTGAGCTTCCACAGCGTGCACACCCCTCATCATCCTGGGTCCTCCCCCCCCTTAGAGAGGACGGTCCTGCTTCTGTGCCTTCTCCTCACGGGTGTTCCACCTGAAAATGTTCCTCGCCAGGTCCACGTGTCTAGTTCCCTCCATTCTTCAAGGTCAATGAACACCAATTCCTTCCTTCTTCCCCCCTCCCTCCACCCTCCAGGCAGTCAGAAAACTTGGCATCACCCTCGGCACCCACGTACTATGAATGCACACAACAAATAATCACCATGCGTGTGCCGTGTGTGGGTACTTTCCCAGGCGCCGGAGAAACATTTTTGAAAGAGGGAAACAAATCCTTGCTCTCAAGGAGCCTCCACTCCCCCGGTCCTGGAGAATCTCTTCTTTGTTTCTCTTCGGGTATTTTGTCCCTCTGTTAAAGTAATCACAGTCTGTTGAGAATAAGGACTTTGAGGACAGTCCAGCTTCCTGTCACCACCCCCAGCGCCTACTGTGGTTGCTTTGCACGTTGTGGGTGTCCAACTACTGGTTATTTGAATTGAATGCTTGCCTTTTGAGAATCTGTTTTATTTTTTTATTTTTTTGAGCATTTGTTTATGTATTTATTTAGAGAGACAGAACGTGGGGGGAGGGAAAGAGAGCGAGGGAGACAGAGAATCCGAAGCAGGCTCTGTGCCGTGAGCCCACAGCCCCACGGGGGCCTTGATCTCATGCACCATGAGACCATGACCTAAGCCAAAACCAAGAGTCAGAGGCTTAACCGATTGAGCTACCCAGGCACCCCAAGAATCTGTTTTAAAATTATTCACGTGCAGTGTTCAGCGAGGAAATAAACAGGAAGCATCTTCCAATGTCCAGGTGTTGAAGACATGAGTTTAAAACTTAAAATATCCTGGTCATGAAAAAAAAAAAAGAGTGGTCCTTAGCATTCATTGGAGAGTGCCGCTTCCCGGTCCGGAGAGGCGCCACGTGAACCAAGGCAGATACGCTGGGAGACGGACAGAGCATCTGTGCTTGGCTTCTGCGGCCCACGGCCCCAGGGACCACTCTGTCAAGCTGGCTCTGCTCCAAAACCACAGCCAGCTTGGCAGCGGGTAGGTGGTCTATATAGCCTCTGCTCATTTCCTGCTGGTCTGTGGTCCTTCAACAGACCTCCTCCCATTTTGCCAAAAGACACAGTGCGTTCCAGAAGTCTCAGCTGGAAACAGATGTTGCTAGGTAGTTTGTAGCTAGCAGGAGATGGGCGGTCTGCGTCTTCAGTAGATTCTGCCCAGTGTGGGAGAGTCTGGGGACCAGCACTCAGCAGCCGAGATGCATGAAAATGCCAACCCCCAGACTCTTGGTTTTTGTTAAGTGCGTTAACTTCCAAATTTAACACATCGCGAAGTGCTATCTTGGGAGGCTCAAGATTGGCCTTTTTTTTTTTTTTTTAATGAGAACTCCCTGGCATCAACTAATGGGAATGGCCAACAGGCTTCATGTTTTGTAGCCTTTAGCTACTAAAAATGTGATCTTTGTAAAGTGCATTATTGCCATAAGACTGTGGGTTTCTTCAGAGAAGATAGACTGTGTCCCCACCCATTTAAACCCCTGCAACAGAGGTCCCCAAACTTTTGGCTTCAGGACTTCTTTATACTATTAAAAATGATCGAAGGGGTGCCTGGGTGGCTCAGTCAGTTAAGCGTCTGACTTCAGCTGAGGTCATGATCTTGCGGTTTGTGAGTTCCAGCCCCACGTGGGGCTCTGTGCTGACAGCTCAGCCTTGGATTCTGTGTCTCCCTCTCTCTCTCTGCCCCTCCCCCGCTCGTGCTCTGTCTCTCTTCTCTCAAAAATAAATAAATACTAAAAAAATGATTGAAGATGCTAAGAAGCCATTGTTTACATGGGTTATATCTGCTGACATTTACTGAATTAGAAATAAAAACTAAGATGTTTTCGAAAAACATTTATTCATGAATTCACTTTATTTATTTATTCAGTATTTTTTTTTAATGTTTATTTATTCTTGAGAGATAGAGAGAGACAGCGTGAGCAGGGGAGGAGCAGAGAGAGAGGGAGACATAGAATCTGAAGCAGGCTCCAGGCTCCAAGCTGTCAGCACAGAGCCCGACGCGGGGCTCGAACTCATAGATCGCGATACCGTGACCTGAGCCGAAGTCGGACGCTTAACCGACTGAGCCACCCAGGCGCCCCTGTGAATTCATTTTACAATAATGGTAATAAACTCATTATGTATTACTGTAGAGAACAGAGTTCTATGAAAAATAGCTCTATTTCCCAAAGACATATTTAGCGAGAAGAGTGGCATTGTTCTATATTTTTGTAAATCTCTTTAACGTCTGGCTTAATAGAAGACAGCTGGGTTCTCGTATCTGCTTCTGTGTTCAATCTGCTGTGATATCACATGTCCTGCAGTCTCTGGAAAACTTCATTGCACTCTGGTGAGAGGCTCAGAATGGAAAAGGCAGATAACATCTTAGTGTATTACGAAAATAGTGTGGACCAGCAGACTGCCTGGAAGGGTCTTGGGACCCCAGGAGGTTCCTGGAACACACTTTGAGAACTATTGACCCACCAGGCTTAGTCTGGTACCTCCCACTGTGCTAGGTGGGTGGGGTACAGCCATGAATGAAGTGGACATATTCTGTGCTCTCTGGGAGCTTACAGATCGTTACAGGCTGAACTGTGCCCCTGTATTCATGTATGAGAGTCCTAATCCCCATAACCTCTGAATGTGACCTTGTTCAGAGAGCCAGTCTTCACATTCGTTTTCAAGTAAAGATGAAGTCATCAGACTCGTCCAACATAGCCGGTGTCCTTATAAAAAGGGGAAACTTGTCCGAGACACGAGACTCGCATACACTCAGTGAAGCCGCAGGGAGAAGACAGCCATCTACAAGCCAAGAAGCGAGGCCTGGAGCAGATCCCTCCCTCACAGCCCTGGAAAGGAACCAGCTCTGCTAACAATTTGATTCTGGAAGTTCAGCCTCCAGAGCTGTGAGAGTATCAGTTACTCTTGTTGAAGCTGCCCAGTCTGTGGTACTTATTTTTTTAATGTTGATTTATTTTTGAAAGAGAGCGAGAGTATGAGTGGGGGAGGGGCAGAGAGAGAGGGAGACACAGGATCCGAGGCAGGCCCCGGACTCCGAGCTGTCAGCACAAAGCCCAACGTGGGGCTCAAACCCACAGACCACGAGATCATAACCTGAGCTTAAGTCAGACGCTTAACCGACTGAGCCACCCAGGTGCCCCTAAAAAAAATTTTTTTTAACATTTATTTATTTTTGAGAGACAGAGACAGAGCATGAGCATGGGGGGTGCCGGTGCAGAGAGAGAGGGAGACAAGGAATCCGAAGCAGGCCCCGGGCTCCGAGCTGTCAGCACAGAGCCTGACGCGGGGCTCGAACCCGTGAACAGCGAGATCATGACCTGAGCCGAAGCCAGAAGCTTAGCTGACTGAGCCACCCAGGCACCCCTTTGTCGTTCAGTTTGATTGCCAGAGGTTGGTTTCCCTGAGGGCTCCCCTTTCTAAGAGGTGGCCGAGATGGGTGGGGGAAGCCTCGATGAGATATCTCTTATATGTGCAAAATCTCTCAAAAACGCCAGGTCCAGGCCCTCTGAGTGAAAAGCAGGTATCCTGAGTTCCCAGAGCTTCCGTGTGTGATGATAAGGGGAGTTCTCATCGCATAGGCGACAGACGGTGGGTATAACGTCTCGTTACGTGTGGCTTGTGGTGTATACGCGGCGTGCACAATACGTGCGTTCGGATCACACTCCGTTTTGAAAATAGTAGAGCTTCAAAGAGAGAAAGAATGTCCCTTACGAGGTGAAAACTATTCGTGCCTTTCAGGAAGGAAGGCATCTGGGGAGGGGTTGGTCTGTGTACATAACAGGGGTCCCCGCTGCCGCCGCTGCCACTGATTCCGGCATCAGCCTTTGAAAAGCAAGGTTCGGATTCCCTCCGCAAGTTACGCACTTACTTAGTTTGAATTATAAAGGTTGTCTGTTGCCTGCCCTTGAGCGGGGGTAAGAGAGAGAACGCGGGCAAGCGTAGATTTGAAGGCGCCACCGAGAGCGCGTTGCCCGGCAAGGCCACTTCTGCCCGCAACGCCAGGTTTGAGGAGCCCGCGGGAGCGAGGGTGCCTTAAGGAGCTACCAGAAACTTGACGAGGCATGGCTGTTTTCGTCGCCCCCGCCCGCTGGCACACAGATGCTCTTCTGCGCGGAAGCAAAGGTGAAGGTTGGCGACATTCACACGAGCGAGAACCCAGCGGATGGTAGTGAGCCCCGCGCGCAAGGATGGGTTCTGTGGGAGCGCGTCGCGATTGGGACAGTTCTGCGTCAGCGTCAGAGGCACGAGTTACAGTCCAGCCTCGGATGTCAGGGCCCGGGGGGCCCGTCTGGCCCCTGGCTTGACGGGGACTTTAGAGGGGGACGTGTCTGTTCAGTTTGGGATCAGGAGCTCGTGGCGTCGGATGGAACAGGGGCGGAAGGGGCTTTGTGACTTCCAGTTACACAGCTCCCTATACCTCGTTTTAATTTTTAAATTGATTTCAAGGGCGCCTGTGCTTACGGTAGCGATCTGCGCCCTCTGCCGGGTTAGAAGACAGGGAGGGCAAATCATCTTTTGTTCCAGAAGCAGACAATAGAGGGGTGATATGCACAAAGGCTCATTATGCAAACCAAGTGGGTGAGTGACATAAAACCCCACCCCTCCGAAGGGAGCTTGCTCTGCACCGGCCACGGGGCTGGGGAGGCAGGTGCCCACCTCTCACCCATCCAGCAGGCGTCTTTGTGTTCAGCACGGGCCTGAGCCCCGGAAGCCTCCTCCTCTGCATGGAAAAGATGGGCCCACGGACATCAGTGGGTCTGTTTTCTCCATGAGGATTCAGTACAGTAAGTGAAGAGGTTCCAAATAAAGAGCCAATCCAAAACCCGAGGTTTAGACCCTTGTGTAGGCCTCATTAAAAGTTTCAGGCCACCTGCTGTTCTGCAAGTTAGACTGGTTTGGGTATGAATGGATCTACAGAGTTTTAAAGAGCGATTCTGACTTCTAACGCAGACCAATTTACAGAGGGGTGCAGGGCGGACTCCCAAGAGAGCCCCGTTGGGTATGATATATGTATGTGTGCTTTGAAATTGTCGGGCAAGTTTACAATGAATAACTCAAGTGCAGTAGGTTTTGAGATCAACGCTCCCAGAGTCGTAAAAATCAGGTCTCGCTGCGGCCAGCTTGTTGGTGCGTGAAAAGTGTTCCGATGACAGGGTGCTCCCTGGTGTTCCAGACTACATCATGGGAGAAGAATGAGGTCAGCCCCGAGCATGAACAAAGGTTATGATACCCTGGCTACTTGGTCTCCTTCCTGTGCAGAAACTAGGGCAGATTTATGTACTGGAAAATCTCTGCAGAGCACAGGCTTAGCCTCCCGGCCCCGGGGAGGGAGGCATCATTACTCACAGAGCCGAAGCAGGAGCTTGGCAGGGATGAGACCCTCGCAGTGGGGGAGCGCTTGGCTCTTTCCACAGCGGGAGTCGGTGTCTAAGAAGGAGAAAGTGTCCACGTTCGGGTCTGCTGTCTACAGTATGTGGTCTGTGCCGACAATTATTCGAGAATGGGGATGGAAAGGAAGGGAGGGAGGTCTTTGGACCTTGTGAGTCGTGGCGGCTTCGTACATGTGCTCGACTTCCTCACCCGCTCGTCCTGGCTTCTGTAAGGCTTTGGTTAGTAGAACCTTACTTTGTTATCATTGGTGTGATTGATGTGCCAAACGGCCCTAGAGTCCCCATGCAGGAGATTACATCCTAACCACACCTGAAGACGTGAAATGAGTTCTCAAGGTCTCGCCTACCTTCTCACGGTGAGCAAGGAAGATGTTCGTGGGACGTGGGCAATTCAAATCTGGGGCTGCATGAACGGAGCCTAAAGCTAACCTCTAACTTGACCTTATGAAAACTTTTTGACAACTGCACAAGTGGTAGATTAGACGCGCCTAGGGGAGACCTCCGCCGACACTCCCCCCACCCCCCCAACATCTGCTCAGAGGTAGAGAAAGGCGGTCACAGATAGAGAAGGTGGAGCTTGCCTTGTGGCCATGGCAGGAAGAGAATGTCGCTAGTTAAATAAAATAGATTTTCTTTGGGTACAAGAAGGGACCTTAGGAAACATCAGCAGAGCAGACCCTCATTTCAGACCTAAGGAGTGGTGGCCCCAGGGCTGGGCCTCACCGAGTGGCCGCACTGAGTGGGTGGCTACATCTGGAACCAGGGACCCTGCATTCTTGCTGTTCTGTTAAACCCCCATGTGGCCCAGCGGGCACTCGCGGGTCGAATCTGCTCTCGCACGTTTGGAAGGAACTGCATCAATTTTATATTTATTTATTTATTTATGTTTTATTTGAGAGAGAGAGAGAGCGTGAGTGGGGGAGAAGGACCGAGGGGGAGAGAGAGAGAGAATCTAAAGCGGCCTCTGAGCTAAGCACGGATTCGATCCCACGATCCTGGGGTCATGACTTGAGCCGAAATCAAGAGTCGGCCGCTCAGCCGACTGAGCCACCCTGGCGCCCCATCAACTTTGTTTTGAATGTAAGGCTGCTCTCACGCTCCTTTTAGAGAGAGGCTCGGATTAGAAGTTTGCAGGCACGAGATAGAAACCTGATGGAAACAAGCTGAGCCAGCAGCGGCAGCACTGTGGGTGGAGGCCGGGACATCTGCTGTTCCTATCTTGCGCTTGCCAGGGTTTTCCATTGTGCCAGAACTTTCTCATGAATAGAATTCTTGGAATTTTATCGAAAACAATGAATCCATGTGTCAGAGATTCACGGAGGAGACACATCCCAGATGTGCACTGCACTGTATTTTTAGTGTGCACATGTGTGGTTTGCAAAGGCCAAGCAGAGGGCTGCCTGTATTTCACGCGGAGCTCCTTCTGCACACGAGAGGGGTGACATACCATCCCTCCCTTGGTGCTCAGAAAAAGACCGTTCCAACAGACTGTGACAGCAAAAGACTGTGTCACCCTGTGGGCCTGGGGTGCTGTTCTGAGAATCCTCTGTGCCTCTTGAAACCTGAATCACCTGCATTCCAAGCTGGGCGAGTAAGCTTCAAAAATCAGAAGGATAGCATCATCCCACGAGTTTCTTAGCAAGGCCACTGTAGGAACACGTCCTTGTACAAGTTTATTAAAAACTCATGAGCTTTTAGGGAAAGTTAAAATAAAAAACATCAGGGATCCCACATCCCAGAAGAGAAGACCTTTTTGGGAGTTTGAGGAATATCAGTTGTGTGCCATGGGCTATTTTGGGGAGAGAAATACAGATTATGTTGTAAGAACATGGTATCTCCATTCATCCATCCATCCATCCATCCACCCATCCATCCATCTATCCATCTACCTATCCATCCATCTATCCATCCACCATCCATCCATCCATCCACCCATCCATCCATCTATCCATCCACCATCCATCCATCCATCCATCCATCCATCTATCCATCCACCCATCTATCCATCTATCCATCCACCCACCCACCTGTGCATTTATCTATTCATCCATTGACCCATCCATTCATTTAGTCATCATATAAAGAATGCCAACAGCATGCCAAGGAATGTACCAGAAGCTGAGGCTACAGTTTTGACCAGAAGACCCAGATCCCTTCTCACACGAAGCTTGTGTTTTATTAATACCAAACAAACTAATGTAGAACTACAACTGAAAACTGCAAGAACTGATCAGGGACCAAAAAGGTGAAATCGCATGGGGCTAGAGTGACTAATGTCCTCTTAACATCAAAAGAAGAGGTGTTAGCTTGTGCTCTCCCCCCGGGAGATAAAGGCACGGGACTTTCAAAACTAGTTTTTACAGAGAGAAGTGACTACTTACACATAAGAGACTTTATACTTTTCGGGCATCTGGCTTGTTAGAACCACACGACTAGGAATGGGTAATCCAAACCACGGCTTGAACCACGTGGAGCATTTGGGTCAGTCTCGTCAACTTTCTAGAATGTGATAATAGTTGAAACATAACAGGAAAGTTTATAAAACCTTTTCCACATCCTAGCTCACCGAGTCCAGTTAACATCCCTGGTTGGAAGGTGGGCAGCTGTGATTAATGCCGTCTTTACAGTTGAAAACATCGAGACTCCGACAAGGGTGAGGCAGCTGTATTTGAACTTGCCCATGTGAGGATGTAGTATGCCCGGATCGCGCGGGATGTTGTGGAGTGGACTGTTCGCGGGGCTGGGGACCAGAATCTGCATTTCTAACAAGCTCTCAGCAAGCTCTTTGTGGCAGTTGGAGCAGGAAGCGGTTCCCAAAGTTCTCTTTTCATCTCCAATGGATTACCGAAAAATAAAACTAGATAAAAAATAAGGGGAAGGCTTTGGATGGATATCCTCTGACCATTAGGTGACAGCAGTGATGAGGAAAACAAAAAGGAACATCGAACGCCAGCCCCACCAAACTCAGGGGGCGCGGGAGGTCTACAGGGGCAGTCATGGTGATCTTTGCATTTCCTTCGACCTAAAACTTATAAACAGGATGCTTCCACACATGTTTTTATACTTTTAGTTCATCTCTAAAGAAGGAAAGAAGCCTATGGGAAAAAATACGTTTCTTTGTAGGAGAACAAAGAAGCTATTAACATCACTTACACATTGTTCCTTTTTTTTTTTTCTTAACCTTTTTATTGAGGCTTGATTAACACGCAGAAAGCCATACGTATTTCATGTGTACAACTTAATGGGTCCAAGAAGAGCATCCACCAATGAGACCACCACCACAGTCTCTGCCACAAACGCGTCCGTCGCCCCAAAAAGTTTCCTCCCTCCCTCTTTATTTGTTTGTTTTTGTGATAAGAACGCTCCAGGTACTGTAGTCAACTCCAGCCTTGGGCTGGGCGGTCAGTCTTCAGGACGCAACTCCTGCACATCTGAAACCGTGCACCCTTCACCCTTCCGTTGCTGACAGAAAGAGTCTCCTTCGGTTCTCTCCGATGTTTCAGAGGGCATCCTGCACAGCCCTGGGCAAGGGAACAGAAGTCATTTTAAAATTATGTGTGCCGGGTTTCGGATTCCTCAAGGTTCGCTGAAATCTAGTCTTCGTTGCACGAGACCTAACTATTCTCTCTCTGAAGTTTTTCTGCAAAGCTCTGGTCTTCCACCATATTTCTAGGATTTCTGCTCCGCAATGAATGCTTCTCTGTTGCATTGGAGATTTTAATTTCCAGTAAGCCTTATCTTATTTGTATGTGCCTGGCTACTACATAGGGTCCCCAGTTTATGCCTCCACAGATTTAAGGCAAGACCCTGCGATGCTCCGTGCGGGTGACTATAGACGTATTGCCAGGGACGGTTAGCCTCTGGATTCCTGGCCGTTGGATGCAAAATCCATTGACCTCACAAACGTGGATCCCTCATTGCGATGGGATACAAGTTTTGGGACCCACTTATTGCATTATGATTGGGCCGTAATGTAATTTCATGACTTTTAAAAACTTTTTTTTTTATTTATTTTTGAGAGACAGAGTGAGAGCGGGGAGGGGCAGAGAGAGAGAGAAGGCGACACAGAAGCTGAAGCAGGCTCCAGTCTCCGAGCTGTCAGCACAGACCCCAACGCGGGCTCGAACCCACAAACTATGAGATCATGACCTAAGCAAAGTCGGACACTTAATGGACTGAGCCGCCCAGATGCCCTGATTTCATGACTTTAATGGTTAATATGAACATCAGCAAACGTGATGTTAAGAAGCTCTTTTGATGCTAGTACCAAATGTATAAATGATCCCGCCCTGAAAATGCTTATATTTTAATAAATGTGGGAGCTGGGAGACAGGTATCTGAGCAAAGAGAATTCCCGGGGTCACCTTAGACCTGCCCAGAGCCAAAGAGAAATCCAGCGAGTTCAGAGCAGGGAAATTCTACGGGGGGTCCTGAGGGGGCCGTCTCTAGCTCAGTGTTTTCTGAAGGGATATGCCGAACAGAGGGAAGCACCTTCTAGACGAGAAAGGACGGAATGAGGAAAGATGGAAAAGAGAGAGTTCAGGTTCTCTGTGTCATCTATGCAACGTCTGCCCCATGAGTCTTCTGAGAGATGAGGAATATGTGAAAGTCTTTCTCATGTGCCCTGTGAATAATGACAATGTTAGGAGATAGATGGGTGGATGGATGGGTGGATGGATTGTAGACAGATAGGTGGGTGTATATCTATGTGTGTCAGCGTGTATACACACATCTGGATGAATCTCCCTATCTCCACCCCAGTCCTGGGTCTCGAGCTGGTAGCACACGTTGTCAACTTGTATGATACTGAAGCAACACCATGTTGGAGAAATACGCTCTTCAAATGGACTTCGTTTGCCTACGTGCATGTTCCCTTTGAGGTTAATCCAAGATTTTTTATATTTTTCGAAGGACTCAAATAGCAATGTGTTAAATGAGAAAAACGTGACGCAGAGCTAGATGCTGCGTTTAATATATGGTTTTAATGTTTCCCGCACTGAAGAGTTAAAAAGAATATCAGGAGAGGGCAACAGTGATTCACCCCATCTGTAACTTCATGCTTGGCTTCTTGTGTGTGTCATAATGAAAAGGCACACTGGTCAGATGAAGCTTCTTAAGACGGGAGATGTTGGCTGTATCTGAATGCAAAAACATACACATTCAGAATAAGTCCTTCTACGCGATTGGTATGTGGGTGTTGGGGGAATGGTGGTGGGAGATGGTGGTGGAGGTCTCCCCTAGGTGTGTTGTTGCTTTTTTCTCTCCCAAATGTGAGCAGGAGGTGACTTTCCAGAAGCATCTATGGCAGGGGGTCTGCCTTGAAGAGAAGCTATACACAATCGGGCTTGAGACAACCTAATAAGAGTTTTCCCATTAGGTCTGCAGACACCCATACAAGGCCACCACGTGCTGCTGGCTGTAGCGTATTTACAAATGGGGTTCCTACTTGCCCTGTTTTTCCTGTGTATTATTCACCAAGAGAAGTCAGGCATCCACCCGGGATGCACGCGTCCTGATACATGGCCCTCAGTTTAAGTCTGAATAATATGATGAACCAAAGAAAACAACAGCTCTGTTGATTATCTAAGAAATACTGAAATGGGGGTGCCTGGGCGGCTCAGTCGGTTAAGCATCCGATTTCGGCTCAGGTCGTGATCTCACGGTTCGCCCGTTTGAGCCCCGCATCGGGCTCTGTGCTGACAGATCGGAGCCTGAAGCCTGCTTCGGATTCTGTGTCTCCCTCTCTCCCTGCTCCTTTTCCACTCACTTTGTCTCTCTCTCTCTCTCTCTCTCTCTCTCTCTCTCTCGCTCTCTCAAAAATAAATAAACATTAGCGAAAAGAAAAGAAATACTGAAATGCATCTGGGGCCTGTTGCTGCATAGCTTTTAAGCTCATGGGAGAGCCTTTTGTATGTAGAGGGTTCCTTTCCTCTCCTGATGCTTTAATTCCATCATAAATCATGAGATTCTGGGCATTTATTTCTTCACCCTCTCCCACCGAGTCCCTCTATAGCCTCTCTCTTTCTAGGTGGTCCCATCTCTTACTGTGATAACAGCCCTGCTCTTTCCATGGCCGTGACAAGACCGGGTAGGGACATGCCCTGCACGTGGCCTCCATTAGCCCAGCCGTCCTTCCTTCTCGGACATCCGGGCAGTGGTGAGGGTGCAGCCTTGGGGAGGGATTCTCCCCAGAGCCCCAGACCCTGCCTCTACTTGGCCCTCCTTACTGACGTCCCTCTTCTTCTCAGGCCTGGTTTCTTGTCCTGGGGCATGAGTGGCGGTTGACCTTACGGGGTTGCTGTCCGAACTGAATGACCATGTTTCATAAATCTAAGATGGCACTGGTTATAAAATGAACCAACATTTCGTCTGCCACCAAGGGGGAAGACGCGGGGCCGGTAAGCCAGTGGCATGCCATTGACTGTAAGATGCATCCAGATTTCAGAGCTGGGAAAATGTGGAAAACGGTGTAGCCAGTGGCATAGGATTTAAAAGAATGTGCGTGCGGAGTGCTTCATTCCCAGGGCGACCTGGTTATTTTGTGATGGAGCAGCTGTTTGTGAGTCCAGAGAAAAGTGGCCAGAAGATACCGCACTCCTTGCAGGGTGTGGACTTATGGGATGTCCCAAATTCTGCTTGGCTCTGTGTGGGAGACGTTGAAGGAGGAGTTTTGTATTGGGGTGCAGTGGGCTTGAGAACCCCCGTGGAAAAGACTGGATCCTGATTTCAGATGGCCCTGGCTTCCTGGAACAGACACCGGGTTGTGACAGCAAGAACTTCGTTGAGAATGTTCTCCAAAGCACGACCGTAATCTTATTTAGCGTGTTTGTTTCACTTACTTTTGCCACTTGTTTTTCCTAACTCCTGGAGGCACATGACACTTGAGGAAGCTGGAGAGACATGGGTTTGGGAATCCAGTTCTGTGGACACCGAGTTCTGGATGTTTCTCGGATTTTTGAAAACCACGTAGGGACTTGTCTCTCTGTCTCGCTTGCTTCGGTTATAGAGGAGGGCTGATCATCCTGTGACTCACTCCCAGATTTCATGAAAATCTAAGTATGTTGGGTTCTCTGGATTAACAATGTAGTACTTTTAACCATTGTGGGGGGAGGGGGGGGTCACAAAATTAGAAGCAAAGAGGAGCCCAGGCCTTATTTTCTAATTCTTTTACTTGAAATGTAGGAGCTTCTCAAAATACTCATCTGGTAGAGAAAGGAATGCATCTGTTTCAGGATCCCTGATGTCTTTTGCTGAAAATGTCAGTGTGCTTACAAAGTACGTTCCACTTTTCATTATTATCTTTTGAACGTAAGCATTTGGATCCTTTGCCGTACCCAAATCTAGTTATTGAAAATAAATCGTGGGGTGCCTGGGTGGCTCAGTCAGTTAAGCATCCAACTTAGGCTCAGGTCATGATCTCATGGGCTGTGAGTTCGAGCCCCGCCTCGGGCTCTGTGCTGACAGCTCGGAGCCTGGAGCCTGGAACCTGCTTCGGATCCTGTGGCTTTGCCTCTCTCTGTCCCTCCCCAGGTCATGCGCGCTCTCTCTCTCTCTCTCTGTCTCAAAAATGAATACACTAAAAAATGTTTTTAAAGAAGACAAATCGAATTTTAGGCTCACACTATGAAATATCATCTGGGTGAGAACTCCCCAGCTTCTGGAACGATCAGTTGACTCTTATCCCATGACCAAACTCCAAAAGAATGGTCCTCGTATGTTATTGGTGCATTGAGTACATTCATTTGAAATGAACACCGTCACCCTAATACAGCACTACCTTTAATTTGGGGGCAATTTGCTCAGAATTTATGTGCGTCTCATAAGTTCGTAAAAAACGAGGTTGGTCGTGTGTCACTTGCCACATTGGAATATCCCAACTTTCCTGGAGCCACAGAGAAAACACCCCCACACACCAATCTAAAGTTCAGCTCTTTTTATAGTAACATAGAGGCAGGCATATTAAATTATTATGCCATGTTTCTGCCAGGTTTTGACTTTTTTTTTGAGTTCTCCGTTATAAGGCAACCCGAGCGGTCCCCAAGTCCTGCGGCTGCCCGAACGTTCTGAGAGCATAGCCTATGCATGTTAACTAAGGCATCTCCTGACACCCCAGGCAGGTAGGCAGGTAGGTAGGTGAGGTGGCCACGGACGAGGAGGGAAGCAGGGACAGCGTCAGCCAAGGCCAGGAGTCCCTTGCGGAGCTGGAGTTGAGGGACTCATGTGTTCCTGGTTACCAGCCTGTGTTCAGAGCTCTGTTCTGGTTTTAATCCTGCCGGGCGAGATCCTCTCCCTCTTTGAAGTCCCAGAGCCGCCAAGCAGGGAGGGGGCGAATCCTTCACATCAGCCTTTGTCATTCACACCGAGCCCAAGGGACGATGTCACTAAGTCAAATGGATGGACAAAGAAACACTGCTGGTCTGTAGTGTCTCTTGCTTGTTTTCTTCTGAAGGGCGGCGGTTACTTTTAGTGACGATCCTTGTCGAAGGGGGTCTCTGACAACCAGCCTTTGGCCTCTTTTTACTCTCCTGTTGCGAAAATGTGCTACATGGGCGTGTGTGTGTGTGAGAGAGAGAGAGACAGAGACAGAGACAGAGACAGAGACAGAGACAGAGAGACCGAGAGACAGGAAGAGACATTGATTCTGTTTGTTTCCTTTTCCTGACCTGTACTTAATTCTAGGTGTTTGGCAGTCTTGGTCCAGTTAGAATAACTTCGGGGCCTGCGTTTTTATTGCTCTCTCTCTTTCCAGAATGTGGCTTCGATTTCACCCTTCTTGAAATGCCTATCCTGAACCTCCCTCACTTTGGGGCTCTTTCTCCTCTAGTGAACAAAAGCAACCTTTGATATTCTGAATTGCACCACCTTTCTCATTTTTTATGCGACGTGAACTTTGAGGAGAACTTTAAGATAGGAAGAAAAGATGTGTGTCTCCCTTATCTTTGGCTTTTGTAAGTTTTTTTTTTCCTTCCCCTAAATCGATCTCAATTAACTTTGATTTCTTTCTTTAGAAAAACCATGTGCTGAAATAATGCTTTGCCAGATGTGAGAATGGGTTCCTGCCTCTCCAAACACACACTGGAGCCTTGTCTTAGTTCTACTAGTTTGGTCCACTTTTTCAGATCTTACGCCGCGTTCGTTTGGTCACGGGAAGCCCTACTCTACTTTATCTCGGAGGTATACTCATATTTTGACGCTGTGACTCTTTTTGTCGGCACGACCTCTTTCTTTTTCGCTTGTAATTTAAAACCTAGCCCGTCCCTCCTCCCCCACCTGTTTCTGCCGAGTTCTGACACAAATCGCGCGTTTATTCGTGTTTCTCTTCACCGGGGAGCCGGCGCTAACCTTGCCCACAGTGTATTATCCTGTCTCTGAACTGGGTCTTGTCTGTGGGACCAGGCGGGAGGGGGGGGCAGGCGTCGGCCTCGTTTCCTGTTCTGACCATGCGAACCCTTTCTGTCCAAGTGCTGCTATGGGAGGGGAGACTCAGTTTTGCAGAAATTATAGAAGATGCTGGGATTTGTGTCTTTTTGAAAATATCACGATGACGCTAAGTCCGTGGTGTCGATTTTACTTGTAAGGCCACATCTGTGAATTTTGAGTCGTGAGATTCCTTTACCCTCCCTTGGGACCAGAAGAGAGAGCCATGTAATTCGGGTCCCCCTGGACGTCTCCTGTGCCCAGAGCTTCGGAGCTGCTGCCTCGTGTCGCTGTTGTCTATTGTTGATGTGTTTGGTTTTTCTGTGGATTCAAGATGCCTTACCTTGTTGTTGTTGCTGTTCCTTCCTCGTGTCCGGTTGTGGCCGTCTGGCGGGCGCGAGCTGTCCTTGTGTACGTTTTGTGTTACTGTTTCCACCACCAGCTGACTCTTGCCCCCAAGTGGCACAAGCTGTGATTCTAGGGACTTTTAAGAAGTGGGGAGTGGTGGGGTGTATATATGCACAGGCACCTGGCCACCACTCTGACGGCCAGAGCACTGAGTTTGTTGCTGCTGGTTCTTTCTACTCGCTGATTCGTAGCGCAGTGTTGTCGGGCAACGAAGTTCATGTGCTTATGAGGTTAGTCCTCGGGTGGCAGAGTGCGCGCGGGGTGGGGAGGGGTGCTTTGTGAAATTACACGTGTTCTCTAATAATCCTGATACTTCTGCAAGGAGGTAGGTCTGTATCTTCGAAAAGCTGCCTCCTAAGTCTCTGTTACTAACAGGAAGTGGCCTTATTTACTGAAATACCAACTCAAAGAAAAATAAGGGAGTGCTAACGTAAACAGTATCCCAAACCGAGAGATGTAAGAAAGGCATCGTCATAGGCTGAGGCAGTGGAAGGTAAAACACAAGTCCGATCTATCCCTAATTCCACAGCTCCCTTTAAGGTGAGTTCTGGACTTTTCTGGACCTCAGATTCTCTCATTTGGGGATGAGCAGTTTGGACTAAAGTCTCCACTGTCTCCCCAGGTCCCAAGATGTCCATTTTTAAAAAATGTTTATTTCTTTATTATTTATTTATTTATTTATTTACTTATTTATTTATTGTTTTGAAAGAGAGAGACAGAGAGAGCACATGGGGAGAGGGGCAGACATAGAGTGGAGGACAGAAGATCTGAAGTGGGTTCTACACTGACAGCAGCGAGCCCCAAGTGGGGCTCGAACTCACAAACCATGAGATCATGACCTGAGCGACCTAAGTCGGACGCTTAAGCGACTCAGCCACCCAGGCACCCCTAAAATTTCCATTTTTTCTTTGAAATAATGTATGACCCAAATAGCATTTGCTTCTGGCCAGTCGATAATGATAACTGTGGATGCCCAAGGACTGAAATAAAAATGAGGTATCCCATGGATTTCTTGTTTCTGTTAGAGAAACCAAAATTGGATTGTCCCATAATTCCTTCTGCAGCACGGTATATCATTCAAGCAGTTGAAATTTCCAGATCTAATTTGCCTTTGCCGATCTGGCGAATAGGATATACGCGTAGCCATAGGCCAACCACTTGTTTGACTTAAAGCCCCACAAGAATGGTCCAACAATGACGAATATTTTCTATTTCTTTGCACCAAATCACACAAAGGACCAAAGATATTAATAGAAAATAAGGGAGAAAGAGAGCTCGTCAGTGATCCCAGATATTTTAAACATCCTGGTATTTGGAGGCATCTGGATAACTCAGAGCTTTTTTTTTTTTTTTTTTTTTTTTTTTCTGGTTCATTTATCATCCAGATGTTCGCCATCATGGAAACACTGCTCGAAACTCCATTTCAGCTAATAACTTCGAAGTGGAAAAATTCGTACCTTTGTCCGTTCGTCCTTCGGTGCCCCACTTCCCTTTACTTTTCTTCTAAGCGTCTCCTCTTGGAAACCTCCTGGGAATGTGGCAATTTCGCCAGATGCTTAGGTGTTCGCCATCACATTTCTGTTTTTTAATCTCCATGACCATTCTGTACCCTGTCTGCTTGAATTATAGATTGCATTTGTCAAATAATGACACAAGCAATTGGATGTCTTCTAAGACCTTTGAAATTCAACTTCCTTGAGTTGAGATTAAAGTGGGTATTATCTGCACTGTGGCAGTCAGGCCGGGGATGCTAGGAGACCCGCAGGAAAGTTTTTCCGGGCTTCCAACTGCTGCGGTCGGGAGGAAAGAAACCCAGCTACTTTTTTCTTCTCAAAGGTAGAAACGGACACCACGACAACTACCTAAAATGTGGTCCCACTTAGAAATGGCTCGCAAGCCAGCAGCCCTCTGAAGCGTGACTGTCCTTTGGCGCGTCCTGAACGTGTGTTTCTTTGGGCATTCAGGAAGCGCTATCGGTCGTGAGCGAGGACCAGTCATTGTTCGAGTGTGCCTACGGAACACCACACCTGGCCAAGACGGACATGACCGCGTCCTCCTCAGGCGACTATGGACAGACATCCAAGATGAGCCCCCGCGTCCCTCAGCAGGACTGGCTGTCTCAACCTCCAGCCAGGGTCACCGTCAAAATGGAGTGTAACCCTAACCAGGTGAACGGCTCAAGGTAAGGAGACGCCCCTGCCCCTCTTCTCCCCGACTTCGCTGTTCTCCTGCCCCTGGAAGAGGCAAACGAGTCGCGCTTCTCCAAGGATCGTTGCCGCGAGTGAGGCCCTGGCGCGGTAACGTCGGGCCGAGCTGAGAAAATGTGTTCCCCAGTGGTTTGCGTGAAGGCTAGAGGTTGTAAAACTGGTAGTATATTTACCAAGAGCTCCCTTTGAAGATGTGCTCGATTCTGTTTCCCAGGCACGAGGGCTCTGCGGGAGGGGGGCCGTGCCCACATATGGCAGAATTCATCTCTGAGGGTTTTATTGCCTGGAAAATAATGCTGGCTTATGTTTTTATGGAGGGAGAGTGTGAGCGAGTGGCCGGGCAGTGCAGCGTGACGTCCGACCCGTATGACTTGGCTGGTGGGTCTGGTTCGTACGCGCTCCACCCCTGCCTTCTTGGTGCGCCCCGTTTCTTCTCGCCTTTCCTTACGCTTGAAGCCAAGTTCCGGCGGCACGGGTGAAGTACTCCCTTTCCTGACTTTGTCACGAGAACGCCGCTGTCTCACCGCATATGTTATCGAATGCGGGACCGTGCGCCTGGTGCCCGAAAGCGTCTCATCAGACGCGGTTTTGAAAAGTAAAGTTGACTTCCATTGCGATGCGATACCCCACGCGTATTCGGAAAGAACATAAGATCCCAGGACAAAGAAAGGATAATTTCCTTTAGAGGCCGCATGATCTGGCATAGAGTCCGAAGAACGGCTCACGTTTTCTGGTGCTTTGTTAACGCGCAAAGCCCCTGTATAGCCAGCGAGCTGTGAATGCTCCGAGCAGCCTTGTGAGGAATGCTTGTCCCCATCTGATGGATGAGGAAACTGAGGCTCAGGCATTTTCTGGCTAACTTGAGATCCCAGCTTAGAGCAATTGGACTCAAACCAAGGGCGTCTGACTCCACACCCAGTGCATTTTCCACTCCGTGGCGCCCATAATAGGCCCCCTTTTTGCTTCACGTATATTTCAATGCTAAACGCGCTTTTTATAATTGTCATGTTTTATAAGCACTGGAAACCATTGCGTCAACCCCTAGTTGATGAAAGTGCCAAGTCATAGGGCCTTAGAGAGAATGTCCGCAGTGTGGCTGACGTGCCAGACAGGGAGATGGGAGACGGCAAGAGTTTTCCTCGGCTCCGAGAAGCCCGTTCACTCTGTGTATCTCGCTTCTTCTGGAAGAGGGGGAAGATAGCTCTGATGTTGAATCTTGCTACGATTCAATGTAGCTACGATTAAGTGGAATTCAAGCCAAGATAGGCCCGGCAAGGCAGTAATTTCTAGACACCTATGAGGACAAAAGGACCCTGGTAGAAAATGCGGTCAGAGGGCCCAGGATAGCGGAGTCCTGGCCTGGCCAGTTGACGGTTACGTGTAACTATTTCACAGTAAACCTATCCGTCTGATAGAATGTTTCCCCTGCTCGTTAACTGGTCGTCCTGCTGTGAGCCCTGAGTACGTAGGACTTCTTCCAAGGCTGGTTTCTACCTGCAAGGAACACATCACCACGTGCGTGCGTGCGTGTGTGTTAGAGCAAGACTGTGTTAGGGAGACACTGAGTATGAGAGAGACAGGGAGAGAGAGAGAGAGAGAACACTTCGGGCAAAGGGCACTGAGACGATTTCCAGTCAGCAAAAAGTGGAGCGAGCCATGCCCTAGCCCATGTTGCCAAGAGCCTGGCCTGCGACCAGCTCTGGGAATTGCCAGGCTGGATTCAGCAGCCCCAGAAGGAGACCGAGTGAGGAGGTGAGGACGGTGTTGGAGAAACAAAACCTTCTCTTATTCTTGCGGTGCTATTTGTGAATTTAACAAAATATATAAATAGAAGAAGACTGCTGTCTTGTGGGAGAAGTGGACACCATTTCCCCTGGGGCGGGCCTGTGCTTCCTCTCTGTAGCCAGCGTCCATTTTCTGCCTGGCCGGGGCCGTGGGCCAGCCTTCCCAGCCCAAGGAGGTCCCCACGGGGATTTGGGACGGGAACCCTGAGCCTGGCTAAGGGGCGGGGTCCCCAAGAAGGACGGGGCTCCCGGGAAGCTTCTTCCACATTCCTCAGCCCAGCTGACTGGGGCAGGCCCTGTGGCATTTCCCATCAGGTGCAAAGGTGGGTCTCTTCTCTGGGAAATGCAATCGTTCTGGGAGGAACTGGACGGTTATCTTGTGAGGGAACAATGGAAACTTTAGTGCCTCTCAGGCCCTCAGAAAGTCTAGGATTGCTCAGAATGTTCCCATCACAGAACTTTTAAAGGCAGTTCCAGCTTTTGAAGCAAACCGTGATGTGTTTTGGTGGGGGAGGCAAGTCAGTCCTGTCGCTCCCCTTGTCTTCTTCTTGGATCCACGGTGCTATGTCGGGCAGGTCCGTGAAGGGAGCATGGCTGCCTCCATCTAGCTTTGATCAAGGTCCGTGCGCTTCTTTGATGGAAAATCCAAGGCTGGCGTGATATAGGGAGGGAGGAGCTTCCAGAACCGCCGAAGCCTTGTCGAATGGAGCTATGACACAGATGGCAGCTGGTCACCAAGTGTCATCGTTGCCCACCCCCAAGAATGTTCTGGAAAGACAGGAGGGTGACATGCATTGACCCTCTTTGCAGTAGAGACAAATACAGCGCTCCTTCCCGTCCTTTCCAGAGCTCAGTGTGCCTGCTGGAGTTGAGTGTGGTGCCTGGGCCGGTGCGTCAGTTGAAGTCTCCAGAAAAACAACCAATAGGTTAGACACTGCAGAGATTTGTTGTAAGGAATTGGCTCTTGCAGTTGTGTGGGTCAAGTCTGAGATCTGTAGGGCAGGCTGGAGGGCTGAAAACTCAGGCCGGAGTTGCCGCTGCTGCGGTCCTGAGGCAGAACTTCTTCTTCCTTAGGGAGAAGCTCAGTTTTCTGCTCTTTAGACCTTCAACTGATTAGACGAGGCCCACCCACATTCTGAAGGATAATCGCCTTTATTTAATGCCAATGGATTCTAGATGCTAACATCTATGCAGTATCCTTACAGCAACACCTTGATTAGCGGTGGTTTAAGTCACTGGGCGTGACGCCCTGGCCAAGTAGACGCAGGAAACCGGCCCTACCTGGTGTTCCCAGACTCTGTGCTGGGCAGGGCTTGGTGGAGCCATTCCTCTCAGACCTCCAAACCAAAGATTCCCTGTGGTGGCCAGTTCCTTGTACTGAGGGGCTCAGCCGGCTGGACGGGAAATGGTAGAGGGTGTTGTACATCAGATCGTTGGTTCACTGGCACCTTGCAGGGCACTGAGAGCTGGGCGGCCAGGCAGTACCTGCTGTTCAGAACACGACAGGCTGCCTGTGTGGCCGTCAGGGCGGCTAAGGCTCGTTTCATCTGGGGGCCCGACGAGTGGATACAAGATTACTGCGGATCAGGCTGCACACTTTGCAGACCCACCCTGTGATATTTACACACACCAGCTCCACCATAGGGAACGTGGATGTGCGTTCAGTTGGTTTTCGTTCTGGAGACCTTGAACGGACACTGGTCTGTAGCAGCCCTGCACGAGGTGTCAGGGGCGGAGGCAGGGTCGGGGAGACAGGGGTCCCGCCCTGCGGGAGTTCTCGGCAGGGGCAGTGTGGAGCAGGCACGGTTCACCTCTGCGTGAGCAGAAGGGACAGGGGTAGAGCTCCTAAACACCCCGTCTCCCGGCATCCCTCCAGAGACAGCAGCCGCCGCCCCCCAAATCCCCCAGCCTGGAAGCCCCAGGCCAGGTGTGCCGGGGAGTTAGAGACAGCGGCGTGAAAAGAAGCACACCTCCTGGCCCCCAGCTCAGCAGCTTGTTCTGATTGTCATTGCTGGAAGCTTTCACGAGTCGGACTCCCATGCAGCGCACACGCGACTTGATCAAGTTCCAGGGGCATTTACGTAAGTGAACTGGCCTTTGCAACATGTGAGCGGTTACCTTTGCGGCCCCTGATTGCCAGTGTGCAAATACCCCCCAGGACAAGAGTGCTCTGCAACTTGGGTCTTGCCTGAGCGTGACCCAGCTCCTTCTACGTAGAATGGCATCCTGGCGAATGGTCCTCTCTGTCCCTGTCCATCCGTCGCCCTTGGAGGAAAAAGCCAAGTGCTTCGGGAGGAGGGTGGAGCCCAGTTCCTACCCAAGTGGTGGAGTTCTGCAAACCCTCAGCCCGTATGTGCTCACAAGGCTCCTGAAATGAAATGCAAGTGGCGAAATGAGATCTGTTGCCATTATACTAGAGCTCTATAAAAAATAATAAAAGGAAAACGGGAGAGAAAGGCACCACCGCCTTGCGAACCCGTGGGGAAGTAATTGTGGGTTTGGCTTAGGCCACTGCTGTATCAGAGGGCACGGTTCCTGTAGACACCGATCTAACTGCACGCTGTGTAGACACAGGACGTCATTTCTCAGCCTCGGTAATCCGTGGCCACCCTGCCTTCCCCCTTTCTTCACTCCAGCCTCACGCACCAGAAACCCCCACGTGTCCACACGGCGGAGGACGGTCCGTGTGCAAACTTGAACCAGCTGTTTCCCAGCGTGGTACACACAAAGGCCCTGTGGGGAGTTCTGCTGCCTGCGAGGCCTCTAGTGAGCCCCCTGCTGATGGCCTTAACTTGCCATGAGGTTGCTAAGGCTCAGGCCCCTACAGACAGGCGAGACGGGCCAAGAGATAACACACACACACACGCACACGGCCCACGAGAAAATTGCCTTCCGTGAGTAGGCGGGCAGTATTGTGTGCAAAGCAGCTGCATCATGGCACCTCGGCGCCTCTGACTCGGAGATGCAGCCAGATGTCAGGTGCATCGGACGTCTCCTGCCCCCTTCCTAAGGCGGTGAAAATTCCGCGTAGCCCGCCTGGAGGTAACGGCAGGGCGGTGTAGGCCCACCCGGAAGCTCGTTGCAGCTGGAACGTAATGAACTCGTGTGCCGTGCCTGTGAGTCTTGCCCTGGCCCCGTCCCCAGACCCCCTGGGGTCCTCAACTTCTTGCTGGAGTCGGGTGGGTGAGGGGTCCCTAGGGCGGCGGTGCCCAGAGTGAAGCCCCGCGATCAGCAGCATCAGCACCAGCCGGGGCGGTGGGGGGGCCGTTAGACGTGCAGTTCTCAGGCCACCCCACACCCGCCGAATCCGACCAGACTCGGGGACGGAGCCTGGCACTCGGTGTTTTAATGAGCCCTCTGGAGATTCCCGTGCTCGCTGGTCCGAGAACCGCCACTCTGTTGCAGAGTCGAGGGAGATGAAAAATGGGTGCCCTGCAGAGTGAGTGGCCCGGGAGAATACAACGTGTAGAAGTTGGTCTGCTCCCAGGAAGTCGGTCGGTCTGTCTATCTGTCTGTCCTCTCTCTGTGGTCTGGGAAGAAGACTCGTTGGGTGGATAACTCCAGCCGCACGTCAGACAGCAGGGTGCTCTCGACGTCATATTTAACGAACACGCATCTGCCGAGTGACGACGATGACAGAAAAGGGGGTGACCCGATTGGCCCGTCTGGGCATCAGGCACGCTGGCTGTGCGTGCGGTCATTCATTCATCCAACAAGAATTCACTGAGAGCTTACTACGTGTGGTCACTATTCTTGGTTCTCGACCTACAGTCATAAAGCACAAAAAACTTCTGCCCTGCTCTGTTCCCTTTCTCATGGGGAAGATGGCCGTTGAGCCATCTAGTTAAACATACAGTAGGTTGGATCATGGTAGATGTGAGGGAGAAAAATCAAGCGGGGAAACAGGGGGGCCACTCTAGATGGGGTGACATGGGTCACTGTCTCTAAGACAGTGACACATGAATAACATCCCGAAGGGTGTGAGGGAGAATGCCCCATGGTCAAACAGCAGAATATTCCAGGAGAAGGGAGTGCTCTGTGCAAAGGCCCCGAGGTCAGCCTGGAGCGCTGGAGGACAATCGTGACTGACACCTAGTGACCCAAGGCACAAACTGGCAATGAGGTGCAGCGATCTTCCCTCTGAGTGAGCGAGGAGACTGTCGGCGTGCTGCAGGAAGGTGGGGGCGTGACATTCCTCAGAGTCAGCAGGCTCTCCCGGGCTCCTCCTGGAGGAGTCCTGTGCAGGAATTCGGGCGAGGGACGGTGGTGCCTGGCTGAGAGGTGGTGGCATTCTGGACCCATTTTGAAGGTAGGACTGATGTGCTTTGCTGACAGGTTGGACCTATGGAGGGAGAAGGCGGGAAGTAGGGATGAGCCCAGGGTGTTGGGGAGACTCCAAATGAGACGTGGACAAACCACACTGGGAATCCTCCCGAGGTTAGAGCCCGGGCGCCTCCAGTATCAGCCCAGACGTTGGGGCCACGCACTTAGTGCTAATGAACACCGGGCAGAATGGGAGGGGCTCTCACCTCCTCACCTGAGTTCAGTGGATCTTAATTCATTAAACCATTTCTCAACCCTGGTGATTGTGTCTCGGGGGACATTTGGCAATGTCTGCAGACACTTTAAAAAAAATTTTTTTTTAACGTTTATTTATTTTTGAGAGAGAGAGGGGAGACACAGAATCCGAAGCAGGCTCCAGGCTCTGAGCTGTCAGCACAGAGCCCGACGCGGGGCTCGAACTCACAAACCGCGAGATCAGGACCTGAGCTGAGGTTGGACGCTTAACCGACTGAGCCCCCCAGGGGCCTCTGCAGAACACTTTTGATAGTCACAGTGGGGGAGGGGGGTATTCCTGGCATCTGGTGGCTGGAGGCCAGAGCTGGTGCTCAGCATTATACGATACACAAAAGAGGATCCCCCGCCCCCACCCCCCGCCCCCTCCACTCACCTCTGAAAGAACCTTCCCGCCCCGGACGTCAACAGTGTCAAAATTGAGAAACCTTTTCGTAAATTAACATCTAATTGGTGCTCACATCATGCACTGCGTTAGCTGCTATGAAGATGGGTGAAAAGAAGCTCACGGTCCGTCAGGGGTGAGGAAGGTTCTGGGAGATCCCGTGGCAAGTACGGAACAGAGGGATGTCTGGGGCCCAGCCATCGCAGGCATGAGGGTGTGACCTCATCCTCCTGGACACAAAAGAAAGACTCCAAGAAGACGAGCATTTATCAGCACATCCACAGCCCAACTATGATTTATTAATAGATTTTAATATACGATGTATTATCCGATGTATGAGTGACATTACGTTTATACCCGTCTCACGGAGGAAAACTGTTGAGTCTCTAAGTTTTCTGATCTTGCTCACATCTACCTGTCATAGGCCGTGTGACCCCAGGCCTGGCCTCCTCTCCACTCCCTCAGGCTGCTTCCTTTAGCCAGACAGCTTTTCTGTGTTGGCAGGGACACACAAGCTCTACGTCCTATGCCTTGTCCACTGAGAGGCATTACATCCAAACACTGACCGTTTTGGTTCCTTGCATGTGGTGCGCGTTTAAAAACCATTCCTTCCCCCTCGTTTCGTTTTATTCCAGTGGGCCAATTTACCTGGACTCACCTTCACGCTACCTTCATGACATGTCCCCAGATAAAACCACATTTTAAAAACAACAAGCGGGTTGGAGGGACTTGGCCATCCAAGCTCATCAGTGGCTCTCAGTAAATACTCATTGGGCCAAAATGAAAACTGAAAAAAAAATTCTCAGTGTTAGGATGGCAACCGTTCAACCACCCTGCACGTCAGTTGTGTTATGTTGTGTTGTGCTGTGCCCACCTACTACCTGCAGAATGAGGCAGGTAGTAGGTCTTTCTGAGAGTAGGTCTCTGCTGAAGGTCTTTTAATGCCAGAGTCTTTCATTGTACCTGCGACACTCAATATTTGGTATTTGAACGTGGTTCGCTGGGACCACTCTCTCTCCGTGCCTTTCTCCTTTGACTCATGGAGATTTGACTTAGTCTTTATTTTTCTACATTTGCTATAAGACTTCATGTATTCTGTTAGGACAGAGAAGTTCCCAATGCTAATCTCACTTACTCCTGTCTGCCTCAGGGTTCTGAATCAGATTGGCATCCAAGATGCCTTGTTTGGCCACCTTCCAAGTCACCGGGTGGGAGCCTTGCAAGCTAGTGAGTTTTCCGAACCGTGACAGGGAGGCCAGTTAGTAATAGCTTGTCCCACTTGTAAGGGACCTTGAGTCTTTACAGATGTCAGTTCATCGGGCTGCAAAACTGGGACGTGGACCCAGAGCCTCACCCAGGGAACTGTCGGGAGGGAGACCGAGGTTCTGCCGCCGCGTCTCTGTCTGGAGCAGACTTCTCATCCCTTCTCCTCAGCAGCCACTCATTACCTCCTTCGACATCTCTTGGGGTGTCGAGTGGATGGGCGCAATTTTGTAGAGTAGGAGAGCCTCGGAGTCCTGCCCCCCGTCAGGATGCCAGAAAGTTCCGTTGGGTCAGTGCGGGTATTGGCAGCGGGACAGGGGGACCGCCTTGGGATTTTCTATCTTGAAAGTGAAATCATTTTGGTTAACCAGAATTTGCATAGCCTGTTATGCAAATAAAAGACTGAAGGCCCTTGGTGCCTACTGGGCTTCATTCTTTCCTCTCTGAGAAATGAAGTGTATCAAACAAACAACGACAACAACAAAGACAACTCACGAGACAGAAGAGAAGCCACATCTCATCCTGTGTATGTAACTCTTCGTCGAGATCTTATTCTATAGCACATTTTATTTCCAAATGATGAAGCCCGAAAGGACGCATGGCCCCCCACCCCGAGATTTCAGGACCGAAACGTAACACGGTCTGGCTGGTACCCGCTCTCAGCTGTAAAGAGAAATATAAACTTAAATGAAGAAACTCGGGAAAGCTTCAAACCCCTTGCAGGGACAAAGAACTAACTGTTGGTGAGTTGGTGGTGACTTTTTAATTAACTTAGTCTTCAACTGCTTTGGAGAGGGGGGGAAGGGGACAGGGCTGGAGGGAAGAGACTGGGATTCCAGGTGTAAGAGAGCATATTTAGCAAGGGTAAAAATAACACCCAGCTGTGAAGACAAACATCTCCAGTTTCAGTGCGAGCGGGGAGCTCTCCATGAATCACTGCCAAGCTCCGCCCGCCGCTCAGCCGTGGGGTCTGAAGCGGCTTTTCCACTGCCTCTGATTCAGAAATAAAACAGACCCACAAATTACCCCGGCGCTCTCCAGACAATCCCCTCCTTGTCTGGGGGCCTGAAAATGCCTTTTGTAGCGACTTGCCTCAGTCCACGCCATGGAACTCGATTAGGAGTTTGTTCGGTCGATTAGAACCAAGTATGCACTTTGCCCCGGCCAGCCTCCCGTGGACCCTCTCTCGGAACGGACCTCTCTGGACTGTCAGGGCAGAACTGCCAAAGAACACCTTTGTATTTCTCTCACGGAGCTTCGCCACCCAATGAACTAAAAAGAACATTCTGGAAGATGGTGACGTTCCAGTAAACGGCGACGAGCTGAAGGCTGCGTGCTAGCGACATGAACTTGCTTATCCGCATAAGAGTTGGGGTGATCAGGACCATTGTGAACGAGGGCAAGAGAACGTGTAGCAGGGGAGAGGGGCTCTCGCCGCTCAGATGCAGACACTGTGAGAATAGGGACCCCGATGTATCCCCAGCACCTAGGACAGGGCCTAGCAGAGAGATTTGCTCCGTAAATACTGGTTGGAGAAACGAATGAATTGAGGAGACCCAGAGAGTCTGGGACGTGTGTGTTAATCCGAAGGTCCTGTGGTCCAGCGCAGGGCTTAGGATGCACGTGACCAGTGTGGATTTGAATTTGGGGAAGATCATTCTGGAAGCAGAGCTCAAGAACACTCCCCCAGCATGTGGTGGAGAGAAAGGCAGTGGAGAGTTGTCTCTACGTGCAAGAGGAACTCAGGGACAGGAAGAAGGATGGGTTTTGCAGAAGAAGTAGATTTTCGAGAGGATCGTGGGTTTGTCTCTACCCGCTTCTAATTTCTTTTTTAAGTTTATTTATTTTTGAGAGAGAGACAGAGTGTGAGCAGGTGAGGGGCAGACAGAAAGAGAGAGGGAGACACAGAATCTGAAGGAGGCTCCAGGCTCTGAGCTGTCAGCACAGAGCCCCGTGAGGGGCTCAAACCCACGGACTGTGAGATCATGACCTGAGCCGAAGTCGGATGCTTAGCCGACTGAGCCACCCAGGCGCCCCATCTACCCGCTTCCAGAAGAAGTACCTTGATTTTCCAAATTTGATTTTGCCTTGCTGTGGACTTTTTCTAAGTTCCAAAGCCTCTGCTAACTATTCTGAAGCGAGGGTGAATCACAGATTTAATGTGGCTGGTGAGCTCAGGGCTGTCGCCTGGGGCTGCGTTCAGCGACATTCTTGGATAAATGAGGTCCATTCACACAGCACAGACGACAGTACAGGGCTGAGTCTCCGTCCTTGTCAAGCTAATGGCCACGTCTGTGCCGTTCGCTGCGGGCTCTTTCCATGATGGAGTCTACCCTGCTGTCCGTAGCCTCTGATGTGAGAAACTCAATGTCAGATGCCAAGTTTATTTTGTTTTTTTCAAAAACAAAGCCCCAGTTTTAATTTCTCGGTACATTTTTACAGGCACATTATCCCTTTTTAAAATAAGCCCCCCGGGTGGCTCAGTCGCTTAAGCGTCCTACTTCAGCTCAGGTCATGATCTCACAGTTGGTGAGTTGGAGCCCCATGTTGGGTTCACTGCCGTCAGTAGACAGTCTGCTTCGGATCCTCTGTCTCCCTCTCTCTCTGCCCCTCCCCTGCTCACGTGCTCACGCCCTCTCTCTCTCTCTCTTTCTCTCTCTCTCTCAAAAATAAACATTAAAAAAAAAAAAGTTCTTTGGGGTGTCTGGGTGGCTCAGTCGGTTAAGCCTCCAACTTCGGCTCAGGTCATGATCTCGTAGTTCGTGAGTTCGAGCCCCGCATCGGGCTCTGCGCTGACAGCTCGGAGCCTGGAGCCTGCTTGGGATTCTGGGTCTCCCTCTCTCTCTGCCCCTCCCCTGCTCACGCTCTGTTTCCCTCACTCTCAAAAAATGAATAAACATTAAAAAAAGTTAAAAAAGGAGTTCTTTAAAAAGAATAAAAAAATAAAATAGGGTGTTATGTATGGCAACAGCTAAATGAAGATTTGCCTCGGGCTGTGTTCCACTCGATCTGAAAACCTTAGACTGACTACTTTCCCGACGGTCCAACTTCTGTCCTGGTCCTCAGTTCTTAGGTCCACATTCTGGGTCAGGTTCATTCCTGCTGTGCCTCTTAGCCCGGGAACCTCTGACCAGATTTCCTGTCACAGTCACCAGCGTTAGCCCATCCTCTCTGCAGAGCATGCAGCGACCAACCGACCGTGCTGAGCTCCCCCAGGAGGTCTGGTGGGGAGAACATTTGACATTCAACTGTAAATGGGGTTGATCAGCGTTTTCTAAAAAAAAAAAAAGGGGGGGGGTGCTGGCGCCTGGGTGACTCAGTAGGTTAAGTGTCTGACTTCAGCTCAGGTCATGATCTCACAGTTTGTGAGTTCGAGCCTCGTGTTGGGCTCTGTGCTGACAGCTTGGAGCCTGGAGCCTGCTTCCGATTCTGTGCCTCCCTCTCTCTCTCTCTGCCCCTCCCCAGCTCGCACTCTGTCTCTCTCTCTCAAAAATAAATAAACATTAAAAAAAATTTTTTTTAATTCTTTAAACAAAACAAAACTAGACTTAACCAAAATCCGTATGTATGTCCCCAGAAACACATCATCTTTGGCTTCTCCCTGGAGGCCCTGCCTTTGTGGGCACGTGGCTCAGCTCACATCTGCAAATCTCTCCATGACTGCCTTCAGGGCCACTCCCAGGATATTCTTCTGAAAATACCCAACAGGTGCCCATTCTGTTGTGTTTCATGTCCGTGAGACGGACGACTCGTGTGGGGCTACCGGGGGAGGTCCTAGAGTGTGGTGATCGAGGACTCAGACTCAGGACCCCGAGTGCCTAAGTTCAAATCCTGGCTCTTCCCCTGCTGGTTATATCACCTGGGACACAACACACCTACCCAGCCTCTGTGCTTTACCTGTAACGGGGTTCCTGTTTCCTGGTATTGGCCTCGTGGAGTTGTGTGCGTGAAGTGCGTAAGAAGCAGCTAACATGTGGCATTTACCGTGACTTTGGCATTGTGTGAGATGTGTTGCCCATACATTTACTACAATGTAAATACATGAAGAGAGCTTGAGGCTGGTCCTGGGATGAGTAAACAGTCAAATACTAGGTAGGAGATGAACTAAGTAAGGTCTGTAAATATTTGTTTGCCCACAGTGCATTGGGTGCTCTCAGGGGCAAATGTGAGTTTAAAACATAGAAACAGAAGATTTTTGGAAACTGGGATATAGACCATTCTGTCTCTCCAGGTTTTTTTGTTTTTTCAATTGTTCCCTTATCTTTTTAAAAATTAAAAAAAAAATTTTTTTTAATGCTTATTTATTTTTGAGAGAGAGGGACAGACCGCGAGTGGGGGAGGAGCAGAGAGGGAGGGAGACACAGAATCCGAGGCAGGCTCCGTCAGCACAGAGCCCGACGCGGGGCTTGAACCCCTGAACTGTGAGATCATGACCTGAGCCGAAGTTGGATGCTTAACCGAGTGAGCCACCCAGGCGCCCCATATTCCCTTATCTTTTTAATGTTTATTTATTTATTTTTTAGAGAGAGAGAGAGAGAGAGAGAGATCACGAGCTAGCAGGGGAGAGGAAGAGGGATAGAGAGACTCCCAAGCAGGCTTCCCACTGTCAGCACAGAGCCTGACTCAGGGCTCAAACTCATGAACCGTAAGATCATGACCTCAGCAGAAATCAAGAGTCAGATGCTTAAATGACTGAGCCACCGAGGTGCCCTGATTATTTGCTTATTTTTAATATTCCTGCACTGACCTCCCTGGTTGGCCAGTTCTTTCCAAAAGGGTCAAGAAACGGCAGGTATGGAGGACTCGTGAGGATGTGCCGTCTCTTGATTTCTGTAGCCGAAGCAGCAGGGACCTGAGTGCTTGGAGCACCCTGCTTTATCACCAGCCCTCCCCACCCCTACCCTGACACTGTGTGCGATGCTCTGAATCTGTTATCAGATACTGGGAAGGATGTTGCTTGCTAAGACCTGGTTCATCTTAATGTTTCTGACACCTTGAATAGTGACGGGATGCATTTCCTTCTTTGCTTTGGCCAGTAGGAAGCTCAGAGATAAATTAGTGTCCTACCTCTAGCAACCATAAGTAGTAAGCCTACTCAATGTGCTGATTTTATCTCGTGATTGGTTACTTTTCTGCCCTTACATTAAATTCACTTCCATGCCTTTGATTATTTATGTTATCATTTTGTCTCGTGTGCGTTTTTATAACTGTCTTATATCGTGTCGTCTTCTATGCCTCGTAAACCTCACATAGTTTGAGGAAGGGTAAAGGAAGAAAGTAGATTCGAAACCACCACACGCCCACATAAATATAACTCTAAAGTTGCAGAGGAGAATGATGGAACCTCTTCCCTAGAAAAACATTAGTAACGTGAACTAAACATTTGTTGGTCTAAGTAGCTTCCGGAGAGTCATGCCTGGGGGGTTGGGGATGGAGATTCTTCCAGCCCCTTGATTCTGAAACTCTGTCAGAACCCAGTTGGGTTCGGGGACATGGCTGACATCTCACCTGAATTTAAATTTAGTGCAATTTCCAATTTATTGGGTATTCTTTGCCTGCCCCTTCGATCGTCGATTTGAAATGCTAGTATGCCTTACGAAGTCAGCACTCACTGTCTCGATTCATGAGAACTTGATTCTGCAAATGCTCTTTCCGAATGTTTAGTTCACTGAGGCTCGACAAGCCAACTGAGTTGGGCATGTGTGTGCGGTTTTCTGAAGAAGGGCACCGTGGTGCCATCTTTTCTAGGTGAAGGTAGAAGGGTCTTTCTGCACTATTTCCATATCCCCTGGAGTGGCCACAGTTATATGCGTGTGCCATGGGGTTCTGTGAGGTTGCTCCTTTGGGAGACTAAACTCCCAAAGCTGTGTGGCCCCAAGAGGGCACTGGGGGAGTTGGGAAGCGATATGGCACCCCAGCTTTCGTCAGGTGCCTTAGTGAAATTCTTGTTTCTGCACCAGCCTTCCCCTCCTGGGGCGAGCTCAGCCCAAGGTGGGATTTCTTCTGCTGTGACAGAGGGGAGCAGCTGTCCTCCCAGCTCCCGATCCCTCTCTCTGATGCCACATTCTCTATGGGATTGTCAAAACCAGTGTTTTTCGGGTTACACACTGAACCCAGACCCGAAAATGTGAATACGAGAATGTGGCTAAGACCCAGTCATTTCCAATTTATTTTATTTCAATGTGGTAAACACCTGACATGAGATCTATACCCCTTTTTTCTTTGTTCGTTTTTTTTGAAGTATTTATTTTATTTATTTTCGAGAAAGAGTGTGAACAGGGAAGGGGCAGAGAGAGCAGAAGAGAGAGGATACAAAGAGGGCTCTGTGCCGTCCCCCAGTGATCTATACCTTTTTAACAGAGTTTGAGGTACACGTTATTGTTGACCAAAGGCTAGAATATTGGAGAGCAGGTCTCGAGAGCTTTTCCATCCTGCTTGACTGAAACTTTATGCTTATTGGTTGGTAACCCCCCATCTCCCCGCCTGCCCGAGCTCCTGGAAACCACTGTCCCACTATTCAGTTCTCTGAATGTGACTTACCTCACATGAAGCGGAAACCGGCTTTTGTTCGTCGGTGACCCATCTATGTCACTCAGCATAACGTGCTCAAGGCCCAGCCTTTGTCGTGCGTTATAGGATTCCCTTCTTTTACAGGAGGATGAGCACACTGTTGCACGTACCACAGTTTCTTCATCCACCGGGCCATCCGTGGACATTCGTTTCCACACCTTGACCATCGGGAATATTAGCTGTAAGGAACAGAGGAGTGCTAATATCGCTTTGAGATTTGGATTTCCATTCTTTTGGATGAATATGCAAAGATGAGATCCCTGGATCATACGATTGTCTTAAAAAAGACTTTCGGGGACCTCCCCACGGCGTTCCATTACAGCTGTACCATTGGGCATCCTCACCAAGAGTATGCAAAAGTTCCGATTTCTCTGCGTCCTCGCCAACATTTGTCATCTTTTGTTTTTTGCAGTAGCCCTCCTGATAGGCGTGAGGTGATAGCTCGTTGTGATTTGGGTTTGCGTAATAACTTCCGTATGCCCTGAAAAGCGTCATTGAGAGAAATGTCTTGAAGGATGCCTTACTTGCAATGAAGAAATTCATGCCCCAAACAATAAGACCAGAGCATTTCGTATTTCATATTTCATATAAATGATGACCCATTTAGCAAGCATCTAATGAATTGCCTTAGAATCTTCACAGAAACTGCTAGGAAACACGTATGTAAATACTAAGAAGACAGCATTTAAAGGGATGCCCTTTGCTATGTGCATTTCAAAAGCGATACATTGAACACCCAAACCCTTATCATGGTAGGTAGCGTAGAGATCACATGATCCTCTGTTCTTGGCAGGGCTTGCTGCCGGGGGAGTACCAAACTGTTTCTGGAAGTTTCTCTTTGATGACTTACAAGCCTCGGAGTGCACGATGTTGAAGCTGCAAGTGCCGTAAGCCGGGAGGCAGATTCCGCAGAGTGTGGGTCTTTTCTTCTCACACCTGCGCTAAGAACTGAAAATGTATTTACTGTGAGACTTTTAAAAATACACTTTCCAGTTCTCTGAATCAGGTTGAGATTTTTTTTTTTTTTAAACAAAGCAGTGTCTGAATAATAGATGTATCCTCTGAAAAAAAATGTTCTTCTCCTGGAATTGCCTCCATTTCTTACTTAGGTTTTTTTTTTTCTTTTATATGTGTCCTTCGTTGGGTCCCACACACGCCGTGCCCGGGATTGAACCTGCCCTGGGGCTACAGTGATGCCCTAGAATAGGAATTGTGCAAATATTGCAACACATGGCTTAAACCAGAGTAACACGTGGTCAGGGAGTTGTCAACGCCTTTCTGAAGTTCAGGTTTATTCCACCTTGTAGGGACAGCATCTTCCCTTGACTTGGTGGGGGCATTCTGCACAGGGGCAGGGAGTTAGGCTGCCCAGCTTCAAGTCTTACTTTTGACCTCTCCTGGCTCTGCGACCTGAGCAGGCCCTTCTCCTTTGTGTACTTGGCTGACGCCTCTGAAAAATGGATGTGATGTATGCACCTGCCTCCCCAGGCTATCGTGAAGACTGTTAATGGTTAGGCTCTCAGGACAGGGCCCACACTTCCGTGTGCTCCTCTTGGTCTGTTAAAATTCCCAAGAGAATACACCAGGGAAAATGCCTGGCAAGTGAGAACAGAACAGCCGGGGCTCTTGTGGCCACTGTGTATTGATAACCTGCTTGGAGTCCAGCTTTGTCAGTGGCCTGGGGGGTGACCCTCTCCCCTCTCTGGGGGCCAGAGTTCCCTTAGAGCTTTTTTTTACAGAAACTATTGGAAATGATCAAAAACCTGGTTCCATTCTATCTTCTCCTGAAGCTAAAACAAAATACAATGGAAAAAAGATGATTTTTTTTTCAACTGTCTTGAAGGCACAGCTTTTGAAAATAGGGTCTGAGGGCTGTTTTGTTTTTGTTTTGCTTCTGTTTTTTGTTTTTGCTTTGCTTTTGTTTTGTTTCTTGTTTTTGTTTTTTGGGGTTTGGTTTTCAATGGAAGGTGAATGGGAAAGCTTACCTGTCCTGCTGGAGAAGAGAGAACTTATGGTGTCTGGTATACAGCAGGCACTCAATAAAAATGCTCTAGATGGATGAGTGAATGGGTGAACTTGCAACGCTCATCCCAGACTTTATAGTTGTTGCCAGAGTTATGCTCATCTGCTGAACAGCATCTAAAGCTTGTTCCTTGAAGAACCAAATCTTTTAGACTCTGTCCCCCTGTCCCTAGTAACTTCTCTCCTCGAGGAAAATACACCAAAACACACACCTTCTCCTCAACTGCTGGAATTTTCCAGAGGGATAGGAAACTAAGTGTCAAGTGAAGACATTCCGTGTTGTGATATTAGGATGAGTCTTTTAGAGATAAGTGTCTGCAGCCAGGAAAAGTAGCATCGGGAGGAAATAATGCATGTGTAGGCAGTGATGGAAATCTAGAGAGTGTGCACCATGGGAACTCAGACTGTTATTGTTTATAAATTTCCTTCGTGTTAGTACAGCTGTGGGGATGCTGTGAAACACAGCCATGTATTTCCAGGCCTGTGGTGGGGCCTTAGTCCTGTGACCCTGACCATGATCTTTATCTGTAGATGTACCTACGCCTTCCTCGCTGTCAGCCCTGGGCTGTCTCCATCAGCACCAGGTCTGTGTGTATTTTCAGTGATCTAGGATGCTGAATGAGCTCTTTTTCCTCTTTTCCCTCTTTTCCAGGGCACTCTTTCCCTTGGTCTGCCCTTCCTGTCCACACCCCTGCCAAGCCTTTGGCTCCCGAATGACCTTCTCCATCCCACTCCGGGCCTGTCCCACCCAGAGAGTGCCCTTCTGGCTCAGAGGGTTTTGATGTTCTCAAGCTTGAAGGTCAAGGCCATGCCAGGCCCATGGTTCCATGATTCCACAAGTTGGATGCAGAGCTTCAACTAGTGAGGTGTGGAGGAGACGAAGAAAAGTTCATTGGAGTGGAGCCCACAACCTCAACGCCTTAGACACTGGGAGGGAATCCAACATGCAGTGGAGTTTTGGAGATTCCCAAGAGTAGGAAAATCCTGTGTGGGGTAGAGCTTGAGAGGCAATTTCTGGAAACCCACCTTAGAAGATATAACCCAACTATCAAGGCCCCTCATCTACAGTGGTCTCGAAGTTAATGAGCTGTGGGCTAACCTTCTAAAAGGCATTGACATATTTTTCTGTTTCCTGGTTGCGTTGGATTTTCCTTTTGGGGGGTTCCCTGTTAGATATGATTTCGTCATATATTTATGGTCCCTTTCTTCTTTTTCCAGAAAGAAGGCAGGGTTTGTCTTTATCCAAATGGCTGCCACTGCCTTCCTAATGGTAGTGGCCCTGTGAGTGGTCGTCAGAGGGCCAGCGGCTGACTCCTATCTGCATCCGTCCTCATGGCTGGTTTCACACCCCATCCCAACCCCTAGGGGCAGCTGAGTCCACTCTCCGGCCACCTCCCAGGCTGCCAGGTCTGCCCCCGTCCCTGCCCCGCCTGCCAGTGTCTCGGCTAGGGACAGTGTGAGCCTCCAAAGGTCCATATCTCATGATTGGCTATAGGGAGTTGAAACTGAACACACGGATTTCATTCTGAGGTTTTGAAGGCGAATGTCGTTGGAGGATAAACCCAGCTGTCCGAGCTGGGGTCACCTCTGTGCATACGGTACATGGCCTGTTTACAGTCACGGAGACAGGACCGTGGCGGTTCACTGTTCCTTGCAAGTGTTTCCAAACAGCTGTCACCAGTGGAGTTTTGACATGACAGTTTCAGAAGGCTCTGGCTTAAGAAACAGAAGCCAGCTGGCAACTTGCTTCCCTCCAGGCCGCCCCGGGCTTCAGCCGAGGGTGGGCAGTGCACTAGTCCCCTCGGGCTGGCATAGCTAAATGCCGCAGACTGGGGGGCTTACGTGACACAAATTTATTAATTTATTTCCCACAGTTCTGGGGGCTGGAAGTCCAAGGTCAAGGTGCCGGCGAGGCCAGGGTCTGGGCTGTGGACGGCCACCTTCTCAGTGTATCCTCAGTGGCAGAGACAGAGAGGGAGAGTCCCCGGGTCCCTTCTGCTTCTTGTAAGGGACTGATCCCGTCATGGGGGCCTCGCCGTTGTGACCTCATGTGATCACCTGCCGAAGGCCCCACTTCTGAATACCGTTCCATTTGTCAGGGCTTCAGGAAAGGAGTTTTGGGGGGACAGGGCTATTCAGCCCTGAGCAGACACCGTATTTGCCCGTTGACTCTCCTCCCTTCTCCGTCCGCCTCTCTCCACCACACCCTTGCTCCGTTCTCTCTGTGGATCACAGGCCGGCCGGGGGGCAGCAATAATGGAAGAATGTATCTTCTTCTCCTTCAGAAACTCCCCGGATGAATGCAGCATGGCAAAAGGCGGGAAGATGGCGGGTGCCCCAGACACCGTCGGCATGAATTATGGCAGCTACATGGAGGAGAAGCACATTCCGCCCCCAAACATGACCACGAACGAGCGCAGAGTGATCGTCCCAGCAGGTCAGATGCTCCTAGGGTGCCGTCGAGCTTGGCCTGCCTGCCTCTGGCATCCGGCACCCTCCATGGCCTGGGGGAGTGACTGTAAACGCAGGCCAGCAGGAGTCTGTCCACCTGTGGTGGAATGTCCACTGAGCGTGCGTGTGCGTGTCTGTGCGTGTGTGTGTGTGTGTGCGCGCGCGGGAGAGACAAAGAGAGGATGGAAACCTACGAAAAATGACCTTTCAGGGGAAGAAGTGCCCTTTCTCTGAGATTATTTGGTGGTAAATATTCTTTTTTAAAAAAAAAAAAAGTTTATTTTTGAGAAAGAGATTGAGAGAGCACACGTGGGGGAGAGGCAGAGAGAGACGGAGAGAGAGAATCCCAAGCAGACTCTGCGTTGTCAACGCAAAGCCCAGCGCAGGGCTCGATCGCACAAACCGTGAGGTCGTGACCTGAGCGGAAACCAAGAGTCGGCAGCTTAACTGACCGAGCCGCCCAGGCGCCCCTCTTAAATATCCTTGTTTTTGCATGAAGTGCTACATTTTCATTCTACGTGGTATGCTTTCGAAAAAGACTTCTTAGCTGGCAAAATACAAAGCTGGGAGGCATCACGGTTCGTGCTCAAAATTGAAAATTCCAGCTCACCCTGGCCTGTCGTCCCGATTCTGAGAACCAGAATGACTCTTTGCCACAGAAGTAATTCTAAACTCAAACCAAAGCAATAGCCCTGAACTTGAGGAAAATGCCACGAACTCACTTGTTTAGCAAAAAACTGAAGGTGATGGGAAAGATGACTTTTCAGAGGAAACGAGCTGCAGAAAGCCAAAACTACCACAGACACAGTCACTGCTTTGTGGGTCCTTAACAGGTGTCAGGGTTTTGGGTAAGCAGTGTGAAGGCACCATCTCGTGATATCTTGGGAAATAGGAATTGTTTTTTTTTTTATTTTTTAATGTTTATTTTTGATAGAGAGACAGAGAGAGAGAGAGACAGCATGAGGGGGGAGGAACAGAGAGGGAGACCCAGAACCCAAAGCGGGCTCCAGGCTCTGAGCTGTCAGCACAGAGCCCGTCTCGGGGCTTGACTCACGGACCGTGAGATCCTGACCTGAGCCGAAGTCAGACCCTTAACCGACTGAGTCACCCAGGCGCCCCTTGGAAAATAGGAATCCTTATATCACAATTTCCCTGATGAGGAAAATGGAGCTCCCGGGGGTCAACTGACTTCTCCCGGGGACTACTGTTAACAGGAGGCCAAGTCCGCGTTCAGACGGGCCTGCCTGCCCTGGGTCTCTTCCGTTAGCTGCTGGGTTAAATCTCGGCTCCTAACACGGCCCCTGTGGGCTCCCCTCTGTCACTCCTTGCAGCCATCTGGTCACCCTGTGGCTTGGCCTCAGGGGCTTGGAATCAGGGTCACTTCAGCCTGAAACCCTTGGTTCCAGGTAGTTCTGTCCTTCACGAGCGTTCGGTGCAAATGTCTCCTCGGAGAGGCCTTTCCCGAAGGCCCCGCCGAAAGCCATTCCCCATTCCACCTGCTGACCTCAACCCCCTCCGCCCTCTTGGTCTCCCGGCTGTCACTCCACTGTCCATTCACGTGAGTGTTTGCTGAGTGGCTTCCTCCCTGAGTACAACGCAAGCCCCCCCGAAAGGCCCAACCTCCATGGCCAAGTACAGGGCTGGCCTGAGGTAGGTTCTCCATGAACACCAAGCGAGGGGAGAAGGCACAAAAGGCTGCCAGTGCACGAGCGAGGTCCGCACAGACTGGACTCCGTCTTGCTCCAGGGGTCACTGACCTTCACCTCCGTGAAGCGGGGTGGCCGCAGGCTCAGATCCGCTCAGGGTGTGCGTCTCATCCCGCTGCCCCTTCTCCTGCACGCGGCCACTTTCACGGACCTCCGGCACCTTCCAAATAGAGTGCAAAGCATGCAGTACTTGGCAGAACGTCTGGCTTGGGTCCGTGGCCCGGGCTGCTCCCCGGGGTGGTTGCTGGGCGGTGGCTTTCAGCAAGACTGCTTGATGCCTTGATACGAAAGGCATCATCCTTTGGGGCCACCTCGGAGGCATGTTGTGAGACCTTTATAGGAGACAGCAGACATGAAGTCTCATGTGTGCCCCGTGACGGGGACAAAACAGGTTTCGATGTTGACTGAAAGGCAGTTGGCTTTTGTACGGAAGCTCCCCCCTTTTGGTTTGACCATAGCCCCCGAGCTGCTGACCCGAAACTCGGGACTCGATCCTGGGCCGTCGCACAAAAGGCAGTTCCTGCGGAGGGGGAACCATAACGGAAATGCAGATGGTCTGAGGCACGCGTCCTGGACGTGGGGTACCTAAAAAAGGCTGGAGAGCAGGGGAGTTCCTGGGGAGGAGCAGGGGGCAGGGACGCCGTTGCCTCGGACGCTGTCTGGACGTGAACAGGATGAGGTACAGACCCGAAGAGCGCCCACCCACACAACCCCTCTCAGCCTTAGCCTTGTTTCTTCAGAGCGTCATTTCTTCAAGTCAGGCGAAACGAAGTTTTTGTTAGTTCTCTAAGACCAGAGAATCCATCTGAGGACAGGCCCGTATTGAAGATTCTTGTCTTGGCTCCTGAGAGCCTCACCGGCCCAGGAGGTAACGCGTGATGTGCTCACACTGTATACGGACGGGGTCATGTTTCTGTCGTGCTATCAATGTGCTTCGATGTCGTCAATATCATTGCCAACGAGGGACAGACTGGACGCTTCCTACCTTGAGTAAAATGTTCAGAGATCAGGAGAGCTGTTTATACGGGGAAGAGGCAAAGGACCGATTCAATGAAGTCAGAGCCCCCCCCCCCCCCACCGTTCCCGGTTTATAGTAGGTGCTCATTAAATGTCAGCTGGCTGGGTGGACTGACGGTCGTGCAGATTGGCTCATACTGACGTTTTTGTGCAAAGATTGGTTTCATCCCCTGAAGAAAGGCCTCTTCCAGCTCTTCCCTCCTTCAGTTGCTTCATACCAAACGCAGGCAGTTATTCGGTTGATAGTGTTTGTAAGAGAGCTGTGGCTGATTTTGCAAGCCGTCAGCCTTTCAGTTATTGGTCAAGCTTCAAGTAGGTGTGGTCATACACAGGCACACAGATGAACACACGCGCCCACACCCACACCCACTCAGGCCCGCCCACACGGCCGCATTGCACCGTCCAGAGAATTCCCCAATGTGGCCGTGAGATTGCAGGACCCGGGGACGGCCCTGTCCAGCTGCGGCGTCTGCAACTCAGCCCTGGCTCCGGGACCCGGGCACCTCGTTCGGGCACGTCTTGGGCCTCGAATGCTCTGCCCACGGAGAGAGTTTTCCAAACCTGGCTCCACCTGGCATGTGTGTCTCCCTCTAGCTAAACACACGGACTGACGCTCATCCGTGCAAGTCATAAAGATTGCTGAAAAAAATACTTATTTCTAAGCATCTGCTTTTATTTTATTTTATTTTTAATTTTTATTTATTTATTTTGAGAGAGCGAGAGAAAGAGAGGGAGAGAGAGAATCCCAAGCAGGCTCCGTGCTGTCAGCGCAGAGCCCGAGGCGGGGCTCCGTTTAATGAGACGTGAGATCATGACCCGAGCCAAAAATGAAGAGTCGGGGTGCTCAATGGACTGAGCCATCCAGGCGCCCTGAAGCGTCTGCCTTTAAAATGCAAACTTTTAACCTTTGCACAGTTGCAGAAGGCGGGTGGCATTCAGCTCCAAGGTGTCAGCGGGCGTCAGTGAGAAGGGGAAGGCCTCAATCGGTACGTGGTTAAGCGTTCATGGGATAAAAAGGAAAGCGATGGCCCGGCTGTTCATTCTGAGTCAAGAGAAAAATGTATTCCTCGGTTTGTCGTAGGGGAGGAACAGGGAAGTCATGAGAACAACCCTCAGTGAGACCACGAGACATTCTGGAAAGCCTTGGCTCATGCCTCTTGTCCTGGAAAAATTGTTGATGCGTGCTTCTCCCTCGCAAAGTACACGGTTCGACAACAAATCACATTTATACGTTTCTATCTATCTATCATCTATCTATCTATCTATCTATCTATCTATCTACCTGTCTGTCTGTCTGTCTGTCTGTCTATTTGGTGTGCATGTCTGTAGGTGTAAGTCTCCATCTCGTGGGGTTGGGCTGTTCCTTACACGGTGGCAGGCTCACAGTGTCATTCCGTGAACTCCGTCTTACGAGGAGGTTCGTAAGCGAACCTACACGGGCGGCCTGGTGAGACGGCACGTTGTTGGTTGGCTCAGGTGGATTTGGACACCGACTGGAGAGAGTTTCTCCGGGTACAGTCAGAACCACTTGCATCAGGATTACCCGGGAGACTTGCGATCCGAAAATGCACATTTCCGAGTTTCCTGAACCTGGGTGTGGGAAGGGTTGGGGAGGCCACATGGTTGGCACGCTTTTTGGGTGACTTGCATGCAGAACATTGTTTGAGAAGCTCTAATCTAAATAGAAGACACTGAATAAGTTTTACCTGAACACAGGTACCTGTTTTTACCTGTTTTTAATAAAGGCGTGGGTGGCCGGGAAGAAGTAACCAGTAGTTTCACGATGATGTTCCCAACAATTTTGCAAAATGAAGAGTCACCCGTTCGGGGGGGAAGGAATTTTGTCTTCCTAAAGCTTCTTCTCCCTTAGGGTGTATTTTGGGGACCTGTCATGGGTGGGGCACTAACGTAACATTGTGTGTCAAACATACTCAAATAAAAATAATAAAATAAAATAAGATAAAATAAAATAAAATGAAATAAAGTAAAATAAAATAAAATAAAATAAAATAATAAAATAAAATAAAATAATACAATCTGCAAAGACCACGCATCACTTCATCCATAGGAAAACCCGGGACCGTTAAGGGCACGAAATGCTGCGTGGGAGAAGAGGAAGCCTGAGATTCATTCTGACAAACTGAATCATAGCATGAGGCTTGTAGGCATTTGGCTGCATTGCTAACAACAGCCAAGACACCTGGGGTACGATGCAGGAATCTAACTTCCAGGTGTTTCCACGTCTGCCTCCCCAATTCTGCAAACACAGATCACTGTTCAGAAACAAATGGGTCCCCACTGCACCACTGGAGTGCACTTTTCTTTTTTATTTCTGAGACAAAGAGAGACAGAGCATGAGCAGGGGAGGGGCAGAGAGAGAGGGAGACACAGAATCCGAAGCAGGCTCCAGGCTCCGAGCGGTCAGCACAGAGCCCGACGAGGGGCTCGAACTCACGGACCGTGAGATCACGACCTGAGCCAAAGTCGGACGCTCAACCGACTGAGCCACCCAGGCACCCCATGGAGCTGGTATTCTAAAGAGCCTGGGCTTCACGATGCCTCACTGAGCACCTGCCATCAGGGACGCTGTCCCTCTGTGTGCCAGGTGTCCCTCTGGCAGCCACTGTAACTTTTGAGGTATTCACAGCGTACTTGGTGATGTGCTAACCAGCAGGGCTAACAAAGAGGAAGGCACAGTCTTCGTCCACTGTTCTTAAAAGTTGCAAAATGCTGACCAAAATGCAACGGGACCGCTGGTTTTAGCAGCTTACATCATTTTGAAAGATTTTTTTCCCTTTTCTGTTTTTATTCCCTAACATGAGTGCTGAAGCACTGGGCTTTTCAAACATTTCTACTTTTATTTTCCAAATAGCCACCCGGGGCACAAACACTCATGGTGATCAGAAGTCTCGGAAATCAAGAATTGCCACATTCGCTTCATCACTCCATTGACTGATTGCTTGATTGATTGATTGATTGATTCATTCATTCATTCATTCATTCACGGAGCGCTTACTGTGTTTCAGTCACATGAATACAAGCTCTTACATGATTCAAGACCCCTTTATTCTTGCCCCCCAGACACCCATGGCTGGAATTACTGGTATTGTGTCTTCCTCACACCCTCTGTGCTGGGTCCCTTCTCCTCAATTCATCAAGTATTCACTGAGCACTTATAACTCATGTACCCGTCACAGAGGAAGTGACCAAAGCCTGTCAGAAGTAGATAAGACCCATCCACAATGAAGTATGTAGTTCCTGACGGGAGAGTGTGGGATTCAGAGCTCAGATGACTGATTCAGGCAAATGTCACAAACATCTGAGGAATGAGATGGCTGGTCAAGAGGAGCTTCCTTTGTACCTTTCGTGGTACAATTCCTAAATTTTTTTGCAGCCTCCGTCATTTTTCTCTGCCACATCCTGTCCCCCCACCCCCACCCCGTCACTCTGCTCTCATGCTGCCATTGCTACAACCCAGTGTCTTCGCCCATGCTGTTCCCTCCGATGGAATGCCCTTCTTCCTTTCTCTCCTAACAGATCCTTCTGCAAGGCAAATCCACTCTGTCTAGGAAACCAGCCTTGATCTTTTGGCAAGTTCATGGCTTTTTTTTTTTTTTTTTTTTTTTTTTTTTACATCTTACCAATTCTTTTATTACCAGGCTTTATTTTGTTTCGCACTGTATACCAGAATACACCTCATACTTACTTCGATATGCATATATTCATTCAATCCCATGAAGGATTTGAGATGCCTTGTGAACTCAACTACCGATAGACCCGCGAACCAAACCACTGATCAAAAAGAAATTAGGAGTCAGTACTGAGGCAATTAAAACTATTGATGGAAAACCAAAGTCACGTGAAAGGATGAGGCAGCCATTTTGACCACACTTGACCGCACGCTTGGCCAAGATATTGTAGCCATGCTTCCAGTATGGCTTTGAGCTTCCTGGCAGCCAAAATAAAAAGTCATGTGGGAACATAATCCTTGTTTCTACAGAGAAGTTTCACAAGGAAGGCATTGTTTTTCTCAATTCTGCATCCCACACGCAGGATCCCTGGACTTGACACTCAGAGTCCACTGAGGCTATGGAGGGGACCATGGGACTATCTTTCTGATATAATTGCAGCATTGCGTTTCACCAGCCCGTTTTCTTGTGACATCCTTTATGAACAGAATGAATTACATGAGAGAACGGCTCCATGCAAAGAACATGTGCCCAGCGGGGGTCTTTGCTGGTCTGGCTTATGGTAAAGTCAAGATTTGAGTTGTTAGAGTGACGGAGGGCTCACATGGCTGTCACGTGATTCCTTCCACATATGACATCTCCAAGCTGGGCTTGGAAAGCAAACGAATACCAAGTGATAGAAGACTGTACTCACTGACCAAGTGCAGAGGGTAAACCTATTATGCTTTCGTCTTCTTAGAGGTCATAATTTCTGAGCCTGTCTATCCTATTAGATTGTGAGTTGGTGAATATGTCTTTCGTATTCTTCATCACCAGACAAAGCAGCGAGCTCGGGGCCTGTGTGCAGGGGTCAGTTAATGTGCATTTATTGAGTTCATGGTCATCCAGATTTAGTTAGCAGGAATCACAGGATCACAGGAGTTGGCAGTCCAAGACTCTTGATCTTAGTTGAACTTTGTATTAGGGTTCTTCAGAGAAACAGAACCAATCTCTCTCTCTCTCTCTCTCTCTGTCTCTCTCTCTCCTTCTCTCTCTCTCTGTCTCCTTCTCTGCCTCACCACTTTTTTATTCTTATGAGGAATTAGCCCATGTGATTATGGAGGCTGAGAAGTCCCACAGTCCACAATCTGTTGTCTGCAAACTGGGACCCCAGGAGAGCCAATGGTGTAGATTTTAGTCTGAGTCTTAAAGCATGAAAGCCAGAGACCTGAAGGCCCGAGATCAATGCCCCAGCTCAAAAGTCAGGCAAAGGGAGCAAATCCTCTCTTCCTTCCTCCACCTTTTTGTTCCATTTGGGTCCTTATGGGTTAGTTGGTGTCACCCACCCCCACAGGGGAGGGCAGGCTATGAGTTTACTCAGTCTTCTAATTCAAATGCTGATTTCTTTTGGAAACACCCTTACAGACACACCCAGAAATAATGTTTAACCAAATGTCTGGACGTCTCGTGATTCAGTCAGGTTGGCACATAAACCATCATAAACATCTCCCTTTAAACATGGGAACTTGGAGCCCTAGCTAGAAGCAAAGCAACTCTCTCAGGAACACTTGTGCAGGTGGGTGAGACCAGAGCCGCTACCCAGGCCTGTGCTCACGTATACCTACAGAAGTTGTTGGTAAGACCTCAAGCATTCATTTTACTTTGTCATGCCACGAACCACTCCCACGGATCGCTCCCGCTGTGTCTACCTTATGGAGCATGTTTCTATAAGCTTCTACTTAAATTGCTTCTGTGCAACCAAGTCAAGCAAGCAGACGACCAAACCAGTTAAACCTTAACTCCTAAAGTCCAAGTTAATTATCGTCCTAAACTATGAGCTGGGTAGTGATTGCGGAAACTGCCCTTGGGTTATATGTGTGACCGAAATCATAAATACAGAAATGGTGACGGCTCCTGTGTATCGAGTGCACACTGTTGTCAGGCACCGGGCTGTCCACTTTGTCCGTAAGGTATTATCTCATTTAAGCCTCACAAAGCACCCTATGGTGTAGGCAGTATTTGTTGTTCTCACGTTACAGATAAAGAAACTAAAGCTGGGGAAGCCAAGATCATTGCTCAGCGTGTCTCAGCCAATAATTTGGAGAGCCAGGATTCTCATCCAGTTCTGTCTGATCCCAGAGGCTGAGTTCTCCTTCCCATGCCACTATCAAAATTATCCAGGGAAGAACACAAAGCCATGCCATGGTAGGATGTGTTGGTTAAGTTGTTGCAGAAATTCTAAAATGGGCTTTTCAAAGGGGACTAAGTAAAGAAGGAAAGACTGGAGATGTTCACAATAGTCTACTGTGTTGCTCAGCATGTAACCTGTCTGACTCCACAATGGCATTGAAAATGGCTTAGATTTGGGGCGCCTGGGTGGCTCAGTCGGTTGAGCGTCCGACTTCAGCTCAGGTCATGGTCTTGCGGTTTGTGGGTTCGAGCCTGGGGCGGGCTCTGTGCTGACAGTTCGGAGCCTGGAGCCTGCTTCGGATTCTGTGTCTCCCCTTCTCTCTGCCCCTCCCATGCTCATGCTCTGTCTCTCTCTGTTTCTCAATAACAAATAAAAAATTTAGAAAAAAAAATAAAAGAAAATGGCTTAAACCTAGCGTGAGTGGCTGGCTGGACATATAATGAATTAGAAAAAAATTTTAAGATAGATGATTTTGGTTTGGTTTATTCTGTGTTTAAGTGACCCGTGGGACACCAGTGAGGCAGTATGGGGGTAGAGCTTAGGGTAGAGAGTCCTCTATCGGGGGTTACCACACCTGTGTTCTAATCTCTGCCATTTTGTAGCTCTGAGATCTGGAAAGTCACTTAATCTTGGCTTTCCTTAGCCTGCAGGTACACCCAAATACAGATGATAGTGATGCTTACTAAATATATATATATGTGTGTGTGTGTGTGTGTGTGTGTGTGTGTGTATACATATATATATATATGCCATATATATGACGCTGTATGGATTAAATGAGACAGCACATGTGAAGTGCATACACAGTGCCTAGGATAGAGTAGGCCTCACAAAATTACAGCTTTCCTTTTCATAGTTGGCTCAGGCATTTGGGAGAAGTTTCTAGAGTCGAGATAGATCTGCAGATATAAGCATGTGGTGTCGTTTGAATTGTGACCCCACAGAAAAGCTATGTTAAAGCCCTAACTCCCAGGGCCTTAGGACATTACCTTATTTGGAAGTAGAGTATTTTTAGGTTGAATCAAGTCAAGATGAGGTCATGAGGGTGGGTCTAATAAAATGACTTACGTCCTTATTAAAAGGGGAAATTAGGACCCAGACGCACAAAGGAGAGATGATGTGAAGGCACACAGGGAGAAGCCCTGTGAAAATGGAGGCAGAGATTGGAGTGGTACAGCTGTCAGTCGGGGAATCCCACGCATGGCTGACTGACCACCACCAAAAGCCAGAAGAGACAGGGGAAGGATTCTACCCAGAGCCCAGAGGAAGCCGGCCCTACTGACACCTTGATCTCGGACTGCTAACCTCCACAGCTCTAAGATAATACATTTCTGTTGTTTTAAGCCACTTAGTTTATGGTTCTCTGTTACAGCAACGCTTGGTAACTAATATGCGTGCATGTTGTAGTTAGAACATGGGAGGGGCGCCTGGGTGGCTCAGTCGGTTAAGCGTGTGACTTTGCCTCAGGTCATGATCTCCTGGTTCGTGAGTTCGAGCCCTACATCGGGCTCTGTGTTGACAGCTCAGAGCCCGGAACCTGCTTCGGATTCTCTGTCTCCCTCTCTCTCTGCCCCGCCCCTGCTCACGCTCTGCCTCGTTCTCAAAAATAAATATTAAAAAAAAAAAAAGAGGAACATGGGAGTAGATAGGAAGTCCAGGGGAGTGCCCATAGGGAGTGAGAACCAGAGGCAAAACTCTGGGGACACCAACATCTAAAAGATGGGCAAAGAAAGAAAACCCAAGCAGGAAGAAACTTTTAAGTGGAACAGGTCATTGTGTTTCTAAAACACGATGAGCATAAGCTGTGTAACCATGGAATGACCAAGGAGAGGCAACAAGGGAAGAAATGAAGTAAAACAAAATCCCAAAAACTAGATAAACCATGATAAACCACTCCAGAAGAGTTGAGAATGACTCCACGCAGTGAGATATTTTGGTGCGTCAGAATGCCAAAGATATGTTTAGAGGCCAGCAAAACTGATTTAATCATGTGTTTTTGAATAAAAGACATAAGGAAATTATGTCTTCTCAAGCAGGCTAAGGATAGGCACATTTTCTTACAGTGTTTGAATTGTAGGGTGTTACATGATTAATATGTACAATCAATTTTTTGACAATTGGTTACGTAAAACATGAATGGAATAGATCATAGCATGAGCTAGGGTGATGGGTGCATTGGAAATGGAAACGTTTAAAGTAAGTCGGTAAAAAATAGGCCGAGAGGACTGGTGGTCCTGGTAAAATATTGAGCTTAAGAGGAGCTAAAGATGTTCCTCTGGCCCAGCACCTGGAAATGCAGATTGGAATCAGATACCCTTTGATACGCATAGCTGAACTGGGAAGAAAGTGCGTGAGTTCCTGAGGGACTAAAAACAAAGAGGGAGCTGAGAACAGAGTACTCCACCCTCCCGTTGTCACCAGCCTGTCACAAGTGGCATGGGTGGGGGTGGGATACCAATGTCTACACCACAGAGATTTGGGTTTTAAAGGGCCAGAAGATGAGGTCTTGGGCTGCACAAAGCAGAGAGTTGGATCCCTTCTCTCCCTATGCACACACACACCGAACTGTGTTTTCCAGCAACCCCAGGCTGAGGAATTAAGCAATGAAAAGTGGTCATGGGCTAATGATAACCTCAGACACCTGGCGGAAGTACCTGTGAACTCTTCCTGGACAGACATGTCTTCAGTCCAAACTTTACAGAATTCCTGCAGAAGAACATGCGTCGAAGATGACTCTGTAACTCCAAATTACAAAAAGAGGAAGAAACAATCTACCTAGACCGATACTCAGCAGAGACCACGGACCCTCAAGGACGTTAGATAATTGAAGTATGGGATTGAGAATATAAAGTAAGTAGATTTTAAAGTGGTTAAATACGCAAAAGAAGGAACCCAAAAGAGAGGAGCAAGACGTTATGGAAAAGAACAGATGATTTTGAAGAAGCAGGAAGACTCCTAGAAACACAAAAAAAGGATTCGAAGGTATCAGAAACTCAGTAGAAGGGTTAAACAGCTGATCTGAAAAAGCCAAAGAGTGAATTAACGAAAGCAGACTTGCAGTTGTTTTCAGAGCCCATCACAGTGATGAAGAGAGGGGACATAGGAGAGAAGGTCAAGGGCAGGGAAGGGGCTCATGAGAATGTGCTGTGCAGATCTAATAGACATTCCAGAAAGGAGGGAATAAAAAGAACAGAAGATATGAAATATTTGAAGAGATAAAAGTAACTATCTTCTAGGCTCTTCACTTTTTCTTTTTTTCTGCCATAAACTCGCTTAGTAGTTTGGTGAAGCCAACAGGTCCTTTAAAATCATGACTTTAAAATAAGCTTAAGAGGAATATGTTGAAAACTACATTAAGAGTGCATTCTGATTCATTATGTAAATTGAGGGAGAAATAAAGATACTTTCAAAGGGTCAGAGTATGTTGCTAACTGACCCTCACTTCAGGAAATAACAAAAGATTTAATAAACAAAGAAAATGGATCCTGGATGAAAGAGTGAGATAAGAAGAAAATGGGAGCAATGAAATTGGTTAATATAAGAATAGATCTAAAGAGACATGGCTGTAAAATGATAACAGCCTTCTAAGTAGGCAGTACAACAACAGGGTAGAATGAAAACATTGGACAACATCATCATATAAGATTAAGGATGGATGATGAGAGTTCGAGACTTCTAAATTCCTTGCTTTCTTTGGGAAAAGGATATATTTGGTGATTAAATTTAGATTTTGTTTAAAGATTCACAAGTAAAGAAATAAAACTAGAATGTTAAGCAGCCAAACCAAAAGAGAAAGGATGATAGCCAATTTGACAATAAATTATATTTAAAAAATTAAAATAAAAAATAAATAAAAAATACTCCAAAGTCAGTTAAGTGCTCTTTATAAAAACATCTAACACAAAGAAAGAGTGACAGCAAACAGATGGAACAAAATGTACTAGTCAAATTCTAAGCAAAACACACATGACAAAAGTGGAAATAGAAAGCAGAAAGCATTATTGGAGATAATTGAGGGTTAATACATAATCAAAAAAGGTTACATTTATGAAAACCATATAACAGTGATGAACTTGTATGTACATAATAACATAGGCTCCAAATACATAAAGAACTGTAAGGAGAAAAAGATCCACTTTTGGTGAGAGATTTTAATTTGCCTTTTGCAGCAGTTGATCGATCAATGACATAAAAATTAGGTATATGTTACCAATTTTGACCCAATGGTTATTTATAGAAACCTACATGTAACAATTAGAGAATATACATTCTTTGTAAACTCTCCAGGGACATTTGTAGAAATTGACCAAACCCTATAGGCCACCAAAAAAGAACAACTGGAATAAAAGAATAAAAGGAAATTGGTGTCATATAGATCTCATTCGCTGGCTAATTCACTAATTTAAAACAAAAAATTAGAAATCAATAGCTATCAAAAAGGTGACTGAACCTCATCTATGAATTAGGAAATTAAAAGGTTCAGAAACAGCCTCGGGTGTAGGCTTTTTGTGTTCAAATTTCAACCTGTGATACAGTGAAGCCCGAAGGGAGGCCAGTTCTATTGAGCCTGCTTTGTAAATGTAAAGCCTCCCCCTACAAGGAGACAAAATGTTAAGTCTTATTTTTGCAGGCTTCTGAGTGTCTCGGACAGCAGACTGGCAGACTTGCCCAGGGCTGGGTTTTATAAACAAAGATTTCATAGGGTTGTGATATGGCTTGGAGATACATTTTATGGTTTTGGTCCTTTATTTATTTATTTATTTTTTTAATCTGAAAGCCAACATCTTACGCTGGTATTGTTCAAGAAAAATGTCACTCGGGGCTTATATTTTCACCAGTTTGACTCTTGCTTAACCTTACTTTTATTCATTCCTCTGGCAGGGGGTGGGGGGTCTGAAACAGGATGTTTGCCTGCATGAGGTATTCTGTTTCACAAACTGATTTAAATATCTACTTAATATTTTCCTGGCAGCCGTGGAACTCTACTAGGTCAGAAAACAGTTTCAGGGAAATGTAAAAATAAGTTCAGCCCTCCACCCACGCACTGCTCGCCACTCCCCCCGCCCCCAGCAGTAATTTAAAGGGTGCAACTCCTGACCTCCCTTGGACTATGGGGGCTTACCATTTTGATGTCCGTGAGATGTGGGCTGGTGACACAGATGTTTTCAAAACAATTGGACTGGAGGCTGAAAACCAAACAACTTATCTTCAGTGGTTCATAATTCATCTGACAGAAAGCACCTCCAAAAGCTTCTCAAAATAAAGCGATAAATCAGACCTCTGCGTTTAAAGGAAGAGGCTGCTCCTGCGATAATAGATTGTTTATTTCATCTCCGCAGAGTTTACGATGCGAAATCCAGCGTGTGGATGCATTCTTTCTCCGCAGTATGTTACTGTTGGCAGAGTGCTTTCACATTCATTATCTCCTTTACTTTTCTATTCCCCTGACATTTCACTTAATTACCCACAGAAGAAGGAAATGATTTCCAGAGAGGTTAACGTTTACATCTAGTAGATGGTTGAATCGGAACCCCCCAAGAGCCTTTTATTTGACCACCAAGTTTGGGGTACTCGATGTGATTATGATTCGATGCCTCAGATGTTTTCAGTGGCTCGGAAATTCCTGGACCATCAAGTCCAGCCTTCTTAGCAAGATGTTTAAGGCTCTCTTTGATCGGACCCTCCATCCTCCTCCATTTGTGTGAGCCCTCTGAAACCCTCCGCTGTAGCCACCCCTGGTTTCTTCCTTCTCTCTCAACACCTCTGGTGTTTCATGCCTCTGCAGCTATGAAGCCGGGCTTATGCTGCTCCCCTAAACTAAAGGGCTTCTCTGCTCTGTCACCTTAATTCTGTCAAATCCTTTTCATTAACCCAGGCTCAAGCCAAGCCCTTCTGGTGAAAAGTTTATGTTTTTCCTTGGCGTCTCTTTCTCCTGGCCGCCTCTGAATCCTAATCGTGTGTAGCAAATGCTCAGTAACTCTTACATGAGTTTACTTAATCTTAGTCCTTGTCCTGTGGGAGTCACGCCTTAGGTCCTTGGATTCTGCGTGTTGTTTTATGGAAGAGGAAAAGCAGGCTCCATCATGAGGTTAGGTGATGGGTTCTGAGCCTGGCTGCTCTCTGGAGGTGGAAGGTGTGAGATGGCACACCTAAACATGGGCAAAGGCGATACCTTGGCTGGGGTTCATTCTCTGGCCCCCTCCCCTTTCTCCTTCACATGCATAGTGGGGAATCGGAGAAGGAGGTAAGGTCTCTTGAATCTCGTGGGACCTCGTGAGCCTCCTTCAGTGACGGCAGGGTGGGACAGAAGAAGAAAACTTTGCTGACATACCATGAACCATGGAGGATACCCAAGAGACGCTACTGGGCTCTCTATGGCGTCGAAGGGTGAGCTGGGACCCAACACATTGACTTGAACTCTCCAAAACGCAACCTACTGCTGTAGCACCCATGCTGGGCCGGGGTAGCTGGGGTGGGTGGGGCTCACTGGGGCGCTGTCATTGGTGCAGGGAGTGGGCTTGCAGTCTTGACATCACCTCCCTACCCAGAGGGTCGTGACAAGCGCTTACCCCTCAAGAGCATTGAGGACAGATGGCCAAAGCAGGTGGTGAGTGTAGGTAAGGGGACAAGAAGGGGCTGGTCCTGCAGGCAGTGGGTGGTGTTTGGGCACAGGCATGGGGCGTGTGTGGCTGTAGGAAGACAGAATGGGGAATGGTTGAGAATAACACCTATGAAGACATCGGGACCCAGCAAACTAAGTGTCCTGTGCTTCGTGTTGAGGAGATTGGCCTTGTCCCTTGAAAAGGGTTCTCTGTTATGACACCTCCAGAGTAGGTCTGGAATAATGGCACCCCAAGGACAGGTCAGAAAGGAGCATCCTCATTTATTCTATCAGATGACCATATTTGGTTTTTCACGTTCTTCGCTTATAAACGTATAGGACAGGGACGTGGAGATCCATTCTCAAAAAGATACAGGAGTAACGCAACTTTGGATATCTTTATTCTTTTCAAATGAAAAAGATACCCACTAATCAACTGTAGAAGAAAGTGAGATTAAAATCTTACACCGTTGAAAGTTTTATAAAAACACCTTAACAAATATGCATATATGTAAATCCTGTGTAAGATCTTGTTTTGATTTTGAAACAGAGCAGAAAACGTTTTTATAAGCACCTTTTTAACCTAAGTACTACATGTTAATTGGAGAAATAAGAGAAAATGCAGTTTGGTGAAAGAGAAAAAAAATCTAAAAATCCCCATCACTTGTTCTCCAGAGATGGCAGTTGACATCTTTCTGCATGGCTCTCCCAAATTCTTTCCATGGATATATTTACATTTCTTCACAAAGTATAATTGTGCTTCAATCATGTTTTCAGACTTTTCAATTTAATTCACTTTGAGCACGTTTTCATATCGATATATTCTGCGGTATCATTTTAGTTTTCAAGCATCACAGAAACATCCCTAAATGTACTGCAACTTAACTCGTTTTCTTTCGGTCGGACATTTAGGGTGTTTCCAATGTCATGCTATTATAAACAACACTACAAAGAACATCCTTGAAAATAAATCATTGCGCACATCCTCTATTATTTCCTTATGATAAATTTCTAGAAGTGGAATTTTTTAGTTCAGAGACGATGCACACAGTTTTTTAAGGACATCTCAGACGTATCGCCGAATTGTTCATTGCAAAGGCGGTAGCAATTTATAGTCACGTCAGCGGTAGGAGAAAACAGCCGTTTCACCAACCAAAAGTGAGAACGTTGGAAATAAGAACAATACAGGTCAAAGAATTGGTCTCTGGGGTCTCGCCCGTGAGTCCCTGAAAGGAAAGTTGAATAAGCTGGGCTTAGCGAGGGAAACCAATTAACAGGACACCAAGGGACCACAGAGAAACGAGACTTCTCTTTTTTGGCTGTCTTCCTAAGGTGTCATTTCACTATTTTAACATGAACCCAGGGACTTGCAGGAAGATACTTATATATCATTTTTTAAATATCTGGTTATACCATTAAGAGAAGAAAATGCATTCCCAGAATGAACTGATTTCTAGGAAGTAGCTACTCCCCCCCCCACCACCACCAAAATAGTCCTTCTGGGTTGTTAAAAGGAGAACATAACAAAGTAAAAACACAAAGGGTGGGACAGCAGACGGCAAGACCTTCCGTGGGAGTGTCTGCGACTGTCCTCTGCACAGAACCGAGGGGGATGAGGGCTTGAGTTGCGGATCATTAAAGACGATCCAGCTCTGCATAACGAGGAATTATGACAGGGCCATGAGGAAAAAAAAAAAAGAAGAAGAAGGAAGGAAGACCTTCTCTAAAAGCAGTCTAGGGTTTTGACCATTTTTATCCCTGAAGGTAAAACCCTGACCCGGTGGCGACGAGCCATCTGAACTTTCCTGGTGGACAAAGTTACCCTTCTGTGTACACACTCAGTTTTTGTAGACGACCGAAGCGGTCCCGTGTGTTTGGGTTACAGAGGAAGGTACACACCTTCCTGTCATTTCAGGTTTTGTAGATGATGCTCTCGTTGACACAGAGCTCTCCTTGGTGTTCAGATTCTGTGCGCTGATTGCTGGTTGAGAGCGTGAGTGTTACAAAACTGGTTGAGATCCGGTAGCAGCCGGAAAAACTGAGCGTGTGCATGCCCCACGACCCAGCAATTCCACATCTAGGTGCCCCCTTCAGGCCGGCCCTTCCCACGCTTCACCTGCACGCGGATCATCTCGAGAACCGGTGGAAATGTAGGTGGGGAGGGGCGCCCGAGACTCTGCTCCACACTTGGAGCAGCGAGGCCCCTGGGGGTGATGGTCTGAACCTCGGCTGCGCTTAAGAATTACCTGGGGAGCTTTTAACAGTTCCGATGCCCAGGCTGCCCTCCAGCAGGATGAAGTGAGAATCTCCGTGGGCGAGAGACCAGGCTCGGGCCCCCATCTCCGTGTGATTCCAACGTAGAGCCAGGGCTGTGGACCAGTGCCGATTCCTTCACATGTGCGGGGTGGGCACGGACGCTCGGGTGTTCGCGGAGAAGTGAATTGTGTCCACGCCTGTGAGGGGGCCCGAGAACTGCTTAGTTGACACGATTGTTTACTCCCACGTGGGTTAACTTGGACACATCTTGAAAATACACTGGTGGGTACCCAGAGCAAATCAGATTCCGTTCATGTGAAGTTTAAAAGCACAAACAGCACCGGAGGCCTGGGTGGCTCGGTGGGTTGAGCGTCTGACCTCGGCTCGGGTCATGATCTCACAGTCCGTGGGTTCGAGCCCCGTGTGGGGCTCTGTGCTGACGGCTCAGAGCCTGATAGGGTAAAAGTATTCAAATATACGTAGGGATGTTGGGCACCAAGCTCAGAATGGTGGTTGCTTCATGGGTGTTGAGGCGGGGGAAGCTAGGAGGTGGATTCCATTGGATTTGAAGTCATTTCTTTCAATTAAAAAAAGATACGAGGGCCACCTGTTGGGCGTTCGACTCTTGGTTTCTGCTCAGGTCATGATCTCATGGTTTGTGAGTTCAAGCCCAGAATTGGAGCCTGGAGCCTGCTTGGGATTCTCTCCCTCCCTCTCTCTCTGCCCCTCCCCTGCTCATGCTCGCTGTCTCTCTGTCTTTCTCTCTCTCTCTCTCAAAATAAGTGAATAAGCTCGGGGTGCCTGGGTGGCTCAGTGGGTTAAGTGTCCGACTTCATCTCAGGTCATGATCTTGTGGTCTGTGAGTTCAAGCCCTGCATCGGGCTCTGTGTTGACAGCTCAGAGCCTGGAGCCTGCTTCTGATTCTGTGTCTCCCTCTCTCTCTCTCTCCCTCTCTCTGCCACTCCCCTGCTCATGCGCTCTCTCTCTCTCTCTCTCTCAAAAATAAAGATTTAAAAATTTTTTTAAAAAATTAAGTGAATAAGAAAAGAAATGAAATATTAAGGTGTGGATGGGAGGAGGGTGGGGGAGACAGAAGGAGGGAGAGACGAAAAATGGAAAGCAGAGAGGAAGCGGGCGAGAGGGAGGAGGCTCTGATGGTAGGATTGTCTGGAAACCTCTCACTGTTACTGCTGTTTACTTCCGTAAACTTAAAACCTCTTCCAAGGGCACACACCATGCCCGACTCTTGAGTAGCCTGAAACGTTAGTAAGACCAAACAAAGTTCTAAAGCTATTAGCTACGAAGTGATTCCAAAGGATGACTTGTCCCTACACCAGATTCTCACTCATTATGACCAGAGCATCGCAACACGCCTGACCTCTAAGGGCCTGTCCACAGAACCAAGGTCAAGGCTCTCGTTTTACATGTAAAAACAGATGCGGGAAGGGGATACAGTCTCTGGGGGTTGCAGCGAGTTGAAGGACCCTGGGATTCGAACTCTGGGCTCCTGCTCCCTACCTGGGTGTCTCCCATGTGCAAGTATTTTTTTCTTAAGTTTGTTTATTTATTTTGAGAGAGAGAGAGAGAGAGAGAAAGTTTGCATGCAAGTGGGAAGGGGCAGAGAGAGGGAGAGGAAGAGAAAATCCACCAGTGCAGAGCCCGATGTGGGGCTCGAACTCACAAACTGCAAGATCATGACCCAAGGAGCAGTCAGACGCTTCACTGACTGAGCCACCCGGGTGCCCCTCCTACCTGCCGGTATTTGGGTGCCCTAAATATCCCTCTGCCCAGGCTGTTTGTGTGGCGTGTTCCTGGCTGTATTTCCACTGGGGATAATACAGTGGCTGTCCCACTGGCTGTGTCCTCTGGGACTCTACCCAGGTCCCCTCCCATATGTGGCAGTGGAGTGGGATGACACTGCCTGCCTGAGGTGGGGTGTTTGTGTGCCATAGCTGTGCGGTGAGAAGGTCCCCCAGCCAGTCCCCTACTCCTGCAGGTGCCTGATAGGTGCAAAATCAAACTCTCTGCAGGAAAAGCAGGAAACCAACCGCTCTCTCTTGGAAATACCAACCCAGGGGCGCCTGGGGGGCCCAGTTGGTTAAGCGTCCGACTTCGGCTGAGGTCATGATCTCACAGTCTGTGACTTCGAGCCCCACGTCGAGCGCTGTGCTGACAGCTCAGAGCCTGGAGCCCGCTTCAGATTCTGTGTCTCTCTCTCATTCTCTCTCTGCCTCTCCCCTGCTCATGCTCTGTCTCTCTCTCTCTCAAAAATAAATAAACTTAAAAAAAAATTTTTTTAATGAAATACCAGCTCATATGGGGTGCCCGGTGGCTCATTTGGGTTAAGCACCGACTTAGGCTCAGGTCGTGAGTTTGAGCCCCCTATGTCGGGCTCTGTGCTGACAGCTCAGAGCCTGGAGCCTGCTTCAGATTCTGTCTCTCTGTCTCTCTTTGCTCCACCCCTGTTTTGCTCGCGCTCTCTCTCTCTCCCTGTCTCTCAAAAATAAACATTAAGAAAAACAATAATAAAAAAAAAGAAACACCAGCCCATGGGAGGCACTAGGGTTTTCGTTCACCTACGCTTGACTTCCAGTTTTGCGGTCAGTATTTTTCAGTATTTTGTATGAATGCTTTTTTTGCGTGACGGACGGTGATGAGCGTCTTCCTGATTTGTGTTCTGAGCTCTCGATGCCAACAGTTCCCTAAGGAAAGAAAATTTCCATGATTTTTTCATTTGTAAATAAATAAATAAAAATGAAACTAAGTGACAAAAATGAATAATAAAAAAGCCTGGTGCCTACGTGAAACTTCAGATGATCTGAGCCACGAGGGGCCAGTGGTGTTCCAGAACGATTCACTTTAAAGGCAGCGATTTCTGGGCGTGACTCAGATGGCTTTTTTTTTGTTTTTTGTTTTTTGTTTTTTTTTTTTTTTGTCTTTCCCCCAAGACACTTGCTTTTGACAGGGCACCGCGTCTGTTTGGAAGCCTGTCTTCTAGAACAGTGGGGAAGGAGCCCCTCCGGGAAGCCGTGGCTGGCGGGGGCCCTGCCTGGGATGTGGTTCTGCCCTGGAAATGCGTCTTCGGGAGGCGATTAGCTGATTGCTTCTGTCCCAACCCCTTTCAGATCCTACACTGTGGAGTACGGACCACGTCCGGCAGTGGCTGGAGTGGGCAGTGAAAGAGTATGGCCTTCCGGACGTCGACATCTTGCTGTTCCAGAACATCGACGGGAAGGAGCTGTGCAAGATGACCAAGGACGACTTCCAGAGGCTCACCCCGAGCTACAACGCTGACATCCTTCTCTCCCACCTGCACTACCTCAGAGAGAGTAAGAGGGTCGGGACGGAGATCACTGGGGTGCGGGTTCTTGCCAACCCGAGCTGAGGGGGTCCAGTCCAGTCTGTGACAGCTTCTTCCCGCCCTAACCCAGTTCTCACTTAGGATCTGGAAGAACCAAACGCTTACGAGGCCACGATCTAGGTACACGTGTGACAAGCGGTCAAGCGCTTTTCCCAGAAGCCTGAGGGGTCACACGAGGCTTCAACTGCCTCCCCCTGGGTCACCTCCACCAAGAGGATCACGTGGCAGAGGGGAGCAGAGCTTCCTCTGGTCACACATTATTGAGTCCCCGTGGTGTCCCACACTAAAACGGAAACAGACGGAAAGGCCCCCGATGGGAATTACGGGGCTCATCCTCCCTAAAGCTAAACCAAGCCCCCTCCCGGGCCCACCTGAGCACAGAGTGAGAGAAGTTTCCAGTTCGTATCATGACATGTGGCTTCACCTGACACAGTGGGAATGGCGTATTGGCGACTGGAGGCACGAATTCACCCGGTTTGCTGTATGGTTTAATTTTTCGGACATCAAGCATGGTTGGCAGGAGAGGGAAATAGCACAGCAGGGGGCTGGGTGTGGACTCCGGTGTAAATGCTTTGCCTGGCATCCCGATCACTGGTTCCCCGAATTAAATGTGGGCCCACCTAGGTTTTAACACGCTAACCAGCCGCAGGGCCATGGAGAGGTTTCCGAGCCGCTCAGGAAAGTAGGGCGGGGGTGGGGAGGTGTTCTTCTTCTTTCTTTCTTTCTTCTTCTTCTTCTTTTTTTTTTTTTTTAAGGAGGGTAATTCTCTCTCTCTCTCTCTCTTTTCATTTTGATGTCGCTTTTGTTTTGTTTTCTAGCTCCTCTTCCACATTTGACTTCAGATGATGTTGATAAAGCCTTACAAAACTCTCCACGGTTAATGCATGCTAGAAACACAGGTAATGCTGGGCCTGCCCCCTCCCCACAGGACACGCGCAAAGCCTTGTCCACAGACTGCACGCTTTCAAGGTGGATGGCGGGCCGGTCAGGGCATCAGGAAGGCAGAGCAGAGGGGATGCCCGAGGGGTTCTTGATATGCAGGAGGCTCTTGCTGAAGTACCAGAGCGGGCCGGCAGGGGGCGCCCATTTTGGTTTCTGAGCACTCCCCACCCCCTTGGACCATCAAAGGACTTCTTTCGACCAGGAGAGGCGCAGAATTAGCCCTTAGCCGTTGCCTTACCTCTCTTTTGCTGGATTACAATCTGCCGCTGTGCTGACTGTAGAAACTAAAAGCATGTTCGATATAAAGGGGGCCCTTGGGGTTCTTTTTTGTTCACAAAGGAACGTGTACTAGGACAAGCAGTTTTATTTTTTCCTTTTAGGAAAAGTCTTAGGCCACTTGACTCATCCTGACTTTGATCTTCTTGCACAGACTCTGGACGTTTGCAAAGGGCAGGAGGAAAGAAAGCTCGTTCGTCACTTTTCGGGAGCTTGGGGCTGAAAGGGAGACTGCGTTGTCATTTTGGAGGATACGAAATCAGTTACTAACCCAATCCCTGCTATCCCGTCTCTAACCACAGATTCTGCATTTTAGCTATTTATTTATGGCCTGAGGCTAGTCGAGTTGAACAGGATGCTTCATCCCCGCTAACCTTCCCCATCCCCCTCATGGTCGAGGCTGGCTTTCTGCGGATGAATGTGTCCGCGGCTGGCATCCGCCGTCTCCCTCCTGATAGAGACAGCTACCGAAGCCTGGCCACAGGCTGCTCACCCCACTGTGTCAGCCGGCAGGGCCCTTCTGCCACCACTCAGGCCGGGGCGGAAACCATCAAGGCTTGGGTAACCCCATCGTCGGCAAAGAAGCCGATTCATGGCCAGCCTCACACGGAAGTACAGCCGTGTTCCCAAAATGTGTAACGTGAGCGAGTCCGGTTTGGGTGTTACAGTGAGATAGATGGCTCCTTTATCTTGGTCCTCCAGATTCAGGACATTGTGCTTTTCATTGAAAGTGAAAAAAAAAAAAAAAAAAAAAGCTTGGAGTCAGTCGTATGCTTTTTCACTGTAGGTTACACACGTCAGCCTATTAATGACCTTGTGGCCAGAAAATAACAAATAACTTAGGCCGAGTGATTTCCCCTTCTTCAGAACCCCCTTGAGCGACACATTTTCTGATCATTTCACAGTTGTTTAGAAAATTTATAACAGTGAGTGACAGTTTCGAGAACGCTCTGCTTTCGTTACTAGTGTTACTGTTAAACGTAGAAGCAATCGAAGAACGGGAGGACCGATTCCAAATGGACTGAACTGCAGAAGGGGATTTTTTTTTTCCTGCTCACAACACGGGCAGTGGATTGAGACAGAGAAGGGGACACACGCATTTGAAGAGAAATGTGGATTTATTTTTAATAAGATCCATACATTCTTTGGCAAAAAAAAATATTTGTAATTCTTTGGGACTGTTTTCCAAGGGCTCCGTAAAACGTTTCTCTGGATTTTTATGCAACTTATAAATGAAAATACGCACCATAGAATTTTTTTTTTTTTATAAAGTGAGATGGTTGGGGGTGATGGGGGACACACAGATGCGCTTCAGCAAGAAGCCATACCATCAAAACACGGGACACTTTCTGGCAAATGGGACGCAGTATAGCCCGACATCTATTTCTGTAGTCGGAATCAGTTTCTGCCCCCGTTCGCTTATCCCTTCCCTCCCCCCCCCCCCACCCCCTGGGAGTCCCAGATGGCCGGCTCCAGGGGGTCCCCTCCCTTTGGTGTCACAGGGCAGAGTTGATTTGGTTGCAGGAGATCAACAACCACAACAAGAGACCTTCACATGTTTTGTCTTTCCTTTTGTCTGCAGGGGGTGCAGCTTTTATTTTCCCAAATACTTCAGTATATCCTGAGGCCACGCAAAGAATTACAACTAGGCCAGGTACGAAAAACACCCCTGTGTGATCTGTCCCTGCAGAGACATCCTGGGATGTCCCGTGAGATCCGTGACCTAAGTCACCAGAGTCAGAGGGCGCGGATCCTGGGTCTGAAGGGAGTCCTGAGCAGTCTTGTTCTGCCCCTGTGAATCTGGAGCCCAGATTCCATCAGACCGTTTCACTCAGAGATCACACTTCAGGTCCCTGACCGCAGAATTAAAAGCACATCGGCCCCTTAACTAGCTGCTCTGAAAGGCAGATGGGCAAAGTTGGCACCCTGGAAGCCCGGCGGAAAAGCACCCGCCCGCGCGCCAGGTGACAAAAGCATGCGCGTCCTCGGGGGAACACACGAAGCACGAGGCGTCCCCATGGTGTTAGTGATGGACTCTCGGCATGTCACGAGAGCCAGCGGTTCAGAGCAGAGGCATGTCATAGGTGATATTTACATCGGACTCTTTATGTCTTTCCTGATTGCTCTAGGTAATTGATTTTCAGGTCATGCGTGAAAGAATAAATATTACCAAGTGCTTACTAGTGACAAGCACAGTGTTACATTCTGGGCCAGACTTCAGAAAGCTTCCTGTCTGCTGAAGGCTGGCCTGTTCATTCCACGATGTCCACGGAGCGCCTCCTGGGCGTCAGCCGCGGAGGGGACGTCGGAAACCAGCTCACAGGCACACATCCAGGCTTTGCCTGAAGCTCTAGATGTCGCGGTTGAGCCGCCTAGAGCCAGAGATAGACTGACACATAAGTGTCGAACCTCAAGGGCTGGCAGCATAGAGCAGACACGCCCCTGAGACTCTAACCTGAAGAAGTTGAGGCATCAACTTTGATGGCAGAGGCTGTAGGACCAGCAGCGGTTGCAAACGTACCTTCCGTGAGAGCGGGAAGGACGCTCTCCAGAGGAAGGGCCACCCGCCACAGGAGGATTAGATGTTGCCAGGTGGGGAAGGAGGGGGAGGGCATTTCAGATCAGGAGCAGCGTGGCTCAGACCTCGGTCCCCTCACCAGGACTTGCACCGATAACACGCCAGCCCGCCAGCTGAGGAAATGGCGAGTCAGGGTAGGGGGCTGGTTTTTCCATCGTCATTCATGCCTCTGGAGTCATGCGTTCCTAGACCCAAGCTGTCGCCCTTTGACCTCTGTCCCACACCCAGACTACATAAGACTCCATTTGGATTGGTCCGGGGCATTAAGTTTCGCACGGTCGTTTCTTTCCAGTCAGGAGCTCAATAGCATGGGTGAAGAAGCTTCTCAGAGCTGTTCCCACCCTGACGCTGTCCCGTTACTTCCACAGAGCCTTGAGGCTGGCCATTCCCTCCTCTCTGACCTCAGAGGAAGGATTTGCGCCCCTCTTCCTGGGGAACACGGTGGAAAGGTTTAGCTAAAGTGCTTCGTTCCCTCTGTCATGGTGGAGACTTCACAGGCCATTTACTTGTGGATCAGATTCAGGGTCTAGAATGACCTGGACTGGCCCTGAAGAAACCCACCGTTCACCTCTGATAAATGCATCCTTGGGAGAACATAGGGAAGTATAGGAAGATCACAACGGTTTTGTGAGCATTTAAAATCCATTTCCATCCATCCTTAAAAGAAGAAGAGCTTTCCGGGAAGCGGCGGGCCACGGTTTGTTTGCTTGCTTTTGCTGGTTTGTTTGTTTGAAGCTGCCTCATGGATGCGTCTCACTGAGTCGCAGAATCCAGGGATTGTGAGCTGGGCTTGGGGTTTTGTCGAAAGGTCACGACGTTGACCAGATCCGTTGGTTACAGCCCAGTGGTCAGACCAGCTGGCTAATCGCTTGCTAGTACGTAGAACAGTGGATCCTGGAACTCTTTTTTCTTTATTCGCATCTGAAGATACAGTAGATTTGGAAGATTCAGCTTTCCAGGTGTGTGTGGGGGGGCGGGGCGCGCGGGGAGTAGCTGGGAAGTGAAGGCTGGGACACGCCTCCGCGCTCTGGCCACACTCTTCCTTGGGGCCTTGATTTGTGCGTGACCCGCAGGAGATCACACTTCCCTAGCTCCACCCCAGCAAAGTATGTTTCTGAGACTCAAGTTTGTAGCAAAAACACCTGTTTTGACGACCCCTCCTGTGACTGTCCAGGGAGATACAGATGCTTGTATACGCGCTATAAGGAAGTTGAATCAGACTGAACACGCCCGAGCTCTTTGCTGAACTATCCAGGGGTTTGACCTTGGAGAGGAGAGTTGCTTCTCCGCTTAGGTGGACTCAGGGATGGACCTTGAAGGATGCACTTGTGAGTCGGAAAGCCCGTCGGGGTGCAGGTGGAAATCTGGCACTGGCCCTGGGGAAACAGGTGCTGCAGGGCGGTTCCCAGACCGGCTGGGATCCAACTGTGTTCCTGGGCTCAGAAGTGTCTGATGCCGGCAGAAGAGGTGATGCCTGACTCCCCCCTGGGAAGAGGCCCCTGGGGCCCTTGGGAATAGAGACCCGAGTTCCCGTTCCCCTGCACTCCTGGTTTGCTCCGCCATGACCTTCATGGCCGCTCCATTTCTGTAACCCCCCAGCCATGGGAACAGGGGGCTTCCTCCACCCACGCGTGCCCAGTCCCCTCCCCCATGCTTCCTGTCCCTCCCTGCCTCCTCTCCTTTCTGCCCTGTGTAACCCACCCCCGGGCTGCTGACCCCAATCTCCCTTTTCCTTTCTTCCTCCTGGCCTTCCTTCCCAAATGGGTCACTTCTTCCGGGTCCCCCAACTGCTTACCCCATCAAGTCGCTGTGCCATTGCAACCGAACCCCACATTTGGCCAAGACTGGTGACCTCCCAGACAACCACACGTGGGCATGTTACTGCTTTGTCCATGTCTCTCCCTTCTCTTCCCAGGCTGGCTTCTATTCACTTTTCCCGAATGTTCCTGATTCAAAATGCACCCTCCCTCGTGATCCCTTTGTTGACTTAGCATTTAGATCCGTCTCTCTCCTACTCGTAAAAAGTGTTTGCACGTAGGCGTGTCATTTTACATTCTGTTTTTGATGATCATGATTTTAGGGTGCTTCATGTGTTTCTTGGGTTGCAGGCACCTTCCTTCCTTGCTGAACACGTGCCTTCGGGAGCCATGGCCCTTTGAGGTCTCAAGTGACATAAAAGACATAGGTCTGACCCACTGAAACTTGCAAGCTGGTTTTTGACCCCCTGCGGCATGTCAGGAGCAGTTTATATGAAAGCCATGGTGGGCACCAAGGGGGACATTGTGCAGCCCCGTCTCTCCTCCTCCACCATCACGCAGTCCCCAGAGCATCATGCACGTCTAGGATGTTATCCAAAGACACTGGAGGCTTGAGCCCGCACGTGCAGCCTTAACTTTCACTTTTAAGCCAGTGCCCTTCAGGGGTTTCTCAGAATCTTGAACAACTCCTCCTTTGGCATTCACAACTGAGTGACATTTCGACGTCACCCGTCAAGGCCAGGCAGCAAATGCACGTTCTCCTCAGTCAGGCCCTGTGGAAAGTCTGCATCCCGGCTCACGGCTGGAAACGCACCCTCTGCTTTCCCTCTGGTTAGACCGTAACCACAGAGGTCTGCAAAGCCAGGAGAGAAAGCCGTGCACAACGCTCCCAGGTCTCCATGTTTTTGATGGGGGATCTTAGAAGACCGTAGGAAGGTCTGGAGGAATACAGGAGAGGGTGACTCAGCCACATCAGGGCAGACTCCCAAACTTCCTTCCATTAAGTAGGTGTTTATCAGGTGGTTCTGGGCAGCAGCTCTTGGCCTTTCTCTTTGCATTAGCCTCTAGGTTCATGGACAGCAGGCAAATCTCATCTGTTCCTACCCAACCCAGCCAGGGCCCTTGCACACTGCTTTGCAGATGCCGCATAGATCCTGCAGAATGAAGATGAGCTCTCGCATGGTCCAAGTTCCGGTTCATTAAAAAATAAAGTGGGCGTGGGCATACTGTGAAGGCTAGAGGGCTGTTCCTCTGTAAGCGTGATGAAAGCAGAATATAAAACTTGGTGAACTTCACCCCGCAGGATGCAGCATAGAATCTATATGTTGTCTTGATTCACTGATGCCCAGGGAAGGGAGAGGGTGGGGGGAGGAGGAGTCTCTTTCCAAATCAAGAACCGATCCCAGCTCCCAGGAAATAAATTAAGGTGCTGGTGTGGAGGGACCCGATGCTTAGTCAAACTCCCGATTTTTTGTGTCGTGCTTTTTGGCCTGGATCATGGCATAGAACACGTTTCTTTGTTAACTCTGAGCTGCCCACGAATGGCTTTTATAACCTTCAGTTTTTAAACACACAGCCTGGTGCAGAAAAAAAGAGAACCAGAGCCAGAAAGCAGCCTTCCCCAACACAGGACCTCGTGCCCAGTGTGTGAGTTAGTTACCTTGAAGATCCCAATACAGGAGAGAATGAGGGTGCATTGAAGTGACCGCCAGAAATTCCGTGTAAAATCTGTTCTTAGTAGAAGTTCTGTGCCCTGCTCTCGCCAGGGGACACATGGCAAATGCGCTTGGAGTCGGAATTTCTACAGCAGCCCAAGGGCAGAAATACCCAGGGCTGGCCGTGCTGTGAGGTGGGGTGGCTGGAGAGGCCCCGGCGTGTCCTCCTGAATCAGTACGGCTTCATTCAGCCTTTTCCCAGAGTCACCTCCCTGGGGAGGGAAACTCAGTGCCCCCAGCGCGTGAGCGGCAGCTGATAAGGAAGCACTGGACCAGAATTTCATGAACGAAAACAAAAGCCGACTTATCTTCCGTGGCAATATGTTTATGAACATGTTAATCATCGTTCATATAAACATCTCAGATTCTTGGCTTAGAGTCAGACTTCGTGTTGTTAAGGTCCTGACTTATTTTCAGGGGAGGGTGGAACACAGTTATAGACCCGGAGAAGGGTTTTATGAATAAAGAGTTTCAAAATATTTGCCTCTTGCTAGTGGGGTGGTTAATTTTTTCCAGTCACATCACATGAGCAGTAGTAGCGGACCAGCGACCAACGGCCGTTCGTTCCGCTCGCATTCTCTCTGGGGAAGGTAACCAGCGTAGAACTCTCTGCACGCATTTTCTCATTTGTCCTGACACGCTCAGCGGTTCTGAGATCTGTTATCTGCGGGAACACAGATTCCTGCCTAGAAACATGTAACGGAGATGATCTAGAACGGGCTCGCTCTGGCATTGTTCAGTGCGCTCCCAGGTCACCCGGGACCTCGTTAAAGGGCAGATTCTGGCTCGGTCGCCCTGGAGTGAGATTCTGCCTTCCTAACCGGCTCCCAGATGTTACCAGTCTTGCTGGTCCGTGGGCCACCCTTTGAGACCTGGGATCGAGAACACATTTTGGTATTGCCTTGCTTTTTTTTTTCATGTGGTCAACAGAAGCCCCTTTGTCCGTGTGCCTGTCTGCTCCTGAATTCGGCTAGACGCTGGTACAGTAGTCCAAGTGTTCTTTCTGAGACAGTTCTCAGATTGAAACTCTGGCTGACCATTTTTTTTTTTTAGACAAAATTCAACCGGGTGGGTATCTGTGTGCGAAGGGCGCCCAGAGACTTAAGTTGACATTCAGCTGTAAATTGATAGCGGCTGCAGATTTAATTCCCGTGTGCAACCCCCAACACCAGAAAAGTGAGAATCTGAGGAGCCGAGTGGGAACGGCTTATGATCCAAAATGCAAAAATACCAGCTGAGAAGAAGCGGTGAGCAATATTGGAGTTAAATAAAAAAAAAATTTATCTTTTACCCAACCAAAGCTATAAAGGGTAGGATTTCACAGACCACACGAGCCGAAGTGCTTGTAGCCAAACAGACCAAATAAATTAAGGCAACTCTGTGTTGAATTTCACATTGCATTTCAGCGGTATGCTCTTTGGGATCCGAAAGTAAGAAGAGGCACATCTTTTTATTCTTTTATTTGTTTATTTTGAGAGAGACAGAGTGCGAGTCGGGGAAGGGCAGAGGCAGAGGGAGAGAGTGAACCCCAAGCAGGCTCCGTGCTGCCAGCACGGAGCCCGACGTGAGGCGTGAATTCACAGAACCACGGGATCATGACCCGAGCCGAAGCCAAGAGCCAGACGCTTGACTGAGCCACCGAGGTGCCCCAAGAGGTGCATCTTTTGCAACATAGGCAGACCCTTTGAGGACTGACCCGCCAAACTACCAGTCTAAAACAGGGTTACATAGTCTGTTTAAAGAGAGGCTTAAAACGAATTAGATTGCCTGCCCTGCAAGTGAGATTTGATAGCCATTTCCAGATGTCCAGCAGCAGAATACCTCAAGTATCTGGCTGTGGCTTTCGGTTGGCCCAGAATGACCCATGGCATGGAACTGAGCCCCCATCAATCCAAGAAGGCATAGTTTTGAAGTGGTTCTACAATAAGATTTCATGTAGAAATCACTTCGTGTGTGCACACTTAGTAAGGATACGCATGGCGATGTTCTGGAGTCTGTTTTAAGTTTATGTGTTTATTTTGAGAGACAGAGCGCATGAGCAAGGGAGGGGCGGAGAGAGAGGGAGACACAGAATCTGAAGCAGGCTCTGCACTGTCAGCACAGAGCCCGATGCAGGGCTCGAACTCATGAACCTGTGAGTTCACGGCCTGAGCCGAAGTCAAACGCTTGACCGACTGAGCCACCCGGGTGCACCTGTTCTGGAATACGTTTTTGAAAGGACCTTGAAATGACTTAGAGTCTTCATAATCGTTAACATAACTTGCACCGAGGGTGGGAAGGAGAGTTACTAACTTTGTATGTGCAAAGTGCACTGAAGATTTACGAGACGGATGACAATACGTTATGAACGCAAAGAAACCGTTGCATACACTTAAGCTCTTACCATCATTGCTAACATGTTGTGGGAACAATAGTATGCCGGTCTTGCGATTGGTCGCATGCAGTTCTTTTAGAGAACTTCTAAATTCATTTAGAGAAAGAGCTATAGCAGATATTTACATGGAGAAATAACTGGACAGTTACGACTGATTTAATAGGACTGGGTGAGGGGGGCCTGGGTGGCTCAGCTGGTTGGGCGTCCGAATTCAGCTCCGGTCATGATCTCTCAGTTTGTGAGTTCGAGCCCCGCGTCGGGCCCTGGGCTGACAGCTCGGAGCCTGGAGTCTGCTTCGGAGTCTGTGTCTCCCTCTCTCTCTGCCCCTCCCCCGCTCATGCTCTTTCTCTCTCTCTCTCTCTCAAAAAATAAACATCAACATTTAAAGACATATATATAACTGGGTGAGATTATAAAAAGAAATGAGGGGTGACTGAGAGAGGCAGATGGCAAGTAAGAGGATGAGGAGGCCATGCTCATTTCCAAGGAAGAAGTGTCATTTAGGGGATTTAGGGGCAGACCTCGAGCATGAATTGGTGGACTTATCAGATTGGTCAGCTCTGTTCTGAGTGGCTCATGAAGGTAACAAAGGGATGAACTTAGGTCAGTTCCAGGTGGAAGCAGGCCAAAGTAGATTGTAAGAAACTCTTTATGTGGTCTTGACCTGTGGTCGTAGGAAGTTTCCTTAGAAGGCTCAGGAAGCCCTGTAAGAATCTCTCAAGGAGAGTTTCCAGATCAACGGGTGAAAACGTTAGATCGATAAAATGAACAAAACAGTAATTTCTGAGTAAAACGCAAATCTAATGGGATACAGGTTGGGTATTTCTTTGGATTGCTGGATTTTCATCCACGGTATTTATTCTAACGGACGCAAAACAAAAAGCATACAAAATATGTATTACAAAATTACATTATTGGTCTTCCAGTCATTTTATTTGTCTTTGCAGATTTACCTTATGACCCACCCAGGAGATCAGCCTGGACCAGTCACGGCCACCCCACCCCCCAGTCGAAAGGTACGGTGTTGGCTCCCGTTGCTTGAATCTGCTTCTCACCAGGAGATGACCATTGGTGACGTTTGGTGACCATTGGTAGCGTGCTGATTTCTGCAGGGTATCTACGCTTTATCAGCATAAAATGTTTGTTCCTTTGGCAGCAAAGAGCAACTTGATCTTTAGATGCAATGATTCTTTTTTTTTTCTAAGTTTATTTATTCATTTTTGAGAGAGAGCGCGCGCGTGCACAAGCAGGGGAGGAGCAGAGAGAGAGGGAGACACAGATTCCGAAGCAGGCTCCAGGCTCTGAGCTGTCAGCACAGAGCCTGAAGCGGGGCTCGAACTCACGAGCCACAACATCATGACCTGAGCATGTCATGTCTTAGAGTAAGAGTCTTAGTCTTACTCTTAGTCTAAGAGTAAGACTATTATGTTAATAGCTAAGCTAATCGATGGGATGATAATACAACATCAAAGATGAGTGGCCAGATAGAAGTTATAACTAACTCTCTCTTTCATTTTGGGATTTTCAGCTGCTCAACCATCTCCTTCCGCAGTGCCCAAAACTGAAGATCAGCGTCCTCAGTTAGGTATGTTTCAGGGAACGTCTTGACGGCCATCGAAAAAGAAGTAGGCTTAGCAGCATGTTTCTAAAATGTGTCACTTCTAAATGAAGTTAATGTGATTTTGTCTTCTTTAAATTTTTTTTTAACGTTTATTTATTTTTGAGACAGAGAGAGACAGAGCATGAACGGGGGGAGGGGCAGAGAGAGAGGGAGACCCAGAATCCGAAACAGGCTCCAGGCTCTGAGCTGTCAGCACAGAGCCCGACGCGGGGCCCACACTCACGGACCGCGAAATCATGACCTGAGCTGAAGTCAGATGCTCAACCAACTGAGCCACCCAGGCGCCCCAAGATTTTGTCTTCTTTATCATGGCTCCATGCATAAAATATGGACCAAATTATCAGTCTACTCAGTAGGGATAACTCGAGATTTTGCTAAGACATTTCCAAACCTATGCAGTAAATATGGAAAGAACATTCTGCTTGCACACACGTCCCTTCTCTGTGACAGACAAATCCTTTTAATTTTACCCCCAGACCACATGCCGCAAGCCCGTACTCATGCCAGGCCCAATGCGGAACACCGCGGATTGGTGATATCCAACGGAACACCGTTGATATTGCCAGTGTGCTGAACAACGTGGCCGGTGTGGCCCCGGACCCAGTGGGGACATAGCACATGTTTGCCCAGTTTATGTCCTGGGATGGAGACAGCCAGGTGTCGGGAACCCCAAGCCAGAGCTGAGCTTAGGAGGTCTTTGGCAAGAAACTTCTCTCGGATTCCACGTGACATCTTATTCAGTACAGGAAGTGGTGCTGGGTGACTTTGGTGTGGGGGATACAATGACTCTGACACCTGGAAACACAAGTCAGGGGTATCATACCTGCAGTGACATCACACCAAGCCGCGACAAGGTCTCTGGGATTTGACTTCTTTTCTTTTTGTTGTAGATCCTTATCAGATTCTCGGACCAACAAGTAGCCGCCTTGCAAATCCAGGTGAGAGACTGCTGGTGGTTTTGCCCCTAACAAAGTTACCTTTTTGGCAGTGGCTATTTTGAAAGACTAACTTGTATTGGCGAGAAATCCTTCCAGCTGCACAAGGTGGAGTTTAGATCTCGTTGGATTATTTGCAAGAGGGGAAAAAAACTAAACGGGTCATGGAATCCATTAAGGTCTTAGCTGCAGCAAAGGGCAGGATCACCGAATCTGAACTGTATCAGTTGCCTAGGGCTGCCGTAACAAACACCACAAACCGGGGGCTTAGATGACAGATATTTACCGTCCTACAATCTGGAGGCCAGAAGTCCAAAATCGATGTGTCACGTGACAGGCAGCGTTTGTTCCTTCCGAGGGCCATGAAGGACGGATCTGTTCCGGACCTCTCTCCTTGGCTTGTAGACGGCTGTCTTATCCCTGGGTCTCTTTACCTGTCTTCTCTCTGTGCGTGTCTCTGTGTCCAGATTTCCCTTTATAAGGACACCAGTCATACTGGATTAGACCTACCCTAATGTCACTTTCACTCAAACAGCTCTGTAAAGCCCCTTTTTCCAAAAAAAAAAAAAAAAAAAAAAAAAAAAAAGTCACATTCTGAGATACTGGGGGTTAAGATTCCAACGTGTGAATTTCAGGGAGAGGGGACACAGTTCATCCCATGACACAGGGAGGTCAAACCCTATCCTAAAAAGGAGAACCTTGACTCCAACCCGAAGGCTTCAAATGTAGGATCATCTTCGATGAACGGTCTGTTTGTGAAGTTAGAGGCTAGGAGAGGGTGCAGATTCTTAATTGGCCCACTTGTGACCCGTACCTCGCCAAAGATCGTCACCTGTCATCACATTTCAGTGCCAACCAAACTGTCGTATTTGTTTGTATTCAGATGAGAACCAGCTGTGCTGGCATCCACTTCCGAAATTCACAGCATATGCTGAGGGTTTTCAACAGCACATTCAAATGCCAAGATGACACAGGCATATTGCAAGTACAAGCTGGAATGTATATTTCCTAAACACGGAGGCCAAAATAGGGTTGGAAACGGGAAAGTTCAGATTCAAGCAGCATTCGTCCCCACAAGGGAATCTGTGCTTTGAGAACACGAAATATCATTATCAAGTATCTGCAGCTTTGACATTAAATTTTAGGTAATGGTCACTGGTTCAGAAAAACCCCTCTGAGGCATGTGAGCCGTTAGAAGGGACTGTTTTAGGGGCACCCGGGTGGCTCAGTCGGTTGAGCTCTGACTTCGGCTCGGGTCCTGATCTCTCAGTTTGTGAGTTCGAGCCCCACGTTGAATTTGCTGCCTCAGATCCTTTGTCCCCCGCCCCCGTCCCCGCCCCTGCCTCTGCCCCACTCATGCTCTCTCAAAAATGAATACATATTTTTAAAAATAGTTTTTTAAAAAAAGGGACTGTTTATTACTCAACCCTGGGGACTAGACCAGGCGCTCAGTAATTATTTGTTGAAGAAACAAACGCGAGGAGTAAGGAGATACCGTCCTTGACCTTCGAGGTCCTCACATTCTGGTGGAGAAATGAACACGGGTGATTACAACACTGCCACACAGGTGCTTTGCTGTCAAGGGAGCGTCCAACTGGTGGCCAAGGCTCCCGGGTGTCTGGTCCCCCCCAATCCCGGGCTCAGCTCTCCATTTCGAACTGCTTCGTAACGGTTCAAATAAAAAGGATTACTATGTTGGGAGATTACTGTTATCAGCCATGCCCCAGGAAGACTGATCTGGCATCAGTGTTCAGGATAGATTAGAAAGAGGAAAGGAACAGACGTGGGAGCACTCTGGGGACTTTAATACAATCATGTGAAATAACAATCAAATAGCTCCCACCCTGTGGAAATGCCCGGGCAAGTGCTTAAGTCTGCCATGCCGCTGCATGACACAGCCCTGGGAGGTCATTATCTTCATCCTACAGAGGAGTCAGAGGTCCAGAGAAATTAGGTGACTTTCCCTGGGTCACACAGCCAATAAAACGGAAAGTCGCATTTGAACCCTGATTCTCCGTCTCCAGAGTCTGGTTTTATTTTCTTGCCCTGCACCGCTCCTGAGTGAGCCCGAGGGAGGAGGGAGGCCTTGGAGAATGGGGGCCAAGAGAATAGAAAGGAAGGATTTCCCTTGAGTTCTACAACCGTGTAGGTGCTGGGAAAATGGCTCTGTCCACAGTAGGTCAGCAAGTCCACTGGGAGCAAAGGACAGCCCTTTGTCCACTAAGACCATCCTCACTTGGCCTGGGGAAGATGGTGACCTCCAACCAGGGGCTTGAAGATAAAGACTTGTTTTACTCAGTTGATAATGATTAGGCTTCTTTCCATCTCTCCTCGGGCTGCACGCGCGTCAGTCGTATTCACGTGGCTTCCCCCACCCCCAAAACCAGAATGTCTCTGGTCTTTCTGGGGATGAGACTCCCTCTTCCTGTTTGACTCTGTTTTCCCATTCTCTGATAAGTAGGCCCTTCATCACTTCAAACTGCTGCCTTCGCTCTTTGTACACCGCAAACTTTTTAAATCATTTTAAGTGGGAAGGTGACATCGTGGTGTGTAAACGCACGAGAGAGTAACCGCATCTCAAGGTCTTGGTTCCAGATATTCATGTGACGTGCACTTGGGGCCATGTGTCTCCTGCTGAGAGGTGCGTCCCATCCCTGAACGATTACGTCATGGATCACACGTAAACCACACAGCCCCTTGATGTCCCATTAGAATGGCTGAACATGTATGTGGCTTCTCTAATGAACTGAGGCTGCCTTTCCATGAAGGCACCTTCTTGGGTTGTGTTCAGTGGCCCCCCCCCCCGGTGCTAACTGGACACTCTTTAATGGGGGGCATGAATTGTATCCAGCTTCGTGCAAAGCCAGAGACCAGTTTTAGGGATGTTTTGCCATTGGTTAGGAGGTAGGAGTGTCCAGTCTTCCACTTTGAACCTCCCAAGCCCCAGGCCAAGGGAAAGGACGACCTGGGGAGGACTCGAGGGAGTGGAGGTCAGGCCTGAAAGCAATGGTTCGTGCTGGGATTCGGGCGTCTGAGCTTAGAGACTGGGTTCCAACCTTTGCTGACATTGGGCAACATGAATCACTCTATCTCTCTGGGGTCTAATGTCCTCATCTCAACAGTGGGCTCCCTCACGATTCTTGGGGGGAATTAAATAAATACAAGTGTTCAGAATGGTATCGGCAAAGAGTAGGCTTTCGGTGGCCGTCAGCCAGCCCGAGAACACCATTCACAGTTTTTCACGGCCAACATGGGGTGCACGGGGAGGGGCACTTGGCTTCGTTCTCTCCTCTTGTAGCTCTAGGCAAGGTATGTGCCTCTCTTTAAACTCTGGTTTTCGGAGCACCTGGGTGGCTCAGTTGGTTAAGCGTCCGACTTCGGCTCAGGTCATGATCTCGCGGTTTGTGGGTTTGAGCCCCACGTCGGGCTCTGCTCTGACAGCTCGGAGCCTGGAGCCTGCTTCGGATTCTGTGTCTCCCTCTCTCTCTGCCCCACCCTGCTCGCACTCTGTCTCTCTCTTTCTTAAAAATAAATGAACATAAAAAAAACCGGGGTGCCTGGGTGGCTCAGTCAGTTAAGCGTCCGACTTCAGCTCAAGTCATGATCTCGTGGTCTTTGGGTTTGAGCCCCGCATCGGGCTCTGTGCTGACAGCTCAGAGCCTGGAGCCTGTTTCAGATTCTGTGTCTCCCTCTTTCTCTGACCCTCCCCTGTTCATGCTCTCTCTCTCTCTCTGTCTCAAAAATAAATAAATGTTAAAGGAAAAAATTAAAAAAAAAAAAACCCTCTGGTTTTCAGCTCAAACAAATCATGGTAAGACCCTTCGTGTGTTGAGTTTATCCTCACAGTGTCCTGGCAAGATGCTGTTACCATCACCCCCATTTTATAGATGAGGGCACTGAGGCACAGAACGCTAGGTGAGCTGCCCAAGGCCCCGTGCATGCCAGCACCAGGATCCAGCGGCGGTAGGGATGATTCCAGAGTGGTGCTTCCAGACACCGTACTGCCCTGCACTCTACCACGTCCTGTCTGAGCCACACTGAGCCCGGAGCAAAGCCTCCGCCCTGGGACGTGCCAGCTGCCTGGGGCTCGGCATGGTGGAGGGGCCAGGCTGTGCCCACGGGTTTCTCTGCCGCGTGCCCGGCGACGGCAGAAAGTGGCCTCCACTGGCTGCCACCGTGGTGCTTTGGGGGCCCCTCTCTGCTTCATTTCCTGCTCTGTCCCTCCGTCAGGTGGTGGCCGCTGAGCCCCGCTCTTCGGAGGGGGGGGGGGACACCCCTCCTTCTGGACCCACAGCTGCTGAGTCACTCCCAGCTCTGCTTTTCTCTGTGCTTTATAAACCTTTTAGGTGCTTTGCCCTTTTCTGCTTAGTTGTACTTCTTTGCTACTGTTACTTCTCTTCTCTTTCCGCTGCACGAAGAGACCACCTTCCTTCTAAACATAAAAGCATTGCCTTTCATTCTCTTCCAGGCGTACCCCTCCCCCCCTCCATCCCATTGGGTTCTCCTGTGGGCGGGGCACAACCAACATCATTGTTTCTCCCACCAATCCTGGCTTTGTTAATTACCTCACCCGATCCTGGGTAAAAGTAGCTACTTCTTACTGATGTTGGAAAGCCGCTACCAAGATAGGGTGAGAAAACAGACTGGAAAGGTTTTCCCAAAGGAGGGCGATGGAGGAAGGGGGGAGGTGGCCAGGCTGCCGGATGCCGGATCCTGAGTGTAAGGACCTCTCCTTTCACTTGTCGGCTTGGCCAGTGAACGGCCCAAGCCCCTCTTAGGCTTCCCACAACTTAGATATCCTTGTCTGACCTCCCCCTTTCTGTGTTCTCAAATGCACCTTTATCGCACAGGACATGTTTTCGTCTTCATAAATTGCTTTTGAAATTTGTGGCCACCAGGAACTCAGTTCATCTACCATTGGCTGAGTCCTCAGCAGCCACCGTGCCTCCTTGACAATTCTTGCCCAAGAAAACCTGCTCCATACTGCGGATCCAAGGGATTTTGTTACGAGTATTAAATTTAACAGTTAATGCTCTGGGCACGCCGTTGCATTTTATAACATTTACTTAAACAGCGATTGATTTTGCATTTTCCCTTTTGTTCTCAGGTTTGGAAGGTGATGAATTTTGTGTAAAGATCTCTTATGCCCATAGATCCTTGAAATGCTCAAGAGGCTGTGTCTTAAAGGTTAACGGGCAAAAGAGTCTAGTAAGAAATCGCGCGTCTTTGGATTTCCAGCTGCGCATTTAGATCTCTGCCTTTCTAGTGCTTCAGAAGCAGGAGGGGTATGAAACCACTTTTGTCCACTGGCTGTCTCTGTGCAGGTTCCTAAAGGAAGTGGGCAAGGGACAGATTCCTAGGAGCAATGCCAAGGTTTGAATAAATACCGGCCATGATTCTGGCTATCTGGGAAGGTCTGTGTGTTTATGCGCAATCTATGGGATTGCTTTCTCTGTGGGAGGACGTTCACAGTGAATATTTATTTTCAGACAACTCTACGTGTTTACGTAGAAGCATATGTTGGGCTGTTAAATAAAAAAATTTTGTTTTTCCCTATTCCCAGGTCATGTGTGGAATTTTTGTCAAGTAGTAATCCTTTGGTTACAATATGTATACTAAAACCATATGGTTTTCTCATACCATTCTTCATATTTTTTCAAATGCATATTAATGAGATGTTCGGGGCAACCAAAACTTGATTGAGAACAGTTTGAATATGCGGTTCCGAAAAAGCACAGGCTTCCATTGAGTTGAATGACAAGCTGTTAATGTATTTCAAATGTGCTGTAGAGTGAAAATGAGAATTTTCCAGAGCACATTCAGAAAAGGCTGACCTTTCTCACGATGCTGTTGCATGGATGAATTCACAAATACACCCATCTCCGTGTAGCCAGCCTGGAAACAAGGATGTAAGAGTTGGGCAATTTATGTAGGGAGTTAGCTAGGGAGAAGGGTTTGGGGGGAAGAAATTCTAATTGATTTTTACGCGACATCAACTCCCTGAATAGTTGCCAGTCATTTCATCACATCTCTTGGTAATTTGCTGATCGTGCAATAAAAAGTATTCTTTCGGGGGGCGCCTGGGGGGCTCCGTCGGTTAGGCGTCTGACTTCTGCTCAGGTCATGATCTCGCAGTTCGTGAGTTTGAGCCCCGCGTCGGGCCTTGTGCTGACAGCTCAGAGCCCGCTTGGGAGTCTGCGTCTCCCTCTCTCTCTGCCCCTCCCCCACTCATGCTCTCTCTGTGTCTCTCTCTCAAAAAGAAAGAAACGTTTAAAAAAGTCATCTTTTTGGGACAAGCCTGAGGCAGTGTTCGAGCTGGAGTTTGGGAGGAAAGCCAGGCCTCTTAGTTACTTTCAAAGCTTCTAAAATCTGTTCAGCACATCTTAGTTCCTCCTGGTGCTCAAAACTGCTGTCGATATTTACATGCTGCTTCCCTGGAGGAAGCCATAAGTCATCTTAAAATAGTGTAACGTGGTGGCTGGAACGATATGCCTGGATTTTTCTCGAAACTTAATAAGAGCTGAAAGGCACACCCATGTGTCTCTCCAGTGGGATCGAACACAATTCTGTGTGCCCCCAGCTAACTGAGATCTGGCTGATGAAGGTGGAGTCTCATTTGGTTCCCCAGAAGGGCTTGCAGTCACTCACTGCTGCAGATTTTCTTCTGGAAACTTCTGAACACAACTGGCATCGCAATGCGAGGGCAACCCGTGGATTTCCGTTACGATGCAGTTGCCTAAATACTGGAAATAGGTGATCTGGTTTGAAAAAGAGCCAACTTTTTCTAAACTTCCTCATTTTGAGTGGGTTAATTCTGTTCTAGGAAAAGTTTTGACAGAATTGCTTTCTGGGTGCCAGCAAAATGTTATGTTAGAAATAACGGTGTTTACTTCCATTCTCTATTTTTTCCATAAACTTTTAGAAGTTCATTTCCTAAATATGACTTTTATTATTTTACTTGACCTCGCCAATATAAATGGTGTTAAGTCATTATTGCCATCAACATAATGGCACTTTCTGCCTCGCAAAATAGGAAAAATAAACCCTTTCACCCCTGAAACACAGAGTTGGCTTGGCTATGCTTCTAAGGAAGTCAGACATGGATGGGACCAACCTAAACTTTGCCCCGTAGAAATTCTTTGCGTTGCATTACTGGGATCTGTGGATGAGCCCGATATCACCAAAGATCCTCAGCGAAGACCCTGTTCCCAAGACACAGAACTTGGGATGCCGATACTTGTGCAGGTGCTCAGTTCATTGTGTGTCTCTGGGAGAGAGGCAGTGATGAAGCAGACAGGGCAGGGGCGAGGCTGCGGGGGCTGGTGGCCTTAGCCGGAACCTTGCTCTGGTCTGGTCCTGCAAGGAGCTCACGAGTACGAACAGCATCACAGAGCTGGCCCCTCCTTGAGGCAGTGAGACGGGCCTGTGGTGCACGGTGTCAGCCCCTCTGGCTGGGGGTTGCCCTGGGGGGTCGCGGGGGGAGGTGAAGCAACTCCTGTTCAGCCAAGGGCAATATTCTGGAGAAGAGGGAGGAAGGCAGCCACCATCCCCAGCAGCCGAGGGACGGGCGCGCAGGCAGGTTAAGGCGTCTGCAGGGAACACCACTAAGCACCCGCTTCCGTCTCTGAAGAAACACTGCCTTTAGCTCGGAACCTGTTCTCACTGGTCTTCTGTTTCCTTCCCCCCGCCCCCCTCAGGGAGTGGGCAGATTCAGCTGTGGCAGTTCCTCCTGGAGCTCCTGTCGGACAGCTCGAACTCCAACTGCATCACCTGGGAAGGCACCAACGGGGAGTTCAAGATGACGGACCCCGATGAGGTGGCCCGGCGCTGGGGAGAACGGAAAAGCAAACCCAATATGAACTACGACAAACTCAGCCGCGCCCTCCGCTACTACTATGACAAAAATATCATGACCAAAGTCCACGGGAAGCGCTACGCCTACAAGTTTGACTTCCACGGGATCGCCCAGGCCCTCCAGCCCCACCCTCCAGAATCATCTCTGTACAAGTACCCCTCAGACCTCCCTTACATGGGCTCCTATCACGCCCACCCACAGAAGATGAACTTTGTGGCCCCCCACCCTCCCGCCCTACCCGTGACCTCGTCCAGTTTCTTCGCCGCCCCAAACCCCTACTGGAATTCGCCAACCGGAGGTATATACCCCAACACTAGGCTTCCGGGCAGCCACATGCCTTCTCATCTGGGCACTTACTACTAACGACCTGAGGGACGCCTTTCCCAACAGCATACGATCACCAAGAAATTGCCACCAACTCTATCGGAGAACGTGAATCAAAAGTGCCTCAAGAGGAATGTAAAAGCTTGACTGGCGCTGGGGAAGGAAGCCAGGGACGAGATCCAAAGACTCTTAACGGGAGGGATTTACTCAAGTATTACTCCAGGAATAAAGAGGATGCGAAAAATGTAACGTTATCTGGACACCTCGGGTGTGGACCCACCTTGTAAAAGACATTGTAAGTAGAAGCCTGAAGAACTCACGAGGACAGAGTGCCAAAGAAAGCGTTCTTAAGAAGCGTATAAACTTCAGAGGGGAGTTTGGGGTCCCGCTAGCGCAAACGGGGACTCAAGTACAGTGAGAGTGGTAACACAGCCTTCCCCTGACATACCATTTACATGTCATTTTAAGGAAAACTACCTGTATTTAAAAATAGAAACATATCAAAAAAGAAAAGAGAGAGACCGTGGCCCGTCGACAGATACCGAGATGGAACTCAGTAGAACGTGCTGTTTGGGTGAAATCAGATGCGTTCCGTTCGGGGGAGAGCCACAGCTCCCGGACGGTATCAGGGGAACTGAGCCCGGCGGTGGGGCCGGGGCCGTCTGCGGACAGCGAGCGTGTGGTTGTAGACAGAGGGCTGGAGGAGGTGCAAGAGAAGGGAGCGGAGGAGGAGGAGGAGGCCAGAGGGCTGGGGGAGACGCTTGTCAAGCAGTGGAGACTGGACTTGGGACAGTGCAGAGGCCGGAGACTGAGTCCGGAGACTTGCGGGTTCATTGGTCGGTGCCCTACCAAACCCAGTGTTAAGAGGAAGAATATGGCGTCCAGGACGAGGGGAAGTAGTAGAATTCAGGAACAAGAATACGCATCTCTCTTTTTTGTTTGTTTGTTTGTCTGTCAAAAGAAAAATTTAACTGGAATTGTCTGATATTTAAAAGAAACATTCGGGACCTCATCGTTATGGGGGGGGGCTCTGTTCCCCACAGGGTCAGGTAAGAGGTGGGTAGCCTTCTTCGATGCTGCCATCGGAAACCATCTAGGCGTTTGGGTTGGGCAGAGGCTCCGGGTTTCCTTTCGAGTCGCAAACGCTGTGCGTTTGTCAGAATGAAGTATACAAGCCAATGTTTTTTCCCCCCTTTTTATATAATAATTATATAACTTATGCATTTATACACTACGAGTTGATCTCGGCCAGCCAAAGATACACGACAAAAGAGACAATCAATGATAGAATGTGGCCTTGAATTTTAACTCTGTATGCTTAATGTTTACAATATGAAGTTACTAGTTCTTAGAATGCAGAATGTATGTAATAAAACAAGCTTGGCCTAGCATGGCAAATCAGATTGACCCGGGAGTCCGCATTTGCACTTTGTTAGCGACTGAAGTTGCCTAACAGAGATGTGTGCTGAACTTCGGGTCTTGTGTTCTGGTTTTATTTTGTCGGGGAATCCGTGCAAGCGAGAGCCAAGCAAATAGGATGTTTGGCGCCCAAACGGTGTTGGCCTCTCCAGGCCCTTCCTGCTCACTCTCTCTTCCTCCTCGTCTTTCTGGAGCAGACGACCAAAGGTTTCACGTTGGAACCTCCATGTGTGTGTGCCCAGAATGGAAAGAGGCCTCTCGAGCGGGGGTTGTGACAGAAATTCCAGAGAAGCACCTGGTCACAGATCACCCTCAGTCCCTGCCAGGATCATAAAACATTGGTTGAACGGCGAACCGATCTACTGCTCTTAGCACAAACCGTAACCTTGTTGGTCAATAAAGCGTCGTGGACAGCCAGTTTCTCACTTTACAGGAACAAGGGATGGCTTCTAAGTTTACCACTTGGCTTCCCTTTGAGAGGCCCTGGCCGGGTCCACAGTTGCCTTAATCTTCCCACGCTGGGATGATCTGGGCACTGTGGTTTGGGGTTCGCCAGCCTTGAGCCTCACGTGTCCGCAGACACTACTCCTACGATCTGAAGTCGTTGGTTGCCCTTGACATCTTCTCTCTTCTGTGTGTGTTACCTGCCCCCAACTTTGGCCAAGGTGAAGGCGGTTCGAGAGGTGGGATACAAAGCAAGGGAGACGCACCGAAATCGAACAACTTCTTAGCCTGAGTCGGTTTCTGAACTGGCCCATTTCATAGCCGTCTTGGGGCTCGTTTCGCACTTTGTAAGTCTTTCGCTATGATTAAATCAAGTTGCCAAACCTCTGTGCTATGGATATTTTGGCAGTGGTCTTTAAAGTCAGTAGGATCCGATTACCAAAGCTTCAGACGCTCTGCATTACTTGGATTAAAAGAAGTCCAACCATCAATCATTTTGCGGCAGCTTGGGAAAGGCCCATAAAGTGCCTGTATCTCCTGGGGGGGTGGGGGGAATAAAAACATGAAAGCTGGCAGCTGGGGTGACCCAAACGTTTCTAATGGAAAAAATCCATCATCTCTATTTTGAAATGCAGAGTCAAAGACACCTACATTTTGCATATAAATACGAGTTTACTCAGATGATCACTCCATTCCCCTCCTTCAGAATTATATCGTGAGCAAAATCATAAAAATAAGACCTGATTAGCATATTCCATTGTAGCACATGTTTCCAGTTAGGCTCTCCGACACCCACCCAGCCCAGATGATTAGCAAGCTTTACGACAAGCATGAGCAGCCGAGATGATTTTGGATGACACGATACTCCTGTGTTCTCCCAAATAAATAATTCTTAAATTACATCTCAAAATAACATTCGCTATCTGCTCCTGTCTTAGTCTAACTCCAAAGCACTCTTCAGTTCATATTCGTAATTACACGAAGGACCTTTTCCTTCTCAGCTTCTCCCGTTTCTTCGTTTGCCCTGATGTACCCTCCTGACCCCTGCATGGCATCGCTTCTCCCAGCGAGACATTCGTCCAGTTTTGTCTTAAATGGCCTTCTGGGCTTTGTGGAAGCCCCGCCGTAGCCTTTTGGGTACTTGGTAGCATCCCTGCTCTTCCCAAATCTCAGGCAAGACTTCATTTATGCTCCCAGTCTGCTGCCTTTGCCAAGTCTCGAAGACTCCGTGGTGAAACCATATGTCGGGACTGATGCATTCGGAGGAGGTGTTGTCCCTCCCAAGCGCCTGTCTGTGCTGCTGTGGCACCTGCCACCTGGGGATGAGGGCCCAGAGGGGCTTGCCTTGGATAGCGGGCACGGCATAGACTCCTAAAGCCCTGGAACTGGGAGATGACGGCAAGTGGGGAAAACACGGGTGTCCTGCAGGCTCCCAGGTGGACCTCTAACTGTGGATACAGTGTGATTTTATTATTTTTTAATGTTTTTTTTTTTTTTTTTGAGAGAGAGAGAGTATGACAGAGCACAAGCAGGGTAGAGGCAGAGAGAGAGGGAGACACAGAATCCGAAGCAGGCTCCAAGCTCTGGGCTGTCAGCACAGAGCCTGATGCGGGGCTTGAACTCACGAACCACGAGATCATGATCTGAGCCCAAGTTGGACGCTCAACCCACTGAACCACCCAGGTGCCCCCAGTGTGATTTCTTAAAGCCTGGTTTAATTGCTCTCTAGTCACTCCACCCAAACAGAAGCTCTGGGGTGGCTAATCAGAGGATAAAAAACACTTCGTACTATGCAAAGTTACATAGCAATTTCGGTTCCTTCTCTTTATCTTAACCTTGGTTGTAAAAATTTGTCAAAAGATTTTCAAATCAAATGAGGAAAAGGCTGGACGTTGAAATCAAATGCGAAACATAGCTAGAACTTCTTTATCAGAGAGCCATGGTTCTCCAAGTGAGGTCCGAGGGCCAGCATCATCAGCCTCACTCGGGAACTTGCCAGCCATGCAGATTCTTAGGCCCTGCCCCAGACCTTCTGAATCAGAAACTCTATGGGTAGGGCCCTGCCGTGGGTTCTCTCAAGCATACTGAGGTTTAAGACCCACTGCAGTGGGTGGACAGAGACTCTGTCTCCAAGCATGAGGTTCAGTGGGAAATCTCTATCCTGTACCGGTTTTTCTGTGGCCACTTGAAAATCTACCACCAGGGGAACCAATTGCCTCTGGACGTGTCCTCTTGAGTTACAGGCCCTCTGAGCAGTTCTCCTCCTGACTGATAAGTCACCCCCATGTGTATTAGTTACCTACTGCCGAGTAACAAATGACCATGAACTCAGCAGTCTGAAACAAGGCACAGTAATTATGTCACAGTTTGTGTGGGTCAGGAGTCCAGGCACAGTGTAACTGGGTCTTCTGCTCGGGGTCTCACCAGGTTGAAATCAAGGAGTCAGAAGGGATGATGATCTCCCTTGAGGCTGGGGTCCTTTTCCTAGCTCACTGGTTGTTGGCAGAATTTGGTTCCTTGCAGTTGTAGGACTGAGGTCTCATTTCCTTACCAGCTGTCACCTAGGGATCCCTCTCAACTCATAGAGGCCACTTAGAGTCCTTGCCACATGGCCCTCTCTGCACTAAGGCAGTTGCTTCTTGGAGGCCAGCAGGAGCATCTCTTTCATGTTGAATCTCTTAGACTTCTTTTAAAGGTTCGCTTGATTAGACGAGGCCCACCTACGTTAACCCCCTTTTTAAAATTAACCCAAACTTAGCTCATTAGAGACCTTAATTGCATCTGAAACTGTCCTTTTGTCACAGAATATAACCGAATCATGAGAGTGAATCATATTCACAGGAGCTGCTCACACACCAGAAGTGAGCACTATGTAGGTAGGGCATCTACACTAGAGGACGGGAATCTTGGCGGCCATATTAGAATTATGGCTACATACCATGGATATGTTGCCTGCCTTCTACCTTGTTCTAAGCACCGCTGGTCAATGAAACCTCCCTAAAATGCACATTGCCAAAAAGACCAGCCACAATTCAGTAGCTTTGTACATCTGAAGCCATGTGCTCCGTGGCTCCCTCTCTCCCCTGGCAACATGGACCTCTTTCGGCACGTCTGATGCTCTTAATCTGACTAATCTGAAAAGCTTTATGTTGAACCTGGACGGGCTAATGCTAACTGTTCAACGATATCTACATATTCTTTTGATTCTAGCTAACAAGGAACCCAAGTTATTTCTCTATGCAAAGAACCATGCACACTTTTCTAACTTATTTTAAACCGATTTTATAAAGCAAAATAGCTTCGTTCATTTTCTCATAAACGTTTTTTACAAAATATTATTCTGTTGAGGCAAGCCATAATAATATTTGATTGTGATTTGTGCCAGACATTTTGAATTACAGATTTATGGAGGAAGCATGTTAAATGTAAGAGCTTTATGGAGACAAGAAACAGAGGCGCTTTTCATGTTCCATAGACACACAGCATTCCTCCTAAAGAAAATACTACAGAATGGTAGCCAGAATTTCATTCCGAGAGAACTTCATAAAAAAATGGTTTTGAGATTTTACAACGTCATGACTGGCTGAGTGAGCCCAGCCAAAGAGTACTCATTAAAAGATCAACACTTAGGAGCCCCTGGGTGGCTCGGTTGGTTGAGCGTCAGACTTCGGCTCAGGTCATGATCTCACGGTCTGTGAGTTCGAGCCCCGCGTCGGGCTCTGTGCTGACAGCTCAGGGCCTGGAGCCTGCTTCGGATTCTGGGTCTCTCTCTGCTCTTCCCCTGCTCATACTCTGTCTCTCAAAAATAAATAAAGATTAAAAAAAATTAAAAAAAAAAGATCAACACTTATCTGGAAGGAAGATCCCAGGGACAAACCCCACGCCTCAGTAGGATGAGGACATAGAAGGTACGCTGAGGACAAACTCCAGTAGGTTGTTTGATAAACGGGTTAGATGAGGACAATGGGTTATATGCTGAACGCAGGATCCTAAAGAGCAGGCTGAAGGAACAGGGCTAGCTTAACACGCTTACCGGAACTCAGTGATGTTAGGACCCACGCTGTGTCAAAAACACCTGAGAACAGAAGCACGTGTGAAAAGAACCTTAGGGATTTAGCGATATGCAGAATGACCCACATTTACTGAGCTAAGGGCAGACGCCATACTGAGCACTTCAAATGCATTATTTTATTACTTCTCCCAATTGCCCTCCTGATAACATATTAAAGATGAAAATGCTGACACCAAGATTCAACAATTTACCGTGCCTTCCAGAGATCATACTTGCCCCTGTGCTGACTCTCAAACCTCTACTCTTAATCTATTTTTCCTCGTCTTGATAGGACATGGCAGGGGGTAGGGGTGGGGGGGGGCATGGTATGACTACTAAAATTTGCGTTGCATTTTCTAAGATGGATTGTAAAATAGGAGTTATTTATTCCATTTTGAACCGATTCCAGCATCATTTCTGGACATAACACTTGCCGAGGGACACAGGCCAGCTAGAGCAAGCCCAGTGGAGAGAGAGAGAGAGACGGGGGCAACGAATGAGCTCAAGGCTATGCCATGAAGGAGTTACTGAAGGCACCGTTCAGTGTCTCTCATGGAAGCAAGGTTGCTTTTAAGGTCCATCAACACAGGCCCCAGCGTGGTGCATGACAATATTAAGCTGTCAATAAATGTCTTGAGCTGCATGCATGAGTGAACATGCGGAAAGGTAATGTGTGGACCAAAGGTGCACTCAGCAGGGATGCCGACTGGGCAAACTCAAGGAAGAACCTTTTTTCTTTTTTTAATGTTTATTTATGTTTGAGAGACAGAGTGTGAGCGGGGGAGGGGCAGAGAGAGAGGGAGACACAGCATCCGAAGCAGGCTCCGGGCTCCGAGCTGTCAGCACAGAGCCCGACGTGGGGCTCGAACCCATGAACTGTGAGATCGTGACCTGAGCGAAGTCAGAGGCTCAACCAACTGACCCACCCAGGCGCCCCTCAAGGAAGAACTTTTCAACAGAGAAGCTGCCTCTGGCCCAGGAGTTCCTGGATGTGGGCATGCTCACTGGGGACCACGTGACTCTTCAGGTATTTAGCAGCAAATGGCAAGCAGACTACTTGGTTGTTTCGGACTTCTTCACTTCTTTGCAGTGCGGGTTCTACAAAATGATTCCACGTCATACATACACGTACCTAGATCAGGGAAGAGGGTCTGAGATGCGTGACAGCCTAGGAGTCTCCTACCACTTAGTCTTAAGGGCATGAGCACATGTGGGGGTTAGGTGTCCCATAGGTACTAGAGTCTTCCTGAATTTACTGGTGGTGTGGCCGTGTCTTCAGGCTGACTTGGAGGTTAAAACACATGGTATCTGTCGACAACACAGGGCCAGGTGCATGGCCACAGCCGCCAACTGGTGGGGCCACTGAACCATCCCTCCACGTTTCCTCTCTGGGAAGAAAGACCAGCCTCCTACAGCACTTTTTCATAAAGGCATACATGGGGGGGGGGTGCTCTTGGTCACAGCCTGCTCAGCATCAGACATGGCACAGCGAAAAATGTGTCAGGCTGCCCTCGCGACACCCTCAACCCAGCTCCAGACAAACCATTCCTGCCTTCCAGCTGGCATGGCAGGCGGGCAGCCCAGGCTGCTGGCCTCTTAAGACTCTAAGGAAGGGGTGGAGGCGGACGTTAAAGAATTTGGGGTAGAAGTTATGAAGCTCTTTGGCAAAGTCTCTTGATTAGAAGGTGAGGAAGAACTTGGGGGAAGGTTGGCAGGGGAAGAAACCACCTGGCTTCTTTAAAGGAGGCGACCCCCAGGGAGAAAGATCCTTTTTAGAGGATAGGTCCCGCCTCTTCCTGTGGGAGAGAGCGGAAGGGACAGGGACGGAGCGAGAGGAACTGGGGGAATGTCCTCCTCCCCTCCACACCCTTCCTGCACCCTGCCGGAAACATGCGTAGTGGAGAAGAATGGTTCCGTCTTAATGGTGGAACCAACCTCCGCTCAGTCAACGCGGCAGCTCTCCTTAGAAGAAATGCCTGTTCTCTTTCTGTCTTCTGACCTGACACTGTGTCCCTGTCTGTGCTTCTCCTCATTTGCATTCATGTGGCACAAAGCGTTTTGAAAGTGGGATTATGCGATGGTCGCTGAGTTTTAAACCAATGCTGTCCGGTCCACGCTTACAGTTAAATTGCTCTCTTCCAGTTAAGAAAACACCAACGCGTTCTATGCCATTGGCTCAATTAAAGCTGAGAGCTTGTTAAGATCGTTTTATTCAGTTTCACCTGGCCGTGAAGCAGGAGAAAACGGACTTGAATGAAGGTGTGTCTGACTGCCGAGCGTAGGCACTGTGCTGGTCTACCTCTCCAAGGAAGCTGACTTAAGGATACGATCCTAGGATGGACGGCCGTCACAGGACGGCCAGACAAACGCTTACTCACGCGATGGTGGGAAGGCAGGTGGAGGAGGAAAAAACCAGTAGGAGGGGAAGACAGGTGGAGGGAGGCCGAACAGTGAATGCGTGATGTCCAGCTATGTGTGTGTGTTGTTGGGTGTAGCTCTGGCCGGCAAGAGACTGAGCTACAATTATTACCGGAGGCCTCATGATAAACCCGCAGTGGAGGTGCCCGTGAACGACCCCGGCCTTCCTATGGAGTGTCACACAAGTCACGTAAATAAGTTCTACAAAATGAAGCCAAATCGGTCCAGGCTACAGAATATTTAGCTTCGGTTGTCGGCTGTCTTTTGAGAGGCCAAGGATTCTTGGAAACTACATCTTCCGTTAGTTTTCTTGGGAAGTCTCTCTAAGGGTGCTTTCTCTGTTTACTGCTGGTGAACCTCTCAGAATGTCCCCTCTTCTTTGTCAAGTTCTTCACCCCCGTTCCCGCTTTCTTCCAACTGTGGACCAGACTCTATAGGCGTGGTTTTTGGAAAGGAATATTTTACCATGATTATCGGAATTCAGTATAAACCCATGAGGAGCAAGAATGTTGGCTTCCATTTTTCGAACATTTCTTTTGTGTCTTCAGTTCACAGCCCCGTGAGAAGCGCAGAAAGGTGTGACAGAGTTATGGCACTTGGAGAGATTATAATCTAGAGGGAAATGAAAAGGTACATGAAAGTCTCCGGTGTAAGACAGTGTATGATCTACATGTGAATATTACAAAGAAGGAGAGGTCATGCTAAGTGCGCTGCTTAAGGAAGGCTTCCTGAAGGGGACGGTATTTCAGGAGGGGGAGATTTTTGAGGGATACACAAGTATCCATTAGTATATTTACACAAGTGCTCACCTTTGTGTGTAATGATGCATGCCTGTTTTTTTTTTTTACAAGTTAAGATACCTGATCTTAACTCTCGGCATCTTATTCTTTCAACCTTAAGTCCAAGATAGATTAGCTTTAATTGTGTTCCGAAGGTTCTTGAGGAAGGAATTATTGAGAATAATGTGTAAAAGAGATAAGAATAGTGCTAAGACAGGAGCGAGGTTGGGAGGAGTTACCCCAAGAATGGGAGAAGATTATGGTCTACGGGATTCACCGGCAGTGGGGATCTACACCATCATGAATGTGTAGGCACTGAAGTGATACGAATTCAGAGATATGGCTTATGATGCCCCTAGGGAGCTGGAGCCCAATCCTGGAGATTCCAGCCCTATTATGGACCCTGCTTGATACTGAAGCAAGAATCTCTAGGGTTTGGGGCAAGCTTTCACTTCCAGGACGTGGAAATGGAGGGACCCATCGTGATGATGACATTCAAAGATTCAAAGTAAGTCCTCACCCATTCTGGGTGGAGTCAATTTCATTTTTATTGTATTTTGTTTAAGTTTATTTATTAGAGAGAGAGAGCACAAACGGGGGAGGAACAGAGAAAGAGTGCACACAAGTGGGGGAAGGAGCAGAGAGAGGGAGAATCCCAATCTGATGTAGGGCTTGAACTCACCAACCATGAGATCATGACCTGAACTGAAATCCAGAGTTGGATGCTTAGCCAACTGAGCCACCCAGGCGCCCCTCGTTTTGATTTTAAAAGAAAATAATGCAGTGTCTTACACCAGGTTCATATTCACGTATCAATATACTTATCTCAGTTATTGGTAACACAAGTGGAAAAAAATCAGGAAGATGTAATATTATTAACAAACCTGCCCTAATGAAGTTAGGGAATTATCCTCAACAACTAAGGAATAGACATTGTTTTCAAACACATACGGATCATTTATAAAAATCTCCATATGTAGGCTTATTAGGCAAGTCTCCACACATTTAAAGGATTAAAGTCATAAAATACCTTCTCTGACCCAAATTATGTTAAAGACCATTTTTTAAAAAGTCAAGTAGAAAAATTATACATAAGCAATATGCTAGAATTTTTCAAAAAAGAAATTATAATGGAAGCTAGAAAGGATGACATCATAAAATGAAAATACATATCAAAAATTTGTGGAATGTAGCTAAAGCAGCATATAGAAAGAAGTTTACAGTCTTCAATGGTTATATTGGAATAGAAAAATAGATAACAATTAGTAGGCTGAACATCCATTTTTAAAACTTAGTGTAAGAACAGCAGTACAAACAAAAATTTAAAAAAAAAAAGAGAGAAAAGTGGATATGTACACATGAGGGCACAGCGTGAAACTCAGACTCAAAATATAATTAACAACAGAAGTTGTTTTGTAAAAGATTAATCAAATTGAAACATCTCTGGTAAAATTTCTTAAAAAAGAGAGAAGATACAAATTAAATAATAATTAAGAATGACTAAAGGAATTAAACTATGGTTGTTATAGACTTTTAAAAGTTGAAAGTGTCCTGCAAACCAATTTATGCCTTTTCATTTGAAAATTAGATTGAATTGACAAGTTCTTATAGAAAATAAAACAGACCACATACGATTGAAGAAGTAGAAAGCCTGAATAGTCTTACAGCCATTAAAGAAATGGAACGACTCCTCAAAAATCTGCCCACAAAGAAACCTACAAGCCAGATGGCTTCATCGTGAGATCAACCAAATATTCAAGCTGAAAATGGTTCAAAAATTGCCCAAAATATTAGAAGGAATATAAAAAGAAGAAACAATCCTCAATATAATTTATAACGGTAACATAACCTTGATAGCAAAATCAACAGACGGTACGAAAAAGCCAATCACACTTGTGAATGTAAGATACAAAAATATTAAGCAGTAGTAGCCAATAGAACTCAGCCATGTGTAACAAAGAAACGACATTATAACCAAGTTGGGCTTATCAAAATAATGCAAAGTTGAGTAAACGTTGGCAAATCAATTAATGTAGCCCCCACATGAGCACACACAGGAGCAAATCATCATCACACACAGAAGCAGAAAATGTGTTTAATATAATAAAACCTCACTATGTTATTAACTATTAGCAAACAGAGAAGACAATGTGTCTTCTTTAACCTGGTAAAGGGTATCTATAGAAAACATACCAGCAAATGTGGGACTTAAAGGTTTAAAACTGAAAGTATGTTTGATGTCAAGAACAAGAAAAAGGTGCCTAATATTACCATTTCTGTTCAATGTAATTTTGGAGGTCGTCACTAGAATACTAAGGCAAGACAAAGAAAAATTTAAGGAATAGTTCATTATACACAGAAAATATGGCTGTGCATATAGAAAATCCAAATTAATCCTTAGGTTAATTTTTTGAATTTCTAAGAGTTTTAGCAAAATTACTGAAATAAAAACTCAATTACATTTCTATGGGATACATCTAGAAAATTAAGCTTAAAATGTATCATTTACAACAGCATAAAAATATGCAGTATCTAAGAATAAATCTAACAAACATGTGCAAGATCTCTATGGAAAAATAATAAAACTTCATTGAGAGACATCAAAGAAGACTGAAATAAAGAGATGAATCACATTCATGGATTTGATGATTCGATGTTGTAAAGATGTCTATTATTTGCAAAATCACCTAGACGTTCACTGCAACTCCTGTCAAAAACTCCCAACAGTTTTTTTTTTAACTTTACAAGCTGATCTCTAAAATCTTTACAGAGAACCAGATTAACCAAGACGTCCTTGAAGAAAACACAGCCTGCCTACATTTTATGGTTTTTTTTTGTCCTCCGCCGTACTAAATCTTAGAATGTTATAGTAATTAAGAATCAGAGTGTGAGATGGCTCAAAGAGACAAAAAGACCAATGGAAAAGAAGTCCATAAACAAATTCAACATATATGAATACCTGACGTGATCACAAATGATAGTGAAGATCCGTGCTCAAAAGATGGGCTTTTAAATAAATGGAGCCAGAACATTGGAAATCATGTCAGGAGAAAACTACATCGCAGCACTATTGAAAACCACACATAAAAGTCCATGACACGTGGCTAAGAACTAAAATTTAAAATTCAAAAGTGTAAAGATTTTCAAAGATGTTACAGAAAAACATGGTCATGACCTTCAAGTGCAAAAGGATTTAATGACAGAAAAACTACAAAGTATAAAAGAAATATTGATAACATTTTCTATACGAAAATGACGAGCTTTTTTCATTAAAAGGTACCATTAGGGTACCTGGGTGGCTCAGTCAGTTGAGCGTCTGGCTTCGGCTCAGGTCGTGATCTCGCGATTCGTGAGTTCGAGCCCCGCGTCGGGCTCTGTGCTGACAGCTCAGAGCCTGGAGCCTGTTTCAGACTCTGTGTCTCCCTTTCTCTCTACCCCTCCCCCACTCATTCTCTCTCTCTCTCTCTCTCTCTCTCTCTCTCTGTCAAAAATAAACATTAAAAAAAATTTTTTTAAAGGTATCATTAAAGATAGCGAGAAGACAACTGCACGATGGGAGAAGATATTTGTGACCCATATAGCCTGCAAAGTACTAGCGTCCAGAATGTACAGCCATTACTAAGTCAATCAGAAAAAAAAATGTAGGTATGTAAAAGAATTGAATAGCTCACTTCTCAAGAGTGGACACATGATAGACAATAAATGTATGGACAGTGCTCAAGCTCAGGGTAATCTAGGATACGTACAGTAAAACCAAAATGGTACCCATTTACCCCCACCATATTGGCAAACGTTGAAAAGGCCAATCATGGGGCACCCGGGTGGCTCAGTTAAGCATCCGACTCCTGGTTTGGGCTCAGGTCATGATCTCGTGGTTCGTGAATTTGAGCCCCACGTCGGACTCCGCGCTGACAGTGCAGAGCCTGCTTGGGATTCCCTCTCTCTCCGCCCCTCCTGTGACCTCTCTTTCTCTCTCCCTTTCTCAAGATAAATAAACTTTAAAAGAATAAGAAAAATAAAAAGTCTAACCCAAAGCAGTAAGGGTGAGGGTGTAAAACGAAGACAGGCAGGGCTGGAAGGCATGGGGATTGATAGAGTCTCCTTGGAAAATAGTGTGGCACTCTTTGGCCTTCACTGTAGAACAGATGACGTGTATACCCAAAATCCCGTTAGGGAAATTCCGAAGGAAATCAAGAACCTCCCACTAGTCCACTAAGATACATGAACCGCAATATCACTACAAGCATGCTTGTAATGATCAAAACTGGAGGCAGCCCAAGACTCCATCAACATTAGATTAGATAAGACAATTTTGGTATATCTACATAATGCAAATAATGACTTAAACTCACACGCTTAATACTGAGCCAAAGAAGCAGATAGCAGGAACGCATATACAATATGGTTTCATTTATTTAGATTTCACAAGCAGGCAAAGACAAACAACGTATTGTTTAGAGATGGCGCAACGATGTTCAAAAGATAAGAACAGAAGCAAGAGGCTGATTATTTCAAAGTCAAGATCGTGATTACCTCTCAGCGGAAAGAAAAGAGATGGGGTCAAGGAGGGATGCAAGGGTATTTTAAAGACCTGGTGATGTTTTATTTCCCGTCGTGGTGGTGATTTCTTTATTTGCTATGGGTAGTCATTTTAAACGCTCATCTGTATATATGATGTATCTTGTCTTCCAAACGCTATGCCAAGAGGAGGATAAACAGACTAAGTCACGGTTTCACACGCATCAAGAGTGGGCTCCTGTAGGAACAATGTTTAGCAGCCGTGGGAAATGTGGTCCACTCTGATGGTTCTTGCACAGGATGTTCCATTTCCTCTGCGAGACGGCTTAGAGTTCACTTTGGGCACAGTGGGTTTTGGTATTCCCCAGAAGATTCATTTCCTCTGCCCAGTGCTCTCTGTTGGTTAGTTATTGTGGAATGTCTATGCGGCATTGCGTCTGTCTCTATGAGGCCCCTGTGATTGTCCTCCCTTCGAGAGGTGGAGCTTAATTCCCCACCCTTCAAGTGTAGGATGGACTAAATAACCTGCTCCGACTAAACAGAATGTGGTAGATGGGACAGTGTGTGTCTCCTGAGATTAGGTGATAAAAGGCATTGTGACTTTCTCCCTGCCTTGTCTCTTGGCTAACTCATTCTGGGGAACGCTGGCCGCCATGTCATGAGGACCCTCAAGCAGCACTAGGCGGTCCAAGGTGTGAGGAACTGAGAGGTCCTGCCAATAGCCAGCCCTGTAGCCCCAATCAAGCTTGCAGATCAGCGTGTTCTTGGTCAAGATTTTGTCTGAAATCTCATAAGAAACCATGAACCAGAACCACCCAATTAAGCTGCTTCTGAATTCCTGATGCACAGAAACTATAAGGGAATAAATGCTCTTGTTTCGACACACTAAGTTTTAGGGAAATTTATTATGCAACAAGAGATAACTAATGCACCTTGCGTTCTCAGGATTGATTTGGACCCAACCTATATATTGATTTGGACTTTAAGAATGGCTGAGGTGATATAGCCTGGTTTGACCTCAGATCTGCAAGGTGCTTCCTCTGCTTCCGAAATATCTTCGGCTGATTCTTATCTCATTCCACTCTCCAGAGTTGACTCTCCGGTTTTCTGAGACTAAATAATATTGCTTCTTCCCCCAGATGATAAAGGGGTCATTATAAAAGCCTAAGACTTTGAAATTCTGGGTTTTGTAGATTGTAGTTGAAGTGGTGTGGGCTTTCAAACCCCACAGGCAAGCACGGGGTCCTACCCTTTGCTGGTTGTTTGACCTTGGGTACGGCATTAGCCTCCAGGAGTTCTCGCTCCTTATCTGTTGGTCAAATGCCAGTCACACAATTAAATACATGTCACTTAGGATTAAGTTTGGCCATGAAAGAAGAAAAACAATGGCTTTAATCAAGGTAGGATTTTGTGTCTCTTCCGTGTCAAAATCCAAAGGTAGGTGGTCTAAGGATGCTATGATATCCTTGATATCAGGAAACCCAGGATCTTTTTGTGTTGTTGTTCTACCATGTGTAGTTATTCTGGTCAAAGATAGATGCTCCAACTCCAAAATATTCACTGAAAAAGCAGAAGTTGGACTTGAACTCTGTATCAGGGTTCTACCTAAGAAACCAAACCAGTGGGATAGTGTGTGTGTGTGTGTGTGTGTGTGTGTGTGTTTGCGGGTTCCAAGGAATTAGCTTCTGCCGTCATGGAAACCAGCTGGGGAAGTCTCAAATCTGGTGGGCTGGCCAGCTGGCTGGAAGCTCTTGGGCAGAAATTCTTCTTCAGTTTTCTCCTAAGATCTTTCAACTGATTGGATGAGGCCCACCCAGATTATTAAGGATGATCTCCTTTCCTTAAAGCCAACTGCTTATAGCTGTTAATCACACCTACCAAATACCTTCAGAGGGACACCTGGATTAGTGTTTGGAGACCTGTCAGGAGTGACAGTTGCAGGCTACAAGTCTGGTTAAGATTGAGTCACCACTTCTTGGTTTCCTGCAAAGCTCCATGAAAACTGCTACAGCAGAGTGCTCGGGGGCGCAAATCAGGTCCCCTCTGCCATGTCACAGGAACCACGTCTACAAGGCTTGCACTTGGAGCCCCGGTTTGCCAGACGAGGGGCCGGAGCTCCCTAAGCATGAATCTGAGCGTCTGGGACAGGACCGGAGATGGAAGTCCTGTCACCCCCCAGCTCCGGTCTTGCTGGGAGAGGCAAACTTAAAACCCCTCTAGGGGTGGGGATCCCGCTCTTCAGCCTGATGCCAGGGCCCGCTAGCCCTCCGGGCACTGCCACACAAGTGCAGCAGGAGACGCATGCACCTGCTTCCGCTGCTGACTCCATACGTTTTCTCCAGTTCGCGCTTTCCAGCAGGCCCAGCGTGTGCGATCAGGCTGTGCGTCCTTGAGTGCCCGGTCAAGATAGAGCTAATGAAGAAGGGACAGAGAGGAAGAGGGACGCAGCACACGACGAATGTGCTCACTTCCCATGGATGCACCTAGCAGCAGGGAGTCTGAAGAGGGCGGTCATGATTCCGTTTACGGAGAAAGAGCCAGGGAAGGGATTGACCTTTGCAGCAGGGCCCCCGCTAGCCCGCTGGCACACAGGGCTCCTTTGTGCAGATTAGAAAAGGCACTCGCTCTGGGCAGGCAGCCTCCCAGGGCCAACGACTCACGGCAGCGTGGCCCTCCCCCCACGCCGAGCCAGCCTCCACTCGCCCCGTAGGGGTGCATCGTTCTGCGGTGCCTGGACATCTCAACCCTGTGCCACGGCACCGTCTGTCCCAGGACCGGCGGCTCTTTCTTCCGGCCTAAGTGACTCGTGGCTGAACGTGTCCTTTCAGAATCCGGGCCGGATTCACGGGGGTAAGTGCGGGCCACCCTCTGTTACGAGCGTCTGGCCTGTGCTCCAGCCCGGGGATAGAATGCCACGTGAAGACAGAACCCCGCATCTTGTCCGTGTGGACGCCAGAAACACTCCTGTCCGGCAACCTGAATGGCAGTCCTTGAGGGGTTCTGGGCTTGGGCCTCACAAAGACCTGGAAAAGATTTACTGACATGACCGTAGCTACACTTTTTAAGGAAAACTGAATACGGTGTATTGAATACCTCTTATTTTCACATATAACGGACTGTAAGGGATACAGACGGAGGACCCCTTCCCGTTCTTTTGCACAAGGGAGCCGCACAGGACTTTTAGTTCTAGAAGCTTCTTATCAGGCCAAGAGTACAACTCAAGACTTCCCATCAGCTCTGCAAGGCTCTGGGTGATTTGGCCCTGCCGGCCGCCTTTCTTATTGTGCCACAGACACCCGTGACCTCGTCCGCAAAGCAGGCTTCCTGTTCTGCAGCTCTCAGGGAGGCCTCCCTGCCCAGTCCCGCAGCCCCTGGGCTGTTTCCTCTCCCTAGTGTCCTCTTCTACGTTCTGGATTTCCATCATCATCCCGGCTACGGCCTCCCTGAAGGAGAGTCCTGGCCCAGGGCAGGGGAACGCAGTAAGGACCTTTTTACTTGTAGATGATGCTGATTTGGAAAGTTCGGGGTAGATTTCAGGCAGGGATGCACCCTCTCCGTCGGCCTCAATGTTGGGTGGGCTCATTTTACATCCTATCAAGGTAGTTGCCCAAACCAAACTCCGGGCTTCCAGATCTCTAAGCTCCACTACAATTGATATTTTGGGACAAAAAATTCTTTGGTGTGGGGGCCGTCATGTGCACTGTAGGTGGTCAGCAGGATCCTTGGCCTCTCCCCACCAGATGCCAGTCATGCTGCCCCTTAGCCCCAACAAGATCTGCAGACATATTTCCAGTGAGCCCATGAGAGACAAAGTCGTCCCTGGTTAAGACTCACTGGCTTGCGTCACGGCCTTTCAGCCACTCCAAAGGAAAAGCACTTCTTGGGGCACCTGGGCGGCTCAGTCGGTTAAGTGTCCGACTTTGGTTCAGGTCATGATCTCATAGTTCATGAGTTCAAGTCCTGCGTCAGGCCCTGTGCTGATTCGGATTCTGTGTCTCCCTCTCTCTCTGCCCCTCCCTCACTTGCTCTCTTTCTGTCTCTCTCTCTCTCTCTCTCTCAAAAATAAATCAATAAACATTAATTTTTTTTAAAGCACTTCTCTTTTCCAATATTTACAAGAGGACTAACTGGAATTATTCCCTGACTTCGGTCACACGTCCACCCCCAAACCCATCACTGCAGCCAGAGAGAGGCCAGTCTGAGCCATGTGCCCTAAAAGTAGGGTTGGTTCACACTCCGATCTTTGATGGGGGCGGGGAGGAGCTGTTACCCAAAGGGTAGTGAGGGAACCGCCAGGGCAGAGCTATCGCGAGATCAGCAGGAAGTCTCCCCCCAGGGCACACGCTGCTGTTCCCACAGGTGCAGAGGTCTGCACCGGGCCCATTTCATGCCAGGTCAGGAAAGCTCTCGGAAAGTGCGGATGATTTCCGGACTTTTCCATAGAGCGGAGATCCATAGCTGGGGCTGGGTAACCTCTAAATTGCATTAGCAAAGTCCCTTGCATTTATAAATTTTTCTGGTGAGATGGTCCGTTTCTTTCATCAAATCCCCGAAGTTTGCCATCTCCCTGAAATATTAAAGGCAACTGTTACAGAGGCCGACCTCCTAATTTCCAACCTTTCATTTAAAAAAATTATTACTTTATTTTATTTAAAAAAATTTTTTTAATGTTTATTTATTTTTGAGAGAATGAGAGACAGAGTGTGAGCCGGGGAGGGGCAGAGAAAGAGAGGGAGGCACATAATGCGATGCAGGCTCCAGGCTCCGAGCTGTCAGCACAGAGCCCAACGTGGGACTTGAACTCAGGAGCGGTGAAATCATGACCTGAGCTGAAGTTGGACGCTCAGCCCACTGGGCCCCCCAGGCACCCCGTGTGTATCTTCTTAAAATCAAAAAACCATGAATATAAACTTCTATCTTCCTTTACCTTTTATATGAAATATAGCAGAATACATTCCCTTTACACTGCTGTGTGTTTTGCCTTTTCCACTTAAAAATGCATCCCAGAGGGGCACTTGGGTGGCTCAGTACGTTAAGCATCCGACTTTGGCTCAGGTCATGATCTCGCGGTTTGTGGGTTTGAGCCCCGCATCCAGCTCGCGCCGTCACCGCAGAGCCCACTTTGGATCCTCTGTCCCCCCTCTCTCTGCCCCTCTCAACCTCCCTCTCCCTCTCTTAAAAATAAATTAACATTTAAAAAATGTATCCCAGAGGCATTCAGTTTCCATGAAAGCTTCCTGGTTTGTTTTCATAGCTGCATGGTATTCCAAGGCTTGGACGTACGATATTTTACGTGACTTCTCTATTAAGGAATTTTTTACTTTTGCCAACCTCTTGGTTACCCAAGTAACACTGCCATGAGGAACCTTGGACACCCGGAGGAGAATCAGCAGAAGCCAGAAGTGGTAAATGGATGCGTGTTTCAAAGGAGCAGTTTTGAAAATATTTGTAGTAAGGATTTCAACCCTACATACGTTTGACATCACCTCGGGGCATCTAAAAACTCCTGATACCCAGACCCAGCTTCCAGAAATTCCAATTGCCCCCATCTGAGGTGGGATCCGGGGGCTGGTCCCTTTACAAGTTTTTCGGGTGCACTGAATGGACAGGGAAGGCTCAGAACCGTGAGGGGAGGGGGGCTGAGAGCGCGTGGAAAGGAAAGTATTCGTGGAACAACACTGGAGAGAGAGGAGAGGTTGGGGCTGCCTGCTCTGTGGACTTTAGCAAGATAAGCGGGTCAAAGGCTTTGAAGATGTTTAGGTGTATTTAGCTGGGTTCTGTGTTATGTGGCTCTGCCTCCTGTCTCCCTTCGAGTGACAAGGCAAGGCCCACATTCCTTTCCGGGGGGAGTCTGTTCCACTCCACGTCTGTTCCACGTGTGGTCGGCAGGGTGGGCTGGCAAAGGAAAGCCTGCTGTTACTCGGGTAAAACATCCTGCTGGCCCATCGGCTCTCCATGAGGAGTCGGGCACTCTTACAATCTTCATTTTGTGGAGGAGGAAGCTGGGACTCAGAGAGGTGAGGCGGCCTGCCCAAGGTCACACAGCTCAGAAATACGAGATTCACACCCAGGCCTGAGCGCCGAGGCTTCCTGCCAGAGGAGACCAGCGTCCTTCCCTGCAGCTGTCAGGACGATCAGACGTGTGGCACTTGCTGCTTGCTGTTTGTCTGTTTCCCTTTATCTTTTCTAGATCCTGTCCTTCCCTGGCCTCTTGAAACTTTGTCCACATCAGCTCCCACAGGGTGAACCAGGCTAGGTGAGGGGTGGACTGTCATCGCTCCCCTACAAGGGGACTTACCGGCCCAGCAGCTCACCGGCCTTTGGCAGGAAGCACTATAGGAATGTGGGGGGTGACCTGTCCCCGGGAGCTTCTGTCGTGGCCACTGATAAGGGCTGGGCGGGCAGAGGTGGGAATGTGAACCATCAGCCGCCCTGGCTCACAGTGGGAGCGTGAGTCCCCCTCGTGGGACTGTCCCCCCGCCCCCCATCCTGATCTGAGGTTGGCAGAAAAGGGACTCTTTCTTTTAGACCAGGCTAGGACCTTGGTGAGGCACGTTGGCCATCAGGGCTCATCAGTGTAACGTTTCTCCCGTGCTCTAGAACGCAGCAAGATCTGGGGGTGGACAGTGTGCTGGGCTCACCACCGCCCCCCCCCCGCGCCCCCCAGCTGAGAGCCTGGGCGGGGCCTGGGGAGAGACGGGATTGAGCCTGTGGGCACACACACTTCTCTTTCTGAATGTATGTGTGTGTGTGTGTGTGTGTGTGTGTGTGTGTGTGTCTGTATGTATCCCCGTATGTATCCCTGTGTGCATGTCTGTGTGTTTTCACGTGTCTTTGTGTGTGTGTCCAGATGCGTGTATCTGTGTCTATGTTGCTGTGTTTGTGTGTGTGTCTCCACGTGTCCACGTGTATGTATCTTGTCTGGACCCTTGTGTGTCTGCGTGTGTCTGCATGTGTCCACCTGTGTGTCTGTCTGTCCCTCTCTCCTTCCTGCGCCCCGGCACCTGCCGCTGGGCTCCGCAGCGCCGGGCCAACCCCGTCGTGCCACCAGGGGGCGCTGGAGCCACGTGCGTCGCCGCTTCCGCAGGGGACCAAGGCCGAGTCCTGCCTCCTTTGCCTTCCTAACTTGGAACGCTTTCTCTTTAAGGCTTCACTTGCCCCTCCGGAACGTAGAGGCCAGTTGTTGGGTCATCTCCCGACGCTCCCGAAGCACCAAAGCTCCTTTTTGTGGACGTTTAAGCTGAGGCGCAGCTGTCCCGGGTCTGGGGACAGAGGGAGCCTCAGTTATAAATGTAATGAATTATAGAGTCAGACTCTAAATGTTCATCGAATGTATAGCCTGGCTGAAAATATACCCTACAGGTTCTTAGGAAAACCGTGTAATATTGGCCCTGTTTTCCAGAGGTTGGGCCTAACGTACCATTGGAGGAGGAGGCCCTGAGGTCGTGGGCCGTGCACCTGCGGCGGTGGGGATTAGACCCGGCAGCAGAGCTTGAAGCGGGCGCCAGTCACACGATCCGACTTAGGGGACACGGGGGAGACACCGGGCAAGGGGCTCTCGTGGCCATCCCCCGGCCGCAGGGCTCCCTCTTGCGGGAAGCTGAGCGCGGCCTGCCTAGGCCTCCTTCCCAGCAGGCGCGCTCAGGACCCCGCGGGCACCCCTCTGGACACCTACATCACCGCACCGGCCCCAGGGACACTTCCTCCACCGACGCCTTCCGCCTTCAACCCCAAACACCCCGGTTGGTCCCCTGGCCTCGGGGAAACAGGTCTGCTGACCTGCAACGGCCAGCGCGCGAGCGTCAGGACGTCTGTCCCTCCCGCCCACAGCTGCCCTGTGAAGAGGGAGACACCTGGAAGCCCTGGAATTCTGTCTCCTCCCCGGGGGTCCTTGTGACAAACCTGGGGCTTCACCAGGATGTAAGCAGTTTACCAAAGGAATTCATGTCCAAGTTCTTCCTTCCGACAGACTGCCTCTCTCCCCTCCCCATGTTCATCTGTCCTCACGTGACAGCTCGGGTCTGTTGGGTCTGTTTCAGACCAGGGGCAGAAGTTTGGTGGGCAGTGCGGCCATCGGGGCTCATCAGGGAGCCCAGGGTTTGTCCCCAACTCTGGAAAATGCAAGATCTGGAGAGGCCGGGGTGCCGCGTGCAGGTGTCCCCGCCAGCCTGGGCAGGGCCTGGGGGGACACTTGGGATGGAGCCTGTGGACACACACTGCCCTTTTCGAATGTCCGTGTGTGTGTGAGTTGTGTGTGCGTGCTGTGTCTGTTGTGTCTGTGTGTGCCCATGTGTGTATTGTCTCTGTGTGTGTCTGAGTCCCTCTGTGCCTGTGTGTGTGTGTGTGTGTTGAGTTTCCCTGTGTGCGTGTGTGTATGTATGTTGTGTGTTGTGAGTTTCTGTGTGTGTCCACATGTGCGTGTCCACCTGTCTGCGTGTGTCGTGGGCTGCAGTCCCAGAGCTCTGATGCCCCGGAACCGTCCTTTCCAGAATTTGGAGCGGGTCCCCCGAGAAGAGCCAGCGCTGGGAGCTCTGGGCCAGCAGACCCCCTGGTGGCCCCCGGGGTCTGGGCACAAGAGTCATGGAAACTGGGAGCCTCCTGCAGACTCTGCCCCGGCTGTGACTTCCCCGACACGGGCGTGATCCCTGTGTGTGCATTCGAATCCGTCCCGCATGGGGGCTGTGTGTGATCCCGCATCACAAGAGGGAGGCGTCAGGTGCCGGGGGCCACGGTCAGGGTCGTGTTTCCTGAGAAGCAGCAGAGAAGTGTCTTCCTGGTGGATCCAGGGTCAGAGCACACAGGCGTGATCCCCGGTTGTGACCGCCCGAGTCGGTCGCACGCGCGGTGCATTACGTGTCCCGCGGCCCCAGCACAGTCTGTGAAGGGGAGTTTTGCTTTCTCCGCCCCTCGGTCGGATGTGGGGGGTAGGGGGGGGGGGCTGGGACGGTGGGGCAGTCACGGCCCCTGGGGGCTCCCAGTGGGTGCGGCGCTTCTAAAACCGAGGCTGCAAATCACCGAGTCTGTGTGTTACCAATATGCCTTCCCGAGCGTGGCCCTAACTGCTTTCATAGCGCCCTCTGCACCAACACTGGCCTGGTGGGTGACCCGACAGGTCAAGCGAAACCATATTCCCGCCTGGTAAGCGTTGTAGGAGGGAACGCGGCCCCTGAAACCCCTTGATGGCAAACACTCAGTTCTCGGTCCGCCACGGGCCTCTTCTAAGTGCTTCACAGGCACTGACGCACCTAATGCCACCACAAGCGTTGGCGTTGGCTTCTGCCGGCGGCTTTGTTTTCCGGATGAGGAAACGGAGGCACAGAGAGGTTAAGTAACTTGCCCAAGGTCACACGGCTGGAGAGGGATCGGGACACAGGCCGCCTGGCAGCAGAGGGCAGGACCTTGACTGCTCTGCTCCCCCCGCCCGCCGCTGCTAAGGTGTAAGAAGGAGAAACCCTTCGTGTTACGGGGCCGAACATAATCCTCCTAGAGAATCAGCCTTTGAAGGTTTGAACTGAGCTATAAAGTTAGAAACGAGGACGAAAACTCCCTCGAAGGTACCGGTCAAAGACCCAGAGAAACTAGGCAGGAGCGGTTGGGGTGGAAGAGAGGGGGATAAACGTGTCCGCCAGGCCCTTACAAGGACAGAGCGAAGACCGGTTCTCCGGGAAGAGGGTTCAGGTCAGGCAATCACAGCAGCAGCCCAGCCGAGTCGGTGCGGCTCTCGTCCAAGAGGTGGCGCTGTGTTTCCTAAAAGGGAAGAGGCTAAGGGCTGCGGCTCTCCAGGCCCCCCTGAAATGCTGAGGTTCGTGGTTGGTTCCTGGGGTGGCTTGAGAGCAGGAAAACCTTTGCTGGGATCCCCAGGGGGGGAGCACCCCCGGCGCCTGCAGGTGTTAGACCCGGAGAGGGGCGTCATCAAAGCCCTCCTAGCAGAGCCAAGGTCTCAGGCCTTGGGGCCAGCCCGGGGTGCCCTTGGCCTCGGGCAAAGACAACTGCGTGCACGAGTTCAGAAAGTCGCCCGGTCCTGTCGAGCTCGGCTGCCAGGTGAGCAGTCCCCCAAAGTCCTAATCTGCGCAACGACGACTCTACTGAAGAGGCTCTAGGTTTTTAATCCCCAGTGCGTGGGCCAAGAAATCAAGCCCAGAGGTAGGCAGCAGCCAGGATGACGCGGCCCGGCGCCTGGAGACCCTGCCGTCCCCGCCAAGTCCCTTCCCGCCGCCACCGACCACCCCCCCCCCTCCCCCAGTCCCCGCCTCGGAGCACCGAGCACAGGATAAAGGTGCCTGTGCCCAGCCCCCAGCCCCGGCGGCGCTCTGAGTGTTACAGAAAGAGGGAAGGATAAATCCCAGGTGCGAATTTGTGTTCCCAGTACTTGTTCTCCCCTGAAAGGTGGAAGCCGAGCCGAGCACGGGAGGGTTTCTGTTAGCTGCATGGTGTTCCGGCTCCAGACCGCGGTGTGACCGCGAGCCACGCGTGATCCGCTGAGCTCCCGGCTCTTACAGGAACGGACGAGGCCGCCTTTTTTTGGACGTGGGAGGCGAACGGAAGAGGCCTTCGGTGTCAAGCTTCTTACATTCCCCAGGCTCTGGTCCTAGTTTACGTCATCAAAGCTGACCTGGGGGGAAAGGGGAAAGAAGAAACCGTGTGTCACGTGACTGCAGGTAAGCCAGGCGTCAAAATTCTCCCCCTCTCTCCCTCTCCCCCTTCCCCCTCTCTCTCCCCCCTCCGCCTCTCCCCCCCTGCTTCCAGTCATCCCTCCCAACCGACCAACCAACTTCCTCCCTCCCTTTCTTCTCCTTTCCTCCTCTTGCCTCTGCCCTCCCTCCTCCCCCCTCCCCTCCCTTCCCTTCCTACTAAACTCTGAGCGTGGGGTGGGAGAGGACCACTCAGAGCCAGCCCAGGAGGCAGAGACCAGAGCTTCTCAAAAAAGAAAATTTTTTTTAATGTTTATTTATTTGTTTTGGTGGTGGGCGGGGGGCAGGGAGAGGGGGAGACAGAGAATCCCAAGCGGGCTCCACGCTGTCAGCACAGAGGCGGACCCGGGGCTCGATCTCAGGCCCCGTGAGATCGTGACCTGAGCCAAGATCACGAGTCTGACGCTTAACCGACTGAGCCCCCCTGGTGCCCCTCCCCCCACAGCTTCTCCAATGTTCATGGGCTCACAGGTAAATCACTTCCGGTCCTCGCTAGCGTCTGGGGTGAGCCCGCGATTCTGCATTTCCGGCAAGCTTCCAGATGTTGCTGCCCTGTGATGCTTTGGACAGAAAGGCATGAGGGGGCGTCGAGGATCAAGTGATGTGCCTGACCTAGTGGTCTTGGGGTCTTGCTGTGGTGACGGCCCAGCAGGGGCTGCTGACGACTGCCATGAGGCCCGGCCAGCTGACCAGGACGGCCGGTCCCTGGGCCCCTCAGACCAGCTACTCTGGGAGCTGCAGCTCTGCATCTTGGGTCGGGGGATCTTTTGAACTCAACACCCTCTTACCGGCTCTGGGAGACGGGCTGAGGCGAGTGGAAAGGGAGAGAAGAAAACGGACAGCCATCTTGTTGGGAGTCCCCTCATTAGATGGGGGGGGGCAGGGGAGGGGAGGTAAGAGGTGTCCCTTTTCGGCTGGGCACCAACTCAGCCCTGACAGGCTTCTGACTCCCCGATCTGAGAGGGTTGGACAAAACTGGGAAATTGGCATCCCATGGAGTGTTGTGCAGGGACAAAGGTAGCCCTGACTGTGCCTGAATCTCCAGGGGCGGGTGACCCTGGAGTTGACCCATCTGTTGACACGCAGCCCGGGTGATTCTGACCTACACTCTCATTTAAGAGCCACCATCACCAAGGTCACGTCCAGCTGTACAAGTTTCTCTTTCCAAGCTCGTCAAGCTGTCGCTCCTGCAGTGTCTCAGCAAGCCTGCAGGAGGGGCTGCTGTGCAGGGTAGTCGGCGGCCAGCCTCTGCCCCTGCCCCCCTCACCCTTCCCCACTCTAGAGGAACCGAGGCCAGATAAATTAAATCTTGGTCCACAGCCCCCAAGTGCAGGCCGGGACTAAGTTCAGATGTTTGGATCCTGGGTCTAAAGCACGTTCATCGTAGCCACCCCTCCCTCCTTTGCCCTGAACATGCCCGCTAGTTTTTCTGCCCCCACTCACACGTGTTTTTCGTGGTGCCCAGCTACTGCAAAAAAGCCCAACTTCCTGTCTTAGGGAGACCTGCTGTATTTTGCCATCCACTCACCTGCCGCTCCATTCTGCCCCTTCCAGGCAAGTCTGCTTTCAGCCGCTCCGTTTTCCTGACTTGCTCATCCTTGGAAAATCATCTACCGAGAGCTTTCCTGCCCTGAACACCTTCCCTGCCAAGGTTTTCCTCATCCTTCCGGGACCAACATCAGTATTCCCCCTCTCTGGGGATTTCCGCAAGAGGCCCCCTCCTCTGACTTCCCGCGGATGCTGCTCTGTGGCTGGAAAGCTCTTTGTATTCAGGGGATCTGATTCACCTTGCCAGGCCCAAAGCCTCGCCCAGCACGCGGCATCCTGCAGCTAGGAAGTGCCTGTCGATAGGTTGGCAGAATGAATGCATTATTTAGTTTTTTTAGAGGGCCAAGCTTGTGCTGAAAGAGTCTGACGGTCTTTTTCTTTTTTAATTCTTTTAAGGTTTTTTTTTTAATTTTTGAGAGAGAGACAGAGCGTGAGTGGGGGAGGGGCAGAGAGCGAGAGAGACACAGAATCCCAAGCAGGCTCCAGGCTCCGAGCTGTCAGCACAGAGCCCGATGCGGGGCTCGAACTCACGGACCGGGAGATCGTGACCTGAGCCAGAGTTGGTCGCTCAACCGACTGAGCCACCCTGGCGCCCCTGGATGCATTATTGACCAAGGCTTATGTATTGAATGACCCGTCTTGACTATTTGAGCTTCATGATCTCCAGGGTCTTAGGATCTTCCACTGATTAGTGAAGATAGGTAAAATTTTTTGAGTTTTTAACCCAGAACATAAAAGCGCATGTAAGATGCCCTTAGTTTATCCTCCAAATAGAGCATAACAGACCCAGGACACCACACGGGAACCACAAAGACACGTCGGAAAGAAAACACTAAGGGTGATGGTCGAACAACGAAAATTGCCTGCATTTTCAAGGCGTTGTTATTCCTTAACGGGTTGATTCAGAGCTAAGGAAACCGTCCGTGCCTTAATACTATGCGCGGTAACTGCCTAGAAGCATCTTCACGTCAGACAGCTTAGTTGACATGTAATAGACTGACCTTATTAAAAGAGCATGACAATAAGTCCTTGGGGGTTCATGGTGGGTAGACGTCAGAGACCCGAGCTACGTTCTTCTCTAGGGAGTGTGGGCAACAAATCAGACGAAATAGATTCTCTTATTTCATCTCGAAGTCTGGCCAGTCTCCAGAAACCAGAACCTTCCCACCTCCCACTTAAGAGTAACTAACCACAGCATGCTTCGGCTGTGGAATTATCCTGATAACTGACACAGAATGATGTTTCCTCGGCTCTGGCCTGCTCACTGGCTTGTTCTCCCTGCCCGCGCCCCCCAGGTAATTTGAAAACACTGTTCCACTTTGCTTCCTGTAACTGTAGCCAGACATGCGGGGCAGTGAAGAGAGTCATTATTTCCATAACTGTCCACGAGCAATTTTCTTACTTAAACCACATCTCCGACCCTCCCCTCAGAAAACAACTCAAACGGAGAATATGTTTTCTTAGCAAACCTCAGTCAAATATCTTGGCCGGTTTGCCATTTTCTTTCAGTGGATTCCAGGAAACGGGGATGCAGGGGTGCCTTACGAAGCCCCAGCTTGTGAGGTTCCGGACGTGAACCTCCCATCCTGAGAAAGGGTGGCGAGGGGTCAGGTGTATGTGTTTTTTTTTCTTCCTTTTTCTTCTAGTATACACAAATTATAAGTTTAGCCTTTTTTCCCCTCTTTTCTCTCAAGAATACTACTGTTTTTTTAGAAACTGTGCTCACATGAGTTTTTCCTCCCTCGTGGGTGCAGATGGTGACAATTACCGGGAAACTTAGCTGCTTATTTCTAACGCAAACAGTGATAGAATCTTGAGGCATCTTAGCGGACACGGCGTGCTTCCCTGTGGGTTGCTGGTGTCGTGGACTGCAGGGAAGGGGTGGGCCCTGCTCCTACCCCCTCCCCTATGAAATCCTGTCCCCAAATCAGCCATGGTTGTGCTCCCCAGAGATCCCTAAGCAGGGACATCTTCTCTCCCAGGATCTGGGGTATCTAGGATTCCGTCTTTCATTCAAACCATTAGACTATGAAACCAGGGTCTAAGGGACTCAGCCGTCTCACATTTCCTGTCCTACCATTGGAGTGACAGATCTCCAGTGTCCTGGGCAGCAGGAAAATGTGTGACTCAGTGGCCTGTTTCCTGATCACCCCCCACGAGAGGCCACAGCACAGGGGACCCACCGCCTTCTGAGACCAGTTGCATCCTGGAAGCCTCCGCAAAGAAAATTCCTAATGGCAGCAAGCTAGCCCTGCTGCGTCTTTCTCAAGAATAGACTCCTCCTCCGCGGGTCACAGAAGGTGTGACCATTTTCCCCTGGGAACCAGCTCTGAGGAAAGAAGTAGTCCCTCCAAAGGGGGTCGCCCCACGTATTTGTCACATGAGGAAATTACCGTTCGGTTTCTGCGACGCTGTTCAAGTAAACGCTTCCCCTTCCCCCTAAACACTTACTGTCACGGAGCAACCTTCACGGGTGGGGCTTCATCTTCACGTGAGGACCTGAATGCCAAACATTGTCGTGGCTGCACAAGGACAAACCATCTTTGGGAGGAGGAGCAGTCCTGTCTGGGAAGCCATCTTGGAACTGTGGTCACAGCTCATGGCCACTGTTTTTGTAAGTCAGGCGACGGGGATAACAGAATAAGGGCAGGAGGCAGTTGGTGGGGATTGCTGTGGGTCCAGCGACCCGAGCTCTGAAATGCACAACAGTCCGAGAGTGATAACCAACCAATACGTCCCCTGGAGAAAATAGTCGCTACCCACGCTGGATCACTGCGTGGCAGGCAGTGTGTGTGTATTATCGCACCGTATCTTCTCGGTGACTATATTTACAGAGGGAAACACTCAGATTTAGAGAGATTCGTAAATTGCGTAAGGATGTAATTTCGCAATTGATAAATGATAGGGCTTAGAATCTGTTATGGACTGAACTGTGTCCACCCCCCAGATTCGTATGTTGAAGCCCTAATTCCAACGTGATTACTTGCAGAGAGCGCCTTAAGGAGGTAATTAAGGTTAAAGGAAGTCATAGGGTGAGGACCTAATCCAATTAGACTGGTATCCTTTTAACAAGAGGAAGAGACACCGGAGGTCTTTCTCTCTTCACAACACACACGGGGAGGGGTCTGTGTGAGGACATGTCGAGAAGGTGGCCATCCACAAGCCAGAAAGGGAGTCCTCACCAGAAATGAACTGTGGAGGCACCTTGATCTTGGGCCTCCAGCCTTCAGAACGAGGAGAAAATAAACGTCTGAGGTTTCAGCCACCCTGCCTGTGGTATTTGTTATGGCAGCCTGAGGTAACACAGAATCTGACTCAAAATCTATGCTCTTCACCATCCGCCACGCTCCGTGGTCCCCTTGCTGCATAGTAGGGACTTTCACGCTTGATGGGCTGATGTAGTGCTGATATCCAGAGCTGATGGGGAGTCCTCTTGCCCCCAGAAAGAAACTTGAGCGGTGATAGTGGCCTTTTCCCCTGTGTGCACACTAACTACATTATATTAACAAATGAGCATGCCGGATCAGGTGGATCGTAACCAAGCAGAAAGGGCTGGAATCTTGTGAGAGGATAGAACCATGTGTCCTTTGAGGATTCAATACCAGAGATGCCCCTAAGGCACCTCAGCGCCCTGCAGGTCCAAAGGACTCATGCTGTTCCCTGCCTCCCGCCCCAACCCCCAAACACCACCACCCTGGCTTTCTGCCCATGATCCACATCTCGGAGAGCGGTACCCCCCGCTTCCACCCCAGCTTTATCGCTGAGACTCTCTCCCCGACATCTCTGTGACCCATCTGTAACTGAATTCTCGTCCTTCCTTTAAAAACAAAATGATTGAATTATAAATAACACACGGTGTTATGTGCCTTGCAGGTGGATATAATGATTGGCCAGCTCTGTGCACCGTTCAGTGCTTCTCACAAGTGTACTCGTAATCCCCTGTGCCTGTGTGTTCTTTTAATGCCCTACATATCTTCGAAATACATCTGCTCCTCCCCAGCTCCACCCCACTTAGATTACCGAAATAGCCGTCCATCTGGTCTACCCGTAAGATCGTGTTGGGTAGTCGTTAAGTATGTGACTTCGCAGCCAGATAGCCCGGTTGGAACACCAGCTATGTGTTCTGTCCGTGGTTTAGTTTCTTCGTAGTTAAAATAAGGATCAAAACAGTACCTGCTTCGTCGGGTGCCTGCACTCCAATTAAACACTGGTGAGTACGCCAGACACATACTAAATCACTCCGTGCCGGCTGTCGTTACTATTACCCGCTCTGGCCTCCTCTCATCTGTCCTTCCCTGTGCGGCCAGAACACGCGTTTGAATGCTCCACGTAAATCGATCGTATGGCTCGTCATCGCGCTTTAGGATAAAGATGATGGTCTTTAACTCACCCGCCAGGAATTGCCCCGTGTGGTTCTCGCTCACCTCTACAGCCCGGCCCCACAACTCACTCCCCTGCTTCCACGGCCTCACCCCCAGGCTTCCAGACCTCGTGCTCACTGGCCCCCTTGCCACGGGGACTCCTTTGCACTTGCATTTAATCAGACTAGGAACCACCTTCCCTCCCTTCCTTGTCAACGTAACTCCTACCCATCATTTGTTTCTCAGTTCAAATGCCACTTCTTAGTGGAGGCCTTCTGTGACTCCTCTTACTTGGCCCCTTTCCATGTGGGAGGCTTTTATTTGTGTGAGGGATTTTCGGTAATGTTACGCCCCCCATGTGAACAGCACGAGAGACTGGCCTAATGCGCGACAGGTAGCAGGGACTCAAGATTACCCTACTGTGAGAGTTTAATGAGAAAATCATGCCCCCTCATCACTTCTAGACCCCCACTCTTCTCTACGATCAGCTTGCAGGGTGGGAATTGAAGGGCAGAGTAGAAACTCCTCCTTTCAGGCTATTGTATTCAAGCTCCTACTGGCTTCTCAATCTTTTGTTGGGCGAGAGAGAGAAATGGCCACCAGCAGGTGGAGTGTTACGGTTCCCTGTGCTCATTCACATCATTACTCTACCAGACCCTCACACCATGACTCAACTGGGAGGTGGGGAGTCTCCCTGCTTGCCATTGGGTAAACAGAGGCCCCAGGAGGTTGATCTATTCAAGATCGTACAGCTAGTGAGAGACGGAGCTAGGGTGAGACAGCTGCCCTAGGAACCTAGCTGTGCTCCAGCACCTGGCTGCCGCAGAGACCCAGACAGGGACAGGTGATGATGGCACAAAGGAAGGAGGTCTGCCCCTTGCCCTTGTCATTCTCTTCTTTGTCTTGGAGAAGTCCATCCATTCTATTTCCTAGTTGTCACAATTTGAGTTGTCTGGGAGAACACTCTGACCTGGAGTTTAGGGTAGGTGTTGATGAGAGGGAGCCCTTGGGATGGACACCCCCAGTGGGAGGGACGGGTGGGACAGCATGGGTGGGCTGAGGGAGAAGCTGAGCTGCGGTGCGGGACAGGCAGCCTCGGCTGACTCTGCGGAGGACTTGGGAGCTAAAATGGCCAAATGCTGGGCCTTTATACTCCCTCTTCCACCCATCATTGGTTGTGGGCCATCCCCCTGTGACTGAGGCCATCCAAGGAGGGCTGATAGCCATCCTGGCAGCTGGGAGCGATACGTCCTCCCCTGAAGGGGAATCTGGGCAGGGCATCATCATGTCTACTCAGCTAGTCCCCATCTCCTGCTTTTTCTGCCTCATCTATGGTTTTTGCCCTTTCTTCTACTCTTTCCATGTTTTCTAGTCACTCATCAGTCTGGGAGGACTTTTCCTGAATGAGTCTCTAATGATACGTGCCTATGATCCTGGGGCGGCCGTGTGTCAGTGCGTCGGATTTTTGATCTGCGATAACTGACACTAGAGTGATTACATGGCCTAAGGGATTAAAACCAAAGAAAGAACCAAAGCAAAAGTAACCTACCTGCCCTTTTCCATCAGAGGCTTTATATTCCAGCCCACAGTTCCTATTCTTTTGAAGATAATTCCCACAAAGCCGAATAATTACATAACGCATATCCTCGCGCAAGGCCAGGCTGTGGTAGGACCAATGCCCCTGGGACCTTGCTTCCGTTTGGCCCTTTGTCCTTCTCAAGGGTTTCCACGTGTGCTTGATTTCTCATATCAAGGCAGGCACAGCAGATATCAATTCCCTCTCGAGCCCGAGAGGACATACGGAGGTCGGTACCATGCTCAAGGCCACGGCACCAACTCCCGGCAGAACCAGGAGGAAAGCACGGGTCTCTCAACACGCAGAGCTTTTCGCTTTTCCGGTTTTTAGGGAGAAGGAGTCGGTCACAGGGAGAATCCCCTTTTGTGTGATGGTTTACTTTTTGTGAAAATATCCCCATTCCTTTTATTGGCCAGTTAGATTACTCAGGCTTTAAACTTGTGATCATTTGCTTTCTTTTGGAGTCAGAAGAGCCCAGGTTTGGGGGCGTCCGACTTTGGCTCAGGTCATGATCTCGTGGTTCGTGAGTTCGAGCCCCACGTTGGGCTGTCTGCGGTCAGCACAGAGCCTGCTTCAGATCCTGTCTCCCTCTCTCTCTCTCTGCTCCCCGCCCCCCTCAAAAATAAATAAACATTAAAAAAAAAGAGAGTCCAGTTTTTGTCACATTTGCTCCAGTGAGCCCCAAGGGAGCCAAAAGTGTAGACACCAGCAGATGTGAGCAAACAGCTCAGTGGATGTTTATTAATATATGAATATTATAATAGTCACGATAATTATAGTAATACTAGGAATCACGATATTTTATTTTATTTATTTATTTTTTTTGCCTCTCTGGAAAGTCAGTCTCCAGTCTCAGCAGAGTGCACTCCCAATCTGCAAAAGATGTCTTGAGACTGCTCTTTTTCACTCTCTCTGTTCTTTCCTGCCAGCGGGCTTCTAATCTCTCTTGGCATTAGGGCTCAGTTTCTTGCTGTGGGACCTGCACCAGTGGACACACTCAGCCAAAGTGACCCCGGGACAGACTCAGCATAAACACAGTCCCTTGTGAGTCGAGCTTCTGGGGTAAGTGAACAGGCGCTGGGCTAAACACCCGGAACTGGGCACCGTTTAAGGATTGTCACCTGCTCCTTGGCTCTCTTTGTCCCCCGGGGGTGGCTGGCTCGCGGAGTGCATGCCCGGCCCAGAACCACACAAAAGCCAACATTTTATCGACACTCGACAGCCAAGCAAACACTTGATTCACTTACTTTTTCCTGGCTTTGCTCTACTTGATAACAGAGGAAGTGTCTGGGGGAGAGAGAGTGATGGCAGATGTCAGCAGAAGAAACTGTTCTGGGCTCGCTGGGGCAGGCGCGGTGCTCACCAGAGCTTAAGCTGGCTGCGGGGCCGTTATTCGTGGGTGGGAAAGGGCAGTTCTCATCCAAGTCACCCGTGGCCTCTTTCGCTGGGTAAATGTGCTGCATTTGAATTCACCGAGGCCGTGGAAGGGACTGTTTGATTATTCAGAAGAGGGAAAGACTGAGCAGAAGGATTGTTTCACAGTCTAAGTGACCAAGACTGTCAGATTAAAGGGGCTGATTCTTTCCTCCTCATACAATCCCCATCGTTCTTGAAAGACCTTCTGGGCGCTAGTCCACTATCATGCTATGGGGACATTTATGAGGTCAGCAGCTGTCAAGGAAATGCAAGGCCAATACTCTGGGGTTATAAATGCGATTCTAAATATCTTGATGAGAATGTAATATCTCAGCAGGTGGCCTGGTGCTTCACAGAGACCCTTTTAAACCTAAAGTCTGTTTCTATTTTCTGGTCATCCGGGGGAAGGGACGGAGTTTGAGGCGGCAAAATGAAAAAGAGTTTGAGAAGGGGGTTGCGGAGGAACTGTTCCCTCCCTACCTGCTCAGGGACTCCCGGGCTGAACCTGTCCATCCATATACTCCTGATGGCATCTGGAGGTCAACTGGGGAAGTAAGGTAATGAAAGAGATCCAACCCGTGTCGTACAGGTGGGTAAGAAAGAGTGAGGTGGTCAGTGAGTAGCAGATTGGGAGACACAACCCTGGTAATAAGGAGCTGAAGGTTTCTGCCAGGGCAGTTGTGATCTAGGCATTGGGGATAAGATAACGAAGGAGAGGGACGTCCCTGCCCTCACCGAGCTAACGCATCGTTCCGCAGATAGCAGTTAATTGAGGACATGGACGCCACAAACGATGGGGAGCACTTTTCTGAACGCTACCAAGCTTTAAACCTTTTGGTGGAGAACATGGGAGATCCGAGCGTAAGACCTCTCTCGCTTAATACTTGTACAACATCAAGGGTCAAGATGCAAGGGTCAAGACTGAACACCAGATGTGGCCGTCTAAGCCTATTGACCTCTCCAAGGCTGGGACTCTTGACCTTGCCTTATCAAGGGAGTGGGGACTCTTGGCCACTCCATGGACACCTCAGGCTCTACCGTAGGGTGTGTTTGGAGCAGCAGTGACTGTTGATGACTTCATGTCTCGGTTCTCAGCTTGGGCTTGTTGCCCTTGGCCCTTGGTCCAGGCTCTGCCCTCATGCGTCCTCTGGCTGGGTTCTGACGATCACATGAGGGAGGCACTTTTCCTCAGAAGCAAAAACAGAGTTGTTGGTTAGTTAGCTGGGTGGGCCGGTGGCCCCCTGGCAAAGATGCTGGCTGCGACTTAAAGCACCGGCAGTGGGCAAGGGAAACCCTCCTTTCCAAAAACTGACGAGGGTCCTTGGGGAGAAAGAACAGAGGTTTGTGGTGGGGAATTTGAAACTCTGGGCAAAGATAGGCCTGGAAGCGAAACACAGGCATGACTTCCAGGAACCAGGTCTGCTGGGAACTGCTGGGGAAAGGCCAGCCAGGAACACCTGGCCAGGAAGCCAAGGACGCAACAGCCTCTGTGCTTCAAGGCTCTGTAGGCTGGAAAAGAAGGTGCGTGGCTACTATAAGGACTATGTGTTCCATACCCCTTTCCCAAAGAGGACAACTTATCTCACTGCACTACACGGGCTTCTAAGGACAATAGATCAAAAGAGTAGAATTTGGGATTACTCCGAAGATCTAGAATGTATGACTGTCATGTTGTGGGGGAGGTGATATTTCTTCCCCACCCCATGTGGAGGGATATCTATTATGTGGTTTAGCCTCCTTTCTTTTCTTTTCTTTTCTTTTCTTTTCTTTTCTTTTCTTTTCTTCTTTCTTCTTTCTTTCCTCTTTCTTTCTTTCTCCTTTCTTTCTTTCTTTCTTTCTTTCTTTCTTCTTTCTTTCTTTCCTCTTTCTTTCTTTCTTCTTTCTTTCTTTCTTTCTTTCTTTCCTCTTTCTTTCTTTCTTTCTTCTTTCTTTCCTTCTTTCTTCTTTCTTTCTTTCTTTCTTCTTTCTTTCTTTCTTTCTTTCTTTCTTTCTTTCCTCTTTCTTTCTTTCTTCTTTCTTTCTTTCTTTCTTCTTTCTTCTTTCTTTCTTTCTTTCTTTCTTCTTTCTTCCTTCCTTCCTTTCTTTCTTTCTTTCTTTCTTTCCTCTTTCTTTCTTTCTTTCTCTCTTTCTTTCTTCTTTCTTTCCTTCTTTCTTCTTTCTTTCTTTCTTTCTTTCTTCTTTCTTTCTTCTTTCTTTCTTCTTTCTTTCTTTCTTTCTTTCTTTCCTCTTTCTTTCTTTCTTTCTTTCTTTCTTCTTTCTTTCCTTCTTCTTTCTTTCTTCTTTCTTTCTTTCTTCTTTCTTTCTTTCTTTCTTTCTTTCTTTCTTTCTTTCTTTCTTCTTTACCAATCACTTGAAAACATGGCAGGTATGAATGGCATTATTTTTTCCTATTTGTAGCTACGCTTCACAATGTTCACATACACCTTAAAGGAAGGATGAAAAATCTGTCCACCCTGGTGTGTATTTGTAAGTTAGCACCTAAATGTTTTCATCACAAGTTTGAGCAAGCCTAGTTCTTGGCCATAGATAAGACAAATGCACAATATTCTATAAGGTGAAGTAAGATGATGATTGATTATGATTAGAATACATGTTATGTGGCTTAATAAGTTTTAACTATTTTATTAAAGAAAGCCCACCAACTGTAACAGGAATCTCATAAAAATTTTCTCTGCACATTTTATGTAATGTAGCTTGAAGAATTTGCTCGTTCCACAAAGTGTTCTGCTTACATCTAAGAACAAGTGACGATGACCTGAACTGCTTTGGCTGTTCTGTATTCAGAATATCACAATATAAGTCAGAATATGCCATTTCTAATATCACGCTTCACCATTAACAGAAATATCAGACAGGGAAAGACAGGAAGCCCTATGGCTCAATGGTGTTCGTTTAATCATTGAAATATTCCTTTTCTATGATGCCATAGCTGTATTTCAGCTGAGGGCAATGAGCCACAGTAATATTTGAAGTGGGTGAGGGACACTAATTTTTACAGGGGGAAAGACTCTTCAAATGAAGATTCGCTCTCAGATAAATCTTAGGAGAGCGTACCATGTTAGCATACGTACTTTGGAACCGCTCAGAGAGCTGGATGGGGAAGCTGACTGGAGAGTGTTCTGGAGGAAATCTACATCTAAGGAAGTGAGGAAGACACCAGTGAGCAGAGGGAGAGGCTGATACTCAATGGCTATCATTGAACTGACACGTGTTGTCCCCTTTATCCACTGCCCGGTCTAGATTCCCTCCTCCTCGGCTACAGCTCTGCTGGTGTAGACAGATGGCCTGATAGAATGACCCAGATTCTCATCTCTGATGAATCTGAGTCCCTGTGTACCATACCCATTTAGGTCATGGTTTCTGTTCTTTTATCATTGGAACTGAGAGGACGAGCACTGAGAGATGCCCTACTTTGTTACCCAAGTGCCAAGCCTTTTTTTTCTATGCCCGCTGTGTAGCAGCAGCCTATCATTTCTTAAAGATCAGGACTTACCCTTGGCAGTATGACACCCCCTTTCTTTGCCTGCTGGTCCCTCGGCATAAGGAGCCTGACGTTACTTGATGGCAGCCGTAGCTTAAGTTTCAGCGAGGTTCTTCATATCCCCTGTGAAGCATTTCCCAACTCTGGGAACTAGGACCTCTAGACCCAGAAATCTTCAAACCATACGGACTTCAAAGTGCAAATTCTTTAAATGGCTCATCGGCAGTGATGGTGGGAGCAGGGCCATTTGACTCCCAACCCCTGGTTCCCAGACTCAGATGTTGGACCTGTTTCAGACAGAGCACCATAGGACGGTCATTAGTTGGTATACCACATCCTGCATGATGGCACCCTATCCCTGCCACGTGTCATCTGTACGTCAGCGGCTCAACTTTAGGAGACCATTCCACTGTCTTCCAGGCCAGTAGCTTCTGGGTGGGCGCTGTGTAGGATAGATAGCATGGCTTTTGTTTGCGATTCCTGATTTGTGGATCAAACATTCTAGAAGTACCCAGATAGTGGGTTTGGCTGGGATCCTGTGGACAAGAAAGGTGAGCCCATACTTGCAACATATATGTATGTCTAAAAAATAAATGATTGCTCATGTGCAAATATCTCCTGGAAATTTTCCCCTCTGGTTGGTTTCACCATATGTGCATGTTGCTTAAGTTCAGGCCCCTGGCTGCCTGTGGTTTTCCCAAGAGTGAGCCAGAGAAGGTTCTGGAATAGTCAATGAGGTTAATGTCTTAGATTAGCCTGCTTTCAAATGGGAGCATTTTTACTCCCAGGGCACAGAGCCCTCAACTGAGGCAACGCGAAACCACAGGGCACATTTTTTTTGAAGTTCTGGGCAATCTCTAATTCTATATTTAATATGAAATAGACATCAGTATATTATGGAGTGGGACACAAAACTCCCATCAATTATTAAGATAAATACAAGACTTCAAAGACATTCCATGATCATTATGGGGCTACTCCAAGCTATCCCTCCAGTCCCGGGGTGTCCTTTATAGCTGGAGGTACTCAGTAGAAAATTCTGAGAAGTGCTGCCATGTATACACCAAGGGCGTTGCAAAACTTGACCTACTGCCTGTGGTCCCTGGCTTACCCAAGTCACAGGTAGCTGGACTTATGGTGAGGCAGACATTTGGGGCACCATGGAGAGTCAGTTCAAAGTGGGGTGCAGAGTCACAGATTCTAGAACTCCTGGAGCCACCTGGGGCCCCCCGGGGGGACTTGGTCTCCAGAACCATCTGTGTTATGTAGGAGACCACTCCAGGCAAACCCCTGGTATGGACTTGCCCCTGAGGCTGAGCTGGGTGGTGGACCTAACCTCCTGTCTGCCCGGCACCTGCCTGTGGCCCCCCACACAGTGTGAGCACATGACCTGGGACTTCACTTTTGGCACTCGTTACTCTAGCTGGGTCCTGAGCTCAAGCACATTCTATGCTACACACATCATCTGAATACAGTCGCAATTAGACACCTAAACCACAGCCTTAGGACAAGAGCCTGCATGAGATTTACATACGTAAAGATCTCCAAGTATGGGAAAGTGTTCCCTGACTGACTGAGTGTTCCCTGCCAGGGCTATTTGAAAGCCAGGGCTCATGGAAGGCTGACATTGACTCATGGATCCTGCAGTGCAAACCCAAAGTTTGGCAGAGAGAAGGGAGGAGGAGACTGAGCTCAGAGATTTCAGTCGTCCACTCTCTTTGAACAAGGAACCCCCACTTTCACACCAACCTGTCTGCCAGTGAAAACGAGAAGGCAGCAAAGAATCGGGATTGGGCTGGTATTTCCTTGAGCTCTCTTTCTGGACTTCTGGCGTCACTGCTTCCTGACTGTGTGATCTTGTGCAATCTTCCCATGTTCCCATCACCCACCCCGAGACTCCACTGCTACATTTGTGAAGCGGGGAACCATGAACACAAACAGCATACACCCTATATACAAGGTATATAAGAGCTGTCATCAGAATTCATAAAACGGGTGTATGTAAATCCTTATCAGGGAGTGCAACACCTTGGAAGTGATTAATAAATCTGAGATTTCACGTTTTACTTAGTCACATCACAGCTTCCGGCTGCTGGGATCAGAAGGTTGGCGAAAGCAAAGAAACGAGTGAGAACAAGTCCCCGACACAGGTGAGTGCCTGTGCCCACTAGCCTCTGGGGCTGCGTGGGTGCCTGGGGAGGCTGTTGGACGGGGTAGGGCCCCAAAGAAGCTTGGGTGGAAGAAAGATGAATGGTAGTTCCTGCCCTCAGGATCTCAGGTCGTGGGAGGAAAGAAGCACGTTTTAAACAAGGAGCGACCGTGGCTTTGGGCATAGTGTAAGCCAGAGGCCTGTGGAAGGCACTAAGAGAGGCTGGGAGAGGAATTCACCGCACAACCTAGGAGGCAGAAGATGACTTTGAGCGCCCGGTGAGCGAAAGCTCGGGACTGGAGAGCAGGAGGGAGGAGGGGCAGGGATGTGAGGAAAGGAAGAGAGTCACAAGAGGCCCTGAAGGGTGAGGCTGGTATGTGAAGGGGGGCGGAGCTCTCAGCGGGCAGCCAGCTCCTTCTTGGGAGGGAGGGGCGGGAAGGGGGTGGCTGGCACAGGCAGGTGACAGAGGTGCAGGCAGCCTGGTGAGCTGACTGCTTAGGCTTTGAGCACGTGGCAGGGTGAGGACACAGCTAGAACAAAGGGCCCGATTGATTCCAGGCCCAGGGACTCAATAACATAACATAGATTATCCTAGGACCAAGGTCCTGCTGGGAGGCCCCCAGTGGCTTCATGAACCCCTGTACCCTACTTTGAACTAATCTCCATAGACCCCACGTTGCCTCCATCCAAATACTCTGTCTCGTAAATCAAGCTCTCCGGGACTTGACTAAAGCATGAAAGCTTGAGGGTGACGTTGTGATTGATAATGGTAATCCCCGGACCCAGGGAAGCAGAGTGCAAGTCACGAGCTTGGTGTAGGAGTTGAGGTGTGACGGCGATCCTGCTTGAGATGTCAGGACAGTCCAACTCCAGGAATGACACCTCACGAGCATATTGAAGTCTGGGCATGAGGTTAGAGCAGATCCGCGAGCTGGAAGGCTGAACAAATAGGGCACCGACCAAGAGGACCTTACAGCCTCACTGCCCAAAGATAGCCTGTGCCCCAGCAGCACATCCGTGGCTGGGGACTTTCAGAAACGCAGAGCTTCGGGCCGGGTTGCTGTGTCGCAGCTCTGAGAGTCTCCTCATGGTTGAAAGACACTTCCTCTGGCTTCGAGCATCGTGTCCTCAAGGGCTCTTATAGGAGCCAGGGGGCAGGGGTTGGGGTATAGCATCCTGCGGCTGCCATGGCAAAGTTCTGCAGACTGGGGGACGGGGCGGGGGGCGCTTAAGCAACAGAAACTTACTGTCTCACAACTCAGGGGCTGGAGGTCTGAGATCAAGAGGTCAGCAGGCAGGTTGGTTTCTGCTGAGTCTTCTCTCCTTGGCTCATCATGTTCCCTTCTCTATGTCTCATATCATCTTCTCTTTGTGTGTGTCTGCGTCCTAATCTCCTCTTGGAAGGACAGCGGTCATATTAGCCTAGGGCCACCCCAATGTCCTCATTTTAACTCGATTACCACTTTAAAGACTATACCTCCAAATGCTGTCACCTTCCATGGTAGGAGGGGGGTGGGGTGGGTGGGTAGGACTACAGCATAAGAATTTGGGGGGTGGGCACAATTCAGCCCCAGACAGGTGAGCAGGGAAGGGAAAGAGTTCTCTTTGCTTCCCTCTTTTCTTCTATCAGGGAGGAAAAGTCTCTCCCGATTCCCTTGGCAGATTCCCTCGTGATACGTCTGCGTCGAATGGTCACCCTAACCGCAAGGGACTTCGAAAAAGAGCCCAACTGACTTCTTTGACCTCTATAGCGGGAGGGCTTACAGGAGGAGGGGGTCGGTAAAGGGTCTAAGAAAGGGATTCAAGCAGGTCCTGCCCTGACTCAGTTTGCGGCCTTGAGGATACCACTCAAGCTCTGTTTCTTTAACTGGGCAACGAAGGGGCCGGATTGGATGAGATTTAAGATCCCTTTCAATGCCGAGGAATTTATTCTAGAAATCCAAGCCCCGTTGGCATGCCCAACATGCATGTGCAGAAGGGTGACTAATTCGGGGCAATCTTTGGCTTGGGACTTTGCAACACCTGGGAGCTGGTTGATCTGCTTGGACGATTTCTCTTCCCCAGGGCAGTATAATCAGAAGTGCGTCCAGAGCAGTTGGGCTTGTAGGCATGCATTTCAGGGGCCAGTGATTAAAGTACCAGGTTGCACATCTGAAGCAGGGTCTGGCTGCTAACGGTCAGTGGGGCTGTATTATTAACCCAGCTGCCTTGGGGAAGGTTGTGTGGGACTGGAAAAGTCAAATCGTGGGTGAGCCGAGGAAGAGACTGTGTTTAAATGGAGCTTTATGGCTTTTGGGGGAGGGTAGCATGTGGTGTATTTGCTTATGTTCTTTCTTTCTCTTTCTTTCTTTCTTTCTTTCTTTCTTTCTTTCTTTCTTTCTTTCTTTCTTTCTTTCTTTCTTTCTTTCTTTCTTTCTTTCTCTTTCTTTCTCGTCCCCTCTCCCAGTCCATTCCTAAGGTGGACGATTACATCTGCCCTGGAAGCAATGGTTTATGGGGTCAAGCTCCGGGATTAACAAACAGATTTGAACGCCAGCTCAGCTGCTTACCAGCTGGCTAACACTGGACGCTTTGCTAAGTTTCGGATCCACCATCTATAAAATGGTGATATTTTGTAGGAGTGTTTTGATGATGAAGCTACTTGAAGTGTGTGTGGCATAAGGCCTAAAATTAAGGCTTAATGTCTTGTGCTGCCTTAAATCTGTTCAGGGGCGCCTGGGTGGCTCAATTGGTTAAAGTGTCCAACTTTGGCTCAGGTCGTGATCTCACGGCTTGTGGATTCAAGCCTCACATCAGGCTTGATCTCATGGCTCGTGGGTTCGAGCCCCGCGTCGGGCTCTGTGCTGACAGCTCGGAGCCTGGAGCCTGCTTCGGATTCTGTGTCTCCTTCTCTCTCTGCCCCTCCCCTGCTCACGGTCTGTCTCTGTCTTTCTCTCAAAAATAAAATAAACATTTAAAAAATCAGTTCACATCAGGAGAGCCCCAAATGCCCAATGCCTCATCATTCCCCCATTCTGTTCCTGCCGATAGGGTCCTCCTAAGTAGGTAATATTTCTTATCAAGTGGACCAGACGCAGTTCTTACTTATCCGCGAGTAGTAGGTTTCATTCAGTCGTCCGCCAGCCCACAGAATTATTCAAGGAAGCCAATCACATCCTGGAGCCTTATCCACTGATGAAGGTGGGGTATGCAAGTCCCCGCTATTGTCAATTTCTTCCTTTAGGTCTGTTAATAGTTGCTTCCACGTAAGCCTCATGGTAACCACAAAGCCAAAATCTATAGTAAATATACAGAATGTAGAGAGAAAGGAATATAAGAATCCCATTAAAGAAAGTCATCAAACCACAAAGGAAGAGAGCAAGAAAAAAAGGAACGGGGAGAAACTATTAAACACACACCAACACCCACCCACCCACCCCCACACACACACATATACACAAACACTCTTCTCTCTTGTCTTTTTAGTCTCTATTTCATTTTCTTCTGCTCTTATCGTCGTTATTTACTTCCTTCTACTAACTTTGGGCTTCATTTATTCTTCTTTTTCTAGTTCCTTGAGGTGTAAAATTAGGTTGCTTATTTGAGACTTTTCTTGTTTCTATGAGCTTCCCTCTCAGAACTGCATCTAACACATTCTAGTATGTTATGTTTCCATTTTCACTTGCGTCGAGGTATTTTTCGATTTCCTTTTTGAATTCTTCTTTGATCCTTTGTTGTTGGGTAGCATGGGGTTTCATCTCTACCTATTTGTGATTTTTCAAGTTTTCTTTGTGTAATTAATTTCTGGTTTCATATCGTTGTTGGCAGAAAAGATGTTTGATGTGATTTCAGTCCTCTTAAATTTATTAAGACTTATCTTGTGGCCCAACATCTGATCTATCCTGGAGTATGTCCTGTGTGCACTTGAGAAGGATATGTATTCTGTTGCTTTGGGGTGGAACGTTCTGTATATATCTGTTAAGTCCATCTGGTCTAGTGTGCATTTAAGGCCATGTTTCCTTGTTGCTTTTCTGTTTGGATGATGTCTACATTGATGTAAGTGGGGTATTAAAGTCCCCGATTATTATTGTATTGCTGTCAGTTTCCTTCTTTAGGTCTGTTATAATATTCGTTTTATATATTTAAGTGATCCTATGTTGAGTGCATAAATATTTATAAATGTTACACACCGGTGTTCGATTGACCCCTTTATCACTGTGTAACACCTAACCTTTGTCTCTTATTACAAGCTTTATTTTAAAATCTATGTAGTCTATTCAGCCTTCTTTTGGTTTCCATTTGCATGGAAAATCTTTTCCCATTCTTTCACTTTCAGACTGTGTGTCCTTTGGAGGAACATTAAGGACATTACATTAACTGAAATAAGTTAGAGAGGGAAACACAAATACTTTACGATATCTCTCAGATGTAGAACTTTTCAAAACAAACCAAATCAAAACAAAGAACAAACTCATAGATATAGAGAACAGACTGGTGGTTTCCAGAGGCAGAAACAGAGTATAGAGTGTGAGAAACAGGTGAAGAAATTCAAAAAGTATAAAACAAAACAAAACTCAGTTGATTGAAAACAGACATAGACATTTTAAATCATATTCAAAATACTGGCTTTACACACATACACATTTACATAAGGAAAAAAGGAAAAGAAATTATAAGTAAGCAAACAAACAAATAAAACAAAATCTTCCCTCAACAATCTGTCCAATTCTCACCTGTTCAGCTTTCTCTGGTCTTCTTTATAGCCTTAACTTCTTGAAAGTATCTACGCTCATTGGTTTCATTTCCTAATCTTAACTTTCTATTCAACCCACCCCACCCATTATTTACTTTATCAAAACCGTTCTCTGGGGATCGTCAGTGAGTTCCAAGAGAGTGAAGTCAATGGAAACTGTTTGACCCTCATTTTCTTGGCTTTTCAGTGGCATTTGAGATGGTTGACAGTGACCTTGGCTTCTGTGACATCACACTCTGTTTTTTTCTCCTCTTGATATTCAAACAAACAAACAAACAAACAAACAAACAGTGTCTTTTTCAAGCTAAAATAAAACTGTAACTCTAATTGGGATGTCTTACTTCATCAGTTTGGTGTCTCACACTCTAGCCACGAGGGCTACCTGTGCCCAGATGAGAGAGAAATTCATTTTTCCCTGGCTCTTTATCTGTCTGTTTCTAGAAGGAGGGCACCAAACTCCACTCTTGTCCCTTGAGGCTGAAGGACTTCACAACCTCACTAATGGCAGCTCAGAAGGAGTGCTGAAATGGTCCCAGAGCCTGACGTTAGTGCCTAATCTGGCGGGGGGCGGGGGGGATCTAAAGAGATAGCCCCTTCTTGTGGCTGCCAGTAGCTCCCAGGGCCTGGCAGACTAATGGAGCATAGCCAGCTTGACCACACTCACCAGCTGTCTCCAGTGGCTGCTTTCTATGGCTACCGAAGCAGAGTATGGTATCTGGCTGCTGAAATGCCATCAGCCTGAGAAGGTGTGGCTTGACTGTGCCTTCATCTCTGGCCTTTGCCCCAACTTTGGGTGCAGATCCCACAGTGGGCTCAGCCAAGGACGGGCCACAACAGAAGTGGATTAAATCCCAATGCGATCCCTATGTAGGCACTCACCACCCTTTCCCCAGCGTGCAAGCCTGCAACCAGTTTGCCCAGGATGATGAAGTGTCTGACACCAGCAACCTAACAGACGTAGAACATTCTCTTCCAGGATGAGTGCTGTGCCATTCAATGAACAAAAGAATATTCAACAAAGTGCTCATTACGTAAGGCATACTTCCATAGACCCTGTGGATATAGGAGGAAAGGTGGAAGACGGAGCTAGTATTTCCAGTGTTGGTGCTATTTCCTGCCATTTGGCTTAAGCCAAGGCCAGCTTCACCTGCCCGCCATGTTTTGTGCAGAAGGAAGCCTTTCCTCCTATTCTATCTATCCTATTCTCTTCCTCCCACGCGGACTCCCAGAGTTTGGACCAGCAAGCGGCAGGCTGTACCCCCACCAGGCAAACCGGGAAGGTTGGCGGAGGTAGTTATGTCAGAGGGATGCTGCCCCTCTACCTGCCTACACGGCCAGGGCCCCTGCTTCGTGAGAATCATGCCAAAGGCAGCTTGTAATTCACAGGAGCCAATGACCAGCAAGGCCTCTATGCTCACCTTGGCGTCTCAGTAGGCAGCTTCAAGTGAGGGCCCGGTCTACTTAGTTTGACTAGAATGGCTTCAGCTCCCCTGCTTTGCTCACGAGACCAGGAAATACAGCAAGGAAGAAGTCGTCACACCATTATGTGCCATGAGCCTGATCTGTGATGGCTCATTGAAGCCCTTCCCCTGCAACCTTATGTAAAACCCATGGCTCCATCCCCGTTGGCTTTGTTCGCAAGTGACGGGGTGTGTGTGGTCTAAAATACGTTCGCCAGTTCTTTGACATTCTCCTGAAAATGCCACGCTTATTCCCCTCCTCTTGAGTGTGGCCTGGACTTAGTGACTCACTGCTTGTGAGCAGGGAAACGAAGCACAAGTGACAGAGGGCCACATCAGAGGCAGAGCAAGTGAAGGCATCGTGGCTTCTTGCTTGCTTTCCCTCTTGGATCACTCTCCCTGGAAGACGCCGGCCTCCGCGCCATGCGGGTCACTCTGCAGAGGCCCGCGTGGTGAGCGAGTGAGAATTGCAGCCAATAACCGGTGAAAACTGGAGTGCTCCCATCAACGGCATCTTCTCCAGGCCCAAATGAGCCTTCGTGTGATTGCCGTTTCTGTCACTACCTTGGCCCCGACTGCATGAGACCCTTGGAGTCAGAACCATGGAACTAAGCCACTCCCGCATTCCTGACCGTCAAACACGTTGAGGTCATAAACTCTTGTTGCTATAAACCTCCCCCTCTCAAGGTGATTTGCTATGCGCCAAGAGATAACTAATAGAAGGCACCAGTGCATTTTCGAAAACTTCTGAGACTCTGGCGTGACATCACCAGTTTTATTAACATCAGGGCATCGTAATGACGCATCTTAAGTCAGAAACTCAAAAGTTACAGCTTGTGTCAGGGTAGTTATCACCAGCCACCATAACAAACAAGCTTCTCCCACCCACAAATCCCAGTGACTTCTCGGAATCAAGGCTTAGCCCTCCTTTGCAAGAAGTCCAGTGTGCCTAAGCCATCTGCGGTCCTAGATCCCTGAGCAAAGAGAAGGAAGGGACAGACGAATTAACGACCTTGGTCAGAAAAGGAGATACATCATTCATAATGGTACTCTGTTGGCCAGAACCAGTCACGTGTCCTCAACTCTGCTATAAAGGAGACTGAGAAATGTTGGGGAGTCCAAGGACGTTGACGACTGCTATTGTCACCGCCACGCGGCCCTGTTGGGGTCTTCTAATTTCAAAGCCGGAACAAATACAGTTTTAAAGAGGTATGTGATCTGTTTTTGGTCTTCAGACCGCAGCTTGGATATCGAAATGGGGACGTGGTAACCAGAAGAAACCTTATTCCCTGATTCTCTGGATTTTGTCAGTGACTTTTATTGTTTCCTGTATAAAGTCCCCACCACAAATTGGTATTCCCCCAGGCACCTGAGACAAACTTTATCAGGTACCCAAGGAATCTGCTATTTCCTTCCTTTCTTTTGCTGGGCCCCGTGCCACTATAAACAGAGGTGGGTCCATTAGGGTTTGGTGAGTACTGTGCTTCCAACAGAAGGCAGACAGACTGTTCCATAAGAAGGGAGACAATTGCCTCTCTCCCCTTTGTGTCTTACTCGGTCTCCTGGAACCTCAAGCTGAGCTCCGGGCGAAAAGAGCTCCCTAGGACTCGCCTGCGAGTCTTTGGTTGGTGCCACATCTCTGAAAAAAAGTTGGCGCTGCATTCCTCCTTCTCTACGCCTACCTCCTGAGACACATTTCTCTCACCATCTCTGGTCACCCATCCGCCCCAAAGCAGCCCATAAGCAGCCCCTTTATCCCATGTCATATAAAACTAAGAGCTTCCTGGAGAATGGTGGAGATCCATGCGGATGGGTGACGTTAGGATGCCATAGTTCTGCTCCGGTCTATTATGGCTGCGAGGGATATGCAGCCTGACAGCTGAAATCCAACACCACACTTTCCGGCCTCCCCAGAGCTTATCCTTATTGAACTTACCCACCTTCCCCTGCACTTTCCAAGGCAGTTTGGACACACCCCTTTAGCACGTTATGACCGTGTACCGAATAGGCGTGTGATTCTGGGTCCTAGAACGGCCCAAAAGTGTGAACTTCAACCCGAACCCACATTTCCTGGCATGGCGTTTTCCCTAACTTCTCCGCTGTTTCCTTTTCCTACAGAAGGTGTTTGAACATAAAAGCTACAACGTATTTCTCAGGCTTCCAAGAAATCTTATTGAACATCTTGATGAGTGCGGTGTGAAGACGTTGAAACATACAGATCAGATCCTCTTTAAAATACGAGAAGGCTCACTCAGATGAGGAGAAACAGGCTGTGCAGAACCACGGGTTTGGTTTTTCTGAACCCAAAGCACTTGAGCAAAATAGTTTGAGACATTCAGTAATTCCAAACTGTGGCTGGCTCACCCATCCCTAATTTCAAGGGAAATTAAATCCGTGTGTTTCTCATTCATTTACACTCAGCTCACCAAAATAACTCTTCTGCAAGAGCGACGAGACTACCAGGAAGCTGCCCAGGCTGTTTTTAAGCCGCGTCCTCAGCTGGGAGGTGGGCCTGGCCAACGTCCCCTTGGATCAGCTTCTCTGGCGGCTGATGTTCCGCTCTGTGGAACCCACAAAATCCTGACACACTCGAAACTCTCTGAGGCAGACTTCTAGATCCCTGAGGGCTTGGAGAGGTCAGTAGTCCGGGTCCCTTCCTCAGGGAAGATCTACAGTTTGGAGTAACTTGTTGATCCGTTCTTATCATCAACAGCCTCACCCTTCAGGAAACTCCTCCTTCCGGCTGCCCTGAAAGGCTCCCGCGCTGACCTAGACACGGTCAATGCATCACACAGATGTCCTTGGACACCGTGCTCAGCTCCCAACTTCCGCAAGCTTTGCTGCTAGATGAGCTGGAGGCTCACCCCGGAACCTGGAACCCTCTTACCCTCAGTCCAGGAGAGAAAACCACGTATTGTATGGAATAGTTAACGTTACTTAAGACAGGTTTCTTTGGCGATGGATCTGGGTGGACACAGAATAACACAACAGAGAGGCATATGAAAGTAAACGGGATTGATTATACTTGCAGGTCCTGGAGGAGGGAGGCCTGGCGTGGCTCAGCACGCAGCAGCCCCATGGGCGGAACACCCAGGGGGTGGGCTCCACCAGGCGGGCAGGGAGCCAAGAGGGGGTGACACCACAGGCAAGTGCCTTTAGTGAAGTCGGGCGGAGTAAACCAGCAAAAAGCATTTTACTGGTGCCTTTGAATGTCACTAGGTCATGGTCCAAGAGGGCAAGGAGGGGAACTTGTGGCAGGGGCCAGCCTTATCACCCCGCTGCACCTGGTTGTTGGAGTGGGGTGCTTGCAGCCTACTTGTGGGGATATTGAGACAACAGGAAAAGAGGAGGTTTTCAACATTTACAATCATGAGACTTCTCGGAGGATGGGTAATGAGCCCAGGGTGTCAGCTCCTGCCCTAGAAACTGACTGGATGTAACTGAGGGGTCACTAGGAAGAAATTCCAGAGGTTTCCCTGCCTTCTATCTCACTTAGGAGCTCCATTACAGCAGGGAGATCTGATCAACACTCCATTCCCTTGATAGCAGGGATCAAAAGGGTAGCCCAAGTCCCCAGAGGCTCATATCATGGCCCTCCCACAGGCTGGGCTCTGTTACGAGGAGACACTAGGGAAAAGGGTGGCACAAATTCTGCTCTGACACAACACCAAAACCAGGAGAACGGAAGGAGGGTAAGGAATGCGGTTGGCATCCTCAGCAAACTGCTCAACAAGCAGACTGCCAATGGATGCCATAACTCCCGGAGAATGTGGCAAGATTGCCGCCATCTTGTGGATAAAGCCTGACACACGGCAAGTGCTCAATAAATATTTGATGTTGAAACAATAACGCTCTCCGTAAAGAATGACAAAGTGGGAAGGTTCTTCACACAGGTCAGCAGCTCTGACTTTCTTTCAGGCCAGAACCTGTCACACTTGGGAGATGATCATTCTTCTGAGACGACGCAGAGCACAATGTCACGGGGGCAATGACTAGGGCTGGGTCTGCCTCTTCTGGGCATCAGCTAATGATCCCGGGCAAGTCCTTTAGACTCTCTGTGCTTTGGTTTTGACGTTTCCTGTTATAGGATAATAATAGTACCTGCCTTGGCATTGAGGATTAAACAGGTAAATTCCTGTACAGCTGTGAGAACAGTATCCAACACTTAGGATGTGCTTCGTAAATGCCAGATGGGATTGTTATTGCCATTAGAGTCACACAGGTTGATAAGACTGTATAGGAGAAGTTGTGGGACATACCACAGCTCTCTAAGAATGGGAGAGGTGATGTTAATCACACACGCCAGGAGACTATAAAATTCTCCTCTGCTACATCTTCTCTAGATTAAGTCCTGTGGTCCCAGGCTCCCTAAGTGTGGAACTTGGACTGGCAGCTTGGGCATCTGCCGGGAGCTTGTGACAAACGCAGAATCTTGGGACCCATCCCAAGCCTAGAGAACCAGAACTTTCATTTTAACTAGCTCCCTAGTGGTTAGCATAAACACCAATTCTTTAATCTGATTTATTGTGGTAAATTACAATACGGTAACTGCATTCATTTAAATTGTCCTGGGTGTGTGTGTGTGTGTGCGTGCACGCGCGCGTTTAGCTTGTTGAGGTATAAATGACGTACAAAAACAGAACCTATTACATGCATACATCTTTGTGAGTTTGGACATGTGCACATACCCATGATTCCATCACCACAACCAAAGTTCTAAACATATGCATTATTTCAAAAAGTTTCCCGATGTTCTATTTCATGGAGTTTTCTTTCTTTGTAAGATCACTTAACATGAGATCTAAACTCTTAACGTATTGTAGATGTTAAATGTTATGATGGTGTACTGTTAGTTACATATACTAGGTCATACGGCGGATCTCTAGGACTTAGTTTTGAGGTAGATAGACTATGCACCGTCACCAAAACAAAAATTCTGAACATGTCCATCACCCCCAAGAATTTCTTCATGCCCTTTCTGTTTCTCTATCCTTGACCAGGCTGGTTAGCATCGGATTAGTTTTCTGTTAATATAGATTATTTGGAATGTTTTAGAATTTGATAGGGAATAAATCAGTATGTATTCTCTTTATGTGGTTTCGTGTGCTCATTATAACATGACTTTGAGATCCAACGATATTGTCTTCATCAGTAGATCATTGATTTCTCTTGTATGCCATTATATAGGTAGATCACATTTTGTTACCCACTCACCCATTGATGAACATTTAGGCTGTTCATGGATTTTCTGGCTATTTCAAATAAAGCTGCTATTAGCAATGATGTGTGTGTCTTTGGATATACATTTTCATTTTATTTGGGTAATGACTAAAAATGCAATGACTGGGTCTCTGCTTGCTGGTACATTAGGCATTTCACATTATCCCACAGTTCCCTGGGCTATGTTAACTTTTTTCTCTCTGTTCTTTAGTTTAGATAATTCTACTGATTTATATTCAAGTTGACCCATCCTTTCCCTTTTCACTTCCATTCCGCTATTGAACCCATTAGCAAATTTGTTATTTCAGATATTTTATTTTTTCAGTTCCAAAATTTCAGATTGGCTTGTATACAATTATGTATTCTATATCACTAGTGAGATTTCTTTATTTTTTCATTCATCACCATTGTATTCTCTCTACCTCATCGAGCAGTTTTAACGACTGTCATCTCAGGGTCAGCCTCTGTTAATTGTCTTTTCTCTTGAGTCTAGGTCACGTTTTTCTGATTCTTCATATGTTGTTTAATTTTGGACTGTATCCTGAATATTGTCAAGGGCATATAGTAGAGACTCTGAATTCTATGTTCTTCTTATGAAGTGTGCTTATGTTTTTTCTTTTAACGGGCAATAACTTGGTTAGGGTTAAACTTCCAACTTGATCTCACCTGTGTGTATGCAGTGCCCGTAATTCTCAGTTTGGACTTTGCAGTCTGTCCTGTGTGTGAACGGTTCAGTGGTCACCCACAGATTTTTCTAGAGTTTATGCACAGAATTAGGGATTCCCACTCCATGTTCCCTCCTTTCTTAGATTTTTGCCACCCTCCAGTAACCCTGGTTGCCCCGGGCACCTTCCCTTTTCTCCAGAGCCAGAATAATGGTGACTTTTCATTGGAGTTTTAGTTGACTTATGACACCACGACTGCAATTGCCTTAGGGCAAAGCTACAGAGAAGGGAGCTTCCCCCATGCTTGCTGCTTCCTGTGAGTTTCAATGCTTCTTAAGAGCTTACTTGCTTCTTTTCACTCTGTAGAATCCTTGGGAAGTTGATTTTATGCATTTTTCGCAGAAGCTATATAGCTTCTATCTGTAGGAGCTTAAAATTGTTACCTCAAACAGAACTATTGTTTGTGTATTTTTTTATTTCATTGATTTCTATCTTGTTTTTGATATTTCCTTCCTTCCATTTATTCTTTGTCTCACTTCTTGAGGCTGGAGCTTAAATCACTGATTTTAGGCTTTTCTTCTCTAAAATAAAGACCTGAAGTTATAGATTTTCCTTTGAGCATTCTTATTGATCCTATATCTTTATTTAAATTTTTGATAGTTTGTCCATCATGGATTTCTTGCATTGATTTCAATTTTAAAAAACACTGCTTCAAAATATTTGTCTTGATTACTTGGCTTTTTAGCACTCCTTACATTTAGTACCCAAGGCAAATGCCTCACTATCTTACCTCACACCCCACCTAGTTTTATCAGAAGAACCAGTGTTGAGTCAGTTACAGAAGTGAACCAAGGATGGGAACTGCTCATTTACAAGGCCTGGCTCTGGAGATACAGCTGGGAAGGTGTGGACTGTTATCTAGAGGCGTTGTAAAGCTCAGTCATGCATCAGGGAAGCCTCTGAGAGGTGAGAACTATGCCTTATGGGAAGTCAATAGCGTGGTCAGGAGCCCTCATCTGAGATATCATAGATATTTTCAAGAAAGCCATTTGTACAAAGCTGTCAGCAGACCTAGCAGGACTTGGCCAGGGAAATCCCAGACAGAGGGGGAAGCATAACCCAAAGCCTAGAGGCTGGAGAAGCATTCAGGGGTTTGCAAATGTTTCAGGATGTTTGAAGATAGAACCCAAAGCACAGGGATGACGAGGGAGAAGGTTATCAGGAGCCAGATCTCAGAAAGCCATCAATGCCATGTTAGGACACTTGGCCTTTTTGAAGAGTCAGGTTTGGTGTGAGGGCATAATCCCACCAGATCTTAATGTCATCAGTTCTAGACAACCACTCTGGGCACACCATGAGGGGTGGATTGGAAGGGAAGAAGACTAGAGACAGTACAGTCAGTGTGAAACTTTTCAGAAAAACCAGATAAGGGACAATGGCGGCCCAAGTGAAGGGCAGAGCAACAGAATGGGAGCCCCGTCAGGGGTCCTGTGGGCAGGGACTGGCAATGGATTAGATGCTGGTGGAGGGAAGGTGGGAGAAGCAAGGTTGGGTCTCAGGTTTCCAGTGCTGGGGGAGAGACGACTTGGGGATGAAAACAATATACAAGAGCCTCATTCTCATAAACATGTGATGCCACCAGATTCAGCAAAATGATGCAAGTGTGGGAACCCAGCAGGCGTCCCTCAGCATCTAAAGGGCAGTCCTTGCAGAACCTCCTCCATGAAGCATGCCTTGATTAAAAGAAGAGTTTTTCCTAACCTTTGTAGTAGGAGACACAAAACGCCAAAAATGACAGACACAGAATTATGAAATGCACCTACATGTCAAGTACTTCCAAGTCTTGGGAAATCAGCAAGCTCTTTGTGATAGCAGTTGGGATGATGGGGAGCCCAGTATATGATTAACTTGTAGAGACTACAGCTAGCCTCTGACCATTTGAAAACCAGTGTCAAAAAAGCCTTCCTTTGTATGAAGCAATGGAGAGAATTCCCAGGAAGAAGACTCTTGGTTCTCTGCACTGAGAACCAGAAACCCTCTCAGAAGGAGCGTCTAAGAGTGTCCCCTGCCATAGATTCCCAAATCACAAGGGAACATCTGATAGAGGTCTGCTTTGTCTGTCCATTCTGCAGGACTGGGAAATTCAGGACAGTCACTATTACTGAGGGGAGCCTTTACCTCTTCCAAGAAGAAGGACAGGAGGAGGGTTGAGTGTGCACAAGCTGGCAATGAAGAAGGTAGGAAAGAATAGTTGTAGGGTGAATTGTCCTGTCAAAAAGCTACGTGGAGGTCCTAACTCTTGGAAGCTCAGAATGTGACCTTATTTGAAAATAAGGTCTTTACCAAAGTAATCAAATCAAGATGAGCTCATGAAGTGGTCCCTAATTCAACACGACGTGTGTGCTTAAAAGGGAAAGACACACACTAACGTGGCAATCACAGAACTCCAGAGGATGTGGCTTGGTAATCACGTGTTTATTAAAGTGTCTGGCTTGGCTGAGTAAATATTAAGCGAAGCGAGGAACCACGTTTTCTTTCAATAAACGACACACCATGTCTAGAAGGGTGTGCTTGCTTCCTGGCCTCCTAAGCTTTGCTTAGGGAGCCCTGAGGCAGGAGCTCTGATTTCCACCTCTGACTCCTACTCAGGGAAAGGAAAGAGGCAACGGGCCATTGGGTCCTCACCAAGTCCACCTCGACTTAGGTCCTGCTCACTGCGAACCCTTCTTCCCAGGGAGGAAGCCACGATATTTTGCCCGGTTCCATTCCTACCTTGGCCAGCCTCTTTGTGGTGGAGTTCCAACCTCAGGATGGGTTTTTTTTTTTTTCCTCCAGAAATAAGATTTGCCTTGCTTTTGTTCTTCACTGACTCCCTCCTAGGGACAGGGCTCTGCTTCTGATTTGGACTCCCTAGGACTGGAGGCCTACTCCCGAAACTTCACCTCTTTGATCTCATCCTCTCTTGTGGATTCATACTGCCCTTGCCTCCCATATGCCCATGAAATGGTGTCGGGACCCATCCATCAGAACCGCCTTCCACAGTCAGCTTCCAGAGATTCCCTTGTGACCTTTGTCCGTGTTTCTAGCTTTTCTTGGTGGCTGGGTCTTGATCACTTCCACTCCGTCCCTGGTCACTATCACAGCAGGGTGCAGGGGCCACTCGCTTGTCCTCAGTAGGCCCCATAAACTTAGTATCCGGTTCCAGAGAGTTCTGCTGATTCTGTGGTGTTTGCTTCTCTCTATAAAACTCTCTTTGCCTTTTGCATGACTGGCCAAGACCTTGAAGTGATCGCCTACCTGAGAGTTTCACTGAAGTTCCCAGTATCAATCCTTACGACTCATGTCTTCAGAGCCCAGACAATCAGTAGGAAATGTACCGCCCCATCCCCAGCGGGCAACACTCAGGCAAAATCCATATTTGTGCTGCTGTGGCTCAGCATTAATTTTGCACTCATGGGCCAGGTCTGTGGTGACACAGCAACTCAACCATGCTTGTGTTTTCACTTGGCAAAAACACTTGAGGGCCAAGCAAATGCAGCTTTGTTTGCTCCGAGAACATCAACCACTAAATCCCTTACGCTCCTTTGGACGCCCACCCGGGATGCAGGCTAGAGCCCGGGGAAGAAAACAGACTTTCACTTGGGTCCATCCTGGGTTTTACCCCTGGCTCTGTCACTTACTGGCTGTGTAACTTTGGACAAGTTCCTTAATTTCTCTGAGCCTCGGTTTTGTCTTCTGTAAAATGGGGAATCCTAACAATGTTTACCTGTGTTAAGGAAATACGATGCAGTCATAATGAATGTAAGGAACTTTGAACCAAACAAGGTAGATTTGCTGGGTCACCACGACCTTCCTCCAGGATTTCTTGATCCTGGCCGCCCCCCACATCTCTTCTTCGGTTGACTGCTGGTCCCTACTTAGATGAGCAACAGCGGTGTGGATTCTGCTTCCGTCTTGGTGAGTGGCATTTGTACCGCTCTGCTCTTTCCTTCCAGGATGATTGCTGAATGTCATTTCTGCCTTCTAGATCCTTATCCCGTGTGCTCAGCTCCTGAATCATAGGCCCCTTGCAACATGTTAGGGCCGTCATGGAATTCACCCAGACTCCCAGCCTCATGCTCGCCCTGGATGGTCCCATGTTGACCTAGGTCACATAGAAATCAGCTCCATAATGACATTCCATGCTGTAAATTTAGGAGCAAAAAGGAAAAGTGTAGGTTACTGTGCTGGCCTGAGAGGTCACACAGGGTGAGACACTGAACCTCAGTGAACCGTCGAGTCTTCTGGAAAGTACAAGTAACCAGACACGTGCTACCTCCTTCCCCAGGTCTGCAGCACGCTATTAAATGTTCAAAGTTGTTAAAGTATTCAGAGCCCTACAAGTGTAGGATGGTTTCTTCTCTGCAAATTCAAGGTGTGGCCAGAAGTCCTGAGGCATGTATATGTGTGGTTGTACGAGCAGAAGAAGCATGCGGGCAGCATAGTAGGTCAGCCATATTCATGGTGGGGGGGGGGTAAAGAAAAACATGCATTATTCTGTGTTGCTGTAAAACTGTGAGGCCGTAGTTGCAGCAGACATGTGGAAGATCCTTTTAAAAATTTTTTAATGTTTATTTATTTTTGAAGGAAAGAGAGACAGAGCATGAATGGGGGAGGGTCAGAGAGAGAGGGAGACAAAGAATCCGAAGCAGGCTCCAGGCTCTGAGCTGTCAGCACAGAGCCCGATGCGGGGCTCGAACTCGTGAACCGCGAGATCACCACCTGAGCTGAAGCTGGACGCTTAACAGAATGAGCCACCCAGGCGCCCCTGTGGTAGATCTTTAAATCACACATAAACAGAGTTTATAGGAAGGTGTACCTGCCAAGGGCAAGACTTTCTGACAGACTCAGTAGAGGCAAACCAAGAAATACAGACGGTGGCCCCTGAGACTGATGAAAAGACCTTGGGACACTCAAATATACTACGCGCTGAGTCCTGCGATGGATATGTTAAATCCAAGCAAAGATATAGAAAATTTGGGGAAAAAATTTCAAATGAATACAAATCTCCTGAGAAGAATGTGGACTTTTGCACGGAAAATTAAACCATTAAACTTGTTGGCCTGACAGTTTTGAAGGCAGGTTACCAAAAGCAAGGATTTTTGAGAAGAGAGATCACAGCTGCCAGGAGGCCTTGTTTTCAGCCCAGGAGCAAGGCTTCCCGTGCTGCTGTGACAAATGTCTATCTTCACTGCCCCAGGGACGTGGTGTGGTGAAGGCAAAACTATCTTATGGCTTGGACACGGATAGCTCAGTTCTTGGCCAAGGTGACCCCGCAAAGACAAGGAGATTCTTGAGACAAAGGGTTAGGGAAAAAAATACGTATCAGCGCAAATTAAAATTAATAAAATATTTCCTTCTCCTGAGCCTCATTACTGGGTTCCAAAATACTGTGTGCTTTCTGGAAAACATTTTGTTTTCTTTCCCAAACAGCCTTCTCAAAGTTGACTTCTTACTATATGCGCTAGTCTTTTTTTAATTTCTAAGTCACATTCTCACGCAACGAACAGTCTTGCCACCACCGAGAAGGTGGCAGTGAAGGAGCCAAAACTCCACAAGGGAAGGTTCCAAAAGAGACACCTGCGGCAGGCTTAGGACCGCACCTGTTCCTTCGTTGTACGTGTGCGTGGTTTCCCCAGCAAGGCGCTTCCAGGAAGATAGCTTCCGTGCACGTCTCTGCCGTGTGGACTTTAAATCGTTGTGCCTTTAAGGGTTATGTGACTACGTGCTTTCTTTCTTTTAATCCATCAAAGCAGAAGAGCAAAGAAACATAAGGGACTTTGGTAAGGGTTGAGGTGCAGAAAGGATGTTGTTAAATAGTTACTTGATCTTTAATCATTGATGAAAACGAAATGATCACTAGAGCATCAAGGCAAAAGAAAGAGATGAGACAGACACTTCATCTTCTTTTCTTCGAGTAAAAGGGAAGAAAAATACATTCTTTCAGGCCCTGGCAGATAACAACATCTTAACAAGGTCTTAGGACCCACTCACTCCCAAATTATTGTAGTTACTATCATCGGTAGCAGCCGCTGAGCTCTCCTAGGGAATACTAGGTCCCTCTCCATCAGAGCACCCCTGTAACGCTGTTTCCATTCCAACGAAATAAAAATAATTTTTTAAAAAGCTCAAGACTACAAAATTAGTCTTATTGGATTTGCTATTGTCTCACAGACGGGAGGGATTCCACACGTAAACAGGAAGAGGAGGAGATACTTACGAAAGCAAGAAATGGCTCGACACATAGGTATGTGGCTTTTTAGAACATAAAGGGACGTATGCCAAGAACAATTACTGATCGGTCAGAGGTTGATTGGGCTTGGTGGTCACATAGTATACCTATATTAACACCCACCAGTAGCAGCTCGATCTTGGGATCGATTGGGATCTTGGGAGTCACGATGCTGCTTAGGCAAATCCAAGCACAAGAGCGGCTCCAAAGTCACTGACAAGCAAGGACAGGCGTCCTGCGGCACGGTGCAGCAGTCAGACGTAACGCTGCATGTAGCAGGACACTGAGGCCTGATCGAAATTTTGCTTTGCACACACGGCCAGGGTTTATGAGTCGTGGGACTGTTTGCTTGTAAAATCCGCAGGTCATTGGGGATTTTTGCTCTCCATAACATTCTCGTGAATTTGATTAAGCGGTGTCTTGGAATGGGTCCTTTTGGAATGGAGCTGTCTGTTTACCAGAGTGAAACACACTTTTTGTAACTTATAATTCCATGACACCCTACCGAAATAACTCTTCCAAAATAGATCCAAGTTGGCTGTTATCCTGTCTTCCTGTCCCAACTGCTATTTAATACTCTGTGTCCGCACACAAACACAGCTTCCTCTTGCGATCTGGAAGTTTGTTTTTGTAAAAAGTCCCTGATACAGTCATACTTCCTGTAGTGATTTGATTTCATACAACATCCTTAATATTAAGATTTGATTAAAGATGAAAGAATAAAGTTAAATTACAGTGAATTTTTAAAAAATCCCTCCTTTGAACTTCCCTATCACCTTCTTGGAAGCCTTTTACTTTTTCCATTATATTAAGGTCGTTTGCAATATCACAATAATAGTACTTACAAGCTAAGGGGTCACATTTCTTAGTTCAGAGTCAACAACTTCTGATTTTTTTTAGGCGATAAGTACCCTTTAATCAATTGTGGTAGCTTCCTTCGAGTCTAATATTTTAAAAATTTTTTAACGTTTTATTTATTTTTGAAAGACATAGAGCGAATAGGGGAGCGGCAGAGAGAGAGGGATACACAGAGTCTGAAGCCGGCTCCAGGCTCCGAGCTGTCAGCACAGAGCCCGAGGCGGGGCTCGAGCTCATGAACCATGAGATCATGATTTGAGCCGAGGTCAGATGCTTAACCAACTGAGCCACCCAGGCGCCCCCTTTGAGTCTAACTCCGGGCGGGTTCTACCTTTACTTGAATATTTTTGAGGGATGAAATTGGGTGTCCTCAGGGTGTGGGTGTGCCTGGTGCTTGGCCTTGAATGAAGGGGAGACCATGGTGAGTGAAGACCATCATCAGGTGGGCCTGCTGAGAAAAAGCTTGGAGATGGCCTTTGATGCCGACTTCCATGTCTTTGGCTTTGCCTCCCCTCCTCTGTACCCTGCCCTCCCCCCAGTGCTTGTGGAGAATCCACCCTAACCATAGGCCTGATTCTCTGGCACGGGCTTGGGAACTAGGATTCCTGTCCACCATGTGGCAGAGGACTTTGAAGCCATCATCCTAGGCCCTTCCTTGATAGCCTCGAAGACCATGCTGTTCTGCGCCACACGGAATGTATTGCTGACCCTTTGTGTTTTGCTGAAATGTACTCTTACTAAGGGGGCAAGCCAGGAAAATATCCTTCTGGAACACTCCCTTTCTTTACCGCCCGCTGTATGAAAACCGTAGCTTCTAAGTGAAGGGCTCTTCTAGAGATGGGCATAGTTTGGGATTATGTGAATACTCTCTGCAGGACTGTCAAATTTAGCAAATAAATATGCAAGACATCCAGTTGAGTTTGAAATGTTTTTCTAATTGGTTGTGTGATTTTGTAAGTTTTTTGGAAAAAAGTGAATACAGGACTCTTAGAGCATCGTTTTTAAAAGTTATTATTTATTTATTTGTTTATTTTGAGAGAAAGAGAGAGAGAGCATGAGTGAGGGAGGGCAGACAGAGAGGGATGGAGAGAATCCCAAGCGGGCTCTGGGCTGTCAGCACAGAGCCGCATTTGGGGCTTGAACGCATGTACTTTGAGATCATGACCTGAATGGAAATCAAGAGTCAGATGCTTAAGTGACTGAGCTACCCAGGTGCCCCTGGACACTTCGAGCATCTTAATAAAGTCCATGCAGGATGTAGGACAAAAAGAAATCATTGAATACAAGACATGTTCTGTAGACACAGCATGCCTAGCATTCCTCACTCTGGTATGATTATTACTACTCAGAGTTCTATGGCATTTACCTATCCATACGATACCTTTGGCTTTTGTACTCCTATATCAATTATGTCCATTGACTTCCACAATCAATTATTGTAATTTAATTAGGAATTAACTATCAACTGCAATTATCAGCTATTCCTTGGTCTTCTATTTTTTTTTTTAAGTTTTATTTATGTATTTTGAGACAGAAAGAGACAGCATGAGTGGGGGAGGGGTAAAGGGCGAGGGAGAGAGAGAGTCCCAAGCAGTCTCCACACTGTCAGCACAGAGCGCGACGTGGGGCTTGAACTCATAAAACCGTGAGATCATGACCTAAGCTGAAACCGAGGGTCAGACGCTTAACTGAGTCCCCCGGGCATCCCAGTCTTCTACTTTTTATACACCAGCAAATGCCAACAGAAAAATAAAAATTCCCGTTCCCAAATTTTGGCCGTCGAAATGTTCACAAATTACTAATTTGAATCAATTATTAAAAAATAATTTTTTTTAATGTTTATTTTTGAGAGAGAGAAACAGAGACAGAGCGTGAGCAGGGGAGGGGGCAGAGAGAGAGGAGACAGAGAACCTGAAACAGGCTTCAGGCTTCAAGATGTCAGCACGGAGCCGTATGCAGGGTTTGAACTCACGAACTGTGAGATCATGACCTGAGCTGAAGTCAGATGCTCAACTGACTGAGCCACCCAGGTGCCTCCCGAATCAATTCTTTTTAACCCACAGAATAAGTGGACTTGATAGAGTAGATAGCAAAGATGAAAAACAGCCAGTGAAGCACAAATTAAGTGGAAAGCAAACTGAGCTCAGCAGAACTGACAGAGGAGGAAGATGAAGTCAAGTGGCTAACACCTCATTTCCGCCTTCCGTTTCTTCTTCAGTAAGTATTTAGTGGAAAGCTTCAGGAAAGAGTTGGACTTCATTCATCAGTGTCTCTTAAAGGCTAGGAAAATCACTGCCCGCAGGCCCAAGTTGGGGTGGGCAACGCATTCTGATTCAAGATAAACTGAAGTTCACAGAGGGTTAAATGCAAATAATCAAGGAGGAGTGTGAGATGTCAAACTTTAGTCTTTCAAGTGTGTCTTCCAGGAGGAAGAAAATGAAGTGCATCTTGACTGTATCCAGAGTCAAATGCTGCAATTCAAGTGCGCACCACAGAACGTGGAAATCAAGACTCGAAATGCTAACATTTCATTTTAAAAAACACCATCCCAGAAAACTTTGAGAAAATAACCTGCATCCAGAATACATGTTTCAAATATGTAACAGGCAAAGAAAAATTCTGACAAGAGTGAAAACCAAGACTGTCGACCACACGGTCAAATGTCAACACTTTGACCACAGTGACAAACCCAAGCCTGAGGATGATGACCTTTGACTGAGCTACCAAAGCAAAGACCTACGGTCTTCTATGTTTTTTGTCTCTCTTTCCTTCTTTCTCCAGATGACATAAGTTCAAAGGATCCAGGCAAGGACAAAAGAATAATACAGGAGTAGAAGTGTCACTTTTTTAATATTTCTTAATTTGCATTTAATGGCATCAAAATCGCCATCAATTGAAATTGAAAATTTAATTAATTAATTAATTTATTTATTTATTTTATTTTTGGGACAGAGAGAGACAGACAGAGCATGAACGGGGGAGGGGCAGAGAGAGGGAGACACAGAATCGGAAACAGGCTCCAGGCTCCGAGCCATCAGCCCAGAGCCTGACGCGGGGCTCGAACTCACGGACCGCGAGATCGTGACCTGGCTGAAGTCGGACGCTTAACTGCGCCACCCAGGCGCCCCGAAAATTTGATTTAAAGAAAAAGCAAATGAATCATCGTTTAATTTCATCTCAATACCTGATCCCCTTATTCATGGCATTTTTCACTTTTAGCCAGTTATTTTAGATTTCTGAAGTCTCATCTGGTGCTGTGATTTCCCCCTGAATGGGAAAGCAAACCAATGTGTGTCTCTACCCCGTCTCCAAAAGTGGCTTCGGAGGAGGGTCAGTGAGTGAATCTCGTCTCTGCTGTCTGGGACCATTGGCTACCAGGTACCAAGCAAGTACACTATATTTTCTTACTGAAATAAATCAGATTACACTGATTTGCCACTAATGACTTTGTGGTTTTTCAAAGGGAACGTGACAGTTTGGAATGGTCTCACTGAGAAGGCCTGATGCATTGGACATGTTCCAGAACGCAGAAGGCTTTTTGGGTCAAAAACGTTGCATTAGCTCGATTTCTTCTCAGTTGGGTGTTGAGCATGAATCTGTTTCAGTCAAAAGACCGTCCAGATATAATCAAATAAGTTTGCCACCTACATCTTTGGTTAGTTTGTTAACACCAGAGTGCTGTGCACCAAGTGATAATAAGTAAGTATGCTTGGGAAATGCTAAGTTTCAACCAGATATAAGTATAGAACTATTTACAAAATATCGTATGACTATATGATTTATCGACTTGAACAAGTATTGGCTTTTGGGATGCTGCTTCGGGTAGTGCAAAAGATCAGATGACCAAGTCTTCCAGATTTGGCTGAAATAGATAAGCTCAATGGACACACAAAAGATTTCTCCATCTCATGCTCCATCAATATACGAAATACTATGCAAGTATGCAGGATTCCTCATCTTAATCACATTTAAATTAGCACTGATGTAAATACCATGAAGAGAATTTAATAGTGCAGTAGAAAACCTGTAAACATGCCCGTGGCATTATTTTCCTGTCGATTACACCGCAATATACAATAAAAAAAACCCATAAAATAACTAAAAGGGCTCATGTCTGTATATGCAATTTCGTTAAGAGAATAAAGATCTAAAACAATCTGCCATTAAATTATCAACAGAAAGAGAAAAAACAATTCCTGAATAATAAAAGAAAAGCCTCTTGTACATTGAGATTGTTCTTTAAACCCCCTCTATCACTAACTTTACCCCCATTATTCTTACATATGCATTAAGTGTTCAGCCCCCAGTCAGATGTGTGAGCCACATCTTCTCTTACGTGGAAGGACATTTGAAAATGTGGTAGCCTGAAGATAGGGCCGGATTTGCTGTAATCCGTGTCGTCATTTCCCCGATAACCCGAATCCAGATTGCTTTCCCTTTTTCTTCTGAGCCCCAGTGTCCCCATCTTTATAGAATAAAACATCTATGAGCATATTTGTTGAGGACTGGCTCTCTTCATTGCAAACATCTTTCATTGATCGTTTCCACAATTATGCTTGAAAAGCCAGGATGTGCGTGCGTGCGTGCGTGTGTGTGTGCCCGTGTGTGTACATATATGTGGGCTCGTGTGTATGTCTACACAGTGCCTCCCCACTTACAGTCACATTCTTCTTGAGTGAATACACAAATTGACCCCAGTTTGAATGAAATGAGAATTCACCTGTGGCACATTTAGCTAGTCCCGGCCCCACGTATATTCTTTGCCCCAAAGAAATGTGGTTCCTGGCCCCTAGATTCTCCCAAGAGCAAAATGTTACCCCTGTAAGACTCAGTTGTATGAGATTTATTTAAATGCTGGGGGCATTCTTTACACGTTATAAGATTACCAAAGTTCATGCCCCAAGGAGTCATCTGTATACAAATTCATTATCCTCACCCCTTGTGTTCTTCATGGCCCCATCCAACCCCGTGGACTTCAACATCTGACCAAGTTTCCGATTGTAATGTGGCTTCATTTTCTTTTGTGCTAACTAGGGTCAACAAGCATGTGCTTTAGCATGACAGCCGTTCCTCTCAAGTAACTTTTTCAATCTTGGAATATCAGTGGCACTTCCTTTGCAGATGAGGAAGGAGATGGCTGACAAAAATATTGGCCCATGATAACAAGCTGAAGAAAGAAGGATGGGTCCGGGGGCCAAATGGGTTTGGGACCCATGGGGTCCTGTGGCTTCAGAAAGTTCCCTTGAAAACTTTCAGAGTGGACATTTTTCAGACTTTCATTTGTATACAAATCACTTGGAGGTCTTGTTAAGGGACAGCCTCTGATTCTCTAAGTCCGGATGGGGTCTGAGAGTCTATATTGCTAATAAGCTCCCAGATGGTGCTGATGCTGCTGGTGTTGAATAGAAAATAGCAGTACATTCCGACCAAAAAATTAATAGCATCAAGTCCATTTGTGTATGTTTTCTCAACTGTTTACCCCTGGTTTGATCAATTTCACTCCTACAATTCAATCCAACGAAGAAAGGCAAAAACGGAACTATGATTTTTGTGAGCACAGAGTCCCTTGCCCCTTTTTATGTATTACCAGTAGCTTCCATTGTATATATAGCATTTTCTCTCCTTGAAAAGAAGAGGGTGCTTTAAAGCAATGGTATAAAGGAATACCGAACCACATTTCAACTCTCGGCCATAACGTCTTTGATAATTGTTTTGAATAAATACCTTATATGATGGCTGATATCCTGTATAGAAATGCACTTCCTTTCAATACCAGCATTGCTAACTGTCTGTCCACCCGGCAGGACATTATTTCAATTGCCCTACATCAAGTTTGTGGAAATGTAGCCCCATTTTAGGAAATACGAATTTTGAGAGTTCGCGGCAGACAAAGCTTTGGAAAAGGAACTCCTCAAACGTGGCGATGCTTGCTTAGGCACTAGATCCAAGGGGCGGGGGGTGATTTTGTATGTGTGTGCAGCTTTTTAGGGTGAATCCACACCTTCACGTTTTCACGGTGACCTCTGCATTCTAAGGGAGCTCGGACGCGGAAAGGGCTCCCAGGGTTCAACCCGGGGCGTTCACTGACATCAGACGTTGCTCTGTTGTAACAAAAGAGTTCTCAGCTCCCTTTCCCTCTGCTCCTCCTGCCTGTACTTCTCCTCAAGTTTCTGCTTCTCAGAATCCGCACAGTAAAAGGTGCAGTCTGGGCTCTTTCGGATCTGTTCGAACTGACTGAAATCAGCCACGTACTTTCCGTTCTTGGAGAGAGAAACTACAGGCACAAATTCAAAGCCCCAGTAGATCTCCTCTGGGATATAAGACGTGCGGCTCTGGCAGACCGCGCTGGTGGATTCCACGGTGGCATTGAGGAGGACGACGAGCTCAAACTCCTTTTCCTTCAGGTTTTGGGGCGTGAGGTCTCTCAGGGGGCTCGTCTCATCCAGCACGTGGTAGAATGTCATGGGCAAAATGAGGAAGGGACTCTCCGAAGAGGAGTCCACGTGGAATTTGACGGTGGCTTGGTTGAGCAGGATCCGCTCCCCCTCCTTGGTGACGTGGGTCTGCAGGAGCTTGCCAGAGAGCTGGCATTGGATCAGGAGGCTCTTCCTCATGTTGGCCACCTGGATCACCAAACACAGCTTCCCGTTCTGCTTGGTGATGACCGCGCAGTGGCTGAACTTGATGGTCTCCGCCCGCTTTTTGGGTCTGGCAATCTTGGCCAGGAAGGTGCCTGTGATGAAGATCTCAATCAAGGTTGTGATGACCAGCTGAGCGACCAACAGGAAAATGGCATGAGGGCATTCCTCCGTGATGGAACGGACTCCGTAGCCAATGGTCGTCTGGGACTCCAGGGAAAAGAGAAACGCCCCAGTGAGAGAGTCCACCTTCATGATGCAGGGGGTGTGATTCGAAACGTCCTCGCTCGGCTCTAAGTCCCCATGAATGAACGCGATGGCGTAGTAGATCACTCCAAAAAGGAACCACGTCATCACGAACGTGGCGGCAAACAGGGTGAGCTTGTATCTCCACTTCATGTCGATGACGGTGGTCCACAAGTCTTGAAGGTAGAGTAAGTATATGCCATCCACTTTGTCAATTCGCACATTGCTGTGCCCGCTCTTGGACATGACTCGGGGCCTGTTGGTCTTGAGTCCAGCTCCTGAAGGTTGCCTCACGAGGGGAGCGCTGGACATGCTGAGGTGAACGGCGTCCATTGTCAGGCTCTTGGGACCACCTAAGGAGATGACGAAGAAAGATGTTCCATTACTGTCACGGATGGTAGGACACCCAGAAAACAGACACAGGATAATCAGGTGAAATATGTAGGAATATATACGGACGTATATAAGAAAGGAGAATTTGGAAGGCAAGACTCGTCTGCTAGTTCTGGAGGAAGGCAGTAGGGTGGAGTGAGGGGCATGGAATCTGGAGATAAGCAAACCTGGGCTGAATGCTGACTCTCCAATTTATTTGCTGTGTGACCTGGGACAAGCTATGCAGTCTCTCTGGATCTCAGCTCCCTAATCTGTAAGATGGGAATACAACCTACTCCTCAGAGTTTGTGTGATGGTTAAATGAGATAATGACCAGAAAGTTTGCCAAAACGAAGCCTCACCCTCAAAAACGACGCTGAGCTTCTCGTTGTGAAATGACACACACATGTGTCTACCCCACAGAGTATGACGAATGTTTGTGTATACTCAGCTACCACAGATTTCCGATTCTGAAAAATTTAAAAATAAGTTGACCGAGCATAGGGTCAGTACTGATATAACTAAAACATACCATCTATAAGATAGTGTTGATGCAGCAATAGAGAATATTACTCCATATTTTTAAAACTTGGGTAATATCAATAAACTTTTTAAAAACTTACCCTTTCGTGTGGCATTCTCTGCAACAGAAATTCACTCCCCCCCCCCCCAGTGAATAATCTATCATCTATCACCTCTCCTACTTCTTGATTACATGGGAAAGCATTAAATTATCAAACAACCAACACCAACCACATAGTGAATAATTACACTTTCTTAATAGCTCGGTTGATACGCTGGTTATTCTTGGGAAAATGCTGTAAAATCCCACGTTAGACATGACATTTAGGTATGGCCCCAAATTTCTGCATTACTCCTTTAGAACCAACTAGAACCATCACAGGAACCTCTTTTCAAAAATTAAACAACAAGTAAGCAAGGGCAGGCATCCGACGCCGTGGCAGAACAGTCCCACCTAGAAGACACGTCAGGCTCCCGCGCTAAGTCCCAGGGAACACTCCCCTCTGCATCAACAGACAGGAACAGACTGGGTGTGAGGCCAGTCTACCTGCCTCGTGACGGGAATAAATCACCCCTACCTTCCTTGAAAAAGATGTGAGGGAGTACGGGAGAACACCACCTGGTCGGCATGGGTTTTTCCCACCTCACTGGTATTTGGAGGATAAAGGAACCCTCCCCCTGTCTAAAAAGGAACTGAATACAGTGGTCTGTGATTCATGCAGGAATCTTTGCCGTTAGAGCAGCACTGTCTCCATAGAAGTTTTGGAAGCAATCTTCTGGGCAAACCCCTTCAAGGAAAGTGAAACCATCCATTAACAGCTAACACTTGTTGGGGATTCAGTAAGTGGTTGCACTTTTTAATTTTCCTGTTTCATGAAGAGCGTGTCATTTCCAGAGCTGCCCTCGAAATGCTTTTTTTCTCCCCCCTTGGGAAGGAAAGCTACCTTTTCATTTTCACTGCAGAGAAGGGCCCTACGCTATTCAGAATGTCTTGTTCTTGCTGCAGCCTCTTCCTCGTATTTGGAGGTCGATTTAGAAGGAAAACACAGGATGAGCTTCGGCTTTATCAGCCCCTCAGCGGCATTTCTCAGTCAACTAAGAGGAAAGTGACCCCAACGAAAGTTTGGAAACAAAACGCCATGCTGCCATGCCGGGAGGCATAGCCACGCTCAAAACATGAGCACCAGTAAGACAAATGCAGCTTATGTGGAAGTAGACACATGCACCCCATGCGAGAGAGAGAGAGAGAGAGAGAGAGAGAGAGAGAGAGAGACTGCCAGGGGAAAGTGCATGCCATTCCATCCACTGGAATAAAAACAGAGGCTTAAGTTTTCAAGAGTGAGTGACACCCGAGTGTCCTGCGGGCATGAGCGGCGCTCCAAGCTCAAGCTCAGCTGTCTGCCAGATTCTGGAGAAGTTGGCCCTGTGTACGTGAAGGCAGTGCCATGAAGCTTCTGTTTTAACCTCCCTTTAAAAGGGGCAACGGGCCAGGCTTGGGATGAGCTGGATCTTTTCCCTCTTTCTGCTGAGAGCTCTTTTCTGTTGCACTGCTGCCCATCTAGTGTTGGAGGTGACGACACCAAGAGCCATCGGAGATCGGTGGTCTTAAAAGGGAGAACGTGACCGACGGCCTCTGGGGGAGGGGTGGGGGTCTTGGGTTCAGCACCTCTCTGTGGGAAAGAGCCGCTGGGGGGGCCACACTCACGGGGTAAACGCGTTTTCCCTCCCTCTCAATCTGCTCTCAGACTGTTTACTACCTGGTCACTCCCTCAGCAGGTCAGAAGGCGTCTTCTTCGAGGCAGGTGGAACGTGCTCGCTCCCCTTCGCCCACCTGGCTACCAGGGGATGCTGGTTCTGCCTGAAAGAGAGAGGGACGCGTGGCGTTCACAGGTGTTTACAAAGAGACTGACCCGGTGAGACTGACCCTTAACCATCCCCCCCCCCCCGCCCCAGGGCTAGGGCCCTAGCGTTCACCTTCCAATCCCTGGTATTCTGGCAAGGTGCCCAGAGTAGACCAAAGGCTGAAGGAGTGGTTTAAGAATTAAACCGAAGGCCCAACCACAGCCCTTCCTACAGAATTCCCACCCTGTGGAGGGAGCTCAATAGTAAAACACCCTGGAAAGAGTGGGTTAACTCACCCCCATTGAGGCCCACTCTCAACTGACCAGCAAACAGGGAGGCAGGAAGGGGAAGTGCAGAGGAAGTAAACACCGAGCACTGGAAGGGAAGAGTCTAGAATATTTTTACCGCCTGTGGAAATGCATTATTACTGTTGAGTCACAGAACATCAGAGCTGAAAAGATTGTCAAACCCAAGGCGTCTGACACACATTTTTCAAACGAGGAGACCGACCCGGGAGGTCAGAGCGACCGGTCTTCATCACACAGCTGGCTCACGGCGGAGAAAGAACAAAGCCCAAAGCCTTTAAAAACTAGACCGGAGCCCTTGTCCATACACCACACGTGCCCCTTCGACCTCCAAAGTGTAACGTAATCTGTTCGCACTTCGAAAGGCTCTTTTGCATCCTTCTCTTCTGGATTGCTTCTTCCGAAGGTAGCTATCTGCAGACCTCCCCACCTTTCTGTCCGTCTTACACGCAGGGGCACCCGTATGCCTCCCACTTCCTCTCTGGGCCGCCGGGTACTGTGAACAGTTACCAGACGTACCCTGTCCTCACGTCAGTGGCCCCGGTTATCGACCCGTACGGCCCTTTGCACACTCGATTCTCGCTGTGTGTCCGCGGGGCTCGGCAAACGCTCTCTTCATCACTGCCCCTATTGTCACCCGTAACCATCATTTGTGAAGATCCTGCGTCTCCTCCTTTGCACCCACCCATCTGACCCGTATGCTTCACCATTCGCGTGTCGTCACGCGCGCCCAACTGACAGCATTGCATTCTGCAGCAGATGTCGTCCTCGAAACTGACTCCGGGGTCCATACACACACTCGTTCCACATAATTTTATGTCACGGACTTAGGTATTCTTCCCCTAGTGGTTCTGCAATCTACCCGGCTTCACTTCTGACGCGTTAAGAAACAACAGCGGTTTCCAAAAGCTAAGGATGGAAAGAGCGATACAAGATACGCTCCCCTAACGTCCCCTCTTCTCATCCCACAAACAGGCAATATTCCATACAAACCATTAGAGTCTTCTTTAGTCTCTGGAAATCGTATATATTTCTCCGGTTTTCATTATCTTGTTCCGACATGTGGGCTGGGAATGTAATCTTAGCAGGGTGATATCTTTATAAAGTGTAGTCCTTGAAACTACTGAACGGAGAGGTCAACCTCCCTCTCTACTTCAAGCCAATAACGCACACATGGAATGAAGTCATTTATTGCTTACGGTGTGTAGCGTTTGTTTTCTGGAGATAAAGGAAAGAAAAACATATTTTTGAGACAGAACTAGACAGCGGGCACATTGAAAAAGGTATGTAGTGATATGACGAACTACACTTCCAGTCTTGAGGACGAAACAGTGAGAATGGAAAAAACTGAAGGGAGTTCCCATCACCTCCTCAGAGAGGAGAAAGTGCCAGCAGAGAAAGAGGGTCTTATAAGAATGGGTGATCAGGGGCGCCTGGGTGGCTCGGTCGGTTAAGCGTCCGACTTCGGCTCAGGCCATGATCTCACGGTCTGTGGGTTCGAGCCCCGCGTCGGGCTCTGTGCTGACAGCTCAGAGCCTGGAGCCTGCTTCGGATTCTGTGTCTTCCTCTCTCTCTGACCCTCCCCTGTTCATGCTCTGTCTCTCTCTGTCTCAAAAATAAATAAACGTTAAAAAAAAATTAAAAAAAAAAAGAATGGGTGATCAAAGAAATCAACCACAGTGAGCTGGAACACTCTGTCCTATCAGAGAGAAGTCAGTCTATAAATGACCAGAAAGCCACCGACCAAGTAGAAGACATAGGTATGCATGTAATAAGCACGAAGAGAGTCCGAATAGAGTTAGAAGTGGTCCAACGTGGGAAAGATCCAGATGAATAATAACAAGGGCAATAATAAAACAAAGTTGCAGATAAATTATAGACATCGTCATCAACATAGATAACAGTACGGAGCCATGTGCCAGCCATCGTTCTCAGTGTTTTCCACGCGTGTACTCAACCGTCACACCAAGCCCACGAGGCAGGCACCGTCATTAGTCCCACGAGGAGGAAACGGAGGCACAAAGAGGTTGAGCGACTCGCCCAAGTTCCCAACAGCTGACATGAGGCAGTAGTGGCCCTGTGAAGCTCCCGTGCCTGCCCTCTCTGCCACCTTGACGAAAGTGCTCCAGCTTTAGCTGCATCAGAATCACCTGGAGGGGTCAGAGTTTCCGGTTTCAGTAGCTTTGGGATGGAGCCCGAGAATCTGCATCCAACAATCTCCCAGGTGACGCTGCTGTTCCAGGAGTGCACGGTTGAAAACGACCACACTGCGATAGGCGGGTGGAATGAAAGCGATGGCTTCTCCCTCTTGATGAAGACCCTTATCCCCTCACTCTCCCTGAACGTTCTGAAATAACACTTGCACACAGGCGCGGAGAACATCAGGTTGTTAGTTTCCAGAGATGTCCAGTCTCCACCGTGCTCGTAGATGAATGCCATCCACCTCGTGGGCCGGCGATAAGTACGGATTTTTTAAAGCATGAAAGAATGATTTTCCCCCTCCTACGTAGCACGCCACTGATTCCTTCTAAAAACTTAGCACTCCGTTGAGTCCAGCTTTGAGAGTTTTCAATTTGTCCGTCCTGATACTTCATTCTGTATTCCCTGGTGGGCAGAAAAAGAACTGATTTTCAGCCACAGAAAAGCAGCTGATAACAAAACAAGGAGGCAGCAGGGATCCCTCAACCAAAACTCAAGTGATGTCGCATACCTTCAAGGGGAATGGGCCCCAAATCAAACCATGACTTCGGATTTCCAGACGAAAACTGCAATTGGAGGGGATCTGACCTTAAGTTCTATCAAAACAGGTTCCTGTTTATAGGAAAAGTTGCTTTGAAAGCTTTCTTGGATATCAAATATTTCCAACAAAACATTTCTTGGACGATCTGTCTCCTCGCTATGAATCCAAAATACCTGGATTAAATTTCACTTTCAGGAACCACGGTTTTAACTAGTAACTAGAAAAAGACATGCTCGACAAGAATGTGCTTGGGGTTCACTGAACTCAAAAGGTTTAAAAATAATTGAAAATAAAATCAGTGAGGCTTGGCTATCCTCTCTTTGGATCCTGTGACTGTGGCCACTCACATTCATGTGCTGGGACCTTTGGCTTTGGCCTCATGCCATATTCTTCCCCGCTCTCCAAAGCAGCCTAGGACTCGCAATTCTCAACTCCATCCGTGTCAGCTGAGGACACACATGGCTTTTCCCAGGTGGTCTCAGCAATGGACATGTCTACCGAGAAAGAAGAAGGTGGACAAAGTTGACTCCCAGCAGATCCCAACGGGTGGCTCTTTGGTTCTTATCTGCCGGGGAAATGACTCTTCATTCTGAAAGCCCATTTTTCCCCTCAGGCCCTTGAGAACTGAGCTTGATTAGGAAGAATGATTGGTCTTTCTCCTCCATAAAAATCTGAAGGATCCGAAGGGCAGTGACGGTTGAGACTATGGGAAATTTTCACCGAGTTTCCTCTGTCTTGATCTATATTTTGAGCATAAGAACTTGGATCCTAATCGACAAAGCTGTGGTTGACTACTGGTTGTTGTAGCTGATTGTGGCTTCCAGTTATGTGCTGTCCCTTTTGGCTGGGTCCGTCGAGAACGAATCTTTCCCTGGGTCTGTCCCTGGGAGTAGGAAATGGAGACTCCGTTTCCATCCTTTTGTGTCAGATGCGGTCATGTGACTGCATCAGCCAATGGAGTGTGAGCCTCAGTGACTGCTGCCCGAACAGAGGCAGCCGGCGGACTCCTGGCAGGGTCTCGGGTGGGTCTCGGATGGGGCAGCTCCTTCTTCTGGAGAATGGGAGAAGGGAGACACCAGTGGCTCAGCTACAGCTACAGCTGAGCCGAGGCTAACTTGCAACAAGGGTGAGAAAAAAAAAAAACTCTTGTAGCCTAAGTCACTGGATTCTTGGAACTGATTGGTACTGAAGCAAAGTCTAGTGAAAGCCTGACCACAGGGACACAGCTAGTGTAAGTTTTTGTCTTAGTATGACAGGAGGAGACAGGATTCAGTAGGCCGAGAGGGAAAGACTAGGACCTGAGGTCCCCGGGTGGGCAAAAACACCTGTTTTGGAACCATGCTGGGAGTGTCTGATCACAGCAAGCCCCCTCAGGAGTAAGGTTCCTCTTAAGAATGGAACAGACCCCACCTACTCCCCCTCAGGTTTCCCTCAGGGATTTGACCAAAGACCTAAGTATGGCCATAGACCACCCCTCGTACAATGAGAGCCAATCAGGAACGGACACCCCAGCACCTAGAGCTATCAGGCCAATGAGGGAAGAATCTGAGAAGGAACCAGGGGGAAGAACGGGGGGAGGGCTGACCAGAACCTTACAAAACAAGGACCCTGGCCTCTAGTCCTCACACACTTTCGAATGTCGCCTCTCTGTAAAGACAGCTTTCCTACTATTCTTCTTTCTGATCTTACATTCTAATAAACTTTTGTCCGCTGCTCATTTTGTGGCCGCCTCTTTGTTCTTCAAAGCCTCATGAGGCTTTGAATAATCTGTGATGAGAGACACACGTTATCATTACAGACAGCTTTCATTTGGGAAAGGGACTACTTAAAAGGAACCAGGAACCTTCCAAAGTAATGACAGACAGTATTGTATGCAATCCTTCCCTTTCCCTCATGAAGAAAGTATTTTCTTGATTTTCTAAAGGAGGAAACGAAGCTTAGTTGAAGTAATTGACACGTGTTCACAGAGTTCATTCATGGCGGACCTTGTTGGCAAACTAGACCTGTCTCCAGAGCTAAGTTCCCACGTGGCCACTGTGGCCCTCGGTCATCAAATTCAACTCACAAAGAGCATCTCTACTCATGATGAACATTCATGGAGCATAATGGAAGTTCCTGCTCACTACATGTGAGCATCCATCACAGAATACGTAGCTATGGTTGATTTATTGCTGATACCCTGTCAGACCGTATAGAGGTGTCACATATTAATTTGAATTCTGTCATTGATTCTGAAAGAGGGACTGCTATTATTTGAGGGTGCCAGGTTAGGAGACTGGGATACGGCACGTGGTTTGCTTGAGCCTGTGCTCCAAGCCTCTTGTCTCTACGCCATGACGTCTCTAGCTCCCGTGGGCCTCAGATCACCCAGAGGTCTGGGAACATGGCTGCGTCCCACCCCAAACTCCTGATTCAGCGCATCTAGAGTGGAACCTGAGAATCTGCATTTCTAATAAGTTGCCAGGTGATGCTGGCCCCGCTCCTCTTGAGAATACGCTTTGAGAGCGTGACCTACACTGTGCACGACCTAATGAATTGCATAAAATACGTAGGAAATTCCCGAGCACATAAATTGGGTTGTCTCAAACGTTCGTCGCTTTCAAACAAAGGAATGGGCCCTTTGGTGTAAGAACGAAGAGAAAGTTAGTGGGGTTAAATATACAATTATGGTAGCTGCCCAGTAGAGTTTTCAGTCACCAGGAGAAGGGCCCCAGGGGATGGAAGTTCAGGTACATTGTCTTGGGGGAGGGGTGGGAATGAGAATCTGGGGGGAAAGGAAAGCAACTGATTGAAAGTTTCCCCGAAGTCTCCTCCCCGAATGGTGGGTGTCATTCTGTTCGTTGGCCAAGAATGTCGTGGGCCTAAGGAGGGAACCTAGACTCTATGGTCGAAAGAGTTGGAGCTGAAAGTTCTTAACAGTCTTTTGTTAAGCCTTCCCCCAAGCGTGTGGTGCAGGCGTGCCACAAATAAAGGGGTTTGTGCTCAGATAACGAGGGGGAAGTTTTGCCTACCAAGCAGCCAAACAGCTCACAATCTCTACCCACTGGAGACCGACCCCTCCTGTTTGTGTGTTACAGGGTCTGAGAAGTCCTGCTGAGCTATGCCCGGCATTTCTAGCACAGTCCGAGGAGTGCGGACTCAGTTTAAACTCTGCACTTTGTATCTGGGGGGAAACAGGATGGAAGCAAGCAAGGCTTTGTGCCTGTCCATCCATCTTACGGGCAGGCGTCTGTCTGTGTTGCCATGAGATCTCTTGCGATGCGCTGTTCACCTCAATGGACACTGAAGACCGGTACCGTAGAAGGGGGTGAATCCGCACCACCCCCCACAAAAGCTGCAGCATCAGTATCGCTTCGAAGTTCATTTGAAATATCAATTAAGCGACGAATGGATAAAGAAATTGTGGCTCATATACACAATGGAATACTACTTGGCAACGAGAAAGAATGAAATCCGGCCATTTGTAGCAACGCGGGATGGAACCGGAGGGTGTTATGCTAAGTGAAATCAGTCAGGCCGGGAAAAACAGATACCATATGTTTTCACTCTTATGTGGATCCTGAGAAACTTAACAGAGAACCATGGGGGAAGGGAAGAGGGGGGAAAAAGTTATAAACAGAGAGGGAGGGAAGCAAACCGTAAGAGACTTAAATACTGAGAACAAACTAAGGGTTGTTGGGGGTGGGGGAGAGGGGAAAGTGGGGGATGGGCATTGAGGAGGGCACCTCTTGGGATGAGCACTGGGTGTTGTATGGAAACCGATCTGACAATAAATTATATTTAATAAAAAAATAAAAAATAAATGAAATGTCAATTAAGTTTCACACTTCAGCTGCTGAATCACAATCTCTCAGGCGCTGCCCCCAAAACCTGGGTCTTAAGAAGAATCCAACTTCCCAAAGGATTATATGGCCAGAGCTTGTCAGCAATGGCTTGGTGGGTTGACGAGGTCTTTCTTGTGCCCTATTATCCATTGGAAAAGCAACAAGTACTCCTTCAAAGACAAATCCTGCGTTTTGCATTGCATGTGAGTGTCTAATGATCCAATTTGCCGCTGTGGTCAAATACTTAGACTTTTCCCTATGTTTCCATTCCATTATTATTGTTTCAAATTCCATAAGTACTAAAAAAAATCCTTTTCCATCCCTAAATGTGGTTTGCATAGTTATACACTTTACCCCTCAATGCAGATTCTTTTTTTAATTTTTTTCATTCCATAGAACATCAACCTTTCTCTGCTCGGCAAAAACAAGTTTAAACAGACACAGGGTTCAACAGGAGACTCATTTTCCATTTTCCATGGCAAAGAATCTGAGCACTGGAATAAGGCAGAGGTATCATTTGCAGAATATTTTTGCAAAGACAGTTTAATTTCCAGCCCTTTATTTGTGAAAGAGCTGGCTAACCTAAATAAAACATTATACATCTGTCTGTTGTTACAAGTGACCAACTTAGCTGAACGTTATTACTTAATAACAGCTAACTTTCCTATAGAGTAAGAGAGTGCAACAGCTAAAAAGCAAATGGAAATTTCCTTTGGTTTACCACCGTTCGTCTCTCCGTGCTCCGACATGTGAAGAACTTGGGTAATAGGCATACGCTCCCCTCTAATCACAGCATGGCTTGGATGTGCATTGTTGTGGAATGACTGGTAAAACAGGAAAATTTATGTCTGGGGGGAAAAAAAAAACAACCAACCAAGACGAATTGTATTGCGTTAGCCTCCCTAACGCACTGCCCCCGGTTTTCTCTTCGGGGAAGAGATTTCTTTAACTCGTGGATTCTCACTCTTCTTGTCTGGATGAGCTCAAATGTAACACAGAGAAGGCGGCTCAACAGGGTCCCATTCAGATTTTAGCCAAAGAGAATAGAATGCCGAGCGTTTGGGTTTGTCTGACCGTAACCTGGAACACATTAGAATGAACGCGTCTGCTTTTGCCGACAGTACTCGTAGAGAAACAAATCTTTTATTTGGTGTATTCTGTTTAATAAAACTCAAGCTGAGCATGGCTGGAGCATTAAAAGTGGAAGGAAAAAAAATGGGAAGCCAGCCAGGACGGTTCGTTTTCCGTAACCTTCATCTCAGCACTGTTCGCAGAGCACCTCGGTGTTGTTACAATGCATCATTACATAGTTGGCAAAATTTCACGTTGATTTGCCCCTTAATGAGTCTCTCACTCCCTCAGACTCTGAATTCACCACCTTTAACCCCTCCCATTTTCCTTGCCTCACACACATAATATTTTTACTATAATAAAGGCATAGAGATATAAAAAAGCGTATCACGTTATAAATCTACATACCGATTTCAGGCTGCCTTGTTTTTCTGGCTGCACGCGGACTACTTTTTCTTCTGTTTAGAATAAATTTGGAATTGTTGGTCTCTATCAATTGATGATTAATGGCCTCGGGGGTGATTCACCTGGACACAAGAGTGGAATTCTTCTCCTTGTTGTTTTCCACGCACACCATTATCATAATTGGAATCTCGTCCCAGACAAAGGAAATTAGGGCTTTTGCTTGATTTGGAACCTAGTTACTTAACAATGGGATCAGTGTCAAAAGATTTTGAAATTCAGTCTCACTGTCGGCTTAAACTTTGACCACGTTTCTCTGATAGAGAAACTGGATATCACAGGATCTCAGGGGAACACAGTTTATACCCAAATTCTTGGATTGTGGTCAAATGACTTGAAGGAATGGTCATATTTCTGAGCTGTCTGCCTGTTGCAAAGTTGAAAACATAGGAGCTTATGGTGACTGAGTGATCATAAGAAAATCTCAAACTTCAAAATCCCTTTCCATCCAAAGTCTGAGACCCTTGGCAGTTACTAATCTCCATCAGTAAACAGTATAAGAAGACACTTTCTAACCATCTATAGTTAATTAGCTGGAGGACTATCAGCCCAATTTTGGTGATTTTAGGGGTTGCCAGGTAGAATAGGAGATTCCCGGTCAGAAATGAATTTCAGGCAAACCACCAATGATTTTCTACTATAACCATGTCCCATGCAATATTTGATATATACTTACACTAAAATTATTTGTTGTGTATCTGAAATCCATAAATATGTACTATATAGATATAGTACAAAGGAGACCTATATTTTTTTTAAAAAAATTAATGTTTATTTTTGAGAGAGAGAGAGACAGAGCACGAGCCGGGGAGGGGCAGAGAGAGAAAGACACAGAATCGGAAGCAGGCTCCAGGCTCCGAGCTGCCAGCACAGAGCCTGACACGGTGCTCGAACTCACAGACCGTGAGATCATGATCAGAGCTGAAGTCAGATACTCAACCGACTGAGCCACCCAGGCGCCCCAAGAGACCTATATTTTTATTTTCTGAATCTGGCATCTCTAGGGAAGAACAAATGTATGCTCGTGGGTAGCTCAGAAGGTCAAAAAATGTAAAGACAAGTTTACTGCACAGACGACATTCTTAGAAGAGCAGCCGGTACTGGGAACCCTGCTGACTAATGTGACCATTGTAGGATGACAGAGAGTGGGGTCATTTCATGCCTGGTTCACCAGAAAGTATCAGAAAGTCTAGCTAGCCGGTCTCAGTTTTCATCTTTTAGCTCGGGGGTCCTTAACCACTTCTGCGTTAGGATCCTGGTGGTCAAACTGCCTTCCCAGAATGGGTTTACGCAGATGAAAATGATAGAAATATGATTACAGGGGCGCCTGGATGGCTCAGTCAGTTAAACGCCTGACTCTTGGTTTCGGCTCAGGTCATGATCTCACAGTTCATCAACTTGAGCCTCATGTCGGGCTTGACTCTGACAGCACAGAGCCTGCTTGGGATTTTCTCTCTCTCTCTCTCTCTCTCTCTGCCCCTCCCAAGCTTGTTCCCTCTCTCACTCTCAAAAAAGAAATAAACATTAAGAAAAAAAAGAAATATGATTACAAATGACACCGGTGACAGTAAAAGGCACTCATTAAAGCATTTACAAAAACAAAATTGGGCTTCTTTTTCAAGCATTATTTAATAAGCGCTAATGTTTTGAAAGTGCAGTGAGCAGAAATGGCGTTTCGAATCTTGGAAACAACTGTACATAAAGCGGAAATACTACGATTCCCCCTGTGAACGAATCCCAGTTGGGGGTAGAAGGGTTGCAAAAAAAGTATACATTTTGCTTACAGGTGATTGAGGGTGAACCGTCCAACCCCCGCCCCAGCCTAGGCCACGGACACTCTACCCCTAGCCTCCCCAGACTCCATGGACCTGGGTTTAAACCCTGCTGTGCATGAGGCCCCACGTGCTGGTCCTGTCGCAGAAATTAAGCCAATGTATTAAATCCTCCCCGACTGATTTCCCCAGGGACGCCCCTGACCCTTGTAACTGGATTTGCCTCTTCTAGAAGAGTAGCTGGGATACCGAACAACCAGAAGCACAGTCCATTCCTTATCCGGCGGGACATCACCGCACGGCCCGGGGTTGGCAGCGACCGGAACGATTCGTGTGACGGTCCCCGTGGGGAGACACCCCCTCACCCCTTACTAGGAAGCCACCCTACGGTATCTTCTGACGAGGAAACAAAGGGGGAAACGACAGCTCAGAAACACACAGGAGCTGCTGTCTTCAGAGCCTGACACATTGCATTTCCCAGAATTGTGAAGCTGGATTTTTACAGTAAATGTACTATTCGGGCACATGCAACTTTATGTTACCATGATTTCATCATAACTCTTGCCAGGAAGAAAGAAAGCTTACTCATGCACAGAGTAGCTGTTCTGACAACACTCCTCTTTATAAATCCTCCCTACGGCTGCCAGGATAAGCCTTGCTCACCTTTGCAAAGCTAAAGTCTCCAGCTCTGCTCCCGCTTTACCTTTCTTCCCTTCAGGATGTAGCCTGGGTGCATCGTGGCCTCTTCCCCCCGAGTTCAGTGCCCTCGGGGCTCCTGTCTCCCGCCTGCCACTCCTTCCTGAAGGTTCTCATTCTCCCCTTCTCGGGTTAATTTCCGCCTGTTCTTTAAAAGTCAGGTTGAACATTACCTCCTCTGGGCTTAAAAAAAAAAAAAAGCCTTTCTTCATAAACAGCATAAAGGTTAAGAGTACAGGGTCCTGCTTCTGTTAATAGTAGCTGTGTGACTTTCGACAGCTTACTTAACCCCTCTGGGCTCAGTTTCTCATGTGCGGAATAGTGACACTGAAAATTCTTACACATGATGGGGCCGTGTGAGGTTATAGTACATAAAGCACCATAGCGTGCTGCCTGCACACACTAATTAATTATATAAGAGCTATTATCATTAGGTGCTTACGATAAACAAAATGTACGGAATACGACGTACCAAAAGGAAATTCTGGTTCACACAGACGACAGCGGAGGGTTCTTACTTTGATTATAGCAAGTTCTTGTCAGCGAATAAAAAACCATTGCTCCCCCCCGCCCCAAACAGCAACCTTTATAGACATACACTTCAAAAACATTTAAAAGGTGGAAAGTCTGAAGGTATTTCATTACTCGTTCCTTCATCTGAACGCCAAGAGATCACTGAGCACCTGTTATGTGCTAGGCTCGGCACCGGGTGCCGGAGCTCCAGCAGGGAATCAGAGACCAGCGTGGTTCTTGCTTTCAGGCAGCTGATGATAGAGCAGGGAAGGGAGGGATTAGATAAACCAGGAGAGGAATGTTTAAAGGTATTTGTGGGAAGCCTTCGGGAGAAATTCAGGACCGGATGGGAGAATCGAACCCGGGCTGTGTCATACATCCTAGTCTGGGGTCCCGGGAAGGCTTCCCTGGCGTTAAGGGGGAGACGTAAAGACTGAGGAGCACTCGGCAGGTAGGTAAGCGGGCTTGGAGTGAGAGGAGCGTTCCGGCCAGAGGGACACACGGTGTCTGCAAAGGCCCCGGGTGGCTCGGAGCTTGCACCTTCCAGGGAGTAGGGGACCGGAGCAGAGTCAGGCAGGAGCTCGGGGCAGAGCCACGCCTCGCAGGACCTGGGGGCTCCTTGAGGACATCGCCTTCATCCTAGGGGAACGAGAAGCATCTCAGGGTTTCAGTCAAGGAAGAGAGGACCACCCTGGCTTTTAAAGTCACCGTGTTTGACACAACATGCAGAATCAGTTGGGAGAGGCTAGCATAGATGCTGGAAGGCTGGAGAGCTGGTGCTTTCGGTAATCCAAGCTATAAATACCGGTGCGTGGACAAGGACAGCGTCAGCTGACTGAGAGGAGCGGGGGGCTCTGAGTTACCTCTTCCAGACAGGGTCAATAGGCACTTGTAACAGGTGGGGGGCAGGGAGCAGGTGAGGTCTCCAAAATGACTCCTGACCTCCGGGCATGAAGATAAGGGGGATGGGATGTGGGGGGGAGGGGTGTTAAAATGAACATACTCATTCAGAGGAGACGGGATCTTCCACCAGAATTTAAAAATCATTCATAGATTCTCAGACACCCGTGCTGTTCAAACACTTGGATGGTATATGTGTGCGGAGCTCACCCCTGGTGACCCAGCCCCTGCAGGGGTGAGGTCTGGGGGAGCGCTCCGGGGTATGGGCAGGACAGACCTAAGCAGAGGTAAGACCTGGGGTCTGGGCTGATGTTCACAAGAGAGGGCTGGGCAGGAGGGATGCTTTTAATGTTTCATCCTGCAAATAGAATTTGAAACGTGTAAGTGGATGAGATTCTCCCGGACACGGAGTGTGGGAGAAGCAGTCCCCGTCTGAGCCTTGGGCAGCCCTGGGGACTGGCAGAGTTGGAGGCACTGGCAAATGAGACCTAGAAGCCACTGGTCCAAGAAAAGTCATCACAGATTTTTAGAGACATGTCAGCCCATCTTGTCGCCCATGCAGAGATGAACGGCTTCATAGACGACTTCAGACAGGTCACTCGCCGTGGCTTTTTCTGGTGGAAACTGACAAAGTTACACCCAAAGTTTAAAATCTTTACTTAGGGGCACCTGGGTGGCTCAGTCGGTTAAGCCTCCGACTTTGGCTCAGGTCATGATCTCACGGCTTGTGAGTTCGAGCCCCTCGTCGGGCTCTGGGCTGATGGCTCAGAGCCAGGAGCCCGCTTCGGATTCTGTGTCTCCCTCACTCTCTGCCCCTCCCCTGCTCGTGCTCTGTCTCTCACTCCTTCCAAAATAAATAAACATTAAATTTGTTTTTTAAACTCTTTATTTCTACCCTTTGACCCAGTGACTTTCTGTCTAAGAATTAATAAGAAGTGCGAATTGGGATTAGGTACAAGAATGTCTTCTGCATTAGTCACAATATTGAAACATTCAGATCGAGCCGCATCACCAAAAAGAAAGAAACGATTTTACATGTGTAAAATATGTATAAGCTAAAACAGTGTGCAGTCTTTAAAAACCATGGCAAAACACTAAACGTCTCCCGTTGAAAACAGGAAGCTGATAAAGCTGGACGGACAGTGTGTTTGCTCCGTGTCTCCCTCTCTAGGTAAGATTAAAATGGAAATGCAGCTAACGTGTTAATAGCAGTTATCTCTTCAAAGGAGAACAAAATTAGGAGGGTTTGTCAACCAGACTTTCCATTTTATGGAGTTAATCTGAAAATTCAATTTCCCTAGTACAGACCATTCCCAAACATTCCAGGTTTTACTGTAAATGAGAAGTACTCACTGTGCCCTACCGAGAAACTTTCCACATGCTGTGGTGGCCAAACCATACGAAATAATTTACTTTCAGAGACGTTTAGATTGTACCACCCCAAGGACCCAGTGTTCAGCAAGTGTCCAGGCTTATTATTCCACATCAGCTTCGGGCCTCATTTAATCGACTGGGTGGGAAGAGTTTGCATTCCACCCAACAGGTTTCCTGCCCCACGCCTTTGCCCCGAATTCCTTTCCTGTGCCCTATGTCTGGCAAACTCCTATTCATCCCTCAAAGCCCCGCTCAAACGCCACCTCCTTCAGCTTCCAGGGAGAGTTCCCCTTGTTCCTTTCTGCTGCCTTTTGTAAGTCATTCACACCTCACAGTAACACTTAAGTGTGGCTGTACAGTTGTGTTTGGGACCCCTCTTTCTCCTTAAACCAGGCTCGGCGAGGGGGTGTTGCATTTAACTTTTTTTTTAATTTGATGTTTATGTATATTTTGAGAGCGAGACAGAGAGACAGAGAGACAGAGCATGAGCGGGGAAGGGGCAGAGAGAGAGGGAGACACAGAATCAGAATCAGGCTCCGGGCTGTGAGCCATCAGCACAGAGCCCGATGCGGGGCTCGAACTCATGAACCGTGAGATCGTGATCTGAGCCGAGGTCGGACGCTCAACCGACTGAGCCACCTAGGCACCCCATGGGTATTTCATTTTACTTTTAACCCCAAGGCCAACACAAGGACTGCCACATGGCAGGGACGTAATGTTGGAGGAAGAGTGGGGTGGCCGAAGATATCATGCAAGTGAACTCCCGGCCGTCCAGACTTAGTATCTGCTGAAGCTCATTTAAAGATATGCTGTCTGATATTGTGGGTCAGAGGGGAGGCCAGTCCAAGGCCTGGCATGTCAGAGAGAAGAGGGTACAAATATGCCAGTGACCTTGAATCACTGAACTACCAGTGAAGATTTAGACTTGAGTCATAGCTCAAAGAATAGCCTACAAGATCGATCCTGCCTTAAAGAGAAAATGGGTCTTAGGTTTCTCACGCTGATAAAATTGACAAGCATGAGGGCATAAATATATTCAGTTGAGCCTAACCAATTATTTCCTGTTCTGCACACTGGCCATCAGAGGTTAAATGTTTAAGACACCTTTGAGCGCTAGCCCTCTGTTTGAGTTCTCAGAGCAGGAGTCTCTGACGTTTTGTGCCTCAGGGATCCAAGAGCAAGGACAGAATTGAAGTATTCAAACTGAGTTTGTACTTTATTGTTTTCAACGTTTGTTTATATGTTGTGCATTTTAAAAAATGTGCATAATATGTTAGTACCTACTTGTATATGTGTATTAGTACATATATGTACAAAAGTGTATGTGTTGTGCCTGTAAGTCCAAAGTGTTAGTGTGTGTGTGTGTGTGTGTGTGTGTGTGTATGTAGTGGGGGTGGGGGACTGTACATTTTTGAATCCAGTGCTTTATTATTATTTTTTCCTGTTTATTCTTGAGAGAGAGACACAGAGAGACAGAGAGAGAGGGAGACAGAAGACCCAAAGTGGGTTCTGTGCTGACAGCAAAGAGCCCGATGCAGGGCTTGAACTCAGAAAGCAGGAGATCATGAGCTAAACCGAAGTTGGACGCTCAGGACCTCAAGACTGAGCCCCTCAGGCACCCAGAATCCGATGCTGTGGACGAGTGCTTATTAAACCTTCATGTGCAGACAGATGTCCTGGGGATCCTGTTAAAATGCAGATTCTGATTCAGAAGCTGTGTGCTGAGGTCTGAGAACGTGCATTTCCGCCAGGCTCCCGGTGACGAGGCCGGCCACTAGCTTTGGTTTGCAATCAGCATTTTGCAACCCGAGTTCCTCATCGAAACTACACAACACAGAACACAGAGCAATCTGAAACGGTTTCAGTGACCCTTTTCTCTCCCATGGGTGGCCGTCACTAGCTGATTTCGCTCGCAGAACTCTATGGAGAAGGAAGCTTTACCTCTGGGAGAAAGTTCAAGGTCACTAGCCTTTTTTTTAAAACCCTGCTTATAAATCACTGCGCAGCATCACACGTCAGTCCCGTGTTTAATAATTTTTTTCCAATGTTGGTTCTCCTTTACGAGAAGCAGAGCTAGAAACCAACGTTTTGACCACTCCTGATCATCCAGGCTCCCGTGGTACTGGTGTTAAGCAGAAGAAAGCTCAGTGGGAAGTTTCTGACTAGGAAGGGCTACCTCCGTGCACCCTCACCCTGATGGGAGGCTGGTGTTGAAAGTCAGTGGGTTGCAAACGTTCTTTGTCCGAAGGAAGAGGAGAAAAAGAACCCACCCACATCTGTAGCGCTCAGTGAAGATTTGTGAGTGAAAACACACGTGCACAGATGCACACGATATTGACACAATGATTCTCTTAATTCACAGAGTCTACCCGGCCATTCACGTTCGCGTGAATTTTCAAATATCTGCGTCTTCTCGGCTGCGGGGCTGGTATCCGAGTATTTCCGTTCCCTGCGGAAAAGTGACGTGTGATTGAATTGGAACAGCGCTTCCTCCGAATCTAGGCCCACGTCCCACACAAACACAACGCAACCCACAGGATTCAGACTCAGTGCCTGAGAGCACGTGTTCAGGATTAGCGAGGACAGTGGAGTGGACGAAGGAGAAGTCCTAAAGGGCCATTCCGTTGGCCGTTTGACATGAGTTGGCCCCCAAATGACATCTGGTCGGCCAATTCTCAATGCTCTATCTTGGATCTGTCTTTAGCCCTGATTTCAGTCAAGAGATCCCGGTTTCAGAGGGTGGAATTGGGAGCCAGACCCTGGCTGCAAAAGTTGGACAATGCCCTTTTGACTTTCCTGCATGCCACCTCTTGTTCCTGTTTGGTCGTAGGTAAATAAACCTCATGGAACAAGAAAGGCCAAATGACTGTCTTCGGGTGGTAAGGACAAAAGGTTCAGCTGAGAAGAATGTCTTGCATCACACAGCCTCGAGGACCCCTGGTTTACGTCAATATCCCTTGAAGCTGCCCCTCCCCTTCTCAGCCCCACTGCCTTGGTTTAGAGGCACATACTCTCTTTCTTTGGTGACCCCAGGAGGCTCATAACCAGGTGCCTGTCCCCAGTGACCATCCGTGTGAGGCATTCCCCACGGTGCAGCCTTGCCGATCTCCCGAAATCTCTTCTCCACTGCCCAGCTCAGCGGCCCCAGTTATCTACAAACCAAGGCCTGATCCCTTGACCTTATGACCATGGCGTGTGAGTCCTTTAGGAGCCGCCCCTCCTACCCCTGCCTTGGTGCCAGCTTTTCCGCGGCCTGTGCGAGCCATGCCGAATGACTCACGGTTGCCCAAATGGGTTGGTCCTCTGTTGACTGATTCGATACCTTTAAACATGTCAGGCCATCTACTAGAAAGCTCTCTCCCTTTCTTCACTCGCTTCCTCCTGTCTACCTTTGAGACCTGGCTCATTCTGGGGATGTGCTTTCCTTGTTCTCACAGGTTAGGCGCTTTCCCTACCTGCCCCCCTGTCCCTGTGCTTCTGTCTCTCGGAATATTTATCTCAGTGTGATGGAACTGTTGGTGGACTTCTGAATATCTAATTGCAGTAACAATTATCAGATTAACAATAGCCATTAGCCGCGAGCATACACATGGCCAGAACTGTGTTGACAGCTCGTATTCCTGAACTCCAAACTTCAGAGCCACTCTGGCAAAACTCTGGTAAAAATAAGGGGCTCGGATGAGTCAGACAGTTCGCCTGAGGCCACACAACTGGCCAGTAGTGGTGACAATATTTAGATCCTGGACTGACTCAAATTCCAGCTCGTGCATCACCCTCCATTGCCTCCTGTTGGAACATAAGCTCTCATACCTTATGTTGCGTGTGCCAATGTCGAGGTTCCAACAGGCCCTTAATGTTTATGAATGAATGAATGAATGGGTTAATGAACGGAAGCAAAGGCATTTTGGAATCTTCCGGTGCTGAGAAAAGCAGCCAAGGGTCTCAAAATGAGTGCTCCCATATATTGGTGTATTGATGAGCGAAGCGGAGAAAGAGTACTTTGCCTCCCTTGGTCCGCTCACTGCTGAAAGATGCAGGGGGGACCATGCCTATGAAGCCAGCGTTCCCTGCAAGGTCACGGTGCTGCCCTGCACCTGCCTGAAGCTGCTGCTATGCCTCTCTTCTTTCTTTCTGTGAGTGACTCCGGCCACCCAACCTGATGCCCGTCCGCCTCTCTCTCCCCACTTCCTTTACAATTAAAACACATCGTCTTCGGTTCTGCCTGCAGCTAAGTCTTGTTTCCATCCCCTGCTTCTCTCCCCTTTCAAGGCTCCACTCTGCTCACTGTCCCTGACCTCCTTTCGGCCCCTCTTTACTCCGACTCCCCTTTAGAGCCACTCTCCCTTTCAAAAATGATGACGTGTCTATGTCCGTCCCCTGAGTCAGCCCTCAACCTGGTTTTCATGTCTTACGTGATATAAAGTCTAAACTTTTTACCCGATGTCTGAGTTTTCTAGGTGAGACCCCCTGGCTGCCATTCTGGGCACATCTCTGGACGTTCACTCTGTCATCCATGCTTCAGTGATGGCGAAATGCACTTCTCCGCACACTGCGTGCTGCCCCACATCTTTCTACCTGCCTTTGCTCCCAGTGTGTCCACTGCCTGAAAGGCCCATGTTTGCACAGATCCCCCAGCCGAAAGCCCGTGATTCCCTGATAACTCCTCCCACCGCAGGTTTATTTAAGACCTGCCTCTCCTTTACCGCTCTAAGGTATAGTTCACTCACTTCAGTATCATGACTTTCTCTGAATGTATCTGTCTCCCCTTCTGGAAGGTGAGTTCTCTGAGAGCAGAGATTGGGCCATGTTCATCTCTGCAGCCACAGAAACACCGTCCCTGGCATATAGTAGGTGCTCAAAAAAAAAAAAAACAACAAACTTTTGATGGCTCATACTCAGGACTCTATAAATGAGTCAATAAATAGATTAATAAGCAATCCATAAATTAAAAGATGAATGAAGGTCAAAGACATGGCCCAAAACATATGAATGGTTTCAACATACTTATCATTACATGTGAAGCTTTCTAAATTCTTCCTTTGAAGGGACTTACAGTCACATATTGTCCTATCTCTGCGTGAAGTGAGTTTCCACTGTGCTACAGTTCACCGGGTTAAGGAATGCTTCCTTTCGTCTGTCCTGACTCAGACGCTCCCGGAAGCTGGGAGCTTCCTCCGTTGATGACCCTTCCTTGGTGATTCACTGATGTCCTCAAAGAGTACATACACGGATGTTCAGATACGGCTCTTCTCCCCAAGGATGGCTTGCTTTTTTCGGGAATGATTAATCATACCTGTAGTTACTTGAAGCGTTGGAGCTTTCCACTAAAGAAGTCTAATTACGTTCGCATGTGCTTTGTTTCCTTCCTTGTTTACCCCGCTCCCCGTACACACACATACACAAAATCAGCCTGGAAACTGTGGCAGAATCCTATTCTGCCTTTATTCACTTGGTGGCCTTTTTCGCAGCTTTCTCGACAACATCTTTCAAAATCCCAAGGATTTCACTGGAAGATCATGGTTAAGGTCAGAAGGAAAGGAGGGAAGGCTCATGAATCTACACGGCGGGTAGGGGTTTCTTCCAATCTCTCCCCTCGCCCCCCAGTCCTTCCTTCCATCCATCAAACCATCGCATTTGATTCCCAGGATTTACTTACTAAATTCAAAGGGGCTAAGCCTTATTTTGAGCAGCCCATCACCGCCTTCTCAGTCGTGAGAAATGGGACCTAGTTTTTAATGCTATTTCTATTACCATTCTGTAAAATATGCAATGAATGATTGAGGAAAACTAAAACCACACATAGCCTAGGATTAAAAATGGTGCCATGGCCTTCAAACTCCAGTGGGACAACCCCTCGCTCTGGGTCATTATTTCCTAGAAGCTGTAAGTATTCCTCAGTGTCTCCTAATCACCAATATATCATTCATTCACTTACTCACTCACTCACTCACTCACTCATTCAGCAAGTATTTAACACTATTATAAGAAAAATACAGTCTTATGCCTGGTCCTGGTCCTCAAGTTTTACCATCTAATAGAGGAGATGACATATACATGAAATGTTATAACACCAGGCAGAGTAGGATCCTTTCCGGCTAACTCTTAGGGACATGTAAAAACTCCCATAATACAACTTATGATGTTTACTGGTTCCTGTGTTTCTCCCATCCCACAAGTCTGCAAGCTGCATAAATACAAGGACTGTGTCTTATTCTAAAGCTCTGTATTGTCCTGATCTAACAGTGTCTTCCCAGCTGACGTGAACGAATGTACTATATAGAAACATAGGGAAAACGCCCAAGAAAGGATCGATTCTTTCCAACTGGAAGAATCACAGAAGTCTTCGTGCATTTTCTGTAGGAAGAGGAAATAGGAGAAAGGGAATTGTCTGTGAGGGGAACTTCCCAGGCAAAAAAAAAAAGGATGATGTGGTGGCAAAATACTTTCTTGAGTAGGTTCATTTGATTGGACCATAGGTTATATCAATAATTCCAATTGTGGCTGCATATAAGAAACATCTGGAGAAGTTTTTAAATGTCTTAATCCCTTGGCTTCTCCACACATCAGCTGAATCAGAATCTCTCATCGGGGAGAGGAAAGGAGGGACATATTATCAGGAGCCTGAGTTTTGGTACTTTTTCAAAATTTGCCGTTTGCTTCTAGTGTGTCCTGATGGTTGAGAATCACTGTGGTGCCTTAAGAGATTAAATATGAGGACGGATTAAAAGCTCGCGTGGCAATAGATTTTAAAGAGCTTTAAAACAGAAGAGTTTGATCTGTCGACAGGTAAAAAGAAGCCAGGCTCATGTAGCAAGACAGATTGAGATGAAGAGAGTAGATATAGAGAGATGAGATAAGATGCCGTTAATGCAATAAAAATGAAGCAATACACGAACTCCAGGGCATCACCACCTTGGCTTACCAACAGGTAACACTCACACACCTGTTAGATGTGAGGTGATGACAGGGGAACAGGAGCTGCTTTGTCCCTGGATGAAGAAGAAGGCTTGAACGACAGAGTATTGAAGGCAACGCCATGAGATTGGCTCTCCTCAAGTTTGCTTTGAAGCGTTCTTCTCTAGGAAGTAAATTTGGGGCTGGTGATGAAGATTTGGGAATCGCCACCCGGGAGCAGACGTGAACCGCATGAGTCAATGAGATCTGTACCAAGGAAAAATACCAACGGCAGAAGGAAGCTGAGGGCTGAAGCTAGGAGACGGGCCACACTGGGGAGGACTGGAGGACTTTTCGGAAATGCGGCTGGGCAAGAGCAGCCAGACGGTTGGGCAACTGTGTAGCTCATCAGAGTGGACAACCAGGGAAATGAGATTTCAGGAAATAGGACATGATCTAGGAGTCGAAGATTTGAGGGTGGACAGGAGGCACTGCCGCTCCCAGGGGTGAGTCCTGGAAAGGAGGGGGGACCCCTGGTTCCCTAAGAAAGAAGGGAAAGAGGAAAGGTTACACCCACTGCTCGTGTACTTATTGAGCACCTACTATTTTCTGGACTCTTTCAAACACTGGGGACACCACGGTACAAGCAGATGCTTGTTCTCATGAAGGTTATGTTCCAGCTGAGGGGGAGGGGAAGGAAGGTAGGAAACGTTATGGGAAAATACTGAGCGGTAGAAGATGAACGCTGCTGAACTGTGCCCTTGGTCCAGGGAACGGACTAAGTATGGTCCTTTGGGGAAATGTGAGCAGGGCGGAAAGATGTGGAAGAAACTGGGGCTAGCTCTCGAGAAGCCAGGAGACGAGACGAGAGAGGAAGGAGTCTAAACAGCCGCAGGACCCAGTCTCTTGGCTACACCTGCTGTGACTTCGCAGATGTCGATGCTGAGTACCCGGGAGCCCCGGCCGAGTACGGAAGAGGAGAGGTGCCCGGAGCCGGGGACCGGCGAGGCCTCAGCGGTAAAAGGTGACCGGGACTTGGGATTACAATAAACATAGAAACATAAACATCGAAAACCCGCAGAATGTAAATTCTCAAGGTCACGGCGCGCTCATCGGCTCGTGGAATCCATACGGTAATTGAGCACATTAAGAAGCCTACTAACTCTGCTATTGAGTTTTAGAAGGGCTATAATTTAGTATCGCCAGCTATCAATTAGGCCTGTTTTCCTCATCTGTAAAATGAAAGGGTTGGGCGAAATGGCCTCCAAGCTCTCTCCGGTATGGGCAGCCAGTGAACATCAGAGAAAACGCGAAAATCTGAAACTCGGTTTACTTCTTTAACGTGTACATTGAATGTGTGACTCTCGTGTCAGCTGCACAGCTAACACGGCTCTGGGCTGACTAGGCCCTTGGTCTCCAGGACCATCGTGGTTTTAAAGATTAATTGCCCTGTGAACATACACAGCCTAAGTTCTGCTGGGAGAAGTCTCAGGTGTCACGGGTAATTGACAAGTTGTTGATAGGACATTGGAACAGACTGACAAGAAAATTCTTAGAGACCAAGGGGTTCTAGTTATTTGCAAGCTGGGGAAATTGATTTGTCAATATCGGGGGAAAGGGGGAGACACTGGTTAAAAGACGCCAAGGAAAGAAGGAAGGAAGGAAGGAAGAAAGGAAGGAAGGAAGGAAGGAAGGAAAGAAAAGGAAGGGATGGAAAGGAAGGGAAGGGAAGAAGCTTTGCAAATATTAGAATGAATAGCTAGGTATATGAAATAGAGTTATACACATATGAGTCATCTCTCAGAGCTAAGATGAATTTACAGCAGTCTATGTAGGATCTTTCTCACGCCCAAAAATTGTGAGTTAGAGTTAACCAGGCCTTAAGCAGATCCTAAAAGCCTAAGGTAGAATGCTGCCAATTGGACAGTCGGTAAGGAGAACTAGACTACTAGCTAGCTATCATCACTTAATATTTTAAATACCTTCCCCCTCTTCACAAGCCATGCGGTTTGTGGATAATACAATACACAACATTGGAAGAAGTAAGCCTCCGTATGTGCTTGTTCAAACAGCTGCATTTGTTAGACACCTTGTCGTTGAAATCGAGGTCTTTAAGGCTCAAACATCAGTGCTAATGCTGCAAGTTATTTATTTGTGAATTTAATCTGAATTAAGAGCTAATTGCTATTTTTAGAAGCATGCCTGTTCTTTACTAATAGTTGTATACCCAAAGCCTTCGTTCAGGAAAATAAACTGGGGCTTCAGTCTCTACAGCATAGGGTACAAGAATTCATCACTCTTTTCCCTCACGAGGTTAAATACTGTCTTTTATTTGCAGTCCCATAGCGTAGTGCCTACTCACATTTAAGCACTAGAAGTTTCAAACACGGGAGTTTTCTTCAAATCAGGAAGATACATATTAGTTGAAATGAAAAAGAGTGGAGAGTAGGGGAAAAAAAATCATGCCTGAGGTCACGATGAATCATTTTGGTTGGACCTTCCAGAAATTCCCTAGTCTTTTGAGGTTTGGATGTTTTATTTTTCCCTTCCCTCCGTGGCACCCTGGGTGGCCAGCGGGAAGCACTCTGGGGGCCTTACCTTGAGTCCAGGTGCTGGGACCCAGCTCAATCGAAGGTCCTGGAGATCTGGGGCAGTGACCAGGGGGCCCGGCTCTGCAGGAAGGACCTGGGACGGGGGGTGCAGTCCAACCTTGGGCCGCATGCTCACGGGATGGCCAAAGCTGGGTAATGGAGCCTTCCTCACCCACTGCCATGGTGGATGAACAGCAGAGCCTTGGCCCACAAGAAATTCCAGCCCGGGACTTTGGATTTTATGGGTGAACGACAGCCCCCTTGCAAAAAAAAGAAAAAAAGGTACTTGTATCTGACCTGGCTCCAGATTCTTTTATATGCTGTTTGAGGGGTGCCTGGGTGGCTCAGTCGGTTGAGCGGCCGACTTCGGCTCAGGTCATGATCTCACGGTCCGTGAGTTCGAGCCCCGCATCGGGCTCTGTGCTGACAGCTCAGAGCCTGGAGCCTGCTTCAGGTTCTGTGTCTCCCTCTCTCTGACCCTCCCCTGTTCATGCTCTGTCTCTCCCTGTCTCAAAAATAAATGTTAAAAAAAAAAAATTATATGCTGTTTGACAACAGAAACTGCCAAGCAGAACCACCGCCTGGAAGGAGGCACAGCATTTTCTCATGCTTCATGGGTCCTGGGGATGCTAGCAATTCTCCCTCTCGCCCGGATTCTCTCCCACGGGGCTCTGGAGCCTTTGGAGGTTATCTGATCAAGAATCACATTTCAATCACTCTCAAAGCTGTCGTGGGCCTCACACTCTCGGTCACGGGCCCGATCGCGGTGCTAGGTCACAGGTTGCGCGGTTGGTTTTCAAGACACCCAGCTACTGGGGCGCCTGGGGGGCTCAGTCAGTTAAGCGTCTGACTTCGGCTCAGGTCCTGATCTTGTGGTTTGTGGGTTTGAGCCCCGCCTTGGGCTCTGTGCTGACAGCTCAGAGCCTGGAGCCTGCTTCAGAGTCTGTGTCTCCCTCACTCCCTGCCCCTCCCCCAATCTCTCTCTCTCTCTCTCAAAAATAAACATTAAAACACCAAGCTACCAAGCAGCCCCTAGTGGTGGAGAATTATTGTAAACAGATGAGAACACACTAGAAATTTCCCGTGACTTTGGATGGCTCTCATGTGCCATCATTTTCGATGACCTCCATATGCATTTCTCCAGATGTTTCTTCTCTGCCAGTCTGTTCCCTGACCTCTGGACAGGATGTGGAGTACCTGCCCGGAATAATAACGACCAGGCCCGCAGCCAGGTTGTGGACAGTTGTATTGGGGAAGCATTCTAGTGCACAGGCTCACTACTTCCTGACTAGAAAATACTGACATGGTGTTCAGCTCAGTCCTCAGAACATTCTTTATAGGACCATCCCTGGGAATGACAGTGTTCAGGGAAGAACTATTAACAAATGTCAACATTTTAGGGACAGCAGGGATTGTTTTCCTGTGTTCAACCTGTCTTCTCTTTCTCTGTCTCTCTCTCTGTCTCCCCCTCCCCCGCCCCGCCCATACACACACCCTGGTCCAATTTACAGTTTTTGACAAAATCGGGTGAATTATCACATATTCAGTCAATATTATTCCATGCTTAGCTTTGTCTCGAGCATTTTGGTGATAGAGATGCAACATGAAATAGTGAAAAAATATGGGGTTGGAGCCAGACAGACTTGGGTTCAAATGTCAGGTCTTCTGATATGACAGTGTGGGGAGAGGGGAGGCCCTTAAAGTCTGGAAGCTTGTGCCAAGCTCAGGAGGGACTCATCCCGAGGACAAAGGGAGATGCCTTGTGGAAAGTACTTGGGAAAGTGACCTTGGACAAGTATTCAGTCTCCCTGATTGTCAGATTCCTCCTTTCAAAAAAGGGGCACCTGGGTGGCTCAGTCAGTCAGTAGAGTGTCAGACTCTTGATTTCGGCTCAGGTCACGGTCCCAGGGTCATGGGACCGAGCCCTGTATTTGACTCTGTGCTTAATGTAGAGCCGGCTGAAAAGTCTCTCTCTTTTCCTTTGCCCCTCTCCCCTGCTCACACTCTCTAAATAAATAAATAAATAAATAAATAAATAAATAAATAAATAAATAAACAAGGGAGATAATAAGGCTCACCTCGCATTAGGATCACAAACAGCCAGTTGAATGCACCCAACACGGTGCAAAGCAGGACCCTGAGAAGCATGGCTGGCTGTCACTCGGTCAAGGGCGAGAGGCCCCCAGCCATCAAGGGCTTGTCATCTGATTGGGGTGGGAGGCAGCACCTGTGGCCAACAAACACCCACTCGGGGACCCAACATATGAAAAGGGCTTCATTGCCCAGAGACATTCTGGGTTGGGTTCAGCCCAGAGAGAAGGAAATTCAGGGAGTCCAGAAGTGATGAGGCCCCTGTGGGAGGGACAACCGAGCCTCATGGGCCTTGAAGGGAGGGTGTTGAAGGCGGATAACAAGACCGGAAGCATAAGGAAAGAACGGCGGCCTTGGGGAAAGCGGCCACACCGGCAAAGCCAACAAGGTGAGGTTGAATGCAGAGCAACTGAACAGGGGGCCTGGGTGAGGAGGGGAGCTTGGGAAACGGAGGTCAAGTGACAGCGTTGGCGATAAGCAGGTCGGCTAACGGATGCCCTGGTCTGCGCTCGTGACCATCCGATTCCGGAAATCTGGGTAAGACGGCTGCCAACCGCACACGTCCCCAAGTCCTAGGGACACCTGGTGTTTCGGTGCCAACCTTCCTCTCTGTCTCCTTTCCCCTGATTTTAGAGAGCACTGTGGTTTCTTTCCCGACCAGCCTGTGCAGTATGTACTCAATTTATAGTTTACAGGGATTTCTCACACACCCATGTATGTTTTCCACTGAAGTCTGTACTTTTTCCTAGACCCGCCCGAATTCCAGAGCATGGCTCATTTGTACGCCAAGTTCATAGTATTTCTCTTTGTCACTCTCCTCTTCTTCTAAAACCTAGGAGAAAGTTACCTTTTTAATGTTCCTGCGTGTTTTTAACAGCAAAAAAAAAAAAAAAAAATGAAGGATGTCAAAAAAATAATTACAAGGGTAATTTCTGATTCAATCTGCCTTGAGAACAACCCCGTCAACGGGCTTCTGCCAAGTCTAAAATCTTGTTCATCAGAGTTTGAGTAGCTACAGGGGCATGATCCCGTTTATAAGTAAAAGAATAATAAAAAAAAAAAAATCTGGTTGAAGATTTTGTAAGAGTGATGACCTAGCCTCTGGAATTCTGGGCTCCTTTACAAAGTAAGGAAAACAGAACCATATAAAAAGGGAATTAGGTCCCCGGGGAGGAAAGTCAGCTCACGTGGGTCATTTTGAGAGTGGTTCTCTCTACTGATGTCTAGAAGACAGAAGAGCCTTCCCTGCCACGTTCGTCCAAAGCGTCTTCTCTGACTCCCTGGTGTCTCTATGGCAGGCATTCCTCCAAGTTCACGGATGAGAAACAGGGAAGTTGGGGACGAGGCAGAGGCTCACACAGCCCGGAGGTGGGGGCTCCAGCCCAGGATTTTCACCTCCTTTCACTACCCTTCTTCTTGCCAGCCATCCTAAGGAAGTGTGCTCACCTCGGGCTGGGCGGAAGGGGGTGCTGAAGAATCTGTTCGGGAAGTGGGGCCCTGGGGTGGAGACAGAAGGAACCAGTCTCTGTTGTTCGATGGCTTCCCGTGTGCCCCAAATATGCGAAGACACCGGGGCTCGTAACACCAGTGCACGTTACCCTGGGGCTCCGTGGCTGGGAGTTCACACACTTGGATTTCACATCCGGAATGTCTGCTTCCAGAATCCAAAGTCTCTCGTCGTGAGAGCATCCTGCCTCTTTCTTTTTGAAAAATTTGTTTTTAATGTGTATTTATTTTTGACAGAGAGACAGAGCGTGAGCGGGGGAGGGGCAGAGAGAGAGGGAGACGCAGAATCCGAAACAGGCTCCAGGCTCTGAGCTGTCAGCACAGAGCCCGATGCAGGGCTCGAACTCACAAACCTCGAGATCACGACCTGAGCCGAAGTCGGACGGTCAACCGACTGAGCCACCCAGGCGCCCCTTGCCTCTTTCTTAACAGAGTGAACTTCTTTTTGTCAAGCTTCCACCATTACCTGCCAGGGGCTTTTTCTCTCTCATCTTTTGTTTCTTTCAGGCTTCAAGAATTCTTATCACATATGTATATTCTCCTCTCCAGAAGTTTCTGAAATATTACTCATTTGACTTTTGCTGAGAAAAATTAAGGCCTCCCCTCTTTGAATCCACGTATCCATTTTTCAAAAGGGCTATAATACTGCACTTTGTGTTTTGCTGAAGTTTTGTTTAATCACAGCACGGCACCAAAAACCCAGAAGGTATTCCCCGCAAAATAAACTTCAAGCTGTAGGTTCAGTGCCAACAACAGCTAATTGTTCTGAGGGAACTGGCATTGCTTGCTCGTTCTCTCTCCCTCGTTATGACTGTCTTTGTCAGATCCTGCTTGTGTTCACGAGGTCGCTGATCTTAAGAAAGAATAAACTTGAAAAGTCTTGCTTTAATCATTGCAGTAATTAGCAAATTTGGACACTGCATTATCTTTCCCTTTTTACTGGAAACACATTCAAGCATGGGCTTGTCGCTTTTCCAGGGCGTCTCGGGAAGACTGAAGCTCATAACTTGCAAAAACCAGGTATCCGTCCAGGTACGAAGGAGCCTGAGCTGCTGGAAACTTCCTTCAGGAGCACATGTCAGTGCCCCTCCCCGCTAAACCTATACGTTTACAATCGTGATAGAGGTCGATTTATCGGATCACTTGGTTGACTTTCAGGAGGAGAAGGACCGGGCTCGCCACCCTTAGAACGCAGAATGGAAGAGAAGAGACTTTCGCCATCGACGGGCTCAGAAGGGGCCATCCTGCGCCCCTGAGGACTCCGATTTGCCAGCCGCAATAATCTCTCGGTCCTCTGAGCTTTTACCTGGAGTGTGAGTTGGGAAGAGTCTACCGAGCCCTCTCCACCCCCTTGTCTTGTTGGCATTGTCAGGCCACCTGCTGCTTCTTCCCCTCAACTTCCAGACCCGCTTCCTGCCCGCTCTGATAAATGAGTCAAGGCGGTATCGGTAAGAGCATCTCCAGAACGTTCCTACCGTCTTTTGCTACTTTGGTCTTCCGTCTGCTTCTCTGCTGAGTCCTTCTCTTTCATTCTCTTCCCGTGCAGTGGACTTTTCCTCTCGTCTGTGTCCGCCCCCGCCCCCCACTGGTCCCCAAGGTCCTACGCTCACCCTCCTGTACTGCTCTTTATAGCACGTCTCGTGTCCTCTACCTGACGCTCTTGACCACGCCTGGTCCCGTCACGTTAACTGTTGTTGACCGACAGCACCTCCTCTGAGAACAACTCTGTCTTTCCCTGGGACGCCCCTCCTAGGGAAGTGCCCAGAACTGACTTGTCCCAAACAGAAATCATATTATTTATCTTCCCCAAATGCAGTTACTCTTCCCGGTGTTTGGTTCCAACAACAGCGTCCTCGTTCTGCCACCTGTGAAATCCTTCCCTCCTGCCTAATGTAGTGCGAGCCCTTCTAATGGACCCTGCCAGTGCCTCCCTTTCCCCTTCTGTTACCGCGCCGGGCCCCAGGTCTTCAGGCTCTCTACTGGCCTCTCAACACCCCGTTCCGGCAAGTCACATGGCCTGCACGGCCGGCCTGATATCCCTAGAGTGCAGCTCAGAACCCCCAAAACCAAAGCGTTCGGTGACCCCTCACTGCTTACCAAACCGGACCCCAGACAGTCCTTGGCAACCCGCCTGCCCCTGAGTCTCATCTCCGGAGGCTCGGCCCTTAAGGCTCTGGCCACTAGAGGCCCATGACCTTGCATCAGAGTTGGCTTCACCCCTTCTGAAGCAAGCCACACACCCTCTGCACCCTGTTTTCCTCCTCTCGAAAACAAGGCTGATAGCAAAGCCCACCAGGTAGGAGAGACAGTTGTTGTGAAGATTCAGGAGGACCTAGAACCAAGTTGTCTTTAGTGAGCTCTCAGCATCGCCTTGACCGTTGCCATCACTCCCCACCCCCACCCCCCTCCTCCCTGGTGCACCTGCCATTCTGCTCGCTCTGATGGCTCCTCCCATCCTGACTTTCAAAGTCCTGTCCACTCGCCTACGCTCTCTCAGATTCCCCAAGGCCTTTTCCGACCGTCCCAAACAGATCTGGTCTTCTCTCTTGACTATCCCCGACCGCTAGCCTGGCTCCTTGTGCGATTCTGTTCTGCCTGATGCCACAGACATTCTGCTGCACGAGTGGTTTCTACTATTTCTTCTCTTCTGTTCCCACCCGCACGTCATCACAGAAGCCGACTGGGGGATCCCTGCGATCAAGGACCGCGTCTTCTCCCGCGACCACCTAGCCTCCTGCCCAGTTAGCCAGCAGCACACACACACTGGGCGAAGGGGCTTGGGGCCGGAGCCCAACTCTCCAAACTCCTAATAGGAGTTGATTAAAAACTCATTCAATATACATTCCCCCCAACTTTGGGCTAGTGCCTCATAGACCATTTCTTCAGCTATCGAAAATTAAACAAAGGGTGCTGCAAAAAAGCGAAGTTTAGAGAACATTCCCAGGAGGCTGGGCTAGACAGGCCAATATCCATCATTATAAAATTTATTTTTAAATTTTTTCATGTTTAGTTTTGAGAGACACACAGAGAGAGAGTGAGAGAGAGAGAGAGAGAGAGAGAGAGTCTGGGACGGAGGGAGAGGGGTAGAGAGAGAGGGAGACACAGAATCCAAAGCAGGCTCCAGGCTCCGAGCCGTCAGCACAGAGCCCGACGCGGGGCTCGAACTCACGGACCGCGAGATCATGACCTGAGCCGAAGCCAGATGCTTAGCCAACTGGAGCTACCCAGGTGCCCCTACAAAATTTAGTTTTTTCAATACACATACCCTCACACAGCCTCACACTCCAAAATGCCATGTACTGGCATAGGCTGCTTCCAGTCGGAGTGAGATGCATTTGATCACAATCACAGCAAAGAGGCTCTTCTAAGGTTTAGTCCCGTAATATTTCATCCTCAAAATGGAGAAATCTTAGAAAATTCTCTTCGACTTAAAATTTAAAACACACTGAGAGCCAAATACCCTGATTGCCACAGGTACACTAACACAGGCCTTAACTAAACATAGCACTTGACGGAGACTAGAAACGACGTGATGCCTGGGCCTTGCCCCCTGGATTGGCCGCACCCTGGGTCAAATCCAAACTCTGCCTCCCGGGATTGCAGCGACTTCCTCCTCCTGTTTCTTTCCCTTGTTTCCATCCCCAGGATCCAACTTTCAGTGCACGCTCCCATGCCAAAGCCATGGAGTTTTATTTCAGTGTCCTTCTTTCCAAAATACTCTGCGTGCTGCTCGCTTTCCCCGAAGGGGTTTATTCAGCTACTTTGTGGTAGGTGCGTGCTGCCCCATTTAACCACTTCTAGCAGCCGGCCTATCACGTCGAAACGTTCACCGAGGGAAAAAAATGCACCAGTTAGTAGTTTTCAGATACATGCTATTTCAAAACACTGGATAAAAAGTTCTCTGTTGGCGTAAATGCAGGCCACGGTTCGGGTGAGGATGTAATTATAGCAAAAATCCCACCTTCGTGTCAATGCCTGTTGACTCAATGAGGATCGCCCAAGGAATGATCCGGACCAAGCTCTGGGAGCGCCGAGAAAGCATCAGGTAAGTCTCCATTGTCCCAGAGCTTACAACTAGTCGGTAGGTGAGACAGACACATAGGTTGCCTTGTAACGTAGGGTTGAGTGGGGTGAGCCAGCTCGTCCGGGAGGGGGGAGGGACGTCTACAGAGGGTTCCTAGCCCAGGCGTGGCCGGTCATAGATGGCCTCCTGGCAATGGTGCCAGACCCGAGTCTAAACCGGTGGAGAACATTTATCACCTCACTTATGGACAAGCAAATTATACACATAGTGACAATTAAATTATAGACAGTGATTTTAAAAAGAAAGATCTGAAGAGCCAGAATAGACATTATCTTTCAAAAGAATCATAAAAAACGATGCCTGTAAAACTCAGCACTACAAGGGCCTGATTGATTCCCAGTTTCAAACACGAAGTGTATTTAAAACTCACATTGGGGGCGCCTGGGTGGCTCAGTCGGTTGAGCGTCCGACTTCAGCTCAGGTCATGATCTCACAGTCCGTGAGTTCAAGCCCCATGTCGGGCTCTGTGCTGCCAGCTCAGAGCCTGGAGCCTGCTTCTGATTCTGTGTCTCCCTCTCTCTCTGACCCTCCCCCACTCATGCTCTGTCTCTCTCTGCCTCAGAAATAAACATTAAAAAAAAATTAAAAAAAATAAATTAAATAAAACGCACATTTAATTCTGAGGCCCCAAACGAGATTCTGCCACTGTGGGCTTGCCTACGTTTAGTTTGCGGTTTTCAAAAAGCAGATAAAACTCGGGGCCAAATCAGGTCGATCAGGTGAGCATCTGACTCTTGGTTTCGGCTCCGGTCATGATCTCACGGTTTGTGAGTTTGGGATCCTCTGTCTTCCTCTCTCTCTGCCCGTCAAAACTCATATAAAGTGAGCAAGTGATTTACTCTAACTACCTGTTTGAGGCATACTCCTATTTTCCCTTCGCATCTACTTTTTATGTCATGTTACATTTTACGTGAGGGGCTGTGAAAGTCTTTGGAAACTCACTTAAATCCTTAGGGAATAAGATGGAGAGAGAGAGAGAGAGAGAGAGAGAGAGATAAAGAAACAAAGAGGCAAAAAGTAAACACATTCTTAGGAGCTGACTATCTGTAGCCAGTTCCCGGTCCCAAAGGCCGGCCAGTCACCTGTAGGGATAGCGCAGGTCCCGAAGGTATAACTCAGAGCCAGGAAGAACACGAACACTGTAACATGTTCTTGGAGCGAATGACACCTTGCCACCCCACGCCAACAGTAGTCTGCAGAGGTGGCCCCAGTGCGGCCAGATGACGTATTCATTGGAGGAGCGAACCATAGCTATAAGGAAGCGGGAGGTGGGAGGCAGTTCTGTCGCCCAACATGGTCGTACAACACGCGACTCCCAGTTAAAGCCTGGCTCTGCCGCAGGACTTCTCAGAGCTTTAGGATGCTGACGATGACTGTGGAGTTCCAAGAAGGGGCCTATAGACCGCGGTAGCTTCCTATCTAAGCGTAAACCTTCTTTTTGCAGGGCGAGAGTTATGTGGAACCCTCTTCAGGACTCTGCTTGCCACAGAACTTCCCAGGACGGACGATGCTTTACTGTCTAGCTTGACTGAGGTTCAGGATACGCCCTCCTGCCTTTGGGCTGGGAGAACCGCTCTTGCCCCAGAAGCCGGAGCCAGGAAGTGTAGGGCCAACGACTAGGTGGTCTCCCCCAGTTCCCAGGAGATCGAGTTATGGAGGCGCTGGAGTGGCACCCTCGCTGCCCCCCTCTTACCTCCTGCTGCAGCTCTGGCCTGCCTGGGAGAAGCCAGTTCTGCCCATAGGGGCCAGGTGGGTTGTGGTATCAGGAACTAGAACCCTGAGCATTTCTTGATCAGATCATCCCCGCATTCGTATTGATAAGAATCGAATCATGCGACCTAACACCCAACTCCTTTGTTAAAGACTGTTGTTAAGACCAACATCCCTATGATGGCACTTGTTTGGGGTTTTTTTTGACACTGTTTAGAGGGCAATTTGAGGGGATGTTTCATCTTTAATATGGACCTCGGGTGGAAATGATGGATCTGAAACTTATGAAACAAGACAAGATGTTGAAAATAAAGCCCCACTGTATGTTGTCAGCATTGGAATACTCTCTCTACACCTGCAGTTTCATTATTAATGTTTGGGCTACATACACACCCATGTGGCGTTTGTGACCTGCACTTATATGTCTGTGCATCATGTCGCTCACAGTTTGTTATATAAAGATCCCTTCCATGGACTTTTGAAGATACAAAGAAGACAGGGCAGATCCTCATTCTTTAGCATTTAAAGAATTCTAGACAAAGGAACCAGGCGCTCCAAGGCTTGTCCATTTCCTTCAGTTCCTGGCGGGTATGTGGGGAGGGCGTTTTTAGGAAGAGTACAGATGATGTCAAAGGTCGAGGTGCTTCAAAACAAAGGATAAAGTTTTCCAACGTGTTCTCCAAAGGGAGGAATAAAGGGCACCTCAGGAAGTGAGAAAGCCAGAACTGGGGAGCTGATCTTGTATTCTTTGGCACGGCGGAGTAGGATCGAGCAAGATACGGATGTGCCAACATTTGCAGGCACAAACATCGCTGAGTGGGAGCGTTATCTGCCTGGTAGGCATGGGTTTTGCAAGCATTCATACGGAGAAATGGCACTGTTCGCTTCTGGCAGAACCGGGAACAGCATTAACAGAAACCAAGGGAAGAGGCTTTCCCTTGCCGGACACGGGGACATTTCATGGCCATTTCGGGAGGGACACCCCCCAGCCTGTTTGAAGAGAAGCACCTTTTTTTTTTTTAATTTTAAGTTTATTTATTTATTTATTTATTTATTTATTTAGAGAGACAGAGAGAGAAAGGGAAAGCAAGAGCACGAATGGGGTTGCGGTAGAGAGAGAGAAGTAGAGAGAGAGCATCCCAAGCAGGCTCATGCTGTCAGGACAGAGCCCCCTGCGGGGCTTGAACTCACGAACTGTGTGATCGTGACCTGAGCCAAAATCAAGAGTCAGACGCTTAACCGACCGAGCCACCCAGGCGCCCCGACAGGCACACTCTTGATGCCTTTAACATCATGCTAGGTCCTAGGCTCACGACTAGCATGGTATTCTTTGAGTTTTGACGTGAGCCCAGCATGAATCTCAGCGCCCACACACTCTGCTGTAGGAAAAGCAGCATTTTGATAGCAGCTTGCCCTTGGGCCTAGTTATGGCCTAAAGGTTTGGCCACGGCACAAGGATCTACATTTCACGGCAACCCGCCAGTGACATGAGGAACATTCTACAGATCGCCCGGATCAATTTTCCATACATCACTGATCATTAGATATGCGTAAGCACGATGGTATTTTCGCTTATCTTTTTCCAGTTACTTAGAGGGCAGCCAGCAGTTAAAATTTCCATAAGCGAATGCAACCGATCCCTCAGAGATACTAAGTATCAGGCCTTTATTATGTATGACAGGGTGGATTTATCCTGAAGGTAATGACATTAGCTTCAAGATGCCTCACTTGTGCTGAACCTTTGTACCTAGTTTTCTAGTCACGTTTTTCCTTAAAGAGGGCCCCGACATTGAACATTCTTCAAGCTCCATATGACCTTGATGAGCCTCTCGTGCCGGTACTCGAGAAAACACACAAGAATTTCATAGTCATCAGCCCGACACTGGGAAGCAACTTCAGCTGAAAGACAATGTGGATTGAAACCCAAATCTGACTACCTGGGTCCTCCAAACAGCCTGAGAACTGGATCGCAACTCAGAAGCGTTCCCTGTGTCCCCCATCGGCCCCATGCTGATCTGTGATCTCGGGGGCATGGTCAGGTTGAGAACCCAGACCCTGGGGGTTGATGGGGGTTGGTCAGCGGCCAGGGCGGGCACACTGGCTCTTGGCCAGCGCCACAGCCCCCGCCCCCCAAGGAACTGCTTACTTCTCCTTTTACTGTGGATCAACACGTATCCAGATTGCTCTGAATTTGAGCCACCAGAGTGGTGGGAAAGAACGAAACGAAACTGTTGCTAAATCTTTGCAACATTTCCTCCTGGCCTCAGCCCCCAGGCAGCACAGACGTGCTTTTCCACTGTAATTGCCAATTGCTTCCTGCGGACATGTGTGTTTTTGTATCAAATATCAACACCTTGTCCTTCTCGTGTCCCGCCCGTCTGATGCTGTGAGCATGATCAGGCATCCCTGGTTCATGACCGTATCATGACTAAAACACCTGGCATTTTGCGCTCTAGAATTTTAGGTCTAGAACCACAGACTGTATTCTGGAATCAGGCTGTATGTGACCTTCTAGAGTCAAATTGGATGGTGCGGACTATGGGTTTATCGATCTTTCCAGCTGTTACGGCATCCTGCCCACTGAAGGGAACACAGGTACACAGACCCCTCACGAGCTCTGATGACCTTTCTTTAGGAGAAGCGTTTTGGGCTAAAATGCCCTGGGAATATGGTCAGCTTTTCCACGTGGACTCCAGCTGCACCCTGCTGAGTGGAGAAGCCCTCACCACTGTCTGCATTAAACCCACAGAACATTTTGTGACATTCGTCAGATTCCAGTTTCTTGCCTTGTTTTACGCAGGAATGTGGATTTTGCTCGTTTCCCCCCCTTTCATCTCAACAAAGTAACACTTACAAGATAAAACTTTTTTTTTCCCCCAGAACATATTTTTTAGATTATAAATTATTTCCTTCCTTCTCTGCCCTCAACCCTCCCTGTCAAGGTGGGGAAGCAGGATGTCCTCTTGTCCTTTAGTTGAGGGAAGGCTTGGCATTTCTAGAACTGCTCACTTCTGGCCACACGGTTCCCTTCACCTGCCTGTAAAAGGAGCGACGGGGGAAAGCTACCTGAACGGCAGCAGAGGGCCAGGCGTGCTGGGTCAGAGCTGTCTGCTTCCCGGGCACTGCATCCTTGAGGGGCACAGAGCAAGGCTATCCCACCACCCAGGGCTGCCGCACCCCACTCTCCAGCTGCCCCCACAGCCCCGCGGCCAAGGTGGATCCATGACACGGAGGCGAAGGGCAGAGGAAACCGAAGGATGGGTAATAACCTCAGTCTGATATGCCCCTCGCATCTGTCCATGAATACGCAACACCTTCTTCTTTGCAAGCATCCAAACTAACATTAACTCTCGCCATAGCTTCCTATTTTTGAAGTCGAGCTACTTTGACTTGAAGGGCGAATTCAAACACATTTGGAGATACCCGATTTTGTCCAGTGTGAGGTGCTTAATAAAATTTCCGCGGGCAGGGGGAGTGGGGAGGGGCGCGTGGGTGGCTCAGTCGGCTGAGCGTCCGACTTCGGCTCAGGTCATGATCTCACAGTCCGTGAGTTCGAGCCCCGCCTCGGGCTCTGTGCTGACAGCTCGGGGCCTGGAGCCTGCTTCAGAGTCTGTGTCTCCCTCTCTCTCTCTGCCCCTCTCCTGCTTGCACACTCTCTCTCTCTCTCTCTAAAGTAACATTAAAAAAATTTAAAAAAAAACTTGCGAAAAGACAGTAGCTGAATCACCTATAAAGACTGCAGGAAATGATTAGGGAGGTTTATATGCCTTGAACAGGGGATAGTCGTCTGTGCCCTCTCATGCTTACGGCTCTGTCTGTGGACTGCTTGTGTCGCTTCTAAGGTTCTGATGCGGCCAGCAGGCAAATACAGTCCACAAGCAGCTCAGGACTCTGACGTGAGGCATGCGAGAAAGTCAGCGGATGACTCCGTGCCTCTATCCGGGGAGGGGGTGCGGCAGGAAAGGCAATTTCAAGTGTCTGACGTTCACCGATTAGGTCTGAAAAGGTTTGCCTCTGTGCAGTCGCTGCCCCACATGGGTGGGTTTTCTTGTGCTGAGCGTGTTGCTGTCTTTCAGGTATATAATTACACACACATGCGCGCACACACGCACACACCGAAACAAGAAAGCGCAGCCCTTTGGAGATCTCCTGCACGCCAGGGCAGAGCCGGGGTGTGCTGAGCCCTGTGTGAAGAAACCCGCAGACCCGATTTTACTGGCTCTCACGGCCGCTGGCGTGGGAAGCCTGGGGTCTCGCTCTCCTTCCCTGCAAACACGGGCCGTCTGCACTGGCTTGAAGTGTGATGAGAGGAAATCGGGGAAACAGCACTTTCCGTAAAATGACCACAACTGCTGGTGGAGGAAGGAGTGGTAAGAGGGTGGGAGGGCTTTTTAAAAATGTGTTTTCCTTAAGCTTCCAGAATCACAACATTCAACCTAGTCTGTTCCTGCAAACCCCCAACGATTTATGCGTTTATTTAACTCGGTGAAGACCCGTCAGCTCTGTTATTGGATTGGCATTTCTGGGATACGGATGACCCCGGTCTGGTTAAAGTCTTCTAATTTGCAACCTTTAGGGGACACTTGCCATGTTACCTCTGGGTGGCTCCCCGCATGCTCATTGATTACATTTGCAGCTAGAAAAGAAGGAAAACTGCTCAAAACAAAAACAAAAACAAACCAAAAAACCCCCCAGGAAGGAAGAGCGGAGGAGGGAGCCCTGCATGAGGTAAGTGCTGACTTGCACGCCAGCGTCCTGATACTTTCCACCAGCGGCTGGTGTTTGAATTGAACACGAGTGGTGGCCGCATGTGACTCTCTCCTTTGGATCCTTAGGACAAGTTTAAATCGAGAGAATCCGTCACCTCAGGCTACGGCTGCTCGTTACACAGTTGTGTAAACATTTACAAAGACAGGACCCAATAGGGTAAGATCGGGGTTGGCAGTCGACTGTGCGTGAGTGTGAGCGGGGTTCTGAGGTTTCAAAGAAAGGACTTGACCAATCCTTTGTCAGTTTCTTTTTTTTCAAAACGCTTCCTTTAGGTAAACACACACACACACACACACACACACACACAAGAAACAAAACAAAGATTAAACTATTTTCCGCTCGGAAGAAGTAAACCCGCGCACGTGTGAACCGAGCGGGGCACACAGTTCGGGTCTTGAATTCTGTCCGGTTGAACATCGCGTTGTGGGGTCAGTTTCCCCACCCGCGACACAGAGAAGCTGGGAGGTCAAGAAACACCTCCTCGGACGGCAGGTTCTCATATCCTCCAGGCGACCCAACACGGAAGTGCAGGCAGGAGATACAACACCGGTTTCACGGGAGCCGGGTGGAAATTTCACGCCGAGTGACATTGCTCAGCTGAGAGCAGCGTGAACTCACAGGAAATCACACACGGGTTCTAAGGCAGACGCCTTCCCCCGCCGGGCTGTGAACAGGGTTCCTCATGTTTCCGAAGCCAGAATTGTTTACCTACCGTGGAAAACTTACGTAACTTTCTCCCTCTCTCTCCCTCTCTCTCTCTCTCTCTCGTGAGGATAGGTAACAGATTTTAAACCATTCCGGTGAGGTTTCGCCTTACGGCAGCCCACCCTGACTTCTCCCCGGACAAAGGAAGCTCACGGCCAGAGAGCCACCCTAGAACTATCTCATCCCCGCAAATCAGTACCAAACCCGCTCCGACAGACACCGTGAGAGAAAACACTAGCAAGGAGAAGCCGGAGTCATTCCGTCCCTCCACCTAGATCACTTACACCCACAGCAAACAAGACCACATCTGGATATGGTTTCCCAGGCAGGAATAAAGCGCTTTTTTTTTTTTTTCCTTTTTGCCCCATCATTAAGTAAAAACCCGCTTTCCACATGCAAACGGCACTTGTAAATCTCCCCCAGATAAGCTAGGAAGTTTTGAATGATTTAAGTGAGTTTTAAGAGACTCACCAACCCCCTTCATTGCCTTGGAGCAAAGTTTTCCAGAAAACCCTGCAGCCGGCTGAGGGCTCCGGCATTGACCGAGGCGCGTACCTCTTACCTGCGGGGATGCACCGGGCTCCTGGCTAGAAGGCAGGCGGTGACCTGGCAAAGAAATGGTCCTGGTGATACAGGTCGCCTTGGGAAAGATCGGTGTTTGGGTTGGTTCTCTCAGAGTGAAGAAAAGTCTCTCGCTGCTCGCTGTCAGTCAAAAACTAGTTGGTACAAGTTTCAGGAGGATTTACCTGAAGGAACTGAAGAGAGGAGGAAAGAGATTGGGAGAGATTGAACGGAGGGAGGAGGGACCTGGAGGGAGGAGGGCGGGGGGGGGGGGGTGGTGGGGGGGAGGGAGAGAGAGGGAGAGAGAGAGAGGGAGAGGGAGAGAGGGCTCCATGATGTCAGCAGTGTGCCTTAAGGAAACCTACAGACCAGCAAAACATTCTAGTGGACACCAGCCCTGAGGTCCCTGAACACCTGTAGGAGAGAAAGCTGATGTCCTTTTCAAGAAAAGGGCCATTTAGCCGTTGAGGACACTCGGGCCTCTCAAAGCCTGTTTTTAGGCCCTTTTGCCTGAATAAACCATAAATAAATAACTAGACGCTCTCTTCTAGCCAGCTCCCCTATACCTCCTGTCCCCTCCTCCTCACCCTGTCCCCACGGCAGCTGAATGTTAACAGAAACTCCTGCCTCTTGGGAAAAGCAGAGGGAACCTGTACTGATGACTCACATGGTGACTATATACATAAAAGCAAAATATCACCGAGAAAAACTGTGTGCTTTCCGCTCGATCCCCTTACAGCCATGTTGATTTTTCCTACAGCCCCTGTGTTCTCTGATCAGGAAGCATAAAGACGTTGGACGGATATGGGTAAAATCAGGTTCTTCTGGATCGCGGAAGCTGGGGTTGAGGTTCCCTGTTGGAATCTGGTTTCCAGCGTTTGTGTGCAGAGTCTGGTGCCTTTATGACTTCCGTCCTCGAAGCAGAAGGCTAAGGGGGAAGCCTCAGTCTCTGGAAATGGAGGCAGAGTTTGTTTCTGGGGCACAGTGGTAAGTCCTCCCTCTACCAAGCCATTTCTTGCGGCCATGGCCCATCCAAGGGAGGCCCGTCCAAGGCCTGTGCGGGTCTCCAGGCTCCCCGTGGCCAGAGTGCACAGGGGCCCCAGCAAACTCCGAGGCGATGACTTTCCCATAGGCGCCTGCCCCAGTGAGACCTCCTGCATGGGCCCAAAGACAAGGCCAAGGGAAGCGAAGGCCGTCTGTCACAAAGGTGACGACGGCACCCTCACACCCACCCTGTGCAGGCACCTCGGAGGGCTCAGGGCTCTGCGGCTGCTTTATGCTGAATGATTTGTTGGAAGCAAATGATACGTCCCCTCCCCTGATTTTTGGGGTCCGCGCTGCTGTGCATTATCCCCTCGGCTCCACGCTGGGCGCCGCTGTGGCTTTTCAGGCGGCCGGAACTCAATGGGGGCAGGAAGGGGTGAGGGGTTATTCTCCTTTTTAAGGGGGGATGTCTGAAAGTCCCTATTTTGTCCCACCCCCTCCCTTGACTCCAAGGACTGGCGTCAATCATTCCCTTTTTTCCGGTTCCCCAGGGGGAACAGTGCACCCTTCCCTTTTGCCCTTCTCTTTCCCGGGAAGCAAGGGCTTCCTCTTCTGCCCGCGAGAGTACGGTGGCCCCTCTGGGAAGATGCTGGGCTCCCCGGGGGGCTCAGGGCTTGAGAGGATGAAGACGACACGGAAGGTGCAGACACCTTCCAGCTGGTGATCTTACTCCAGATCGTAGAATCGGACGGACATCATAGGAGGCTCGTAAGGAAGCCCCATATAAAACAGGTAGGGGCACCTGGGTGGCTCAGTCAGTTGAACATCCGACTTCAGCTCGGGTCATGATCTCACGGTTCATGGGTTCGAGCCCCGCGTCGGGCTCTGGGCTGACAGCTCAGAGCCTGGAGCCTGCTTCCGATTCTGTGTCTCTCTCTCTCTCTGCCCCTCCCCGCTCATGCTCTCTCTCTCTCTCTCTCTCTCTCTCAAATAAACATTAAAAAATTAAAAAAGAAATAAAACAGGTAAACACAGAGGTGGAGAATAACAAGAAAGGGGAAACCCAACTTCAAGGTCTGTCTATATCCTACCTCAGGTGATTGGCACAGGCTGTCCTACCAGCCCGGAAGGTTCTCCATCAGATCTGCATTTACCCAATTGACCCCATTGAGGACTCAGCCCACTGGCACCTGCTCAGGGGGGCTGGGCCCCTCATCTCATGGGACCCCAACCCAACTGGCTTCCTAGTTCTCCCTTTTACTCTGCATGTCCCTGAGCACTGCCTGAATTGTGCTGGTTCTTTATCGTTTCTCGCTGGTTTCATTTAGACTCAACCGCACCAGCCTTGTTCGCTGGGTGCCCCTGGCACATCGGAGTCCCTAAAATAATCAATTGTCACGTAGATTTGTAAACGGACACTACAGTTTGTTACAATTGAAATTTAATTCTTATTTTCTTACTTTTGATGAATATTTCCAGTCTCCGCTTTAATTAATAAACTAACATTTGAATACTCATTCTCAACTCATTCTCAGGTTCTTTCAGGGATGTTATCAATTTGATACTCAGGCTAAAAGGGCACGATTAGCTACATTGAAGGGCGAGGGAGCCAGAGAGGTTAAGTGATTTGCTCAGAATCATAGAGCTGGAAGGGGGTCAGGGGTGAGGCTCAAAACAGTTCTCTCTCTCAGCCCATGCATTTTTCATTAGGCTACATTTTTCTCAAATTAGTCTATTGTGGGCATACATATGCATGTGTCGATTTCTTTGAATATACTACATGAATATGTAGTCATACACTACATGAATGATAATCACGGTCTAGTATTCTGGCTTTCGTTCTTGCAGGGCCATACAAAGTAGAGCCCATGTTCATTCATCACACACTCTTAAACGTGATGAAAGAAGAGAATGAGCTCAAAATAGTGTGAATACATGAAATACTTTAGAGGTTAAGACAATTAGGTGCTGAGGTTGTAGGTAAACAAAAGGTGGCGAGGCATTAAAAATGCAAGGCCAAGTGTGGAGAGGTGAGTAGGAAAGTTCTAGAAAAGTATCTATATGAGATTTCGGTCCCACGGGGACAGACTTTCCTTAGCATGTTTTAATAACCGAATGAGCTAATTATTTCGGATGCTAAGTGAGGAAACCAGGGTAAATTATTAATCTTGACTGAAAACATTTTGTGTCACCCAATCTCTCTCCTATCCAGTGAATGAAATCTGCTTTACAAGCCACTTCTAAAGAGGAGGATCTGGAATCTACGATCAGATTTCTTCAAAACACATAGCATATCATCTTGTAATTGAAGAGGGTTAATGTTATTAGTCTATTAGCTTAAATTAAAAAATAAACATGAATGAGTATTCAGTAAATCTTTCTTTCTCCCTTCTTTCCTTCCTTCCTTCCTTCCTTCCTTCCTTCCCTCCTTCCTTCCCTCCTTCCCTCCCTCCTTCCTTCCTTCCTTCCTTCCTTCCTTCCTTCCTGATTAATTGAAAGCAAGACTCTTACATGTGTCAAATTTGAATAGAGTACACATCTAAAGTCTGCATTTTTATGCAAAGTTCTAAAATGATGTCTTAAAACTGGACAGAAAAGATCACAAGACCTAGGTCTTTCAGGAGAGCCATTTCCCAAGAATAATTTCCAAAAAAAGAAAATGCTGTCATGCTTCCAATTCTCATCTTGGCTTGAATGGAGACATAAAAAAACCTTCATTCTCTCAAACACCTTAAGTGTTTTAAGAGGAAAAAAGTACATTTTTACCTTTGAGCAGATCTATTTAAGTTGCCTCAGATATGGGACTGTTGATGGAGTGTTATGTCAGTGTTATGTTAAAACTTCCTGGAAGCTGCCTATGACCCCACCGCTCCAAGTCCCTGCACAGGCTCAGCAGGTTGTGGCCGGGTGCCTCATTTGCTCCCACAGCTCCTGTCCCGGAGGCCTGTAGAACACTCCTCCTTCCCCCGAATGTAGGTGAGCCGTGGGGAATGAAGAATGTCCGTTTCAATCCTCACAAGACTCTGCAGACCAGAGCTGGGGCGCTGCTTGCCTTTGACCTGGTCAAAGCCTTCCTGAGGCTTGCCCCAGGAAGTCACAGAGCTGAACTCGTCTGGGAGTGGCTTTCTAGAAGCAGGTGTTGCGACAAGGATGCACTTGAGATTGATTCAAGTGCTCCTGGAATCGCTCTGACGGAGAGAAAGGGAGGCAGGCAGGGGAGGGATGAAGTTAAGGAAGGGACAATTTTAGGCTCAGGCCCGAATCTGGAGAGGGTTCTGGAGTGAAAGTAGCATCGTAGAGAAGGGATCTGGACTTTCCTGCTCTCGCCCCGGCCACTATTACTAAGAGAAGGGCTGATGGGACATCCAACCTCCCCGGTGCTCTGGCTTTCTGCCTCTGCCAGGAAGTGGCCAAGGGTGGCCTTAAGGAGGTGGTGGACGGGGAAGAAATATTCACACCGAGAAGCAGGGAAGGAGGTCCGAGGGGATCTGGGCAGGCCACCAGGGGCATGGGCTCATCCTGTGAATGCTGGAAGTGATCCCTTCCACTGGTACAGGCCCCCCCCTTACGGTGAACCCTCACCCCTTCAGCATCCGCCACCCCCCTCCTCTGCTACATCAATTTCCCAATCAAAATAAAATTGGGGATGTCAGCACTAAAATTTGGAACTTCCCTTCAGACGCACATGGTCAGTTCCTCAAAGTGCCAGGCAGAACCCAGCAGGGCATAGCACCAATGGAACACTTTGCTATTAAGGCCGTGTCAATTTAACTTGATTAATAACTGAACTGGGTGTCTTCTCTTTGCTGGGTGACAACGACCCCACGGTCCCAGGCCTGGAGGAAAGTGCAAGATCGGGAAATAGCTGAGTATAAACTGGGTGATAAATGCTACATGACCAAAATATTCTAGAAGCCCATAGGAAGGGCAATGGACTGTGCCCTGGGAGTTTGAAGGTAGGCTTCCAGAGGAGGGGACGATCGAGTTCAACTGGTAAGTTTTTCATAGGCAGGGATACTGAAGGGCTGTAAGCATTATAGAAAAAATAAATAGAACGAATGATGGTGAACATGGGAAGAGCCAAGCGATCTCACCTGTGGGACAACTCGCCAAGGTGGCTCTAACCTGAGCCTTACGGGATCTTGTTTCCATGGCAAGAATCACAACAACAAAAATGGATCCAGCTATAGAACCATTAAGGGTATTTCATTAAGTATGAAAGTATATAGGTCACACTGGCCTTAGCATGAACCTCAAGAGCCTGAAAGGTGCCCTTCTCTTAGTAACACCAGAAGAACATAGAGGCTGGGGCGCCTGGGTGGCTCCATTGGTTAAGCATCTGACTTCAGCTCAGGTCATGATCTCGCAATTCATGAGTTTGAGCCCCACATCGGGCTCTGTGCTGACCGCGCAGAGCCTGCTTGGGATTCTCTCCCTCTCTGTCCTTCCCCCACTTCCCCTCTCTCAAAATAAATAAACTTAAAAAAAAAAATAAAGACCACATTTTTATTTATTAATGTTTACACTTTATGAATATTAACTTTGTAACGAAGAGATCAAAGCTCATATTTGTTCTCTATCATTTCTGCCTTTCATTTAGACATTCCAGTCACCAAGCAGAAGTGAGCTTGCCCCAAACCCTCAAGAACGCCATTTTATCAGGGCATCTCGCCAGCTCTCCAAGCCATCCCGTTCATGTAAACACCTCATCTCCCACTTTTGCCATCCTGCCTCTCCCACCAGACACCTCTCCCTGGAGTGGCTCTGAGGGAGAGGGAATCACTTACTGATGGTTACGTCCCAGAAAGGAAGCAAGGAGAAGAATCAGCAAGGCTTAGTCATAGCTCGAGGGAGCCTACAGGTCATTCTGTCCAGTTTCTTGATATTTTGAGTTAGACTCCAAAGACCGGAGAGTTTCCTTCACAGCGTCCGCAGAGCTTGAAACCCAGGATCTACACCAGCATCCCATTGTAGCTTCTCATACCCTGAGCTGTACTATGTTAGTCCCTACTTTTACACGTTTGTACCCATATAATTTATTCGAATGGCAGAAACCCATGTCAAAGCTCGAATTGGTGTAAAAAGAGCTGTGGGTCTCAGTGTGAGGCTGTCAGGACACGAGGACACGCTATTGGACTCATTCTCTCCCCAGATTTGCCGGATGGGCTTGGAGCTTGAAGCTGATAAAGTGTTAATAGAACAATAAGACTAATTTCTCCAAAGGCTCAAGCCTTCGGAGGAGGCTCTCCCTCCTCCGATGGCCTCCTCCGATGGCGTCCCCAGGCATCGAACTCAATGTGGAAGCAGGCACCAGCCCACATCCCCAGAGCTCGCCCTTCGCTTTTGGAGTTTCAGTGACTGATCGTTGACAATAAGTTCAACATCTCTGTAGACCACAGGGGTCTCTCAGAACAGTATCGTGTTGCCTTTCAAGGATTGTGACCAGTTCTAGCGTTCTCTCTCTCTTTGCTCCTCCTTCCCATAACATGGCGTATGGTCCAAACAAGATCCCTGTTGCATTAACTTCTTGCCGCCAGCTTGCCTCAACCCAGAACTCACAAGCCACTCCATTTTTTTTTTTTCTTGATTGAGGTTGAGACCGATGGGGAAACAGATAAATACATGTTTGGGCCTCTTCTGTTGAAAACAATCATGACCCAACACGCCAAGTTTGAGGGCATCATTTAGGGTGAGGAGTGTGGCTGTTTTGTGTTCCATGAAGGACCTGAGAGAATTTTCGAAATTATCAACAGCAGCAAATTCTGAAAAGGAGCTAAACAAGCCAACTACTCAAGGCCTAGGGGCTACCAACTGAAAGAGTAGGTAAGGTGAAGTAACGGTATTTCTATAAACCTAATAGAAAAGCTGGCCTCGCAGGTAAGCTCGCCCAACTTTTGTCACAAGGCCAGTTACACCTGAACACTGTGAAGGATGATCTCTTGCACAGAACGGGTGAACGGCCCTCACTGAATTACTTACAAGGTCATCTGTTCTTGAACTTGATTTCATCTATTGGTTTTTAAACCATCCCGTAGGACACAGCCCCTGGACTAGTACTAAATTCTCAAAACTTAATTTGGAAATAAAAGTGTTAGCATAGGCAGGCTATCCTAATTTTTTAGCGCCAAACAGACCTTTGCTAGGGCATTTGTATGATACAATGTTGTCAAGTGGGAAAATGTAGGCTTAAAAAGTTAGACACAGGAAATGATCACCACTCTTCATGGGGGGTGGACACCTTCCTTTAAACCTCTGCTGGAGCTAGTTGTTGATTCCAGGTCCCCACCTGCAGCACGGCTCGGGTGTCGGTGACGTACGAAGCACCACTGACGTGAGCCCAATGGTGATCCAGTTTCCCCTTGCCTTTTTCAAGTCGGACTTCGTTGCTTTAGCTAGTGTTGGTGCCACCTTATATCTCATGTTAAATACGCACAATTTGTTTCCGGTTCACCTGACATCCACTCTTGCTAGGTGAATGGTGGCGAGTCCCATCAATGAAAGGTAGACGGTAGTGTCTGCTTTTCAGTGTTGACAGTGTGGGCTGGGAAGCAGGAAAGCAACATCCACAGGGTAGAGTTCCCATTTCCAGGTCATTGCAACCAGTGGGATGCCACCTTCCTTTCAGAGCCCGGCCATATTGCTGATCCGGCAACGTGTTACAGGCATCGACTCACATCTTCTGTTGCCATCTTACTGTTTAACCTTGAACCAACTGTATAGGTAATAGGCTGGGCCAGACAGTGAACTATCGGTGGCCACGGACCCTATCTCTACCAGATGGGCAAATGCAGTATTTTGCACCCAGTAGACTGAGTCTGTGTTGGAGAATCCAAGATTTACATTTAGAATATTTAAAATAGAGTCGTACAGAAAATGGTATTATCACCCTGAATAATTTCAATGATCACTTGGGGAAGACAAAAGCAGTGAATATTTTAGTGCTTGCTCCTTGGAGAGTGATAAAAAGTCACCAAGTCGGAGTGCCCGGGTGGTTCAGTCAGTGGAGCGTCCGACTCTTGATTTTGGCTCAGGTCATGATCCCAGGGTTGCGGGACTGAGTCCCACATTGGGCTCTATGCTGAGCGTTATGCCTGCTTGGGACTCTCTCTCCCTTTTTCTCCTTCCTTCTCTCTCTCTCTTCTCTCTCTCTCTCTGCCTCTGACTCTCTCCCCTCCTTGCATACTTATGCTCTACAATAAAATAAAATAAAATGAATCACCAAGTCAACGGGGCATCTTTCTTTTTAGGCTGGAAATATCAAAGGGCAAGCAAGGTGTGTGATCCCATCTGGTGACGTGGACACTATCCTTCATCAGCACATCGCATCAAACGGTCCCCTCCCTCCCTACAGGCCTCGCTTGTTCTGACACTTGTTGCCCTGAGGTTTTGGTTCCTGAACATACACAGAGCCTCTTGTCCACTTCTCCCAAGTTCAGCCCCTGGCCTCTGGCACAGCCCACTGGGTGCGCATTGCATGTTTTCCGGCTCTTTTTATTTTGATTTACCAGTTATTGAAATGATTAGGCTGTAACTCTTTCTTTTGTAGCATCCTGAATCACTTCCCTATGAGCCCATATAGCTCCTATCTCTGATAGCCACAAGGAAGAATGTCATAAAACATCCCGATTCTCCATCAGTACCCCTATTTCTACAGGACGTAAATGCACCTAGGACTCATTTCAGACATTTGCTATTAGCAAAATTGGGTAAACAACTGGGGTTTTTGCTTTCGGATCTTTCCCATTGCGGGATTGTGCCCGTGGCCAAATATTCTAGCTATGGTGGAAAAGCTGAGGGATGCAATTTGCCTTAAATTGTGCAAAGTGAAAGATCCCAGCCGAGTTGTCACAAACCCTAAAGGACTTCACACCGAAGACGGAGCAGGAGTGCCGAAAGAGGGTACCAGGCACTCTTAAAATACCAACCGTAAACCCCTTCTATTCCTTGTCAACCTAAGCAGAGGGTCCACACTGCTTAGGGAAACACTGCCTCACGCCGATCTACCCAAAGGTACACACACATGTGTTAAACGAAAAATGGGCTCAAGGGGAAGACTGTCCATGGTCACTCTTGTCCTCGCACGGCATTTCCCCTTATCAAGGGCACTTGTAGACGCTGCCGAGTCATCAGCAGGGCAAAGAGATGATAAAGAATGCCAGTAAAAGGACGCCTTTTTCTTTCTTTGTTCTCCTTGACAGTCCAGCCCGAATAAGAGGATCTGGAGAATTCCGAGGCAAGCTTGGGCTCCTGAAAGCCAGGCTGTGCCTCCTTCAACTCCCTCGGTGGCTGACAGCACGTATCCAGGCTGGAAACGGCATACTGGATTGGCTTTACTCCCCCACTAAGAAATATCCCTCGGGTTACTCCCCCTTTGTGCATTTATTTTTGGCCACGTGCTGGAGGACATTTTCTTTTTTTTTTCTTTTTTTTCTTCTTATTATTTTTAATTTCTTTCATATTTATTTTTTTTAGAGAGAGAGACAGACAGAGTGCAAGCAGGGGAGGGGCAGAGAGAGAGGGAGACACAGAATCCGAAGCAGGCTCCAGGTTCCGAGCTGTCAGCACAGAGCCTGACGCGGGGCTCGAACCCACGAGCTGTGAGATCGTGACCTGAGCCGAAGTTGGACGCTTAACCTACTGAGCCACCCAGGTGCCCCAACATTTTCTATCTCCATCATCTGTTGTGTCCCAACTGCTTTGGTTCACCACTGTGGGTCACCCCCGTCCGGAACGAGCGTTGACTGACTAACAACTTGTACGTTGTCACCCTACTCCCATTGTCGAATTTCTGCTAATCACTGAACACTTGCCTTCGCTCACTTCCCTTCTGAAATCTGTGTGTACTTACTAGGCGGCGGTGATTCCAAAGGCACGGCATTACGGTTTATCAGTCAATAAATAGCCCTTATCCCCCAGTGGAGCATGTGCACCAACAGGAACCCTCGGGTTATCGGCTTAGACTCGCAGCGATCTCTTGGGCAAACAGCGTCATGTTTTGCTTTTCAAATTGTTTAATGGTATATCTTATCTCACCCGTCAGCTCTCGCTCCGTAGTGTGGAGACCAACAGAGAAAAAAAAAAATGAACCCAAAATGTAATCCTTGCCTCGGAATGCTGAACTGTGATATGATTTCTTTCTGGCAAAACAGTATGCTGGAACGGGGGGGAACGTATAGGTTTAGTCTCAGATAGGCATGGAGTTGATTCTAGAATGTACTGACTACATGACCGGGGGGAAGTTCACTGAATCCCCTGAGCTGGTTTGTGCGCTAGTGAACTAAGGGAAGGAAATTTATCTCCCGGGTTCTCGCGCAGTTTAGACGAGGACGAGGGATGTGTCTGGTTCCATGAGCGCTGTGTCAGGGGACCCCGGCGAGCAGGGTTCTGTGGGGAAGGGGGCTGGTGCCAAGACACTCTTCCTGCCCATGGCGCTCGGCCACTGTGACGGGACACTCGCTTGTTTTGCCTGAACCCACAGCCCCCACTAATGGTCCCGTGCAAAGCCCACTAATGGTCCCGTGCAAAGCCCCGTTCTAATACCTAGATGCTCTTTTCTTCTGTGTTTGCAATGAATTGTGGGACAGCTCAATTGTGGGAGACTTGGATTCCTCCAAGATCTGCTGTTTTTACCGGTCCTCACACAGAGACCGTGAGCCGGCCTAAAATATCTCCAATGATTTCATTCCCCAGAAGTCCTGCTTCTTCTTCCAAGGACGGCAACATAGGTCTAAGGGCTTCCGAGGGTTTTCTGAGTATCGCTCTATTTTTTTCTTTATCGAAAACCACTTGGGTAGTCAGAGTTCAGATTACTTGAATAAATAGGACCTAATTAGCTCGTTCCTAGGAAACGAGTTTGATCGTGCCAGTTTTCCTGAAGTGCCTTGCATTGCAGTGATAAGCTAGAAGGTTTATACCACTGAGTTAAGCATTATTTCTTGACTTTTATGGGACATTAGCATTCCCAGAAATCAAGCTTGACAATCTATCTCCAATCTTGGTGATAGAACCTAAAACAATATTTGACGTTGCACAAACACCCCTCCGGTTTCTTGTTTGCTACTGACGTGTTGACTCTGCCTGATACTGAATCAAATACAGATACAACTAACTTGGTTATGTGTGCGAACAGAGATACGGGGTGGGAGTGCGCTGACGGTTCACGGTTCCTGGTGAGGCAACGCACTCCTACCACCGGTAGGTATACAGTGAAAACCTGAGGGTGTGGAAACCACTTGGGCAGGGTCAGCAGGGGCCAAATGTGGAAGCAGCGACGCTGGTCAGTTCACTGCATCCCAGAGATGGAATTTCAGTTAAGAGGGAAGCCTGCGTCAGCAAGGTCCCGTCTGGTTTTGTTAGGGGAGCGGCGAGGAGTGGAAAGCTTGTCTACAGTGGTACACGCAAAACTGTGTGTGTGTGTGTGTGTGTGTGTGTGTGTGTGTGTGTGTTCCTGGTGCACACGGGGAAGCCTGGGGGGAAACCGGCACGGGATGAAACACGCAGGGGAGACGCAGGGGCCGGCTTTGTTATGTGCAAACAGGGTCGTTGGACCTTGAGTTTTGAAAATTGTTTTCTGCTTTTTAGGTTTGTTTTCTGAGGACCTGTAATGAACAAATGTCAGGATGCCCAATGCCAGATAGTGATGTTATGTTTATTTTTTAAAAAGGGGCACCTCGGGGCACCTGGGTGGCTCAGTCGGTTAAGCGTCCGACTTCAGCTCAGGTCATCTCAAGGTATGTGGGTTCGAGCCCCGCGTCGGCCTCTGTGCTGACAGTTCAGAGCCTGAAGCCTGCTTCGGATTCTGTGTCTCTGCCCCTGCCTCTCTCTCTGCCCCGCCCCCACTCATGGTCTCTCTCTCTCTGTGTCTCAAAAATAAATAAAACATTTTTAAAAAGGGCAGGGGGGCACTTGGGTGGCTCAGTCGGTTGAGGGTCCGACTCTTGATTTCAGCTCAGGTCGTGATCTCACGGTCTTGGAATCAAACCCTGTGTCAGGCTCTGTACTGACAGCACAGAGCCTGCTTGGGTTTCCCTCTCTCACCCTCTCTCTCGCCCTGTCTCTCTCTGCCCCTCCCCCACTCTCTCCAAATAAATAAACATTAAAAAAACTCATTTATTAAAAAAAAAACTCTGTCACCAACCTGACAACAGTGATACCATCTTTCTGCCTGGAGGCTAAGTGTGGAGTGGCCTTGGGAGCTTTGGGGTACAGAATAACAGGCATTTCTTCTCATTCCAGGGCTTTATTAAATCTATCATCTGTCTATCTATCTACCCATCCATCCACCCACCTGTCCTTCATTTTCTGACTTTCTGGTGGAACTTTCTGTTTTTCTTTGAATTGAAGGTCAGGATAGCCTCCAATTTAAAATGTCTCCTGTCATGGGGCGCCTGGGTGGCTCAGTCGGTTGGGTGGCCGACTTCAGCTCAGGTCATGATCTCGCGGTCCGTGAGTTCGAGCCCCGCGTCGGGCTCTGTGCTGACAGCTCAGAGCCTGGAGCCTGTTTCAGATTCTGTGTCTCCCTCTCTCTGACCCTCCCCCGTTCATGCTCTGTCTCTCTCTGTCTCAAAAATAAATAAAACATTAAAAAAAATTAAAAAAAAATAAAATGTCTCCTGTCAGAAAGACGAGGTTCAAGTTTGGTTCTCAAACATGCATTTATACTATTGTGAAGAGCAAGTTCTAGAAATTTTGTGGAGTAGGACTGGTTCTACCAGTCTGATAGACAACTAGGTAAATACTTGGCCCTTACACACACACACACACACACACACACACACCATATTGGCCAGGTAGCCAATATTGTGGTCACAAGGTAGGGCGACATGAAACATAATTTACCTCCTAAAGATTATGTTGGAACTTTACTTGCTTTGTGGTATATTTCTACTTTTTTTTTTTTAACTGAAATCAAGCACTGGGGATGTTCATACTTCGCCTAAATGATTAACACTCATTTCAACCATGATTATAGAAACACTCCCTTCAGGTTACTATACGTCATCTCTTAACCTCCAGCAGATAGTAGGGAATATGGAAATATCCTCATCCCTCACATGAGTTTCTGTGCATTCAAAGAAAATCAAAGGCAGCCCTGGAATTTTTATTTTTGGCCTGTATTCTGCAGAAAGTTTCCTCCAAAAGTTTGTCCTCATTGTATGCCGACAGTAACCAATACCCTTGGATCTGATTGTACTTGGCAACATAAGAAAACTTTAGTGAGCTCACTGCTCAAGAAAAATCAAGAGTTTCTTCATGGGCTTGAGTCTTATTCTTGAACCATTATCCCTTGAGAGAAGAAATTGAGACTCTGGCCCAGACACACCATTCATTTTGGTTTTAATGATAAAAACCATCATTGGTTGAAGTCTTACCATGGAGCAGGAATTTGACTTAGGTGTATTATATCCACTGCCTTGTTTAATTATTATTACCTATCAAGTTATTTATTCTAATAGTGCACTTACTATCATATTAACAAATCAGGGGTGCCTGGGTGGCTCAGTCGGTTAAGCATCTGTCTCTTGGTTTTGGCTCAGGTCATGACCTCACAGTTTGTGAGTTCAAGCTCTGTGTCAGGTTCCGTGCTGATGGTGCAGAGCCTGCTTAGGATTCTCTCTCTCCCTCTCTCTCTGCCTCTCCCCTCTGCAAACAAATCTTTGAGATAAGGATTATTCTTTCCACTTTATAGATGAGAAAACTAGGCTTTAGGTTAAGTCATGTGCCCAAGACCAAAGAGCTAGTAATTTGAGGCACAGAGATTCAAACCCAGGTCTCACTTCAAAGCTCACACTCTGAATCACTGTATTTTACAGCCACCCATGTGGGTCACCTCAGGGTTAACTGAGCTGCAGTAACAGGTCACGCCATGAGGGAGAGAAATGGCCAAAACTGAACACGTGACATCAGACTGGAGTCCCGTTTGATTTCTAGTTGTAGACATCCTTCATCTTTTAAGTTTTATTTTATTTATTTTTTATGGTTTATTTTTGAGACAGAAACAGACAGCCAGACAGACAGAGCACCAGTGGGGACGGGGTAGAGAGAGAGGGAGATGCAGAATCCGAAGCAGGCTCCAGGCTCCGAGCCATCAGCACAGAGCCCGACGCGGGGCTCAAACCCACCGACCCCGAGATCATGACCTCAGCTGAAGTCAGATGCTTAACCTACTGAGCCACCCAGGTGCCCCTATTTACTTATTTTTTAAGTTTATTTATTTACTTTGTGAGAGAGAGAGGGAGGGAGAGAGAGAGAGAGAGAGAGAGAGAGAGAGAGAGAATCCCAAACAGGCTTTACGCTATCAGTGCCGAAACCAACGTGGGGTTCAAACTCACGAACGGTGAGATCATGACCTGAGCTGAAATCAAGAGTCAGGCTCTTAACCAACTTGAGCTACCCAGATGCCCCCTCCTTCATCTTTGGAGAAGAATATATAAGTGGAATCATTTACAAGGTGACCTCACAGCCTAGTTTCAGATGAGGAGGATCTCAAGGGAGGGACCGGTGGGGCGACTGGTAACGTTTAGTAACTTCCTTCCGATAGTGTTTTCAGCACTGTGACAGTAATGAAGTGGAATGGAGTTCCCCAACCCCAACTACACATTAGAATCACCCAGAGAAACTTTGTAAACAGCCAAGGGATTGTGATTTAGTTGGTCTGGGGTGAGGCCTGGACGTCAATATTGTGTTTCCCATCCTGAGATGATGGGTTTGAAACCAAGGCTGAGAACCCCTTCCGTGGCCACAGAGAGGGCTGGCTGTACCTTTCCCCATCCTGAAAAGAGCATCTTGGACCCACCGTGTCCATGCGGTCATCTGCCTTTGGTTGTGTCCACGGCCCCTGGTTGGCCCTTTGCTCTGTTCCCAGTCCAGCCCTCTAGTGACTTCGACGACCTCTTCTTAAGAAGAAAAGAGGCTGTTCTCAGTCTGGAGCACCTACTGGTTCCCATTAGTTCTGCAGACTAAATACTTTAAAGTTTACAAGACAAATCCCCACTGTCTCATTAGCCACCAGTGCCATTGTCCCTAGGGCCTGGGATAAGACACAACTTTTCCAGGAGTCAAAAGAAAAAGTTCACTCTCTCCCACTTCCCTAGGTCATTTTGAACTCTGGGTTGTGTGAGAATGAGGTGGAACCAGAGATAAAGATTTTTTTTTGGCTGGGCTTAGATATCTTTAGAGGGGGCACTTGGAGACCCGGGGGCCCGGGAAGTCAAAAGTTCTACAGACAATCTCCAATCTGTTCCAGATCAGACAGAGGCAAAGTGGAAGGCACAGCTATGCAGAGGGGGTTTTGGTAACCACCAGATGAAGAAAGGCAGTGGTCCACGGTCAGTTCCTAGGGCTCGGTTCCGTTTGGGTTTCTGTACCAAGCCTGGAATGTCAACACATCTCTGCTTTCCTGGCATTTTTAGGGTCGCAACTAAGGGACCAAAGCCCATCCCTTTGTCCTCCCTTGTGGAGGACATATACAATTTGTATATGGGAATTAGCTCTTGTTAGACCCAGGGAGAATGAAGGAGGTACAGTCTGGTGTATATTACATATTGATCCCTCCTCAAAACACATCTAATCTGGTACAGTCCTCTCTTTCTCTCTCCCGGAGTCTGGTGGGTGAGAAACCAGTTTGACCACAAAGAGCTTAGTGAGCCAGCGCTAGGAGCTTTGTCTCAGGTTCAGTTTGTGTCAACAGGATAGTCACAAAAATGAGGTATTATTTAAAAGAAAAAGGAAGAAAAAAAAAGAAGGCAGTGCCTCGGTACTTTTCTTAAGTGGGTCAAGTTTCATACCTTCTGAAAAGGGAATAAAGAAGGACTCAAGCTTGGGAGTCACTGAGCAAGTCTTTATTCAAGTAACAAATGAATAACACTAGAAATGCAAATGAAAATGATCTCACATAGTTTACGTCCAATTCAACACGAGAGAACCAAACAGTTCACTTTAGGAATGGTTATTTTATGGTAAGAATAGTCTAGCACAGGAGAAAGCAAACTATAGCCCAAAGGTCAAATGCGGCCCACAACCTGTTTTTATAAATAAAGATTTATTGCAACGCAGCCATGCCCATTTGTGTACGAGATTGTTTATGGCTACTTTCATGCTAAAACGGTGGTGTGACAGAATTGTGACAAGGAAGTATGGCTCGCAAAATGCGTAATGTTTACTGTCTGGTCTTTTTGAGAAAAAAAGAAATTGCCGATCCTCAATTCGACAGATCAAACAGTATGAAGTGTATCGTTCGAAACAGACTTCCTAGTCACAAGACGTACAGGAAGTCTCCAGAAATAAAGGGGTTCTTTCCAATAAGGAATTACCGAGCTCCAAGCGCAAGGTTTGTCCTGGGAATATAAGAGAATGAAAAGATGTTCACTTTATAACCCTGCCCTTCAGAAGATTACAGCCCAGTAGAAAAAGTCAGGAAGAAGATAAATACTCCCCAAACGTTGTAGCCTGAAAACCCATTCAAAATCTTAACTTCCGAAAAATCTAGCCCAAGTCTCACTGATGGCGCAGACAAGGGCGAGAGGCGTTCAGTGCTTTGGAATTAGACGTAAGCTATGTCCCATCTTTTAGCCACATTTCCATTGTTGGCCATTTGTTACTTAAATAAAGACTTGCTCGGTGACTCTCAGGCTTGGGTCCTTCTCTCTTTCTAGACCGTGCTGAGGTCACAGCGCCGGGTGGAGAGGCAGGGAGTCGAACCTCCACCATTTGTTTCCTCCTTGTACACCGCACCATTTGGCTTGACAACTTTGTTTATTTGACGTTCACCAAGTTGAACCAAGTGCGATGGGTCAGGTGCCTTCCTACCAGCTAGGAAGACAGCGGTAAACAGAGCAGACCCTCCACGCAGTCCCACTTTCTTTCCTCTTCACCATCAGCTTCTAAGTAAACATACAAAAGCCTCATTCGTCGGGAGGTGAAGAAGACAAGGAGGGCAGTCATGGGGGTCATGGGAGTCATGGGAGTCATGACGGGGGTCATGGGGGTCATGGGGGTCAGTGAGGTGGCCGGAAGGCCGGGCATGTGCCGTTGAAGAGGCTCGTCTGGCGCTGAGATGGGGGGAATCGGCCGAGCAGGTCGAGTCCTAGAGGGGAGGCCGGAGAAGGGAGGGTTTGGGGGTGTGCGGGGGAACAAGGGTGCCAGTGCGGTAGGCGAGGCGTGGGGCGGGCTGGGGAGGAAACCTTGCAGAGCTTGCGGGCATGGTAAGAATTTGAAACAAAGCTCCTTGGGCATCGATAACAAATATTGCACGGGCCTCCATCTTTAAACTCCTTGCCCTGGGTGTTTGTTCGGTTTGGCTCAAAGGGCGCATGTTCGTGTGTGTATGTGTGCGTGCGTGTGTTTGCAGGGCAGGGATCTTTTCTGCGTGGAGACCCGCATGAAACCCTGGTGCTCGGGCATCCCCAGAGCGCTGTCGGTGGGGCAGAAATAAGCAGCAGAGAAGCAGCAGAGGGAACGGCATGTATCTAGAAGCAACTTTGGGTCGATCCGGGAAGCTCATAACCACAGTAGGCCCGGCTCCCTGACTATGTTTTCTGTTTGGGTAAAGAACCAAGAAAGAGCATGAAAAATGCACCATTTGGGTCTTGCCTGAACAAAACAAGGTGACCTGGGAGCACAGCGTCGGGTAGAGATGCCCAGAGCCCAGGGAGGGAGGCAGCCACGACGGCTGGTACTTTTGCATCTGTTGAGGATAATCCCTCCCTGGACAGAAGAAAGCGGTTTTGGGGTGCCTGGGGGGCTCAGTTAAGTGTCCGACTTCGGCTCAGGTCATGATCTCACGGTCCGTGAGCTCGAGCCCCGCGTCGGGCTCTGCGCTGACAGCTCGGAGCCTGGAGTCTGCTTGGGATTCTGGGTCTCCCTCTCTCTCTGCCCCTCCCCCACTTGTTCTCTCTCTCTCTCTCTCTCTCTCTCTCTCTCTCTCATAAAGAAATAAAATTTTTTGGGGCGCCTGGGTGGCTCAGTTGGTTAGGCGTCCGACTTCGACTCAGGTCACAATCTCGCGGTCCCTGAGTTCAAGCCCCGCATCGGGCTCTGGGCTTATGGCTCGGAGCCTGGAGCCTGGAGCCTGCTTCCGATTCTGTGTCTCCCTCTCTCTCTGCCCCTCCCCCGTTCATGTTCTTTCTCTCTCTGTCTCAAAAATAAATAAACGTTAAAATTAAAAAAAAAAAAGAAATAAAATTTTTTTAATTAAAAAAGAAAGAAAGAAAAGAGCAAGTCATTCTTGAAAAGTTTAGGCTAAAAAAACCCTAGGATAATCCACGGAGGGTGAAAATCTCATATCGCTTTGCCCAGATTGACTTCGGTAGTTGCCTCAACTGCACACATTGTCATGAATTTGCTGTTTGTAGCACAGAGTCTGGATCTGGAGAGCGAGTGCCTTTGTACACGTTGGAAATGCCGGTGGGTCACCCCCATCCTTGCCGCTTGCCAGGGACAGGGAGGTGACCGGCCGGCCTCACCACAGAGGCTGTAGGTTCCTGGGGTCCACCGGTGATCTGAGCTCCCGTACCCCAGCCTTCGATGAGACACCCGGCACGAAGGCAGCGCCCCAGCGCACAGGAAGGTGACCTAGCTGCCTTGCACTTAGGGAAGCTGCAGACCTGAAAATTCTCAGCAAGAAAAACATGTCTCACCAAAACGCAAACCAGTCACTTGGCATCCAGTCTCTGACGCAGGGCTCCCCGACCGGCAGGAAAACCACAGTAAAGAACTGATTAGGCTGCTAGAACACATTCCACGGGCTGTCCAAGGCTATTTTTATTTTACAATAAGGTACAATATGTTCCATGATGCTGTCTCTCCTGGCTTTTTTTTTTTATTATTATTATATTTGCATACTCATCGAATCCAGTAAATCACAGAGAATCTTTCAATAATTTGAACAAATTAGCAATTTGGGGGTGTGTTTATTCGATTCAACAGCAATAATAATGCCCACGTGCCACTTTTATTGTGAGTAATACACTGATGGCTGGTACCACCTGTTGACCACAGAAGCCTTTCATGGGAGGTGGGCCTTTCTAGAAACTAAGCCCCAGGAGGGGCGCCTGGGTGGCTCAGTCAGTTGGGCGTCTGACTTCGGCTCAGGTCATGATCTCACGGTTTGTGAGTTCGAGCCCTGAGTCGGGCTCTGGGCTGACAGCTTGGAGCCTAAAGACTGCTTTGGATTCTATGTCTCTCTCTCTCTCTCTCTCTCTCTCTCTCTCCTCTCTTTCTCTAAAAATAAATAAACATTTAAAAAAATTAATAAACAAATATAAATGAAATAAAATAAAATAAAATAAAATAAAATAAAATAAAATAACGAAACTGAGCCCCAGGAAAACTCTGGAGTTTCACAGACAACGCTTGCATTGTTAAATCCTTTTGGGGGGTGGGGGGGCACTCCTGGGTGGCTCAGTCGGTTAAGCATCCGACTTCAGCTCAGGTCATGATCTCACGGTTCGTGGGTTCGAGCCCCGTGTCGGGCTCTGTGCTGACAGCTCAGGGCCTGGAGCCTGTTTTGGATTCTGTGTCTCCCTCTCTCTCTGCCCCTCCCCTGCTCACGCTCTGTCTCTCTCTGTCTCAAAAATAAATAAAAACATTTAAAAAAATAAATCTTTTTTTTTCTTTTAAGAGAAGTCAATTGTGAAAGCAATGTCTGGTTAAGTGTTATTTGGTCAAGAAATGTACTCACTCCTTGTCATATTCCAAGAACTTTACCCCTAAGAAAGCAAATGTTCCTGTTTTCACTTAGACTCCATAAAAATTAGCATTGTTTTGGAAGAAGGAATAGGCCCCTGTAACATAATGGATATTCAACAACCCAGATGCATTGGGGGAACGACTTCCCACCCGCCTCTGAAAGGAAAACAGACAACCGGTGTAAGATTACTGGCAAAGCCCAGACCACGCATCAAGACTCACACTCAAGAAAAACTTCCTTGCTAATGCTTAACTTGTTATCGTAACCGCGGTTGATTTTTCAGAACTTCCTAGCGACTTTTTAACCGTTTTCAATCGGGAAACTGGACAGAGTGCCTCCGATCCAGCCATCGGGCTCTCTGAAGACGGTCTCGTCTCAATGACCTTTGAGAACTCCCCATTGTTTTAACTTGTTGCCGACTTTGGAAAGTCTAGAGGCCGCAAGAGGTTGACATCCGCAGTGCCATGGTGGGAGTCTACATTTCTTGATGGTCGTCAAAAAAGAGGGTGGGAAACAGCCATCACTGCGATGAAGTGTATTTTACTACAGTGGTCCCTGGCGCTACAAGGGTGAGGGGAGATAGAAATGACTAGTAAACCCGAGGGCTGTATCTAGTTTTTCATAACGAGCGGAAAGACTAGGGAAGGGACCCCAGAACTCGAAGCCCCGCAAGGGGGTGGCAGTTAAATCGGTGCCTGTGTGTGCAAATTTGCACCTCATAGGAAAGCGTACGTAAACCAAGACTCTTGTTCTAACGCTTCAGTGTCAATTTTGCTGACAAGATCAGGAGACGGGAGCCAAACTCCTGCACGAAATGATACAGTCGTGGCAAAAATGTCCTTTTTCTGCTGTCGGGCCGTCACAGCAAAGCAGATGCGCAGGATGTTTGCTGTTCCCGTTTCAAGGTGAGGTGAGAAGCCGGGGATGCTCCTGTGCCCTGGGCGGAGGTGCTGGTCTTTCCTCCGTGACTCTAATTTGTATTTTGAGATAAGGTTGGAGGAGCTGATGGTTTTTTTTTTCCCCCTATCTTTGGTTTGCTCATGAGCCTGCCAAGATCTTGCACATCTATGCAGTACCTCGTCCATTGTTGAACTGTTATTTTTTATTTAGCTTTTATAGGGTACCAAAAATGTGGCTGGAGTTAAGTACCTTTTCTACTTTTCCAGCTACAGTGGAAATTATTTTTGTTTGAAGCTCTTCAAAAGAAGAAAGGCGGGGCCGGTCGGGGGGTGGGGGGTGGGGCACATGAAAATGAATCAGGACCCAGAAGAGGTTTTTCAGAACTCCTGTGTTCAGATTCCCTGCCAAGGGAGTCCTGTGAGTTGCCCATGGGTTCTCTGGGGAAGCAGGATAAGTGCCCTAGGTGGCTATTAAATTTGGTGTATTTTCTGGCTTGGCTCTGTGACCTTGGGCCGTTCAGATAGCAATCTCGTGGGAACTGAGGATTGGTTACAAATATCAAAGTTGTAATGTAAATGTGACATCAAAGAGATTTCTGGTTGAATTCTTAGCGGCAAGTGTGAACATGCCTCCAGGAACATCTGGCTCCTTGAAGTATCGAAAATGTGCAAAACAAAAAAAGGAAATAAAAACGAGTTCTGAATCCTTCTCCATCCATCTATGCCATGTGGATAGACCTTCTTCTCTTCCTCCTGTATCAGCAAGCCGGGCACCATAGCTTCTATGGTTCAGTGGGAAATGGCTTATTTCTTCAAGTTCACCTCCATCCAGAAACACCCTAGATGTCCATTGTCACGGCTGCCAACCTACTGGTAGGATTTGAACTTACAGACCTTCCCAAGGGACCTGCCTTCCAATTGCAGGGCTGTCTTTAACCAGGGAGTGAGCTCTGGGTCCAAAAATGCTTTGTAAGGGAAGGACAGGTAAAGGGATTTAGAGAGCCCAAGGGAGAAACGTTCTTCTCCTACACTCTTGTTTTTCCATGCCAAACCCTGGACAATGTAGTATTGGAAAATACTTTTATCTAATTATTCTATTTTTGTCCTCTTGTCCTTCCACTGGGAAAAATTTCTTCCTTTTATGAATAATCTTTCAGAGGACTTCTCTCCCAGGTTTAAAGCATTACAGCCTTCGACCTGGAATCAGAATTAGGCTGGTTTTTAAATAATGTGCGTTCGTTTTGTCTTTGCAATTAACAAGAGGTGTCGCGGTGATCGAGCCTTAAGACGCCTGCATTCGCGTGCTTGTGTTTATATCGAGCACACACTGTGGGTCCTGCTCTGGCCCAAAGGGTGGTGCTAGCCCCTTCTCGGAGTTGCCTTGTTGATCCTCTGAGCCCTGGGAAAGCTCACATTGCTACAGTTCGCTGGACCCCGTCACCTGCCCAAAACGAACAGAGCGCCTGAACGCCACTGATCTTGGACAGCCAAGATCACTTTTCACGTCCAAATGAGGAACACCAGGAGGGACTATTGCAATAGTTGCTGAGTGAGGACAGTACGAAGGAAGAGGCTGGGACTTGCCTAACTCACCAGCACGAACTCTTTCTGCGCGAACAGTCAGGCCTCCTCCGTGGCAGTTAAACCCTACACTTCTCAGCCGCTTACGAGAGATAAGCAGGAGACTACAAGACGGTGTGATAGAGTCTGACTCCATTTCTGATCTCTGACTGCTTGTAAGCCCCACCTCCCTCCCTCTTTTGCCCCACATCTAGGAAGCTGAGAACCAAGCCTGGGTGCTCCTTCCTTTGCCAGTGGTGGAAAGTTTCGACCCCACAAGCTCCGACCCACATGTAGCAACTCTCCCCCTGGCCTCCTCTCCTACTCTCAGTAAAGTACAAGCAGGCTCCTTTCTCTGCTGTCTTAAGATATTTGGGGATCATCTTGGGATGATCTGCCCTGCTCACCCCATAAAGCCTCACTATATCGGTAGCAAACCTTTCCATGCCCTCTGGGTGAATGCAAGTACGGTATCAGCATCAACACCCGAACTCAATTTTGGGCAAGGGGTCCCCCGCCTCTGGAAGACATCTTCACGGGAGTTGACTTAACTGGCCGTGTCAATGTCACCCTTCACCTTTTCCCTATTCCTGCTGGTGGCATAACAACCGCCCCCCTTGCGGTGTGGAGACTCAAACCTGTACTGAGTAGAAAGAAAGAGGGAACCTGCGTCCCTGTGACGTTGTGAGTTGCCCCCGCCCCCAATCCCTACACCACCTGCTTCTGGGTCTCTCGAGGCTTGAAAAACAAGCCGAATTTATTCCGCTGCTTCTGGCTCAAGACAGCTCCAAGTATAGAACTGTGACTGAGTTGTGTCTTGACCTCATAAGTAGAATTTAGTGCCGGGATGTGAACAGGTGAACATCAAAATACTGGAGACACGCCTAGGACTAAGTCATGAAGTCCCTGGATATTTTCTGGGCCAGACTCCTTTGGGGAGAAGCGAGCCGACATAAGTTCCCAGACAGAGCCTGCTTTCACAGCTGGAAAATGGTCCGGAGATTGGTCTCCAGTAGAATTTGGAGAGAGGTTCAGAACCAAGCGTTTTGGGTGGGGAGCCACGCATATATCTAAGTCATACTGCGAAGGTGCCTGAGAGAAACGACGTGTCAGGAAGAAGGGGGACTGTTAACTGAGCACGATTCTTCCATTGGTAACGTGCTAGATGTGCAGAGAGAAGAGAATATAGGCTTCCTTCCCTTAACACCTGGTGGAGGAGTGAGCGCAAGGATGCTAAGAAGTCATGAAGGGAGTGACAACGGGCTTCTTCAAATATAATTAGAGTTTTATTTGCATAAATTGACACTAGAAGCCAGTGCAAGCCATGATGAAGGAAATCGTGTTAGCCAGGTACAGGCAACTGACCAAAGCTAAAACCCCCATCACTGCCCTCAGTAAGCTGAACAGGAGGTCCCATCCTGACCTGGAAGATAATGCAGAAAGTGGGGAGAGCTGGAAGCAGGCCCCCTGATGGTGTGGCCTTTCCATACAAGCACTTGGATGAAACGACATGGTATTTGCTTTATTTTTTATTTAAAAATTTTTTTAGTGTTTATTTTTGAGAAAGAGAGAGAGAGAGACAGAGCATGAGCAGGGGAGAGGCAGAGAGAGAGGGAGACCCAGAATCCAAAACAGGCTCCAGGCCCTGAGCTGTCAGCACAGAGCCCGACACGGGGCTCAAACCCACGAACCGTGAGATCATGACCTGAGCGACGAAGGATGCTTAAACGACTGAGCCGCCCAGGTGCCCCCACAGTTATTTATTTTTTGAAGAAATGAATGAGTACAAAGGAAAGCAAAAGGAAGTAACAACACAATTGCAGAATAGAAATGTTAGCATAGTCTAAATGGCCTATGTTTAGAAAAACTACATACTTATTCTAGAGAAATCATCTCTGACTGGAGCTCATCAGAGATCCAAGTATTTTACCTCCACATTTCTCTTTGTTGTTGGTAGAAGTTAACAGACAACTTCCAGAGGCCTTCACAGACCAACAGACGCTGACTTGAAGTGGTTTTTTAGAGTAGTTGTAAGTACTCAGTATCTTAGTATTTTTAATAGTCCATACGTCAAAGACAAAATGCTAAACATTCATGCTGTTGAGTGAGCACACAGTCAGAGAGAAGACGGAGGACAAATCCCCCTCACGGGGCTCCCATCACAGCCCTGCGTGGGGTCATAGTGGGAGCGTCTACACCTTCTTTTCGAGGAGTAACAAATATGCTCAAATTCCAGCTCAACTCTTTGGGCAAAAGAAGAGAGAGTTTAGTCAAAACCGGAAGCAGTTTGGTGACAGATTTTCTAACAAACAAAGGCAAAAGGAAAAGGGAAGAAACTTCTTAAACTACTTCAAGAAGAGCTCCAGGGGCACGTGGGTGGCTCAGTTGGTTAAGCGTCCAGCTTCAGCTCAGGTCATGATCTCACGGCTCATGAGTTTGAGCCCCGTGTCAGGCTCTGTGCTGACAACTCAGAATCCGGAGTCTGCTTCAGATTCTGTGTCTCCCTCTCTCTCTCTGCCCTTCCCCTGCTCACACACACACTCTCTCTCCTTCAAAAATAAATAAACATTGAAAGAAAGAAAGAAAGAAAGAAAGAAAGAAAGAAAGAAAGAAAGACAAGACCCAAACCAGAGTCTCCGTGTCCAAAAACCTGTTAAATCTACTGAAACCGTTCACTGACCATATTGATTTTTTGGGAAAGCGAAGTTCTCAGCTGAACTCCCAGCATTTCTTGATTTTAGAGGGAACTACTTTATGTGGGTGTCTGGACATCACCCTCCGCTGAAGCATGGAGAAAGTGATCTAGTAACACACCCAACCTGCCCGACAGGTATTGCCTCTACCTGGATGGCTAATTCATGAGTCAGAAAACACCTCTGTTGCCAGCCTGGCCTTTCATTTCATTCTTGAACTTGTCAGACTTGGGATGCTGAACAAATTTTAAAATTCAGAAATATGGAACATCGCAAAAACAAGTCCCTCACTACTCAGCTTTCCAAAAGAGCAGATGTCTTTGTGCATAAACTCATATGTATTGAAATGTTTATATAGGCAAGAAGGAACTCTATAATAATATGACACCACTCAAGCTGGGTCTGTATAACCACAGGAAAATCAGACACTGAAGCAGCTGTGAGGGTTTCAGAGCATCATTGGCCAGTTCAAAACAAGTTCCCAGTTGTGAAGTACTCTTTCATGAATTAGAGATCGTTAGACCCAGCCTTAGTCAGTCTGTCAAAGAGATCACAAAGTCAGGATGTCCCTTAAGCTTGCCATTGTTATATCTTGCTGAAAATAAGTCGTTTCATTTGCGTATTTCTCTTTGGTCTACATGAAACCCAGGACTACAATAACTAATCACTTCACACCATATTGTGTAGAACTTTTAGTCAAAATATGGTTCAGGGCTTATAACGTATGTGAATGTAATATATATGACCATGATAGCATAAAGGAGGTGGAAAGGAACGAAGCTATGGTTACCCAGATGGTAACTGGAATCTACAGGAACAAATGTAGCAAACAAGAAATGAAACATTAAAAAAAAATCGATGACAACAAAGCCTTGAAATATACAGTCTCTGTCCTTTCTGATCTTAGCTTCCTTAAAACAGATGAAATTATATAAAGTCAAAATTACAGCAGTTTACTGTTGGGCTTACAGAAAATAATATGTATAACAATAATATTACAAAACAAGGGAAGAGGTTGGAGCTTTGTAAGAGAAAAGTTACTATATCTCACTGTTATTAAGTTAGCATGTCTAAAGTCGATTTCAGTAAGTTAAGGCATGTACCATAAACTCTAGACAATAACTTACTCTAAGCCTAAGAAAATTACTCAAAAACAAAGGAAAAAAGTCACTGGAGAAATTAAAGTCTTACACTAAAAATATGCATTTAATGCAAAGGAAAGTAGTGAAGAGAAACAGAGGAACGAAATGTGACACGAGATATGTAGAAAGCAAAAAGTCCAATGGAAGCTACACATCCAACCATACCAATAACAATATTAAATGTGAAAGGATTAAACAGTCTAATCAAAAGGCAGAAATGGTTAGATCAGAGAAGAAAACATGATTCAGCTCTACACTGTCCACAGGATGCAAACTTGAGATCCAATAATACAAATAGGTTGATGGGGCGCCTGGGTGGTTCAGTCAGTTAAGCGTCCGACTCTTGATTTTGGCTCAGGTCATGTTCTTACGGTTGTGAGATCAAGCCCCCTGTCAGGCACTGGGTGTGGAGCCTGCTTAAGATTCTCCCTCTCCCTCTGCTCCTCCCCAGCTCACGCACGTGCATGCATGCATGCTTTCTCTCCCTCTCTCTCTTTCTCTAAAAACAAAACAAAACAAGGCAAAACAAATAGGTTGAAAATCAGAAGGCTGGAAAAAGATATGCCATCCTAACAGCAACCAGAAAAGAAACTACCAATATCAGGCAAGGTAGATTTTAAGAACCCCCCCCCAAAAAAAATGTTACTAGAGATAAACAGGATATTTTATAATGATGAAAAGCATCAACTGATCAGAAAAATATAGTTGAAAACATATAGGCAACTAAAAACAGTGGCCCAAAACAGATAAAGCAAAAAACTGACAGAATCGAAGAAGAAATAGGCAATTCAACAATAACAGCTGAAGACTTCCATATCCCACTTTCCATAATGTATAGAACAATTAGGAAGTAGGTTAAAAGGATATAAGACTTGAAAAACACTACAAACAAACAAGAACAAACAAACATTTATAAACCACTCTACTCAACAATAAAACAGATATTTTTCTCAAGTGTACATGGAACGTTTCTCCAGATAGACCATATGCTAGGCTTAATAAACTTCAAAGGTTTGAAATCATGTAAAGTATATTCTCTGAACCACAATGGAGTGAGATTAGACATCTGTAATAAAAAGTAGTTTGGGAAATTAGCAAATATGTGGAAATACACAGTACATTCTTAAATAACCAATCAAAGAATACATCACAAAGGAAATTAGGCAATACTCTGAGATGAATAACAACTAAACACAACATATCAAAACATATAGGATATGAGTAAAGCAATGGTTCTAAGGAAATGCACATCCATAAACACCGACATTAAAAAGGAAAAATGATCTCAAATCAATAACCCAAACTTCCACCTTAAGACACTGGAAAAGTAAGAGAAAACTAAAGCTAAAGTAATCGTAGGGAGTAAATATTAAAAACTTCAGCAGAAATTAATGAAACAGAGATCAGAAAGACCATGTAAGAAATTAATTAAATCAAAAGTTTATCCCTTGAAAAGATCAACGAAATTGACAAGCTTTGGCTAGACCAAGAAAAAAAATAGAAAACTCAAGTTATTAAAATCAATAATAAAAGAGCAGAGCAGTCATCACTGCTAATCTTATAGAAATAAAAAAAGAATAATAAGGGAATAGTATGAACAGCCTTGTGCCATGGACACACATTACATGGACAAGTTCTTAGAAAGATGCAAACTATCGCGAGGGTGCCTCGGTGGCTCAGTCAGTTGAGCATCCGACTTGATTTCAGCTCAGGTCATGATCCCAAGTAAAAAGATTAAATTACTAACTTAAAAACTTCTTGTAAAGAAAAACCCAGGCCCAGATGACTCAATGATTACATTTGACCAAACATTTAAACATAAATTAATAGCAACTATTCACAAAGCATTTGAATAGAAAAGGAAGGAACAATTCTCAGCTCATTCTATGAGGCCAACATCACACAGACACAAAAAGCAAACAAATACATCGTAAGAAAACTCTCCAAACTACAGACCAATATCTTTTCTGAATATAGACCCAAAAATCCCTCAGCTAAATACTAGCAAACTGAATCCAGCAATATATAAAAAGGATTATCCACTATGACCAAGTTGAATATATCCCCAAAATGTAAGGCTGGTTTAACATCCAACAATCAATTAATGTAATACACCATATCAATAGAATAAGGGCAAAACCACACATCATTTTAAAAGAACAGAAAAGGCATTTGAGAAAATCTAACACCCATTCATGATAAAAAATATATTCAACAAACTAGGAAGAAAATAAACTCTCTTCAACCTGGTAAAGGACATCTACAAAAATATCCAGACAACATTATACTTAACGACGAAAGAGTGAATGCTTCTTCCCTAAGATGGGGAACAATACAAACATGTCCACTCTTTTTTAAAAATGTTTTTAGGGGCGCCTGGGTGGCTCAGCCGGTTAAGCGTCCGACTTCGCCTCAGGTCACGATCTCGCGGTCGTGAGTTCGAGCCCCGCGTCAGGCTCTGGGCTGATGGCTCAGAGCCTGGAGCCTGTTTCCGATTCTGTGTCTCCCTCTCTCTCTGCCCCTCCCCCGTTCATGCTCTGTCTCTCTCTGTCTCAAAAATAAATAAATGTTAAAAAAATAAATAAATAAATAATAAAAAAAAATAAAAATGTTTTTAAATGTTTATTTATTTTTGAGAGAGAGAGAGAATCAGAGCATGAGTGGGGGATGGACAGAGAGAGAGGGAGACGCGGAATCCGAGGCAGGCTCTGGGCTCTGAGCTGTCAGCACAGAGCCCAAGGCGGGGCTTGAACTCACAGACAGTGAGATCATGACCTGAGTTGAAATCCGATGCTTAACCGACTGAGCCACCCGGGCCCCCCAAACATGTCCATTCTTTTTTTTTTTTTAATTTTTTTTTTCAACGTTTTTTTTTATTTATTTTTGGGACAGAGAGAGACAGAGCATGAATGGGGGAGGGGCAGAGAGAGAGGGAGACACAGAATCGGAAACAGGCTCCAGGCTCCGAGCCATCAGCCCAGAGCCTGACGCGGGGCTCGAACTCACGGACGGCGAGATCGTGACCTGGCTGAAGTCGGACGCTTAACCGACTGCGCCACCCAGGCGCCCCCGTCCATTCTTGATACATGTATTTAACACTATGTTGGAAGGTCTAGCCTGGGAAATTAGGGAAATAAAAGGAAGAAAATCCAGCTAGATTATAAAGGAAGAAGGAAAATTATCTCTATTTGCGTATGGCATTGTCTTATTTATAGGAAACCCTAACGAATCCACTAAAAAATTACAAGTTCAGCAAGATTGCAGGATATGAGACCAATTTACAAAAATCAATTATATTGCTATATGTTAGCAATGAACAATCTGAAAATGACATTAAGAAAACAATTCCATTTATAACGAGATCCCAAAAATGTTTGGGAGTAAACTTGACAAAAGTAATGTAAGACCTGTACACTGAAAACTGCAAAAAGTTGTTGAAAGGAATGAAAGGAAAGCAAAATAAACGAGAAAGCATTTCATGTTTGTGGACTGAAAGACTTAATATTGTTAAAATGGCAATATTCTTCAAACTGATCTACAGATTCAATGCAATGTCTATTAAAATCTCAGTTGGAGGGGGTCCCTGGGGGGCCCAGTCAGTTAAGTGTCCGACTTGGGCTCAGGTCATGATCTCGCGGTCCGTGGGTTCGAGCCCCGCATCCGGGTCTGTGCTGACAGCTCAGAGCCTGGAGCCTGCTTCCGATTCTGTGTCTCCCTCTCTCTCTGCCCCTCCCCTGCTCATGTGCTCTCTCTCTCTCTCTCTCTCTCTCTCTCAAAATTAACATGAAAAAGAAAAGCTCAGCTAGCTGTTTTTCAGAAATTGTCAGTTTCTATGAAAGTCCAAAGGATCCAAATAGCTGAAACAAGATTGAAAAAGAATAAAGCTGAGCAGCTCAGGCTTCCTGATTTCAAAACTTATTACAAAACTACAATAAACAAGAACATGTAGAACTGGCATAAGGACAGACAGATCAATAAAATAGAATTGAGGCCCCAAATAAACTTTCACATTTGTGATCAATTAATTTCAACAAGGGTGCCAAGACAATTCAATGGGGACAGAAAAGTCTTCTCAATAAGTGAGGCCGGCACAACTGGATGCCCGCTTGCGGAAGAACGAAGTTGGATGCCTTCGTTACATTATACAAAAAAATTAACTCACAATAGACTATAGAGCTAAATGTAGGAGCTAAAATTATACAGCTCCTGAGAGGAAACATGAAAGCAATCCTTTGCGACCTAGGGTTAGGCAAAGCCACGAATATGACTTTAAAAACACAAGTAATAAAAGGACAAAAAATAGATACATTGGAGCCTAATCAAAATTGAAAACTTTTAAGTTGTAAACCACACTGCCAACAGAGTGAACAGCCAACCCACAAAATGGGAGAAAACATTTGCAAATCATATACCTGCTAAGGGACTTGCGTCTATATAAAGTCTTTTTAACAACTTAATAATAAAAATTTTTTTTTTTAAATTCCAGATTGATCTGAATGGACATTTCTTCAAAGGTAAGCAGCTGGTCAACCAGCACATTGAAAAGATGCTCGCTGTCATTAGTCATTAGAGAAATGCAAATCAAAACCACAATAAGATGCTACCTGCCACCCACGAGGATAATTATAATGAAAAAGACACGGAAGGGAGAAATTGGAACCTCATACATTACTAGGAGTGATGCAAAGTGGTTGCACTAGTTCGGAAAACAGTTTGGCTGTTCCCCGAAACGGGAAACATGGAGGTAGATGATCGAGTAATTCTACTCCTGGGTCTGTGCCCAAGAGAACAAAAACATACATTCCCACAAAAACTTGTACGTGAATGTTCAAGCAACACTATTCAAAATAGCTGAATGCCATCTACTGATGAATGCATAAGGAGATATAGTTTATTTACACACCACACCATTCGTCAATAAAAAGGGATGAGGTCTTGATACGTGCTACAACATGTATGAACCTTGGTAACATGATGCTGAAAGAAACCAGGCACAAAAGGTGGCCTCTCGTATAATCGCGTGGATATGAAAGCCACACAGTAAGGACAATTCTATACAGATAGCAGGCATATCTGTGGCTGTCGAGGGCTTGGGGGGCAGAGACGGTGGGGGCAAAATGACTAAAGTGGATTAAAATGTGACATTTGGAGGGTGAGAAAAGTGTAAACTTGATTGTGGTGATTGCACAAGCTCGAACACACTAGAAGTCATTTCATTACACTCTCCAAAGAGATGCATTTTTTTTGGTATGTGAATTACACCTCAATAAAGGGGCTAAAAAGTCGAATCCATGTAAATCAGTCGTGTAGTATGAGTTTTGGTTTCCTTGGAGGAATCATTCATTATGGTAGCGTTTTTCAGTGTTTCCACTTGTGATATTTTGAGCTAAATCATTATTTGTTGTTGGGGAGTGTCCCTTTGTCCTGTGCATCCCGGGATGTTTAGCAGTATCTTTTGCCTCTACGCACTAGAAGACAGCAGCGTCCCTTCCCCCCAGTTACGACAACCGAAACGATCTCCAGACATTGACCAATGTCCCTTGGGGGTGCAAAACAGCTCCTGGTTGAACCACTGTATACAGTGCTTAGTAGCAGTAATTGTACAAAATCAACACTTCAGCTTTTATTAATCCGTTAGGCTGATAGAAGCTTACATACTTGCCCCTTGTTTCTTACAATAAAACTAAGGAATAGAATGTTTTTGCTACTTTCAACTTTTGTCCTGGAGCTCCAGGGGCATCCAGTTAGGAAAACGGTCTAGGTGCAAAATTATAACTTGCCACAGAGGAGTGCCCGCACCGTGCCTCTATTTAACTACCATACTCGGTATTGTAATTTAGCAGGGTCTAATGAAGTGTTGAATTTGCTTGCCACCCATTTAATAGACAGTCTTCTTAAAGAAGAAAGGATCTGGAGAAGTGAAATGCCTTTGTTTTTATGCTATTACTGGTAATAGAATAAATATCATTGCTATCTATGCAGAGTAAGAAAAAAACCAAGCAGGACTCCGTGGAGATTTTACTTAAAATGTTTCACTTGAATTTACTTGTTTTTGGTAACTTAGCCAAGGGAACCTCTCAATCGGTATTCAAGGAGTTCCACCAAAAGCCCAGTGATCGGAAAACACGAAAGTTGATTTCCAAGGGACGCCACAAGGCATGTGATCGATTCTACGGCTGCTTCACACAAAGCTAAAAAGGAACGGATGAGATGGGGCACCTGAGTGGCTCAGTCGGTTAAGCAGCCAACTTCGGCTCAGGTCATGATCTCGCCGTCCGTGAGTTCGAGCCCCGCGTCGGGCTCTGTGCCGACAGCTGAGAGCCTGTAGCCTGTTTCAGATTCTGTAGCTCCCTCTCTCTGACCCTCCCCCGTTCATGCTTTGTCTCTGTCTCAAAAATAAATAAACGTTAAAAAAAAATTAAAAAAAAAAAAAAGGAACAGATGAGAAAAATAACTATCTTGAAACCCCAGGAGAGGCCAGAAGCAGAACTGTGAGTCCTGGAGAAAAAAAAAAAAAATGAGAAAAGTGTGATGAATGTGACAAGAGGGTGTTGAATCAGTCACCAAGAAAAGGGAACGTGTCACTTTCTCACAGAGTTGCAGCAATAGAAGCAAACAAGGAAAGCCGTGAGCCCATGAGATGGGGAAACGTCCCGGGTTTTATGCTCACATCCTCATAAACACATTATTCGCCACTGAGGAGCACTGCCATTGTCATGTACTCACTTTATGCTATGAAAATCGGAGGTCTCACATTGGCTGACTTTCCCTCCACAGCAAAATCATGTAGTCTTTCCATAACTGAGCCCTATGCTAATGAAAGACCTCCCCCCGCCCCGCCCCCACCACCGAGTCCTCTGGAACATCTACAAAGGACGTTAAGATGGGGGGGGTTGGTGGGAGGTGGTCTGAGAATTGCGTTCCGCCTTTCCACGTTGCCCCAGATCAGCCGGGAGCACAGCCAGGATTTTCCAGCTCATTTGTTTCATAGGGATTTCTCTCTTATCCTGTGCTTACTTCTTTCAGTCTAACCAATTCAAAGAAATGGACAGCACCAAAGTCACGCTCCTGTCCTTCCCTCGACACTCACAGTCTGATCTGAATATTTGGCAACACTTTTAACCTCTCTTGTGACTAAATCCTACCCTGGGCTTTTCACCTTCAAGTTCTGCCCGGTGTCTCCTGCCGTGAGCCTCCAGTTCCAAAACTCCAGACGATCTTGGCCACGTGTTAGGAGAACAGGAGGCATCCAGCCACCAAGCTACCTGTTGCGAAAAGCCATTCTGCACCCTTTTCTGCTTGGACACTTACCACTCCCACTGGTCCTGTTCTGTTCCTCTGGGAAGTCCCGGACTCCGGTGCTGAGGGAAGGACAGGATGAGGAAGGCTTCCACGAAGAGTGTGTGTGCACGCTGGATGTGTGTGCACTTCACCTGGCCGTGTGGCTCTCTGTCACTACGTGTGGAGTGTGACGTAGAATGAGAACTTAGATTCGTCTAAGTGAAGGCACCAGGGTCCTGGGTTTTAAACATCTCCGCAGACTCGCTCGTCTCACACGAAATTTCTTCCACATCCTTGGAGTTGACAGGAATTGGACAAGCCTTGGTCTTACCACAACCCAGCGCATTGGGCAATCCAAGGGCGGGACTCTCTCTCCCTCAACATGGGGTTGCCAGTTCAGTAGGGCCTGAAGTTCCTTTTCTGAAAAGGAAAGTCCATGCTGTGGCAAAAGCCAGTGAACATGGTTTTTCGTTTCTTATGTTTTGTATTTGGGGGGGGGGGGGAAGAGGGAGGGTCACTTTTAATCAACCCAAGTGAGCAAAGAAAAAAAAATAGGGTTTTACCATCAAAGAAAGAACCACCTGGTGAAAAGGTCCCATAAAACGTAGGCTTTGCCCCACTTTGGATATCTCCCTGTCTTTGTCCTCTTTTCTTTTGTTCGGACAATCACTTTTCCTTTTTCTTTTCTCTTTTTTCTTGTTTTGCTTTTGAGAAAGTTGAACAAAATTTAAATAGAGTCGTGTTGGCAGACATTTTCCGATGTCGTTTGGGAGAGATTAAGGTATCAGCTTCCCTGACCGTCTCAAACTTGAGACAGCCCCACCTCTCCGTCAAAACTCTCCTTTTAATGAGAAATGGTTCTTCTCTTCCTTCTGATTCTGTGCCACACTCAGGCCATTCCCTGGAACCTGGTTGTATTTACGCCATCTACTGGGTGTTGGTGGAACTGCATTTGCTGGACACAGTATCCTGGTTCTGTACCCACAGCTTCCAAGAAAATAAAGGTCTCGGCCATGACGAACGCTTTAGGAGACACAAATACGTAATTCATCATTTAAAACATCAAGAGGGACACCTGAGATGTTCATTGTTTTAAGTTTATTTATTTTGAGAGAAACAGAGACAGTGTGAGTGGGGGAGGGGCAGAGAGCAAAGGAGCCTGAGAGAATCCGAAGCAGGTTCCATGCTGTCAGCACAGAGCCTGGTGTGGGGCTGGGGCTCATGAAACTGTGAGATCATGACCTGAGCCGAAACCAAGAGTCCGACGCTTAACCGGCTGAACCACCTGGGCGCCCCGAGATGTTAATTTGATTTTTAGCAGTATTTTTTCAGAAGAGGATGTGTTCCGTATTTTAACACGTTAGTTCTTCTTAGTGTCCAATCAAAGGAAACATCCCTGAGATCAGCGTGGATAATAACGTAGGTCAGCTTTTAAATGTGGGTCTTAAAATATCAGGGTGTGTGGCCAGCACAGTGACAGTCTGGATAACCGGAAAAGCCTTGGGCTACAAATATTTAAAAACACTGCATAGCGTTAAAACGAAAGAAGAAGACGCGAGTAGAGGTACGAGAAGCATGTGACCTGATGCTAAAGCAGTTGGGCGTAGAATGGATTTTAGTTTTGGAAATGTAGGAGGCTAAGGTTTCAATACCCAGACAGGGACAGACGTTGAGGTCCTGGAGCCAGACAAAGCAAGAGTGGGAACTGAGACTACCCCCCATTTGGGCCGGATCCTGAAAGCTGACCAGAAAATCACCTACCCATTAGTACAGGGTTACAACAAGGGTTACAACTATCTCCTTCCACCCGGATTTGGGTGTAAAGGTAGAAATACCCTTAAGAATCCAGTAGCATAGCCCTTTCCTATCACAAAGTTAGGGTTCCAATTTGCATCCCCCCACTTTGTCCAGGAATTCCCTGGCAAGAAATAAGCATAAAATGTGTTCCAAACCAGTGTGCCCCTCTGGAATCTTAGGAGATAAACAAAGATCAAAACCTCTTTTGAGAAACACTCTGACAACCCAGACCACATAGAAAGAAAGGAAATTCCAGGGACACCTGGATGGCTGAGTTGGTTGAGTATCCAACTTTGGCTCAGGTCATGATCTCACAGTTCATGGATTCAAGCCCCATGTCAGGCTCTGTGCTGACAGCTCAGAGTCTGGAGCCTGCTCTGGATTCTGTATCTCCCTCTCTCTCTGCCCCTCCCCTGATCCTGCTCTGTCTCTCTCTCAAAAATAAATAAACATTAAAAATTTTTTTTAAAAAAGAAAAAAGAAAGCAAACTCCAATGAAGATTAATTCCTATTAAAAAAATTAAAATATACAAAGACATCATACACTCCACAAGAGGGCCAGAAGGCACATAGTAAATAGGAAATTAGAATTCCATTACCTGGGATATAAGAAAACAATTGAAAGAGAATATAAAATGAATGTGTTTAAAGTGATGAAAGATACAGGTTTAAAAATGCTAGTAAAAAGGAATAAAAAGATTTAATGTTTATTTATTTTTGAGAGGAAGGGAGGGAGGGAGACAGAGAGAGAGAGAGAGAGAGAGGAGAGAGAGAGAGACAGCATGAGTACCAGTGAGCAAAAATGCAGGAGGGTCAGAGAGAGAGGGAGACAGAGGATCTGAAGTAGGCTCCACGCTGTCCGCACAAAGTCCCACATGGGGCTTGAATCCATGAGCCATGAGATCATGACCTGAGCCAAAGTCGGACACTTAACCGACTGAGCCCCCCAGACACCCCAGAAAAAGACCATTTAAAAAACAAGTTATATCTTTGAGAAATAAAATATAATTCCTGAATTTAAAATCTTAATTGGCAAGCAGCACAACAGAAGAGATATGGCTGAAGAAAATATTCGTGAACTGGAAGACAGATAGGAGAAAATTACGAACAATGCAGCAGAGACATAAAGAAATGGAAAATGTGAGAAGATAAACAACTGTAACATATGTTCTACAGGTGTTCCAGAAAGAAAATAGAAAAAATAGGGAAGATGCAAAATTCGAGGAAATAACTACCGAGAATTTTCTAAAGCAGAAGAGAAAGACAAATACCATCAGGTTTCACTTATTGTGGAATCCAACCAAACAACCACACAAACACAAACAGAATCAAACACAAAGAACAAACTGGTGGATGCCAGTTCAGAAAAGCCCCAAAGTGGAAACAACCCAAATGTCCAACCAACCCGGATGTATTGATGAATGGATCAATAAAATGTGGCCTACTCATGCAACGGAATCTTATTTAGTCTTAAAAACGGACGCAGTACCACTACATGACGTGACGTGGATGAACTTGGAGAACATTACACTAAGTGGAAGAAGCCAGTCACAAAAAGCTACACGACGTACGGTTCCATTTGTATGAAATGTCCAGAATAGGCAAATCCAGAGGAACAGAAAGCAGATTCGTGTTGTTCTAGGGGGGGAGGGGAGGGGAAAATGGGGAGTGACTGCTAACGGCGTCAGAGTTTTGGGGAGAGAGATGAAAATGTCCTAAAATTAAATAGTGCAACAGATGGCTGTACAACTCTGTGAATGTAATAGAAACCACAAAAGCATATGCTTTAAAAGGGTGAATTTTATGGTATGTGAATAAAGTTCAATAAAGCTGTCATTTTGGGTTTTTTTATTTTTTATTTTTTTAATTTTTTGAAATTTTATTTATTTTTGAGAGACAGAGAGAGTGCAAGCAGGGGAGGGGCAGAGAGAGAGGGAGACACAGAATCCGAAGCTGGTTCCAGGCTCCGAGCTGTCAGCACAGAGCCCGGCACGGGGCTCGAACCCACGAACCGTGAGATCATGACCTGAGCCGAAATCAGACTCTCAACCGACTGAGCCACCCAGACACCCCAAAGCCGTCATTTTAAACAATCTGGAAAGGTAGACAAACTTTCCCTACATTTTCAGGTTTCCAAGTTGCTCATCTGGGATTCACCTGTAACTTTCTGACATTTCTCCTCCTCTAGTTGATTTGAGGTTGTTTACTTACCACCTGGTGGAGCGAATATTAACACCCCTCCCTCTTCTGGCCTCTGCTCTTTTGCTCTCCTCCTTCCTCTATAAAACGGTCTTGATAATTCCTGATCTCGCCCAAAGGAACATAGAGACCAGCTTGCCATTTTCCACAAAAAAAAAATAAAATAAATAAAAATAAGCCCTGGTTGGATTTTGTCTGAAATTAGATTAAATTCATAGATCAACACGAGAATGCTCACCTTTGAGAAATGAAGTCTTGCCATTTGTGAACATGACATGTGTCCCCACCCAGAACTCCTGTGTACAGCGTCGGTAGTTTCTTGTTTGTTTTTTACTTTTTCCACAAGGACCTGCATGCTTCGATGTCTTTTATCGCATACATATATTCTATCTATACGTATACATATATTATACATACTGTGTTTGTATGTATAGGTATATGTAGGCACATGTATATGCATATATACAGAATTGATCCTCATTATTCACAGATGCCATATTTGTAAAATTTCCTACTTTCTAAAATGTATTTGTCACCCCAAATCTAGACTGGTGATGCTTTGTCTGTCATTTGCAGACGCGCACGCACAAATTGGTGAAAATTTTGGGACGTCCGGTTTCGATCTTCTCAGGGGAGGTTAAGGGGGGTAACACCCTGCCTTTTTGCCTCAGCTTTTGCACTATAAACAAGTGTCCCTCTTTCAGTCTATTTAGTGTGACATTTCCCACACTCTCGTACTTTTCGTGGGCGATGTCACTGTTTAAAACACCTCCCACCCCCAGCATGGTGCCGAAGTGCCCGCGGTGTTCCTACGCCCAAGAAGGCCATAACGTGCCTTACAGGGAGAGTATGTGAGTTAGATAAACTTGGTTCAGATAAGAGTTACGGCGCTGTTGGCCATGAGTCAATGTTTAATGAAATGATATATGCTAAACAAATATGAAATCGTGTATCTTTAAACAGAAACGCACATGAAACAAGTTTATGCATTCACCTACTGATGACATCATTGTGACCACAGGCTTGTGGGACTCACCTCGTATTTCTCTAGAAGCGATGGCTCAGGATGCGCTAATTTAGTTCATGGTGATTTCGCAGGACATGAGTACTGTGAACAACTAGAATCAAGTGTGTGGGAGTATACTTAAATACGTACATATGTATAATTTGAAATATATATAATAAAAAACAGGGGAATCTTACCGTTTTGTAAAAGGAATATTTTGATTCATTGAAATGAAATCTTTTAGGGGCACCTGGGTGGCTCAGTGGGTTAAGCGTCCAACTTCAGCTCAGGTCATGATCTCATGGTTCGTGGGTTCGAACCCAGCATCAGGCTCTGTGTTGACAGCTCAGAGCCTGGAGCCTGCTTCCGATTCTGTGTCTCCCTGTCTCTCTATTCCTCCCCCACTCACACTCAGTTTCTCTCTCAAAAATACGGAAACATTAAAAAAATAATAAATGAAATCTTTTAATTATTTCTTGTAATTCTTGTTTTCTCTGTAAAGGGATGTAATTTACTTTTTTGTAGGAGTCTTCTCCCCGGCAAGATTGCTGAGATACATTTTCTCTAAAATCTTCCATGGAATAATTGAACAGAAGAGTCAGAACCCTTCCTGGTTTTATAGGAAATGCCTACGAAATTTCACTACGAAGTATCATATTTGCTTATGATCAGTATCAGATATCTGTTAGATACATCCTATCACTTCAACTTCATTAGTAGATTTTCTTATGAAGGAGCACTAGATTTTTTGTTGAATTAATTTTCTACATCTATTAAATGATCATGTTTTTCTTCCTAAATCTGATAATGTGGTGAAAAGATAATAGATTTTCTTTTTTTTTTAATTTTTTAATGTTTATTTATATTTGAGAGAGAGAGAGAGGCAGTGCAGTGTCGGGGGGGGGGGGCGGGTTGTGGAGGGGCAGAGAGAGAGGGAGACACAGAATCCGAAGCAGGCTCCAGGCTCCGAGCTGTCAGCACAGAGCCCTAAGCAGGGCTCGAACCCATGAACCGTGAGATCATGACCTGAGCCAAAGTGGAACGCTTAACCCACTGAGCCACCCAGGCACCCAGAGATAATAGAGTTTCTAAAGCTAAACCGCTGATACAGTCCTGTGATAAATCCTACTTCACTATGATATATTTATATATAAGTTCTATTTGGTTTGCTAACTTTATTTGGATTTTCATATGTAATATCGCTTGTTTCTGTTAGTTATCCGAGCCTTCTCGTTTCCTTCCATGTACTTCTCTGGCTTTGTTATCCAGGTGTTTTTTTGTTTCTGTTTTTGTTCTTGCCTCATAGAGTAAGTGGTCAGACTTACCCTATCCGTTACTCTTCTGGAAAAGTGGTATGGAAGATGAGTATCCCTTTCTAAACCATGTGATGATGTGCCTTTCTCACATAGAGACAATCAGTTGCATTTCTTTCATTGTTCTGGGTCTATCTGCATTTTCTCTTCAGTCAATTTTGGTAACTTATTTACAAAAATACTACACTGTGACCTCCTTACGGTGAGTCGTGAAAGACACCTCTGTGGCTTTCTTCTTACTTACTCTCGGGTCCCTCGCTCTGGGCGAAGTCACCTGTCGGATCATGAGGACACTCAAGCAAACGGATGTATGAAGAGGCCCACACGGTAGCGAACTGAGGCCTCCTGCCAACAGCTGAGTGAGTGAAGCATGTGGGAACAGACCGCCCAGCCCCCCTCGCACCTTCAGCCGCCTCGCACCTTGACCGCAGCTCCACTGAGATCCGAACTAGAACCGAACAGCCGAGCTTCTCCGGAATTTGTTTTGGTTTTAATGTTTATTTATGTATGTTTGAGAGACAGAGAGACAGAGAGAGACAGAGAAGCCCAAGCAGGCTGTCCGCACTGTCAGCACAGAGCCTGATGCGGGGGCTCGATCTCACGAACCGTGAGATCATGACCTGAGCCAAAATCAAGAGTTGGACGCTCAACCGGCTGAGCCGCCCAGGTGCCCCTGGAATTTCTGGCGCGCAGAACTTGTGAAATAATAAATGTTTGTTGATTTGTGTCCCTATTTGGGGGGGGGGGGTAATTTGTTATGAAGCAATAGATAACTAATAGAATCATATCATTGTGAAATGAACCCAAGAAAGCATTTATACCAAAATACACATATGCTCAGCATTCCGAAAAACTCAAAGAAGTGTAAGTAAGAAAAGCTACGTTACAATTTTTACCCACCAAATTAGCAAAGATTTAAACAACCTATTTCATGTTAAGGAAAAAGGTGGTAAAACTTGAACTCTCCCTCGGTGATCACAGGGCCACAAATCAGCACAATATTTCTAAAAAGAAAGTGAGCAGGTACCCCAAAAACTTAAAACCGATCTTGAAACTGATCTCTTCAGGAAGTTCCCCTTAGGAAATTGTGAAATCACTCAATCGATTCATTTATTTATCAATAATTTAAAAATTAAAGATAACGCTGAGAGGAAATACATCTCAACACAAACGGTGATTTTTACAAGGTGGTTCAGGGGCTGTGTCTTTAGAAATTTCTGCCTTTTCCCAGTTCTGCTATAATGTTATTTCATGAACAGAAAAAGAAGCAAGTATTCATTTTCAGTGAAAACAGAAAATGGTCTGTATACAAGCATGAAATGTGAAATTGTCAGGCTGTTATGAAGTCAAGAAACATTCAAGTCAGGCACAAATGCACAGGGCCCCCACCCCCTTCCTGGCTTTTTAAAGGTACACCCTTCTAGTCATCTCAAGGCTCAACAAATAAAAGCTCAACTCAAGGGAAAATGAATTATGTGCTTCATCTGTGCAAGGAACTTGGACAGGAGGGAGCCACTCCCCTCCCGTGGGGGAGATTTTATTTTCCCGGGTTTCAGATTAGGAAAAGGGAACTCGGCAAAGGCCTGTAGTTATCTCAAGATTAGGTAGAACTGGGAGTGACCTTGGAAACTCTAAAGACGGGGGTGGAGCCCTTTCCAAGACCCACAGACCCGCCCGGGGCCCTAAATCCTGCAGGAACGCCTCCTTTCCTAACTGCTGGTGGCCGAGGGCTGCCTCAGGACAAGGGGAAACTTGAACCAAGTGGGCCTGAGGCCCCTTCCTGGCAACTTGCAGGTGTCCGTCACCCTACCATCACTCGACTTTATGCTCCAACATCATGGGCTTCTAATGCTGCTTCGTGCAGATTCCCATTCCTGACCCCCAACTTGCGCCTGGATTTATAGGACGTATTTTGCCTTCCTGCTTTGACTCTGAGCATGCCATTAGGCACAGGCAGCACACACAGTGACTCTTCACTCCCTGGTCCCTTCGGGCTGCCTGCCCAGCTCGGGTCCCTCTCTCCAAGCTTCCCCCAAGCCCGCCAAGGGGGCTTGTTTCTAAGATTTAGAGAGTCTGAAGGAACAATAAGTGAACATTGTTTGCAGGCACATTTAGGTGGTGCCCAGGGCTGTCCCCTTCCATCAGTGTACATGCACCTGCATGCACACAGGTGCACGTGCACACACACACACACACACACACACACACAGGGAGTCCGGACAAGAAGCCCTGTGTTACTCCGCAGGCAGAATAAATGGGCATGACTTCTTGGGAATGAGTCTTTCCAGTAAACCTCCGTGTTTCAAGCGAAGAGAGCGCACCCAGAGTGGAGAGGATCACATTGAAATGTGTGCCCTTGAGAAAATCTCTAACGCCCCTGATTTGGGGCAGGGTTTCCTAGTATTTGGGTAACAGTAACCACGTAGTCACATGTTAGAATCCCAAGCCTAATATCTGTTGCTTTAATGGCTTGCTACCAAATCTGTTCCAGCAATGCCCTGGAGCAGTGAGAACACCCCACCCTTCCTCAGGCTACCGGGAGTTGAGCTGTGGTTTTGCAGGACCAGGCGAGGTCCATCATGGTGCCAGTACTGACCTGAGGCCGAAGGAGCCAATGGCTTCATCAACTGGTCACACTGGGAAAAACTTTGAATGAAGGGTGCTCAGTATCTCTGGACGTGAAGAGGGACAGTCACAGGAAATAGATCAGGTACCTTACGATAGGTGGGAAATTTCACCTCCTAGTGAGGGCTAAGAATGATATTTCTTTTGGTTTCCTCTGAGGTGACAAGGAGATTTCTTTTTTGGGGGGTGGGTATCGGCAAATTTTTGAAAAATTAAATCATGGCCTCTTAAGGATGATTGCTGTTGTCACTGGTATCATATTCTTAGGTTAAGATGGTTCAATGGGGAAAGTGAACTCTTTGATCATTTGGTAATTGAATTTTAACCTTTTATCGGACAAGACCCAGAGGCAAGATCTAAATATCCCTCCAGAGATAGGGGTATAATTTGTTTCCAAGCTCAGACACAAGAATAATATAATTATTTTTTTTTCAATTTTATTTATTTTTGAGAGAGAGAGACAGAGCATGCGTGGGGGAGGGGCAGAGAGAGAGGGAGACACAGAATCCGAAGCAGGCTCCAGGCTCCGAGCTGTCAGCACAGAGCCCGACGAGGGGCTTGAACTGACAGACCGAGAGATCATGACCTGAGCCAAAGTCGGACGCTCAACCGACTGAGCCACCCAGGCGCCCCAAGAATAATATAATTATTATTAAGTAATGATTTAATAAGAGTCACACTAAGGAGAAAGCTGGTGAAATCAGACTCTGAAAGACCATCTGGGGCTCGCCTGTCGATTTCTTAGTTTGTTGCAAACATCCGGGTTGAGCTTCAGTTTCTTTGTGACCCTGTTGGGATAAGCTGCCTTTACTGGAACCCCATAAGTCGCTAAGGAGTTGTGGGGATCCTTCACGGGGCTGTGGGGACACTGATGAGAGCTGCTTGTTCAGCCACTCAAGACAAAGAGGAGACACAGGTACAGGACCAGGTGCCATCCCCAGCCACCAAAGGCACAGGGAGGCACGGCTGAGACAGACCCAGGGAGAAAGACAGAGGCGTTATGGGCTGAATTGTGTCCCCAAAAGATGTTGAGGTCCTCAGTACCCATGAATGTGAACTTACTTGGGCACCAAGTCATTTGGGTGCACAAGATGAAGTTAAGATGAGGCCATTATGGTGTCCGTAATCCAATATGACTGATGTCCTCATAAAAAGGGGACATTTGGGCACAGAGACCAGGACACAAGGAGGGAAGACAGCGTAAGACAATGTGAAGATGCAAGGACAAGATGGACAAGGACAAGGAATGCCTGAGGCCATCAGAAGCCAGGGAAGAGGCCTGGAGCAGATCTTCGAGGCCCTCAGAAGGAACCCCTCTGATACGCTTCATCTCTAACTTCCGGAACTGTCAGATGGTAAACTTACTGTTCAAGTGACCCAGTTTGTGGGCACTTTGTTACGGAGGCCAGTAGCTCCCCCGCCAGAGGCCTCTGGCCGGGTAGATGAGGTCCGCTGATGCGCCCTGGGAGTCCGCTTACAAACAGCTGGTGTCCCGGCCACTGTGCTGGGGCTCATGCCTGAACGAAGGACGGAACCTCGGGAGGAGTGGGGGTGCTTTATTTGTGTCACGTAAGCTCCTTCCTAGATGAACAGAGCGGGGCACAAAGGCACACGTATTTGTTTTTGTCATTTTATCGTGTATTTATCCAAGGTACACCATTATTGTACCCTGTCTGAGAAAGCACTTAATAGATGACCTTCCAGGAAAAATCGGGCTCGTTCAGTGCCCTGTGCAGGCATCCCCTTAGTGATGGTCACTGAATCACCCCCAGAGATCATTAAGTATCTTCTCTGCTCTCAAGAAAGGATTCATAATGTATTCATTTCAGGATATAAAGAGCTCCAGAATCACATCTCTGGGGGTGAGCCTAGAAATCTCTAACCTCTAACCATGCTCCCTTCTCTCCCCCCCTTCGCCTAGGTTACTGTTATAGACAATTCGATCCCTCCTCCTGGAGAAACACTGTTGCAAATGACTGCTGAAAGTGTATGGCTTTACCTCCGTGACATCAGCACTTTTGTAAGCCATGCAACCTCAATAGGCTAAAGCCAATGATATGAATGTCTAACTGTGGAACGCTGGGCTTTGGTGAGTTGGATGATGGGGACATCTCAAATAGTTCCTCTGCTGGGCTGGGCTCATTTGTCAGTTGCTGGGTAGGAGTTGTTTTTGCATCTTTCAGTCTGTGTGTTCTTCTGATGCCCAGATATACCAGGTGGTCCCCACAATGGTGACTGTCCGTCCAGATCAGGGGGCACGGTGGGGAGAGACGACACTCTGTGCAATGAGTCATGAAATACTGACATATTTAATTCCATGTAGCAAAGCCACGCCTGTGTCTGAGGAGAATGTAACCTTATCATGTGCAATATAATGTAACAATCTGGGGGATATTGAAGAAAGCAAACAGCCCTGCTAAGCATGAGTGACGCCTTCGTGGCTGATCTTTTGCCACATGGTGACTCATTTCTTCACAGGCAAGTAGTGAAAGCCCAAACCGCAATGACATTCAGCGGAGAAAAATGTTAATTAAAATGTTGCGACCCATTGATTTCTCTTTTCTGTAAATCGATCAGTCTATGTGGAGCGAAGGGGCACCTCAGACCAACTCTAGAATTGGGTTGGAGATTCATTTTTCTTGAGGAAATCCCCTTCCTCCAAGCCTTGAAATTATGGCCAAGGAGTCCATCAATGAATATTCGTTTTTTCCACGTGTGTGTGTGCGTGTGTGTGTGTGTGTGTGTGTGTGTGTGTTGTGGGGTGGGTGGTGTTATGCACAAAAATTACCAGTGAGTTTTTTCCAGTAACCTAGAATATTTTAAAGATGCTACCCAGGGTGCCTGGGCGGCTTAGTCAGCCAAGCATCTAACTTTGGCTGAAGTTATGATCTCGTGAGTTCGAGCCTCACATCGGGCTCTGTGCTGACAGCTCAGAGCCTGCTTGGGATTCTCTTTCTCCCTCTGTCTCTGCCCCTCCCCCACTTGCACTGTCTCTCTCAAAATAAATAATTAAACTTAAAAAAGAATTTTAAAGATGCTACCTAAAATCGAGCAAAAAAAATTTCTTGGAGGTGCGGGCCATAGCAGTGTTTAAATGACATAAACTAAAATGTCAAAGAGTGTGAAGGAACAGCACTTCCACTTATGTAGAGCGAAGCATATTTCATTTTTATATCTTTTACATATTATATGTTTTATAATTTTATGTTTTACCAAACATATTGCATTTTATATTTTATTATATTTACCTATAATAAAGCTTACATTTTATATTTGTGTCCTGCATATTTTATATGAAAACAAATATAAGTATGTTTCAGAGCAGGCCGCAAAGTTCATATAAATATTTTAGAAAAAAACTCTAAGTTTCAAAGAAGTATGTTTGCGATGGGTGTCCTAGGCATTCAGCCCCTCGGATAGTACAACATAAGAATACAATCGAATTAAGTGGAAAAGCATAAGACAAATACATAGAGAGCAAAACACAATTTTGTAGAAAAAGAAAAAAATATATATATATATAGATATATAGATAGATAGATAGATAGATAGATAGATAGATAGATACAGATATAGATAGATATATAGATATCAGAAAATGGTTATTTTTCATGGAGAATTGAGTCCTTTGGGTGATTTTATTTTCTTCTATATGCCATGTTTTCATTTCTTCTCTTTTCCACTAAGAACATGTATATTACTTACATAATCAGAAAAACAAATAATTCCCTGACAAATTTTCCATGCAGTTTCCTATTTAACTGCTTCTGTAAATCTGTTTTCTACATGATGTTATGAGCTCCTGGTAAAACCAGGAGCAGAGGTTTTCAGGATGCAGCAACACGGATTGCCAGCGACCATCATTTCCCGCCTCCAGAGCTGCTGTCCTGCTCCCCCTGACGATCTGGCTCCCCAGCTCTGTTTGCATTATTCCCAGCAAACACTCCTCTAGCTAGCAGAACATTCGCGTACGCATGGCTTTTCTCGTCATAGAGTGAGCCATGTTAATTCCATGGGACTTGATGAGACCGTCTTGGAAATACTTGCTCTGGTGTTTCAAAATAACAGTGTTTGATCTCTTTTAAGGTTTCCCACCAGACGACGGGACTGCAGAGTTCAGGGCACGTCTCCCTTTGGCAAGGTGTAAAATGTGAGCTTGCCTGGTGAGTTAGTGGGAACCCTCCGGATTCTGGTGCCTGTTAGTCATGCCAGGTGCCACATCCTGACTCTCTGCACCCAGGGAACTTGCTAGAAGAAGCGGCAGTGGTCCTCTTTGACTGAGGCGTTTGTTATAAGGAAGGTACACCAGGGACAGCCTCCTACTTTAGAAAAGACGGTTAAAATCGGTTGGAAAAACAACTTCTTTTCTTGCCTCCTCTTGAGATTTCCATGAAGAGTGTTTATTCTTGGAGGATGGGGATGAAGGGAAAAGATGTTTCAGATGTTGGTGTGGGGCTGGATGCTGAGATTGCTGGTGTTCAGCTTGCGATGAAATTGTACAAGGCACACTTTTGGAAGAGCTGTTTAATCCCTCCTAGGTAGGGATCTTGGTACCAAAAACAGGCTTCCTCATTGGTATTTGTGACTAATGCTTTGGTAGTCACCACTTAACTTTTTTCGTCTCCAAACTTTTTTAGAATGACTGTTTCCAACGATTCTTTAGAGCGGGACACTGACAGAGATGATTCCCTTCCATTTGGAGGGGATGAGCCCAAGCACAAAAAAGAAGGGGAGTTTCTGGGCGGACTTGACCGCTTAGATCACAGCCCACCCCTTCTCTTCCCAGGTGATTCATAGGGTTGCGCCCCCACCTCCCCCCAGGATGGCTGAGCACAGCGCCTACGCACTGGCCTGAAGTTCGCAGCGACGTCGGCCCTGGCATTGCAGCCTGGGGCCAACCCTGTTTCAAGAGCAGAGTCTCCCAAGAGTAGAGAGGAAGCCTGCCACCTCCAGGTACATCTTTCTCCACGAGAGGCTGCAAGCCTGCTGCACGATGCACATTATTTCTTCGGTCTTCTCAACCTGACTTTGAAGTTGACATTACAGGTGAGTAAACTGAGGCTCGAGAGACTAAAGGAAGAACCTGAAGTCACGTTTGTAGGTGACAGAGGGGATTCAACCTAGGGCTGTTCTGGAGCCTGGCTATTCTCCACATATCCTGCTACCTTGTTGTTGTTGTTGTTGTTAATTTGCTTTATAAATAGAAATAAAAGGAAACAGTCAAGGACCAAGGCAAGAGAAGAGCTAACTGGGCAAGAGAGTTGGTTTTCTTTTACGTAAAGATTAAATTCTGAAGATTCTTCTTTGTCCTTTGAAAGTTAAGAGCTTTCTTTCTTTTTTTTTAACTTTTCAATGTTTTTATTTATTTTTGAAAGAGAGAGCATGAGCAGGGGAGGGGCAGAGAGAGAGGGAGACACAGAATCAAAGCAGGCTCCAGGCTCTGAGCTGTCAGCACAGGGCCCGATGTGGGGCTCGAACCTGCGAACTCTGAGATCATGACCTGAGCTGAAGCCTGAGCCACCCAGGCGACCCTGGCAGTTAAGAGCTTTAAACATAGGTATGAACAAATTATTCGTACCTGTGCCCCAACCAAGTGCATACAGGACCAGAGCAAGAAGAAAAACAACGGGGTGTTTCCTCACCTGTACGGGAAGCTGCCCATCCATGTCTCGCAGAGCAAAGCTCTCCCAAGACCAAGCCTGGAAGAGATTCGCTGCTTACCAAGCACCCGAGTTACTATTTTCATCGCTGCTGTTTTCACAAACTCTGGCCCTTGCATAGGTGCAGCGAGAAAGGCAGCCAGAATTTCTTCTACGTGACTTGAAAGTGAAAACCGTTCACTTGGTTCCTCTGGGCAAGTTGTCCTAATGGATCAAGACTGAAAATATACAGTCTGGAGGTTTTGTTTTTTTCAGTTGATCAAATACGCAAGTAATTAACTTTTCCTTATCTTAGAGCCAAAATAACTAGAATGAGGTTGAACAGAAAAATTCAGTGATTCCGAACAACTCGGCAAGCGACAGTCCTCCGTGAGCAACAGGGAACCTGGGAGCCGGCTGCCCAATGTACCCAGCATGGCCATCCTGTAGCCCCCACGAACAGGGCAGCGCAAACCTTTCTTTTTTCAGGATCCTGCGTAGAAGCTGTACATACGACGGGCGCTATGTTCGGTACACTAAGGCCATGGGAGCCAGGGGCGGGACGGGCGTATCTGTGGAATAGAGAACAAAGAAGCCAAAACAGCAATGCAGGGGTGGGGTCTCCCTGGGTGGAGGCAGCCTCTGAGAGGTAGGTGGGGAGAAAGAGCCCTATGTGAAGGTAAAATCTAGAATCAAGAAGAGACAAGACTAACTCTTTCTTTTGACAAAGTTGAAGCCACGTAACCCCTGTTCCCCGAGGCCTCCTAGTACACCCCCACGATGGTGCGATGACCGATACTGGCATCTAACGTTGGACACAGTGCTTGTCTAATCCACTGTTCGCATTCACATTGTCTTCGTCTTCTCAAATGCTATTGCCTCTAACTGTTTCTTTCCTGTGGCCCAGGATCGAATCCAGGACCATGTTCTGCACTGAGTGGTCCTGTCCGGTGAGTTTTCCTGGACTATGACACAATTTCTCAGGCTTTCTTGGTTTTAACGACCTTTAGAGGTTTGAAGCATACGGGCCAGTTCCTTCCGTCGAATGACCCCATCTCAGGTCTGTCTGGAATTTCTTCGTAATCCGATTCCAGTTACGCACTTCCGGCCGGGGAACCACAGGGGAAATGCTGTGTTCTCTTCGGTGCATCACATCAGGAGGCTAGGGACGTTGGCCTGTGCCGATATTATTTCTATTAACTTGTATCATTTGATTAGGAAGGTGTGGACTGGTACCTTCTAAGTTATTATGTTTCTGTCTGCTTAGAGATCAAGAAGAAACCTCCCAGTGTGTGCAGAAATACCAGCTCCATACGTGAGATGTGCAACCTGTACGAGAAGATGGCCCAGGACGTGGGCCCAGAGCTGGAGAGAAACTCCCGCTACTGTCACCAGGAGGTCCTCGCCCACTGGGACAGAGCCCAGAAGAGCTGGGCGGCAGCTGTGTCTACCGAGAGGAAGCTCGAGGCGCTAAGGGCAGAAAACGACCACATCAGGCAGCTGCTGGCCCGCCGGGAGTCCAGCTGCCAGCCTTTCCCGAGGGGCCCTTTCGCTCCCGCTGCTCCCCCCGCAGTCCAGAGAGGCCGGGAAGGGTCGGGGGGTCCCCTGGGTCACCAGGGTCCCCACTGTGAGGGCTCAGGGATCCGGGGTCGCCTGTGGGATTGACTCAGCTCAGGGCAGCGGGGCCCTGAACACCCACACCCCCACGCACACCTGCACGCATTTCTGCGACAAATTTCTGATTGTCCTCGCTTTCCTTATGCTGCTGTCACTACGCTCACGCTATACTTGTCTTCCTAGGGGAGCAGCATAGCTTTACCGTGGCATCATATTAATAGAGCTGCATGAATGTTCTCACGAATACATGATTTCCCCCTCAGACGCTTTAGAAACATGGAAGTATTGCGTTTTGATTTAAATTGACATCACTCGTCCTTCAAACATTCCCTAAGGTTGACATAGAATAAGGTCGGACATAAAAATGTCCAAAACAAGACCACTTCTGCGCCCTAGGACTAGGGTCACAAATCTGCAGAAGTCACCTAATATTTACATGAATAGCATTCGGTTGGTTTTAAAAACAATGAGAAAAAAAATGTAAACCACATCCCACTCAAACTTGCACAAAATTGTTATTAGCGTAGTCCCACGTTTATATTTTAGCCCTACATTTATATTTTCGTCCTAAATTCATAGGATTAGTTTAGTCCTAAATTTATAGATGGGAAAACTTAAGAATTTGCAACCGTTTCTTTCTTGTTCTGTCATTTTTTTTCTTAATCTTTGTGGGTTTAAGATGCTGTTGTTGAACATTTATAAATTTTATGCAGTCAAAAACGTTTTCTCTCGATGGCAAACACACACTCACATGCACCCGTGCACGCACACACGCACGCACACACACACACACACACACACACATGCACACAGGCACACACACGTGCACATGTGTAGAATCTAGGCTCTTTTAGTTCTTTCTTGAGTACCTTTCTTGAGTACCTTTCTCTTTAGTTCCATGATGCACAATCTAGGCTTTTAGTCCTTTCTTGAGTACCTGAAAATGTAAAAATAGAATTGAAAATTTTAAAAATTGTTTTTAGATAAATAAATAACTGAAAAGCAAAAACGTGTGTGTGCGATGTATAAACAGAGGAAAGACCCCTTGATCTCATCCCCAGAAAGCAGGTGCCCTGTGTATCAGCCAGGGTCCCAGCCAGGAGCACTTCTCCCCCAGGGTGCAGAGGAGGACGAGGCGAGGAGATAGTCCCCAGCTCCAGCACGGATGAGGGCAGGACCTAGGAGGCGGGCTCCCAGGCACCAGCACCAGGGGAACCTGGTCCCACCTCGGTCCGGAGGGAGGAGAGGGATGTGGCCTCAGCTGAGCCCAGTGGGGGCTGTCGAGGGAACAGGGAAATGCCCCCTCTGTCCTCCGGTCCCCCTTGGACTGCTGGAGAGGGACGGCCCCCCGGGGGGCTGGGAATGCAGGCAGAGGGGTCAGCCTCGGGCACAGAGCAGGCAGACAGGGTCCAGACGCAATTCGGAGAAGGACCAGCACCCTTGACTCTATTTGATGCAAAGTGTGTGTGTGTGTTACTTCCTTCATTCTGTTTATTTAGTAAATGTGCAGCTTCTATGATGTGTGTTCCAGTGCATGGGAGGCAGTGATGGAAAGGACACCCCAGTGAGCCCGTGGACCCCGGAGCTTAGGTTGTAGGAGGGGCAAGGCCAGGTGATAAAGACCAAAGGGACAAAGGATGGTAATCTCTGCTCTGTAGACGGTTCCAATAGGGTGATGGCTAACCAGGGTCAGAGATCACACCCGGAGGTGACATTCAGGCTGAGAGTAAAGCTAACAGGAGGTAGCCTGGGAGGGGAGGGGGCAGAACGTTCCAGGCAGAGAGAACAAAAGTATAAAGGCCTGAGGGCTGTGCTTCTGGGGCAGGGGAACTGGGGCAAAGGTGACAGGGAAGGGGATGGGGGGGGCAGGGCAATTGCACAGACGTCTCTGTGGTGCAGGGGGGGATGCCAGGGGCAGGGGTAGGCCTGGAGGGAGAGGGTGGCCGCTGGGGACGTGTGTGATGTGTGTCCTGCGCAGATCTCCGAGGCTGTGAGGACAGGGGACGTGGTGTGGGGGAGGGGGCTCACGGGGTCGCATGGAGCACTGGGTGCTCATCATGGTGATGGGGGAGGACAGACTGGGGCTGTGTCTGGGCAGCTGGGGGTGCTCAGAGGAGAGCCAGGAAGAAGGCCTCGCATCTTTCCTGAGAACCCCGAGGGCTGTCCGCACGTCCCCGGGGAGCCCTTAGAAGAATCTCTACGGGGAGCCCTGAACACTCCGGAGGGCGCGGACCGTTCCCGCAGGAAGCCAGCTTTCCGAGGAGGGGAGTCCGCAGCAGGCACGTCGGTCTGGGCTCCCACCACGCTCCCACGTCCTCGGGGACGCGAAGTGCTGGCGAAGGTGGCCTGTGCGCCCGTTGCCGGGCCACCCCGGCTCTCCAACTGCCCCCGCTGCAGGCTGGGGGCGGGGAGCAGGCCGGGAGGGCTCTCTGGAGGAGGTGGCCTCTGAGCTGAACACTGACGATCAGGAGTCACTGATGGTGCTTCCGCGCTTCAAGGGGCGTCTGAATCACTTGAAGACCTTGTCACAGAAGGTTCTGACTCATCAGGTGGTGGGGGGAGCTGAGACCCTGCGCTCCCCCCACGTGCTCTCGATGCCGGGACCGGACATGGAGGGCCAAGGACCTTTAGGTGACTGTGGGGTAGGAGTGGGAAGAAGTGAAGGGGGAGGGGCGTTTCCGGCAGAAGACAGGGCACAGGCGAAAACACAGGGCACCAAACAGCCTCGACTGGGTGAGCCAGGCAAGTCGTGTAGTTAGCTTTCCGGACCCTGGAAGCTCAAAGCTGGGAGGGGAGGAGGAGGAGGCAGAACGGATGCATACTCTGCACACACACACTGTTCCCCTTACCTTGTCCGGGGCTCTTACCCTACAACGGCCATCTTGTCCCCCTAGGGGACTCCTTTCCTGAAATCACAAGCACCTCGAATCCTGTAATCCAGGGGTGTCAATGGCCATCATGTCCCTTTTGGAGATCCTCTGTTTGAGAACCAAACTATCACAGAGAAAGTGGTAAAGCCAAAAGACAGAGAGAGCCAGAGTCCTGACACCTGGACCCTTGATCCAGCTGTTCCTGAAGCCTCCGTCTTAGTCTCATAAAGGACCTAAGCTGAGTCCCCTCTGAGGCTTAAGCAGTTTGAGATGAGTTTCTGCCACTTGCACGTGAAAGAATCCTATTGTTTGTAATAATTCTGATGGCAAACGCTGTCTTAAGTAGAAGTGCTCTGTCCAGAGTCAGAGTCCAGCAGAACAGACAAGATGAGGCGGCTCGCAGTTCAGGTGGCCACACCCGGGCTCACACCTGACAAGTTCGAGGACGGTCACAAGCTTCCCCGTTGCTGAGACTGCAGGACGTCTTCCCTCTGGGCCCCCCACTGTCCATTACAGTTGCCCCCTCCCTGGGGGTCCTGGGGGGCGTTGTTTTCCTCTGCGTCCGAACATCTTCAGGGGCCACGGCAGGGACGGCAAGTTGAGGGCTCGGCCTTGGCCGCTGACCCATCCCGCCCACAGCGGGCTCCTCCTGGGAGCAGCGCCTGGGCCTGGGGGCTCCCAGCTCCTGTGTGTGCCGGGGGGCACCCCCCCTCCCGGGTCAGCCTCTGGGGAAGGGGGAGGCCTCAGGGGCAGGACCCGGGCCACTCTGTCCCCAGCAATGCCTCTCCCCGCCTTTCGGACGGACGGCTCCTCCCGGGCCTCCGAAACCCGGACCCGAGGCCACGCCCGCCCTGAGCGACCGAAGGGGCGGATATGACGCGCATGCCCAGTAGTCCTCCGCTGAGGCTGGAGGGAAAAGGGAAGGAGGTCCGGATTGGCGCCCGGGTCCTCAGACCCCCGGAAATGCTACCCAGGCCGGAAGGAGAGGAGCCGAATACGGGGGATCCGTGGAGCCGTGGCGCCCGTGTGGGTCCGAAAGGGTGAGACGGGAAGGCCGCTCGTCTCCCGTCTGTTAAGATTTATAAAGACGAGGCCGGAGACAGATCCCCCCTGCAGAGCGGATGCCGGGCTCTATCGGCTGACTTTCCGAGGGAGACAGAGCTCACGGGGGCGAGTATTTGTGCATCTGAGACGGGCAAGAGGGTCCCGGCTCCCAGACGCGGCCCAGACTGCTCCCGCCTCACCCCTGCCGGGGACGCCCAGGGGATCCCCGGGTGTGGTTCTCAAAGCCAAAGCCCACGGAACCCTCCTGACGTGATGGGGGGGGGGCGTTACTGACCCCCGAAGGCTCTGCCGCCGGCTGACATAAACCCCCCAGAACTCTTGCCTTTGCACCGAAGGCCAACCCCCGGGCAGCTGTGTGAATCACTGCCCTGGGTTAGGCTTTGGAGGGTCCTCCGTCCGTTGCTGGGGTGACAAGTCCTGGGCTGCCTCGCCCGGGACTCACGGGCAGCACACCCCCCAGAAGGACAGGCCGCTCCTACCTCCTCCCAGAGCCATGAGGCCGCTCCGAGGCTCCGTCATGGACCCCAGACTCGCGGGTGAGGAGGAAAGGCCGCCGGCCACCCACAGGCCCCGTGTGGAGGGTGCACCGACAGACCCAGGGGGGTAGGACAGGACCCGGCGGGAGCTAGGGGGCCGTGATGGACCCCAGACACAATCACCGTGGCAACCTGCTCTCCAGCCTTGGCCTCCCCACCTTCCAGACGTGTGTCCTGTTCTCCAGCATGTGGTCACGGGCGGGTCTTGCTGCCACATGCAGAGCGAGGTGACAGACATACCCTGTTGCTGCTTGGTGCCCGTGCTGGCTTGATTAGTGTCCCCCCAAATTCGTGTCCACCTGGAACCTCGGAACGTGAGCTTATTTGGAAATAGGGTCTTTGCAGATGTAGTTAGTTGAGATGAGGTCACAGGGGCCAGAGCAGACCCCCGATCCGACGTGACCGGTGTCCTTGCAGGCACAGGAAGGAGACCCAGACCCGCAGCGGGGAAGGCAGGCGAGCCCCCGGCAGGGACTGCAGGAACACCCAGCTTAGCAGCAGCCCAGAAGCGGGACAGAGGCACCAAATGGATCTCCCTTGGGGCCTCCAGAAGGGACCAGCCCGGGTGGACCGGCCTGGAGAACAGGGAGAGGATCCAGTCCTGCAGTTCGAAGCCCCTTGGTCTGCTGTGTTCTGTTACCGCAGCCACATTCCACATTCCCCTTTGAGTGAAGAAGAAGGCTCCTGATTGTTACTGGCCCATGGGGCAAGCATCTGCCCGGGCCCCTGGTGCCCTCAGAAGGTGCCTTAAAACATGTCCCCATCAGAGATCAGGCTGAAGGGTCAGGTGACACCCCCCCCCCCCGTTAGTCCTCTCAACTTTGGAGAAAGGGGACAGGGAGGGAATGGGGAGGGGAGGGTATGGAGAGGGTATGGGGAGGGTATGGGGAGGGAAGAGAACGGGTTACTATGGAGGACTTTAGCACCGATGCACAGCTACATTCTGAAATTTTACTTTTTCTGATGGCAAAACCTAAAAGGTATGATAGTTTGAATTCTAGTTAAAACTTAACTCTGCAAAAGATAAATTAAGAAAGAGTCCCATTTACAGTTGCACCAAAAAAGAATGAAATACCTCAGAATACACTCAACCAAGGAGGTGAAAGACCTGTACTCTGAAAACAATAAAATATTGCAGAAAGAAATTGAAGATGATACCAGCAAATGGAAAGATACTCCACGCTCATGGATTGGGAGAACAAATATTAAAACGTCCATATTACCCAAAGCAATCTACAGATTTAGGGCAATCCCTATCAAAATACCAACAGCATTTTCACAGAACTAGAAGAAGGAATCCTAAAAATGTGTATGGAACCACCAAAAAAAAAAAAAAATCGGACTAGCCAAAGCGATCCTGAAGAAGAAAAACAAAACTGGGGGTATCACAATCCCAGATTTCAAGATAAACTAGAAAGTGTAGTAATCAAAATAACATGGTACTGGTACAAAAACAGACACAAAGATCGATGGAACAGAACAGGGAGCCCAGAAAGAAACACACATTTATACGGCCGATTAATTTGCAGCAAAGCAGGAAAGAATATCCAATGGGGAAAAGACGGTATCTTCAACACATAGTATTGAAAAAAACTGGACAGCAATATGCAAAAGAATGAAACTGGACCACTTTCTTACAGCATACACAAACTAAACTCATGTTTCCACCATGAGGCCCCTAAGGGATGAAATGATGGTTGTTGCAGGGAGCCTCCCTGTCGACACAGGTACCCAGGAGACCTGTCCGCTGCCGTATCACCCGAGTGCCACACAGTGTCCCACACAAACCCAGAGCCCTGTGTCCCTCTGTGCCTCTTGCGGTGACTCGTCATGCCAGGACAGGCTGCCTTAAAAACGGCCCTGACTTGTTAAAATGCACACATCTCCCAAAAGGAACAGTAACCTTGTGTGGATAATGAATGTACATGCCACCGGGACTTTTCTCCATTTGGAGGAAAGTTTCCAGTCCTTCAGACCGAAGATGGTCAGAGTGGGGAAGCTGGGAGGCCCCCTTTCCATCGTTAACCAAACGCGTTACAGGCTGGGCATCCGCTGACAGAGGGATAGAGGGGAAAATGGCCCTCATTCAAAGATGGGGCTGGAAGGGCTGCTCCTGGAAATCTGGACGAGACCTTGAGGTCCGGGGGTGGTCAGGGGACTCCTCACTCAGGCCCCAACCAGCCAGCTGCAAAGCTGGCATGAGAGCCCAGATTTTCCAAAGTCTTCCTTACATCTTCTCTTTATTTAAATAACTTTGACTTTACCATATGCACCATAATGTGAGCTGCATAAAAGCTGCAGTGTATTTTGTCTTTCTCTCCACTGCACCTGCAGCAGTGAGAGCATAGAACCACTGAGGTGCCCCATTTGTTGAACAAACAGGTCATCATAGCTGGATTCATCCTGCAGAGATATTTTGGGTCTCATCCCACCCATTGCTCCCTCTCAAGCGTCCCCTCAAGACGAAGAGGGTGGCTGGATGTGCAGCGGCAGGCAGGACCTGAGGCCAAGAGGAGACTCGTGGTATCAGGCCTCGTCTTGTAGGTTCCTAACGTTGGGAACTCACCACAGTCTGGGTCCTTCACGGATGCTCTCCTCACAAAGAGATATTCCAAAATATGGGAACTTCTGGTCTCATCCAACCTGGACTTAGATGGCCAACTACTCTTACTTTCAATTTTACCCGATTCCAAACAGACAGCCCCTTAGGAACATAAGAAAGCTGTTCCCAGCCCCTGAACGTGGGGTTTATCAACCGAGTATTGTTTCTTCTTGCGCAAGGAGCGACATCATTTCTGGAAAAGGACTTTCAGGACTGGATAGATCTGTGCCATTTTCCTAGCACTGATTCTGCTTCTTCAGGCAGGCCCTCCTTTCAACGACCAAACTTGGGTTATGGGCAGTTTGGGTAAACAAAGCTCTTATGAGTAATTAGTATCCAATTAGGCCAAGGTTTCATGTCTGTGGGAGTCAAAGCCTCTTTTTCTGACTTCTGGGAAGAATTAAGCAGGTCAGACCTTTGTTTACAGAGCAAGGCCCATGCTGACTGCCCGGCCATTTACAGGTTGTTGTTAGTGGCTACACATCTACAGAAAGCTACTCACTATTTTTGTTGGCCCTCGCTACCGATGGAAGGGCAAGCCTGGCCTCCAGTGACCTAGGTCCTTCCTGTCTATGTCCATCTTGTAGGAGGCTCCAGCACCACGGAGAAGCCTCATCCTGACTCAGAGGGAGGGTTGTGACACTGCTCTCTGGGTGAAAGGTCATGACACGCTCCTTCCTGTCATCAGCCTGTCTCAAATGACGAACCTGGAGTGAGAGTCTCTCCACTGACAAGATTTTGTGCCTTGTTTCTGTTTCCCAACTTCGTATTATGAAAATGTTCAAATATACAGAAAAAAGTAAAGGAAGAACACAATGAATATTTATATTCCCTGCCCTTGGATTCACCAATTGCCCAAATTTGGCTGAGCCATTTGAAAATGAGTCGCACCTTAAATATTTCTGCATGTATCTCCTAAGAACAAGTACATTTTGCATGTTTTCTGCCCATTTTTTAACTGGGTTATTTGTTTTCTGGGTGTTGTTGTTTACAAATATCTTTTCCCATTCCTAGGCTGCCTTTTAGTTTTGCTGATTGTCTCCTTTACGGTGCAGAAGCTTTTTATCTTGATGAGGTCCCAACAGTTCATTTTTGCTTTTGTTTCTCTTGCCTCTGGAGACATGTCTAATAAGAAGTTGCTACAGCCTAGGTTCAAAGAGGTTGCTCCCTGTGCTGTCCTCTAGGATTTTGATGGTTTTCTGTCTCACATTTTGGGGTCTCATCCATTTTGAATTTATTTTTGTGTATGCTGTAAATAAGTGGTCCAGTTTCATTCTTCTGCACATTGCCATCTAGTGTTCCCAGCGCCATTTGTTGAAGAGACTGTCTTTTTTCCATTGGCTATTCTTTCCTGCTTTGTCAAAGATTGGTTGACCACATTGTTGTGGGTCCATTTCTGGGTTTCCTATTCTGTTCCATTGATCTATGTGTCTATCTTTGTGCTAGTACCATATTGTCTCGATGACTACAGCTTTGTAATTAATATAGCTTGAAATCCAGAAACATGGTGCCTCCAGTATGTTTTTAATTTTCAGGATTGCTTCGGCTATTCAGGGTCTTTGGTAGTGCCGTACAAATTTTAGGATTGTTTGTTCTAGTTCTGCGAAAATTGCTTGTCGTATTTTGATAGGGATTGCTTTAAATGTGTAGACTGCTTTGGGCAGTATAGACATTTCAACAATGTTTGTGCTTCCTATCCATGAGCATGGAATGCTTTCTCATTTCTTTGTGTCTTCTCCAATTTCTTTCATAAATATTCTATAGTTTCCAGAGTAGAGATCTTTCACTTCTTTAGTTAGTTTTATTCCTAGGTATCGTATTGTTTTGTGTGCAGTTGTAAATGGGATATATTCCTTGATTTCTTTTTCTGCTCCTTTGTTATTGGTGTATAGAAATGCAACAGATTTCTGCACATTGATTTTATATCCTGTGACTTTGCTGAATTTGTGTATGAGTTCTAGCAATTTTTTGGTGGAGTCTTTCAGGTTTTCTACATCGAGTATCGTGTCATCTGCAAATAGTGAAAGTTTGACTTCTTCCTTCCTTGCTCATTTGGATGCCTTTTATTTCTTTTTGTTGTCTGATTGCTGAGGCTGACTTCCAGTGCTATGTTAAATAGTAATGGTAACAGTGGACATCTTTGTCTTGTTACTGATCATAGGGGGAAAGCTCTCAGTTTTTCCTCATTGAGGATAATATTACCTATGAGTCTTTCCTATATGGACTTTATGATGTTGAGGTATGTCCCACATACCCCTACTTTGTTGAGGGTTTCTGTCAAGAATGATGCTGTATTTTTGTAAACACTTTTCCAAAGAAGACATCCAGAAGGCTAATAAATACATGAAAAGATGCTCGACACCACTTATCATCAGGGAAATACAAATGAAAACCATCAGGAGATACCACCTCACACCTGTCAGAATGGCTACAATTAACAACACAAGAAAAAACAGGTGTCAGCGAGGATGTGGAGAAAGGGGATCTCTTTTGCACTGTTGGTGGGAATGTAAACTGGTGCAACCACTCTGGAGAACAGTATGGAAGTTCCTAAAAAAAACTAAAAATAGAACTACCTTATGATCCAGCAACTGCACTATTAGGTATTTACCCCAAAGATACAAAAATACAGATTGGAAGAGGTACATGCACCCCAATGTTTGCAGCAACAACAACATTATCAACAGTACCTATGGAGAGAGCCCAAATGTCCATAAACTAGTGAATGGATAAAGAAGATGTAATATGTATATACAATGGAATACTACTCAGCCATCAAAAAAAATGAATGAAATCTTGCCATTTTCAATGACTTGGATGGAGCTAGAATGTATTATCCTAAATGAAATAAGTCAATCAGAGAAAGACAAATACTATATGATTTCACTCATATGTGGGATTTAAGAAACAAAGCAAATGAATATATGAGAAGGTGGGGGAAGAGAAGAGAGGGAAACAAACCACAAGAGACTCTTAATGATAGCAAACAAACTATGGGCTGATGGAGGGAGGTGGTGGGGGGGATAGAGATGATCTAGATGAGTGATGGGTATTAAGGAGGACACTTGTTTTGATGAGCACTGGGTGTTGTGTGTAAGTGATATATCAGTCACTTCTACTCTTGAAATCAATATAACACTGCATGTTGGGTAACTAAAATTAAAAAAAAACAATAAATACATTCTTTAATACAACCAAAGTGACATTATGTCAAATAATTTACTTTATTTAAGTTATTGAAGCAACTGGAGTAAAATTGCTCATAATGTTTCCTTCTTATCCTTTTTTTTTTACTACTTATTCGTTTTTGAGAGATGGAGAGAGACATGAATCAGGGAGGGGCAGAGAGAGAGAGGGAGACACAGAATCTAAAGCAGGCTGTCAGCACAGAGCCTTATGTGGGGCTAGAACTCACAAGCCATGAGATCATGACCTGAACTGAAGTTGACACTTAACCGACTGAGGCCCCCAGGCCCCCCTGTTTCTTATCCTTTTAATGGCTGTGGGATCTGTAGTGATGCTTCTATTTCATTATTGGTGTGGTATATGTTTTCTCTTTTTTCTGGATGGGTTTAATTAGAGGTTTATCAATTTCATGGATTTTTTTTTCTCTGAAACAACCAGGTGTGGGATTCTTTTTCTTTTTTCCAAGTTTTGTATTTCATCGATTGATTCTTTTATGTTTACTATTCCATTCGGGGGGGGGGGGGGAGGGTAGTTTCTTTTTTTTTTTTTTTTTTCATTTCTAACATCTTAAGGTAGTAGTTCAGATTTTTTAAAACTGTATCCTGAAATTTTTAATACGTGTGTTTTATTTTTTTCCTTAGTTCTAAATATTCTTAGTTCCCTTGTCATTTCTTCTCTGACCCATGGTTCTCTAGAAGTATGTTGTTTAACTTTAAAATATTTGTTTTTTTTTTTTTTAACTATTTCACCATATCCTTGTCAACACTTGTCATTGTCTTCTATTTCATGTGAAGTACTACTTTATGGTGGGTTTGATTTGCATCTCCTGAAAGACTAATGAGGCTTAGTGTGTTTTCAGGTGTTTATTCCAATTCGTGTATTTTTTTTATTTTGCAGAAATGCCTATTCAAATCTTTTGTCCACTTTTAATTGAATTATGTGTTGCTCTGCTGTTGACTTGGACGTGTTCTTTGTATATTCTGGATGCAAGTCTCTTATCAGATATATGATTTGCAAGTATTTCCTTCCATTCTGTGGGTTATCTGTCACTTTCTTGCTTTTGCCCCTTGAAGCACAAAAATTTTTAATTTTGATGAAGTCCAATTTATCTGTTTTGTTCTTTTTTTCTCTTGTGTCTGTGTGTGTGTGTGTGTGTGTGTGTGTGTGTGTGTTTTCATATTGTATCTCAAAAACTATTACCTGACTCAAAGTTACAAAACTGGCTTATTTCTTTCTAAGAGTTTTACAATTTTAACTTACATTTAGGTCTTGAATACATTTTGAGTCCATTTTGGTGTTTAGTACCAGGAAAAGTTCCACCTTTACTCTCTTGCATGTAGACATCCCGCTGCTCCATTGATCATGCATCATTATGCAAGAAAAAAATTTCTCCTAATATGTAAATGAAAAGCTGTCTAATTTTGTGAAGTCATAAGACATTATCTACAGAATTCTGCTTACAGGTACTGAGTCAAAATGCCCTCAAACAGGTCAACTGATTTATCCAAGACCATCCATGCACTATATCTGGTCTCAGCTTATGCACCCGGGATCTGCACCAACCCTGATCCTCAACGTGGTGCCATTTGGAGATGGGACCTTTGGGAGACAATTAGGTCAGGAGAGTGGAGCCCTTGTGAATGGAATTAGTGTTCTTATAAAAAGACACAGCACAGATCTCGCTTCTTCTCTCTCTCTACCACGTGACGGCATAGCAAGGAGGCCCCACGTATAAATCAGGAAGAGAGTTCTCCCCCCGAATCCGACTATGTTAGCATCCTAGTCTCAGACTTTCAGCCTCCAGAATGATGACAAATAAATACTTGTTGTTTACACCACTCACTCTATGGTCATTTGTTATAGCAGCCTAAACTAAGAGCTGGCTACGTAAAATGGCTTTGCTTCTCCTGTAGACTTTATCCTTATCGGTAAAATGGGGTAGCCACATTTTCCCAGAGTTTGGAGAGGATTAAATGAGATGAAACAATCAAGCCCTGAGTACCCTGATGTGGTTGGTCAGTGGAGCATAACCCTGGCATGACCCACGGGTGGGGACCTTGCTCATGAGCCGGATGACAGACCTTCACTGAGTACTTAGCTTGGGGGTGGGGTGGGGAGGGGGCTCCTCCTTGAAGCATTCCCAGCCCCCCAGGGGCTCTGTAAAATCGGCAGGATCCCAGTCTTGGATGATAAAGCTTCAACCTTCCTAAGTCACACTCCCTGCCTCCTGAGGACATAGGCAAATAACCCTGACACGTGTCGTTTTAACCCTTCTTCTGCTCTTCCTGCCAGAGGGGCAGCCTGGTCAGTCTCACCAGGGGCCATCATCCATTCTGTAAGCTTTCTTTTGCTCCTCCATTCGGGCCTCCATCCAGCTCTGCCACGTGCAGACACAGCCCTCCGATCTGTCCCGACTCCCTTACTCCTGTGGCTGAGACCAGGCCTAAATCATTAGCCACGTAATCTACTGCAGTCGCCTCCTGGCTGGTGGCCTCGCTCCCAGGTCCTCCCCAGTTTCTAACCCCTTGTGATGCTTCCACTTGAGCAACCTTCCAAAAGTTTGTGTGAAGCGTGATCCCAGTGGCTTCTGCTCTCAGCAGTTTCTGCTCTCCGTTTCTACCACCGGAGATCATTATGAAGCCATCATTCTGAGAGACAGAAATGTGACAAGTCTGCCAGGAGCTCCCTTTTCCTTCCCGTCCAAACTCCGAGCTCCATGGTAGGTCCTCCAGGCCACTGGTGACCACCCCTGCTGATGCTGCAGCTCAACGCCTGTCACACCTCATGGAATTTCAGGCTTTCCCCCATACGTTTCCTGTTTTTGGAAAGACCTTCTCGGGACCCTAGAAGACTCCAATGCCCCCCTCATGTCCCTATGGCACATGAAGGACAAGAGAGCCCTCAATAGGTCCTCTAGCCCTCAACAGGTCCTTTCTAGCCGGTCAACTTCCTTATCAGACAGCAAACTTCTTGTGCATTACTGCTCACTGCAGCCTTAAACTTAGCACCCCTCTGTCAGTTAAGCGCCAACTCTTCTTAAATGTTTGTCAGTCGACAGGGGAACCTCAGTTTGGGAGCTGGCTGGGTAGTGGGCAGGTGTGCCCGCCGTGTCCAAAGAACCGGTGAGGGGGAAGGAAGGCGGCCAGCGGGACAGATCAAAGGGTCACCCGGGAGAAAGCTCCAACTGTGGGAGAGTCTCCAGCTGCAAGTTGTTTTACGCTATTGTTTGTTGAATTGGTCACCTTCTACTTTCCAGAAATCTCAGATAAGAGGCTGGAGGTTGGGTGGGGGACAGCACTGGGAGGAAAGCCGGGGGGATGGAAAAGCACGGCGTAGCTCCCAAGGTCTCTGAGGATAAAGGCTTTCCTGCTGGGTCACGTGGCCCACACCACACAAACCACACTTCCCCCCTGCCCCCCCCACACACACGCAGGCAGGCACCCTCGATTCCAGCATGCTCCTAGCCAGGTTACCCAACTTCTCCAAGCCTCATTTTCTTGACGAAAGTGGAGTGACCAGCAGAGAGCACAGCAAGCCCTCATCGAACAGCATTGTTGTTCTCTTTATTACATCACCTTCCTTCGAGGAGTCAAAGGCACCGATGCTCACGTGATGAGGCTGATTGTTTATTATGCGACAGTGGAAGCAGGTGGTTAATGTACGTGCACAGATATGCCCAGCTACTTGGTGTAACTGTGGAGAAAGGAACACCGAGACCACACCGAGGAAAGATCATTTGCGGGCACCTGCAGCAGTAAAAGCAGCGTCTCCTCCCTCTCCAGGGGGCTGCTGTTGTGATACGGTGTCCTTTTATCCGGGTCAGTGCAAAATCCAATGCCCATCGATCTCTTCATGACAGCCCTCGGGGGAAGGCAGGGGTCACTGCTACCCCACTGTCAAAGGCCGCAACTCTCCGTCTCCACCATTAGGGATTATACTTGGAGCTGTCAGTCGGAGAGTGAACACTTAAGAGGCTCTAAGAATAAGAAACAGTGCCATCGCAATGCCAAAAATGGTGTTCTATTTCCTCGTCAACATTCCCGTCATTGGATTAGCCAATTCAAAGGCAATTCCTGGCTGAAAGAGTGATTCTTGTCCTCACTTTGCAAATTGTAATCTATTTCACAGAAAAGCCTCCTTAAGGTAACTTGAGGAATTTCATCAAAAGAATTTTTTTAATTAAGTTATGCTGCAGAGGGAGAAAGAACACTCTACCCCCTCGAGACAATGGAAATAAAATTATTGCCCACATTTTCATTTTCCGATGGCACTTTGCTCTGTTATTTCATAGTTGTTTGAGATCAGAAAAATCGCCCTTACTTAAAATTTCAGGCAACTTCTTTGCCTCTACAAAAATCCAGGGATGGATTCAAAACAACTTAAAGATAGTTTTCTAATGGTTTGTTTGATTCAGCCGTCTATCAAAGAGATTATAATTTTTAATTAAGGGGCCACACGGTCTTTGCGTTAAAGTTTAAGGCTGGTCATTTTATTGCATCATATTACCTTAATAAATATAAGTATTGATTTATATTTCCTGGTTTATTGATTAATGAAATCACAAATGGTTACTTTCTAAAACACGAGACATAACATTATTTGAATGAATTCCTGCCAATAATCTACAAACTCTAATTGAATGACAACACAGAAGTCCTTGCCAGATTATGTCACGAGAAGGGAATAAAAGTATTAGTAGTTACTATTTGAAATCAAAAAATTTAACATTCTTGGCTATTATATGCTAATTAGGGAAGGCCAGGCTTTATAAAACAGTGACATTTGAAAGACAGGAAGGAACCTTGCAGGATGAGCAGGAGGGAAAAAGAATTTCAGACAAGGAAAGCCACGTGTAATCCCTTTAGAAACCTTATGAGATACAAATTATTATTCCCTCTGCAAAGAAAAATGGGTGCTCAGATATATTAAAATCTCCAAAGTTAAAATTTGAAACCATTATCCTGGAGCGTTGACATCCATCATGGGCATGTGTAATTCTAAAGTGTTGTTTTGCCATAATACAAAACTACTGCCCATTTCATTGATTTGAGGATATCACACTCATACACACACACACACACACACACACACACACATGCTTCACAAATGAAGTGTACCCAGAAAGGGGTTAGCCACCCGGATATAGTTGTGTCTGCATGGGTACATGTGTTTACTTGTATCTGTAGAAGCTAACAGATGCTTGGTTCTGTGATACGAATATTTGTGAAACTTTTAACCACTCTTTACCTTACATGTATTCAAGTGCTTAACTGCCTCTTGGAGAAAATATCATGCGTAGATAGAGCAGAAGATGCCGACACGGCTGGAGCTATTAATAAAAGGAATTTGTAAAGGAACAGCAAGTTAGCGATAAAAGAATTTACCTACAAATACCGACCTTCACCTTCTTGGTAAGTCTTTTATTTTGCAAACAAAAAAATAGTGTAGCGCTCAGTCACTTGCTTAAATATTTGTTTCTTGAGAGGAAATGCCTAAATCATTAGCTAGAGGAGGAATAGTTCGCTTCTCTTTGAGAAAAACAAAGCAACAGACCGTTGGTATGCTCCTGGAGTGAGGACTTGAGGAAGGCTGGTCTGAAAGCATAAGGTATGAAACTAGGCATGGCCATTCGGGGACACAGTCATCACAAAGGCTTTGACAAACACTGTATGAAGCATCACTTATTTTTGTTAGGTCTGTGGATTTTTTTCACAAGCGGATTTTGGCTGCCTGCAACAACCAGGCATTTTACATGGAATTCTGCCTGTTGTTCTGTTTTGTCTGGAAAAATCTTTCCTGTCCTTCTATTTTCCTTTCGGCTTATACCGAACATCTGTAGGAAGGGAAAAAAGCCAAGGTGTGCTGGTTCTCCTCTGTGAAGGATGTTTTAATTCCCTAAATTTTTTTTTTTTTTCAAAATCCAATCTGGGTCAAGATTTATCATCTGCATTTAGCATTTATACTTCTAAAGTCTGGGGGGTTCAGAGCAATGCATATATAAAAGAAAATACAACCGAAAATGACCTCACCGGTTTATTGTTGTTGTTAATATTTTTACAGTAATTTAAGGTGCCTGGATAGATTGACAGGAAGGTGCCGAGACTTCCCATGGACCCCCTGGCACCACACGTGCATAATCTTTCCCGTGATCAACCTCCCCCACCAGAATGATATTACGGTTGATGAATCTACAAGATGTCATTATCACCCAAAGTCCACAGCTTGTATTAGAATACACTCTCAGTGTTGTCCTGAGAGTTGTACCCATTACATGGGTTTTGGAAAAATGTATGATGCCACGTATCCATCATTATAGTATCGTGCACAAGAGTTTCGCTGCCTTAAAAATCCTCTGCTTGCCTCCTATGTATCCTCAACCTCCAGCAACCACCAATCTTTCCCTGGTTTCCATAATTGTGTCTTTTCCATAATGTCATATAGTTGGAATCATACGTTATGTAGCCGTTCTAGATTGGTTTTCTTCACTCAGCGATGTGCGTGCAAGGTTCCTCCATGGCTTGTCTCATTTATTTAAGTGTTGAGCAATATCCCATTCGTCTACTCACCTACGGAAGGACTTCTCGGTTGCTTCCGAGTTGGGGCAATTAGGAATAAGACTGCTACAAACATTTCTGTGCAGGTTTTTGTGTAGACATGAAATTTTCACCAGTTTGTTTTCAAAGGCGGGTTGTATCGTTATTCTGGGGCCAATCACATCAGGAGGGGACTTTTGCAAAGATAGGTGTTATTTTCAGTCCCTAAGAAGTGAGGGCATGCCGTGCCGTGTGGGGCCACGTGAGGAAGCATCAGAATCTGTCAGGAGGCAGAGAGAATGAGGGGAAAACATGGACAGAAGACTTTATTGTGGCTTTTATGGGGAAAAAAATAAGTGAGGCAAGGTAGGCTGGTTTGGATAACTTCACTGGGCTCTGGGGTAGAGGGACTATCTCTAGTTGTCTGGTATCTGGCCCTGGGATGATTAAGGAAGAATATTGCCTCCTCAAATGTAGGAGACAGACCGAGCAGGTGTTTGGAGCATGGGCTGTGCTCTGAATTGGTTAGTTTGCATATGAAAGGCACACTCCCAGGCAAATGTTTTGTTATCTGTAAGAATTACCTAGCCCTGGGAGGGGCAGTCTCTTCCCAATCAACAAGGTCCCATATGCCAGAACACAAGAATACAGAAAATAAGGACCTATGACACATAAATTAGCAGCAAATTAAATGAAAGGGTATTTGCTTTCTATTGCTCTAGCACAAATTACCATAGACTCAGGGACTTACAAGAGTCATCATTCCACATGGTCATGGTTAGGTGCTCAGGTGCAGAGCAGGTGGGTCCTCCGTTCAGAGTCTCAAGTGCTGTGTTCTCATATGAGGCTTGGGGTCCTCTTCCAAATCCACTGGTTGTTCACAGAACTTAGTTCTGTGGGGACTGAGGTCCCCATCTTCTTGCTGGTTGTTGGTGTAGGGTTGTTCTCAGCCCCCACAGGCCACCCTCGGGTGCTAGCTACATGGACCCCCCTCAACAGGACAGACAACTCAAACATGCATGATTGCTTTTTGCAGGCCAGCAAGAGCATGTCTTTCTTTGACTTCTGTCTCAGACCTTATAACACTAAGAACTCACCTGTGTAGACAAAGCCCACCCAAATGTATAGCCTTTTCATTAACTCAGCTGTTTAGGGACCATCATTACATCCGCAAAGATCCTTTTGGCCATGTATTGTCACACAATCACCGATTTGATATCCCCTCCTATCCACAGGTTTTACCCACACTCAGATTCAATGATGTGGGTCATTGTGGGCCATCTTAGAATTCTGCCTGCTACCTAAGAAAATTACTCCTTTGGAGGCAGAACTAAAAATGAGCCGTCAGAGATGTCCTCTTTTCCATTTGGGATCTATTCTGTATTTGAAATGGATTTGTCTACTGAAAATGAGGACCAAGTAATATATAGTCTCCCAGTAGAGAAATTGGACATTCCCTTTGAAGGGCCACCCAATTCCCATGATTCATCTTTGGGTCTAGCCTTAAGACCACCAAAGATCCAAACACCCCAGCGGGTTGGTGATGGCCCTCTAGAAAGTTTACCAATGGCTTTGGTACATCTGTATCTAAACAGCAGATTAAATGTTCTCCCTTAAGAGCGTTGGGTGCTGCTATGAGCTGAATGTTTGTGTCCCCCTCAAATTCATATGTTGAAACCTAGGACTCCAGTGTGATAGCATTGGGAGGTGGGAACTTTTGGGCAGTGATTAGGTCATGAGGTCCTTCTCTGCCATTTGAGACTTATAGACCAGGAAGCAGGCCCTCACCAGACACTGGATCTGCTGATGCCTTCCTCTTGGACTTCTAGCCTCCAGAACAGTAAGAAATAATATTTGCTGTTTAAGCCACACAGGCTACGGTATTCTGCTACAGTAGCCTGAGCTGACTAAGATAGGTGTGAAGGGTGGACTTAAAGGGACAGACATTGGATGGTGCGTGGAAGATGTGATCTGAGCAAGGTGGTTGTTTTCCCTCTCTGGGGTTCCCAAACATGCATTCTCAAAATCCCTAAATTATCCAAGCTCTGGGATAATTTGATGGTCAATCACCAGGGTGACTGCTGTTAAGAATACCTTGGAGGTGGTAAAAAAGGAAATAAGGAAGGAATTGGCGGGGGCTGGGGGGTGCAGTCTTTGTGTGTCCACATTTGTTGTATAGGAGATTTAGAATTTTACTCTTTCTCAGCTTTGCTTCCAGCCTTGCTGTGACTGTTGTATTCAAAACATGGCACGCTATTGTCGACCATTTCTGAAACCTATGAAGAACACTGGATGAGCTAGAGAAAAGCTGTGTTTACTTCCTAGGCATGTCTGAAAGGCATTGTTCCCCTCCCCCCATCCTTGAGCCAATATGAGAGGCCAGTTCATGACAAATCTTAGATAACTAGGGAATTAGGTCAATGCTGGGTCCAATCCAGAGGGCTAGGAGGCTTGAATTCGATTTCAAAAGTTTTTAGTGGTTCTGGAGTTATCAGACTAAACCAGTGGTTCTCAATAAGGGATAATTTTGCCCCCAAGGGGACATTTGGCATTGTCTGGAGAGGGGTGCCACAACTAAGGAGGCACTCCTGGCATTCGGGGCAAAAGTCAGAGTGCTTCTAACATCGTACAGTGCATGGGATGGCCCTAGAGAGCAAGAATTATCTAGTCCAAAATGTCAATAGTGCCAAGTTTGGGAAGCCTGGGGGTAAACCAAACCACTGGGCCTTCCCAACACTGTGTTACTCTCACTAAGGCAAAGCATGTCCCATGATACAAGAACATGGGGAGGCTGAGTTTCCAGAGTCGTGGACATTGCTGTCCTTCCTCACACCCTTTCCCCAAGGAGGAAAAAATGTTCCGTGCTCCCCAGTGTTGGCTGCCTAGAGGTCTGCCTGGTAGGAAGCTCAAGACCCTCTACCTAGAACCCAGGCTGCCATAGGAGCTCCAGGCAGGACACAGACAAGGCTGAGCAGGGGATGCCGTTGCTACTGTCACCCTGGGTCTCTTGACCTCTCAGGGCAGGTGGGAAAGAAGCAGCAGTCCAGAAGTTGAACTGATTATTATCTTTTTCAGGACTGCATTTCCTGTCTCTTGGCAAGTCCCCCATAAAGGAGGTACGTGTTCCTAATTTGTCCTTTTGGGGGAAAAAAGACAGATCAGTCAAATGAATGGATAGAAGGGATTCTATGAAAGGAAAGAAAATGTACTTCTAGCTTATGACAGAAGCAAGTCAACGCAGGAAGCCTAAACTTGAACCCAACATGGCTTACAAACGCTATTCTGTGCAGTTATGTTAGGCAAGTTCCAGGAAAAAAAGAAAAAGAAAAGAAATAGATAATATTTAACATTTTTCAGGGGAGGGGTAGGGAGGTTGTAGACAGTGAAATCACAGATCCTGAGTATTTGTATTCGTGTACATCCCTGGGTAGGGGAAAGGCTCCTAGCTGTGTGACCTTGGGTGTGGTGTAGCGGCTTGTGTGATTCCTTATCAGCTGTGTGCCTCGACATGTTGCATAACCTTTCTGTGTGTCAATTTCCTTGTCTGTCAATCGGAGATAATGATAGTATCTATGCGTGGGGTCATTGGAGAATGAAGTAAAGAAATATTTATAAGGTGCTTAGAACAGAGCCTGGCCTCTAGTTGGTGCTATGTCAACGTCTGGGTTGTTTTTGTTTTTGTTTTTGTTTTCAGCTGTAACACCCTGTGAGTCAATGATCCCTATCTGTTGCTCTACAATACTATGTCATAAAAATTCTGGCCCCAAGTGTTGACCTAGAGGCAGTGCCTCGTTCAGAACCAGAAGACGCTATGCTGATACATTCCCTTTGCTGCGCTTTCTAAGCAGCCCACACCTATAAAGGTTTTCATCAACAAGGATGAAACACAGAGGCCTTTGATTAGGCTGAACTTTGCCAGAAATTCAATTCATTGGACTCTGGTCCAGCAGCTGCATTTTGGATGAGATATTTCTTCAACGCTTTCACAGTTCCCAATAGATGGCGTGTCACTTTCTTGAGTTTCTGCTTCTTCCTGTTGTTTCTATTGGGTGTAGATTCATGCTCTTGCTTTATTTGGGGGAGGGCTGGTGCTAGAGAAGGTTCTAGAAGGAGTGTGGAGACAGTGATAACCAAAGCCCCATTTAGCCCTGGGGAGACGGAAGCCTGGGGCGGTGAGGCATTTGTCCAAGGACTGGCCGGCCTGGGGTGGTGAGTGCAAGGCCCTCCACTCACAGGCCAGCTAAACTCTGGACCACACAGAAATTACAGGCTGATGGTGACCAGCCATTGTGCCTGCCCCCTTCTTGGAGAGAAGAAAGTAGCCCCATGGCAATTGCTGAAGATGCTGTGGGCAGTGGGAAGAAATCACAAACACAATTGCTTTCCCACCCATCTCATTCTGCAGGAAAGATGCCTGCTGGGACTGAGGACTGTCAGCTTTCACCTTCCCCACCACATGGATCTGGGTTCTGATCTGTCTCCCTTAAAAATACTTGGTGCCTTCCCCCTTTCTTCTATGTCTCATGGTCTCATAGCCTCCTCTGCTGGTGGGAGGTGACGGGAGTTCTTCCAACAAAGATGATGTATGTCCAGTTTCCACCTGTTGTCCTGGCACAGTTATTAACAACACCCCTTTACTCTCAAAAGTGCCCCAGTTTGGAGGATGTTAAATGATTCATCGTTCGCTTAGCATCTCCTGAAGTTCTGCAGCTGGGAAGCGTACTCATGTATCTTGGAGAATGGACTTTGGGGATGTCAGGTGTGGCCACGGGTGGGGCACGCTGACCTGGATGTCCCTACCTGAGTAAAGTCGCAGACAGAGCCTGTCTCTGCTCAGAATGCCCCATGAGAGCCTAACTGTGGAACAGCACCCGACACCCCCGACCTTCTTTCCCCACCCAGCACCAATCCACCGGTGTAGCCAGAGGTGGGCACACACAAGGCATGGCCAGTGGGTTTCCCCAGGACAGGATGGAAGGCAGGGCTGGGCACCGGGTATCATTCAGAATATCATGACGAAAATTCCATGAGAAAAGGAAAAGGATGTGAGCTCTGCCTCCAGGCAGATGTGGTGGGGGTTGGGGGGGGGACCTGATAGATCCCTGTGGTGTTTGGGGGAAGACTAAGGATGAGGTTTATGTATCATGATTTGCAGATTCAACAGCTCAGCACCTTAGTGGATTTACTGCGAGGCAGCCTGTATTAACATCACTGCACCATTAATATCCTTGCATGGCTCCAACTGGGCTCTAAATCTTTGAGATGTTGGTGGGGCTTCAGGGGGTCCCTACATAGAAGCAGCACAAACCAGCTCCTGGAGCAGCCAGCTTCCTGTCCAGCAAGAGAGGGGCTTACATGGGCATTAGAATGGTCTCTACCCAAATGGGTCATCAGATTGCATGCGTGTGGAACAAACACTTCCTCCCAAATGCCCACTCCTATTAAGTCCTTTCCTGGGGCTGATGAGACTCCGTGGGATGAGAAGCTTTAAGCCCATGTTACCTTTCGGATTCGCATCAACCTGTCTGAATGGTGGGAAATGTCCACAAAAACATTCGGTAGGACGGACAGACATGAGGAAAGGCAGGGTTTGAGACAGAAATGGCCAGGGAGGAGTGAGGAGTCAGGCAAGCTTCTCCAAAGCCAGGGCCAAGCCCTAAGAACTGGAAACAAATGCACTTGTGGGGATGAGCACTGGGTGTTGTACGGAAACCAGTCGGACAACAAATTATATTATAAAAATAAATACATAAATAAATTTTTTAAAAAAGAACTGGAAACAAATGATTTTTCCCCAGCTAGATATAATGTAGCCCTGTCCTCAGTTGTTAGTAATTAAGGGGTATTTTGGTTACAGTCCTACCTCTACCTTCTTCCCCAGCCAGACGCAAGCTCCATGGGGAGCAGGGACCCTGTCTTCTTTATCACACAATGTCCCTCACCTAGTTAAGGGCCTGGTACCTGGTAGGCAGTGATGAGCACCTTGGGATGGCTGGGTGGGCCCTACATGGGGGCAGGAACTGACAACTTTCACCTGCCTCCCTGGCCAGGTGTGTGGGCCCCAGTGGAGTGGCTGTGGGGGGCAAAGTCAGAGGGCCAGTGTCCCACTGGGTGCAGAGCACAAAGGGAACGTCTGGGGCCACGACAGCACGCTGGGCTGAGGAGAGGGTGAGTTCCACACCACCAGTCCCAGATGGCCGAGGGATCGGTGCGGGCTGGGGTAGGAACTGCCCTTTGGGGAACTGTCAACCATTTGTGCGACCAGATCGTCTAGCTGCAGGTGACAACTAGCACTGAGCAAGAGTTTTAGAATGGTTGGCTCTGAAAAGGATGAGGTTCCCTTTAGTAGCAGTGTGACGCGAGATGTGATAATCATATAATATATAGTGTTGTTAATGTAATGTGTAATGTGTGCTACTGTGACATATTATCCGTGAATATGTCATGTAATCATGTGATGTGTTATTAACATAATATTAATGTGTATAAATGTAATGTAATGTGCTAACCACGCAAGGTGGAGGGTGTTAGTACGATACGCGACATGCATCACTGAGATACACAACGGGTATTAGTAAAATGGGTAATGGGCTATTAATGGAATGCAAAACGTACTAATAATGTTATACGTAATGTGTTAATGTACGATGTAATGTGTATTAACAGAATGTGTACCGTGGGTTGATGTAATATTGTGCGTTGATGTAACATGCAATGCGTATCAACGTGATGTGTAACCTATAAATAACGGAATGTATAACATGTTAATGCAATATGGAAAGGGTAATAGTCTACTCTGTAACGCGTATTGGTGTGATATGCAGTGTGGTTATTAACAGGATGGTAATTGACAGGGTGGGTAATGGAAGTCGGATGTAGTTAGAATGAGCGGGAGGACATGGCATATCCCAGTGGGGACAAAGTGACACCTACAAGGTCTCAGGGAAAGGCCTGGACTTTCCATAGCCAAGGGAAAGTCCACAGGAACAGAAATGGGAGCCAACCACACACACATGCACACACATACGCACGCGCACGCACACACACACACACACACACACACACACACTGTATTTTCAAGGAACAACAACTTGTCACATACTTTTTTCTCTCTTTGATAAAAACTATTTTTCAAGGTTTTCGAAATAATCAATACTTTAAAAACCCTTTCAAAAGACTAGAATTTCCAGTTGTCTTCTAAAAGAGAGGGAGGACATAGACGGATGATGGATAGATAGATGATAGATAGATAGATAGATAGATAGATAGATAGATAGATAATAAGATAGGTTGATTGATAGATTGATAGAAAGATGATAGATAGATAGATAGATAGATAGATAGATGATAGATTGATAGGCAGATGATGGATAGGTAGATGATGGATAGATTGATTGATAGATGATAGAGATGGTTAGATCAATAGATTGATAGATGGACAGATAGATAGATGATAGACAGATAGATACCCTATTTATGTGTCTGTGACATATATGTGTCCTGTGATTCCTCTTTGGTAGGTTCTCAATGTCAGCACTCCTGACATTTTGGGGCAGGTGGCTCTCTGCTGTGGGGGCGTTCTGTGCACTGTAAGGTGTTTAGCAGCATCGCTGGCCTCCGCCTCCTAGATGCCACTCGTGCCCCAACAGCTGAGACCAACAAAAGTGTCTCTAAACAGTGCCACGTATCCCTTGTCAACTGCAAAGTCAGGACCAGCTGAGAACCCCTGCTCTGCATTCTCAGGGAGAGCAGAGTGACACGTTTAGGGGCACAGATTCCAGAACTGGATGACATCCTCGTTCAGGAAGTTCAGGTGACTTCTTGTCCCTGTGGAGCAGCTCGGGACCTTGGGCAAATGAACCCTTCTGTGCTTCGATGTCCTCGTCTGTGAAACGGGGATGATGATACAGCAGCTCCAACACCATGCCCTTGCTCTGAGCACTACGTGGGTTAAAAATGTGTAAAACATGTGCTACAGACCCTGGCACAAAGTCAGAGCTCAGCTCTTGTGATTCTAAATCCCCAAGGAAACAGAACGGAGAGGAGAGGCGAGTGTGTGCTGTGCCCATAAACAACCAAGAATAAGGAACAAGAGAACGCGAAGATCCGGGCATGTGCTTTGATTCTTGGCCAGAAAGCCCTCGCATCTGCAGTCTGCTAGAGTTCATGTGAAATGACATCTTCCTTGAATTAGAACAGGATTTATGGAAAACACCAGTATTTCAGTAACGAGAGAGTGCCTAGCAGACAACAGAGGTACAGCGCTTGGCAAATAGCTGGTTCTGTTTATGTCACGTCTTTTGATCATTTTTTTATAATTACTGGCGTGGCATTTATTGCAAGGTCTGTCTTTACCCAGACACCCCCCCCCACCCCCTCTGGCCAAGGGTCTCCATCACCCCCTCCCCTGATAACTGCTGGCAGAGTCGGACATTGAGAAGGGCCATACTCAGCCACGGGATGGCTTCTCCACTTCATTTTCAGTGGAAAATTGGAGAAGTCTGATAAGATAAGAATGTGGGTTCCGTTTCAAGGTCACGGCTCTCTTTTAAGTGCTGCAATCTCGTGACTTTGCGAGGGGAAAGCCAGCATTTGGTGGATCCTGAGCGATAAGGAAAGTATTCCCAAGCCTTTGAGGTGGCCGGACAGTCACAGAATCCAGGTTTCCGTGAGATGTTCTCAGAGGTCCCCTTGGTGCGGAAGTGACTTCTCTGGCTCCACCGGCATCCGAACGTGAAGGGAAGAGAGGGGCGCTGTGCCTGCCTTGCCTCTGGGGATGGTGAGTGGCAGAAGCCTAAAGGATTGCCTTCCTACATGGAGCTTTTACTTTTCATCGGGTACAAAATTACAACACTCATCATTATCATTAGAGATGAGTAAGCAGGCTGTTGCAGGCTGTGTGTGTGTGTGTGTGTGTGTGTGTGTGTGTGCGTGTGCACATATGATTTAAAAAAAAAAAAAATCCAAGTTCCCCAATTAGGGTTAAGCAGCTTGACTTTTCCTCGAATATACAATTCCTAGGAAGAATGAGAAACTCATTGAAGGTCAATATCACCATCTGGGCTCTGAAGGACTTGGCGAACAAAAGATAAAGAGCGCTGGTCTTTAATATAGTCGATCGCTTTGGTGCGTAGGTGAAAATTAATGACCAGGGTCCAAAATGTCTAATTGCTGGTAAATCTGTTGATGATCAACTTTGAGACTTCTGCGGCTCCTTTCTTTCTATTTATCACCATTTGTCATATTCCGCTTCCCATGTTTTTGGAAAGGTGACCAGATGGAGAGCAGGCCGCAGCCATCAGGCAGGTGAGAAACAGATGGTCCAGGAGGGAGAGAAACCAGAAAGCCCGCGGGCGAGGAGCCTGCCTGGTCCAGGCGCCAGCACCCAGGTGGCTCCAGAGGACTGTCCCGCTGCTGGCGGGAGCTCCACTTTGTCCCTGTCACATTATCAAGGACGGGGCACGTGTCACCTATAGCTAGGGAGAAGTGTGCCAGGGCCTTCAGAAAAGGGGGCGCTGCGAGGTAGGACGGGACTTCTGGGAGAGCTTCCAGCTGAATAAAGGGGAACACGGCCATCCTGGTCAGACCTTTGAACCCTTTGCGTGCCCTTTCCATCTTGTCTACCTATGGTCTTGGGTCTGTTCTGAAGTGTTTATTTTTTTTAAGAGAGAGAGAGAAAAAACACAAGTGGGGGAGGGGCAGAGAGACAGGGAGACACAGAATCCGAGGCAGGATCCAGGCTCCGAGCTGCCAGCACAGAGCCCGATGCGGGGCTTGAACCCAGAAACCAGAAGATCACGACCTGAGCCGAAGTTGGACGCTCACCTGACTGAGCCACCCAGGCGCCCCTGTCTTTTGTCCATTCTAGAAAGAGAAACAGCGTTCTCTGTATCCCCACCTCTTTCCCAAGTGCCCTGATGGTCAATTCAGAGGCACCTGCCCAGTCCTAGCAAGGCAGACGTCAACGGTGTTCGTCACCTCTCTCAGTACCGGAAGCCCATCGAGATCACTCCTCCCAAGGAGAGCTCGCGGGCGTAGCAGGCTGCATCTTGCCTCGCTCTCGGTGGGTCCCCGGCAAAGTTTTCTGGATTTGACATCATTACTTACCGACATCCCATCGGGAAGAATTGACTGATGAAACTGGGACATTGTCTCCCAGGAAGAGTATTCCTGAAACGCAAAACTGAAACTCCACGTCTCCTGCGCTGCCCTGTTTCCCTCTCTCTTTATCGAGGGGCCGGATGCTCAGTGAGCTTGCATGTGGCGGCTCAGACACAGTCCCCTCTACCGCGGTAAGTTACGTGTTTTTCTTGGGGTCATTTGCTTCCTGAGGGTGGGGCAAGAGGTGCTTTCACATCTCCAGTGACCGCGGGGTGGCAGGACTGGGGGCTTGGAGAGCACTGCTGGGGATGAGGCAAGGGACCAGGGACGAGGGAGGGCAGTCAGAGCAGCAGCCCGAGGACAGGAGGGGAGAGAGGATGAGGTGGACGGTGGGGGCAGGAGAGGCGGCCGTGGGGTCACAGCGGCTTGTTCCCCACGCTTCCTATCTGCAGGGACAGCTTTGGACTCTGAAAGCCTCTGTGCAAACGCCAGCTCCGTCCTTTTGAATTGTGGGCTCTTTGGCGAGGGAGTCTCCTAAACCTCAGGTTTGGGCGCAGGGCACTCCCAGGACCAGAGAAGATCACAGCAGCCGTGGCCACAGTGTCATTACTGCTATGTGTGAACCGGGCGACCCTGGGCGGCAAGAAACGGAAGCCGGCTAATCCCAGCTGGCTAATACCGATGATCCCCTTGTCCTTAGAAACAAATCGACTTTGAAGAATTCGAGGGGCAACATTCTCCGCTTTAGGTTTCTGTCTCATTGACAGTTGGTACCTCGTGGCCAGAGCGGGACCACGAACCTGTTCTAGGAGGATAGATCTTGGAACCATGAAGTAAAAAAGGGGTGGGGAGGAGGAGGAGGAGAGAGGAGATTAAGACAAAGAAGAAGGAAAAAACAAGAAGAAGGAAAAAACAAGACGAAGGAAAGTCGCTACGGCCGTCCATCTGGGGTCAATGGCTCTGCCTCCAGATTCACTCAGCTTGCAGACGGCTGTGCCGAGATGCCCCAAGGAGGCCGGTCGTTCCATGGAGAGCCAGAGAAGAGTCAGATGGCCGCCTGCCTCAGATCCGCTCCCTGCTGCTCATCTGGGGAGAGCGGGCAGAGAGGCCAGAGCAGATGTGTGAGCACTGAGCACTGAGCCCGATGAGCCAGCACAGGCCCGGGGCCAGGTGAGGGCCCGTCTCTTCCAGTGCGTGCCCTGCAAGACGCTGGTCCCTCGGGGAGCTCCTCGGGGAAAGATTCTGCACAGCTGTGTTTGGGAAACGAGTCCCACTGGTGCTTCTTAGCACATTAAAGGCCCTGGGAAGTCCTGAGGTTAAAAGAGATCAGCTCAGGTCATGATCTCGCGGTTGGCGAGTTCGAGCCCCGTGTCGGGCTCTGTGCTGACCGCTCAGAGCCTGGAACCTGCTTCAGAGTCTGTGTCTCCCTCTCTCTCTGCCCCCTTACAGCCCACACGCTGTCTCTTTCTCTCTCTGTGTCTCTCAAAAATAAATGAACACTAAAAAGAGAGAGAGAGTGATACAGAGGAGGACGGTCTCAGTGCCCCTGCGGGACAGGGATTCCCTAGTCACAGTTGGGGAAACCACTGGCTGGACAATGCAGAAAGAGAGCTGGCGTATTCTACTTTAGAGTGTACAAGTTTCCACCTTTTAACAGGTGAAAGTCTTCCTTCCCGTCCTAGGGAGGAGGCTTTATGACCTTCGGAGGTCCCGTTTTACAAATAAAGAGACTGAAGTTCAGAGGTAAGTGAAGTTCGAGTTTAAGCAGCTTGTCAAGCTCTCCAGTGAGTCGGAAAGCCCAGCGAAGGGCTCCGTCTTCTACCCCTTTGGGCTGTTAGAAGAACACGCACAGGTGGATGCAACGTGCCGTTAATGCGTCTGTCCCCAAGGGGTCCTTCTGTTCCCTTGTTCCTTTGTCCAAGGCTCACCGCTCTTGGATGTTAGCAGACAGGGCCCGGCTCTGAGCCTGCAGACGCTGTACAAGGGGATCCAGCTTCACAATGAGAAATGCCTCGCGGGTCTCGGCTGAGTCTCACTCAATCGGCCTCCCCAGAGTTATCACTGAGCAAAGATAACGTGTGTAAACGCGGACTTTGGAGTGGTGCGTGTGAGAGTCACTCAAGAAACGCATTTTTTCTCTTGTTCAATTACATACGCCATGTATTTCAAGCACCGGGTCCGATCTCCCCACGCTGATCTTGGCGCAAGTGACCCGCGCGGATTGAGCTGACACCAGGACGAAGCCCAGGTGAGAATATGCTGGATGGACTGTCTCAGCCTCTACCACAATCCCATCAGGAAGGTTTGGCAATTCTCTGCGTCGTAGATGGGAGAACTCAGGCTGCGGGGATGTTAGCGTTTGCCCAAGACGACACAGTTATGAATCAGAATTTGATCCCGGCCCGCCTGATTTCTGCCTCCGCTTTTCACACCCCACCATGCAGTCAGTCAGCCCACAAGGACTGGAAAAGCCATTCGGGGAGGCGGGAGCCCAGAGCAAAATGAAAACGCAGGACCCCTCGTCCAAAAGGATTTAAGAATTTCAAGGTGGTGACGGCAGAGCGTTGAACCAAGCGCAAGGCCCTTCCGAATGTGGAGTCCTCGTACAATTGTGCAGGTTGCACACTGACGAAGCCTGCCCTGCATCCTATCAAATCCTACACCTCAGATAAGTTATTTTCCTTACGAGGGCAGTGAATTCGTTGTAAGGAGAGCCTCACCCTGATGGCGCATCACAGAAGGCAGGTTCTTCAGCGTTCATTCACAATTTTGTCAAATCTGTGACTGATTTCTTCTCAATAAGAAATAAAGTTGAGCACCTGGTAGGCACAGGAAGAGAAACTTTCTCAAGGGGCTCCTGGGTGGCTCAGTCAGGTAAGCATCCGACTCTCGATTCTGGCTCAGGTCATGATCTCACAGTCGTGAGATCGAGCCCCGGGTCAGGCTCCACGCTAAGTGTGGAGCCTGCTTGGGATTCTCTCTGCCCCTCCCTCTCAGTCCCTCCCAAAATAAAGAAAGAAACTTTAAAAAGTGACTTTTCTTTCTCCCACACACAGAGAATACTGTCTCTTTCCATTGGAGCATAAATACCAAAAAAAAAAAAAGGGACAAAGTCAAAGAGGCTGATTTTTTTAGGTGTGCAGCATTTACAAGAGCAATCTAGGAAAACTTTCTTCAAAAGACGTCTAAAGGGTAACCACCTTCCCCGGCAGAAATATTCCGTGCTTTTCTGTATCGGCCATTTCCAAACTTTGCTCCAAAAAATTACATTAGTTAAATGGGACTTATCACAAGGCAACGGACTGAGCCTGTGAAATTCAACCCTTTCTTTTCCGTGTCATTGGTGCCCCCTAGTGGCCGAGAGGATTTTCCCTCACCCACGAGGTGGACGGTCCCCGAAACAGATCCCATCTACTAACTCTGACCCTTAAATTCGGGTTTTCCAGTTGTGCCCCTGAGTACTCGTGAGAACGCCGGGGACTGAGGACTGAGTTCGGGGGTGGAAGACACTTTGCTGGCCTGTGGACACACTACGCGTGAAGCGTTTCCCGCCAACTGGTCTCATTAAATCCTTCAAATCAGCAAGCGGTCTGAAGTCACTCTACTGGTGATTGGCAAAGCCAGGGTTCGAAGGAGGGTTGGCCTGACTCCCAGGCTTCTACAGTGTAGAAGAGCCGGAAGGGAGGGGATGGGACGGGCCTGCTGCCATTAGTAAGAGAAGCTGTACCACCTGGGGCTCTGCAGGTAACTTTCGGCCAAATCCATCTGCAATGCAGGGTGTTCCCCCCTTTGCCGAAGGCTCCTGACGCTTTTTCCGACCCCCTCCTGAAATGTGCTGCAGCCTGCACCAGAGAAGCTGTGAATGGTGAACCCTCAGGACTCAGTTTCCCCTGAAGCGAATATTCTCGGCAGGATTTTGTTTTCGGCGCCTGCTAACTTGACATGGTTATTTTCCCCTCCTAGGAAAGACAAAACCACCCAGGGGGAGCTTTTCTCCCCCTCTTTTCCTTCCCACACCACTGGTAACATACAATGAGTTATTTCTCCAATCCTACAGGAACCCCTTTGGAGGTTTATGTCTGTATGGAAACGGATTTTCACCATGAAACATATGCTCAGTCTTTCCCGTGGATGCTGGAGGCCACATGTTATCGGACTTGAACTGTTGCATTGTAATTGGAACACATTGGGAATCTGGTAAAACACTTCACTCAATCCATCAGGAGAGAAGGGGTTGGGACCAAGGTGTTTCACTCAATAATGTGCAAACTGGAGAATAAGTACCATGAGAGCCTTAAACAATCGGAAGAAAGTCCAAAGCTAAATGGCCCGTGTAAAACCCTGGGGCTTGTTTGAAAGTCTTCGTAAATCTACCTCAATGAGTAAATTTAGTTTCAGAGGGAAAATGCTAGAAAGTGAGCCAGTGTCCCAGTATTTTGATGAGCCAGGGATATTGAGGCAGAGGACGTCTGGGTACTTGCTGGGCTGGATTCCGCCTCGAAAGATGCCAAGGAAAGCTGGCTAAACCTCTCTGCTCCAAGATGGGTGGAAGTCACGGACGCCGAGGACACGCAGCTGCTACCTTCCCGAGTCCCAGAGCAGCCACAGGATAGAGTCCTGCCTCGGGAAGCTACAGTGAAATCACAGACATGCATGGAACTGTTACTCCTTTCAACAACAGAAGACGTAGCTTTGCTGTGGGTGGAATTGTCTCCAGAAAGATGCTGGTTTCTCAACAGAGACCAAACCCCAAACCAAATTCCATACCTGGTCCTAAGCCACAGATAGAACCAGCATGAAGGACAAGTAACGAGAAATCATTACATCGACAGTAATGACAAATCAAAAGGACCCACCGCAACCACCCGTGGATACGTTAGCTGGAACCCAAACTCAAAACTCTGTCGTTTCTAAATCACCGGACAGGGAATAAAATTGCAGCATTAAAACGTTCCTAGAACGGAGCAGGCAGCGGTGTGAGCTCATGTGGAACAAGTGCTCAGCACACAGAAGCTCAGAATATGTTGCCCTAAAGATCCCCAAGTTTGGTAAGACATCATCAGGGCACAGTAGCTGAATACCCACAAGAATCGGAACTGCCATTCATTACAGGGACCAACCCTTCCCTTGAAGCCAACAGAATTAGCCTTGCAGAGCTCCGTGTGCTGGGATTTACAGACTCCAGCTTGCTTTGGTGCTTTCAAACAAGATGTGCGTATATGTGCTCATCGTCCGTATGGGATTCTCCAACCTCCCCCTGAAGCAGTTTTTATTTCTGTCCGCTGAGTGTGCATTGTAGGTTCTCTGGATGGCCACCCACCATCGCGCCAAAATAAGTTTCCAGGAAACCTCATCCTCCAAGAAGCCTAAAGAATGATGACTGTTTCACAACACAAAATGCCGCAGGATGAGGGAGTCACTGTCCACTACGGGCACACCTCGAAAATCTTGTGGCTCTGTTCCAGACCATCCCAGTAAAGTGAATATTGCAAGAAAATGAGTCCAAGGAATATTTTGGTTTCCCAGTGCATAAAAAGTTACATTCACATCATGCTGTAGTCTATTTGGTGTGCAATGGCATTATGTCTACAAAAATGCACACAGGTTAATTAAAAATATATTTTATTGCTAAGAAATGCTAACCATCATCTGAGCTTTCGGTGATTTGTAATCTTTTTGCTGGTGGAGGGTCCTTGCCCTGATGTTGATGGCTGCTGACCAATCAGGGCAGTGGTACCTGAAGGTGGGGGTGGGCATGGCTACTTCTTAAAATAAGACAATGACAGTTGCCACAGGGATTGACTCTTCCTTTCATGAATGATTGCTTTGTATGCAGCACGTGATGCTGTTTGATAGCATTTTACCTGCAGAAGAACTTCTTTGAATATTGGAGTCAATCCTCTCAAACCCGGCTGCTGCTTTATCAACTAAGTTTATCTAATATTCTATTCTTTAAAATTTTTTAATGTTTATTTATTTTTGACAGAGAGAGAGAGAGAGAGAGAGAGAGAGAGAGAAAGCATGAGCAGGGGAGGGGCAGAGAGAGAGGGAGACACAGAATCCAAAGTAGGTTCCAGGCTCTGAGCTGTCAGCACAGAGCCTTACATGGGGCTCAAACTCGTGAACCATGAGATCATGACCTGAGTCAAAGTTGGGCGTTCAATTTGACTGAGCCACCCAGGTGCCCCAGTTTCTGTAATATTCTAAATCCTTTGCTGTCATTTCAACAAGCTTCACAACATCTTCACCAGGAGCAGATGCCATCTCAAGAAACCACTTCCTAGCTCATCCATAAGAAGCGACTCCTCATCTGGTCAAGTTTTATCATGAGACGACAGCAACTGAGTTCCATCTTCAGGTTCCATTTCTAATTCTGGTTCTCTTGCTATTTTCACCACATCTGCAGTTACTGCCTCCACTGACGTCTTGAACCCCGCAAGGTCATCCACGAGGGATGGAATCAGCTTCTTCCAATTCCTGTGAATGGGGATATTTCGAGGTCTTCCCAAGAATCACAACTGTTTGTAATGGCGCCTAGAATGGTGAATCCTTTCCAGAAGGTTTTCAACTTACTTTGCCCAGATCCATTGGAGGAATCACTCTGATAGCTACTGCTTTATGAAATGTATTATATGAAACATATTACTTTCTTTTTTAAAAATGTTTATTTATTTATTTATTTATTTATTTATTTATTTTGAGAGAGAGAGAGAGACAGAGAGAGAGTGAGCAAGCAGGGGAGGGGCAGAGAGAGAAGGAGACAGAATCCCAAGGAAGCTCCACACCATCAGCATGGAGCCCCACATGGGGCTCAAACTCAGGAATCATGAGATCATGATCTAGGCTGAATGGATATTGTATCCGCTGACATGAAAACATTCGTCTTGCTACATAGCTCCATCAGAACTCTTGGGTGACCAGGTGTATTGACAATGAGCAGTAGGTCTCAACAGTGGGTTTAAGATATTCAGTAAACCACGTTGCAAACCCAGGAGCTGTCGTCTAGGCTTTGCTGTCCCTTTATAGAGCACAGGAAGAGTAGATTGAACATAACTTCTAAGAGTCCCAGGATTTGGGGGTGGTCTGTGTGCATTGGCTTCCACTTAAAGTCACCAGTTGCATTAGGCCCTCGCGAGATAGTCAGCCCGTCTTTTGAGGCTTTGAGGCCAGACACTGACTTCTCCTCTTCAGCTATGGAAGTCTTAGGCGGTTCTTCGAGTAGAATTTTTTGGTCTACACTAAAAATCTGTTGTTTAATGTAACCACCTTTATAAATGATCTCAACTAGATCTCCAGGATACCTTGCTGGGGCTTCTACAATAGCACTCGCTGCTGCTTCACCTTGCACTTGTCTGCCACGGAGATGGTTCCTTCCTTTAAACTTCATGAGCCATCTTCTGCAACCTGCAAACTTTTCTTCTACAGCCTCCTCACCTCTCTCAGCCATCACAGAAGTGAAGAGAGTTAGGGCCTTGCTCCGGCTTACTTTGTGGCTTAGAGGAATGTTATGGCTGGCTTGATCTTCTGTCCAGATCACCAAAGCTTTCTCCATGTCAGCAGTAAGGCTGTTTTGCTCTCTTATCATTTGTGTGTTCACTGCAATCGCACTCTTATTTCCCTCAAGAACCTTTCCTGTGCATTCACAAGTTGGATAACTGGGGCAAGAGGCTTAGCTTTCATTCTGTCTCAGTTGCCGAGACGTTTTCCTCACTAAGCGGAATCATTTCCAGCTCTTGATTAAGAAGTGAGAGACATGTGACCCTTCCTTTCGCTTGATCACTCTGAGGCCATTGTAGGGTTCCTAACTGGTGCATTTCCACGATTTGTGCATTTCAGAAAATAGGGGGCCCAAGGTGAGGGTGGGAGACAAGGGAACGGTGATCAGAGAGCAGTCAGAACACACACAACCTTTGTCAATGAAGTTCGCCATCTCCTACGGACACAGTTTGTGGCACCCCAAAACAATTCCAGGAGTAACATCAAAGATCACTGCTCACCATAACAAATGCAATAAAAATGAAAAAGTTAGAAATATTTCAAGAATTGCCAAAATATGACACAGACACACAAAGTGAGCAAATGCTTTGAAAAAACAGCACGAATAGACTTGTGCAACCCAGGGTTGCCACAAACCTTCAATTTGTTAAAAAAAAAAAAAAAGCAATATGTACAATAAAGCAAAGTACAATAAAACGAGATAAACTTTTACCTTACAAAAAACAAGAAGGGACAAGCATCAGTGACTTTCTCATTGAGTCCTTCAAAGTGCTGCACACTTTCCTCTCTCTAAAGTCGCTGCTTGTTCACTAACTCACACAGAGCGATGTCTCTGCGTGAAATGGGCTGATGAATCTGGAGCACGAGTCTGTTGGAGGTTCCCAGGATGGTAGGAAATGGAGTCAAAGGGTTCTATACCACACTAGTGAAGATTCACCAGAGAATGTTGCTGGTACAGCGACGCGATCTACGAAGCTCAGACAGGAATGTGTGAGCCATTCCTTTACGGTGGCCTTAAGTCTCAGCTTCAACCTTCTCAATCCTAGAGGCATTTCCCATCCCCATCACCCCAACAAAATGTCCCAGTTCTTTCCAGAGAACATAGAGCAGAAGAGTTTCTGGAAACTCAGAAGGGAGATTCTCACTATGTAGCTGCAACAATTATTAAGTTCTTGAAGTTCTTAAGTTCTGTGTTGGTGGGCAGTTTGGCCAATGCTCTCTTTGTTTAAATAAGATCATGCAAATCAGATGCAGAAATTTTAAGCCTTTGGAAATGTCTAGCATGCACGAGAGATGTCTGTGCAGTGAGGCACTATAAGAATTTTTATGGACAGCAGCTTTGCAATTAAGTGTGTGTTCACTAAATATGGAAGCAGATGAGAACTAACAATAAAAATTATCTCACAGGAATTGCCACGACACAAATTGAGTGGATCATACTGGGCCGGTGCTTTAGATTTTGGTATGGGCATCTTTATCATTCCAGAACTTCCTTGATCTCCAAGGTAGGTCTGAAGAAACAAAAATATTGCTTTGGATCAGATGATTTATGGATCCCCTGATATGGGCAAAATATGTCGTTAGAACACCCCATTCTATGAGTGTCTACTCTATGAGTATCTACCACTCATTAATTGGATTTTTATGGTCCACTAGGTGAAAGCCAAGATTCTCACTCAGGTCCCCCAACTGAAGCCCCTCTGCCGTAGCCATCCCAATTCTCTTGATATTTCCAACATGCTTTGCTGACTACGTGCTCTGCACTGTTTTTATTAAGCCATATTTCCCCTTCCCTAAAGAATACTCTCCCCTGCCAACTCTCCACAAATTCATTTCTTAACTTTCTTTAAGATCAGATAGAAAGGAGGCTTCATAAAGTATTCCTCTGTCTTCCCCGTCATAATTTTACAATTCATTATTTATTTACTGCCTCCAGAACTTATAGCAATAATTTATAAAATAAAATATTGACCTTGTTTACATTTTATTAGAAATTGCTCTTCAATGTTGACATATGTGTGTATTTTAACTATCTAGTACCTTCTTTGGGGACAAAGTCTGGGTCTTCCTTTAAAAATATCTGTGTCTGGTATAATCTGGAATCGGAATAGAGATTCCTATCAGGTTGGACGTGACCTGCCAATCAATTTGAGTCTTGAATGCTCCACTCTCACACCGCCTTCCACAATCATGCCTCCTTCTCAACAACACACAAACAGGCTTTAAAATCTCCTCTCTTAAAAAAAAACCCTTCCTAGACTCTACATCATCTCCAGTTGCTGGTCTATACCTCTGCTATCATTATGCTACATCGCAACCACTCTGAGGAGTTGCGTGAGTTCACTCTTTGTTTCCTCACTGCAAGTGCTCCCTCCAAATTACTCCATTTGGGATTTTAGAAACTATACCTCCAACTTCCATCTCAGCAAGTCCAGTGTTGAATTCTCCTACTGTAGATCGTTAAAACTCTTCTTGGGATGGGATGCAATAATCACGGCCTCGTCTTTCACCTGACGTTCAGAGGACCACACTCTCTGGTTTCCTCGCCATTTTAGTTTCACTGGCGAGTACCCTCTCTTCTTCCTGACATCTGAGCGCTCATAGTCTTGACTACATGATTCAGGCTGTCCCTTTGAGCCTCCATAAGGTTCTAATTTCAATCCTCTTAATCCTAGAAGTGACTCTCAATGGCCCCAATATCCCAGTTTTCCTAAGAACACGTAGGTCTTTGTTCCTGGAACTCACCTCCATCTACACTTATTCGCTAGGTGACATTTTCTAGTTGCATACCTTTAATTACCATCTATATGTTGACGGCTCCCCCATTTAAATTTCCACCTTCAACCTTTGCCCCAAATGCTAGACTTGAATACGCAACCACCTACTTGAAACCTCCAACTTGGATGTGTCTGCGTACACAGGCAAACTCATGACAAAACAACCTGAAGATGTTTCATTATGTCCCCTTTAGCTTACAAGGTTCTATTTGTCCCCCTCTTTCCTGTGCTGCTTCTTGGCAAGCAAAAAAGCTGAAAGGCTGGGAACTTTATCTGCCAGGCTCATCTGCCTTTCAGTTTCTGGTTGCAGCTGTGTTCTGCTAATAAAGAGCCCTGGTGGGAAATTTTGAAGGTGGAAGAGAACTAGAATATGTTTTTCTTCCCCACGCACCAACAGTAGATATGAAAGCTTTAGCAGACATAAGTTTTTGCAGTAGCTTCTGGGTGGCCCCTGGCGATAACTCCTCTCAGTGCTGTGGGGCAGCTGGAGCCATCACCACCAATTTCCTGTACTTTCCTAATCTCTGGATGGAAGCAAAAACCTCTACATTCACTGTATCGGTGGTGGTGGCAGAACTGAATATCACTGGGCCCCTCCCCTAACTTGTGTTTCCTCAGCTCCTCCAATGCTTTTGTAAGCACTCAATTGCCTCTATTGAAGCTCTTTCTGCTTAAAATACCTAGAGTGATTTCATTTTCCCTGTGTGAATGCTCACTGACAGGGGTCGCCACCTTCTCAGTTAGTAACACCAACATTTACCCACTTGCAAAGAACAAAAATTTAGGAGTCATCCTTGACTCTGTGTTTTTCTCTTTACATCCTGCATTCAATCCAGCAAAAAGTCAGCCTGGATAGTCCTCCAAAATATAGGCTGAATCCCACTCCCTCACACCCAGAGGATTCTCATCTCAAGTATAAGATCCAAATCTCTTACTTTGTCCTACAGAGTCCTGAAACCCTAACCCTTGCCCACCTCAACCATCTCCTTGCTCCAGCTATAACTCTCTTAACTGCTTTTTAGTGAACATGCCAAGTTAATCCACACCCAGTGTGTATTTAGTATTTCCTGTGCCTAGATTCCTTTAACCGTATAACTTCCTGTGGCTTGTTCTTCCATTTCACTTAAGTCTGTTCAAAAACTCCCTCCTCGGATAAGACTTTCCAAACTACCCATCTAAAATAGCCCCTCAACCACCCCCTCTCTGCTCCTTTACCCTGTTTATTCTTCTTCCAAATACCTGTCACTATCTGAAATTATATTATTTATTTATAAGATTTCTTTGGGACTATCTATGTCCTCACTAGAATGTTTTCTTCAAGACAGTTTGGTCAGCTAGCTCACCACTGTACCCATTGCTTAGATTTGTACGTAGCAAATGGTAGGCACTCTGTAAAAAAGTGGTTGAAGGCATAATTGGATGGCCTTGCTCCTCTATTCAGAGAACTTGAGCTTCTCAAGAGGCACACAGTTAGCTGATTTTCTCAGGATATTCTCTCCCTTCACTAACCACCATCACAAGACCCTGGTGACGTCAAAGGGAAACTTCCACAATTGCAAAGTTATAGAGGACGCAGATCACTTTCCTGATATATACCCAAATTCTTAATAGGGATTCAGTTGAAAATAAAGAAAATCTGTTTTAAATGTTCCTGAGAAACATTTTCTCTGTGCATGCATTTTAAAAGTTATTTACAATAGCACAGAGCATCAATATTTCGCATCTTTAAATCGAAAGACATGGCCCACATTGACCTGGCAGGAGTCAACCCAACCTAATGGACCAACCCTTGACAAGCAAATACATATCATGTGTCAAAACCAGTGCTTTCTTGCTATATGTGTGAAGTGATGGGCAGTGGGAAGTCAATGAAGAACAGAGAGCAATGGAAAAATACAAGTTAAGAAATAAAATGATCTAAAGGCCAATGAAACTTATTTGGCTGCGAATTTCCTGCCTTGGCAGAATTATTTCTGAGAAGCCAAAATTAGCAGGGGAGATTTGAAAGGCATTAAGCAAGAAGTTCAGAATGAAAATGCAAGAGGCATGACTTCCCAGAGCTAGTAAATAATGGTATATTTGCATTTTTAACTCTTCACCACCGCCACCAAGGGTGTAATTGCTTCCATAGAAAAGCTCTTTGATATGAGCCAAAGATGCTAAGCGGTGTCTATTTACATGGATACTGATGATCTCATAGCTCAGGGCTATAACAATTGGAGGAGCTGTATCATGTTATCTCTGCTAAACAAGGCAGAGAAGATGTTTCCCCGCAGAAAGCATTGTTGAAAAAACTCCTTTGCCTTGAACAAAGAAGCAAAGTGAAGTTGCCCACATACTATATAACATTAATTAAATATTATATACATAAGCATATATAAATAAAGAATATTAATAACTGTGGAAGTTATTAATTCTGAGCTCCAAGCATTTTATTTCTCCCTCTCTAGGCACATCGTTAATTTTTTTTCCTGCTTCCTTAAGGCTCTACTTAACGACTTAAGAAGTTCCAACAACTCCTAAGCATAAATGATGTATTCATCACTGCAGTATAGCCGTCTAAGTGCCAGATACCCTGCTATGCATTTTACACATATTAACTCATTAATTCTCACAATAACCATAAGAGGTAGGTATTTTATCCTGTCCCCTTTACAGATGAGGAAACTGAGGCCCAGAGTAGCTAAGTAGTTTTCCCATGGTCAAAATCCACCAAGTGGCAGAGGTTGGATTTGAACCTGTGGAGTCTGGCCTCAGCACCTATGCTCTCAGTCACACAAATGATGAGAAGGCATTTTGCTTGTGTCAGGAAGCAAGGTGAAGTCATCTGTCTGGGGAGAAGCATCTTTATACGCAACAGTTAGTGACTCAACCCAGGGTCCATAAGTCCATAGCAGCTTTTTATCTTAGAGTTAACAGGCTTTGTATTAAAGTCTTATTTTATGAATGGAACTGTATTTGTCAGTCTCTCTGACTCTCTCAGAGAAAGAAAGAAAGGCAGAAAGCTAGAAAGAGAGAAATGGAGGGAGAGAGGGAGGAAGAGAGGAAGTGAGGGAGGGTGGAAGGAAGGAAGGAAGGAAGGAAGGAAGGAAGGAAGGAAGGAGAGAGAGAGGATGTATTATAAGGAATTGCCTCACACAGTTATGGAGGCTGACAAGTCCAAAGATGTAGTGTGGAGACACTGGGGAGCCAATCATGCAGTTAAAATCCAAAAGCAGTGTTCTGTAGAATTTTCTCTTGCTCAGAAATGCTGGTCTTCTTGTTCTATTCAGGCCCTCAGCTGATTGGATGAGGCCCACCCACATTCAGGAGGGTCAGTCTGCTTTACCCAAGTTCATCAATGGAAATGTTAATCCCGTCCAAAAAAGACTTCCAAGCTGACATATAAAATGGACCACCACAGAAAGATAGGACCTAGAGGGGTTGAGTCAAGAGTTCGAGGTTACATGACAAAGCCAATATCAGAGCTCAGGTCCCCTGGATTCCCAGGCGGCATGACCATAACACCACACTGCCTCCCAGTGAAGCCATGAGAAGCATGTGCCACCCTCGAGGGAAGCGGTAAGGAGCGAGCGAAGGTGCCCTGCTCTTCAGCATTGCTTGTCCAATGGCCAGGGCACAGGGGAGCTTCATTTCCTTCCTGCCAATTCTTTCATAGTTGATGCTTCAAATAAAAGCTTTTATAAATAGTAACGGTCTGCTATTTACTGTTTTAAAAAACGGAAACACAGGAAGCACAAAACATGGCTTAAAATTAGGTAAGGCATATGATTTTTTCCAAGCTGTAGCACTTTTGTTTAAGAGGGCTGAAGCCTGACCTCCTCAATTTAGAAAGACTAGATCTAGCCCACAATAAGGAGTAGGAGACAGACTGCATCTGGGCTCATCTGAAAATTGCATTTTAATTGCTTCTTTTATCTTAGAAGCTCCCTGGCTTCTTCCTAAATGATTCTTCTTGTCTCCCTGCCACATGCCACATTTTGTGACATGACTGAAGCAGGCGTCAACCATTGTGCTGGTGTCATACTGGCCACCAACTCAGATGCTCAGAAACATAGCCATCTTGCTCAAGGTTAAAGGTACTGTTTCACCACCTATACATGCAAGAAATGCACAGGGACATGCGCTGGACGGGAAAAGCCTCAGGGTACCGACTCCACGTAGAGATGATGTAACCAGGAATTCCGAGAATTGGAAGGTTCGAGAGGTTTATCCAAAGTCAACCATTTTTTTTCCCTTAAGATCCCCATGGCCACGTTCTTTGCGTGCCAATAACTACTGAATGCAGCACTTTCTAGGTGCAAATACTGCTGAGCACTTTCTAAGTATGATTACCTTTTCTCCAATATCCCTGAGGCCAGTGTGACTATACCCAGTTTACAGATGTGGCAACTGAGGTGCAAAGAGAGTAAGTTACTAGCCTAGTGTCACCCCGGTAGCACGTGGGGTACTGGCAAGGGATCCTCTCACTGTTCAGACTAGGGGTTAGCGAATGTTTCCTGTAAAGGGCCAGCTAGTAAATATTTCAGACTCTGCGGGCCACACATTCTCTGTTACAACTTCTCAGCTCTGCTCTCGTAGCAAGAAAGCCATAGAAAACACGTGAATGAATGAGCATGGATGTGTTCCAGTAAGTCTCTTACGGACACTCGTGAGGCACGCAAAACCAGCAGCTGCCTGGATCTGGCTGTAGTTTGCCAACCCCCCACGGAGACCATCATAGGTTCTGGCTTGACAAGAAGTGCAGAATCAACCTAGGCATTGAGGGCGAAATATGTTGTTTCTACCAGCCAATCACAAAGCTGTAATTATCAAGAAACAGATTAGAAAGGATGACCTTATCTCCACTTAAAAGTGGGTTTAAGTGCCAGAGAATGGGCAGCTGAGATGTGGGGGTGTGTATGTGGAGCAAAGCGAGTTTGATTTTGGGTCTAAAGTTCTACTCACAGATGTCTGTGCTGGGAAGAGAAGGCAGAGGGGCGGGGTGGGAAATGGCAGCACCATTCAACAAGCAAGCGTGAGATGATGCCTTGGGGGCAGTAAATATTCTTTCTGGTTTTTCTCTTTCTTTCTCATTCCAGAAAGACCAAGACCAGAATGTCTACCAATGTCACCTCGCCAGAGACACTGAAAGAACTCAAGAGGGGATGTAGGTGCCTATGGGTAGGCGGCAGCCAGCTCTTGTTTCCAGGCAAAGGAGTCTACTCAGCCTTTGGGTCTCAAAGGCCTAGGCTCCCAAGGAACAGTTGAGGTGCCACCATAGGAAAGAGGGGCCGGGGGAGACCTATTATCCCAGGGGGCTGAGCACAAAAGGCTGAGACCCGCAAGGTCAAATCATGGTGTCCCATTAGCAGAGCCTAGCTCTGAGGGACACCATCCTCCCTGGAAGATGCACAATGGTCTGGTCAGAGGCTGCCCCGCAGAGCCTTTCAGGGGGATGGGACCATGCGTAAGCCCAAGGTATGCAACTGCTGGCCCCAGTTCAAGCCCATCTCTGTGTGTGGAGTTTGATTAAGCTTGGTTCATTTGGGCCGCATCAACCCCCCTCCCCCCGGGTTCCTGGGCAATTTGAGGAGGACACAACCTCAAGGGGGGGATATTGGACTTTCAGACAAGATGGCCCCCAAAGGGTGACTCCATTTTCAGTCGGGAAAGAAAATGAAAGAGATGGGAAGCATTTGCACCCGAGCTTTGGGAAGCCTTCGCTGGGCTATCTGAGGACTAAGTGAGATCCCGAAATGAAGTGACATCCTTCCTTATGAAGCCTGACATGTCCTGGGAACGAAAACCTGTTCACCTCCATGCCCAAGTCACCTGGACATTAAGGAAGACGGAGCCTCAAAAAGGCTGTGCGGATTCACTCCATGAGTCTCAGGGTTTCCAAGGCTGGTCCCGGTTTATTGGGTGTCCTGCTGGGCCAGACCTTGGCAGCTGGGTGGCAAATCTGTCCAGACTGCTTGCACCTCCCCTCTTTGTCCTCTGCTTCTCAGTGCTAGCCTTCAGCACCCCTTCTTGGATCACTGGACTCCTCTCCTCCTCCTAACTCCTTAGGCCAGGACGCTCAGATTCCCAGCTGGGATAAGAGGGCACTTGGAAGTCCAGCTCAGGGACTAGTTACCCAAGAGTCGGTGGACGGGGTGGGGCACCAGTGGAGTGAGACCCCGGATCTGGGGCCTGAGGAACCGTGTCTGTGCCGTGTGCTGCAGGGGAGAGGTGACACCCCATCCTGCAAACACTGCCCTCCCTTGCCTTGTTGACGCATCCGGAGGGCTAAGGAGAAGGGGCTGGTGCAGGGAGGTCTGTCTCATTGACACTAATTCTGGGTATTGACAATAGGAAACCAACAATGTGAGAGAAGAAAATCAAAAGTAATATCCATTTGAAACTGTTTTGAAACTTCTGATCATCTCTGCCTCCTTACCAAGAAGCACAGTCATGATTACTTACAGTCACTAAGTGTCACAACTGCTTCTGTTTGCCGTGTCACGTGTTCTCAGGACAACATCTCAAGACATACAGTCGCAGCTCTGATGAATGACGGGTCCAAAATTGGACCGAAGAACGTATCTGGCCTCCAAGCTCCAAGTCTCTACGAGCTGCACACACATTTTGCATTATCTCTAGATGATCATGCTTGAAGAATTGAAGGTCGTCTCTTAACAGAGGAGAGGACACTGCTCCCAAGAGGTGGCTCTGCAAGACCAGGAAGCAGCTCCGGGATCTCTTGTCCGCCTGGATCTCCCAGGTCCCTGTATTAGTGTTTCTTTGTATTCTGACGCTTTTCCTCCTGGGGCCTTGCCAACCTGGAGGCACCGTCCCTCACAGGGCTGGCCTATTGCTGGCGATAGCAAATGATTCACCCGCAAGCATACTTTCCCTGCATAAGCCAATCAATACGGAGCCCATCCCCAACCACCCACTTTACTGGGCTCTCACACTCCAGGCCACTGTCCCCCTGCTCTTATCCCCCTGGGGTCAAGAATCAAACGACCAGAGACAGCCCCTACCCCCCCAGAGCCCACCAGAGTTATTCAACCTAGCCCATCCTCTGCCTGTTTACTCTGCTTGATGTGCTCCTTCCTCTGGAAACCACAATAAAGGCCTCTTGCCCGGGTCCTTTCCCTGTCTCTCTGCCTCCTGGGCATCCCCGCTGCTTCCCATATAGCCCCGCACGGGGTGGCCTGGCCTCTGCTCTTGGGAACTGTGAGTGACACACGGTGATTTCGATGGCGGCCGTCTGATCTGTCGGCTTCACCGTACTTGAAAAATAGTAAAACCTGCATTTTAAAATAGTCGTGTCCCCGACAAGCTCTGCAGATACTCATGCTCCTGAAAAAGATGAAAATGACCCAGACCTTCATGCCCCAAGTATTTTCTAGCCCAAACGTGTAAGGAAATGGCCTGGAGGGGGAGACACACGGGCTTCAGCGTCAGAACCTGGGGGCTTGAGTTTGTCTTCTGTTCTTTCCTCTGTGGAGCTGGGTGGTTACGGCATCTTCCAGTTTCCCAATCTGCAACAAGGAGGCTCAACTGGGTTTCAGCTAAGAAACCTGAAAACGATACATCAAAAGTCGTGTCACGCAATCGACACTCAAAACCCTTTTCGTGGCTGGCAACATTATTCTTCCTCAATAATTGGTTACCCGCACTTTTTTTTTAACCAGCAGCCCAAATCTTATCTGAATGAAGACAGTCATTTTTCCCTTTTCCTCAACTAGTCTCTTAAACATTTGATTTGCATTTGGTCATTAGAAAGCGTATAGACCTGTTTAATCATTCAGGGTTCAAAACCTATTACCGCTTGAGTAGAAACTAGAGTGAGGCTCTGTTTCCCCGACTCGAAAGATAGGGCATCCAAGAACCCGTCTGCGGACAGACCCCAGTTTGAGAAACACAACATTAGAAATTAAACTCTGGGGGCACCTGGGTGGCTTAGTGGGTTGAGCATCCGACTTTAGCTCAGGTCATGATCTCAGTTTGTGAGTTCGAGTCCCCCATCAGGATGTCTGCAGTCAGCACGGAGCCTGTCTTTAGATCTTCCGTCCCCTCCTCTCTCTCTGTCCTCCCCTGAACTCTCTGTCTCTCAAAAATAACTAAACATTAAAAAACTTAAACTCTGTCCATAGCATTGATTGCTTTATGCTGACAGGATCATAAACCCAACAAATGGGGGCCAAACACAAGCAGAGCCCTGAAATATCACAGTAATGCAGGAAGTTATTGCCCAAATAATCTCTGTTATAACATAAATATATAGAGGTAGATGGAGTTTAAAGGAAACCACAAGAAAAAATAAACCTTCTCAAAGAGGGATCCCCAGGGATAGCTATAAAATAGCTTGAAAGTAATTCGGATCATCTTGTAGATTCCAAAAACCCCAAGGTGAAGCCTCTGCAAATAGACCGTTTTCTTCTGGACGCACAACTTTTATTAAAGTCAGCTCTCTGGACTAAAGGACGTATCCGGTCTCCAAATTGTAAACCTCGAGTCTCTGGCATGACAAGTGACTACATCAGTATGGAGAAAGGATTTGCTCGTCCCCACGGACGCCACCAACCTCAGCTTCTCGGACGCGTGACCTGTGCGCTCGCACAGGGCCTGTGCTCAACGGCCTCCGTGCTTGATTTCATTCTCTGCTGTCCCGAAAGTCTTACACTTTTTGAACAATGTGCCTGTGTTTTCATTTTGCGTTGGGCCCCTCAAATTATGTAACCAGTCCTAGACACCCTCATTTTCTGTCCAGGGGAGGAAGGGTACCACCCAGGCCGATAGCTGCCCTGGCAGGCTGCCTTGGGGATTGCGCAGTACCTTCACCCCGACGGGAGGCCGGCTTTGCGGAAAACCTCCTTCTGCTGGAATCATAATGAGCAAATTTAAATCATTAAAAATTTAGCGGCTACCGGCTTAGAAAAGATGAAGCATCCTAATTCAATTGAAAATACCAGAACAAAAGGAAAATGAAAAGCTTGCAATTTTTTTTCAAACCCTACCCAGCTGGCTGTTCTCTCTTGTTTATCTTGGCATCTGATTCTTTATTTGGTAGCAAATTAATCTGGGTAGTGATCCCTATCGTAAGTCTTCTCAATGGTTGAAAGGGCTGATTTTATTACAAGAGGCTAATTCTTTGATGCCTGCAGCCTGTTGGAGGATATGGGGCTGGCAGAGCGAGGACTTCCTGTTCTTTACAAGGTCAGGGGTCCAGAGAACTAATGTCTTGTGTTAAACGAACAACAAAGGTGATTCCAGCCCCCCAAACCTTTCTCTCTGTCTTTGGCATGGGAAATAGCCAGCTGGATCACTCTGGTTACCATTAATGAGGCAGGGAACAGAGGCAGAGAGCAACTTTGTCCTCTGTGCCTCACCATCTCTTTTTAGGGTCCCCGTTCCCTTGTTGCGAGATGCCCCTAATCCCCAGGTCCTCATTTCCTTGGATAACGCTGTTGGGTCTCTGGTGCTTTCTTCCTAGGTGGGGTGCCTGGCTGCGTTTCCCAACCTCCCTCTTGCCAAGCCCCGCATCCTGTAACCTCAGGACTCTAACCTCAAACACTACTGCCTGGAAAACATTAGGCAACTGATGATGTTGCGTGATGGTCAAGGAATGATTGCATTTCACAAAACGGGGGTTGGGGGTGGGTACCTCCCGGATACGTAATCCACAGGGACTGCTCCCCATGTGGGCATTTGAGGACATGATGAGGACAGGATCTGGGAGTGAGAGGGGCTGAGAGAAAGGCTGTCAAGATTTACTTTAAAAAATAACATATTTTGTTTAAATGTTTGAAAATGTATGTCAATGGCAGGGGGCGGGGCGGGGGAAGATGGTTTCTTTCTCTGAGGCTGTGTCACATCTCCTTGCACGAATTTTGCTAGCCATTGAGAGAAACTGGAGGGTTTCCAGGGGCGTGGCCTGGCCTCCCAAAGACGCATCTCACTGACATTGGCATATTTGAGCCGCCGGTTTCTTATCTGAAATAAAACTAAGAAAATTAAAACGCTTTAGTAAGCTAGGCCATCAGAAACACCAAAGAATAAAGGTTATTCCCAAGCACGTATTTAAAGACGATCAGCAACAAACTAGAGTTTGGACAGTCCAGACCAACTGTGAGAGACTTTGAAATAGTTGGAAGGTTGGCTGAGCATCCTGGCCGATGCGCCCCTTTGGGCTGTCCCCACCTTTCACTGTCCTTGGGCTCCCTTAAGGCTCCTTAAGTGACAGACGGTGTCTGTAATGCAGTTGATTTCGCCCATAAAACTCAAATGAATTGTGTCCAATGGAAATGCAGTTAGTCTTTGCTCTGGAAATGTTAACCCATTTTGCATTTATTTGTAAATTCATGTCAGGGTTTCTGATTTCCCCCGCACACGCGCGTGTGTGCATGCGTGTGTGTGTGTGTGTGTGTTTGTGTGTGTGTGTGTGTTGAATTCTTGTTTGAACTGATGGTGGCATTTTAGTGGTTCCCTCCTTAGTTAATAAGTTAAATCTTTAACACATGTTCATTTTTAAATTCTATGAGAATCATTATTTTATCCTTAAAAAAACAGCAACTCTCTTGTAACCAGATTCCTACTCAGTAATCTGAGACGGTCTTGACAAAGGCACCATTTCTCTTAAAGCTGGTGTTGGATTGTTCAAACTTATCCGGAACATCCGTCCTTGAAGTTCAAAGTCCTTCCAAAGGAGACGTTCCTCGCCAGATCTGTCAGTGGCCAAAGACCCTTTGTTTCTTCATCTGCAGGCGAGGGGTGAGAGTGTCACAGCACTTTTTTTTTTATGTGTTTGCTTATTTTACGTTTGCCTGTATTTTTGTTTTTGGGAGATACCCTGTATTGGATGAGAAAACCATCATCTGTTTTTAGTTTACTTCTAGTTTTTATGAGGAATAATATTGAATTTTATTGCCTTTTCAGCATTTGTCGAAGTGGTAATATGGTGTTTCTACACGACTTTTTTAATATAGTGAGTTGCACTAACAGATTTTTTGGGTGTCAAGGCAAACCTCATTCCCGGTCACAACTGATTTTTTAATATTCAGTGCGCTAATGGTTTATTTAGGATTTTTCACATATGTTTATAAGGAGATACTAATCTGTTGTGGGTTTTTTTTTTTTTTTTTTGCATCTGTGAAGCTATAATATCTATGTTATACTATGTTATAGTACTATGTTATACCCCACAGAATGAGTTGAGGACTTTCCATTTTTTTTAGGCTTAGAATACGTTTGTATATAAAATTTTACCAATTAGTGGTTTATTCAGATCTTCTTCTTCCTAAGTCAATTTTGGCAAATTATAACTGCTAGAAAATTATCTAAGAGTCACAGTTATTGGCATCGTGTTCCCTAGTGATGTTAAAATTGACTATACAGGGGTACCTGGGTGGCTCTGTCCATTGAATGTCTGACTTTGGCTCAGGTCATGATCTCACGGTTTGTGGGTTCAAGCCCTGAGGTGGGCTCTGTGCTGACAGGTCAGAGCCTGGAGCCTGCTTGGGATTCTGTGTCTCCAACCCTCTCTGCCCCTCCCCCTCTCACACTCTGTCTCTCTCTCTCAAAAATAAACATTAAAATTTTTTTAATATTGACTATATTCCATGCTTGTATATTCTTTTTCATTGTTAATATTGTTTCTTTATGTCGTCTCTATTTTCTTTTCTAGGATAATCTCACTCGGATTTTGTCTCTCTTTTTTTATATAAATTTTTAAATATTTATTCATTTTTGAGAGACAAAGAGACAGAGCGTGATCAGGGGAGGGACAGAGAGAGAGGGAGACACAGAATCTGAAGCAGGTTCCAGGCTCTGACCTGTCAGCACAGAGCCCAACGCAGGGCTTGAACCCACAAGCCGTGTGGTCATGACCTGAGCCTAAGTCAGATGCTCAACCAACTCCCCAGGGGCCACAGAGCTTGTCTCTTTTTTAACCTTTTCAGAAAAACAGCTTTCAGTTCTTTTGTCTTCTTTATTTGTATTTGTCTCCTTTCATTAATCTGATGTTGTCTCTTGTCTCTTGTTCATGATACAGAATATAAGAGGACAGCTCTGTGCTCCGTAAAATGTTTTCTACTCAAAGAACTTCATCTTGCAAACATGAAACAAGCTCACAGTCAACAAGTATTTCCAACAAGGATTCATTCTATTTTGGTTGATATTCAAGTACAGTTTGATGGAAATTATACATTCAGCCAGTGATGGTTTCACCAGAGCATGGATTACATTGGAAATGTCACTGGTAACAAGATAAACAGTAAATGCGAGTAGGTACTAGATGAAACCATGAACATATATTCATTCTGACAATGTAAACACTCATTTTCCAAATTCATTTATTCAACATTCATACCAGAAGTCTTTATGGAGTACTATCAGGACAATGGTGGCTCACTGGTAAATAATACCAAGGTAGGGCGCCCGGTGGCTCAGTCGGTTAAGTGTCCGACTTCGGCTCAGGCCATGATCTCACGGTTGGTGAGTTCGAGCCCCGTGTCGGGCCCTGTGCTGACAGCTCAGAGCCTACAGCCTGCTTCGGATTCTGTGTCTCCCTCTCTCTTTCCCTCCCCCTCTCGTGCTCTGTCTCTCAAATATGAAATTTAAAATAATAATAATAATACCAAGGAGTCCCTGCCCTCCTCAAGACTACATTGTGGTAAAAGAAAGAGATAATAAAAAAAAAAAGAAGAAGAAAGAAAGAAACTAAAAAATGTGTCATGCAATTTCAGAATCAAAGGACAGGGGATAAGTTGGTTTACATTCTCTCCTGATGTTGACGGATATCTAGTAATGAATTTACTTTTATAAGTTGTGTGGACTTTGTAAGCCACATCTAGGCAGAATCAATGAATATAGTGATGGGGAAGACAGTTGAAATTATTATAAAGTTTTATGAATTTTTGTAGACTAGGTTAACTGTATAAAACCGATAGACTTCACTTGATCGTAGGACAAGAAAACAAAATGTTAGGGAAAAATCTGTTCTATCATGGCCAACAAGACTGATAAGGGAATTTCAGCCCCTGCCTGAAGACTTCCCTTCCAGATTCTTGTTCCCACCCTGCTTGCTTCAGGTGCCAAATTAGTACTGTTGGGAAAATAAGTTAAGTTCTGCACCATAAGACGGCCAACAGGATTAAACAAGCTCTAGTTGGTTCCCAGCTTAGAGACTCCTCTTCTGGGTTCTCCCTGCCCTGTTTGCCACGTGTGTGAAAGCCGCCACGAATGCAGAAGATGATGCTATACATTACCCTTCCCACCTGCAGTCGGGCTCAGATCTCTGGAGAATGATCTCCTCTGAGCCCACCGGTGTAAAATTAACCTCCTTCCTTCCAAGATCTCCGAGTGCTGCTTGGTTCTTCTGCCGGGTGATCCAGACCAGTTTCCATAACAAAAAGAGCAGACCACTTTATCTACTTTGTGAAAGAAGTTGAGAGTTTCAGCTAAACACTGAAGATCTTAAAAGGTTGAATTCACCAAGAGCACTATAAGTCGAGTACTGCCTAATCCCTCTGCTTATATCTTTGTTCAGAGGCCTCCGCAGAAAAGCATTATTTTTAGGCTGCAGTGGATTCTGCTATAGTTAGGCCCCAGCCCATGTTTACTAGGTACGGCCTGGGTTTATCCACCTAATCCCTCTCCTCCTTACCCCCTTTCTTCTGTGCTCTCTACTGATTCCGTCCCAAAGATATTTTCTGAAGGCAGCGGTGGGGTTGATGTATGTACAAATTAAATAATCAATACACAAAGCCCTTCCACTTAAACTTTCTCCTTTCGAAGGCGAACACACTGATATGTTTGTGGTTTCAAAATACAATGTGCCTAAATTCTCCACTTTTCCTTGAGGGATAGTAAGCCAGATCTCAACTGACAAAGCAAAGTTGGAAACATAAGGTATTACTGGTTAATTTAGTTAAACAAATGAAACCAGACCTTCTAAAATTATGTGGTAATTTAAGGAAAGTTTCCTCCCATTGTGACTGGATTGTGTGGGTGATTGTCCCAATTATCTCACAAACTGTGGCTGCAAATGTCCAGCCCTTTTGAGCTACGGTCACGTCTTCGTGATCTCAGCTCGAATTTAGTAGCAGGAAAACCAAAATGACATCGATGTTGGAAGTGAAGAAAGAGAAACACAGTTTCAGGAACCGTGTATTTTTATTTGAGTTGAACATTTTAACAACTGTATTGAACGCAAAGAATTACAGGAATTCCTCCTCTAAAGCACTTAAGGAGATAAAATGCAAAGAAGAAAAGGACTAAAAATTAAGAGAGAGGTCTGACCTTACCAATAAAACATTGTCTCCTCCTCCATAAGTAATTGGACCTCTGGATCTCTCAGTTTAGGTCATCTGCCTCTCAAAAGAATAAGTGGGTGGATAATGGATGGATGGAAGCAAGGATGGATAGATGGACGGATGATGATGATGAATAGATGGATAGATGGACAGATGATGGATGAATGGATAGATGGACAGATGATGGATGAATGGATAGATGGATAGATGATGGATGAATGGACAGATGGATAGATGATGGATGAATGGATAGATAGATGTGTATAGATGGATGATGAATGGTGGACAGATGGATGATGGACTAAAAATAGATAAATGGATGAGTTACTCATTTAGAATGACTGATTTTGGATCGTTGGAGAGTGAATGAATGATTTTTGTCAGTTTCTCCATTCTGTACACCCCTAAAGTTGTGAATGTATTTGCTGAGTATCAGCCTGAACCATGATTGTGAACTTTACATATCAAAAAAAAAAAAAAAAAGACAAATATTCTCTACCTTATGGGAACCTATATCCAAGTAGACAGGGAAGTTACACCACATACACAAAACCATAAAAATGCAAGTCAAGTGAAAAATTATGGGACATAGACTTGGGGCCCTGAAGGCATTCAAAGATTGGTGAAGTCTATTCCCTCATTCAACATTCTTGCCACTTTACTCCTGATCCAGAAGGAGAAGTAGAAGAAAGAGCAGATTAAAAATGGAATAAGTGGGCCAGACCCTCATCACAGAAAGTCAAGATGGGAATGGAACTGATAGGGAAGCTCAGGCCTTTGAGTCTTCTGGGTGTCATCCAGCTAAATGGTGTCACTCCGTTGTCAACTGTCCTAACAAACATTCGAGCTTGACGCCTGTGATGGTTAGTCTTATGAGTCAACTTGACAAAGCTATAGTACATAGTTATTTAATCAACTACTATTCTAAGTGTGGCTATGAAGGTATTTTTTAGATGTTCCTACATCCACAATTGCTTGACTTTAATTAAAGTAAAGGAAATTATCCTCCATAATACGGATGGACCTCACCCAGTTGAGGGCCTTAGGAGCAAAAACTGAGGCTTCTTGAAGGAGGAGAATTTCTACCGTAAGACTGCAGTGTTAACTCCAGCTTGAGTTTCCAGTCTGCCAAGCTGGCCTGCAGACTTTGGACTTGGCTAGCCCCCACATTGCACGAACCAATTCCTTAAAATAAATGTTTAAAACAAATTTCTTTTTAATTTTTAAAATGTTTTCATTTATTTTTGAGACAGACAGACAGACAGAGCATGAGTGAGGGAGGTGCAGAGAGAGAGAGGGAGATACAGAATCCAAAGCGGGCTCCAGGCTCTGAGCCATCAGCACAGAGCCCGATGTAGGGCTCAACACTCATGAACCACAAGATCATGACCTGAGCCGAAGTCAGACACTTAACCGACTGAGCCACCCAGGCACCTCTTAAAAAATTTTTTTTAAGTAAAATTTCAAAAATCTATATCTATTTATCCAGCCATCTGGCTAGCGATCTCTCACTGGTTCTGTTTCCCCCGAGCACCCTGACGATACAGTGCCTTATTTCAACATAAACAAGGTCCGCACATTTGTGGGATCAAAGTGCCAACAAAGCTGGCTTGATGTGTGTGACAATTTCCATGGACATATGAAGACTATATGGGAAGTTTGGGGGTGATGTGACAGGGTTCTGAAATGAAGCAAAGCGGGCAAAATGATTGGAAGTGAGCTTACGCGCGTGGCCCTTCAGGAACGCTTTCCACCCAAGCTGCCGTGAGTTCTCATGAGTTCTCGGTGTTGATGAAGTTTACAGGAGATGAAGAAACACATTCCTCTCCAGTTCTTTCCATGATGTAACTAAAGCTTTCCCAGATCAGGGACTCAAACACTTGAAAGATTTTTTTTTTTTTTAGGGAAGGCAAAAAATGTAAAGCATCTCAATTTTTAATTACAGAGAAGGACCTCATTACGTAAGTGAATACGCCCTGGTGTGGGTAATTATCAATTCAAAAGAGCAAAAATGGTAATTTCTAGTTGGGAACTAAGTACTGGTTCACCCCCTTCTTTAATCCATCAAATTTTAATTTTCTTCTTATTTCTATAATTGAGGCACGGCTGCCAGCTTTGGGGATACAGAGCTTCTGTTTTGAAAGGAGGGGGCTTTCTTCTCAACTGTCACAGAAGCAATTAAAGCCTCCGAACTGGGCTCTCTCAGATGGATTTTTCTCCTTTCCACTTACTCATCCTGCCAAAAATGAGGGGGTTCATTAACCTCACACTGTTAGGAGACGGAGCTTATCACCGAGAAGCCTGGGCCGTGTTCCTTCTGTGTGCTGCGAATGAAGGGCTGCTTTTCCTAAGCAGGGTGCTGGTCCAGGAGCCCCCAAAACAGGTGCCATCCGATTTTGTCTTTCTTTAGTCTTCCCCGTGGCTCGGTTTCCCCACCCAGAAAGTGAGAGGCTTAATGAAGCAACAGACAGTCTCTAAATAATAATGTCCAATAACGTAGCAATGAAACATTGCCAAATAATGAGCATGGTGTTGGATGTATCTTACTTAGTACCGTGCGGTGTTGGAGACTCTGGGGCTCCTTCCTAGCAGAGCGTGGGGCCAGAGGGGAAGCAGCTAGCATCCCTCCAGCTTATTATGCTCAAGTACAGTACAATTATCCTGAAAAACCATTTTCAGTCGCCAGCCACTAGGGTTCCCAGCTGCCATAACATTTGATGGCTGTGTTTTTCGTATTGGCATTATCTTTTCAGCTATTGAGATAATTAATGATACTCTTATTTGAGCCCCATCAAGCTTTGGAAATGTGTCGAACGAAAACAGCTTTTTTATTTGTTTTCCCCTTTCTTCCTCATTTTTCCTTTTCCGAAGCTTCCAGGTGGTAGTGTCCTTCAGAGTAAAATCGGGCCGGCCTCTGAGCGTCCTCAGTCAAGGATTAACCAGAGTCGCTACAAAATACCAGGGAAGCCGACCGAGAGGGAGCTAACAAGAGGAAGGACATTGAAGCACGAAATGTCAGCTGATCTCCCAGGGAGTGTGGCAGGGACAAACCACACTTCCCTGGACGCCACGCCCCTGTCGGGCACTAGCAGGAAGGTGAAATTCTTCTGAGATGAACCCTCTGGTCATGACACTTTGGCCATCTCGGACTCCGTGAGGCTCAATGGTGAGCTGTGGGTTATCGTAAAGGAGGAATAGAACTGCTTTTTTTTCAGAGCCAGAGGGGTTTCTCAGTCTCAGCACCTGTGACATTTGGGGCCAGATGACTTTTGGGAGTGGGGGACCGGCCTGCCTGCGTGTGGCAAGGGGTTGAGCAGTGCTCCTGGCCTTCACCCCTAGAGGTCAGTAGGACCCTCCCTAGCTGTGACAATCGAAAATGTCCCCACACACTGCCAAATGTCCCCTGGAAGGTTGGGGTGGGACAAAATCTGCATGGGGCTAACACCACTGGCCTCAGGTTGAACACAGGTGAGAGACATTACCGTGAATTCTAGATACAAGACGTAATTAAAGCTAGAGACACATTTTCACATCTCCAGATACTCCTTTGTCGCTCCCTTTTATGGCACCTGCAAATAAATAATCACAACCATCCGGGTCACAACAGTTCTGAAATAGTGATACTGACAGCATTTGCCTCGGACACAAAGACACAGAGTTTGAAATCTTGTGCTCAAAGTGCATGTGATGAGTGTTTCTATTTACTTCTTAGGAGAAGAAGTAGGAATTCGTCTCAGGAAAATGAGCATAAAATAATACTGGTCCACCATCAAAATACGTGAAGTATCTCACGCTGCTTGTTTTTTTATGTAATTACACCTGGAGTTATGCATGATGGTCACTTCATTGATCCCTCTTTATTTTAGTTTATTTAAAAAAATTTTTTTTATGTTTTTCTTTTTGAGACAGAGACAGAACGTGAGTGGGGGAAGGGCAGAGAGAGAGGGAGACACAGAATCCGAAGCGCGCTCCAGGCTCCGAGCTGTCAGCACAGAGCCCAGCGTGGGGCTCGAACCCACGAACCGTGAGATCGTGACCTGAGCCGAAGTCTGACGCTTAACCGACTGAGCCATCCAGGAGCCCTGATCCCTCTTTAAGAACAAAATCATTTTCTTCCTTCACATCTCCCTGGCTGTAATATATGTGGACACCACTGGGGGTTGCTCCCCACAGCCTAAATGGAAAACTGTCTTCTGTCCCCGTCTGCACGCTTCTCTCTGGAGAGCACGGTTGGTCGTGGGATGTCAGTGCGCTTCAGTAAAGGGTAACGCTACCCCAGCGAGGGAATGTTCTCGTTGCCTAAACCATCACATTCCCTCAGCCTCTCGATATATATATAATCGTGCTTTTAAAAATTAAACTGAAAATTTTTTCTGCTGGTTTAAAAAATTCAGTTGCCCGTACCTCTTAACTGCATGCAGAGCTTGGGGTTTTTGTGAACCTGCATGGCGGGGGGAAGGCTTTAACAAGAGCATACTGGATGGGAGGGATGTCTAATAAGACTGGAGAAAACCCGAAGTTGCCAGGTCAAACTCCTCCCGTCCAAGGGAAGGGAACTAGGCGGGGATGCGTAAGGAAGGTCCTGGAGTTAACAAATCCAGGGCAGATGATTGTATTGAGCACCAAGACACCTGAGTTTACGGAGCGTCTCTGGGCAAGGCACTGTTCTGGGACTGCTAGACATACAAAGGAGGATAAATGATGAACCGTGCCCAGGGAGCTAACAACAATCCTGGAAACAACAACGACAACAACAACAACTACCAAGAAACGATGCAAGGGAAACCAAGGCAACAATTGAAGAGATAATTCAGGAAGCCCTCAGTGGTGCCAAATAGAATTATATGTATGGCCTTGGTTTCGTTCAAGACAGGTACTTCAGGGGCGCCTGGGTGGCTCAGTCGGTTAAGCGTCAGACTTCGGCTCAGGTCACGATCTCACAGTTCGTGAGTTCAAGCCCCATGTCGGGCTCTGTGCTGACAGCTCAGAGCCTGGAGCCTGTTTCAGATTCTGTGTCTCCCTCTCTCTCTGCCCCTTTCCTGCTCATGCTGTGTCTCTCTCTGTCTCAAAAATAAATAAACATTAAAAAAAAATTAAAAAAAAAAAAGACAGGTACTTCAGATCGGTTTCGGCTGAGGTGCTTGGGGAAAAACAATAACAGCTAAAACTGGGTTTAAACTGGACCTCATAGGATGAGCAGTGAGCAGGTGCAGAGGGGAAAAGAGAGAAATCCCGAGAAGCCAACAGCAAGGTAGGGTTGGGACAAATAAACGAGCCGCCGTGCTGCCGTGGAGGTGCAGGCGTGTGCTAGAGAGCAGAAGGTTTGGGGTTCAGATCCTGCGGCTGGACTTGCCCAGCTCAGCAACTTCCCACCACCCCCTCCCCCGCCCCCAGAGCCTCAGCTTCCTCCCAGGGAGTGCAGGGAGTGACCCCAGCAGAGAGGACTCAGTGAGACTGTGAGTATGCCAGCCAGACAGCAGCAGCAGCCTCTCTGCGCTTTGAGTCCCTGACTCCATGTCTGGGGGAGGTTCTGGGAGCGCCCCAAGATTCCTCAAGTATCCAGTGGCTTAAATGACCATCCTCGCTTTCCCATCTCACAATCCCTCTCCAGATTCTTGTGCCCCTCCCATGACCGAGTTCGCTGCTCAGCACTGACCTGTCGCTGAAAGCAAGGCACGACAGTTAATGCACATGACTCCAGCCTGTACCTTCATTGTCACATGGCCTTCTCCTTGTGCGTCTCCGTGTCCAAATTTCCCTATTCTTATAAACATACCAGTCATCGGATTAGGACCCACCTTAAGCCAGTGTGACCTCATTTTAACCTCATTGCATCTACAAAGACCCTGTTTCCCGATGAGGTTCCATTCACAAGTATGTCAGGCTTAGGACTTGAACATATCTTTCTGGTGGACACAATGAACCTACCACCCTGGCTGTGGCCAGATGGAAGTCCGGAGCAAAGGCTCCAGGGAGAAAGGAAAGACGTGAGCAGATAAAAAGATGTCTTAAGGACAGAATCAGTTGGTCCTCTTGGTGTGGATTTGAACAACGGGAAAGAGAAAAATGATGTAGATTTTGAGCCCTGTGCATTTATAAGTGAGCAAGCACTTGCTTGGTATGATGAAAACTGTAACCTTATTCGTGTAAGATTTACAGAGGAGGGGGAAAAGGACAGGCGGTGGGTCTCAGGACTCACTTGGGGACTCTACTTATATCAATAGCCCCTCTTTGGGACTGCCATTCAAATAAAAGTAAAAGTCTCTCTTCTTGTACAACCGGTGGGGCCAAATCAGGTATTAGGAAAAAGAAAAAAAAAAAAAAGAGAGAGACGAGCCTATCCCCAGGCAGATCCCCACTACTCCCTCCAGCAGGACCCCCCGTCCTTATCCCAGGAGTAAAAGCACAAGCTGTCCAAGAAAATCAGAACCCAGAAGGCATAGACTCCCGATGGAAATTGCTAACAGCAGCGTATGAGGCCTTAAACCGATCGGACCCTGAGGCAACAAGGGCCTGCTGGCTATGTTATGATATACAACCCCCCTTCTACGAAGCCATAGGTCTAGCTGCCCCTTTTTCACAATCAGAAGAGTCGCCAGCAGCTTGCAAGTGGAATCGAAAGGGCACCCGCCTCACGCTGCAAGCGGTCACTGGCAACGGGACTTGTATAGGAAAGGTCCCCTCTAGCCATATCCAGCTCTGTGCCCCGACTAATTACTCTATGGATGAATCTAAATGGATAATTCCAGCTCCTGACAGTTGGTGGATTTGTTCTAAGACAGGGCTCACCCCATGTGTTAGCAGAGATGTTTTTAATTCGTCACCCGAATATTGTATCATGGTATTAATATTTCCAAAGGTTATTTACCACCGAGAAAATGTTGTATATGATCTGTGGACAGAAGGGACGGAAGCAAGAGAGTCAATAAGAACAAAACGGGAACCCTTTACGACCATAACCTTGGCCACCTTATTTGGCCTCGGTACCATAGGGGCAGGAACAGGGATCTCATCACTAGCCATCCAGCACCGAGGGTTCAATAGCCTAAGGACAGCCACTGATGAGGATATAGCCAGACTTGAGGACTCAATCTCACACCTCGAAAAATCTCTGACCTCCCTTTCTGAAGTGGTCCTACAGAACCGAAGGGGGCTAGATCTAGTCTTCCTCCAACAGGGAGGTTTATGTGCAGCCTTAAGAGAAGAATGTGGTTTTTATGCTGACCACACCGGAGTAGTCCGAGAGTCCACGGCTAAAGTTAGAGAAGGCCTGGCCAAACGGAAGCGTGAACGAGAACAACAACAAGGCTGGTTTGAGTCTTGGTTCAATCAGTCCCCATGGCTAGCCACCCTGCTTTCTGCTCTAGCTGGGCCCCTTATACTCCTCCTTCTCCTCCTCACCTTTGGGCCTTATATTATCAATAAACTAGTTGCCTTTATCAAAGACCGAGTTAACACGATTCAACTGATGGTCCTTAGGACCCAATACCAACCCGTCATTACCGAAACATTTGAGTCAGACACATCAGATCCAAGATTGGCTCTTAAGGCACCAAAGAGAGGGGGGAATGAGAGACTAAGAAAAATTACCAGGTGTACTCACAACTGCAAAGAAAAGACCTCCCCCCCCCCCCTCGCCGTTCCGGAACCAGCCAGGGCGTGCCCAGTTGTGGTCTGACCTAAAGGTGGGAACCAATCAAGTTCTGCTGAGCATTCAAATTTAAATGTCAACCAATAACAGCTCTGTAACCTCAAAAAATCCCTAACTTGTTTGTGCCTGTCTATAAAAGAAGCTGTAAGAACCTCGCTCGGGGCCTCTTAGCGTCACTGGCAATGAGTGCGCAGAGGACCGGGTTCGAACCTGCAATAAACGACCCTTGCCGCTTGGCTTTGACTCTGGACTCTGGTGGTTTGTTTTCGGGGGTCTCTCGAATCGGGGCATATCAAGGACACTACTCACCAAGATGTGAGAAGCCAGCTATGGATGTCAAAACGACATCCAGGAGCAGCCACCGTGGGACAGCCACGACTCCCCTAGAATGAGGAGGCAGCAGGTAGAGAGGACACCAGAACCCACAGAGTCTTGTGACCAGGATAGCAGAGGACCGGGGGACAGTGGCCATTAGCACAGGAATACAGCCATTGCCAACCCATGGCCTGGAGGAACATAAAAAACCCCCAACCACTTTGTCCCCAGCTTCCTCTGGTGCCTTCATGGGCCAAATCCCGCGAGAAGCCATGGACAAAGGGACCCGGTGAGGGGGGGTGGGTTGTTGTTCATAGAGATCACTCTCCTGAGGGGGCTCCAAACATGGCGATGAGGGTAGAAATAGAGGGGGGCGGGGGAGGGGCGGTGGCACAGAACACCCAACACGTTGTTACTTTGTGTTTTCATCTGATACTCCTAAACCTAGTTCGTAACATACTACGTTTTAAAGTACCTTTTACCAAAAGTTTACATTATGATTATTTAACTTCCATTTGTATCAGTAAAGCCTAGGGAAGCCCCAGGTATCTGATTAAACACTATTCTGGGTGTGTCTGTGAGGTTGTTTCTGGAAGAGTCATGACATAGTTGCCCATCATGCATCATAAAGGACAAAGAAGATAAATTCCTGAAGAAGAAGAACTCTGCAAAGACCATGCCTTGGCGTCTGTGCTTACACAAAATATTTTGCGGCCATTTTGCTAGTGCTCCTATATATGTATATATATATATATTTTTTTTTTTTTAATTTTTTTTAACGTTTATTTATTTTTGAGACAGGGAGAGACAGAGCATGAACGGGGGAGGGTCAGAGAGAGAGGGAGACACAGAATCTGAAACAGGCTCCAGGCTGAGCTGTCAGCACAGAGCCCGACGCGGGGCTCGAACCCACGGAGTGCGAGATCGTGACCTGAGCCGAAGTCGGACGCTTAACCGACTGAGCCACCCAGGCGCCCCTATATTTTTTAATTTAATGATCATCTTGCTGTTCATTCATCATCCGCAGTCTTGAGTTGTTCAGAATTCCCCACTGGTGGCCAAACTCCCGTCTGGCAGGTGTCTGAGCCAGCCTGTGTCTTCCATGATAAGCTTCCAAAGAAACGTTACAGGGGAAGAAAGAGTTACTCCTGACCAATGACTGTACAGGAAGCGGCCTTCTAAGGGGGTCATGCGCTGTCTGGGACAGGTGGGAGAGCCCGTATTGTCGCCAGCCTGAATGGATGAAGCCCCTTCTCTCCGTGAAAGGGACCGATCCAAGCTTCTTCGTTTTTGTGCGGTGGGTGGAGAGCTAAGGAAAGAGAAGCCCCCGTCCCCCAAATTATCTTCACGAGTGTTCCATTCTTATTCCTCAGATCCGTGGCCATGCTGACCATGGTCCTTCCCGAGTACCAAGAGGCAAGATCCTCCCACAGGCGGTCTGTGGCCCCAGGGGACATCCCTGGCAGAAAGAAGGGCATTTCTTCTCCACATACGACCCCGAGCAGACCGGCTGAGATGCATCAGTGACGCACGGGAGTCTCTGGGACCCCAGCCAGCGTTCTTCTAGGAGACGTGAGCTCTTTTGGCCTTTGGAGAAGGGCCACTGCTTGCATCGCGTGGTAAGGGGGACAGGTCAGTTTCCTTTATGGCCCCATCGTGTGGTGCTTAGGCCCTTCTTGTATTTGTTTAAAATCGCGGATATTCCAACATGCGGACGACACAAAAGCTGAACGTGTTAGGAATCCGAACACGACTGTAGACCCCCCCGTGACGTGTGGCCCAGGTGCCGCCATCAGGACTGACGGACTCATCACTCCACCTCCCTGAGCTCTGCTGCCCATGGCCCTGGGCTGTCAGCCCAAGAGTGGCCTCACCCTAGGGACGTCGTCCTTCCAGGGGCCCTGCCTCCTATGCTCCGCTGATGTGGGATGGGTAAAAGCCAGCTGTGCTCGCACAGCTCCGACAGGCCAGCCCGTGTTCTGATCTCCCACGACCATTGGCCCCTGTTACCCTCCTCCTTCCCAAACCCTGGTGCCCCGCACCCCCCTTTCCCAGCCGTGGATCCCACGAGTAATCTCTGAAGAGTCCAGAGTGCTAATCTCCATCTTGGGGTCCACTTCCCAGGGGACTCAACCTGCAACAATTACCAACTGGCTTTCTTTTTTTCACTGTCCTTTTTTAAAAATTGAAATACACATCTGAAAATGTGTAACGCCTGTATGACGATTGGTTTTCTGTGTGTACTTGGATAGACTAGTTGTTCAATTAAACACGAATCCAGGTATTACTGTAAGGGTATTCTGTAGACGTGATTAATATCTGCAATCGGGGGCGCCTGGGTGACTCCTTTGGTCAGGCCTCAGCCTCTTGATTTCAGCTCAGGTCACGATCTCTGGACTGGTGAGTTTGAGCCCAGCGTCAGTTTCTGCACTGACAGCGCGGACCCTGCTTGGGATTCTCTCTTTTCCTCTTTCTCTCTCTCTCTGCCCCTACCCTGCTTTCATGCGCTCTCTCTCAGAATAAATAAATAAACTTAAAAATATTTTTTAAAATACCCACAATCAGTTGACTTTCAGTAAAGATTACCCTCATGAATGTGGGTGGGCCTCACCCAATCAGTTGAAGGCCTTAGCGCAGAAACTGAGGTTCCCCCAGAGGAGAAAAAAATTGTGCCTCAAAACTGCAACATCAGCTTCTTCCTGAGGTTCAGCCCGCCAACCTCCCCTGCAGACTTTGGACTTGCCAGCCCCACAGTCATGTGAGCCAAAACCTTAAAATAAATCTCTTAATATATATATCCTTTTAGTTCGGTTTCTCTGGAGAACCCAGACTTACATAGTCTCCCATCACGACTGGATTTTTTTTCTCTGTGTAGACTTGTCCTTTTCTCTCTCTTTTTTTTTTTTTTTTTTTTTTTACATATTTGAAGGTTATCTTATTAGGAACAAATGTAGAGTGTTTCATCTTAAAGTTGAAACTTTTATTGCTCTGAAATGAACTCCTGTTGGCCCTGACTTGGTAACTTTTGTTTTGCATAATGTATTTCTCAGCCTCTACCCATTGATATATTTATATATAAGGTGTGTCGCTTATAAACAGCATGTTAAACTTTGTTTTATTTTCTTTTCTGGTCTGAAGAACTTTATGTTTCAATTGAAATACTTAGTCCATTTAAATATACTGTGATTTACTTCAATCTGCCATCTCGCTATTTGTTTTCTATTTGCCCTGCCTGGTCTACATTTTCTGTCCTTTCTAAAGATTTTTTGGATTTATTTAATATTTTATAATTATATTTTTTTCCTCTATAAGCTTTTTAATTATACTTAAAAGGTTGTTTGTTTGTTTGTTTGTTTGGTATTTTCCCTGGAGATAACAACAGGTATTCCTGATTATTCAAGTGCTATTGTTGGGGCTCCTGGGTGGCTCAGTCGGTTGAGCATCGGCCTTCGGCTCAGGTCATGATCTCACAGTTTGTGAGTTCGAGCCCCGCGTCCGGCTCTGTGCTGACAGCTCAGAGCCTGGAGCCTGTTTCAGATTCTGTGTCTCCCTCTCTCTGTGCCCTTCCCCACTCTAATGAATTAGGGCATGTGAAATGCTTAAGGCAACGTTTGGCACCTCGTACGTGCTCTACAAAGGTTCAGGTTGGCCATCACCCTCCCGCCTCCGCTCTGCAGCTCAGGGACACGCTGCCTTCGCCAGCACCTTGAGGGAGGTGGCATTCAGCAATCCTTGAGAAAGGTGTGCTCAGACATGTGACCACAGGCACCGAGGGTGACTACTCTGTATTACTGTTACACTCATAAAGCCCTTTTCCATTCTGAGATACACAAATATTCTGGCACATATCCTTCCAGGATTTTTATCAAGGCTGATTTTCAACATTTAAATCTTTAATCCATCTGGTATTTATTTGGGAGTAATGCATCCGAATCCATGTTTAAATTTATCGTATCAATGTACTTATTCTGCTTCTGGAGTTTGTATTTCATTCCTTGTTCTAGTATTCTCTTCTATGCCATCACCACCTGGTTTAATTTATTAAACTATGTTTTTGCATCTAGTAAGACAAATATCACCAGTTAATCTTTTTCTCTTTGGTTTCTATTTTATTTTTTTCTCAGCTTTACTCATGAATTTGTTCTTCTAGCTGAATCCTAATTTTACTCGAACATGTTTCAGAGTAAATCCCACTGGGAATTTAAATGCAGTTGCGTTAACCCTATAAATGAACTTGAAGAAACTGACATCTTTACAATGTTAATAAATAGGGTGATTTTCGTTTAATATATTCTTTTTTCATGTATCTATCAGGTTTTTTAGCTACTTTCACATTGAAAAATTCCTTACGTGTCCTTTTAGGCACTCCATGTTTTGTGCTGCTATTATAGAAGGGAAATTATTTCTGTTAAATATTATACTTAGATTTTTCTGAATTTTAGAAAAGACATTGATGCTTATGAATTCATTGTGTGTCTAGCCCCTTAATTTTAAAATTTGGATGTTGGGACCTTTCTAGAGAATCATCATTGTCTAAAAGCAATAAAAAGGTAAATTTGTTCTTTCCAATGCTACATATCTTGCTGCGCTGGCTAAAATTTCTAGAACATTAGATGATGACGGTGGCAGAAAACATCCCTCTCTCATTCTCAGTTTTGGTGGGACATGTTAATATCTCGTTGCCAGGTTTGGCTTTGGCTGTTAATTTCATATATGTCCTCTGTTGAGAGATAATGCTTACATTTCTGGTTTGGCTGCCTATTATTCCTCTCCCTATAATAAAAATACTACACTAGTAATATGGTAAACTATAGGAGGTAGTTCCTAGCATATATTTAACACAAAGCAATACTTTCCACAGTAGACATTAATAAACTCATCTCAATATTTAGAATGCAGGTAAATATAAAGCAATGGAGGGGCGCCTGGGTGGCTCAGTCGGTTAAGCGGCCAACTTCGGCTGGGGTCATGATCTCGCGGTCCGTGAGTTCGAGCCCCGCGTCGGGCTCTGTGCCGACAGCTCAGAGCCTGGAGCCTGTTTCAGATTCTGTGTCTCCCTCTCTCTCTGACCCTACCCCGTTCATGCTCTGTCTCTCTCTGTCTCAAAAATCAATAAACGTTAAAAAACAATTTAAAAACATATATATATATATATATATATATATATATATATATATATATATATTGCAATGGAGATGTTAACTCACCGTGGTCAGAGGCTAAGTGCTAGGGCTCAGCTTTGAACCTTGATCTATAATAGTCCAAGTATCACTTACATATTTTTTGTCATGCAAAGAGCTTATTCCTCATGAGCCCTCTCCCACGTGGACTTCCCACCCATCTCTGCTCAGCTCTGTGCCTCAGGAAGATAACTTTTCACTCTGCACTCCCTGGCCTCATTTGCTGGTTGCTTTCTATTGGGTTTGGCCAACTAGGGTCACTGACATGACCCTGAAAGAAGAAAAAGTGAGGTTATTTCTTCCTCAGCTCTCTCCCTGCCTAAATGTGAAATCTTTAGTAGTAGTTGAGTCCACGGTAATATCCGTTTAACTGTAGCTTAGCCAGGACTACCCCTTCCCTTTCCCCATCAGCCCCTGGGGCAGTCATAGCTTACCATGGGTGCTATCTCTAGGTGTCTCACCCCCCTTTGTATGTCTCCTTAGCTTTGCCAAGCTTGAGTCAAGTTGTCCCTTCACTAGTGTCTCTATTTGAAAAATCGGGTGGGAACCCTAACTTATTCAGAGCTTCTATTTTTTCTAATTAAAAAATGTGTCTTATAAAAGCCCAAGAAGATAATATAGGAGGAAAACTTAGATGACCTTGGGTTTAGCAATGACTTCTTAGATCTGGTTTTAAGTAATCTCTCCACCGAATGTGGGGCTAGAACTCACAAGTGAGATCAAGGGCTTATGCTCTACCAACTGAGCCAGCCAAGTGCAATGACATCTTAGATTTAAAAGCATGATCAGTAAAAGAAAAAAATTAATAATTGAATTCCATTAAAATTAAAAACTTCTGTTCGGCACTCTTAGGAGATTGAATAAGCAAGCCTCTTTTAGGGGAAAGTTTTTTTCAAAACACATAGCAGATAGAGGACTGGATTCAAAGTATACAAACAACTCTTAAAAGTCAAGAATAAGAAAGCAAACAATGGAAACATAGGCAGAAGAGCTGAACAGATACCTTATCAAATAGGATATACAAATGGCAAATAAGCATATGGAAAGATGCTTTACACGATTAGGGAATTGCAAATTAAAACAAGGAGATACCATTTTACACCTACCAGAATGACCAAAATGGAAGCACTGACAACACCAGATGTGGGCTATAGAGTAACAGAAACTCCTATTCGTTGCCGGTGTGGAAACAGAATGATGGAGTGGCTTCGAAAGTCAGTATGGTGATTTCCCACAAAATTAAACACACTCTTACTATATGACCTAGTAATCACACTCTTTGCATTTACGAAACAAGTTGACAACTTATATTCAGATCCAAATCCGCCCATGAATGTTTATTCATAACAGCAGCTTTATTTGTAAGCGCAAAAAAAGAGAAATGAGCTACAAACCATGAAAAGAAATGGAAGAACCCTAAATACATGTTGCTAAGTAAACGATGCCAATGTGAAAAGCTACATGCTGTATGATTCCTACTACAAGGAAGGAAAAATAATTTTCCCTTTACCCTTTTGAGTTCCTAGATGAGATTCCTGTAAGAAAAGACAAGTTAGCAAGAGAAGAATAAAAAGAAGTTTACTAACATTTCTATCTCATGTATATGTGGGAGATACCCAGGAAAAAATGAGTAACTCTCCGAGGTGGCTTAGAACTCGGGATTAAATGCCATCTCAACAAGGACAAAGGAAGCTATAGATCTCTTGGGGGAGAGAAAATGGCTTTAGGAAGGCCAAAGGAGCTCTCGGCAGACTCAGTGGGGGGGGGGGGGGTCTGACAGTTTGGGACCGAGTGTATCTGGGTGCAGTGCTGACTTCTAGTCTTGTCTCTAGAGGTAAGAGTCCATCCTCCCTGCTGATGACATTCCCGGGGAGGGGATGGATGATGACCGAGTTCCTTTTGGAGGATCTGACTTAAGGCAGAGGAGGGAGTTCAAAGAGAGCCTGTCTTGCATCTGCTGTTTCCCAGCACCTTCAGCTCAAGGTAATCAGTGTATCATAGTGTCACATGCTGGGGTGGCATGTCCTGAGTTCCTTCAGTCGCATTTTTGAGGCAGCATATTCTGCTTCCCTTTACTATGGGATGGCATTCTGGAAAATTCAAAACTGTGGCGATAGTAAAAGGATCAGGGCCTTGGGGGAAGGGAAAGATGAATAAGTGAGGCACAGGGGAGTCTTAGGGCCGTGAAATCTTCCGTCGGATGCTGTAATGCTGGATGTGAGGCATCACGCATGTGTCCGAACCCATGGAAGCTACATCACCAAGAATGAATCCTAATGTGAACTATGGACTTGAGTTAACAATAATGTTTTCAACACTGGCTCATCACTTCTAACAAATGTACCACCCTAATGTAAGATGTTGATAGTAGAGGAAGCTGCAGGAAGAGAGAGTATTTGGAATCTCTTGGTACTTTCCATTTATTTTTTGTATACCTGAAACTGCTCTAAAAGTTGGTTAAGCATCCGACTTTGGCTCAGGTCATGATCTTGCAGTTGGTGAGTTTGAGCCCCACATCAGGCTCTGTGCTGACAGCTCAGAGCCTGGAGTCTGCATCAGAGTCTGTGTCTCCTTCTCCCTCTGCTCCTCTCCTGCTCGTCTTGTCTCTCTCTCTCTCTCTCTCTCTCTCTCTCTCTCTCAAAAATAAGTAAACATAGAAACGAGTTTTAAAATACAGTCTATCAATTTTTTTAAAAAATGAGTGCATTTTCAGCAGAGGTAATTGAGAGGGTAGAGCTACCCTTTCCTTGGAACTGTGGATATGATGCATTCAATTGATCGATTTCCTAGTGTAGCATTGTCCTTATATTCCTGGAATAATTCTCTTTGGTCATGGTATGTTCTCATTTTTACTTAGCACTGAAATTGGTTTGTTAGAATTTCATTTCGAGTTTTTGCACCTATATTCATAAGTGAGAGTGTCTCGTATGTTATTTTGTTAAAGTTGGGTAGTTTTGGTGCTGTTTTTCTCAAGGCATTAGTATCAAGTTAACATAACTTCATAAAAATACATTGAGATTTAAATATAACTATAAACTGCACATATGTGCTATATTATATACAGTAGAAAGTATTTTATGTGAAACCACTGGACCTTGAAAAATTTTGGAGCAATTTAAAAATTCTTTTCAGTAGCATGCATAGTAATTGGGCTATTCAGGTTTTCTGCTTCTTTTTGAGCAAAGTTTTATAATTTATACTTGGCCAGAAAATTGTGCTTTTCACAAAAATATCAAATTTATTTATAGGCTATGTATTTTAAGGTTACCCTTATTTTTGGAGTTTCCTCTGAATCTGTAGTCACATCACTTTTTTACTCCCGCATTTATGCATCTTTATTCGAATCAAATTTACTTAATCAAAACCATAAAAATTAAAAGCGAATGCGTGCCTGTTGTTGAGTTTTTCTTATTTATGTTTCGCAGGTTTAAACCGGTGTCTTTATTGTTCAGTCACCTCCTCTTCCAAGTACAAGAGAGAGACACACACATCTCTCTACAAATGTAAATTTCCTTTACGAAAGAAAAACCTGTACCCTGTTTTTGGAGCTATTGTTCTCAATAGCCTGTAGCTCAAAATAATCCCTAGGCTAAAGAGGTATATTTGGGGGGGGTAATTTGGTACCCCTCACTGATAATTCTTAAATGAGATATGATTCACACGTAACCTTGTATCAGTCTTGTATTGTGTGTATGATATAATGATTTGATATATTGACGTGTATATTAGTGAAATCATACAGTGTTTATTTTTCTCTGTCTGACTTATTTCACTTAGCGTAATGCCCTCAAGGTCCATCCATGTTGCTGCTAATGTCAGGATTTCCCTCTTTTTTGTGGCTGAGTAACCTTCTGTTGTGTGTCTGTATAATTTTCTTTATCCATTCTGGATACAAGTCCCTTATAAGATGGGTTATTTGCAAAATTTTTCTCCCACTCTGTGGATTTTTTTTCTTTCCTGCTTTCTTGATGATGTGTTTGAAGAACAAAAGTTTGTAATGTTGATGATGCCCAATTTATGTATTTGTGTTGTTATTGCTTGTGCTTTTGGTGTCATCTCTATGCAACTGTTGCCAAATTCAAAATCATAAAGATTCACATTCATGTTTTCTTCTGAGAATTTTATAGCTTTAAAAAATTTTTTTATGTTTATTTATTTTTGAGAGAGAGAGACAGAGTGTGAACAGTGGAGGGGCAGAGAGAGAGAGAGAGACCCAGAATCCGAAGCAGGCTCCAGGCCCTGAGCTGTCAGCACAGAGTCCGATGCGGGGCTCGAACCCACGAACTGTGAGATCATGACCTGAGCCGAAGTCAGACACTTAACCGACTGAGCCACCTAGATGCCCCTATAGTTTTTCTAAAAAATCGTTTAATTTACATCCAAGTTAGTTAGCATATAGTGCAATAATGATTTCAGGAGTAGAACCCAGTAATTCATCCCCTACGTATAACACCCAGTGCTCACCCCAACAAGTGTCCTCCCTAATGTCCCTTGCCCATTTGGCCCATCCCCCCTCCCACAACCCCTCCAGCAACCCTCAGTTTGTTCTCTATACTTAAGAGTCTTTTATGTTTTGTCCCCCTCCCTGTTTTTATACTATTTTTGTTTCCCTTCCCTTATGTTCATTTTGCTTCTGAAATTCCACATATCAGTGAAGTCATATGATATTTGTCTTTCTCTGACTAATTTTGCTTAGCATAATACATTCCAGTTCCACCCACAGTGTTGCAAACGGCAAGATTTCATTCATTTTGATTGCCGAGTAATACTCTATTGTACATATATACCACGCTTGTATCCATTCATCTGTCGATGGACATTTGGGCTCTTTCCATACTTTGGCTATTGTCTATAGCACTGCTGTCAACATTGGGGAGCATTTGCCCCTTCAAAACAGCACACCTGGATCCTTTGGATAAACACTTAGCAGTGCAGTTGCTGGGTCATAGGGTAGTTCTAGTTTCAATTTTTTGAGGAACCTCCATACCGTTTTCCAAAATGGCTGCACCAGTTTGCATTCCCACCAAAAGTGCAAGAGAGATCGTCTTTCTCTGCATCCTTGCCAACATCTGTCATTACCTGAGTTGTTAATTTTAGCCATTCTGACAGGTGTGAGGTTGTATCTTGTTGTGGTTTTGATTTGTATTTCCCTGATGATGAGTGATGTGGAGCATTTTTAATGTGTCTCTTACCCGTCTGCATGCCTTCTTTGGAAAAGTGTCTATTCATGTCTTTTGCCCATTTTTTCACTGGGTCATTTGTGGGGTTTTTGGGGTGTTGACTTTGATACAGTTTTATAGATTTTGGATACTAACCCTTTATCTGATAAGTGCTTTGCAGATATCGTTTCCCATTCCGTCGGTTGCCTTTTAGTTTTGCTGATTGTTTCCTTCGCTGTGCAGAAGCTTTTTATATTGATGAGGTCCCAATAGTTCATTTTTGCTTTTGTTTCCCTTGCCTCTGGAGACGTGTCGAGTAAGAAGTTGCTGCGGCCAAGGTCAAAGAGGTTTTGCCTGCTTTCTCATCTAGGATTTTGATGGCTTCCTGTCTTATGTTTAGGTCTTTCGTCCATTTTGAGTTTATTTTTTGTGTATGGTGTAAGAAAGTGGTCCAGGTTCATTCTTCTGCATGTCGCTGTCCAGTTTTCCCAGCACCACTTGCTGAAGAGACTGTCTTTATCCCATTGGGTAGTCTTTCCTGCTTTGTCAAAGATTAGTTAGTTGACCATATATTTGTGGGTCCATTTCTGGGTTCCCCATTCTGTTCCATTGATCTGAGTGTCTGTTTTTGTGCCAGTACCATACAGCCTTGATGATTACAACTTTGTAATATATCTTGAAGTCCGGAATTGTGATGCCTCTAGTTTTGGGTTTCTTTTTCAGGATTACTTTGGCTACTCAGAGTCTTTTCTGGTTTCATATACATTTTAGGTTTGTTCTAGCTCTGTGAAGAATGCTGGTGTTATTTTGGTAAGGATTGCATTGAATGCTGATTGTTATTTTGGTAGGGATTGGTAGGGTAGATTGCTTTGGGAAGTATAGACATTTTAGCAATATTTGTCTTCCAGTCCACGAGCATGGAATATTTTTCCTTTGTTTTCCTTCATAAGCTTTCTATAGTTTTCAGTGTATAGATTTTCCACCTCTTTGGTTAGGTTTATTCCTAAGTATTTTATGGTTTGGGGTGCAATTGTAAATGGAATCAATTCCTTGATTTCTCTTTCTGCTGCTTCATTATTGGTGTATACAAATGAAACTGATTTCTTGTACATTGATTTCATAGCCTGCGACTTGGCTGAATTCACGGATGAGTTCTAGCAGTTTTTGATAGAATCTTTTGGATTTTCCATATAGAGTATCATGTCATCTGCAAAGAGTGAAAGTTTGATTTCTTTGTTGCTGATTTGGATGCGTTTTATTTCTTTGTGTTGTCTGATTGCTGAGACTAGGACTTCTAATACTATCTTGAATAACATTTGCAAGAGTGGATATCCCCATCGTATTCCCGACCTTAGGGAGAAAGCTCTCAGTTTTTCCCCGTTGCGGATGATATTAGTGGCGGGTCTTTCATATATGGCTTTTATGATCTTGAAGAATGATCCTTCTATCCCTACTTTCTTGAGAGTTTTTATCAAGAAAGGATGCTGTATTTTGTCATATGCTTTCTCTGCATCTATTGAGAGGATCATGTGGTTCTTATTCTTTCTTTTATTAATGTTATATATCACATTGATTGATTTGCAGATATTGAACCAGCCCTGCATCCCATCCTAGGTATAAATGCTCACTTGATCATGGTGAAAAATGTATTGTTGGATCTGGTTGGCTAGTATCTTGTTGAGAATTTTTGCATCCGTGTTCATCAGGGAAATTGGTCTACAATTCTCCTTTTTAGTGGGGTCTTTGTCTGGTTTTGGAAACAGGTAATGCTGCCCTCATAGAATCACTTTGGAAGTTTTCCTTACATTTCTATTTTTTGGAACAGCTTCAAAAGAATACGTGTTAACTCTTCTTAAAATGTTTGGTAGAATTCCTCTGGAAAGCCATCTGGCCTGGTCTCTTGTTTTTTGGGAGATTTTGATTACTAATTCAATTTCTTTATTGGTTATGGGTCTGTTCAAATTTTCTATTTCTTCCTGTTTCAGTTTATATGTTGCTAGGAATTTGTCCATTTCTTCCAGATTGCCCAATTTATTGGCATCTAATTGCTCATAATATTCTATTATTATTATTTGTATTTCTGTGGCATTGGTTGTGATCTCTCCTCTTTCATTCTTGTATTTATTTGAGTCCTTTCCTTTTTCTTTTTGATCAAATTGGCTAGGGCTTTATCAATTTTGTTAATTTTTTCAAAGAGCCAGATCTTGGTTTCATTGATCTGTTCTACTGTTTTTTGTTTGTTTGTTTGTTTTTTGTTTTTTTGTTTTTTTCGATAGCATTGATTTCTGCTCTAATCTTTGTTATTTCCTGTCTTCTGGTTTTGGTTTTTATCTGCTGTTCTTTTTCCAGCTCTTTAAGGTGTAAGGTTAGGTTGTGTATCTGAGACCTTTCTTCCTCCTTCAGGAAGGCCTGGGTGCTATGTATTTCCCTCTTATGACCACCTTTGCTGCATCCCAGAGGTTTGGGGCTGTGGTGTTATCATTTTCATTGGCTCCCTTGTACTTTTTAATTTCCTCTTTAACTTCTTGGTTAACCCATTCATTCTTTAGTAGGATGTTTTTTAATCTCTAAGTATTCATTGTCTTTCCAAATTTTTTTCTTGTGGTTGATTTTTGAGTTTCATAGCGTTGTGGTCTGAAAATATGCATGGCATGCTCTCGATCTTTTTGTACTTGTTGAGGGCTGATTTGTGACCCAGTAGGTGATCTATTCTGGAGAATGTTCCATGTACACTGGAGAAGAATGTGTATTCTGCTGCTTTAGGATGAAATGTTCTGAATATATCTGTTAAGTCCATCTGGCCCAGTGTGTCATTCAAAGCCATCGTTTCCTTGTTGATTTTCTGCTTCCATCATCTGTCCATTGCTGTAAGTGGGGTGATGAAGTTCCCTACTATTATGGTATTATTATCAATGAGTTTCTTTATGTTTGTGATTAATTGATTTATATATTTGGGTGTTCCACCTTAGGGGCATAAATGTTTATAATTGTTAGATCTTCTTGGTAGATCGACCGCTTAATTATGATATAATGCCCTTCTTCATCTCTTGTTAGAGTATTTTAAAATCTAGATTTTCTGATATAAGTATTGCTACTCCAACTTTCTTTTGTTGACCATTAGCATGATAGATGGTTCTCCATCCCCTTACTTTCAATGTGAAGGTATCTTTAGGTCTAAGATAGGTCTCTCGTAAACAGCTTATAGGTGGATCTTGTTTTCTTATCCATTCTGTTACCCAATGTCTTTTGATTGGAGTGTTTAGGCCATTGGCACTTAGAGTGAGTACTGGAAGACATGAATTTATTGCCTGTATGTTGCCTGTTGAGTGGGAGTTTCTGGTGGTATTCTCTGGTCCTTTCAGGTTTTTGTTGCTTTTGGTCTTTTTGTTTTGTTTTGTTTTGTTTCATCTTTTCTTCCCTCAGGGAGTCCCCCTTGAAATTTCTTGTAGGGCTGGTTTGGTGGTCACAGACTCCTTCGGTTTTTCTTTGTCTGGGAAAGAGTTTCATAGTTTTAAGTCCTCTATTTTGGTGCTGAGCCACATTGACTGTTTTTTGTAAGTAATATGAGAGAGGGCTTCAACTTCATTCTTTTTCATGTGGATACCCAGTTGTCCCAGCACCATTCATGAAAAAGACTATTCTTTCTCCCATTGAATTGTCTTGGCACATAATTTTAACATCCAGTTTTTCAGGGTTATTTATAAATGATTTATAGTTAGTAGTTTTCATTTCCTAGTGAGTGAATATTTGAAAAGTTTGCTTTTTATTCTCAAATGGATGGATTTTTTGAATGTTTTACCAGCATTACTTTTTATTTTTATCACATTGTGGTGATAGACTGTCATGTACAAACAAAATATTATTAAAATCTTATAAACTATATGAGGGGCACCTGGCTGGCTCAGTCAGAAGAGCATGCAACAATTGATCTCAGGGTCATGAGTTCAAGCCCCATGTTGGGTGTAGAGATCACTTAAAAACTTCTTAAACATCTTATCAACTATATGAGATATGTGTTTTAGTTAATATTTCCAAAAATAGAAAGGTATACTGAATCTTTGCAAGGCAAAATGTTTAATATCTATTAATATCTTAATGTCTTATTAATTACATTGTTAAAATCCTCTGCAGACTTTTTATTTTGAGGATATTTTATTTTGAGAATATTGAGGATAGCGTCTTAAAATTCTCTCACTTCTTGCATTTCCAAATGCTTTTCTTTTCTTTTTGTTTTTTGTTTTTTTTTTATTTTAGGGAGAGAGAGAGTGTGAGTGGGGCAGAGAGGCAGAAGCAGAGAGAGAGACAGAGAGAGACAGAGAATCTTAATTAAGCAGACTCCATGCTCATTTAGGTGCCCAACAAGGAGCTCAATCCCACGACCGTGGAATCATAACCTGGGCTGAAATCAAGAGTTGGTTGCCGACTGATTTGAACTGACTGAGCCAGCCAGGTGCCCTTATTTTATTTATTTTAGAGACGCACTGTTACATTAAGTTTCATGACAATTTTATCTTCATTGTGACTTTTTCCCCTTGTCCAGATAAGATGACCACCTTTGCATGGTTCTGTGCTTCTTCACCTTGGATTCTCCATTGTTGTGCTTTCTTTCGGTCTGTGTTTATTTGATATATCTTTTCACACGCTTTACCTTCCAATTCTCCTGGTTATTTTTCTTATGGTATGAATATTTTTCTTGGACTAAGCAAGATTAGTTTCTCAAATTTCATCCATTTAAATTTATTTTTATGGGTGATACGTATTGTCATACCTTATTGTTAATGATGATAATTAATAATGGTAATAGAAATAATCAGCAGCAGCATTGTTTGAGTTTCATGAGCCAGGCACTGCTAAGTACTTTTTGAGCATTATCCTATTAACCCCCCAAATTAACCTATGAATTAGGTTTAGAATAACCCACATTATAGATGAGGAAATCAACTTTAGGGAGTTGACATTTTATAGCTTTGTTTTCCTGTTGGCTTGCTATTTTCTTCTTGCTTTCTCTTTTTAAAAAAAATTGATAATTTTTCATGTTTTTTACCTCAAATAATTAGAAAGATGTAAACATATATTTTTTAATTATCTGATAAATTTCTTTGAATCTTAAAACATGGACTTGAAGCTATATTTATTTCATTACTACTGCCAAAGAAAGACAGTTTTTGTTGATGCGTCTTGATATAAAATTAGAAAATTAACAGCTTTTTATTTCCTTGTTCTTTTCCTCCATCTAATTTTTTACTTTGGTTGCCAATAATCTGGAATTTAAAAGTGCATGTGTGTATGTGTGTGTGAGAGAAAGAAGGAGAGAGAGGGAAGAGGGTGAGAGAGAAAGAGAGAGACTCCTTTCACTTTTAGGAACATTTAAAAAATAAATGCACTATGTTTCCAATTATTTTTTCAATAATGATAAAATATCTAAATTGGTCTCTCATTTATCTGCTATAATTTTCACATCCTCAAGTTTTTTGCTTTGCTTTGCTGCAATGCAGATTCAGTGTGGGGGGTGTTGTTTTGTGTTATTTGGTTGTTAAGGGAAGACACGGAAATGAACTATTTCCTAAAGCCTTGACTATTTGTTTTTGCATTTACAGATGAAGGAAAACTTATTTAGTCTAGATTCCTGGTTACAACCTTTCCCCTTTAAATCTCTGTAAATGGTACTCTTGTTTATATCTGATGTTCATTACCATGGAAAAGTCTGAAACAAAGATTTATTTTTCTTTATTTTAGGTAAATTGACTTTTTCGGCCCGAATACTTGGATTATGTGCTTTTTGCCCCGAGATTTATACCTTTCACAAAGCTGCATTTGGGTATCGCTCTCTGTTTTTATTCACCTGAAAATAGGTAAAGCATTTTGATTTGCAAACTTAAATTCTTCAGGTAAAATGCATGTTCTTTTATTTTAGCTTTAGTGGTCGCTTCTGTCCTATTTGCTACATCAAAACACACGCTCACATGCACACATGGACCAAGTTGATTTTAACAATCTTTGACTCTATCTGGATTTTGAATTTTTCCCCCTTCCAAGATTATGTTCTTTTCGAGCATTTATATGGTTTCAGTGTTACCTTTAGATCACTAATCATCTGCGGATTTTTCTTATGTGAAGTATAAGCCCAATTTTACTTTCTCATCAATGGATCTCGCTGTTTCAACACCATTTACAAGAAAGTTCACAACGTCCCCAGTGATTTGAGATGCATCCTTTATCACGTACACGTGTTCCATGCAGTTGAATCTATTTCTGGACTTTCTACTCTGTTCCACTGGTCTGTGTGCTCATGGGACATTTCCACATCGTTTTAATTGCAAAAGCTTGATGGGATAATTGCAATACTTCATAGAGTTAAGACCCCGTTACTTTCTTTTCAGAGCTTCTTTGGCTATTATTCCACATATATTTTTAAATGTTTATTTATTTATTTTTGAGTGAGAGGGAGAGAGCACAAGCAGGGGAGGGGCAGACAGAGAGAGGGAGAGAGTGAATGCTAAGCGAGCTCTGCGAGGTCAGTGCAGAGCCCAATGTAGGGTTTGAACCCACAGACCGTGAGGTCATGACCTGAGTTGAAATCAAGAGTAGGATGCTTAACTGACTGAGCCACCCAGGTGCCAGTATTATTCCATATATTTAAAGAATCCATATGAATTTTAGAATCAAATGTTTAGCCCAAGGGAAAAAAAAATCCAAACTTGTTAGTGTTTTTGTTTTGATTGTATTCAGTTTGTACATTGATTTCGGAGGAATGGGCAAGTTTATAATATTGAGCTGTTTCCCGGAACAAGGACTATTTTCCTTCTTATTCAAATCTGTTATGTGTCTTTCAGGAATGTCTTATACTCTTCTTCATTTTCTTTTTAGCCCATTTTTTAGAACATTTATGTTGAAGTATTTTTCTTTTTTTTTTTTTTTAAGTTTATTCATTTATTTTGAAAGAGACAGAGACAGCGTGAGTGGGGGAGGGGTAGAGGGAGAGGGAGAGAGAGAATCCCAAGCAGGTTCCACGCTGTCAGCGCAGAGCCCGATGTGGGGCTCAAGCCCACGAAACCACGAGACCATGACCTGAGCCAAAACCAAGAGTTGGATGCTCAACCGACTGAGCCACCCAGATGCCCCAGTATTTTTCTTTTCTCTCTTTCTTTTTCCCCTTGGAAGTAGGGTCTGCTTCTTCATTGTCTTCTAATGTATAGGGGTGGTCAAAGTGCCTTGTGATGAATAGTATTCTTTTCTTCTTGTAAGGTAAGCCTTTTGCTACATTTTTTTCCCTTCCCCTTTGGGCCTCTGGGTTGGCTTCTTCTTCCCTGGAACACGCACAACGCCAGTCCGATGGAATTTTAAGCTTCCTCTTTTTGATCCCACACGAGCCAGTGCTCCGAGCCCCAAGGTCTCAGCCTGGTTCTCAGTATCTCCCTACCCAAGAGAGACCTCTCTTCTCCTGGAGATGCCTTCCCGTTCCACCACTGTGACAAGGAACACACGGGACATACGGTCCCCAGACATGGCACATTCCCATATTACACATTCTAAGCTGAAGGAGTTTGAGAAAAGGGCAGAAGCAGGAAGGTCACTCTGACCTCCACACTCCTCGCCTTTCTCTCTGCCGGAACAGGTCCTAGAGTTCTCATGTGAGAGATCCCCTCTGTGTTCTTGGAAAGTACCCAGAGGAAAGAAGCGTCGTCACCTCCAGAGACAAAGGGACACCTATTTCCCACCCTCGCCTCCTTCTCCTTAACCCATCCTGTTCCCCCATGACTGTCCACTCTTCCTCAGACCTAAAATAAAAGTACACAACTCTATTTCCTTGGAGCTTCATTTCTTCTGAAGGCTGCCCTCTTATTTCCACCTTAAATTAAAGAAATGCGTAGGCTTTTCTCCTGTGAAACTGCCTCTGTCAGTTTAATTTTCCAACCCAGCCGGAGACCCTAAGAGGGGAGAGGACAACATTTTCCTCCCCCACCGCCTCTACACCCGCACTGCGACCTTTCTCTGACATTCAACCCTCGCCTCTCTCTGCTGCAGCTGGGGATCTGGGACTGGCTCTGCTGTTCGGAACACTCTCCCCAATCGCATTTACAGTTGAGACTGTTGTCTCCTTGTTTTGTTGTAGGTGAGGGTTATAGGTGCCTCTTGCAGTCCTCATTGTCCTGTGTGCCCTTCGAAATATATGTGGAGAGATATGGATTTAGGTAGCTGCTATTTGGAGCCTGTGTGTGTGTGTGTGTGTGTGTGTGTGTGTGTTTGGGGAGGGGTGCCGCCCTCTGCTTTGTAATTTGAAAGAGCATACAATAAACGCTTGCTTTTGTTTATGACGGTGGCACAATTAAGTCACTACTATATCAACACTGGATAAGGAGAGACCAATAAACCTCAAACAATTTGCTCGGCCAGTAGGCTAGAAATTAGAGATTAATTTTCCACAACCCATTATTATTTTTTGCTTAATTTCAGTTCTCACCATAAGCTCAGCCCCGTGAGAGGCAAGAGTGGTTTCTGCCCCCTGCTCACCCCTCCAAGAAACTTCTAAACTAATTGGTATTAAGCTTTGCATTACTCTTGATGACTGACTACAGAGAATGAGGACAGAACTTATTCGAGATTCTGCACATATTTGTGAGTTAAATAACTCATTTGGCAACTGCCACGGAGATTAGGATGGCACATGAAATGATCATCAGTCTGTAACTCCAGCTGTGAAGTGCACAAAGAAACCAAGTAATAGCCGTGCGTATACGTGATAAGATAAAATATGCATAAAACTCGTTTTCTTACATATTCAAAATTAAAGACATGTTCCTTCAAAGTAAAGCACCAAGAACTGTCTGTTTTCTGGCCTGCCTATAAAGGAAGTAAGCTGGGTTTGCAAATTCTGAGATAGAGGTATCTTATTTCAAAAACAGCTCAACAGAAATTCAGTCGGGTTGGGGCCCCTGGGTAGTTCAGTCGGTTGAGCGACCGACTTAGGCTCAGGCCATGATCTCACATTTCGTGGGTTCGAGCCCCATGTCAGGCTCTGGGCTGATGGCTTGGAGCTTGGAGCCTGCTTAGGATTCTGTGTCTCCGTCTCTCTCTGCCCCTCCCCTGCTCATGCTCTGTCTCTCTGTCTCTCAAAATAAATAAATAAAAAGAAGTAAACATGAAAAGAAATGCAGTCAGTTCGCTTCCGAAGTTTCTAGATGTCAATCTATCAAAGCAGATGAATCCATAAAGAAAGCCTACTTTAACTGTGTTCGGTCAAAAGTGAGGTTAAGGGAATGCTATGGGGCTATGTCAACTAAATTCCCTGAAAGATGGAACATTTTAGCGACGGAAGCACCATTTTTTTTTCTCAGAAAGTAATTACTACCTATCGTCATCCACTCATTATTTTCTTCAAACATGATCTTCCTTTATGACAAGTGAGATTGAATTTGAATCATCACGAAGACTTTATTATCCGTACCACACTCAATACTTTAAACAAAATGACTCATGTTTTAGTTGGAAGAATCAATCAACTTAGATTCTGGGAATGTGCCAGAGCGAGATCCTCCTGCCTGTTCTGAATTCCTTTAGTTAATGACACTGCATCGGAAATTAGCCGTTGTCTCTTTCCCCTTGTGCGTGTGGTCGTCTGATCACTTGGTGCCAAGCTGGGATTGTAGGTAAGCAGAGCTCAGGTGCTGCCCTGACGGACCCCTTCCTGGGTGCTCCCTGCTGATTTCCGGACCTGGAGCCCGCTCCGCCACGGCTGCTGTTCCTCCTCACCGTTGATCCCAACTGGATGACACTGAGAACCTCCAGTGCTGGACGGTGCAGATGGTGGCTACACTGGACCTGAGCAGAACATACAGAGAAGCTGAATCAGTCCGTCGTAAGGCTGAAGCCAATGTAACACTGCGTATCAGCTCTACTCAAATGAAAAATTAATAAAAAAATACTACTAAAATGACACACACACACACACACACACAAAAAACACACAAACCCCAGCCTTGCTTCCCAGGGCCATTTTCTCTTGGATCCATGTTTTCCCAAGCCTTCCTCTCTCCATGTTCCTCTTTCCACACCAACGTGCTGCCTTCTCCCTGTTGGGCTCAGACGTTGGCCGAGATTAGAATAGCCTACCTGAAATCACATTCAGTGCAATAATGTCTCCATGCCTTTTATTGTTCCCAAGTTCTTCCAATTCCAAGTCCATTGTCTTTCTGAAAAAGAAAAAAAAGAAAGAGAGAGAACATTCTGGGAACTAATTTCTGTCTCCCCTATCACGATTAAATGTGAAATTCTTTCTGTAACACTTAATCTATTGTGCTCTCACTTAATATACTCACAGCTGCCAATTTTCATGTGTATCTTAATAGTTGGAATTGAAAATGCTTCATTTACTATAACTCCCCATTTCCTCTCAATTAACATTCACTTAACACTGTAGATGAGAAAGTGGTCCTTAATCTGCATAAACTGGAGGCAGATTCCTGCCTTGCGGTCCCTCAGGGATGGACATGTGTCTATTCACTCCTTGGGGAGAAATAAAGACATTTCTCTGTGCTGTGTTCCAAACTTCTCTCAGCCAGCTTTATTTATAGGTCAGTTTGCTGAACTCCTTAAATCACAGGGGCTAGGCATTTTGTTTCATCTATTTTGAGATTCCTGAAAATGAAAGAAAGAATTGTCAAGTTTCATCCAAGATTTTGTCTCAGAAAAATGATGTCCAGCAGTACAAAATCCATATGTGGGCTAATCACTCAATTGTCAAGGATATTTATTTTGTGCAATAATTGACATCAGTTCATGGATTGATAGGAAAATAACATTGGGTTCAGCAAGAGAGCTTTCTAACAACCAGTGCCCTGAAGCATAAAACAAGTTGGCTGGGGATTAATGAGCCCCGTGGAGCTGGGGGCTCAACGGAGGTCACCTGGTCCCTAGCGATCCAAAGGATTCATGCGCAGCCTGAAGAACGTTAAACAAGATTGACTTTTGGGTGGCTTCCTTTTCTGACAGCTAAGACTTTAAGACAACCAAGCATATGACAAGTTATATAACATTCCAGACAAACAAAACAAAAATACCATTTTCAAAACTATCCTCGGATGACTCATGTTGAGGAGTCTAATGCCCTGCATAAATATTTTCTTACTGCACACTTGTGGCCTTAGGTTTATTATTCGTACTGTGCCTCATCCCTCTGCCTGTCTTATTACAGTCTTCCTCATGGTTTAAACCAATGAGTAAGAAGACCATAAACTGTCTTCCTCATTTCTCTTCCTGACCCTGACTCAGAGGGAATGGAGAGGTGATGGAGGTGAAGGCAGATTTATGATATACATAGGGTTACGACATGTTCACAAGTGCCTGGATGAAAGGAAATAAGTTGCCTGCCTTCTTTTTCCCATTATCACTGATGCTGTATTTTAGAAAGATATTGTACACCTTTATAAAAGTCTACAGGATTTAAACAACATAAAGGACATCTTTCTATCCTCCTTCCAGTTCCAACATGCTCTGATGTTTGGATTTTCAGAGTTCCCGTGATTTTGTAGACAATAGATCCATAACTGGCCAGGAAGCAGGAAGGGTTTGCCTGAATCTCTGAGGGTCTTGCTCCCCGACAAAATGCCCTTGATTATTAAATGCCCCTTTATGTGGTACACCTAAGTTTTTATGCCCCCAAACTATTTCAGCAACTTTCTGGCTGGCTTCTTTCCTCTATAAAGAACAGGTAGATAAGGAAGTTAATACATTGGCATTTCCTTCCTCTTTACTAAGACACAAATTAGCAATGAGTAGACGTTGGACTGTTTGTAGACTTGGCTTTTTCTTTCTTAGAATCTGGTGAAGGCTCTCAGGTAAAGGGAAAGATTTAGAACTTCTGGTTTCAGCCCTGACACATAACAAACTTGGAAATCATTCTATCCTTACAAGAAGAAGAAGTTGAACTCTTTCTTGGAAAATCAATGACATTTCTCAGACTTGTGAGAGAATTGAAGTTGCAAGGCAAACCGTCAACCCCAAATCTGGAGAGACACAGGCCAGGTCTGCTTACTTGGAGCAAAGGCCGCTAGAGCCATACGCTGGTAGGGACACTCAAATGGTAACCTTGATGAATTGCTCAGAGCTGAGTGTGGACTTGTATGAGTGAGAAACCATGGGGGGGGGCACAGTCTTGGGGGGAGGGAGGAATACTTTCATGAGCTTTACCTCAGGAAACTCACAGGTTCTCAAGATGAAGATGTGAGAGATTCACTCATGGCTCTGGGAGGAAAGGAAGAGTAACCTTTGTGAAATGTGTCCATAACAAAAGTCTTTGCTCCATCAGAAAAGACTTGACTAGAGCCATAGCCCAGCCAGGGAAAGGGCATTCTTCCCAAAAAAGCACAGTCTGAACTTCCTGTATAGTTGAATATGGGATCAAGAACAACAACAACAACAACAACAACAACACAGCCAACAAGGATCATGGTTTCAAGGGAAAAGATTTGGAGTGCTGCACTCAGGAAAGAGTAGGTCAATAGAGGAAGCACTTGTGAAAGTCACAACTCCATGACCAAAACCCATGGAGAGACTGAGGTTGACTCATGAGATTGTAGAATGTTTCTCCTCCTCTGCACATTGTCACCACATCAAAGGACTCCAGTATGATAACAGCAGAGTACAGCTCCGAGAGCCACATGGCCTCTCTCTGAGGAGGAGTACTTAGGGAAGCCTGAGTCGAGAGTGGAGACAAAAACAAGGACACCAGAAGAATTTGAGACCTCTGGCATCTACAACACTGCAAATAGTAAACAACTAAACTCCCAGCCAGACAACCATACATTATCATACCAAACATCTATTTATCTTAATTCCTATTACCTAAAACAACACATCTGGCTTTCAACAAAAAGATTACAAGACATGTCAACAGACAAGAAAAACGGTCCAAAGAGAAAGCAAGCATCAGAAATGATACATATGTTGGAATTATTAGACAAGGAACTTAAAATAACTGTTTGATATGTTAAGGGTTCTAATGGAGAAAATAGGCAGGAGGCAAGAACAGATGGGCAATGTAGGCAGAGAGATGGAAACTCTAAGAAGGAATCAGAAGGAAATGCTAGAAATCAAAAGCACTAAGCAAAATGAAAAATGCCTTTAATGGACTCATTAGTAGATCTGGAACAGCCAAGGAAAGAATCACTGAGCTTGAAGATAGAGCTATAACAGCTTTCCAAACTGAGATGCAAAGACACAAGGAGTGGGAAAACAGAACAGAACATTCAAGAACAGGGGGACAATTTCAAAAAGTGTAACATACATGTAATGAGACTCCTGGGAGGAAAAGAGCAAATGGTGAGAAAAGAATATTTAAAGTAACAATTGCCAAGGACTTTCCAAAGGTAATGAAAAATAACAAATCACAGAACCAGGAAACTCAGAGAACACAGTGCAGAATAAGTAACAAACAAACATACGGGACGCATATCATACTCAGACTGCAGCAAATCAAAGACAATCTTGAAAGCAAAAGCCCTGGGTTTTGACAGAAATGGGTGCTGCCTGAGCTGTCCTGTTTCCTAGCCAAGAAATACCGGACTTCACCTCTTTTAAACATTGGTAGTTTTCTTTTGTAATGAATGCAAAGATACATATACAAAAACCTCAATACAGATATTACTTTCTTCCTTACGTAAGTGGAAATTGGTGAGGTCATACATGTATGAGGAAGCATTTTTTAACTGCGGCATTCTGTGACTATGAAGAGTTACGATCACAAACCAAATGCGAGCTCATGACTCTTCCAGGGACCTTGAAACAAGGTGTCTCAGCAAGGAGGATCTTGGGGTGTATTTTGAATCGCGAGGCATTACCCTAATGGATGTAAAATTAGATATTGTTTTTGGCTTAGATGGGAGTGGAGCTGAGGTTTCCAAGGCAAAAGGTGAAAGAAGGTTGAGACTCAGGCTCATGAGATAAAGGGTTAGGGTAGGAGTAAACCAATTAAGATGCTTTGGAATCAGCAAAGAGATGTAGACACATATTTCAATATTCAGTTGACCCTCCAGCAATGGGGGAGTCAGGGGTACCTGTAACCTGTGCAGTTGAAAATCCGGATATAACTTTTGACTCCCCCAAATACTAATTACTAAGAGTCTCCTGTTGACCAGAAGCCTTACCGATAACCTAAGCCATCAATTAACATACATTTTGTATGTTGTATGTATCCTATACTATATTCTTACAAAAATACCCGGGGAGGTACGTGAATCCAAGAATAACGCACTTCAATTTTTTTTTTTCAACTTACTAGGAGAAAAATATATCAGCATCGACAATATTAGAGAAATGGGTTCTAGTAAGTGAGAGAGGAATTAAAACGAACACATTTGTATTAAGCGTTAGAGTTTACAAAACACTGCATTGTATCATTGGGGTTTCATAACCGAGGACATTCAGACTCCAATAAATTAAGAGATTTTCCCATTTTGCCTGACAGCAACTGTGCTTGAGTAATTGTTCTTCCTGCCTCTCTCTTTTACACTCTGAACCACACAGCTCCTGAAAATGTTTTTCTATAAGGATAGGAAGTAGCAGTGATAAACAGAGAAAATTCCCTTGGAGACCTTGTTGTTTCAACTTCAAGATAACATCCAAAGAACGAACGAGAGATGTGTAGAACATTTCATTTATAAAATGCTTTTGTGCAGTGATCTCATGTTATCTTTGCTCTCCAACCCACAAGGCAGTGAGGGGCAATTGTGCCCCTTCTCCTGTAGACCGGGAGCCCAGGCACAGGCTGGTGAAGCGCCACGCTCAGACCCCACGGCGGCTGAATGCCAGGGCTGTGATTCAGAGAATCTGAGTTCAGACTTCCGAGCTGCCACGGTCAGTCCAGGCTGCCACAGCAAAGTCCAGACACTGGATGGCTTAGCAACTGCAGAGTTTTATTTCTCACAGTTCTGGGGGCTGGAAGTCTGAGCGTTAGCACGGTCAGGGGCTGCGAGAGCGGTCTCCCAGGTCGCAGACTGCACTATTCTTGTTGCGCCCTTACTCTGTGGAGGAGGGGCACGGGCAGGGCACTCGCTGAGGTCCCTTTGTAAGGGCACTGATCTCATTGGCGAGGGCTCCACCCCTCGTGACCCAATCACCTCCCAAAGGCCCCACCTCCTGATATCATCGCCTGGGGGGTTGGATTTCAGCGTATGAATGTTGGGGGGACACAGCCACCCAGGCCTTTGCACAACCCGATGTTGGGTTTTTTTATGTTGCTTTACTTGTATTTTTCCTTTGCGATTAGAACGCTCCCCATTTGACCTTTACAACAGAAAAGTGATAGTTTTTTTTTAATATTTATCTATTTATTTGGGGGGGGGAGGGAGAGGGAGGAGAGGAAGAGGGGCAGAGAGAGAGGGAAAGAGAATCTCAAGCAGGCTCCAGGCTCAGTGTGGAGCCCAATGTGGGGCTCGATCCCACGACCATGAAATCTGAAGTTAGGAGTCAGATGCTTTAAGCAACTGAGCCATCCAGGGGCCCCAGAAAAGTGATAGTTTTTCCTTCAATCATTGTTAACATTTAATGTAATCTGCCTAATGGGCATCAGTAATCAAATCTCTTTCTTCACTAACTTATTTAAGAAGAGACTGCTTTTCATTTTCCTTTTCAGCATGCTTGTAAACTCTGCCTTAAAAAAAAAAATGTGTTCAATAATCTTTGATGGATAATTTGCCTAAAGCTAATCCACCCTTAGCTATTTTATTTATTTTTTATTTTTTAGAGTCTTTTTATTAATGTTTATTTATTTTTAAAACTTTTTAAATGTTTGTTTATTTTTGAGAAAGAGAGAGAGTGTGATTGGTGGGCAGGCAGAGAGAGAGAGGGAGACACAGAATCCGAAGCGGGCTCCAGGCTCTGAGCCGTGGGCTTGAACGCAGGGCTTGAACCCACAGACTGTGAGATGGTGACCTGAGCCCCCCCAGGCGCCCCGCCCCTTAGCTATTGCAGACACATTCCCCAGAGGGTTCCTATTGCTCTAAAGGCAAGGGCTCTAAATGCAAGGAAACAACGTCTCTCCCCTTGCCTTCCTTCACACGGGGCTCCATCAACTCGGGTTATCAGTTCTGTGGCTCAAAACTCAGTTCCTGCAATCTGACTGCCTTCTACTTCGACGCGGAATCCAGCCTGCAAATTACATGCCCAGGTTTTGATCAGCTACAAAGGTGACGGCAAATCTCTTGGCATTTATGGAGCACGTTGTCTCTGTCAATTCCAAAATGCAGCCCACGAATCCTGTTAGGCCCTTTTGCCGCTCTGGCTGTGGGCGCACGAGACCTCCTTCCCGGTTCGATTTGTCGCGGCGATGCTGAGACACAGCCGTGCCGCCACTGCAGCTCATGCAACGTCACCGAAACTGCAACTGCGCCGGAAAGGTGGGTGTTACTTCTAACTGACTGCATCGCTTTTCGGTGCCACGAGACTACATTGCGCGCTCCACCTGGGTCATTCGGCCTGCCTCAGTGCCTCCCGGGGGGCGTCCTACCCGGCCCTGAATGGGAAGGAAAGCATCAGCACGTACTGCCAGCAGATGTTAGTGTCTGAGGCGTGTTAATTCCATGAACTACCTTATTAGCCAAAGGATTAGTGAATGGAAGCGTCAACAGGCATTTTGAACGTCACAGCTATTTCCAGGAATGAGGGGCAGGACTGATCCACGTTTAGGCAGCATTAAACTATATGGCCAAATCTCCCTTTTAAAATGATAAACATCATTTATCATTGTTCCCCGGGGTGGGGGGGGGGGGTCAGTCGGTGAAGCATCCGGCTGCGGCTCAGGTCACGATCTCGTGGTTCGTGGGTTCGAGCCCCGCGTCGGGCTCTGCGCTGACAGCTCGGAGCCCGGAGCCTGCTTCCGATTCTGGGTCTCCCTCCCTCTCTCTGTCCGTCCCCCACTCACGCTCTGCCTCTCTCTGTCTGTGAAAAATGAATGAACCTTTAAAAAAATTTTAAATGATAAACATTTGTTGAGAATTTCAGAGTTTACAAGCTCTCTATTCATGTTTGTTCCACGGTTGTTGCAGTAAAAGGCTAAAATAGCGACAGCGTTGCGGAGGGGACATTCACACACAGTGGGGAACGGCCATGGTGGGCCCCCAGCATAAGGGACAAGGGGGCTTCCGGTGTGCCGGGTCCTTCCTCCTCCTGCATCACTCACTGGGGGAGGGGTAGCCCACTCCAGCCTGGTGTCTGCAGACAGAACTTCCTGGAACACAGGGCTTGGGGGTGGGGGGGGGGGCGCATTCCAGTCCACTTGTGTATTTTACAAACTCTTGGGTCGCACTCATCTTTAACCTTTTGGGGGTCAAGGACTCACCTGAGGAAGCGATGTGAGCTCTGGATCCATTCCTAGGAAAAGTCCACACGCGTCCTCCATTGTATGTAGGATTTCAGAAAGCTGGTTATCGGGGAACGGATTGCAGCCACGTCACTGCGCTTCCCTTCTTTTTTATCTGATGCCATTCTTCCCTGTCGCTGCTTCCCACATCAGACTGGAAATGAAACAGGAAAGTAATTCAAGTCAGGAGTTAATTATACTTGGTCCCCCCTGCAGCTCTAATTCTAATACCCCAAACACCTACATTTAGGACCTGTGTAAACACACATCGAAATGCTATAAAGAGAAATAATAATATCCCGAAAAGCTATAGAGGAAGTGAAAACCCTGGTTCATTGTTGTGAGTCGTCCAAACAGGCCAGACTGACACGTCTGTTTACCACTGAATAATCTTTCCCATCCCTTTCTCTGTAGAGATGCACCCGGTGTATAAAATGCGGTCCCGGGAGCATTTCGGGCTAAACAGAGCTATGTAACCTTCACCTGTAGGAAGAAATACAATATACATTACAGACGAACACACTAACTAGTTTCTGTGACATTTTCACCTTCTAGAAGATCAGCCTCAATAGCCTTCTGTGTCTGTGTGAGAATGACACGTACCATAACGTTCCATAGTCAATCAGTGGAGTCCACAGGAGTGAAAAGATCTTACCTCTCCCTCAGGTAAATCTAGTTTCCTCTTCTATAGGCTGGAGTTCTGTTTGTCCTTCCCCAAGGCTAGAGTCTCAGGAAAGGTGCCTGATCGTGTCAGGGTAAGCCTTCCTTTTTTTTTTACCAAGAGTCGGGGCTCACCCAAGAAAGACGAGGTGAGCGTCTAAGTCAGGTCATTCGACAGCCTAACCCGCTCAGTCCCCATCCATTTTCAGCCTGGCCACCGGGCTTTGCATCAGCTGTTCATATCAAGCCAGATTTAAAGACATTCTGTTGTCAAAGGAATACGTTTATGAAGACAGTGGGTTAATAGATCAGGATTTTCGCCCTCACCCCTTCAATCCTGAGTCACCACATCGTTCAGCAGATTAACATGTGAGCATCGATTTGGAGTGTGTCGACAAGCAAGAGTGTGGGGACAGAATAATAGCAGGCAAAAAAAAAAAAAAAGAGAGAAGATATAATATCACTTAACCACCTGAAAGTAGCATCCAAATTCGGATTTTATAATCTCACCTGCTGGGAGTAACTTAAGTCTTTTTTTTATTTAATGTTCGTTTATTTATTTTGAGAGAGAGAGACGGGGCACAAGCAAGGGAGGAGCAGAAAGAGAGAGACAGAGAGCGAATCCCAAGCAGACTCCGTGCTATCAGTGGAGAGCTCAATGTGGGGCTCGAACCCACAAACCGTGAGATCATGAAATCAAGAGCTGAAGTCCAGAGTTGGGTGCTTAACCGACCGAGCCACCCAGGCGCCCCACAACTCTTAATACTGATCAACAGGGATTTAATTTAAAGTTTTCCTCCTCCCCAAAATCTAAATATGGGCAGGGTAACTCCTACCTTCTTTTGAATACATTTGGAAGCAAAAGTATGATGTGATTCAAATATATATGAGCTTGGAAGCTCCCCCCTCACCCCACACACACACACATGCACACGCACGCACGCACAGCTGTTCTGTTCGGGTTATGCAGAATGACAAAAATAAGCAATTGATCCTTTAGGCACACTGAAATTAGCCCCCTGTGCTTTGCAAACTGCCTTAATTTTTCATGTCACATTTAGCAGGCAATCATCCATCACCCAGTCTAATAACATTGGGTACATTTTATAATTAGCCCTAAAAGAGATCTTTTTGCCAAGCCTGAAAATTAAGTTTGTACTTCAACATTGTACAGACTGGAAGCAGCCAGAAAGGGCCTTTCCTTGGTAGTTCACAGCGTGCATTTTCTGTTGCCTTGACAACGGTCTGGCTGGGGCTTCCTAGCTTGGAGAACGCGTCTGACGCAACCCTGCAGCAACAATCATGAACACCCAGCAGACCGATACCGATGGCAAGTTGGGAGACATAAATATCAGAATTCTGCCTGTGTTACGTCCTACCGGAATTGCAAGGATAGAAGGGAGAGATAGGGAAAAGGTTGCAATTTTGATCAATTCTAATTAAAAACGGAAAAGTACGGGCTGAGGCCAGCAGCTGGCCCTGCTGTGGAGCCAGGGCTGACCGAGACGTCTGACGGCTCTACACCGTTTGCGAGACTGATTAAGGCCTCTGACAGTTTTGTCAAAATACAATCAGTACGTGCAACCCTGACATTTCGCTACCTGAAGACCAGAAAGCGTGAGAGGACATGAAACTCTCTTATTCTTTTGGTCCCAAACATCCCTGGCTCAGCCTGTAGCTCTTGTTTGGGTCCGTTCCCCCTTTCGTCCTTCCGGGCAGTGAGCCTTTGTCGCCTTGGGCTGGGACACCCCGACCCCACTCGCAGTTCAGTAACCCATGCCTACTCCTAATAGGGAGGGTTAACAAAGATTTTGCTTTTCGGCTGGAAGTGTGTGCACTTCATCGACAGACTGTGGAGTTTCTTGAAGTCTTGCTTGGAAACCGATCATTTGGAGTAGTAAGCACAAAATCTAGTTTACCAACGTTCCTGGGATTTGAATTCAAAATGCAGAAGGACAACCCCACAGAGGTATGTAATGTAACCGTTAATATGGCCATTTTACCCTCGTGACCCTTTGCTAACGCCACAGAGCCCTGTGGCTGTTGCCATTTTCAGGCCAGGGGTTAGGAAAGAGAGGCTTACAGCTAGTCAAGGCCTTACAGGAGCCTGTTGGACTAGCTTTGGGGCTCATAACAAGATTCCTCTGGAGATGAGATCCTTATTCACAGAAGTAGACCCCCAGGGACCAAGTGGGCCATGTGGTGTGCTGGCTAATTTTGTGGGTCAACTTAGCGAGGCCCTGGTGCCCAGATATTTGATCAAACACCAGTCTAAATGTGAAAGTGGTTTTAAATGACATTGATATTTAAACTGGCGGACCTTGAGTAAAGCAGATTACCCTCCACGGTGCAGGTGGGTCTCATCAAACCAGTTGAAGGTCTTAAGAGAAAAAAGACAGAAGTTTTCCAAGGAAAAGAGAATTCTGCCTCCAGGCTGCCCTTACACTTGAGCTCCAACATCAACTCTTTCCTGGGTCTCCAGCCTGCCAGCCTGTAGTACGGGCTTTGGACTTGCCAGACTCTAAAATCATGAGACAATTCCTTAATATAAATTCTAGGCCATGTCCTTTTCCCTTTATACTTTGAAGCTGGGGAAAGAGACATAAAAACCAAGAAGGGCGGGGGGGGGGGGGGGTAGTCCTGGGCCGTAGCAACAGCAGAAGTCTACAAACGTCTATTATTAAGGGTCCTAGGACTGTGTTGCTCCTTCCTTCCCCAAATCTCACATCTTCAGAGTTTCCTTCATGTACTAGAATCTTCCAGTGGCTTCCTCCTCAAAATGAAAAACAGGCTCGCTCGCTCTCGCTCGCTCTCACCCTCTCTCTCTCTTTCCTTCCCCCACTTTGCCTGTTCGTTTGTTTGCTTAAAGTTAGCCAGTATTCTTTTCCAGTCTTTGCAACCAAGAGAAGCTTTCCCTTGGAGCATATTTTGAGAAGACTTCAATGTTTCATTTGGGGCTAGGTTCTCCCTCTAGTCTGTGAGCTCCCTGGAGAAAGAAACTCTCTTTCTCATCTCTGTACCTTTAGTACCTAGCATCCCCTGACACACAGAAGGCCCCCAAAACTGAAAGCATTCCTTTTCTATTGCTGCCCTAACAAAGCGCCACGAATTTAGCAGCTAAGAACAGCACCCGCGTATTATTTCCGAGTTGCGTCCGTCAGAAATCCCACACGTTGCGTCTCAGCTACTTCTCTGCACTGGGTCTCCAAAACCAGTGCGTTAGCAAGGCTGTGTTCCTTTGCTGGAAGTTTAGGGGATGAGTCTGCTTCCAAACTCAGCCGACTTGTCGGCAGAATCGCATCCCGTGGTTTGTAGAACAGAATCCCTCGCTGTCTTCGCTGGCTGTTTGCCAGGAGCTATTCCCAGTCCCTACCGGCCACCCATGCTCCTTGGCGCGCGGCTCCCTCCTCCGCCTTCCCAAACCAGCAATAGCACATCCAGCCTTTGGCCTGTTTTGAATCTCTCCGACTTTCCCTTTAGGCGTTATCGCTCTGACTTCCTTTTCTGTCCTTCGGGGCTCACGCAATGACACGGGGCCCACGGGATAAGCCATTATGCAGTCACCGTATTTTAGAGTCGGCCGATTAGCCCCTTAATTCCATCTGGAGAGTGCTGCACTTCCCAGCGCTGCCAAGATTGATGTTTGATTAAATAACCCGGGGCATGGCATCTTCGGGAGACAGCTCTGGAAATCTGCCTCGCGTAGGCGATGAATGAGGTCCAGCAAGACCGGCACCGTTTCAGAGATTTCCAGGCCAGTCAGGAAAGAGTTGCAGCATCTCGCCTTCCGGTCTTGGAGAGCCCTGTTTCCAGTCACCCGGCTCTGTATGACTTCTAGGGACAAGTTTGATTCCCAGCAGTACCGTGGCCCCTGTCTGGTTTGTTCCAGGACACTGAGATCTTTACCGCCGACGGTGAACCTATTCCACCAATGTATTTTTTTCCTCTAAAAAATACACGAAGCAACATAATGAGAAAGTGACAACATGGCTGGTTTCATATTCAAAACTCAGTCGATATAATTTACATATTAACAGCCTAAAAAGGGGGGGAAATATAATCACATCAACATTTGTAGAAAAAGCATTTAACAAAAGGCACGATCCGTTTTTTTATAAAACCTTTCAGCAACCTAAGAACTGTTCCTTAGCCTCCAAAGGATATGGAAAGATTAAGTATTTTGTACTTAGTGGTGAAGACTGAACGCTTTTGCCCCCTGGTCAGAAGTAGGCAAGGATGTCCTCTGTCACCATTTCTATCCAACACGATACTCGATTCCTGGCCGATGCAATAAATACACAGACTGGAAAGACCTAGGAAGTGAGTTCAGCCAGGTCAGAGTATACAATGCCAGCATACAAATGTCAACTTACATACGTTAGAAATGAACCACTGGAATTTTAAAAAATTAATGTTAGAAATCCAAAAATACACGTGCAGGACCCGTATACTAAAAACTACTGCACTCTGATGAAAGAAAATCAAAAACAATCTAAATAAATGGAGAGTGATAGTGTGTCTAAGAATTAGAAGACAATATTCTTAAGATATCAATTCTCCTTAATTTGATCTATAAATTCAATACATCCCCAATCGAAATCCAAGAAGCCTTTATTTGTAGCCATTGGAAATTTAATTATAAAATATATACGAAAAAGAAAAGGAACTAGAATAGTCAAACCAATTTGGGGAAGGAAGCACAAAGTTGGAGGACTGACATGACCTTATTTCAAGATTTACTATAAATCTACAATAACTAAGACAGCGTAATACTAACAAAAGGCCAGACATATATAGAATATATATAGAATATAGAATTGGGAGTGTAGAAATAGACTAAAAAAAAAATTGATTTGTTTCTTGAACAAATCAGTTGATCTGTTCGATTGATTTTGAGCAAAGTTGCAAAAAACATTCAGTGTAGAAAGAACTGTTTCTCAACAAGTCTGTAACTTGTCTGGGACACCATACGCAAAACAGAAGCTTTATCTCATACTTTATAGAAAATAAATTATAACTCAAAGTGGACAACAGACTTATTTAAATTATAAAACTATAAAATTTCTAGAAGAAAACATAGGGGCGAATTTTCATGACCTTTGGTCAGACAGTTTTTAATTATAATAATAAACCACAATCCATAAAAGAAAAAATGATAAATTAGACTTCGTCAAAATTAAAAACTTTTGCTCGGAAAAGGACACACTTAAGAGATTGAAAAGACAAGCCACAAACTGGGAAAAAATATTTGCAAATCCCATTTCTGACAAAGGACTTGTATCCAGAATACCTAAAGAACTCCCAAAACTCAAAAGTAAGAAAATAAGCCAACTTAATTATTTTAAAGGGCAAATGATCTAAACAGGCATGTTGCCAACAATGGCATCTAAGCGTATGAAGGATGATCAATATTATTGGTCACTAGGGGAATGTAAATAATCCCACAATGGAATATCACTACCCACCCGTTCGAATGGCTAAAACCAAAAAACTTGACAAGACCATATGCCAGCAGCAATGCAGAGCAACTAGAACTCTCATATATTGCTAGTCTGCTGATGAGAAAGGAAAATGGTAAACTGCTTTTTACCATTTCTTAGTGTTAAATATACACCTACTCTATGACTCAGCAATTCCACAACTAGTTATTTACCCAAGAAAAGGATAATTTAACATTCACAGAGAGACCTTTGGTGAATTTTTATAAAAGCTTTAGTCACCGTTTCCAAAAGCTGGAAATGAACCATGTGACCTTCCCACAAAAATGGATAAACTATTGTAACTCTCATACAATGAAATATCACAGAGGAATAAGTAGAAACAAACTATTGATTGACACAGCAATGTGGATGGTTAAATGCCTTTCCTGTGAGAAAGAAATCCAGCCCCCTCAGCTACGTATTATATGATTCTATTAATATGAAATTCTGGAAAAGACCAAGCTGCAAAGATGGAAAGCAAGTCAGTGGTTGCCGGGAGCTGGGTGATGGTGGGAAGGGTTCACTGTGAACAGAAGTCATGAGAGGCTTTGGAGGAAACGAAATTATTCTCTAAGGAACTGTGGCAGTCGACATACGCCTATTCATTTGCTGCAAATCCATAAAAATGTACATCACAATCAGCGAATCTGCGATGTGTGGCTTACATTTTGAAAACACCTTAACTCACACTTTTATTTATTTTTTTAAAAATTTTTTAACGTTTTTATTTATTTTTGAGACAGAGAGAGACAGAGCATGAATGGGGGAGTGGCAGAGAGAGAAGGAGACACAGAATCGGAAGCAGGCTCCAGGCTCTGAGCCATCAGCCCAGAGCCCGACGCGGGGCTTGAACTCATGGACCGTGAGATCGTGACCTGAGCTGAAGTCGGACGCCCAACCGACCGAGCCACCCAGGCGCCCCTAACTCACACTTTTAAAACATCTATGTTACATCTATGTAACATCTATGTTAGGTAGATGGGGCACTCAAGAGAGAAGGCAGACTGTGAGGAATGACTGTCATAAGTGAATCACGTAAGCTCACTGGTCAGACGGGGGACGAGCTGGCCTCTGTATCTATGGGAATTCTGTTTTGACCGGATACTGAAAGGCCAAAGGCAGAAAGGACTGTACAGGGCACTGTAGCTTATTTGGCAAATGTGTGTTCCTCTGGGGTATAGGTTAGAAATTTTAAACTCCCTATGTGTGCGCTAGAACTGAACAAGCAAGAAAGGTACTGCCTATCATGAGAGCCACGTTTCTCGGTGGGAGAAAGAAGCTAAAATAAAGAAGAGGGTGGAGACACTGCACCATGCGATGCTAGACTGGACTCAGAAGGATCAATATGGACTCATCTTTTATAAATATATGTATGTGTAGGTACACGCAGAAATAAATACAGGTATGTGCGTCTGTACAGGTTGAAGTCATGACACTCCAGTAGCAGTGAGCACACCCAGTGCCCAGATCTTGGTTCCTAAATTCTGTTCTGCAGTACAAGAAACCCGGGCTCGTGGAGAAGTGGTTGATTGCACGGCTGCAGCAAAGAGTATGCAAGATGACCGTGGAGGCTTTGTAGTGCCAGAAAATGAGGCTGTGCTCAAACGAAGAGGACGGAAGCATGTAACAATACACGGGCCGACGGAAGCGTGTACCAGTACACGGGCCACACTGAAAGAGTTCCCAGTAGCCAAAGCTGAAACAATTTAGCAACAAAATAAATATAGTACTGGATTCTAACACAAAGAATAAAAGAAATAACTCTGAGTTCATACTTTTGCAAATAAATAGCTGAATGGATGAATACATGAGAGAGAAGGGATAACTCTTCTTCCTGGAGAAATTTCAATGGGAAAAAGTAGAAAGGACAAGGAAAATAGAGAATCGCGACTGGAACCCTGCAATAAAGATCCACCAATAGCTGGTAGAATTAGCAAAATTTTAAAAAGAAAGGGATTATTCTCATAGCCTCAGAGAATGAACCAAATATTGATTAATTACGAAGGGGAACTAGTAAGTTTACAGTGGGGAATCCTGGTGGACACCACCCTAACATAGTGGTCAAGGTTAAGTCACCAGCAGTAAGACAGGTAGACGTCATGTACGTACCTCCTGTTATGATGCACTGAGAAGGGCCCATCACCTCTGTGACATTCATCCCCAAAATGCACAAGCTCCATCTGATCATGAGAAAACATCGTACAAACCGAATCCAAGGGACGTTTCACAAAATAACCGACCACTACTTTCCAAAGTGGCAGGGTTGTGAAAGACAAGGAAAGACAGGGGAATCGGTACTGATTGGAAGAGACCGAGCAGACATGACAAATGAATGCAAGGTGACATCCCGGATTAGATCTCCAATAGAAAAAAAGGACATCAGTGGGAACATCGGTGAAATCTGAATAAGTCTTCTGTTTAGCTGGCAGCCTTCTGCAAATGTTAATTTCTTAGTTGTGAGCATTGTACTGTGGTTTTGTTAGATGTTGGCATTAGCAGACACCGAATGAAGGGGCCACAAGAACTCTGTACTATTTTTGCCTTTCTTCTGCGTGTCTAAAAGTATCTCAAAGTTAAAAGTATTTTAAAAAGCGTATGGGTTAATTTTCACTATAAATGTCTTAATTCTTCAAGCTACTGATCTCCTGGTGAGGTGCCTTCTCTGCTCAGAAGGCACATTGATTTTCTCCTGCTAGCCTGCAAATACACATTAATGCTTTGGGCAGATGTATTTGTCCCTTTTTGAGATTCTGTTATTCACTCAGTGCCCACATAGCTCGTGTTCATCGCTGCATAAACAAACACACTAAACATGCTGTCAGTTCCCTGGTTTCTATTTATAGTCCTTATATTTTGAACAGTGGCTCACCATTGATCCAATAGATGCTATTAAGTCTCATGAATCCAGACCAATTGTTCAGGAGTCATTCTACTAAAATGAGGAGGAGTGAGTGAAGGAGTTCAAAAATCTAATTTCAGAGGGACCAACACAAAACCCATTTGATTTCAGGATTGCTGATTGTTACATGCTTTTGACTTTGGCCCTGGCAAACACAGTCTCCTTCCCCAAGCAGGGTGAGACAGGCAAGGGCTGCTTGGCTCGGCACGGGTGTGGGTGTCAGTGGGGCGGACATGAAGGAGGGAGCGTGGAACTATTCTCCGAGCCCAGAACCATTGTTCTACCTCCTCCGATAGTCCCAAGGCATTGTGTCATGAAAAACTCCTGTGGATTTTCCCAAAGTCTTAGAAACTGCCAAGGTGGATGGGGATAGGACTTACGTGTTTGGGGGTAGGAGTGAGGGACGTTACTGATAAGCACACATGTTGACTGGCAGGTAACAGGCAGGAACCGGCCATATTACTAATTGATCTGCTGAGTCCTTCTGGTCGACCCAAGGAACCAACTAGCAAACCACACGGTGGAGTAGTGCAACATGTTCCATCCAGATTTTCTAGAATTGGTTCTTCAAGTTCATGAGCAGGCTCATCTTGGGGAGAAGAAAGACATTCAGGAAGCTTAGCCTCTGCCCAAGACATGGACTTGGTCAGTGCCACCTATTTGGCTGATATTCTCTGTCATCTCTTAGTCTATTCTGGCTTGGGTTCTTGGGAAGAGGAGGGTGATTTGAACCTTAGAACATGAGCATAAATGAGAAGATAGAAAGACCGAAAACTATCGGTGGTAAAGTTTACAACATAGAGAAGAGGTATCCAGTGTTTGATTTCCTCAATGACGTCCGGCTCAGAGTCTATAACAAATCAAGTGAAGTTGGACGTTTGATGAGGAACCTCCTGCTAATTTGAGCTCATTCTGAGACAGCATATCTGACTCTTTTTCTTCCTCCTGGAAGCTAGAGAAGGGCTCTTAATTGTATCTATTTGCATGTATGTTAATATATTGAGTTCTGCCCATTTTTCTTTACAGCATGCAGGGAGTGGTCTCTCCCACCACAAACCATGGAAGTGTCCTCTAAAATCTGCCACGCCACCAGCACGGGCATTGGTGATGCATCGCCCCCCCCCCCCCCCCCGCCACTGAACTGGAGTTGAGGGCGAGTGTTTGATGCTTTGAGAGACGCCACTGGCGATAGGAGAACATTTTATAATTAGGAGAAACCCAAATGGTCTGTAGACCTCTCCAGACAAAGTATGCCCATGACAGCAATTTTTAATTCATTGGAATTCAGTATGTGATTCTTGCCGTTAAAAGACGACTGGAAACGTGCAGATGACATTGTCCATCTCTCTTCATGTTGTCTTTTAACTGGGAACATGTCCGCCTGGCACACAGGGTGGTATCATCGTGACCATAGGAAAGAGAGCATGTCAGGGGCGCTTGGTCAGTTGACCATACGAAAGAGAGCATGTCAGAGGCGCTTGGTCAGTTGAGCATCCGATTCTTGATTCCAGCCCAGGTCATCAACTCAAGGCTCATGAGATCAAGTCCCACATCAGGCTCTGTGCCGACAGTGTGGACCTTGCTTTGGATTCTCTCCCCCCTCTCTCTCTGCCCCTATCCCACTCATGCATGCCTGGATGCGCACATGCTCTCGCTCTCTCTCTCTCTCTCTCAAAATAAATAAACATTTTTTAAAAAAGAAAAGAAAGCACAAAAGCCTCTGCCATTTCGAGGTCTGAGACTTGCCAGAGGTTGGACTGAGTCTTCATTCTCTGCAAAACGATGCTTTAAAGAATCAGACTTAGTTCCCGTACTCTATGGGACATAGCCCTCAAAGCAGTGTTCTAGTGCAGGTGTCTAATTCTAGACTAGAATTCTAGTCTAATTCCCGAGAGTGGCTATCAACCCACCACCACCACTCACTGAGGAAGTGATGCCTTTCTACCGAGATATTGGATTCCAAGGCAGGGACCCAGGTCTGAACACACTACCAGCGGTAGTGTGGACTGTGGGGGGGGGAGGGCGTGGGTGCTGATAGATGACAAGCACGGAAGGAAGTTCCAGATGAAAACTTCTATTCGTAATATTTAAGTCGAGCTTGTGGTTATGTGAAATAGCAGTTACTTCGAACGTCTCCCATGCCACCCACAGGTGTGTGCTCTCTTTCTGTCTCTGTCTCTGTCTCTGTCTCTGTCTCTCACACACACGCACTCATGCACACACGCTCCATCTGAAGTTTTGCACATTCTACAGTTTCTGCGTGGGACACATTACCTTTCCTCTTGACGGTCACCTAACAGGCTGATGTGTGGAACAGAAGAACGTGCAGGGGGAGGCCCGTGCCTCTGGAGTGGCTCTAAAAGCAGGGAAAAGTACAGATCCATGTCCGGGGGAGTGAGAGCGAAAGGTTGTGCCGAGTGCTGTCTGGGGTTTCCATGAGCGTGGAAGACTCAGCCCCCAGGAGCTGACAGTCGAGCAAGGGCGTAGACATCTGGCAATTTAAGCGGAAACCCTGAGCTATGAGTAAAGGGTAATAAGATAAGCCTCCGGTAGCAAAGAATTCACCCTTCCTGGCCTAGGAGACAGAAGTGTCAGGGAAGAGAAGGCTGGGTGGAGGGGCCGGCACTTGAGGCTGGTTGTGACAAATGAACACAGTTTCTACAAGGACAAAGGAGGGAAGAGCACTCCAGGAAGACGGAAAACAGTGATCACATAACATCCATGGATTTGATGTGGTTGCACGCGGGGTAAGGTGTAGTGAGAAATGCATCGCGTTGGATGCTTGGGGTTCTCATGACCGTGGTCACCGCACCTCTGCAGAGGCACGAGCCTGATCATTTCATATATTCGGTATGTGGCCAGGATTCTCCGATCTTTGGAAATCCCTATTGTGTGCGGCCAGGATTCTCCGATCTTTGGAAATCCCTATTGTAGGCGGCCAGGATTCCCCAATCTTTGGAAATCCCTATTGTATGTGACCAGGATTCTCCGATCTTTGGAAATCCCTATTGTATGTGGCCAGGATTCCCCAATCTTTGGAAATCCCTATTGTAGGTGGCCAGGATTCCCCAATCTTTGGAAATCCCTATTGTGTGCGGCCAGGATTCCCCAATCTTTGGAAATCCTTATTGTGTGCGGCCAGGATTCTCCGATCTTTGGAAATCCCTATTGTTTTGTTGACCATCATGGTGGCCCAGTGCACTGGTTCCCTGCTGCTTTCAGGCGCGGAACGTGTGCTGCAGGTCAGACCCTTTGAGAGTAACTGCAACTCAGTCCGCAGTGGGGCTGCTGGGAGAGAAACACAAAACTCAGCCACGGTTACCATCACATTTGAAACCGGAAGAAACAGTCCTGAGCACAGGAGCACTGTCCTCAAACTGCCAGAATTAAATGTTCTCCGGGTGGCTGTATTTAAACGCGGTGCAGATCTTTTGGTGTCTAAAGACCTTAAATATCAAACAGCAGGCTCTGGTTTAAGTGTCCAGCTGCTGTCATCTTCATAGTCTTGATAGATAAGAGGTAAAGGCCACTGGGTTCTGAATAAATGTGGGAAGCTCAGCCGTGTTGCTTTCTCAGCGTCTGGCTGGCTTACTTGGTTAAAGAGAGCCAAAATGGTAACACATTCAGATGACATCATTGTCCTTAAAATGGCATTGTTATACTGAAGACAGAAACCAGGCTGTGCTTCCATCCAGTGGGATGAGAAGAAGAGGTTTGGAACGGAATGCCTGGCTGTCTAACAACCCGAAATTTCTGAGGAGAAGGAATGAAGAAGTCCCTACACAATGTTGACTTATTTCCATTTTCAAGATGAAAAGGCAATAGACCTCAGTGGAATATATTTATTTTCATCTGGGTTTTTTTCCATTAAAGTTAGGGTCCTCTTACAAGAATAAGTGAGTCAGACGTACCCAGGATTTGTCAACACTGAATCCCTGGAAATGTTTTCTGTAAGAATGGAGATGTTACATGTCTTGGTACAGAACTCCCGAGGGCTTCTGACTTGCCATTTTTCCCCTGGCTCTACACTGGGGTCTCGGACCCCCCTTTTCCTTCCTGTTTTACTTCCCGCGACTGTGTCTTCCTGTTCTTTGGCTTCCTGTTCTCAGTTTGCTTTCATCCTCACCAAGCCGAGATGAACATGTGTCATGCAATGAACTGACACACGTTAGTTCATTTGCGTTAAAAGGAATAGATGTCGTGGAAATTAACGTGTTTTTAACATCTTGAAAAGAAGGAACCATGAGAGAAACATAGAGCACTCATCTGAAAACATGGGAGAGTTGGAATATTTGGTCTGAAAAATAGAACATACTGGAAATAGTAAAGACCCAAATCCTGTGGATTCTGTGTTTCAGGATGGAGTATGGATGGATAATGGATTTGGGAAACATGTCCTGGGCATTGTCCAGGCAGTTCTTGTTCCCAACAAAAAAGAACGTAGAGGGGTGCCTGGGTGGCTCGGTCGGTTGAGCGTCCAACTCCTGATTTTAGCTCAAGTCATGATCCCAGGGTCATAGGATTGAACCCCACGTCAGGCACCACACTGATGGCATGGAGTCTGCTTGGGATTCTCTCTCTCTCCCTCTCTCTCTGCTCCTCCCCGGCTTGTGCTCTCTGTCTCTCTCAAAATAAATAAAGTTAAAAAAGAAAAAAAAAAGAATCTGCGGCCATTTAAAAAAAGGAACTTAAGAAATCATTGTAGGGACACCTGGGGTGGCTCAGTCAGTTAAACGTCTGACTTCAGCTCAGGTCATGATCTTGCAGTTTGTGAGTTCAAGCTCCACTTCAGGCTGTGTGCTGACAGCTCGGAGCCTGGAGCTTGCTTCGGATTCTGTAGCTTCCCTTCTCTCTGCCTCTCTCTCTCTCTCTCTCTCAAAAAATAAACATTTAAAACAAACAAACAAAAAGAAATCATTCTAATCAAATGTCCATGTTTGCACAGACTGAAAGGAAAACCCAGAGAAGTTAAGTGTTTTCTGCTATGTCCTGGGACCTGTTACTGTCTCAGCCTCAGGCTTTAGGGCTTCTGGTCCAAGGCTCTTTTATAACCAGTTCCCAAATCGAAACATAAAGTCTGAAAAACAAATGTTTGATTTAACGAAGTGGTGGCTTTTCTAGGAAGGCAGTCAGATGATTGTTATTTACCGTAAAATGGGCCTGAGCCTCTTCTTTCTTGTTGAAGCGTAATAATAATGATGATATTTTAAGTGGTTGAAACACTGGTTTGAAGAACCCCTATTTTCTCCTGAGACAGCCTTCTCGTCTTTTCCTAAAACACGTGTATGGAACAAGCCACAAATTGCATGTTTTGGGAGTTTTCATCTCACTTTTCCTTTCCCTTTTCAGAAACTCAAAGACACTTTCTCTTTCATCCCCTGTCTTAGAGCCAACAAGAGTATGGATAGCACTAAGCCATGCAGGATAACAAAGAAAAATGCACAAGGGAATTTCAGATGTCACCATAACTATACAACTGGACATATAGTTACAATCCTATGATTAGGGCTGACATGAAGGGGTAGCACAAGGAGCTTGTTTGGAAATGAATCAACGGTTCTGGGTCTTGATTTTGATGGTGGTTACACAACTCTATGCAGTTGTCAAAATTCATAAAACTGTCTAGATAGGTAGGTAGGTAGGTAGGTAGATAGATACATAGATAAAATAGGTAGATAATAGATAGATGATAGATAGATACTAGATAATAGATAGATGATAGATAGATAGATACTAGATAATAGATAGATAGATAGATAGATAGATAGATAGATAGATACTAGATAATAGATAGATGATAGATAGATAGATAGATAGATAGATAGATACTAGATAATAGATAGACAATAGATAGATAGATAGATAGATAGATAGATAGATAGATAGATACTAGATAATAGATAGATAGATAGATAGATAGATACTAGATAATAGATAGATAGATAGATAGATAGATAGATAGATAGATACTAGATAATAGATAGATAGATAGATAGATAGATACTAGATAATAGATAGATAGATAGATAGATACTAGATAATAGATAGATGATAGATAGATAGATAGATAGATACTAGATAATAGATAGACAATAGATAGATAGATAGATAGATAGATAGATAGATAGATAGATACTAGATAATAGATAGATAGATAGATAGATAGATACTAGATAATAGATAGATAGATAGATAGATAGATAGATACTAGATAATAGATAGATAGATAGATAGATAGATACTAGATAATAGACAATAGATAGATAGATAGATAGATAGATAGATAATAGATAGATAGATGATAGATAATAGATAGATCCATGATTATATGTGGTCAACTGGTGGTACTCTGTTAAAATGTTAAATCTTATTACAGTAATCATCTCTCCATCTCTCAGACTTCTACCTCTCATGTGAATGCTATTTGTGGGACCATTTTTGAGTCTAGATTGGACCTTCTCTTGAACGTGGTCACCATTCCTTCGAGGCATCTTGAATTTTCCTTGCCTCCACACCCTCACTTCTGCCTTTCTCCTTGGCCTCTGCCATCTCCCCCGCATCATGGGAGGCACTCCTGATCCTACCCCAGCTTGGTACATCTCATTGTCCCGGAACTGGGAGTCTCAACCTCTCTGTGAAGCTTCCTCAGGCCCCTCCAATCCATAAATTTCTGGACTTACCGAATTTACCATCCTTATATTTTTGTCCATTGGTTCTCCCACGCTGCCTTGTGACATATTTCAACCATCATTTATTATATTATTTATTATATTATACACCATCTCACTCTTTGTAAATTTATCTTCACTTCCCCAGTTAGATCAACTATTGCACCCCTAGGGATGAATTCAGCGCTGTGTATAGTATGCTCGTGGATGGTGAGCCAAAATGCTTAATTGATTTGAAGATTTGGGGTTGGACATGCGGGCATTTGAGCGACCATGGGTACGTGATTGTCTTCACCTGTCAGGTGGGGATAACAGCAGCGTAGGGGTGACATGATATTGAAGGTGGTAATTGTGTCAGATACCAGCAGAGCAAATACCACATAGCAAGCAGTAAACTCATGGCTGTGTATTTATTCAACAAAGAATAACCGAGCAATTGCTGGATGCTCGGGACACGGCAAAAAACAAACAACAACAACAACAAAAACAGATGTAATCCCCAATTCTGTAAAGTATACCTTCTGAGGGGGCAGAAGCTCAAAAGATAAGTTCCTACACTTTATTGTAGGAACAAGTGGGCAGAATAATTCTTCCCAGACATAAGCAATTCCTGAAATCATCAATGTCAGTGTGGATGCCCCAACTTGCAGGGCTTTGTAAATCCAGAATGACGACATGGGCAGCTTCGAGCCACCTGGAAGGCATGAGGCTTCTGAGTGCAGGCTCGGGAGACAGTCTAGATGAAATCGAATCCTGAGGCCATCACTTAACAGGTGCAAGCAAATCATAAGTGCCTGGACCTCTGTTCCCTTAGCTTTTTTTTCTCCATGTTATCTATCTATCTATCTATTATTTGTTTATTTACTTATTTATTATTTTTAAGAGAGAGAATGAGTATGAGCAGGGGAGGGGCAGAGAGTGAGAGAGAGAATCCCAAGCTGGCCCCACACAGCGTGGCCGTGGGGCCCGATCTCACGAACCATGAGATCATGACCTGAGCCGAAATCCACAGCCCACGAGTCGGATGCTGAACTGCTCTCTGAGCTTTTAAATTAGTTTAGAAAAAGAACACTGTCAAAGGACGGATCTGAGGGTTAATGCAGCACGGTGCTTGGTGCGGAGCAAACACGCATGGCCGTTAGCTATTATCGTTAAGAAATCTTTGGGTGCAGGCCCTTGGGTTCAGACGGGTGCCATCTTGATAACCTCGTTTCGCAAGTGGCCTTGCTGAGCACAGAGAGTGCAGAACCCTGGAAACTGGCAAACAGCCACGCAGCCCGGCTCCCCGGCCACTGGGCAGCTGCCGCCTACATCGGCCAATGTGTATATACCCGCTTCGCAGGTACATACACACAGCATTGTATACGCTAACTAACACTTGCATTAATAGCTCAGGGTCATCATTTTAGCTCGAATGCTATACAGAAATGCAAACATTCTTCCTTTTCTGTAATGGTTTCAGTCATCCTTATGAGCTGGGGAGAGTCACGAGGAGACAAGCTTTCAACATGTCAAGCAAGCATCCGTGTTTTCTGTTTTAAATCAGTGAGGCGGCTCCCACCCCTTTAGATAAGGACTCCATTTTCCAGGTTGTCACCTGCTTTTAGGGGAGGCTGGTCTGACCCTGTGCCTGGGGTGGAGCACAGAAAGTCCACTGAGACCAGGCCAGGGGTCCTTGTCATTCATGCTGTACCACTTCTCTTTGCAGCCTCGCTCTCTGGTTCCCAACCTCTGCTGGTCCCCAGCCTTCTGCTCTCACTGCCTGTATGAATCAGGGCACCAGAAGCGGCTCCCCGTTCAGCCATCAGCCTTCCAGATGCTGAGCAGGGACACCCTGGAGGGCCATCCAAAAGTCCTTCCTGCTCTCTCTCTCCATCACTCAGTCCTTATTGGGACTTAAGCCTGGAAGGGCAGGGCCCTCTCTCTCCAAGTCCAGCCCCATCGCACAGCTTTCTAGGGGGGAACGGGGTGTCCCTTCTCCCTCTCTGGCTGGGTCCCCCCAACCCTTTCCTCCTTCCCCCCAGGAGCCAGCCCCTCAGGGTGTCCTCCACTCTCTGTGGAGGGAGATCCTCTCTGATCCAAACCCATCAGGTGAGACTGTTGGAAGGGAACCACCAGGAAGGAGAACAAAGATGAAAATCCACTCTTCTGTACCCCGCAGCGACCATGCCCAGTGTGAGTGTGTGTATGTGTGCGCGCGCGTGTGTGTAGTGTTGTTAAATAGTCACCTTCCCACTTCAAATGAGCCATAACTTCTGAATGCAAAGAAAAAGAAAAAGAAAAAATTTGTAACCATGTATGGCGACAGGTGTTGACTTGTAACGAGGTTGTTGGGGTGATAGTGGGGTTTGTGGGGTTTGGAGCCAACCACCAAGAAAGAATTCTTGAAGACGTGTTTGGTGCAAAAAGGTGATTTTATTGAAACTCACCTCTTGGGCAGGAAGAGCTGCCCTGGGACCAGGAGGAGAGACTGGTTTTATACTATGGGGCTGGGGGAGGTGAAATCCCAGGGAAGTTTCCAGTGAGGTTTTCATATGCTAAAGGAGACTCCCAGGACAGTGGAGGCCTAGCTATTGTCAAGCTAAGTTGGTTTGCCCTCTAGCAAAGCATTAGCAGTAAGACTGTAGAGAGCTCCAGGGGAGAAGTTTTACTCTGGGGCCTCAAGTGTTTGTCAATGGCCTGTAGGTTCGAAGGAAATTGCGTTCTATCTGCCATTTCCTTCTGCCTTTGTTTCCCACATCGCTGTGGAGGGTGATGGAGACTCCCGGTCCTGCAGGACTGTGATCTCTATCAGTTAACCATTTGTTTTTCCCCTTTCCTTTGTTCTTGGACAGCCAGGAGTGCCCAGGGAAAGTCACACACATCCCACCCCATGGGGGTGGGGGTGGGCGGTGTTTGTGGGCTGGCAGCTTGCCTTAAGCTCCCTCATCAGAATGGACTTATTGTTATGATCGCTTTGCAATATATACAGATATCAAATCATTTTGCTGTACATCTAAAACTAACATAATGTTGTATGTTAATTACATCTCAAAAAAAAAAAAAAAGAGAAAGAAAAAGAAAGAGAGAAAGAAACAGGTGAAAATTTAGGGAAGGCATTCCCGGTGGTCTGGTGATGAGAAGCTACCAGGCAAAGGCACCAGCAGGGGTCTCCTCAGAAGAGAGTTGGGAGCCAGGCTGAGAAGGAAGGTAGAGAGGGGGGCTGGGGTGAGCAGGAGAGGAGAGCCTCCTCAGCGGGGGCGTGGGCTGCAGGGAAGGCAGCCAGGCCAATGCTGAGAATGGAGATCGGATGGGAGGGCAGGACAGCGCGTGCCCGTGTGCGTCTAGGACACAGCCTGGGGGGACCCGGGAGCCGTTGGGAATGAGAAATAGGGTGGTAAGGTACGTCGGGGATGCGGGGGCTGGGGGCGCACAGTTGTCGGCAGGGCTGAAGAGCCAGGCAGCAAAACTGAGACTTAGTGCGTTGGGCAGAATGGAGTCTACGCAGACGGAAGCCTGAGCAGGAGTTTGACGGAGTCCCTGGTTGGGGAGGCGTCTTCTCCATAGGGCTCCCCGGCAGGGTCCGAAGACGCCTAAGGTTCTGTGGTTGGGTGGCGGGGGGGGGGGGGGGGGGGGGGGGGAGGGGCCTATACGCCGAGGGAGGCAGGACTCTGAGCTTACAGTCAGTCTTCACTTTCTCACTGTGGCCTAAGCCCCAAAGTCAAGGCTCAGTGTTATGCGCTGCCTTGACATCTGGTGAAGCCAGGAGGGCCCAGAGTAATCCAAGTCTGGGGTCTCCTCCCCACTCTGCTCTGGCACATACGATCTCTTAGCCAAACCACCCTCCTTATAAAGGGGACCCAGGCCCAGCTTTTGCTCCCCTGGGAGTAGAGGGTTTCACTTACTGCCCGGCTGCAAAACTTCAAACAGCCAATCACATCCCGCCTTGGGAACAAGGGGCGGCCCCACCCTCTTGAAGAAAAGTGAGAATATCTTAGCCCCTTGGCTTAGCTATTTATGGTAGGGGTCCACGAACTACCTGGACCACCTTCCTTCTTGGGATGAAGGTTTTGAGCACAGTCGCTGCTACATGGAGTTTTATTTGGCCATAAATTGCATGTGTATATCGTATTAATATTTTGTATACACTGTGATATGTAAACATTTTAGAGGAGTAAGATAAAAGCTACTATCATAAAAACTCTTAATATTTTCTCCCCCCCCCCTTAGAACCCCTAAGACCACACATGGTACTAATCATCCCAGATAGTCCAGTAAGCCTGTCCAAGGAGGGACAAAAGACGTGTGTATCTGAGCCACTGCCTTTAAGGTTGACACATCAGCTCAGGAATGACTATCCCTAGTTTCAAGTTCATCCGGGAAGACAAGTGGTTTGACTCAGTTCCCACTACCGCTCCTGGGATGACAGCTCAGACAGCCTGGTCCCTTGATATAGCCTCGCTGGTCAGCCTCTCAGATGCCCCACCGTAAAAAGACTAGAAGAAGCCCAAGGCAAGGGGGGGTGAGTGTGGCCGTCACCGCTGTCGGTAGAAAGGTCCACATCCTCTCCCAGTGGTGTCATTTTGCTCAGTATTCTAGACTCTCTCCTTACAGATGTCATAAACATATTCTGTGCAATCATAAAAGGGCCATTGGGATCAAAGTGACACAGCGTCATCTCTCTGCCGGCTTCTAAGTGTTTCGCTTATGACTCCCAAGCTGACGTGGGCTGCCAGGAACGTTGGCTGTCCCTCACCCTCCCGCCGACAAGCCTACAGACCCACCGTGGTCCATCGTCCTTACTTCCAGCGAAGCCAGGAAACTCCTCTGGCTGTGTGCTGGGGCCATCTGCTATTCCCTTCCCGAACCATCCACTCCTCGCTGATTCTCAAGCTCTCTCTCCCTACCAGATCATTCTTACCAGTATAAAAACTGATCCGTCGCTAAAAGGCACCTCCTGAGCCCTCGCCCACCCGGCTCAGGCTTCTCCTTTCTTTGCTCCTCTTTCTTGTGAAGCAAGCTCTCTGGACAACATGCTGTCTGGACTTAGTCACCTCACTGGCCCTCTAGCCTGGTCCCGTCCTCCATTTTCCCCTCGACTCGTGTGGTCTTGCCAAGGCCTGTGACCTGCCTCCCACTGTCCAGTGTAGTGCGGCCTCTCAGCTGCATTTGGGGTAGTTGACCACCTTCTCCTTTCCAACACGTGCCCCTCTCTTGAATTTCTGGTGCTGTGCCCAAAAGTTCATCCTTAGCTCAGACCCCTCCCGTGAGTCCCAGATTTGCATGAATAGTTTCCTGTTTGGGACCACCACTTAAATATCTAACAGGCATTTCAAACTGAATATGACCAAACCATAAGTCTGGTTTCTACCCTCCAGAGTCTACTTATCCATGATGTCCTGAATATATCATTGCCCACTGGCCGACCAAATTAGAAACATAGGAATCCACCCTGCTCTCCTGACCTCTCTATCCAGTCAGCCACCAAGCCCCATGTATTAGCTTCCTGCTGTAACAAAGTAGCACAGAGTTGTGACTCAAAGAGCACAAATTCATCATCTTACAGTTGTGGAGGCCAGAAATCTTCCGTGAGTCTCCCTGGGCCAAAATGAAGGTGTTAGGAGGACCGTACTCCTTTTTGGATCCTCCTTGGGAGAGTCATCTCCTTGCTCATTCAAAATATTGGCAGAATTGTCTTCCTTGCAGCTGTGGGACAGAGAATGCTTATCCTGGGTGGCTGCCAGCTGAGAGCCTGTCCCTGTTTCTAGAGGCCACCCACACTCCTTCCTTCCTACCTTCCTTCCTTCCTCCCACCACCTTCTCACAGCCCCCTTCGCCCATCTTCAAAGCCAGCGATGGTGGGTTGAGTTGCTCTCATGCTCCAAATCTCTTCTTCTTCTATTTTGTTTCTCTGACTTAGCTAGGAAAGATACTCTGCATGTTTAGAGTCCATTGGATTAAACCTACTTGGCAATCCAGGGTCGTATCCCCATCTCAAGGTCTGCGCTCTTAGATACATCCATATAGTCTCCTTGGCCATGCAGGGTGACATAGTCACAGGTTCTGGAGATTAGACACAAACGTCTTCAGGGGCCATTGTTCTGCCTACATCCCATCTGTTATGTACCCAATGCATATCTCTAATTGGTTCACATTTCTCTCTCTACCCCGCCACCTTCAGCCATCCCACCGTCCTCTATCATTGGGCTGGCCCAATGGTCAACTCACCGTGCTTTCTGCTTCCACCATTACTCTTCCCCGCAAAGTAGGCAAAATGGTAGATACATGATCTTCTCCCATCCCAAGCTTAACCCTTTACCGGCTTCCATTTACTGCTGAGCCTCAACTTCAAATACAAAAAGGCCTTTGTGATCTGGTACTTGCTCCCCTCCCTAGGCTTCTCTTCCAGCGGTCCCAGTGCCTTGCTCGATAGACTATTGTCCTTCCTGCTCTTGGAAGATTCTTTCCCTTTCCCCTGTTCTTTCAATGTTTGGCTGGATCCCATCCTTAGGCAGTAGACCAAAATGCTGTCTCCTCAGCTCCACCTTCCCTGGCCATCTTATTTAAATCAGACCTTTGTTCTCATCCATCCCAGTTATGATCACGTTGCCTTATTTATTGCCCACGTGGTAATGATCACAGTCGTATTTATTTTACCTTTTTCATTTATATTTGACTTGTTTCTTGTCTCTCTCCCCGAGTTGAACAAAATGGAGGGGACCGTTGCATCTATAGCGACGTCCAGTTTCTCCAGTGAGTAGCGCGGGGCCTCACAACATGGCAGATCCGCGATAACTATCTGCTGACCGAATGCACCAGTGAATTATGACCACTTGTGAAACCTGAGTGTGATCCACAGCTGCACACTCAGTCAGAGAGGAAAATCCTCATGGAGGTGTTGAGCCATGCCCTCATTTTATTAGCGTAAACAGGGAGAAACAAATCTGCTAATCACCACGAATCTCCCCCCCCCCCCCACCCCGATTCTGGAAGGCAGAAAACCAAACCAAATGGACAGAGAAAAAAATATTGCTTCTGCCGTAAGAACTCAGAGCACCTGAACTTTTTGCTTCAAGATAAGCATAGGTGAGGTAGGCAACAAATTACGTGACTCCGAGCTGGTTCAACTCCAGAAGATCTATGGCGACTATGATCACAGCGATGGATGGATCCTGCTCACCACAGGCCCAAAATGAATGGTTATTGCTGTGAGGTCTGGCTTGCCCATGCTTGGTACACAAGGGCATGTGCTACATTTGACTATGGGCAATCTTTTTTATTATTGACTTTTATAGTCTGTGTTGCCCTTCTAGAGATAATTTGTTCATTGCTTCGGAAAAAAGAATGTAACTGTTTTACTCAACCCGTTAAGGTCTCTATTGTTTGGCTATTTGGCTTCCTACCCCACACACATCTTCTCTGAGACAACTTTATGGCTGGGTCACTTTTCATCTAAAATCTATTTCTATGTTCTGGGAGCCTATCCTGACAAACAATTCAAAAGGCACAGTTTGATCTCCTTGCTATGGATCTAGAGCAGTTAAGGCTCTCACTGGGCAATTTTCCCCGCTAGGGGACATTTGGTATTTCCTGGAGAAACTGTTGGCTCTCACAACTTGCGGGGAAAGGTGATGGAAACTGGCATCTGTGAAAGGTTAGGTTGCTGCTACACCTGCTACAGGACATCCCTCCACAACAAAGAGGTATCTGGTCTACAATGTCAGTGCTCCTGGGGTTGAGAAATCTTGCGCCAGAGCAGGAAAGAGCACATCTCTGTCATGTGCTCAATCACGTCCAGACAGCAGAACAGGTAGTTGAGAGGGGGTCGGATGCACCACCCAAGAAAGGGCACATTTGGGCACTCAGAGATGGGACCCAGAGTTTTATTCCTCTTCACAACAACCCACTTAAAGATTCGCATCCTCAGTCTAAACAACTCACAATAATTTACGTATCTTTATTCCAAAACAAGACACAACAGCAGTGGAAATCCACTTGACCCTCTCTGTGGCATGTGGTGCCACTGACTGCTTCTTCCTTCCGGAAGCCCCTATTCCTTTTGTCTCAGGACACACATTCCCTAGGTGTCCCCCTCAGGTGTTCTCGCCATCTCCTTACCGAGCTACTGTCCTCTTGCCCTCCCATGGATAGAAGTATCTCTTCATTCCGCATCTCTCCCCAGACAATCACAATCACTGTCTATTTTTAACTCTACCTCTATGCTAGCAACCCCAGAAGTACGTACTCGGGCCAGACCCTCTGCTGGGCTTCTGAATTCACTGTGCAGCTACTTTTGATCATTTATGTGAATGTGCCTCAAGCATCTCAAATTCAGTACATGTATGTAACATGGAGTTGTTATTCCATTTCCCAACCACAGTCTTGTTTTTTCTCCTCTACCTTAATGAATGGATCACTGTCTACCCAAGACCCAATGATGGTGGTCAGTCTTGCCTCTCCCCTTCCCTGCACAACCATTTCCAAACCTCAATTCAAATCAGGGATTGAGTCAGGCCAGTGTTTCTCATCAAGGCCCCTCCATCCCTCCCCTCTCTTGTCCTCACTGACTTTGCCTTTCCTCGGGGTAACACCATTTTCACCAGCTGCCACTGGAGCCTTCTCCTAGTGGGTCTCGGGGATTCTCGTTTCTCCTTTTGTCATCAGGGATCTTTGCACCCACCAAAGTGACTCTCCTAAGACAAAAATCTTACCATTTCAATCTACCACTTAAATACTTAGATGGCTCCTGTGTACTTGGCATATCAATTCCAAACGCCTTGCTATGGCCTACTGGTCTGCCAAAGACTCGCCCAATCTGCTTGCCTAGACTTGATTCTCTTTGCACGTCTCCCCACACCCAACATTTGAGTCTCACTGAGATTCTTGCACTTATCAATCCACCTTGCTTTTCCTCATCTCACATCCTTTCCTTACACTGTAGTTTCTGCCCAGAATTATTACACACACACACACACACAGAGAGAGAGAGAGAGAGAGGGAGAGAGAGAGAGAGAGAGATTTGCTCTAAAACCTTTCCTGAACACTTCCTACTTCCCCATCTTCTTTCCACTTGAAGAACTCAGTGTCCTTTCTGTGGGATTTCACTGCTCTGGTGGATAACTGTCTCAGCGTCTGTGATTTATTGCTCTCATTTGTATTCATTTATGTCTTCTTTTAGACTATATCCTTTTTCATGGCAAAGGGCCATGTTGTGCACTACATGCCTAGCAAAAAGCCCAGCACCAGGGATGGAGTGAACACAACAATTATTTGTTGAGTTAATTGATTGAATAAGCAGTTACTTTGCTCCAAACACCTCTACAGCTCTCGCTGCAGCCAATCTTTGGGACTGAAACATCAACCACTCTGGTATGAAATCCAATTTGCCGTCATCTTTTTCTTTTGTATCATGTGAAAGTGTAATGTTCACTAGACTTGGGAAAAATAAAATAGAAGTAATACATTAATAGCCCTTCTCCATAGAAATGAAAGGCTGTTATAAACATTCATGTAAGTCAATTCTCTTCTTAAATCACCTCATTTTTTTCCAATTATAGTCTCCGTGAAAGTCAATACCATAGATCTTTCAGAATTCCCTGACCATAAGTAACTTGTAGTTTCCTGGGCAAATAATTGTTAGTTTTATGATCTATAGCAAAGCTAAAAGCATCCAATGCCTGTTAATACTGTTCTATTCACAAGCGTGCTTACATACCATTTCTCCATTCCTTCCACCCCTTAGGCCCCTCTCCCCCAAATATAATGAGCAATTCAACACGGGGAAGGATGACTTTGATAATTTATTCAAATATTCCTTTATGAATAAAATTGTAGCTAGTAATACCTTTGGGCTACTCCATCAAAATATAACCAATGACTCAAATATGTCAAAAGTCATTAAAGTATCAACTTCATCTCAGAAGCCTATTAACCAATGAGAAGCCTAAAAATATAACTATGATATATTATACATGGAGAACTGATAAAGTCTGTAGGCCTTACCCATTAAGTGACACAGCAGGCAGATGTATTCATCAAGATTCTGAGGTCATGAACAACAGACCGTAACTCTGTCTACTGTAAACAAAGGTAGGGGACAGTTTATTGGAAGAATATCAAGACGCCCAATATCAGTGGGGGAGGTTACAGACTTGGGCTCAGAAAACAGGCAATAGGATGGGAAGCTCCAAGAAACAAGAATACAGGAATAGTAGTGATGTCCTACAATGGGAAGGGTCTGGTCAGAGGGCCTACATCACAACTGAATGAACTCCATTTTTACTTTTTTCCCTCTCTTCAAGACTTACTTCCAGGGACAACGTGTCCCAATAGCTTGGGTCGGATCCTATCTGCCCTTTTATAGAGAGGGGAACAGAACACTGTATTATACTCTTAGCTAACTTGGGCCACCATAATAGAATACCACAGACTGGCATCTTAAACAACAGAAATGTATTTCCTCATGGCTCTGGAGCCTGGAAGTCTGAGATCAGGATGCCAGAATGGCTGTGTTCTGGTGTAGGGCCTCTAACGGGCTTGCAGATGGCCACCTTCTTGCTGTGTCCTCACGTGGCAGGAGGAGAGAGAGCTCTGTCGTATCTTTTCTGATAAGGGCACTAACCCCTTCGTGAGGCCCCCACCTTCATGACGTCATCGAGCCCTGATCACCTCCTAAGGCCCACCTGCAAATACCATCCTATTAAGGATTAGGGCTTCAACATGAATTTTAGGGAGACACAAACATTAAGTCCATAACACGGTCCTTCCGGATTGTAATCCACGAGGAAGAAGTAATTGACCAATGGCCAGAAAATAACTAATTCAATTAGTGAGTAGATTGATGGAGAGTCTGCGGTCATGATGTAACTATGGAAGACCATGAAACATTGACATATTTAATTGAATTGAGAATAAGGATTAGCTGAATTGAAATAATATTAAAGACAGCAAAACTGTACTTCTACAATTCTATGTATAATCCTATTGTAAGTCTATTGTACAGATGCAATTCTATACATAATTCTATGAAAATGCAAATTGTTAAAATATGCATTATCACGTCTCTTTCCCTATTCGTCTTCTCCCCTCTCATTAGTAGTTTCCCTAACAGAGAAACAATGACTAAGCTCCAAAAGGTTAAGAAAAATAAATGAGGGGCAAAAACATGAACGCTGACAACATCTTTTTTATTACGCTCATTTTGCGACTTGGTGGGAAACAAAACATGAATTCCTTTAGGCAGCAGAGTACCAGGGCTCCAAGCAAGCAAAGCCAGAGGGGCTTGGTGAGTGGAGGGGACATTGCTGAGCTCTTACTATGGGTTGGGCACTATTCTAGGGCTTTACAAGTGCTAACCCACAACAACCACACGACCTAATGCTATTGCTGTCTCCGTTTTACACAGGGCGTATGCCTGCAACACCAAATGGTCCCCTCGAGTAAAATCACACCCAAAATAGTAATGAGCATGTGCTTGCTGAGGGCCGGTAAAGTGGGAGTGGTCCAGGGGCCCCGGAGGGCAGGGGCAGTCTTAAACAAGATGGATAACAGCACCACCGTTCCTGTTGAGAATTGACCTGCCAATATTTAAAGGGGGCAGAATCAGGACCTGGTGAACCATTTCTCACAGGACCTCCAAGTATTATAGGAAACGCCAACCGGGCAAGAAGCTGTAGGAAAATCTGCCCACATCTTTCCCCTCCAGCTACCTGCTTCTACACAGGCTTGGGGTCAGGGACCGACCCTTCTGCAACTCTTCGCTGCAGGAGTTACACGTATTTAGAGACTCTGCTCCATACATTCAGCAGCTTTCACACATCCAACTAAAGCTTTGGGCTCCGCCAATGGGACACAGCTCCGGTGCTGATCTTTGCCTCTGGGGTCGGTGGTCATTTCGTATTTCTACTCGAGCATCTTTCCAGCAATATCAGAGCTAGACCAAGACAGAGTTTTCAGGCTCTTCTGCCATGATCAAGGGTGGGAGTGATCCCACGTCCTACGCCTCTACTCATAAACTTCTCCTGCATTGCCTATCTAAAAGTTTTCTGGCTCAGCATTTTTCTTTTTCCTCAATTGGCAACTCCACTCCCTGCTGTCCACACGATGCCTCTAAATTCTTACTATCCTTTACCTTCAGGACTCCCCAAAGGCTATTGTTCATAAATACATTAAAAACCCAAATGATGACCTCTGAAAACAAAACAATCCCAACAGCACTCTCCCCAAGCTATTAATGCAGGCGAGCTTTGCCATCTAATTTCTGCTTTTCTGGAAGCATCAGATTTCCCTGAGGAGTCCTGGCCTTTAAACACTTAGAAGAAAATATCTTTTTCAGTTCAGAAGGTGCTTCTGAGCAACTGGCAGCCGCTGAGAGCACTAGGAAGATCCGATGACTTCGATATTGTGCCCAGTGAAAGGAGGGAGTGTCTTCACCCGAAAGGCAAGGGGGGCTTGATAGGCCATCAGTGGTAGAAGAGACAAAGAGAATTGACAGGAGAATAAAGAAGCAGGAAGGAGGAAAGACGCGGGAGGGTAAAGTGAGTGATGAGAATGGGCAGGTGGGTTGGCAGCCAGACCGTGGGCAATCTGGCACTGCAACAACATCACTGTCACCAAACACCGACAGACCGTGGCTTCTGTGGGGTCTGCCCACGGGGCCTTATATGTCTTGGCTGTCGACTGTGGCGCATTGGGTTGTGTCCCCAGAAAGATATGTTGAGGTCCTAACCTCTGGTATGTGTACATGAGATCTTGTTTGAAGGTAGGGTCTGTGCAAGTGAATCAAGATGAGGTCACACTAGATGAGGGTGAGCCATAGGTCCAGTGACTGGCGTGCTTGTAAGTAGAGAGAGATTTAGAGAACACAGACACGTAAGGAAGTTCATGTGTCACCAAGGGCAGAGATTGAAATGATGCAGCCATAAGCCAAGGAATGCCAACATTTGCCAGCCGCCATCAGAACCTGAGAAGGCAAGAAGGATGCTTCTCTAGAGCCTTCCGAGAGTGGGTGGCCCTCCTGACACCTTTATTTTGGACTCACGGCCTCCAGAACTGTGAGAGAGTAAATTTCTAGACAGTAGATTTCTGTTGTTACAGCATCGCTAGGCAACGAACACAGACACCAGACGGATACCCGGATAGCGTTGCCTCAATTTGCATGAGACAGTAGCTGACCTCACCTTCCAGGTAATTTTCAGGGATTTTATTTTTAAGGCAATTCTTAATAGAAGTCAGGATTCTACATTATCAGTCAAACACGAAGCTTGGAAGGGACTGTAGCCTGGCATCATGTTTGCCAAAGTGTCTTCTCGTTAGAACAGAGTTTCTCAACCTCCACACGACTGACATTTGGGGTTGTCATGGGGCCCAGATTGCTGCCCCGTGCATTGTCGGGTGTTGAGCAACATCCCTGCCCTTTGTCCAATAGATGCCAGTTGTACCCTCCCCTCAATCGTGGCAATTGAAATCTGTTGACATTGTCCAATATCCCCAGGGAGAGGAAGCAAACTCATTCCTCATTGGGAACCAGTGATGTAGTTAGTATACTTACCTCGTGCCTGTCCCTTGCACAAATCACTTCAGCGAGGAGACAAACATCCTTCCGTAGCTTCTACAACGAAGGAGTCCGGGATGACGAAGTGGATGCAAACTGACGTGATCTGGGTCAGAGATACCCTACAGGTGCGGGAGGTCCCAATGAATCAAAGGTGGCTGAGCTGATCAGAAGAGGAGGGTTTAAGGAGGGCAAGAAAAACTCTCAGTGAGTAGGAGAGATGGGCTCAGGCTTTGACACCCTAACTCTGCAGGAAGGCTGGTGCATGACCTTGGCCAAGTGGACCTGATGAGTCTCACTCCAACTTGAGGAACATTCAAATGATCTGAAAGTAACATCAAGGGGTCCACGCGAATGCAAGTCCTGAGAACGGACGCACTAAACTCAGTGCACACGCCTTGCATTCCAAGTCAGCATCTGTCAGTACGCCCAGGGCTATACGGAGCCTGCCAAAATAACTGTTGTGCGTGGCAACATGATAAACCACTGAGAAGAGATTAAATTATCACTGACATCAATTAATAATAAAATAAACATAAAGTAAAAAAAAAAAAAAAGAGCAACTCAGATTATAATACTCTAGGGAATAAGAGGGTTAGCCTTCAGCTGTCTGGTCAATTAGTGAAATTCCAGATTCAGGTAGCGAGATATTTATTTAAGCAAACCCTTTCTGAGAAATCATGTACCAAGGTCAGTAAAGCCCACAGCCTCTGAAGTCATAGAAAGCATACTAAAACATGACTGTTGCAAGCATGGCAGCCTAAATATTCAGACCAAACTCTTGCCTAGGCAGAAGTGACCCAAATTCCTTATAGAGCAGAGGTGGAAGGTTGGCTGAGGCACACACAACCGACCTGAAGACCTCATAAAGCAGCTACCTATGACAACATTATATTTACACACCAGCATGGCTGCGGCCCTAGGCGGCGGGGGAGTGGGCTTCTCCCCGTTAGAGCCCATGTCCTTGCGATCCTCATCAAAAGTGTAAGAAAAATGGAAGGTGGCACCACAAACCTCCTAGAAAACACACCTCATTCAGGCTCTAAGGACTGGGTTTTACATCTCCAGACACACCCCACCTGCTTCCCTCCTGAGCGCTCTCAGATCCCCTTCTCAGCAGGTGTTTGCTGTGTGATTGCATCTTCGGGCAAAGCGCTTTGTCTGACGGTTGGCCATGTTAAATACACTTTTTTTCCCCTAGGGGGATTGAAATATTAAAAATGATCTCAGAGAACGCCTGGATGGCTCAGTCGGTTGGGCATCCGACTTCGGCTCAGGTCGTGATCTCCCAGCTTGTGAACTTGAGCCTCGCGTCGGGTTCTGTGCTGACGGCTCGGAGCCTGGAGCCCGTTTCTGATTCTGGGTCTCCCTTTCTCTCTGCCCCTCCCCGGCTCACACTCTGTCTCTCTCTCTCTCTCTCTCTCTTGAAAATAAATCAACATTAAAATTTTTTTTAAAAAAACTTAAAAAAAAAATCTCAGAAAAATATTATACTTTTTCAACCTTGCTTTCCCAACTTCAGAGGAGCCTTTAGGGCAATGTGCTCACAAACACCCCCAAATAATGTTCCAAAGCAGGAGCCATCAGGCAGCCTGGCTCTTTCTTCAGGACTTGTGTTCCCCAAGGTACCTAGAAGCAGGCTGGTGGTTTATCAAGAGTGCACAATCGCCTTTCGGAATAAGTAGGGGCCTGGAGTCAGACTCCCAGCCTGGATCAAGGTGGTCTGGGCTCTGGGAAGGAAGGATCAGGAGTCAGGGGCAGTTAGAAGGTGCTTGTTGGGATAAAGCTAATGGCCACGCCAAGTGCCAGTGCGAGGGTTTAGGCAGCGAGGTGGAAACAAGGGCAGGTGGAGAAGGTGTGCTGACAGAGCGGGATGCAGAGCCTGGGGTAGGCGCTTCCCGAGATGCCCAAGCGTCACCACGGTGGTGTTACGGGTGGGAGGGTGTCCCCCTAAATTCATCTGTTGGAGCCCTAACCTCCAGGACCTCAGAATGTTTCCTCATTTGGAAATAAGGCCTTTGCAGATGTCATGAGTCAAGACGAGGTCATACGAGATTAGGGCGGACCTTAATTCTACAAGGCTGGGGGAAGCCGGGGGAAGCCGGGGGAAACCCAGACGCAGTCACACACACCTTGTGTCTTGTGAAGGTTGGAGGTGTGCTTCCATCAGCCAAGAAACTACCAGAAGCTAGAAGAGAAGCCTGGAACAGACTCTCCCTCACAGCTCTCAGAAAAAACCAACCAACTTCACTTGCACCTTGATCTTAGACTTCCAGCCTCTCGAGCGGAGAGACAGTGAATGTCTGTTGTTCAAGCCACTCGGCTTGAGCTGCTGTGTTCCAATGGCCCTACGTGCTGACATGGGTGTTTCGTGCCTTCCAGAGGGCATGGCTGCTGTAAACCCCCACTCGGTATGAACGAAGGACCGATAACGAATAATCTACTCATTATCTTTTCGGGAACAACACTAGTAAACCTCACTTATCTAACACCCCAGAGGAAACTTACTACAATCAAGTGTTTTAATACTTGCAAAGTCTTTCTTTCTGAGACTTAGAGTTTGGATCACTTCCCACCCGAGTTTAAAGAACCCGGAAATATATCTCTGTGCCAATTCAACTTATAGGCTTCTGACAAGAGTAACATTTGAAAGTCAGAAACCAATTTTGTTCTGTTTTCATCTTTGAAATCCGTTTTAAAGATCACGCTGTAACTATTCCTCCTTCTGCAAGTTTTTCCAATAGCTCTTATGCCAAACCCAATAAAACTTTGACCCGAACTGACCCAACTGTCTCTACAAGAGAAGAGTGCGTTTTTGCTCAGCCTTCTCTTGTTTCATGGATTAACGGAAAGTGTCAGAATGGTGTGGAACACAAAGTAATCGCTGGGCAGAGAGCTTAGAACATTTTAGATGGAATTTGCAAGTTAAAACAAACCTTCCCCGTCACCCTGACCCCAAATGCTTTCACCCTGACAAGGTACATTTAAACAACAACAACAACAACAACGACAATACCCTTGTGAGAGAACTAAATTTGTATGCCAAATAAAGGTGCTGAAGCAAGGCCCAAATGTGTGTATATTTTCAACACATAACACCAAGCCATCAGACTCTGGCCGGTCGTTCCCGGTTAGCAGTGGAATACATACATTTAAGTGACAAAATGCCATTTGCTCAGAGATGTTAATTACATGATGATCCTAAGGGCAAGCATGTAAACAATGATTTGTTAGCGAAATCACAGCCCAACAATGGCATGTAAAGGAGGGCAAACCTCAGAGGGAGACAGACGTGGGTCCACTCTCCTTACTGGTCTTTGTGCTGTTGGACCCGCCATGCTTACTAACAACTTTTCCTTCAGGCCAAGCTCATATTATCTTTGTTGGTATCAAACAAGCTTCGTTTGTCCTGGATTGATTTACAATCTTTCTGATGACAATTCAGAGAGTGAATCATCCCCACAGTGACAGCATAATTATATCCACGCACCAACTTGGGGGTGCTGGATTGGTCCCAACATTGGTATGCTGGAGGAGAAATGAGGAGCTCAAAAGACCGAAGCCTGGTTAAAATCTTCGAGGACTGAAATTGGTTTTCAAAAATGGCGGGGCCACAGGGGTGTCTGGCTGGCTCAGCCGGTAGAGCACGTGACTCTTGATCTCGAGGTCGTGAGTTCGAGCCCCGCATTAGGCGTGGAGCCTACCTCAAACAAATAAACACACACCCACAAACAGGTGGGGCGGCGAAGATACATACAAACTGATGCAAAATGTAACTGTTAATGCGGGTCAGAGGGCATTGAGAACCTTCTATCACCTCAACGGTGTAAACCCATGCGGGACGAGACAGCCATTAAACCCAACCATACGAGGAGCACGGTGTCGTGCTCCCAACGTTTCACAAGGTCAAAATCTGGACTTGCCGGTTTCTCCCTCAAAAATAAATGCCTCTCCGAACCTCTATTCCCGTGTACAAGCACTATCATGACACAAGTGACCCAGGCTCGGATCCCTTCACTAGGACCTCACTCACTAGTTTCACAAAGCTCTAAACACCGAGCTCCCAGCCTGGTGGGGAAGTCAGAAACCAGTCCCACAGAATGTGCTACAAGCCACAGCAGCAAGATGCAGAAGGGTCCACGGGTCTGCAGGCCTGAGGTGCCCCACCCAGCATGGCCTCTTTCAATGGGTCCCATCACTTACCAGAGAGAAATAGCATTTCACTTCTTTAGAATGATTAGGGAGAACTATGTGTACCTCGTTCCTCATGAGAAAGGAGCTCCGTAAGCCTTTTGTCACTTTCATTAGAACAAATTCAATAAAAAGCAGTAAGCAAACAGGATGTTTTTCCCCCACTGAAATATAAGTGCCACGAGAGCAAGATTTCTATTTTGTTCACACTTGACAGTTACTAGGTGTTCAATAAATATTTGCCAAGTGAATGAAGAAATTTCGTCCCTCTTTTTCCGTGGCCGGAATGAGCCAGCAGTCTTGGGTCAGTGAATCTGTTTGGACCACCGGAACGTGCCTGTGTGGACTGAGCCAAAGATAGTCCTGGAGGGGAGGGCTGAAGCCGAGGGCACTGATCAGCCTAAGTGATCACCTGCCTAAGCCGGGTTCTCCCACCCAGCTCTTATCACCAATAAACCGGATTTCATCCCTACAAGTCTGGCTCTGTGTATTCTGTGGGTGGGAAATCACGTGAGCCAAAAGGGGCATTACGTATCGATCCCTAAATTCCCCACGTTCGGTATATGGAATGTATAGAGAGCACAGGGTATAAATGTCTGTATACAAGCTGGGAACCTTAAGTAACAAAGGGGAGTTGGTGAAATGGAAGGTTGTAAGGCAGTCAACACAAGTATCTGTTGGGCACAGCTGCAAATGGCCACCGCTGTCCCCTCCGCCATCCTACAGGGCCTGGACTCGTAGCCAGCAGCTGGTGCTTACAGGGAGAGAGCTTCTCATAACAAGGGGGCACCTTAACACCCCTATGCCTCCAAGCTGGCCCCACAGGCCTCACTCTGCGGATGGCTGCAGCTTTCTCTTGAACCTCAAGAGTGAGTGCAGCATCCCCGGGCATCCGGGACTTTCTTGGCAACGGTGATGGGGCTTTAATCACTGCTTTCTGGGTGATGGTGATGGAGTTTTAATCACTGCTTTCTGGGTGATCTCAGCCAGGCCGGTAGGCAGGGATTTTCAATTATTATCAGCAAAGGTGAGAACCATGCTCTAGGAATACAGATATTTGAAATGTTGACACAAGATTTTAGAACCCTTCAGAGGAGGGTTCTTTGATTCACCAAAAACCGATGGGAGGAACCAGAGGGAAATCATCCCTGAAGCTGGATTTCCCGGACCTTTGCAACTGCACAGACAGCAACAGAAACGAGTCACTATGTCACAGGACTTAAAATGTGTGGTCATAAAACTTGGTGGCAACCACGCCACTGGACAGAGCCAACTCTCAAAGCAGCCTGAGGGACACCAAACATAAGACTCATAGGAGGAATGCAAAGATGAGAGAAAAGCTGCCACCATCACAAAATTGTACACTATGCAAGAAAATTGCGTTGTCCTAATATGTCTCCAAAATGCCTCCTCCAAGAAAAGGGACAATATATGTAAACGGTGCCACAACTGACCTCTTGCAAGCAGTGTTTTTCCCATGGAGTCAACTCCCTAGATCATGGTGCCCTGGCATCAATGGCATCCCGCAAAGAAGAAACCAAGGATGCTGGGTTTTCCCTGTCCACCAACCTGCTCTCAGATATCATGGAGCTCCCGCTGCATATTTGACATCGGTAACACAGGTCAAGATTTAACCAAGTATGATGTCCTGAGAGCCACATTTCGCTTGGGGTCCCTCCCTAGGCCTTGAAGTTAGTGATGTAAAGCCAGTGCTGTGATAATTCTGTCACCACACAGACGACTTTATACTCTTTAAAGTGGGGAACAAAAAAGGGAACTAACTCGACTTTGAAGCCCAAAGGCATGAAGCCCATCGCGACAGATGGTAACCTGGTTCACACACAATTGTTGAAAAATCCCAGACTCTAGTGCACACAAAAAGAAACAGAAGAGGGCTTTAATTTCGTCGAACATTAATTTAAAATCAGGAATTACGTATAGACTTTGGACTTGACTTCCAGAGAGCAAGAATATTTGATTTTGGACTTCATTACTTTTGACACAAAATTAGCTGAACTTTAACTTGTAAGAATATTTAATATTTGTAGCTTTAGTTTCTTCCTGAAAATTTGTGCTAGTCCTTAGGGCTGTTTATACTATCCCAGCTGTTGTCTTCCGGGCTTGTGGGAGCATTGGGCTTCTGTGCTCCTCTTGTATTTAGGGATTGCCATGTCACTTGCTTTGGCCTATGACATGTGAGCAGAAAAGTCATGGTCACTGCCAAATGAAAGCTTTAGGCACTAGCGTGTGCTTAACTAAGCTTGGTACTCCCTCTGGCACACGGCCATCAATATTCCAGATGGTGGCTGTTCTCCTAGCCAGGTCTCAGAGTAAAGACCACCGTGAGGCAGAACAGAGTCCCCAGCTGGCCAGTGAAGTCCTCAGGAATAAAACTTCCCAGGGTTAATCCACTGAGATCTAGGGATTGCCTGCTACTTCAGCATAACATAGTCTATCTTACGAAAATAGAATTTAATAAAAGAAGGGCTTTATATTCAACTTGAGCCCTCTCCAGGTTGTTAACATTTTATTCCCAGATCATCTTAATGTTGACATTTAATCACACGGCAGAAGCTCCATTGAGCAATACGGCTGGGAAAAAATGCAAAGAAATAGAGAGAAGAATAAATCTCCAGCCTCGACTCCAGTGTGGCTCAACGTTAATGTGAACATTTCACTATTTCAACCCGATGGATAGCTTCTGGGAGCAAAATATACACTTCCCAGTGGCAGTCCCAGGGATGTGCCCCAAGGAGTAATGGGCATCTGAAGGCAGGGGCAGGGCTGGCCAGATGGACAGCCACCAGAGCAGGGCAGGACGCCTCTGGATCCGATGGTTAAGAGAGCCAAAAGCACAGGGAAACTCTTTTTCCATTTCTTGTATTTACACGTGGAGGGGAAGTTACTTGAATGACTCCTGGCCCCTTGCTGTAGTCTCACCGATCTCTTGCCAAAGAGGAATGGGTGTCGGCAATAGGCTTATGCTCCATGATTGTATAAGATTGATCTCTTAGAAGACTGAAAGCATGAGGGATGCAATCTCCTTCCTTCCCTCTCCACCTAGGACCCATGGGAGGCAGCCAAAAGGTAAAATTTCTGACTCAGGGATCCCAACTCGAGAGCTGCTCCAAAAAGCAGATGGGAGAAGGGATGAACAGAGAGGCAGCCAAGCCCATCAGGAGAAGGCATGAGCTACATGGAACCACCTCCCTTTGATGAGCAACAAAACCGATGTTTTGGTCTCCATCTGTCTGCTTCTGCGTCTGCTTTCCCGTTGGTTTCCAACTCTGGTGGTGAAGAGGGGGGTATAGTTTATAAACCCCTAAGAATCCCATCAGTGTCTCCCGCTGAGCGGCCATGTGAGCCCATATGGAAAACTAACAGCCATGGTGTGGCACCGAAAGCAGCGGGGCATCCGTCATGTGCCCAGGCCTTATGGTCATGCCAGTTCCTTGTGGCTCCTGCTGCTACCAGCTGCTCACTAAGGCCAAGGGGTCCTCGAGGGGCAGGGACTCTTTGGCAGACTTGTAGAGAGCTGCCACATACTTGGGAGGACTGTGTGTGTGTGTGTGTGTGTGTGTGTGTCTTTGGGGGCCCGGGGTGCCTTTACTATGGAGACACAAAAGACACAAGATGTCCCTGCCTAGGAGAAAAGTGGCAGTCAAAAGAGAGGCAAGAAACCCTCCTCCACTGTTAAATAGGGGGACATTTTGAAGGGAGGGAACCCCAGAAATACGGTGTGGTATTAACTGCCTCTCCAGAAAATGTCTGTCATCCGTTTCATTTCCATAACGCTATTCGGGGGACTTACAAAGTCCTTGGCAATATCGTTTAAATCTTTTAATAAAAAAAGGTATGAAATAATGATAATGTTATCATCTAACCTAACTTTTCCTTCTCACTGCTAGTGCCCGGTTCAGGCCTTTAGCACCATTCCTCTGGGCTACTTGGTCCAAGCCAACGATGCTAAGGGAGATCAGAATCCCACCCACTCACTTCTCCAACCGGACCCACTTGGAGAGGAGAGTGAGGCTCTGCGTGGCCAGGAAAGGGGTACAGATTGCACCCCACTGCAGTTCACCCTCTTTGCACACTGGCTGGGCGGTCCCAGTCTGTCGCCCAGGGGAGAGTGAAGTCCATGGGGGGATATCCGGGATCAGGTGAAGACAGAGGCTTCCCCCTTGCAGTGTGAAAATTTTTATGGTGGTATCATCAGACGTCTATCTGACTGTATCTCTACAGATACGTACTATAAGCTGGGTTTTAAGAAGCTAAAGATTTAGAAACCATATAAAATATTACAAAGGTTTCATACTGGTAAGAAAAGAGAAATGATGTAGTAGAAAATTGGTTTGTAGAAAAGCCAACTCAAAGGAGCACCAAATACGAGGAGAAAGAAACTCAAACTCAATAGTAATTAAAGCGACAATGCGACGCAACTTTAGATGGACAAATATTAGAAAATGGAAGTCCCAGTCGTTATCGAGAATGTGGAGAAATGGGAACTCTTTAAAGCAGCCAACGGAAATGTGACTTGGTTCCTCCTTCTGGAATGTGTGGGATGTGATCCTGTAACACCTATGAAGATGCAAACTCACAGCGCCTGGAGGGCTAAGTCCATGGAGCCTCCACTCTTGATTTCAGCTCAGGGCATGATCTCAGGGGCTTGGGACTGTGCCCCGTGTCAGGCAGTGTGTAGGCTACTTGGGATTATATCTCTCTCTCTAGTTCTGCCCCTCCCCTGCTTGCTCTCTCTCTCTCTCTTTCAAAGTCAATAAATAAACTTCAGGGGAGCTGGGTGGCTCAGTGGGTTGAGCATCTAACTTGGGCTCAGTCATGATCTCATGGTTCCATGAGTTCTAGCCCTGCATCGTGCTCTCTGCTTTCAGCCTGGAGCCTGCTCAAACCCTCTGTCCCCCCAGTCTCTGCCCCTCCCCTGTTGGTGCTGTCTCTGTCTCTGTCTCTCTGTCTCAAAAATAAATAAATAAATGTTTTTTTAAAAAAAAGAAGTGAGAAGGTAAAATATGGATCCATATCGATGTACTTGTTGAGGGATCTTTGATGCATTGAGAAAACATTTTGGTAAATAGACAAACAAAAATTCCCCAGGGTGTATAAATGCCTGGAAAAGATTTATAGGAGCAGGAAAAACAGGCACAAAAAACATGTGCTATTAATGTTAGCCAACCCCCAGCCCCCCCCCCCCCCCCCCCCCCCCCCCCCCCCCCCCCCCCCCGGTCCTGGGATAATGGAGTTGGAGAGTGGTCTGGGGGAGAAAATTCTCTTTGTTATTTATATTTTTATTTTTTACGTTTATTTATTTTTGAGAGACAGAGAAACAGAGCATGAGCGGGGGAGGAGCAGAGACAGAGGGAGACACAGAATCCAAAGCAGGCTCTGGGCTGTGAATGGTCAGCACAGAGCCTGATGCTGGGCTCGAACTTGTGAATGGCGAGATCATGACCTGAGCTGAAGTTGGGCGCTTAACTGACTGAGCCACCCAGGCACCCCAAGAGTCTCTTTAAAAAAAAAAACAACAACAAGCATGCATGGCTTCTGCAATTTGGAAGAGAAAAATCTGATGTCAGGACTTTGAACATTGTTGATTTTCAGTAACCGTCATATTGCCCATTTGGTAGCTTGCCTTAGGAGCAATGAGTTTTGATAAGATGAAAACCAGATTTAAGTCTGCTGTGTGCCTCTGTCCGTTGCCTACTGGAAACGCTTGAAATAATTTTGCTGAAAATGACCCCTGAGTCCTGGGGTCCGATTAGACTTCTGTCCAAGAAGGACCACTTTCGCCCTCGTGTGGCTATCCCTGGGCTTGAGATGACCCCTGTCTTCATCACAAATGGTTTGGGCCATTTGTCCCAAATAACGTTGGTGTTTGGGTCACGCACCTTCCTGGGCTCCCTGACATCTCACAAGGATGTTAAGAAACAACTGTTGTTGGGACACCTGGGCGGCCCAGTCGATGAAGCGTCCAACTCTTGGTTTCAGCTCAGGTCATGATCTCGTGACTTGTGAGTTCCAGCCCCAAGTCGGGCCCTGCACCGACAGTGCAGAACCTGCTTGGGATTCTCCCCCTCTCTCTCTGCCCCTCCCCCCATTCTCTCTCAAAATGAGCAAAGAAACAATCAAACTTTAAAAATTAAAAACAGAAACAATTGCTGTTATCATTTTTATGGAATATTTTTAAAAGGATTTAAGACATTTTAATTCTTAGATGTTAGGTGTTAGTTTTCTTTTATGTACTAACACAGTTCCCAGAGGGGGAGGCGACAGGGAAAGCATCCATACGTTCTCCTCTCTACCTCGGAGAAGGTGTTCGTCACATCTGTATGTGCTGGGTGGGACTATCTTAGAGGCGCGGAATGGACTTGAAGAGAATTTAGATCCCACCTCAGCCTCCCTCACGAGCAAAGGAGAAAAGCGGCTCTCACGATTCCTTGGAACTTTACCTTCTACCATTGTAAAGCATATTTTACAAAATTTAATTTAGAAAACATGAAGGAAAAAAAAACCATCAGTGCCCATAATGCTGCTATCTGTCCCTTCCAAAGGACATGTGACGTTATTTATGTCCTAATGTAAGGGGCTTGTTACAGGACACTGGTGGGCAAAGCCAGCCCATCCTCATCATTCTCGAAGCCACTGTGTGTGTTTCAATCCAGTTACGGACACAGCTAACAACCCCGGACTAAAAGCAAGAACGGGGCCCGATCGATCAGAATTAATTAGGTCTAAATGATGTTTGAGAGGCGCCCATGTGGCTTTGTAATTAGAACCCGAAGCTGGCGTCTTCCCTGCAGAGAATACGGATGCTGACATTCCAGTCCCTCGTGGCACTTGGCATCGTCACAACAACTGCCCACCCGTGTCCCGAAGCTCCCCTCATGAAAACCTGCCTGTCAGATGTCAGGAGCACGGTGATGAGTCCGCACAGGTCCATTTAGAACTCTTGCTCCTTCTCATCCATATTCATCACAGTTGGTGTGAATTCACGAGTGACGGCGACATGTTTCTGTCAGTTCCTTAATGCCTCTTAGAAACACGGGCACTTTTAACAAGTGCCTGCCCGATGGCCAAGCAAACCCTCCGGGGTGATTTTTTTCCAAAGAGAGACCACTTTGTTAAAATAGGACACTTCCCAACAGTCTCCCTGCTCATCGGTCCCCGTTCACTGTGTCACTATGCCAGCATCATGTGGACAAACCACATGGGACACATTGACTGTTTTCATAGCTCTCCCTCTTTCTGACACAATGGCCGTATCTTAGATGGAAACTAGTAGTTATTTCTTCAACGCATGGAAAAGCCATCAACAGCGGACGATAGCAAGAGATTTACGAAAAGTGGGAAAGGATTGGGCTGCTCTTCTCTCCCCTTCTCTCCATTGGAGGACTGGTGTGATCTTGGGAATTTGCTAGAATACCACAGGGAGCACCTGGAAAGAATAGCTAGCCTTTCTGTGGCTCAGCACCCAGGTCCGGGAGGGCCTGGAAGGTAGGAGAGGGCCCAGTTCTCCAGGTGAGCACCTGCCTCCACCATTCACCAGGCCACCAGCTGGATTTCTGTGCCTCCATATGTCCTTACATTTAAAAGAGGGTCGAGCGTCAATGACATCAATTTCAGAAAGCTGGTATGAGACTTAAATGCCCCTTCCCATAAACCTCTGAACACAACACCTGGCATAGTGTGTGTGCTCAAGAGATATTAACTTTTATGATCATTACTAATAACGTATCAAAGTCTGCCACTACTAGAACCTTCCACAGATCCTGTCTTTTTCCAGAATTGGTCTTGGCTGTTATATTTGACCAACGATATACATGTATGAGATGTTCCAAGGTGTGGAGATGCATTGTGTCCATAAAACAACACTTTTCTGCATATCTTTCTTAGATGCCCACGTAGCCTTGCCTGTTTCAAATGCAGTTATTAAGTGGATAGTTTATGTCTACTCCGGGAATTAGAAATGCTACCCTGGGGACCCAAAGTTTCTGACTATGTGACCTCCTGCCACAGAAAGTCATTGAACCTACTAACCCTCAGTTTTCTTAACAGCACAGTAACTTTACCAGATAATCTTAGAGATCCTTTCCAGATGCTTGGTCTTCTATTCCAATCCCTATCACAGAGAAGGTACTAAATAAGCATTTGTAGAGTAAAAACGTGGATAAATGAATAAGATCCACTTGGAATAATTAAATCCGATCCATCCTTTTCCATTTGAAGAAAAAAAAAACTATTCATTGATTAGATACTTCAACAAAAATTAATACTTCTGTCTGCTTTATTGTGCTACCCATGTATTGATTGTATAAAGAAATAATAATGATGCCTTCTTAGGTGGACGATAAATACAATAAAATATAGTCTAGCAGTGATATGTAGATTGTGAGGGTAGTAAACGCAATTAAAGTATTCTAGTGTCCTTATGGTTTCTGGGGGAAAGACCAGAGACATTAATTTATATTTGTCTGTAGTAAGTCAAAGGTGCATAGTTTACCTTTGATTGTAATTACTGAAAGAATAGTGAGTGAATGCATGACTTCCACAGTGCGTTGAATGGTGGCCCACACAATGATATGATCTTAGCTCCTGGAACCTGTGAACGTGACCCTATTTAGACATGGCGTCTGCACAGAGAGGAAATCATCATAGATTGTTGAGGTGCACCCTCAATCCAATGAGAGGGGTCCTTCTAACAAACAGAAGAGAAGACAGACATGAGGAGGAAAAGACTATGGAATGACAGAGGCAGAGATTAGAGGGACAGTGCCACAAGCCAGGGAATGGGAACAGCCATCGGAAGCTAAAGAGGAAACGAAGGATTCCCTCCTAGAGCCTCCGGAGGGGGGTTGGCCTCGCCGACACCCTGACTTCATGCTTTTGGCCTCTAGGACTGTGAGACAGGAAGCTCCTATTGTTTCAAGCCACCATGTTTGTGATCATTTATTACAGCAACCCTAGGAAACGATTTCCATTTCCAAGCTCATAATGGAAAAAAGTACTTTAAAAACTAAAGAATAACTTACCTTTATAACAGTCACAGAGGTGACGAGGAATTTGCAACATAAAACCAACAACAGGCTTGCATCCAGAATATGTAAAGAGTTCCCATAAATCAGGAAGAATGAAAACACAGCAAAATAGAAACATAAGAGATTCGAACAGTCTACCCAAGTGGCCAATAAATACACGAAATCTGGCAGGAAAATACCAGATAAAACCGTGATGTAGAAGCACCACACACCCGTAGAAAGGCAAAAATGAAAACGATGGATGATGCCAAGTGGTGGTGAGGAACTGAGGCAATGAAAACACGCACACACCGCTCACAGGAGCGAATATTGGCGTCACCACTATAGAAAACTAGTTGGCATTATTTATTAATGGTCCACACAAATATCTGTGGCTAAGGTGTTCCACTTCTAGGTGGATACCAGATGGAAGTGTGTGGCTAGCTACATCAAGAGACAGAATGTTTTGGCATCACTACTCTTAAAACTAGCAACAACCCACATGTTTGTAAGCAATAATGACAAATAAATCGCAGTATACGTGAACAGCAATAAATAGGGACAAACAGTAAAGAGTCCGCAGAAATAAAAACATAAAAACTATAGCTACATCGAATGACATGGCCTCTCAGAGACTTAATGAGTGAGAAAAAAACAGATCCAAAAGAATGAGCATTAAATCTAATTCATTTCTATGAATTGGCCAAAACTAAATTACTGTGCTAGGGACGCACGCCTGAGAGCTAAAAGAATAGATCCGTACAGGCGCATGTGTGAGAGAAGTACTGAGTGGCTTGATGAAGGGCTGTCTTCCCTAAGTTCTCATTTTATTTAAAAATATCGGGGCGCCTGGGAGGCTCAGTCAGTTGAGCGTCCGACATCAGTTCAGGTCATGATCTCACAGTTTGTGAGTTTGAGCCCCTCGTCGGGCTCTGGTGCTGACAGCTCAGAGCGTGGAGCCTGCTTTGGATTCTGTGTCTCCCTCTCTCTGCTCCTCTTCTACTCACACTCTGTCTCTTTCTCTCTCAAAAATAAAATAAAAGTATTAAAAATTTTTTAAAAAAAGAGTAAATCAACGAATGAAAGAATCAGGGGCCCCTGGGTGACTCAGTCGTTGAGTGTCCAGCCCTTGATCTAGGCTCAGGTCATGACCTTGCAGTTTGTGAGATCAAGTCCTGTGTCGGGCTCCACGCTGAGTATGGAGCCTGCTTGGGATTCTCTCTCCCTCTCTCTCTCTCTCTCTCTCTGCCCCTCCCTTGCTCACACACACACACACTCTCTCTCTCTCTCAAAATAAATAAATAAACTTAAAAAAAAAACAAAGCAATCAGATGTTAATTTAGGAAAGAAATTCAGTGCTAAGAATTGACTACCGTTAACTATTTTCCATCTATAACTTTTATTCCTGTAACCCTATCGTGAGTTATCAGGCATATTGAAACTTACTGAGAAAAGAATAAGCTACCACAATTCTCAGAGGTCATGGCCCACCATCTTGAAAAGAATATCCATTTGATTAATATACCATTAATAATTATTAATGATCTTTGTAAAAAAAAATCAGTCTTTCCTCTATAGCCAAAACAATTTTTCTAAATCAGAAATTTCTGAAATCAAGGCTATGTAATGTTTGACATTGAGCCAAACAAGCAATAAGTCTAAGCAGCCCTGGATGTCTGATTTCTTGGACTGAGGATGCCACCCAGGACCTCAAACCATGCTTGGACCTCCTTTGGTGGCCGATCAAGGTCTTTGGTGGTCTCTGAGCAGATAGAAAAGGAAGTGTTACCATGGGTGATCATTAAAAGGGCACCCTTGGACTCTTACTCCCTCCCTTCTGACCCTAACTGCAATTCATTAATTCTGTACCTACTGATTGAACACTATGGCCAACTGATTGGCTCAGCTTTCCATGTCGCATACGCAAAAATCAGTGGTTTCCATAACTTTCCAAATGGTGGTGGTTGGGTGTAACAGGTAAATTGACATTTATTTTAAATTCCACACCCTCCCCTCCTCACAATTTCCCCTGAGATTCACCTCGGCCTCTGCCCAGTGAAGAATCAAGTGCCTGGAATGGTTCTTCAGGAGAACTTTTCTTCTCCTCCTTTTGTCATTTACTCCACAAGACCTTTGTGTGGGGTAAGCCCTGGTGTTTCACAGAGATGTTGAATAAAGATAGATTCCCTGGGGCGCCTGAGTGGCTGAATTGGTTAAGCGATGGACTCTAGATTTCAGCTCAGGTCACGATCTCACAGTCCGTGAGTTCGAGCCCCACATCAGGCTCTGTGCTGGTGGTGTGGAGCCTGCTTGGGATTCCCTCTCTCTCTCTCTCTCTCTCTCTGCCCCTTTCTGGCTTGCTCTCTTTCTCTCTTTCAAAGTAAACAAATAAATTTTAAACAAGGAGATAGATTCCCTTAGCTCACCGGATGTAGTAGCTTCATAAATACTCAAGATCGTCTTTTATTCTAAATGCTGAAGTCACATTTCCCTCTTCTACACTCACATCAGTTTGCAATAATGAATCCCAAAGACTAAGCAAATGTACTTCCCCGAGTGGTGGGAATCAATAGTTATCCCCCTGCATTAAAATGCCTGTTTGGCCATTTTGACTTGATACGCAAAGATCAATATTAATAGCTCATAAACGTGCGAGATTTTGTACCCAGTGGCATTTAGCATCAGTGTGAAGAGCACGCTCCCGCAAAAAGCCAGTCGGCTCATGCACAAACTCATCCCGACAGCTCTATCTAACCTCTCCCCTAACCTTGAAATCTGCAGACACCCCTCCCTCCCAGTGTGCTCTCTGGAAGGGCCTTTGATACTCTAGATGAGCAGAGTAGAGGAATGCCTTGAAATGCTCAAGGCTGTGCCAGGGTAATAGTTGAAAGGCGAGTAGCCGAGGTACCGTTCCCTCATTACAACAAAGCGTAACTAGAAGGTCACAATATCGTGGTTCAGGGTTTGAGCCCCGTGGCAGGCTCTGTGCTGACGGCTCAGAGCCTGGAGCCTGCTTCCGATTCTGTGTCTCCCTCTCTTTCTGTCCCTCCCCCTCTCATGCTCTGTCCCTCTCTTTCTCTCTCTCTCTCTCAAAAGTAAATAAATAAATATTAAAAAAAAATTTAAATCTAGTAACTGGGTACCCAGTACCTCTAAAATCTCACCAAGTTTAATGATAATTGTTTCGAAGTTCCTTTGACGTCTCTCACTCAGTGGAAAAACCCTCATGAGGGAAACGCCCATTCATCCCCTGGCAGAAAAATGGCTGCACAGATACATATATATCAACAAATGAAAACGCTTTCCTTTGCCAGCAGATCTGGAAGGGACTGAGGAAACATCACTAAAATGTAAAGATGAAATCGTTAGAATGAATTACGCGGTGGGCAATATTACTTATGTAGTCGGACCGAGGCACAGATGCTTCCAAAACCTCGGTTATGCACCTGCCAGATGCTATTCCAGGAAGGAGATGGATGATAAATGACATTTTTTTAATGAGTCACCAACTGAAAGATTTACTGGAGAAGACGTCGCCGTAAGAGCAGTTTTTGAAATAAAAACGCCTGATGGAGAAACCGTGTCATGGCGCCCCAGCTGCTTTGACTGGAATCGTGGTGACAGTTTGTAAGTGAAGGTCACAGACGTACCCCACCCCCCACCCCCGCCGCAGTCGTCAGAAGCAGGCGACGATTGCGAGGACCGGCCGCATTGATACAGGCGGGACCCGTGCATTTGTCGTTTGGTGCCGCGTAACAAGGTACCACGAAAGTGTCTTCTTTTTCAATTGTTTTAAATTGAAATTCAAGCTAGTTAACATGCAGTGTAGTCTTGGCTTCGGGAGTAGAATTCGGTGATTCATCACTTACACATAACACCCAGGGCTCACCCCAACAAGTGCCCTCCTTAATGCCCATCAAGCCCGCCCCCCCATCAACCCTCAGTTTGTTCTCTGTCTTGAAGAGTCTCTTATGGTTTGCCTCCTTCTGTTTTTATCTTCTTTTATTTTTCCTTCCCTTCCCATGTATTCATCTGTTTTGTTTCCTGAATTCCACATAGGAGTGAGATCATGGGGTATTTGTCTTTCTCTGACTAACTTACTTCGCTCAGCATGATACACTCTAGCTCCGTCCGCGTCATTGCAAACGGCACGATTTCATTCTTTTTGATGGCCGAGTAATATTCCATTGTGTGTGTGTGTGTGTGTGTGTGTGTGTATGTATATATATAAAACACTCTCTTCATCCATTCATCCCTCAGTGGACACTTGGCTGAAAACACATGCACAATCTCATAATGTCTGGAATTAAGAGCCCAGGCACAGCTTAGCCGGGTCCGAGGCCCCCGTGCCTCTTTCAAGGCTGCAATCCAAGGGAAGGTGGGGGCCGGCTTTCCTCTGAGGCCCAGCCAGGGAAGGGTCTGTGGTAGGGAGGGTTCAGTTCTTCGCTGGCTGTGAGGCTGAGGACCTCAGCTCCGTGCTGGCTGCCGGCAGAAGGCAGTGCTGGCCTCTCCACACGCCAGCTCAACCCAAGACCAGCAAGAGAGAGAGTAGAGACAGTCCCAGCCAGACAGAAGTTACAGTCTTACGTGATATAATCACGGACCGGACGTCCCATCGCCTTTGCCGTATTCTGCCAGTTAGAGGTGAGTCTCGGGTGCTGCCCACATGGCATGGGGAGGGGACCCGAGGGGGAGTTTGCCCAGGAGGCCAGGACCCCAGGGTCCACCTTAGACTCTCAGCCTGTAAAATGTAGCAGAAGCTATAGAACTCTTTGTAATGAGTCTGCAGGACCAGGAAAATTGTTCTTCCTGATAGATTTTCCATATTTTATGACAAACCACTTAGAGGGTTGTCCAAATGAAAAGCCAACCAAATGCGTTTTATTTGTGAAGTGACACGTGTTCCGGAAAAACAACGGACAATGATGTAATACTTCGCATGCGCTTTGAAGAGAAAAAGTAAGCATTCCCTCTGAAGGGAATGCTTTAATGGCCCTTCAGAAGGAAATCCAAGGAGGGTCTTCTGGAGAACAGGAACGCAGATTGCCCACAGGAAAGCATTTAGCGGGGAACAGCACTTCCCTGATTTACCTTGAGGTGTACTTTTGACTTGTAGAAACACGTTCGTGTTCAAAATATTTTCAAAAATTAAATTAAACCGATGAGAAGGGGAAAATAAAAGATAAAATTGAAAGTAAACTGAAAAAAGAGAGAGAAGAAAAAGCCCTCCACACAACGCATACCACCTCCCGTGTGTCCAAAGGGCAGACCCTGAAAAGAGCTTTTGTTGTTCTGAATCTGCATTTCCTTATGCTTTGAGAGGCATAGGAATAGAAAATTTCTTTGCAAGTCTACTTTTGTGGTAGAGATACAAAAAAAGGAAGGAAGGAAGGAAGGAAGGAAGGAAGGGGAGAGAGGGAGAGAGGAAGAGAGGGAGGGAGGGAGAGAAGGAGGGAGGGAAGAAGGTAGGAAAGAAGGAAGGAAAGAAGGAAGGAAGGAAGGAAGGAAGGAAGGAAGGAAGAGGAGAGGGGGGAGGAAGGGAGGGAGGGAGGGAGAGAAGGAGGGAGGGAAGAAGGTAGGAAAGAAGGAAGGAAAGAAGGAAGGAAGGAAGAAAGAAGGAAGGAAGAAAGGAAGGAAGGAAGGAAGGAAGGAAGAGGAGAGAGGGGGGAGGAAGAGAGGGAGGGTGGGAGAGAAGGAGGGAGGGAAGAAGGTAGGAAAGAAGGAAGGAAAGAAGGAAGGAAGGAAGAAGGAAGGAAGGAAGGAAGGAAGAGGAGAGAGGGGGGAGGAAGAGAGGGAGGGTGGGAGAGAAGGAGGGAAAGAAGAAGAAGAAGGAGGGAAGAAGGTAGGAAAGAAGGAAAGAGAAAGAAAGAAGGAGGGAAGAAGGTAGGAAAGAAGGAAGGAAAGAAGGAAGGAAGGAAGAAGGAAGGAAGGAAGGAAAGAAGGAAGGAAGGAAGAGGGAGAGAAGAGGAAAGAAGGACTACTTAGAAAGCATTTTAAAAATGGATGTTTGCAAAATGTTACTTAAAAAGATGCAAATGTGTCATTTGTACAAACTGTAATATCCACAGAGAAAATAAAATTGGAAGGATTAAAAAATATTTTACGTGAAGTTTGGTGAGTTTTACATCCATTTATTAAATTTAAATACATATGCTTATTTAATTTGGCTATTAGGTATGATTTTGAAGTGTTCTCTCTCTCAGGAGAAAGACTCAGTGATGTGAGGTATGGGAGGGGAAGGAGGAAAGAGGGAAGGATTGAGGAAGAAAGGGAGGGAGAGAGAAACACACACACACACACACACACACACACACACACACACACAGTTACCCCAATAAATAATAGTCGAAGCTTAAATGTGATCTGTACATCCACAGTTTCTCTCTTGATTGGTGCACCTGGGGTGGAGGAAGATTCTGTGAAGTCGCCCTGAAACCCCCCCCCAGAGGTGAGCCAGTGTCAGCCCTGTGCTGAGGCTCATCTCAGATGCCAAGTAAGCTGCCCCCACCCCCACCCCGTTAAGCCCCCCGGGAAAAGCAAGGGTCTTGAAACAGGAAATAAATTTGCTCTTGGGGTTTAAATGAACCTAATTTCAACTCCACTTAAGTTTCTGAGTATTTACCATGGTAAATTAGTTCTATTCACGCTCTGTTATGATTTGTCCCCTTAATAATGAAAAAGTGAATTGGCTGAGGACCTATTTGTAACGAGATTAATTGGGAGGGCAGAACCACCAGCATGAATCTCCAAATGCATTTTCTCATACTCGGAGAACAATCAGAACTGTTTCAGTAAGCACTGAGCAAGGCTCCGTCATCGACTGACCAATGAGTACGCCAGTCCTGGCCGGCTGGCCCTCCAGACCATTCTCTGGGTGCCTTGGCTTCATGATGATCCATAATGCACAGTAAACGCTGCTCATTAGCTTGTCCGCTGCTTCTTGAAAATATGTTTATGCTTTTCGTATTGGTGTGCCTTTTCGTATTGGTGAGGTTCATACATTTCATGCGAAATCATACTAGAAAAGGGAACCAAAAAAACCCCAAGCCGTATTCTTCCCAAACATTTCATTCAGTTACCACGTAGTAGCTCTTCTTTTCGCTCTTTTTCTTTTTCTTTTTTTTCTGAGATCGTTAAGTGGGGGAGGGGCAGAGAGAGGGGGACAGATGTCCCTAGCAGGTCCTGTGCTGACAGCAGAGAGCCCGCTATGGGGCTTGAACTCACTAACTGCGAGATCATGACCTGAGCCGAAGTCGGACGCTCAACCGACTGAGCCACCCAAGTGCCCCGCAATTTAATTTCAAAGGCTAGTTTTAAACCACATGTGGCTAGTGGCTACCACTAGACAGAGCAGCTCTTACATAGACCCAAAAAACAGGGAGAGCCAATAGCTCTCTGCCCAAAGCCTCAGAGGGTAGTTTTCATCAGAGTGATGAAATAAACGGTGATCTGGGTTTAGGCCTCTGCCTCCCCTGTTCAGAATCTGATTTGCCACACCTCAAGACCAAAACCATCTCCTGGGTATGAACTCACGTTCGTCAGGCTCAGAAGACTGAAGTATGAAGCCGCAGGGAAATTTTAATTCATAATAGAAATAACTGCCATGCCAAGCTTCTTGAGTCAACACAATCAACACAGTCTTTCCCTGCGCAAGGGAATTAGATAACCAAAGAAAAACTTACACAAATTTACGTTATGAAATAATGTCACACAACTCAAGTTTAAGAAGTGGGCAAAGGGCTTGAATGGACAGTTCGCCAAAGAAGATACATAAATGGCCCATAAGCCCATGAAAAATGCTCAACATCAGGAATCAGTTAGTGAGATACAAGTCAGACCACAATCAGATACTGCTTCACATGCATTAGGATGGCTAGTTACCTCCCCGGAAAGAAAAGAAAAGAAAAGAAAAGAAAAGAAAAGAAAAGAAAAGAAAAGAAAAGAAAAGAACAAGTGTTGGGGAGGATGTGTACAAATCAGCATCTTTCTGCATTACTGGCAGGAAATCAAAATGGTGCAGCCACTAGGGAAGACAGTGTCTCAAAAGTTAAATATAGAATTACCATATAATCCAGCAATTCTACTTCTAAGTATTTACCCAAACAAATCGAAAGCAGGGACTCAAAACCATGTAGGCCCATGTTCATAGCAGCATTATTCACAAGGTAGAAACAACCCAAATGCCCATCGACAGATCAATGAACAAACGTAGCATAGATACAGTAGAATGTAATTCACCCTTAAAAAGGAATAAAACTTATTCCTTATTCACTTATGCTACAACATAAGTGAACCTTGAAAACATGCTAAATGAATGAAAACAGATAAAGGGACCAATATTGCATTTTCCACTTATATTAGGTACCTAGAAGAAGTAAATTCAGAGAAACAGAAAGACTAGCCCTTGTCAGAGGCTAAGAAGAGAGGAAATGGGGAATTAGTGTATAATGCGGACAGAGCTTCTGTTTGAGCTCATGAGAAAGGTCTGGAAATGGATAGGAATGATAGTAACACAGCGTTGTGAATATGCCTAATGCCCATGAATTATACATTTGGAAATGGTTAAAACTGTAAATATTACGGTAGGTGCACTTTACCACAATAAAAATTGTTTAAAAGAAAAAAGTTATATCACAGAAAACACTAAATTTCAAAAGGTATATGGCCAAACCACTCTTCTATAGTTAGAACATGTACATGAAAAGCGACTTCATAATCAGAAGGTTGCTAAGGTGACCATGACCATGGCATTGGACCAGAGAGGGGAGGGTGAGTACACAAGAAAAATGCTTGGTAGAAATGGTCTTCCCAGGGGCACCTGGGTGGCTCAGTCGGTTGGGCGTCTGACTTCGGCTCAGGTCATGATCTCCCGGTTTGTGAGTTCGAGTCCCCCCCGCCCCCCATCAGGCTCTGTGCTGACAGCTGGGAGCCTGGAGCCTGCTTCAGATTCTGTGTCTCTCCATCTCTTGGCCCCTGCCCTTCTCATGCTCTGTCTCTCTGTCTCTCGATAATAAATAAATGTTTAAAAAAAATGAAAGAAAAAGAAAGAAAGAGAGAGAAAGAAAGAAAGAAAGGAAGGAAGAAAGAAAGAAAAAGAAATGGGCTTCCCAAGGGGTCCATCAACTCTCCATCCCTTTACCCATCCCTCGAAAGCTAGGGGTGGGGCAGGGGGGCCAGCCAATTGGAAACCCGGAACCCGACTGGCTCCTCCCCCAGGCCACAGAGCTTCCGTCGGAAGTGCCCATGTTCCCCTCCTGACTTGACTTTTCGTTACTGACTGGGGTGGCTGGCCCCGCTTCATCCGACTGGCACCTTCTTTCTTCAAACACGCTCCTCCTTGCGACAAGATTGAGGTTAACCACCCCGATGCCCGAAAACTGCTCCGTCTTTTTAAAACGGCCTTACTTTGGTCTGCCTTGATTTGTTTACTGGAGAAGTTCTTGTCGGGGGAGGAGAGAATGAGTCTGCACAGACTCCCTTAACAGCAGGAACGGCGAGAACCTGTGGACCCCGTGGCGTCACGCTAAGGAATTAGAGCCATCTGCGACTTGCCCCTGTGCCGCAGAAGGAGGACATCAGTGAAAATCACTTAAAGAGCCTTACGTGCCGCACGGTGGACAAAGTGCCGTACAGAAGATTAGGACGCGATTATTGCCATTAATAAATAAGGATAAAACGGCGGGGACAGGCCTAATTTGCTCGGTTCCACTCGCTAGATCTCTCAGATCACCCACAACGTGTCCTCTAAGCGATTGATGACGCTGATGGGCAAGCCTTATACCTGCCACGGGGAACCGAATATTGCACAGAAGAGAAGAGCTTACACAGGGAATGTTCTTGTTCTTGAAGAAATATATGCCCCCCCCCGCCCCGACCCCCAGGAGTTCGCCTCGAAGCACAAAAATTAAATCTAGAGTCATCTGCAGGGCAATGATTTCTTTCAGCCAGCAGGCAACATGTAGTATAACTTGGGAGCAGAAGGATTTATTCCATCACAGCTGAAAAGTTGTGAAACACATTGCCATATGTATTGTCATTTTGATTTAAAATGACACTTTGCAGCCAGTAATAGCAAAGCCTACCCTGTGGTTTGAACTTTTAGATGGGTGTTTACGTTTCTTTTGTACAGTGTTTAATATTTTGTAGGCTCTGTGAGTGGGGTGGAGAGTTGATAAGTTTACTTCCTCAACTAATGCTTTATTTTATTTTATTTTATTTTATTTTATTTTAAATTATTTTATTTTAATGCACAAGATACGTGTTTACCAATGTGCATGGATTGTTGCCACGTACGTATAGATTTTAACACTAAAACGTCAGCTAAGCCATGTCACTTTTGTTCTGCTTTTTAATATTTATAGGTAATTTCTGATTGACCCAATCCTCTGTGATCATGTTTAGAGTTGCATAGAAAGCCTAGAAATGGAGAAACAGATTTTCCAGCAAATTTGACCACATGTGCATTTAGAAATACTCCTCTATTTATAAAGTTTTCAATCTGATTGCTTATTACTTGTTATAAAATTTAGCATCTCAAATCACATCGCCCACCTAAATCATTGTTTTGCATTTTATGAAACTTTTTGCTCAACATTCTAAGTCATTGAATAAATTATTCAAGACTTATCGATAGCATTTTTAAGTTAATTCCTCATTTTTAAAGCAGTTTTTTTAGATTTACAGAACAGAACACTGAGCAGAGAGCACAGAGAGTTTCTGTAAAACCCTCCCTTTATAGTATCCCCCAGTATTAATACCGTATTAGTGTGGTACATTTGTTAAAACTGATTAAAGTTTCTAGTTTACATTATGGCTCACACTTGGTGTTTTAGTTGTCGACCAATGCACCTTCACACTGTCATACCTGATAGTTTCACTAAAGCTGTGAAAATCTGTGCACAACCTGCCCCTCCCTCCCTGCCCCTCACCCTCCAGCCAGTCACCGATGTTTCTACAATTTTGATAGTTTCGCCTTATCCAAATGTCACATAGTGGGACTTATTCCATATGTAACATTTCCAAGCTGACTTTTTTGCTTTTCTCCACGTCTGTGGCTTCACAGCACATTGCTGAATAATTTTCAATTATACGGATGAACCACAGCCATCCGGCCACATCTCGAGGGATATTTTGGTTGCCACCAGTTTGGGAAATTGTGAGTAGAAGTGCCGTCAACATTCAGTGTGCTGGTTTTGGTGTGAACGTAAGTTTTCGACCCATTTAGGCAAATACCTAGCAGTGTGATTTCTTGATCATATAGTGGATCTCTATTTAACTTTGTAAGAACTGCCAAACCAATTTCCAAAGTGGCGGGACCGTTTCGCATCGTCTCCCGTGATGACTGAGAGTTCCTGTTGTTGCGCATTCTTGCCAGACATGTTATTGATAGTTTGGGGTGATTTTTTAGCCATTTTAACAGTTGGGTGGTGGTGAACTACTAGCACTTTATATTAATAGAAAGACCTGTCAGTGGTATCTGTACTTTAAAAAAATTTTTTTAGGGGAGGCTGGGTGGTTCAGCCGAAGTCCGACTTCGGCTCAGGTCACGATCACTCGGTTGGTGAGTTCAAGCCCTGCATCCTCTGTCTCCCTCTCTCTCTGTCCCTCTCCCACTCACATGCTGTCTCTCTCTGTCAAAAACAAACATTTACAATAAATAAAAATAAATAAAATAAAATAAATATATGTTTTACTTCGAGTAGAGTTGACGCAATGTTGCCTTAGCTGCAGGTGTACAACAAAGTGATTCAACTTCTCTATACATTATGTTCTGCTCACAAATGTAGCCAGCATCCAGCACCATACTTTTCCAAGTATAATGGAAAGGGTGTTTTATTTCAAATTCAAGTCATTAGTGATGATTGCAAGTAATCGGTTATACATTAACATCACAGGAGACAGAGGTTTGGGTGTTTTTCCGTTTCACACTTTTTCAGGTTTTGTAGCCACAGTTCGTCAACAGTTCCATGGATGAGAAAGGCCGTGACATGACCCTACAAATAACTGTTGATGTTGTTGACGCAAGGCTCTTAGAGAACCTAAATCCTATCTGAATACGACGGGGAAATATCTGCCATGACCTCTGCTGAGAGTATCCACGGCGTTTGACAGTCTCATGACTGATGACCAGGGACCCAGGCGTGCCTGGATCCTACACTGCTCGACTCCTTTCTTCCAATGGCCTCCCAAAGAAGCTATTCACCAAGAAGAGCCGATGAAAGTCAGAGAGTATCACGTGATTAACAGCTACTCAAGTTCCTCTTGATGAGCTGGTATAAAGATTGTGCTGGAAGTTTGGGGGATCACACATCTGCAAGTTCACACATCTGCTCACACATGGCTGGGCCCAGGATGCAAAACGATCACCCAGGTCCAGTCCATCTCTGCCTGTTGTTCGTCTTTCTTCCAAGTCAGCTTCATTCTCCATGAGGCTCTCTCCCACGGGAGCCCACATCTTCAGGTGTGCATCCTACCTGCTTAGCAACCACAGAAGAAATGAGTGTCCTGGGATTAACTCTCATCTAGTCTGACTTGGACCACATGCTCATTCCCAAACCTATCTTTGGACAGGAGTGTGGAACATGCTGACTGGCCATGCCTTACTCCTGTCTCCATACCTGGAAGAGGGTCAAGCCACAGAGTCACACGGACTGAGTGGAGAAAGGACAGTTTCCCCCAAAGAGCAATGGTGTCGTACCAGCAAAAGAATCAGAAAAGAGGTACAGGAAAAAGAAAAAAACAGCAGGTATCCACCATATTCCCAAATCCAACTCTTGGAAATATCATACTTGGCATGCAAGAGACAGAGAGAGAAAGAAACAGAGAGGCATAGGAAGCACCCAGTAAATAGTTGTGGAAGATGGTATGAAGCCTTTTTCTTGGCTCTGGTGGTTGGCCTGTACCACTGCATTCGTCAGGTTATATATAGTTCATTGCCCATGATTGTCCCTTTCACATAACCGTGAACATCCTGTAGGTAGGGGTGTGTTTTTATCATCTCTAGACACATCGCATGGAAACTGGTCTTAGTAGGTACTCAGGAAGGTTTACGGAATGAATTTCCGAGAAGACGTAGGGTCTACATGAAATACCCTTCATGTAGGTACTGAAAGATATTAATCAGACACTGATCAGAAAATGATCCAGAGAAAAGTTGGCAAACCTGTGTTCTCTCCCAAAGTACAAACCAAAAGACATCTAGTATTTGTTACGCTTGTTTTCCTTTGCAGTCACACAGTCCGAATAAAGTTTTGGAAAAAAAATATTATCTTGTGAACAAGACAGCATAGCTCAGTGGAGGAAATGCAGGCTTGGGCATCAGATGGCCTTAAAGCCCAACTTGACCACTTAGCAGAACTCGGTAGAATGACTGAACTTCTGTCATCTTCTGTTTTCTCATGTGTAAGGATTCGTAGGCTATTTGCAAAGTGGCTGAGTAAATGTTGGCCATTCCTAGTCTTGGGAGAAGCCCTATTATGACCTCCCTATTAAGCTGCCAAGGGACCCAAGATGGCACTGGGGAGACCCTGGGCACTCAGTGACAAGACTGAGGAAGGACGCTGAAGGAAGGAGCTGTTGGAAGCGGGAGATGGCCACCAGGCTGGGGACTCCTGGTTCCCTGGATTCTCTTTCTCTGTCTACCCTCTGTTCCTTTATTTTCTGTTTCTTGTGGAATCAGACTCAATGGGTAGCCTAACTCTCACAGAAAGATGTAATCCCAGGACAAAGAGCCTTTCAGTCTAGGGAACACTCTGGTTCATCCATTTATAGATGTGATCAAATGTTCCTTATTACCTTCTCCTCTCTGTTTATGCCGTGGACAGTCTCTCTGCCACCCAACCTGAGAACATTCTGTCATGTTTCCAGGACACAATTCTCTCCTCTGCTTCAGTCTTCCCATCTGTCTTTAAAAGCAGGGTAAGGGGCGTCTGGGTGCCTCAGTCGGTTGAGAGTCCGGCTTCAGCTCAGGTCATGATCTCGCAGTCTGTGAATTTGAGCCCCGCGTCGGGCTCTGTGCTGACAGCTCAGAGCCTGGAGCCTGCTTCAGATTCTGTGTCCCCCTCTCTCTCTGCCCCTCCCCCACTCATGCTCTGTCTCTCTCTGTCTCAGAAATAAACATTTTTTAAAAATTAAATAAATAAATAAATAAATAAATAAATAAAGGCAGGGTAATTATAGGGACGCCTGGGTGGCTCAGTTGGTTGAGCGTCCAACTTCAGCTCAAGTCCTGATCTTGAAGTTTGTGAGTTCGAGCCCTGCATCGGGCTCTGTGCTGATAGCTCAGAGCCTGGAGCCTGCTTTGGATTCTGTGTCTCCCTCTCTCTCTCTGTCCCTCCCCTGCTTGCACTCTCTCTCTCTCTCTCTCTCTCAAAATCGAATAACCATTGAAAAAAAAATAGTAGCAGGGTAATTCTATCCTTAAAGTAAATCAGGCAATTTAATGAGGCAAGAAGAATCTGACAACCACTAGATTCTATGGGGGGACAAAACAAAAGAATAAAATTGGTGGATTAAATGGGTTGGACCTTTCATCTCACAAAACACAACCTGTCGCTCCTGTTTGTTAACGACTCGTGTGTTCATGCTAATCTCCACCTAAGTTTCTTGCCTCTTATGATCACGTCCTGCGTGTGTCATCCCCCAATCTATTGATCCTATTGATTCGGTCTTGTCATCATAACTGTTTCCTTCTCCTATTATCCTACACGGTTTCGCTCCCTTTTTTTCTCACATCTAATGTTATTTTTTCCATTTTTTTTCCAATTAGATTTGGGCTCCTTCCATGAGTCATATTTCTGAGTATAATGAGGAAGAAATGGGGCTTCGCTGGTCAAGTACTTGCTTCATGTCCAGAACTTTGGTAGATAACTATTCACTAGGTGTTTGGGGCAGAGGAGAATATTGAAAATAGACTCAGGACACCAATGTACCCAATCGCTACAAGGAAGACCAGGTTGCAGGAGTGTGACCAAGGCACAGATGTGGGTGGCTTTGTGAGAGGATGTAAAACTTTCCAAAAAGGAATGGCCGCATGTGATTCCTTCCCATAGTTATTGGTCTTGGCTGGGGGAAGAACTATGTTGGAGTGGACAGGGCATGTGGCTATAATTCCAGTGACCTTCTGCGTGAGCAAGTCAAGGTACCATTCGGGAGGTCTGACTGGGCAGAGCAAGGTTGTTTCACTCCCAGTGACAACACCCAAGGGTGGACAGAGTCCAAAAGGTGCACCCAGAGCACATCACAGTCTTTCCCAGAGCTACCGGGCTAATCGCCTCACTTTCACAAAGCTGGCCCGAAATATCTCCAGGACTTCGCCGTAACAGGCGAGGTCACCACAGGCATTCAGCCAATGTCATTTATTGTGGCTGCAGCCCCCTTGACCTCGTAGAGAGAAGAAGCAGTCTTCTCTTCCATCTGAATGGTGTCTGCACGGCGTGATCCCAAACAGGATACAGGCTAAAAAAGCTTGAGCAGACCCTTTCACTGGAGCAGACCCATTCAGTGCTTCTAACTAGGAATCTCCAGGTCATTTTCATTACCATTATCTCCTCTCCTACATTTACACAGCATGCATAAACTGGTGAGTCCAGTACAAAGTGCAGAGAAGACCTAAATCTTCGGTTCTATTTGTTTATCCATTAAGATGGCTGCCATATTGCATATAGTGTGCAGATTTCCCTATGTTATCCATTAACAGGAGCTGCTGTGACCGACCTACAGATAGTGGGTTAGCGAGTCATAAATGCCGATCGACCAACAGCAGGAAAAGAAGGATGCAGAGGACTTTCATACATTGGATGGACTATAGGTCCCACTACACATAATAATAGACTTTCCCCACAACAGTTGCTATCGCTCGTGAGGAGGGCGTTGGGTAAAACCAAAGTTTCTTTCCAAGAAGCAACAGTTTAGACCCAGGCTCAGAGCAAAAGGGTGCTTTGTGTAGGTGGGAAGTCAGCTGCTCCTCGGGACAGGCTTGGCTTCTGTCCAGTGGGATGTTAATACCTTAAAATCTACCTGTGCAGAGATGCAACACGTGTTCCTCCCTGGCCGAACCCAACATGCTCACGAGCCCTCCTCTCGTCTGGTGGTGGGGACAAAATCTCATGATCGTGACTCTTCTAGGTAGCTCAGTCACTTCTGGTTTAACACTTCTGGGTAAATGCTCAAACAATTCCAAGTTTTGGCACTTGGTCAACAGCTGCACATCATCAGACCCGTTCCGATACGACAATTCACTCTATTCCAAGAGATCTACTACGTACACCATCAGGCAGTCTTTGCACAACTGCACACACCCCAGCAGGGGAGGAAGCACTGAGTGACCAGCACCAGGGTGGGATTGGGTGGGCAGCTCTGCAGGAGTTCACACACTGGGGAAAGGGAGCAGAAGGAGTAGGAGGAGGGAGCAGTCTAGATTGGGAGCGGAAACATCGTTTCTTCTAATTTATTACAAAAAGCTGTTATTACAAGTGCAGCTATGGGCATCTTATAAACCAGAGCTTATTAAAGATAAAAGTAAGCCAAATTTTCATAAGTAAGAAATGAACGTATACCCTCTAGAAGAATGACAAGGATGGGAGCCAGCTCAGTTCAGGTGGCCATCTGGAAATTTTTGGAGCGAATGTATTAATTCTGAGACTCTTGCTGAAAATGACAAGGATGCTGATTTGGCAACGTCCGGGACGACGTATCCTCTCAGAAGCCCTCTGGCCGGGTTTCCTCCTTCAGTGTCAGCGAGAGGCACCGTCAGAAGGCTGGGCTTTGCTCTCCCGGTTCCAATGGGGAGCCGTGGAAGACACACCACAGAAAGGACCACGGACTCGAAGCCATGACGTAGTCAGGACGTAGCAGTATCAGTATGACCGTAGTTGACAGTTTGGAGTAAAGGGCAGAGTAAACGTAACGAAGGCGCTGAAGCTCAAAAGAAAGTGAGTTCAAATCAAAACGAGTTAGAACTCGGTGCTAAACATAACAGGAAGCCAACTAAAGGGGTTCCATTGGGAAAACAACGCATCAGATTTGGGTATCGTAAAGCTCGTGCGGAAGAGGGCATAAGGATAAAAAGGGAGATTCTTTCCAAGGCATTTTTAGTGGGGAATCAAGAGGCTTTAATTTCCAGTTGGACATGAAGGTAGGATAGAAGGGTCAAGGGTCGAGGGTGGTCCCCTCTTCCTGGTGTGTATAGGGCATGGGATGACGCCACGCACCGAAATGGGGCACAGAAAGCAGGGTACGTTGAAGGGGTGGAGAGGGAAAAGGGGAATCTAATGGAATCGGTTGTGGCCCTTTATGGCCCAAGCTCCTTTCCCCATGATGTGTACATGGGAGGCGGCGAGGCGGGTTTGGGGTCGTTTTGTAAGCAACCATTTCAGTCCCTTGTTACCTTCCTGTTCTTTCCTCCCCAAGGGAGCTGGAGTGGAGATACAGAGTTCATAGGGCCATACTTACTAGTGGGCCGGGTCACTGTGCCTCAAAGGCGGGTCTCTTCCTTCTCTTCCTCACCCGCGCAGAGGCTTTCTGTTTGCCCGTCGTCGCCCCAGCTCCTGCCTTCCTGGCAGCTAGCCTCCTGGGGACGCCGGTGTCTGGGCGCGTTCACTGGAGTACCAAGGATAAATGCACATGCCATGGGGGTCTTATTTAGTTCTCATAATTAAAACTGTACTAGTTTTGGTTCGCTATAACAAATGACCGCAAACTTAATGATTCAAAACAACTGACATTATCCTCTTTTCATTCTGGAGGCCCAAAGTCTCAAATCAGGGTCACGGGGGCATGATCAAGGTGTCCACAGGATGCTGCTCCAGAGGCTGTCCCTGGCTTCTTACCCTCTGGTTGTGGCCAGCATTCCCTGACTCGTGGCCACATCACTCCAATGTCAAAGCCGGCATCCTCAAATCTCTCTCTGCTCTGTCCGGGTCACCTTCTCCTCTGTGAGTTGTGCAATCTTCCTCTACCTCCTTCTGATACAGAATGCATGTGATGGCATTTAGGACCCACCCGGATAATCCAGGCAAACCTGCCTGTCTCAAGATCCTTGATTTAATGACATCGGCGAGGATACTTTTTTGCCACACAAGGTCACATTCTCAGGTTCCAGAGATTAGGACACAGATGTCTTTTCGGGAGCCATTTTTCAATCTGCCACAAAAGTCCTACGCTGAGCACAGGTCAAACTTGCGTCCCCATCAAAGTTTCCCAGAAGCCATGCATCTGAGTGGGCGTCAGGCCCTTGTCTAGTCATGAATATAATATTTGGATCTCAATTTGGGAAGTACTTTTGTGTATATACTACATTGGCCGGAACCCGAGAAGGAAGGAAGAATCTCAGGCCTGGAATTCTTTTTTCCAATTTTCTTGACCGAACCACAGAAAGTTCTATCTGTCAGAAGCAGCCTTAGAAGCAGCCACTGGGGGTGAATGAAAATGGTCCTGAGAACTTTCCTATCATTGGTACTTTTCATAAGATCTGTATGATAAGAGCTGATGACTTAAAGACCGTTTCTAGGATTGTTTCCAAATTACAAATCAGTTCAAACTTTCACTCAACTCACCTAGAAACGAATTTCTCCTTTCTGTGTTTTGAGGGCTGCATTTAGACCAGAAACAAACTTGCCCTAGTTAGGTCAGAAAAGAATCCTGACTCTAGGTACTGTAAAGAACCAGGTAACAGTTCTGGGAGAGCGACGTCAAACTTCAATTATGAACAGTCTTTTTCGAGCTTGGTGAAAGCCAGGTGACAGACGAAGGCCGCGAGCTGTAAATTCTTTGCTGCTGACATTCTCGTCGCCAACCCTTTCCACCTGTGTGTGAATCCTCTGTTCTACGTCGCTGACCTTCCGACTTCCGTGGCACACACCCACTCGGGAGTCTGTCTGGAATTAGCAGGACAAACACCTGTGACCTCTCTTTTCCCCAGACCCTTCCATCAGAGAACCTCCAGTCAACCAGGCCAATGCCTTTTAAGTTTTTATTTATTTTTGCCACTTGTCTGAATTGGGGGTGGGGGGGAGACGTACATAACATAAAATGTACCATCTCAACTGTTCTCAAGTGTGCAGTTCAGTGGTGGTAATTATATTCACAATGTTGTGCCACCCATCTCCAGAACTTTTTCATCTTATAAAACTGAAAATGTCCCCACCAAATAGCAGCTCCTCATTCTGACCCCCTCCCCTCAGCCCCTGGCAACCACCACTCTATTTTCGGCCTCTAGAATTTGACCATTCCAGAAAACTCCTACGGGTGGAATCAGTGTTTGTCCCTTTGTGACCGGCTTACTTCGCTCAGCACCTATGTCAGAATTTCCTTCCTTTTTCAGCTGAATAATATTCCGTTGTATAGATAAACCGCATTTTCTTTATCCATCATCGATCAGTGAACCCTTGGATTGCTCCTATCCCTTGCCTGCTGTGAACAGTACTGCAATAAACATGGGTGAATCTATTTGAGTTCCTGTGTTCAACTCGTTTAAGTGCTTATTGAAAAGTAAATTACTGGATCATATGGCAATTCTGTTTAGTTTCTCGAAGACCTGCCAGACTGCCTTCCACAGAGGCTGCCCCATTATACATGCCCATCAACATTGCCCAAGGGGTCTGATGTTACCACATCATCTCCAATATTCGGGTTTTTTTTATAGTAAACATCCTATAGGGTGTGAGGTGACACCCCGTGATGGTTTTGATTTGCATTTCCTTTATGATTACTGATATTGAGCATTTTTTTTCTTATTGCCATTTGTATGCCATGTCTGAAGCAATGTCCGTTCAAATCCTTTGCCTGTCTTTTAACTGGGTTACTTGGACTCTTTTGTTGGTGGGCTCTTTATATATTCTGGATATGAACCCCTTAGCAGATATATAATTTGCAGATATTTTGTCCCGTACCTTAAACTGCATTTCATTCTGTGGAGTGTGTCCTTTGATGTGCAGAAGTTTGATTTGGGTCTAATCTGTCTGGTTTTACTTTTGTTGCCTGTGCTTCTGGTGTCCAGACAGTGCTTTTTTTAAAAAAGACCTTACAAAACAAAGTTTGGGGTTCACAGCAAAACTGAGAGCCCACAGACCCGTGCTGTCACACGTGCACAGATTTTCCCATTGTCCACAACGCTGTCCAGAATGGCACTTACGTTACAATCGATGACCCTACATTGAAACATCGTAATCACGTAAAACCCATAGTTTACATTAGGGTTTACTCTTAGTGTCCATTTTATGAGTTTTGCAAAAGGTATGACATGTGTCCTTCATTTAGTGTCTTACTGGGTTTTTTCAGCTCCCTAAAAATTCTCTGTGCTCTACCTATTTATTCATCCTCCCCGCCCCCCCCCCCCCCCGCCCCATCCCCTGGTAACCACCGAACTTTTTTTTTTTTAACGTTTTATTTATTTTTGAGTCAGGGAGAGACAGAGCATGAACAGCGGAGGGTCAGACAGAGGGAGACACAGAATCTGAACCAGGCTCCGGGCTCTGTGCTGTCAGCACAGAGCCCGACGCGGGGCTGGAACCCACGGACTGGGAGATCATGACCTGAGCCGAAGTCAGCCGCCCATACGACTGAGCGACCCAGGCGCCCCGACCACCGAACTTTTTAGTGTCTCTGTAGATTTGCTATTTCCACAATGCTGTATATTGGGAATCATAAGTATGTAGCTTTTTCGGGCTGGCTTTCTCACTTAGCAATATGCATTTAAGATTCCTCTGTGTGTTTTCATGGCTCAAGGGCTCACTTCTTTTTAGGGCTCAATAACATCCCATCGTCTAGATGTAGCACCGCTTACTAATCCATTCCCCTACTGAAGGACATCTAGTTGCCTCCAAGTGTTGGCAATTATAAATAAAGTTTCTAGAAACATCCATGTGCAGGCTTTTGTATGGACCTAAGTCTTCAACTCCTTTGGGTAATTACCAAGGAGCAAGAATGCTGAGTCATATGGTAGCAGTATGTTTAGTTTTATTAAAAAACAAAACAAGGGGTGCCTGGGTGGCTCAGTTGGTTAGGCGGCCGACGTCGGCTCAGGTCATGATCTCGCGGTCCGTGAGTTCGAGCCCCACGTTGGGCTCTGTGCTGACCGCTCAGAGCCTGGAATCTGTTTCAGATTCTGTGTCTCCCTCTCTCTCTGACCCTCCCCCGTTCATGCTCTCTCTCTCTCTGTCTTAAAAATAAATAAACGTTAAAAAAAATAAAAAACAAAAAACAAAAACAAAACAAAACACCACTGTCTTCCAGAGTGGCTGTACCATTTTGCATTCCCAAGAATGAGAGTTCTTGTTCCACATCCTCACCAGCATTTGGGGCTGTCAGTGTTCTGGGTTTTTGACATTCTACTATGCACGTAAAGATATCTCGCTGTCGTCTTAACTTCCATTTCCCTGATGGCATATGATGCGAAGCATCTTTTCATATGCCTCTTTGCCACTGGCATATTTTCTTTGGTGAGACGTCTGTTAAGATCTTTGGCCCATTTTTTAAATTAAAAAAAAATTTTTTTAACGTTTATTTATTGAGACAGAGCATGAATGGGGGAGGGTCAGAGAGAGGGGGAGACACAGAATCCAAAACAGGCTCCAGGCTCTGAGCTATCAGCACAGAGCCCGACACAGGGCTCAAACTCACAGACTGTGAGATCATGATCTGAGCCGAAGTCGGACACTTAACCGACTGAGCCACCCAGGCGCCCCAATCTTTGGCCCATTTTTAAGTTGATTCATTTGTTTTCTTATTGTTGAATTTTAAGAATTTCTTATTGTTGAATTATATACTATATAATTTTATACTGTGTGTAATTATATAGTATATAATTCAATTATATTATAATTTTATAATTTGGATATAGATAGATATAGATACAGATATAGATATAGATATGAGAGAGATGTCATTTTTTTATTAAAAAAACGTTTTTTAACATTTTTTTAAATCTGTATTTATTTTTGAGAGAGAGAGAGAGACAGAACGTGAGCAGGGGAGCGACAGAGAGAGAAGGAGACACAGAATCTGAAGCAGGCTCCAGGCTCTGCGCTGTCAGCACAGAGCCGACATGGGGCTCGAACCCACGTGAGATCATGACCTGAGCTGAAGTCGGACGCTCAACCAACTGAGCCACCCTGGCGCTCCTATTTAAAAAAGTTTTTAATTGAGGTATACTGTAACAGTGTCACATTAGTTTCAGGTGTCCAATATAATGATTCAACAATTCTATACTTTTCTCAGTGCTCATCGCGATCAGGGTGCCATTAATTCCCTTTATCGATCTCCCCCCTCCCCCCACACACCTCCCTTCTGGCAACCACCAATTTGTTCTCTTTCTTCAAGGGTATGTTTTTTGTTTGTTTGTGTCTTTGCTTTGTTTTGTTTCTTAAATCCCAGGTCTGAATAAAATCAAAAGGTATTTGTCTTTCTCTGACTTATTTCACTTAGCAACGTGAACTCTAGGTCCATCCATGTTATACGTGGCAAAGTGACATTCTTTTCTACGGCTGAGTAATATTACAGTGAGTGTATACCACTTCCTGTTTATCCGTGTATCTATCGGGTCGCTTCCGTATCTTGGCTATTATAAATGACGCTGCGATAAATACAGGGGGCACATATATCTTCTTGAAGGAGTGTTTTCGTTTTCTTTGAGTAAATAGCCAGTCGTGGAATCACTGGATCATATGGCAATTCTCTTTGTAAATTTTTGAGGAACCCACGTGCTGTTTTCCACAGTGGCTGCACCAGTTTGCATTCCCACCAACAGCACATGTGAGTTCCTTTTTCTCTACATCCTTGCCAACACTTGTTATTTCTTGTCTTTTTATTCAGAGTTCTTTGTGTATTTTGGACACCAGTCCTTTCTGAGATGTGTCTCTGCAAATATTTTCTCCCCGTCTGTGGTGCGTCTTCTCTCTTTCTGTCTTTCTGTCTTCTCTTTCACAGACAGAAATTTTTAATTTAATAAAGTCCAGCTTCTCAATTCTTTATTTCATGGACCATGCCTTCGGTGGTAGAGCCAAAAATTCATCACTGGGGCGCCTGGGTGGCTCAGTCAGTCGGGCATCCGACTCCTGCTCAGGTCATGATCTTGTGATTTGTAAGTTCGAGCCCCACATCGGGCTCTGTGCTGACAGCTTGGAGCCTGGAACCCGCTTCGGATTCTGTCTCCCTCTCTGCCCCTCCCCTGCTCATGCTCTCTCTCTCTCTCTCAAAAATAAATAAACATTAAAAAAAAATTTTTTTTAATTCATCACCATACACAGGCCAGTGTTTTTTACAGTATATTTTGCGTAGGGCTCCTGCGTGGACCTTACCAAGTACACAGTCTGATTGAGGAGATCACATATAGGGGCCAAGATTTAGCATCTCTAACAGGCTCTCAGATAAGGCCGATGCCGCTGAATGCCACGGATGACACTTCCCCGGCCAGGTTCGAGGAAGTAGGCAAGCCCTCCCAACACTATTAAGCCAAAGTTAGTAAGTGCTTGCCATTCGTCAGATCCTGTACTAATTAAGCACTTAGTAAATACAGCATTTAACTTAACGCTCACAACTCTATAAAGCAGCTATTTTATTGAGTCAGGACCTTTTTTTAGTTTTAGCTTCCGATGCTGGAAACCCAACCAAAACCAGTCCCAAGAAAAAAAATAATTTTTAAGAAACACATTAAGAGGGAAGTCTGGCGGTAAATGTGGCCTTGGGGATGACGAGGGAGAGGGTCATCTGGAGAGGCCTGAGCCTGGTACCCTCTGTCCCCTCTCCCCACTTACGATTGGCTCTCTTTGGTTTATTCTCTCCTCCCCAGACAGGCTTTCTGCTGCGTGATAGGAAACATGGTTACAGCAGCTCCCTTTAGCTTCCGAGGCAAGGACAAAGACAGGATTGGCCTCTGTCATTAGAATAGATAAGACACCAGAGAAGGGCTCCGGTTGACCTCACTCAAGTCACTTTCCCAGCCCTGGGCTGCTCTCCGGGACTAAGAGGTTGAGTCACTATTGTTGGCCAAGCCCGAGGTAGGCGCGTCCAGCCCTGTGGCCAGAGAGGTGGGGCTGCCGTGGTGAGAAAGGACTTGAGCCACCTGTGTTGAAGACAGAGGCCGTATAACAGGACAGAGACTCAGGGGCAGGTGAACAGGGAATCCGGGCAGCACAGTGTAGAAAGCTTTGAGCCAGGTTCATGGACCTCGAGGCTGCTTGCTCAGGCCAGAGAAGTAAAGGGGGTAAGAGAGCAGGAAGGAGGCTTTCGGACTATACTAAGATTGTAGCAAGGTCAGTGACATAGCCCCTGATGTGTAAAGATAAATAGGAGATGTGCTGACAGCACAGAGCCTGCTTGGGATTCTTTCTACTCCTCTCTCTGCCCCTCCCAGACTTGTGTGTTCTCTCTCGCTCACTCTCTCTCTCCAAAAAAAAAAAAGTGCAGAACATGATACTATTTTTACTAATCGTGCAGAAATACAAAATGGCTTTATAACGGTGATTGATGAGTGGTAGAATTGGGGCATTTTATTTTGCTACTTTAATGTTTTCTAATTTATCTACAGTGAAAACTTTATTACACAATGTCTAGTGCCATAAAAATGACAAAGAGAAAACTGTCGTGTTCTAAGTCACCGTGTTTGAAAATAACCGGAAGTTCCCAGACCTTTCTCCAACAGGAAGTTCGCAGCGTTTCATCTTCTAACCCCAGATATGTACGCTCCATTTGGGGACCGCAGATGGTCCAGGACTCCCGCATCCGGTCGCTTGCCTTTGCATACATCCTTTGCACGTACACGTGCTGCTTTCTCAAATGTTACTATAATTCCAACACGATCTACATTGGTCCTTGAGTTACTTCACCAAGCGGAAGGAGTCAGACAAAATGCCTCCAGATTTTACACTTCCTAAGAAGCCGGCTTCCGGCGGCAACATAGCATTAAAACGAGATCGCTCTGTCTCCAGAAATGTCTGCCCACCTTAAACTTCAATTAAGCTTGCAGGACGAAACAAATGAAGGTGTCGAGAACAAAGGTAAAAATCAGGCCAGCAGAAAATGGGAGTAACGGGAGTTGGCAGAGGACGTTTTTCACGGGAGCTGGCAGAGAAGGACCAAGGTGTACAAAATGGGCCGTTCGCTCACAGCTCAGTCGTGCAATCCTGGTCACGCTGTGGATCCCGGCCTGGTTACCACATCAGAAAACCTTTACTGGGACAAACAGCACAGTCCACCAAGTCTCCGAAGCTCTTTCTACACCGCACTGTTGGCTATATTAATCTATATTTCTGCTTCTCGTCACGTAAACACAAAGCTGAAATTGATTGACACCAAACGGAGGAAAGCTGAGAAGCCCCGGAGAGTGAGAAACCTAACAAGAGGTGGGTAACCTACGTCCACAACGTATTTTGAATCCCCACCCTGGTTTCTCTTCTTCCCGCCTCATTGCCCGAGACCTGAATGATTCCGGAAGATGACCCACTCATGTTCAGCCGCCAGCTTTCCTTCATCTGGATTTCAGTAAACTCTTAACCAAAGACTGCCTTTGAAAATCAAGTTAGCAAATCACCACGCTGCCATGACTTGCCTACCAAGTTCAAGAGAGAAAAGATGTGTGCAGGGGGGGGGGGAATCCCCTCCGCTGATTTGGGCCAGGATGAGCTGGTGCAGAGCCTGTTTGTAATGAGGGAACCGACTCTGTGTTTCACGTCCAACTACTGACAGTTCTCAAGCCCCACTCTCCTCTTCTCCCCACGCCTCCATGTGAACATGCACCTAGAAACTCTAGGGCCTCCTTCTGCTGGTGGGAACCCTTGCCCCCACATTAAAAGCCCAGGCTGGTCTTCCCTTGCTCTCTCAAGCCCCTTGGGGCCCGCTCAAGAGGCCTGCCCTGCTGCCCAGAGATCTCCATTATGTGAGTTATATACCTTTCCGTGTCGTCTCCATGCGTGCGTGGCATTGCCAGCCTGGGCACTGGAGGACAAATTCTGGGTGGGGTTCGTCTGCCTCTTCCGGGGACCATGATGCTGTTTGGTGGGGATGCCTTGGCAAACTGCCATCAGGGGAAGGAAGCCACAGGGACTGAGGACTCCCCGGGGTCTATGGGAAGAGTCAGGGATGGGCCACGAGAAGGAAGGGATTGCACCTGCACGAAGGGAATTGCTCCACAAGGAAACAATCTCTCAACGAAGCAGCTTTCTGGAGAAAGGCACTAGCTTTACACACTGAGCAGGGCCACGGGGCAGATAGCAGCCTCCAGCAGTGCCTGGTAAGGAAGATTATTCCTGCCCCCTTTATCACTCCTCTTGTCCCACTCTCCACACCCAGGGAAGCCAGGCCAAACGTTTCAGAAACGAGGAAGGAGAACCATAGAGAAGAGAATCCATCCTCTTGCCCTGCCCCCCTCCCCAAGCTGAAAGTTACTTTTCAGTCTAATTATAGTCCGTGAAGTGATTCTAGAGAAACACTTTCAGATCATCACAGGTTACTTAGTGCCTGCAGTGACCTGGTTTCACCTATCAATGTAAGACTCACCTTGGAGAGATCCAAGAGTACATGACAAGAGTTTACTTGTCTGAATATACATAAGAATGTGTCCTTTGAGTTAGGGATAGAGATTTCACTGATAAATCTGGCAAAGCTTCAGATAAACGGGTTAGGTCGGTGGGTTTGTCCAACAACCACTAACACAATGGCTCTAAGATTGGCAGTGACTTCAAGGGTCTATGCGCCATCACCCTCAACCACCCTCTGCCATTGAGCCATCCGCCTATGGCCGAACGTTGTGCCTCTCGCACAGCCCTTGCTGACTGGAGCAAGGCCAGTGTGTTCATTCCCCCTCGTGTGGAGTAAAATCTGCCTCCATCCTGCCCCCGTGAATTCTGGCTCTAACTCCGCAGTCACAGGTAACGGCCTGACTCTCCTCCCTCGAGGAAGCTTTAGCTGTGTGAAAGCAGATGCCAGCCTCGGCGAGTCTTCTATTCTTCTTCATAGGAGCTGGGTTTAGCTTCCTCACCAACCTGAAGACCCTCCTATAAGAGTCCCACTTTCACTGAGGCTGAGCAAAGTATAATGCCAGCTGCGAGTGCCACGCTACAAACACGTGGTGTGGACTGTCGCCAAGAACAGGAGGAATGGCTCTAAATTCCTCCTCCTTTTAAGAATATCTATCACTAGGGGCGCCTGGGTGGCTCAGTCGGTTGGGCGTCCGACTTCGGCTCAGGTCATGATCTCACGGTGCGCAAGCCCGAGCCCTGCATCGGGCTCTGTGCTGATGGCTCAGAGCCTGGAGCCTGCTTTGTTCAGATTCTGTGTCTCCCTCTCTCTGCCCCTCCCCTGCTCATGCTCTGTCTCTCTCTGTCTCTCAAAAATAAATAAATGTAAAAAATAAAAAAGAATATCTATCACTGGAACACGTACGCACTGGAACACCTTGGAGATATCGCACCTTCAGTTCCAGACCACCCCAATGAAGCATATACTGCAATAAGGCGAGTCAAATGAATTTTTGGTTTCCCAGTGTATATAAAAGTTATGTAGTCTATTACATGTAATAACATTATATCCAAGAAAATGATGCACACACTTTAATTTAGTAATGCTTTATTGCTAAAAAACTCCAACTATCATCTGAGCATTCAGCAAGTCATAATCTTTTTGTTCACAGAGGATCTTCCCCAATGTTGAAGGCTGCTGATTGATCAGAATGGTGGTCGCTGAAGGTTGGGGTGGATGTGGCAGTATCTTAAAACAAGACAAAATGAAAAAAAAAAAAAGGATGCCTGGGTGGCTCAGTCAGTTGAACACCCAACTCTTGATTTCAGCTCAGGTCATGATCCCATGGTCCTGGGATTGAGCCCAGCGTCAGGCTCTGTACTGAGCATAGAACCTGCTTAAGATTCTCTCTCTCTCTCTCTCTCTCTCTCTCTCTCTCTCTCTCTCCCTCTGTCCCTCTTCCTTGCTGTTGCTCTCTCTCTCTCTCTCTCCCTCTGTCCCTCTTCCTTGCTGTTGCTCTCTCTCTCTCTCTCTCAAAATAAATAAATAAAAGTAAACAAGACAGCAGTGAAGTTTGCCCACCAATTGACTCTTCCTTTCACAAATGATCTCTCTGTAGCATGCACTGTTTTATAGCATGTGGCCCACAGAACTACTTTCAAAATTGGAGTCAAGCCTCTCAAACCCTGCTGCTGCTGCTTTATCAACTCAGTTTATGCCCTATCCTAAATCCTTTGTTATCATTTCAACAATCTTCACAGCGTCTTCCCCAAGAGTAGTCTCCATCTCAAGACACCACTTTCTTTGGTCATCCATAAGAAGCGACTCCTCACGTGGTCAAGTTCTATCATAAGACGGCAAAAATTCAGTCCCATATTTAGGCTCAGCTTCTGATTCTAGTTCTCTTGCTATTTCCACCACAGTTGCAGGGACGTCCCCCACTGACGTCTTCTGTGAGGGTAGGAAATCAACTTCCTCCAAATTCCTGTTAAGGTTGATACTTGACCTCTTCTCATGAATCACAAATGTTTTTAGTGGTATCTAAATTGGCGAATCCTTTCCAGAAGGTTTTCAATTATGATCCATCAGATCATATCTATGATCCATCACTGGATCACATGGATAAATAGTGATCCATCACTATTTATGGCAGCTATCACCTTATAAAATGTGTTTCTTAAATAATAAAACTTGGAAGTGAAATTTACTCCTTGCTCCGTGGGCTGCAGAATGGATATTGTATCAGCTGACATGAAAACATTCGTCTTGCTATACATCCCCATCCGAGCTCTTAGGTGACCAGGGGCATTGCCAATGAGCAATAGGTCTCAACAATAGGCTTAAAATATTCAGTAAACCATGCTTTAAACTGATGAGCTGTCGTCCAGGCTTTGTTGTTCCATTTATAGAACAGGAGAGTGGATTTGGCATAAAGTTTTAAGGGCCCTGGGATTTTTGGTGTGGTCAACGTGTATCGGTCTCAACTTGAAGTCACCAGCTGCATTAGCTCCCAATGAGAGTCAGTCTGGCTTTGAAGCTTTAAAGCCAAGTATTGACTTCTCCTCTCCAGCTATGAAAGTCTTAGATGGCTCTTCCAGTAGAAGGCTATTTTGTCTACATTGAAAATCTGTTGCTTATTCCACCCACCCCTGTGAATATTCTCAGCTAGAAATTCTGGATAACCTGCCGTAGCTTCTACATTCACACTTGCTGCTTCACCTTGCACTGTTGTGTTATGGACACAGCCGCTTTCCTAACATGTCAGAAGCCAACCTCTGCAAGCTTCCAACTTTTCTTCTGCAGCTTTCTCACCTCTCTGAGATGTCATAAAATTGAAGAAAGTCAGGGCCTTTCTCTGGTTTAAGCTCTGGCTTAAGGGAATGTTGTAGCTGGTTTGACCTTCCTCACTGAGCTCAATCATTTTTAGCTATGATTTGAAGCGAGAGATGTGACTCTTCCTTTCACTTGATCACTTAGGGGCCATTGCAGGGTCATTAATTGGCCTAATTCCAATAGAGTTGTGTCTCAGGGCAGAGGGAAGCTTAAGGAGAGGGAGAGGGGTGGGGAATGGCTGGCTGGGGGAATCAGGACACACACAACATTAGATATTCCATTCAGTGTCTTATACGGTGGGGGTCTGTGGTGCTCCTGGACAATTACCATAGTAACACAGTGGTCACGGATCACGATAATGAATATAATAATGATGAAAAAGTTTGAAATAATGCAAGAATTACCACAGAGACACAAAGTGAGCAAATGCTTTTGGGAATAATGGCACCAACAGACTTGCTCAGTGCAGCGTTGCCACAAACCCTCATTTTGTAAAAAATGCAACGACTGCAATAAAATGAAGCTCGATAAAGTGAGGTATGCTGCACGCATATGATACTGTTTAGCGACCCGTGATTTACAAAACACTTCCCATGCTCCATCTCTAGATTTTATGGCAGAATCCATTTCAACAATGCAACATGTATGCACACACGATGCTGTGCAGTGATTTATAGTTTACAAAACACTTCCCCATATGCCGTCTAGCGTTTATAGCAGCCAACTTATAGTTGACTCACTTCAAAAATGCTGATCATTACAACCTCTCCTCTCTTTTGTAGATGTTGCTCCTGAAAATGTTCTCCCCTTTCCATATTTGCACAGGGAGTTTGAGTGCAGCTTCGTTAAGAAGTTAACCATGTGACATTTCATTGTGCAAGGTTCCAATCATCACTTGAGGCTATCAGGATTCTAACAGACATCCCTTCTTTCTCTCCTGCATGAACTTGAATCACCACAAGACAGCAGAGTCCTATAGTTATGACTGGGCAATGGAATTGGAAACACTGGGTTCAAATTTTGGCTCCCCTCCCTTTATGATCGTGGACATATTTCAGTTCTTTGCCCGAGTTTCCTTATAGAAGAATGGGTTCATTATAAGACCCATCCATCATGGGAACTGACTGAGATCATCCTGTACAATGCTTAGCATGAAGCCTGGCAGATGGCTAGAACGTGTTACTTGTCCTTACTCTTGTTGCTGGTGGTGATATTTTGGATGTCATTGGTTTCAGTTCCCAGAGGACTGGTTGAGAATATTGAGGACAGCACATCAAGAGAAAATTTCCCCGTGGAGACATTGATTCCTTTACCAGTCATTAACCATAAAGAGTAACTTCCCTAACTTATTTGTAAATGACCTATCTCTTTATATTTCTCTCATCTACAAGCTTAGTATAATGTCTCCTTCTTCACCCTCTTGAAAAATTTCACATTGTTTTGTTTCCATCACAAACTCACAACCTACTAATAAAATCCTGAAATAAAGCTGTCCTACAAGTTGTTTTCTTTTATCATGACAATCAAAATGGAGCTTCAGTCAGTAATCGATTATTTGGTTCAAAATGTCTTTGTCAAAACGTGAACATGTGAATGAGTGAAGGGAAAATGAACTCATTCTTCGATCTAACTGCCATTCATCTTCACACGCATTGAGCGCGTTCTTCCTGGTTGGAATGATGACTTAAAAATCCTTGGGGCGCCTGGGTGGCTCTGTCGGTTGAGCCTCCGACTTTGGCTCAGGTCATGATCTCACGGTCTGTGATTTCGAGCCCCGTGTCGGGCTCTGTGCTGACAGCTCAGAGTGTGTTCACAGTGGACAGAACACAATGAAGCAGGGACAGCTCGCTCTGCACCGAAGATGTTGACCATCCTAATTCCAGAAAACTCTCAAAGCTCTGACACAGCTGCCATTAGGCACCGCATTTACCCAGAAAGGACAGGGGGAATTGTGACCCTAAAGTTGAACTAGACATGTTATCCCTTTACTTTACCAGAAGTGCTGACTTCTCTCTGGTCGGCTCCACACGGCTGGCGGGTCAACAGCGTCTAGACTGAATGACGTAAATAACTGTAGCCAAATTAGTTGGGAAGTCTGCTTCAGAACACAGACTTCAGTGTTGACTTTGTTTGCACTCGTGTTGCCATCATTTCTTACGACGGTTCCTCCCCAGCACCTCGAGCCTGGAGGTCATCTCAGCTCCCCAATGCTGTTGCTCCAGAGTGTCCCTCTGTCCCCCAGCATGTCCTTTAACTTGCCTTGTCATTAGATGTCTTACTGAAGTGTCCTCAGTTGCCCTGCCTGAGCACATCATCTGCTCCCTTCTAGGACTCTGACTGACACAGCTTCCCCATCTCTTTCTTTTAATAACACAGAATAAAGAGGAATAAGAAAATAATTGTAAGGCACGGAAACACTCCGTTTCATTAGGAGCCTCACTAAGTGGATGACTCACTAAACATGATGATAATCGTTATGAGGAGGGCCTATTGAGTGGTGGCTTAGTTATGCCACTTAGACTACCGCCTGTAAAAAGCACCTACTGGAAATAATAGGAAGCGTTCTTTCGCGGTGCAAATGAGTTCCAGGAATTTGAGGCAGATGTTTTAAATCAGGTAATTGTATTCAAGAGTGAGAGAGAGAAAGCCTGAGACCTTTAATAAGTGCTGTGGAAAATGGATGCGGAGGCAGATATTATGGGTGTCTAAAAGTAAACCTGTGTGCCCATAAAGTCTGTTTCGTTTAGTTAACGGTGATGTTTCCGTGTTGGTTCCGAACGCACCGTGCTAGCATGAGACGCTGGGGGAGGCTACAACTGGGTGAGTGATCTCCAGGGGAAACACTCTACCCTGCCTTGGCAACTTCTCTGTAAGCCTAAAACTCCTTCAAATTTTAAAGATTTACTTGTAATGAGAAAACCAAGTCTGCGGTAAAACTTACAACTTTAACAATTTTTCTCATAAATCATTTAACTCACACTCACATGTAGATGTCTAAGAAAACAGTCTTCTGAACAAAATTGAATTTAAGAAAGGTCATTCTTTTTTTAATGTTTATTTATTTATTGAGAGAGAGAGAGAGAGAGAGAGAGAGGCACAGAGGATTCCAAGCAGGCTCTGTGCTATCAGCACAGGTACAGGGCTCGATACAGGACTCGACCTCACGAATCAGGAGATCATGACCTTAGCCAAGATAAAGAGTCAGAGCCTTAACCGACTGAGCCACCCAGGTGCCCCCGGAAAGGTCTTTTTTTTTTTTTAATTTTTTTTTAACGTTTATTTATTTTTGAGACAGAGAGGGACAGAGCATGAACAGGGGAGGGGCAGAGAGAGAGGGAGACACAGAATCAGAAGCAGGCTCCAGGCTCTGAGCCATCAGCCCAGAGCCCGACGCGGGGCTCGAACTCACGGACCGCGAGATCGTGACCCGAGCTGAAGTCAGACGTTCAACCGACTGAGCCACCCAGGCGCCCCGGAAAGGTCTTTCTTAAGAGCATGCTTCTTATACACATCCCTCAATCTTTTTTTTTTTTTTCCTGCCTTACTTTTAGGCTGCTTTTTAGGTTTTAAACACATATTACTCTTATAAGAAAACAAAGATGTTAGAGCTTATGATAAAATTCACCTCAGTTTTAGATTAAAAAATCCTACCAGCTTCTCATGGATCAGTGAGGGTCCATCGCTGGGCACACCTCCACACCCACCTGCTCCGTCAATCCTATCATTACGGTCTCATACAACCACATCAGAAGTCATCTCCCCCTTCTCTCTCCAACAGAGGAAGCAGAATGCAACTCCTTCCTTCCTTTTAAAAAACCCAAAATACCACAACCAGTTGCGCACACAAAGATATTGGACGGAGCTCTTCCAATAGCGAGAGGAAGCTCGAGCATCACGGGTGCTTTCCCGCTGGCCATGGGCAGCGGTCATCATTGGCCTTCGCTCGATAATTCCAGCCCTCTGATTCCTGTGTGAGAGATTGACCGCACTCTCTTGCCTCCTCTTGAAGCTACGTGTGGTCATGTGACTTCAAAAGCCACGTGTCACTTTCAGATAGAGGCTTTAAGAACCCGTGTTCTTTTTCTGGCTTGAGTTACTATGGAAGCACAGAGCTGGAGCTGTGGCGGCCAGCATGTCCCAGTGAAACCAGTGTGCACAGAGGCCCCAGATAAACTGCAACGGACACACAGTGGAAGCAAGAATAAGCCTTTGTGGTTTCAGTCCCTGAGATCTTGGGGTTATTTGTTCCTGCAGCTTTGCCTACCCTATCCTGGCTGATATATCTCTAAGGCTGGTCTATCACCCAGCAGGTGGCAGCGTGTTTTAAAGAGAAGCAAAACCTTCGGTCGAAGATGGTCACCGAAGAAATATCAGGCTTCTAGCGTGTGAGATGCAAAGTCTGAAAACTCTCTGAATTATTCCTAAGAGGCGTGAAGGAAGAAACGACCAACTCTTTGGAGACCAGTGCCCGGCAAGAACAGCATGGGAACGGGAGAGGACCACCATCACAGTGCCTGTGGTCAAGAGGAGTGAGGCAGAGCTGGAATAAACGGAAGTTTCTCCACCATGCTATTCGTGGATAACCTGGGAATCCCTGCACCAAAAGTGACAGCAGGCACAAAGAGAGAGTTTGGATCGTGGGAATCCCTTTGAGAGCTGCCTTTTCTTCCACATATATACAAGTCATACCCCAGATGCTTCCAAAGTCAGCCCGTGCATATGGTTGGCACCCTTCTCATACTCCGTACTCCACCTGGAGTCCTTTCATGACCTCCCCAAATGCTTCGGCATATTCTTGGCGGCCACCCGGGGAGGCTGAGTGTGTCTACATATGGCGGATGGTGAAGATAATGACTTTTACCGATCTTAGACTGAACACCTAGTGGGTAAGCGTTGTCTCGTGTTCAGCATACAGAGGATCTAGTAAATGTTATCGAACGACTAGCACAAAGTGCTTCAGTTAAGGATTTCAGGTGAGATGTAGAGTGGAATTGTGGGGTTTTTTTTCCTCCGAGCTCACTAATGCAGCCTGTGACATGGGTGGCTCCAGCTAGAAAGTCGGAAATCATATGCGTTAACGAACGGAGGTAGGAAACCTGAAATATTAGGTTGAATCATACGAGACGGCCAATGTGCATCATTTCTAACCCATATAAATGACGACAACTTTTACCACTCAACCTTATGCTTGATCAAAATGATTTGCCCAGTGGATCTGGAAACCTTACCTGATGACTCCTGATGTACCAGTTGCCGCCATAACTAATGCTCAGCAGAGGTCTCTAGGGGCTGCCCGAGACATGCACTATGGGAGAAGATGAACCTCTGGCCCCATCTCCAGCATCTGTGGGCCTCACGGAGACGTCGTCTGAGGTTTTCCATCCCTCCCACAGCCGCTGACCAGGATTCTGCCCGTGAAAAGTAGCTCTTCCCCCAGGAAGACTGGGAACCCTGCAATGTACATAAGGCATGAGGAAGTCTATAGTAAGCAAGAAACACACTGGTTAGCTCCAGAGTGTGGGGAATGGGTAGAAAAGCAGAACGCGGGGCTCACAGCCAACATTGCAGAGTGCCGGCCAGCTGCTGTACCAGTGCTAACGATCATCCACCAGCAACCCTGTGAAATGGATACCGCTATCACCATCATCCCATTTGACAGATGAGAAAACTGAGGCACCGAGAGATGAAACGGCGGTAAAGCCAGGAGCAGGGAGCTCAGCTCTAAGACACCCTCTCCTCACTTCTGGGCTATAAAGGAGGATCATGTCCAGTACCCGAGGGTGGGCTATGTGTCTCTCCCAAGGCAAAATAAAATAAGACCAAAATCAAAGAAACGTTTTTCAGTTGCTAAAAATAGCATATGCCATCTTACTTAGCTGCTCTGAAAGAACAGGAGTTCATTAATTTCCATTGTAGCCAGAACATAGTGTTGGCTTTTAAGATACCTCTTTGACAGTCTCCGAATGTGTTACATTCAAACATCTGTAGGAAAGCCTCTCTGGCCATTTTGGAATCCAGCTTTCTCCCCACAGTTCGCAGCGGTTTCCCCTCCTGTTTTCCCTTGCACGAGAACGGAATCCCAGGGTCGGACCCTCATTGTTATGTCTCAGTTCCCAGGCAACCTGTCATGCGCATTGTTTCTCATCCCATCACCGGAGTAGAGCCAGTAGGTCCTTCCGGCAGTTCATCTTGCACAAGAGGGCAACTGGTTTATGATCTGGAACGAAATTGTCCAGCTTCAATCTTACGATCAGTCAAATGATGACGAAGTAGTTTCCGCTTTGCATTTTAAAAGGGAATCGTTGGCTGCTTCTTCTGGCCTCACCTCCCTCTACTTCTCCACGTGAAATTGCCTGGAGCCCCAGTCCGTAAATCCCGACTCCCAAACCACAGCCTGCTTCCCGGGTCCTGAACCCCTCCCGCCACCCCCGTGCGGCCCTGCCTCGACCCTAGTGCATCCCTGAGTCGTATATCTGAATGCCTACCGCGATTATCGCCCACGTTCCTGCCTGTGTCTGTGTGTGTCTGTGTTCGTCACAACCCTGAACTGAAGCCTTGTGCTCGTTTACCCTTTTCTGAGTTCCTAGGGCGAAACCTTTGGATTAGGCCATAGCCCTATCCCCCCTGGGGTTTTTACCCATTCACTTCTGGATCCTCAGCACCTACAACAGGTTCCCAGGATTGGAAGTTACAATTGCATTCCTCAAATGCTGCGAGGAAATCCAAGTTTGAACATTCAAAACGCGTTTGAAGTTCAATCAAGGAGCACTTTTCCGGGGACAGGAGTTAGGGTGGCAGAGAAGTATGGGGACCCTGAGCTTGTCCCATCCCTGAAATGCAACACCACCAGCATCAGATCATTTCGAACACCTAGGAAATTTACCTGAGAGTTAACGCAGCAGTCTGCGGAACTCGGGCCACAGAACTCGGCAGGTATACGGTGCGGAGAGGCGAATTGGGGGACAGAAAAGCCGCAGAGCTGCAGAGGGTAGGGGACCGTGTCCACGGAGAGAGGACAGAGAGAGAAAGAGACAGGAGGAGAGGGCGGCACGTCGGGATCACGCATGAAAAGCACGCACCCCAATGTTTATAGCAGTGCTACTGACAACAGCCAAATTGTGGAAAGAGCCCAAATGCCCACTGACAGATGGATGGATAAAAAAGATGTGGTATATATACAATGGGACATTACTCAGCAGTCAAAAAGAACGAAATCTTGTCATTTGCAGCAATGTGGATGGACCTAGAGGGGATTATACTGAACGAAATACGTCAGTCAGAGAAAGACAGACATCATATGATTTCACTCATGTGTGGAATGTAAGAAACACAACAGATGAACACGGGGGAAGGGAAGGAAAATAAGATAAAAACAGAGAGAGAGGCAAACCATCAGAGACTCTTAAATACAGAGAACAAACTGAGGGTGGGTGGAGGGGTGTTGGGTGGGGAGATGGGCTAAATGGGCGATGGGCATTGAAGAGGGCACTTGTCGGGATGAGCATTGGGTGTTGTATACAAGTGATGAATCACTTACATGCATAGGTAAGGGATGAATCACTAAACTCAACTCTTGAAATCATTATTACATGATATGTTAACTAACTTAGATTTAAATAAAATTTTTAACATTTTCAAAAATTTTAAAGGACCACTTTTCCTAAAGTAAATACCTCTTCCTAATTACCCATTCTTAGATAAAGAAGTTTTTCCGGACCTGTCCATTTTCTATTTTCTTGTAGATATTTTTTGCTTTATTGTCCATAGAGTGCGATTGAACCACCCACAAGAGGCGATTATAACAATCAAAAAACAAAAAGAAAAAAAGAAAAAAACAGAGTGGGAAGGAAGTGAAAGTACAAGACAGAAATGGAAGGAAATGATGGTGCTCTATCCTTGGAGAATCCAGAAAACCTGCCACGAAAGAAAACGCAAATGGTTTTCCGCCTTGTGGTTCAGAAACGCCTGTATGTGTTTGCTCACTGAACTGATTCGGTGTTTTCCTTCCTGTGATTTGGAAACCAAACCAATAAAGCAACTTCATCCTCTCAATTTAGTAATGTTGCTTCTTCACCACCATTTACAGTGAACCCAGCAAGCAGATTAATTCCGTCATTTCATAGTAGATGGGCAGCAGCCATCCTTTGACTAGGACGCCAGCCATTTTCCTCAGTTGTGTAAACAACACCCAGCAACTGGCCTGTGAGCCCAGACCTCCTCTCTCCACTGCTTCGTCTCTGGATTTCACTCGCCCACCTTGTCTCTAGCGTACGATAAAAGCTTGGGTCACTTCATCTGCCTCCTCTCTTCCAAGGGCAATGGCAGAGTCACCACCTACACTGAGGCTGCCTCGTCCAGGGTGTCACCATCCCCTGCGGGATTACTGCCACAGCCTCCTAAACGGTCTTCCTGCTCCCACCTTGTCCTGAGCACCAGTGAGCAACCGACTGTATCTCACACAAAATAGAGCATCCTTTCGAAACCCGGCTCATACCTGTTACTTCTTGACCCCAATTCTCCGCAGCTCCCCATTTCACTCAGAGGAAAAGCCATCACCCACCCACTCCCCACCAGCCCCTCTGGTCTTGCCGCCCCGGCATGTGCCCGCCACACTTGCTCCTCAGGGCTATTGTACTTGCTCATCCCTTTGTCTAGAACATTCTTTTGGGGGGTTTTTTAGAACAATCTTCCAGACGTCTGTCTGACTCTCTTCTGCATTTCCTTCAGGTCTTTATTCAAATTATGCCTTTTCCCAGGGAAGCCTTCCCTGGTCATCATATTTAAAATCGCAGTCTCTCCCCAGACCCCAACAACCCTACCTATTACATATTCCAGCTTGGGTCCCTCTCCCCACTGGCTTGTAAGATAGATGAGTGCGGGACTTTTTTCTGTTTTGTTTATTACCATGCCCCAGTGCCTGACTCTTGGTAGACAGTCAATATTTGTTAACTGAATGAATCATATGAATGAATGCATGTTGGCTGCCTACATGGATAACAACCATAATAGCTCCTGAATGGCTTTTCTAGAACCGTGGAAGAGGACATGTCCTCATTTCTCTCGGGCATATACCTAGGAGTGGAATTATTGGATCACATGGTAATTCTATGCTTAACCTTTTGAAGAACTTCTAGACTGTTTTCTGAAGCAGCCGTACTGTTTTATATTCCCACCAGTGACCTCTGAGGATCCAAATTTACCTACAGCCTTGCCAATATTTGTTACCATCTGTCTCTTTTATTATAATCATCCTAGTGGGTATGACGTCATATCTCATCGTGGTTTTGATTTGCATTTACCTACGAACAGACATCTGCCAGGCGGACATCAAGGGGACATAGAAACATAATTGGAACAGCTTTGAGGCTCCTGGGCTCACCTCCCACAGACTTTTGGCCACAGGGAAATGCGAGGCGAAGCTGACCATGGAGGGGTCAGAATATAGCCCCTGGTTCTCTTCCCTGGCATCCTGAAAAATCACCAGTGAAACATAAAGGAGACCCAACCAGCGTGGCAAGGCCCTATCTCTGTTCTTTGAGGCCTCATCTCCTGCTGCTGATTGCTTAAGGGCCTTCCAAGGAATAGCTCCTATTTGAATGACGGGAAGAGTAAAAATTTTATTGGAGACATCATCTTACAAATATTTTGAAGATCTCTCAGCCTATGAAAGTCCAGTCTGTCAGTTGTGTTTGGCCTGGCCAATCTTGCCAATTGGTTGGAGGTTATCTTCAATGAACATTGAGCACCCGATGCAGGCCTTCAAAATTAAGCCCATAAGAGACTGAAAATTAAAACTGCTGGGGTTAATATCCCAATTGGGCCCCCATGCTGCAGGGCATTATAGCCTCCCTTGCCCAGCAATTGCTTAACTATTGAAAAGAGCCAGCAGGATTACCTATAACCTCTGTTGGTTAAAGAAAATTTGGTCTTTTCCTTCCTGGTTGGTAGATATTTAGTGTCCTTCTGCGCCACTGAAGCTAGACCTTGGGGAAAGACCATCCAGCCAAGATGCTAAACTGACTGTCCCAAGGGGAGCTTTCCGGATCTCCCTGAATGGGTAGATGCTTCTATAACAGGCAATGGCAGATCCCTCCCAACCTTGCCTCAGCCTCCCCGCTGTCCTTTACAAAAGGACAGGAACTGAGAAAAGAGAGTGAACCGTAAGAATGAGAATGAGCATTACGGTCTTATTTGACACTTGTTCCGGAGATCAGTTCAACCTGTGAGCCAGACCAGGATGACGATGCTCTCGGATCCTTGTAACTCTGTCTGTCCTTTCATTTTCCTAATCATTACACCCCACTGTGTTTCTGTTTCACTGTTCCCGGGCCAGCGTCTTCTCTCCATAGTGAGCTTGGAAACTCTTCAGGTTTTCCCTATCATCCAGACGTCTTGTCTTTCCCTGTTTTTTCCCTCAGAGTGCCCACCAGACCCAGCGCCAGCTTCCCGGTGGGTGTTCAGCGGACCCTTGATGAATTAAACCTACCAGTGCCATCCACCTTCCCCTGCACACCTCTACTCCTTCAAACCCACCCACGACGTGTTGTAGAAATGTGTAGGAAAATATGTAGAGCTAGGGGCAGCCTCTTTTCAAATGAAGCATATGAAATGAATGGGGAGCAGAGGTCGTGGATTATTCCACGTTGGATGGACAACAACCTGGTTTGCACTAAGCTCTGGCCCTGGAATCGTTTCCATGTGGCCGTTTTCTAGACACCTCTAAGCATCCCTTTGCTCAGACAACAACGCAAGATAAGTTTCCGTCTTCTTGTTTTAAAGACATGGATCTGAAATTCACAGAAGCCACATTCTCATCTCAAAAAACAGCTTAATTTGAGGCTGGCACAGGTTTGTAGCCTCCCCATTTCAGGCCTAGCTCCCTGCACCCCACTATTGTAAAATATTTTATTTAAAACAAAAATAGTTCTATTATGCTTTTCGAAAGTCTAGCTCGGTAATCAACAAAACCGCTCAAAGATGAGTAAAAGACTAAATAAACGTCTTTCCAAAGAAGCTATACAAATGGCCAATGAGCACCTGAAAAGATGCTCAAGAATACTCATCACCAAGGAAATACAAATGAGAACCATAATGGGTTATCCCCTCACCTATTAGGATGGCTACTATTACAAAACAGAAAATAACAAGTGTTGACAAGGACATGGGAAGACTAGAACGCTTACGCACTGTTGGTGGGAATGTAAAATGGTGCAACCACTATGGAAAACAGTATGGCAACAGTATGGCTGCAAAAAAATTAAAAATAGTCACGTTAAAGTTGTATTTTTATTTTTGATAAATGGAATTGCTTGATCTTAGGGCAATACCGTACAGTCAAGCAATTCCATTTCTGGGTCGATACCCAAAATATTTGAAAGCAGTGTCTCAAATAGATATTTGTGCACCCATGTTTTTAGAAGAATTATTGACAACAGCAAAAATGTGGAAGCCACCCAAGTGCCCCTCAACAGATGAACGGACACGCCAAATGTGGTATACACGTACGATGAAATATTATTCGGCCTCTAAAAGGAAGGAAATTCTGACATATGCTAAGATATGGATGAGCCTTGAAGACATTATGTTCAGTGAAATAAGCCAGTCCCCAAAAGACACATACTGATGATTCCACTTATATGAGTTCCCTAGAGTAGTCAGGACCATAAAGAAGAAATTATAATAGCAGTTGCCAGGGGCTTGGGAGAGGGGAACTGGGGTAGTGTTTAGTAGGTATGGAGTTTTAATTTCACAAGAGGAAAAAATTCCCAAGATGGATGGTGGTGAATGGAAGTATTCAGCACTATTGAAGAGTAACTTAAAAATGGTTTAGATGGCAAATTTCATATGTATTTTACCACGCATAAAAAGAGAACTGTAACTTGGTCTTCAAAGCTTTCTCTTTCCTGTTCACACTGAAACCCCTTTAGATCGGCATTCCGTTAGCAGACCCATGGAGTGAACTCAGTAAATATGTTGAACACATAAAAGCTGCTGGAGATCCTGAGTGATTCACAAATTATTCACGACAGGCAAGCACAGTGCCCCGTGTGCCCGTGACAGTGGGCCGGGCCCCGGCAGGTCAGATGAAGCAGCTGTCTTCATGATTTACTTTTGTCCTTCACCATCCTTCAAATGTATTCTCCTTCTCTAGTGGATATTCTCCCCCTTATTTCCCATGTTTTCCTTCTTGGGGAATTAAATTGCACTCAGGTCCTTGAATCGACCACCTGTCAGGTCATAAACATTTTTAATTTCTCAGCCAGGTATACTATTGCTGAGAGCCTGTTTTAAACAGACATTCAGTCTGGGTCTGGGCAAGAGGCTGCTGGTGGTTTCCATGGAGCCGGCGGTGTTCTGGACCCCAGAGGCTACGGGAGCCATTTTGTTTTACACTCAGTCAAATCCCTCAGCAGAAAATAAGCAGGCCCTTCAACCTGGCCATCCCTGCCCTACGCAGCGGTCCTGTGTCCCTAAGTCCAGAGCAGGGTATGTGTGCAAAGGAGCAGAAGTCAACTGGAAGGGAAGCCAACTGCAGCTCTATTTGAAGGAGTGGTTTCCCAAGTGGAAGTTCATGTTAGGGTGGCCTCAACTTATCACTCAGAAAATCCGTGGTCCCATGACTGAAGCAAATAATCTGCATCCCGTTTGTGAGTTGGACATCAGTTCAGCCATTGTGCAAAGAAGATTGGAGTTGGCTCTTTTTGTCACTTCTCTGGGGAGATGTTAGGGTGAGCAGCATTTTCGAATCACAGTTCTACTGTTTCCGAATCAGGACTATACGCATGGTTACGGTAGAAGAAGGCTTGCCGGTTATAAGCTACGTCCTGAAGACTGGTTCACCGTGCACCAGTGTTTTTCTGAACCTACCCAGTGTTCTCAAGCTGGCTCTTTGACGATCCCATAAGCCTCTTATACCTCAAGCAACGTGTTTCAGTAAGAATGCTTTCTCCCATCTACAAACTGTAACACACACACTCTCTCTCTCTCTCTCTCTCTCTCTCTCTGCTCAGCCTGCCAGTAAATTGCCTGTTGTATTCAGCTTTGATAATAACTTGTTCTTGATGCGAGGTTCTCTCCATGACACGTTGAGCACCAACAAGAGTGTATACAGGACAACCACTGAGCCCCAGCGTGGCTTGTCCCTGGATGCGATGTTTCAGACCACAGAATGGGTGGTTTCACCACATCTGACTTTGAACTGCGGGCTGTGTGTTCTGCAAGAGGCAAAATTCAAAACTTTTGATACAGGTGCAAAAGCAATTAAGTGGAGGAAGGATAATCTTTTCAACAAATACGCTAGAACAACTTGGGTTCAACGGACAAGGGAAAATGAACCCCAACTAAAGTTCACGTCACATGCAAAACCTAACCCAAAGGGAACATAGGTTTAAAGGTAAAACGTGAAACTAGAAAACCTTTAGAGGATAAGAGTAGAAAATCTCCATGACCTAAGGATATGCAAAGAGTTCTAGACATGATGTCAAAAACACAATGCAAAAGAGAACAAATCAATAAAATAATCTCATTAAAATTCCAACTTTCTTCTCTGTGAAAGTCCCCATTAAAATGATGACAAGACAAGCTGAAGTCTGTGAGAAAAACATCCACAAACCACACATCCGACAAAGGGCCCATGTTTAGAATATATAAAGAACTCTCAAAAGTCAACAGTAACAAAGCGAACAATCCAATTGGAAAATAAGCAGAAGACATGAAGAGACATTTCACCAAAGAGACCATAGAGATGGCAAATAAGCACAGGACAAAATGTTCAATATCATTAGCTCGCAGGGGAATTCAAATTAGACCAGGACGAGGTATCACCACACACCTGCCAGCATGGCCAAAAGAAAAAGTAGTGACAATACCAGGTGCTGGTGAGGATACGGAGAAACTGGGTATATCATACAGTGCAAGTGAGCATATTAAATGGTGCAACCATTCTGGAACATAATCTGGCAGTTTATTCAAGAATCTGAATGTACGCTTCTCCGACAACCCAGCAGTAGAACCCCTGGACGTTGAAACCAGAGAAACGAAGAGTTGCATCCACACGAAAGCTGGCTGTACTTGAATTTTCATAGCAGTTGTATTTATAGTAGCCCCAAACTGGAAACCGCCAAAATGTCCCTGAATAAGTGAATGGTTGAACAGACTGGTAGGTCCATCCACAGCATGGAGTACTCGTCAACAATTAATAGGCGTGAAACGTGCATACAGGCAACAACTTGGAAGGATCTCAAGGGTGGGATGCTGAGTGAACACGGCCAATCTCAAGAGGTCATATGCCGTATGGTTTCGTTTGGGTAACATGCTTGAAATGACAAAATCACAGAGGTGGAGAATAGACTAGTGTTTGCAGGGGTTATGGAGGGGGGAGGGGAATGAGGTGTAACAATAAAGGGATAGCATGAGGGAGATCTCTGGGTGGATGGAACAATTTTGTATCTTGATTGAGGTGGCGGCCACAGGAACCTACACATGTGATAAAACAGCAAAGGACTGCACACACACAGTACCAATGTCAGTTTCCTGGATTTGATATAGGACAACAGTTATGTAAAATGTCAGCATTGGGGGAAATTGGATGAATGTTATATGGAATCTGTCTTCACTGTCTTTGCAAATTCCAGTGGACCTATAGTTATTTTAGGGACGCCTGGTGGCTCAGTCATTTGGGTGTCCAACTTCGGCTCGCGTCATGATCTCGTGGTTCGTGAGTTCGAGCCCCATGCGGGGCTCTGTGCTGACAGCTCAGAGCCTGGAGCCTGTTTCAGATTCTGTGTGCCCCTCTCTCTCTTCCCCTCCCCCAGTCGCGCTGTCTCTCTCAAATAAATGAATGAAGGAATAAATAAATAAATAAATAACATCAAAAAATTTTTTGAAGAATATAATTATTTTAAAAATAAAATCTTAAAAATAAGTAGGTCCAACCTCACTATTTAGTAAATCTCGAAGCCTCAGGGACCTCTGAAAACAGGCAGGAGCGTACAAGGAATACGTCAATACTTACCTTGCCTTAATAGAACATTGGGATGTCAAAAAGTAGGAACTCTTCTGCTTGGAGTCACGCAAATTCTGAAAACACTGTCCTGCTCCACTAAAGAATGACTGAGAATGTAAAGTTTTGATTTATGGTGTTCATAAATCCAGCTCTTATGTTCATAGCTGTGAGCTGCAAGCTTCCATAGGGTTGCTGCAGTCTGCCATGACCCTGTCTGAGTTTCCAGCACCTGTATGGCAATGGAGGGGAGATAACCTGGCCAGGTAGAGCTGTGTCCTCAACAGGGACATGGGAAGCGGTGAGTCAGCTGGAGAGCGGAGCTCCCATCACTGAGGGCATTGGAGCCAAAGCTCCCGGGAAAGGAGAGAAATGGAGACAACTGAATTTATCAGACTTCTTCTCAAAATGACTGACATGCATGGCTGAAAGGGGTCCTCACCCAGGTGTTGAGGGTGTCGTCCCAACCTCACACCATACCTCAAAATAAATTCCTGGTCAAAAAAAGTCAACAATGAAAAGCCTGTGGGGAAAAAATGTACCTGATCTTGTGATAAAAAAGTGAACTTCTGAGCTTAAAAAAATGATGAGAGATGTCAAATTAAAAAATATATATATATATCTTGAGGCACCTGGGTGGCTCAGTCAGTTAAGCATCCAACTTCAACTCAGGTCATGATCTCGTGGTTCATGAATTTAAGCCCCGCGTCGGGCTCTGTGCTGACAGCTCAAGAGCCTGGAGCCTGCTTCACACTGTGTCTCCCTCTCTCTCTGCCCCTCCCCTGCTCACGCTCTGTCTCTGTCTCTCTCTCAAAAATAAACACTAAAACATTTTTAATTACCTCATGAGAGTTTGAAATGTCCCTATGTCCAAAAATAAGCAAAATGTTAAAGGACAAGATGCGTATCAGAAATATCACAGGTAAAATGGTGATACTTTGAATCCATGACGTGTTTACAACCCGGTGCAAAATGGGCAAGAACAGAATCAGAACTGGAAACATACATGAGTAATTAGCCTGAAATGCTTTGTGCCTCACTCAAATTGAAACATCATTATTCATCTATCAAACTAGCAAAGTTTCCTTCAATAATAATTTTGACTTGGTGAAGTCGTGGTAGAGTAGACATGCTTTTACATAGAAGCTTCTCCCTTCCAGGGGAACCAAAACAAATGCATTGACCAATAGAATTGTTTCAAAGAGAATTTTTGTAATTTTACGTTAGGAGGAAACACAACGGCATTTTTCCATCATGTGTGACACGTGGTGAGGCCACCCCCAGTTGAGGATGTCAAGACAGGCTCATCTCATTGCAAGGACAGCATGGTTTGAATCCTAACAGGCAGGGTTTCCTTGGGCGCTAAGTTGACCTGGCGGGTAATTGCATCAATAAGTTCACTGTTCTGGATCTAGTTTTCAGAAATCTGGAAAGGTTCTTTGCCTGGAAAAGAGCAGATCCTGGGCACGTTGGGGAAATGGTCTTCCACTCAGTGCATAAATTTTCACTCTAATGAACCTTCAAAATCAAATAGAAAAATTTCAACCTCACAGCAGAAGCTCATAAATTTATTCATCCTCCAAAGACTTTGTTAACAAATGTTCGGAGAAGTGATGCTCTTGGTCATCAAAGCGACTTTTAGTTTACAATCTGTCTGCTGGGTTTCCATTCTTATTCTGATTGCCTTAGGAACATCATTAACCCTGACATAGGAGATAAATACAAAGGCAAAAACAGGGTTGAGAATGTGAGAATGCAGAGGCACAGAGGAATAGAACTGGTTAAAACAGAGAAAGCAATGAGAAAATGACAAATTGTACTTGGATGGAATCGTAGGCAGACTTTCTAAATAGACCCCCCAAAGTTATCTTATCTCACTTCCCAGAATCTGTGAATATGACAAGATGACCCCATCATAACATCATGCCATATTACCTGGCACAGCTGAGCTTACAATTGGGGGCAGAGGTGAGGGCAGTGTAACCCCGTGAGCCCTTAAAAGTAGTGAGTTTTCTCTGGCTGGTGGCAGAAGGCAGAAGGGCTCAATAATCATTGCCGTCTTGAAGGTGGAGGAAGGTTACCTGAAAAGAAATGCAGGTGGCCTGTAGGAGCTAAGGACAGTCACCGTCCAACAGCCCGCAAGGAAATGGTGACCCCAATCCCATAGTCCCAAGGAACTGAATTCTGCCAATAACCTGAAGGCAATTGTCCCCATCCCCACAGTCAGTTTTTAAAAGCTTTCCATTTACTAGGTAGAGGAGATCTTAATATTGATGGTGGGACCACAATGTATACATCCTTTGTCAGAAGCATTGGACAGTTGGGACACCTGGGTGGCTCAGTTGGTTAAGCGTCTGACTTCAGCTCAGGTCATGATCCCACAGTTTAAGTTTGAGCCCCACATCGGGCTCTGTGCTGACAGCTCAGAACCTGAAGCCTGCTTTGGATTCTGTGTCTCCCTCTCTCTTTGCCCCTCGCCTGCTCGTTCTCTCTCTCTCTCTCTCTCTCTCTCTCTCTCTCTCTCTCTCAAAAATAAATAAATGTTAAAAAAAGAATAAATGTTAAAAAAAGAAGAACCATTGGGCAGTAAATTTTAAGGTCTTTGACCTACCAATTCAATAGGAAAATATTTAAATTCAATATAGGAAAATACTTAAATTCAAGGCTCATCAGAAAGTTATTTTAAGAAGTCAAAAAAATTAATTGACACATCTATCAATAAATCACTCATCACATATGTCTATAGCCTTGCTTCTCAAAGTGTGGTCCATGGACCAGCCTCAGGATCACGTGGAAGCTGCATAAAGAACCCGCAGCCCCAGACAAAAACTAGTGAATCAGCATGTCTGTGTTAATCAGATCCAAAAGGCATGTAGCCACACGCAAGTTTGAGAGGCACTAACCCATAGACTAATCTATAGGCAATGGAAATCGGGCTGATTTTTGTAACACGTCATGAAAAAATTGGTTTATTTAAGGAATGCCAATTTGGTTTAACGATTGAATGTCAACTAATGTAATCAACTACATTAATAATTTAAAAAATACAATCATCTCAACAGATGCAGAAAAAATGTTCAATGCATGTAATACCAGTTCGTTTAAAAAAAAAACATAGCAAATTAGAAAAAGAAGAAGGCATCTGTTTTTCCGATAAAGTGTATCTGTGAAACCCCTAATATTAAAACACTGTACGCCTTGCTCTGGGATCCAGATAAAAACAAGTGGACACAATTTCTATTTAGCGATTTCAGTCACAGTTTCTACTCACCAATGGGGATATTATGCATTATATCAAAGCAAGAGAAAAAAATGAAACTTTAAGAATGGTATAATGAGAAACAAAATCCTCAATAACCACAGATAATAAGATAATATAAGTAAAAAATCCAAATAAGTCTACAGACAATTTAATAGAATTAGTAATACTTTAAAAATGTGTTGGAGAGGGGTGCCTGGGTGGCTCAGTTGGCTGAGCGTCTGACTTCGGTTCAGGTTGTGATTTTATGGCTGTGAGTTTGAGCCCCCATTAGGCTCTGTGCTGACAGCTCGGAGCCTGGAGCCTGAGAGGGAATTCTGTGTCTCCCTCTCTCTCTGCCCCTCCTCCACTCACACTTGGTCTCTCTCTCTCTCTCTCTCTCTCTCTCTCTCTCTCTCTCTCAAAAATATATAAACATTAAAAAATTGTTTTTTAAATATGTTGGAGATACATATATATGTGTGTGTTCATATATGTGTTTATACAAATATATGCGTGTATATATATTTCTATATATAGTGTAGATATATAGATACCCATAATATTTCTATATACCAGTGACAAAGAGTTTCGAAATAAAATTTAAATAAATTATCAATTAAAAAAATCAAGTATCCAGAAATCTGCCAAAAAATATGCAAAACCTCTATAGGCTGAACCAATGGAAAACACTAAAAATTCCAGAAAGACACAGACACCATCCATGGCTATTGATTCACATCAGAGGAGGCGGAAAGAGGGAGAGTACGGAGCTTAAAATACAGCCACCTATCCATGCAAAAACAAATGCAATTGGACCCTGCCACAGAAACACAAAGAAGGTTCTCCATATCGTCCGGATGTTACCTCCTCTACCTCTGGCCGTTCTTGGTTTTGTTGGTTTGCTTGGTGGTATAGTTGCTTGATCTTCTAGTTTTAAAATGTGTCTTCATTGCCAGGAAGACAGAAGATAAAGAATGGGCTAACTTACTATCTACCTTCTTGGTCGGTGTGCTTCGCAAGGTGAACGTGCGATGGAGAGCAGCTGACGTCGTTGACGACGCCCCCTCCGTTCAGCTCTTTGCGGGCCCTATCACGATGGAGTTCAAGTGATCTTGTGATGTCGTATCGTCCTTGAATCGGAACAGTTCTGGAGGCTAGAAGTCAAAATCAAAGTGTCAGCAGGGTTAGTTGCGCCTGAGAGTGGAAGAGAGCATTGTTCCTTCCTCTCTCCTGACTCCTGGGGGTTTAGTGGCAATCCTTGGCATCCAGTGGTTTGTAGAAGCACCACCCCAACCTCCGCCTGCATCCTCACATGGCACCGTGTGCTTCCAATCATGCTCGTTTGCAAAAGATATCCGATGACATCAAAAAATTCTCAGAACGTAATACTAAATTTAAAAATAAGCATACAAAACGGTTGTAAGATCCCAATTTTATGAAAATAATGATGTGTATGCATGTTTAAAATATGAAAGTACAGGGCGCCTGGGTGGCTCGGTCGGTTAAGTGTCCGACTTCGGCCCAGGTCGTGATCTCACGGTTCATGAGTTCAAGCCCTGTGTCGGGCTCTGTGCTGACAGCTCAGAGCCTGGAGCTTGCTTCGGATTCTCTGTGCCCCTCTCTCTCTGCCCCTCCCCTGCTCATGCCCTGTCTCTCTCTGTCTCAAAAATAATAAAAATATTTTTTAAAAAATAATAAAATAAAATATGAAAGTACAATAAAAAACAGAGCTCATGCGTGATTTTTTTTACACTTTTTCTAATTTTCACTGAGAGCAAATATTATTTTTACAATATGAAAGTAAACAAACATAATCAACGGAGGAAGAGTGGACAGAAATCTTTTAAGAGGCTCTGGTATGTGTGAGGGATATAAAGAGGTTTCTCGCTTCATAACAACAACCACAACAATGAGCATGTGCTATGAGCCATGTGATGCTCTAAGAACTCTGTGTATCACTCAGCAAAGTCCTACGAGGCCAACACCTCTTTTATGCCCATTTCACGGATGATGAAAGAGCTAGATAGTCAGCAGGTCCAGGCTGGTTCAAGGGTTAAGGTAACACCCTCAGGTTCTGTCTACTTGCTCACCTGTCTGGTTCAATTCAGTTTTTAAACATGGGTGGATGCCAGCACAGTTTGATTTTGTTTGGGAAAGGGGAAGGGAAGGACCCGGCGGGTTAGGATTATTACCTGTTAATTTCCATGGGATCCAATAAATACTTCATCTGTGTTTTTCACTTTTCAATCTTAAAAAGCCTTTTGTTTACTGCTGCTTTGCTGTTGTTTCACACGAAAAAAATCACGATGGGTACCATCAAGCAGGGGTTTCAACTCCACTCCAGCCCACGGCCTTCCCAGCCCTTCCTGTGAAAGGAGGCAGTGGAGTGGCGGGAAAAACCAGCGCTAGTCCTGGAACAGGGCTCCCGTCCACTGCAGCCCCGTGGGGAGACCTTACTCTACATTTGCTCCATCTATAAAGTGAGACATCTGTGTATATCTCCACCAACTCCTTTCTGAAAGCCATGGTTGGTGAGTGGTAAAGTTGAGCTGGACCTCTAGCTCCCAACTTTAAATCAGACTAGAATGCAAGCTTGTTCTTCCTTCTGTGAAGGACAAGACCACAGTGTTTCTTTCCACATTGTGCCATAACAGGGCCTGTTCACCAATTAGGATTCCTAAATCAGCTGTCCTTTTGGTCACTCCCTGAAGCCTCGCATAAAGAGCCTACTGATGGCTTGGTGTCTGTGTGCACCCGCACCTTTTGGAGGAACCATGAGTTCTGGGACACTCTGCAGATGTCCACTGCAGTCACCTCTCCTCCCAGATTTCTTTGTGGTCTTTAGACTCAATGCAGAAACCCAAACACCAGACTTGCTGCCACCACTCATGATTCCTTCTTTTACTTATTGCAAAATATAGACCATAACCCATGAAGTGAAAGTTGCAGTTGTTGGGCAAAGTCTTTAGAATCTCAAGTCACCCTTAGAGTCTGCTGCTTTCTCTAAACCCAAGAGGGCAATCAACAGAAAGATATCAGCTGATGGCAACTCAGAGGCTTCTGGCCAGACCCCAGACCCAACCTCATGGGGTAAAGAAGTGAGGGAAACATGGAGTAAGAGTGAGGCAGAGAGTGTCACAGGAGGGGAGAGTGACTTTCCAGTTGTGTTGGGTCCCAGAACCAGGCACGGCAAGTGATATATGGGATTTCTATGGAAGATTGAAGGAGAAACTGTCTGGCTTGCCAGCATAGACCTCCCTGAAAAAGCCATGCTAAGTATAGTGAGTAGAATTGTGTCCCCAAAAAAGATTATGTTCAAGTCCTAACTCCTGGTACCTATGAATGTGACCTTATTTGGAAGAAGGGTCTTTGCCGGTATAATCAAGTTAAGGTGAGGTCAAACATCCCATGCGCATGGATTAGAAGAATAAATATCATTAAAATGTCCACACTACCCAAAGAAATCTACACATTCAATGAAATCTCCATCAAAATAGCACCAGCATTCTCACAGAGCTAGAGCAAACGATTCTAAAATTTGTATGGAACCAGATAAGACCCCAAATAGCCAAAGTAATGTTGAAAAAGAAAACCAAAGCTGGACACATCATAATTCCGGACTTCAAGTTGTATTACAAAGCTGTAATCATCAAGACAGTATGGCACTGGTTCAAAAACAGACACATAGATCAATGGAACAGAATAGAGGACCCAGAAACAGACCCACAAATTTATGGCCAACTAATCTTTGATGAAGCAGGAAAGAATATTCAATGGAAAAAAGACAGTCTCTAAAGCAAATGGTGTTGGGAAAACTGGACATCACCTGCAGAAGAATGAACCTGGGCCACTTTCTTACACCATACACAAAATTAAACTCAAAATGGATGAAAGACCTAAATGTGAGGCAGGAAACCATCAAAATCCTAGAGGAGAAAACAGGCAACAACCTCTTTGACCTCAGCTGCAGCAACTTCTTACTAAGCATGCCTCCAGAGGCAAGAGAAACAAAAGCAAACTTGAACTACTGGGACCTCATCAAAATAAAGAACTTCTGCACAGTGAAGGAAACAATCAACAGAACTAAAAGGCAAGTGATGGAATGAGAGAAGATATTTTCAACCGACAAATCAGATAAAGCGTTAGTACCCAAAATCTGTAAAGAACTTATCAAACTCAAAACCCAAAAAACAAACAACCCAGTTAGGAAATGGGCAGAAAATATGAATAGACACTTTTCCAAAGAAGACATTCCGATGGCTACGGACACAGGAGAAGACGCTCAACATTACCCATCATCAGGGAAATATAAATTAAACAATGAGATACCACCTCACACCTCTCAGAATGGCTAAAATTAACAGCTCAGGAAACAACAGACGTTGATAAGGATGCAGAGAAAGGGAACCCTCTTGCACTGCTGGTGGGAATGCAAGCTGGTGCAACCACTCTGGAGAACAGTATGGAGGGTCCTCAAAAAATTAAAAATAGAACTACCCTACGAGCCAGCAATTGCACTACTAGGCATTTATCCACAGGATACAGGTGCGCTGTTTCGAAAGGACACATGCACCCCCATGTTTATAGCAGCGCTATTGACAATAGCCAAAGTATGGAAAGAACCCAAACGTCCATCGACTGATGAATGGATAAAAAAGATGTGATATACATACAATGGAATGTTCCTCAGCGATCAGGAAGAATGAAATCTTGCCATTTGTGACAACGTGGATGGAACTAGAATGTATTATGCGAAGTGAAATAAGTCAGAGAAAGACAGACATCATATGATTTCACTCATATGTGGAATTTAAGAAACTCAACAAGTGGACCTAGGGGAAGGGAAGGGAAAAGTAAGATCAAAACAGACAGGGAGGCAAACCATAAGAGTCTCTTAAATACAGAGAACAAACTCAGGGTTGCTGGAGGGGTGTTAGGTGGGGAGATGGGCTAAATGATGACGGGCATTAAGGAGAGCACTTGTTGGGATGAGCACTGGGCATCGTATGTAAATGATGAATCACTGGACTCTCCTCCTGAAACCATTATTACCCTATATGTTAACTCACGTGGACGTAAATAAATAAAACTTAAAAAAACAAAACAAAACAAAAAAGATGGACTGGGGTGGGCTCTACTCAATTGCCTGGTGTCATTACAAGAAGGAACTTTGGACATAGCGCAGACACCCAAAGGAGGAGACCTCCATGAGAAGACAGAAGTAGATGTTGGGATGATGCATCTTCAAGCCAAGGAATTCCAAAGATTGCTGGTAAGCACCAGAAGCTGAGAGAGGCATGGAAATGGGTTCTCCCTCAGAACCTCCAAAACAGCCCACCTGCTGACTCTTTGATTTTGGACTTCTAGCCTCCCAAACTGTCAGAGAATACATCTCTACTCCTTTAGCCACCCATCTTGTGGTAACTTGTTCAGCAGTTCTAGGAAACTAAGACACTGAGAGTGAAGTCCACTCTAGCAGCCACCTTCCGGCCCAGGGATCGTGCCTGTCCTGTTGGCGATAAGCCAAGGTGTCCCTGTGGCTTTTTACTTAAAGACCATTACATCTGGACAGCTCAATCGTTGTCAAAGGCTTAGTCCAGAGCCAGCAAACTGAAAGTATCCACACACACACCCATCCCTACCCTGACTGTAAAAAACTCTACAGCCAAACCTTCTTTTGTTATTATTAGTATTGTAGAGAAAGAACACGCACATGTGTGAGTGGGGAGAGGGAGGGAGATAGAGGGTGAAAGAGAGAGAATCCTAAGCAGGCTCCACGCTCAGGGTAGAGTCCTACACGGGGCTCGATCCCATGATCCTGGGATCGTGATCTGATCTGAAATCAAGAGTTGGATGCTCAACCATCTGAGCCACCCAGGCACCCCCTATAGCCAAAACTTCTAAGGCAGAGGGCTGGGATCCTATGTTGAGAGAACTTTCAAGATCAGAATTCCCAACCATCCTCAAAGATTCTTTCCAGTCCTTTCCAGAGAAACATTGTCCTTCAGGCAAGTTCTTCCTTAAACCCATCACTCACACCCATCTTCCTTGCAGAGGCAGAGGAGACAGCGGAAGGTAGAAGGAAGCCGTTTCTCCTCCAGCTCCAACAAGCTCTGACCTCCTGAGCCATACTGAATATCCCTTCCTTCAAGGTGGCTAAAGTCCCTGAAGCTACTGGCTTTCCAGACCCCCTTTTAAATTCACCTCATTTGCTGAGACCCAGCATAAAGCAAAAGGGGATCATAAGACGAGATAATCTGCAAAGGACTTCAAGAGGAGAAAATGATTTTGTTTTAGAGCTAGCCATCAGATTCATTGTTTACATCGGCAGCTCTTTTTTTCCACAGGGTAAAGAGAAAGCTGAGAAATACTGAGCTGGAATATAGATGTTGGAATTGAGCTGTTTGTATTAGGCTCAGTTTGTTGGGGGCGGGGGAGAAAAAGGAGATGCTGACGGCTTCTTGGCGATGCTCCCTGTTTTCCAGTAAAGGCGAAATGGGGTGGCCCGCCTTACAACTCAGTGATATTCAGAACCCAATCCTAAAAAAGTGCATCCAAACTCCTTCCCCCGTTCTGGTCCCAGATGAGCTATTTTGCAACCTAAAACCTGGTACTTTGGTCGTATGCTTTTAAGAATTCTCATAGTATTTGACACAGTGATAACTAGACATCTGTCTCTTCTCTTAACTTCAACTAAGGCTAACTGAATTGGAAACAACATGCTCCATGGTGAGGAGAATGATTTGTTTTGGACTGAGATTTAGAGAAATGGCAGGTCGTGGGGGAACGTGTTGTGCCACGTCATGAAAACCAAAACAGAGTGAATCTAAGAATACCATTTTCGTTCTAGGCCCCATGAACTTTATCTAAACCAGGGCTTGGCAAACATTTTCTGTAAAGCCCAGATAGTAAATATTTTAAGACTTGCAACCACGTGATCACTGTAGCAACAGTTCAGCTCTGCCACTGTGGCCAGAAAAGAGCCATAGATGACAACCTTTACAAGGAAGGTGCTGGAATGAGAATCACCAGTGCAGGAATGAGATGACTGCAGAGCCAAACGATCTGATGGGGAATAACGAGTTCACCTATGGAGAGTGATTAAACACTCAGTGAGTGTTTGCTTCTCTTACCTTGGCCAATAAGGTTAGTAATATGGCTGCCTTACAACGTCCAATCTTCGGAAAACACTATTCCTAACCAGTTTTCGGTCACCACGCAATGGCCCGGTGAAGATACTTGAAGACAAACAATAGAAGCGATTGTTTATTTTTCTCATATTTCATCCCTCCAATCAGTTCAGCAAATTTAGTTCTATCATCTGTGATAGGCTGCGTATTAAAAAAAAGAAGTTGGTATAGTATCCCACAAATAGATATGATGATACAACTTTGGATAATAAGCTAAGCATCGAGAGTTTCTTTTCTTTTCTTCTTGGGTTTCCCTCACTGTAAAGAGCAATGATTTAGGTGAAAGGATATCATGCAATAATTTGAGAAATTGGAAAGTGTCACCTTGTTGCCCAAACAGTGCTTCATACTATATGATGTACTTACAGATGATTGCAACCTAATGTGGTCTTTTATGTGATGGTAATCAATCTAGAAACTATTAGCATGTAACATTTTTATTGATGAATCATAATCTCAACTGAAAGAGGCTAACTCTTCAGCTCTTGGAACTCATGAGTCTTTATAGACGGCCCAGAATGTTAAGTAGAATTCTAACAATTATGGAGGAGAGCCAAAAACAAATCAAAGGAACGATTTACTGCTTAATGTATTTATCCAACCCTTCTACCAGAAATATTTTCAGTTTTGAGAGGAAAACGTCCTTTGGCATTAACTAAATACCTGCATTCATTTAAAACATTCTACTAAGAATAAATCACATTATACAACCATTAAAGGACTAGATCGATACATTGTGGTTAGTGGTTGGGCTTGATGTAATAAAGCATTTTAGTACATTTGACTATAGACACATAAAACTATTCAAATGATGAGAAATTTAATTATATAACCAGTACTCAATGCTTCTGCACCCTCTGGAAGACAAGGCACCCATGGTCACTTTGGCAGTAAGAGGCAGGCACCAGCTCTCAGAAGTTTTGGTCTAGAACTGGCATTCATTACTTCATCTTGCAACATATCGGTCAGGAGCTCTGTCCAAGTGAGCACATGGACAGTTGGTGGGTAATGATTACAAAATGTGATGCTGTAGAAACCAGTTAGAACTGCAAAAGACGTTTAGCAGGTGAATTTGAGTCTGGGTTATTGGAGAGAGATCAAGGAGAAACCAGTTAAAGGGGAAGAGAAAGAAATCCATTAAAGGGGAGGGAGAGGGAGGGACAGAGGGAGGGACAGAGGGAGGGAGAAAAAGGAAGAGGGAAAGAAAAGGGGACAAGAAACAAAGAGGGAGTGGGTGGGAAAGGTAGAGGGGAAGGGTGGGGGGAGAAGGGGAGGGAGAGAGGGAGAGAGGGAGACAATACCCAAGCTAAAGCCCCAAACCTGACTACCAGCCTGAATTTCATTTGGGAGACAGGCTTAACAGTAGCAATGAGAATTATAAAACAAAACCTACAGGTCTTGGGAGCTTCCAGACACAATATGAAGCATCCGAGAATACATTTTAAATTAAGTTGCATCCGCAGAGTTATGTTTTTCAGAAAAGGGGGACGATAGTCTGTTCTCTTCTGGTCTGTCCAAATTACAGTCAGTGTACTATATTCAGATCTAAGTAACAAGGGGAAACAAAACTGGGAAATTCTAGAATATATGCAAACTGGATACATCAGGCCACAGCACTGCCCTTCTCTTTGGTGGCTTGGAATACAGGGAGTGTGTGAGAGTGTGTGCATGTGAGACAGTGTGTGTGTGTGTGTGTGTGTGTGTGTGTGTGTGTGTATCCTAGGTTACCCGTGTCTTTGTTTTAGTTCAGCAGAGGAGATGTGAAACCTTCCCTACTCTTCCCCCGTGAGAAACACAGCCATCACCAAGGGGAACATAAACCTAGCGATTTGTGTGGGCTGCTGATCGTAGTCAGAGAGCAGGGAATCCCTCACATATCCTTCAACGATAGCACCATTCTCAGTGCCTACATAAATAATCTATTGGGTGAACCATTTGGTTCTGATAGAAAGACATATGTCTCTCTCACGCAGTAACGGTATTTTAATTGCTAGAAGTTAGTCCCGGTTTAGTGGACTGACCTTAGCTGCAGGCAGAAAGCAGCTGTCATGAGAGCAAGTAGATCCTTGGCTTGGTTTTGCAAGCTCAGAGCCCAGAAGGCTTGCAACCAGCCTGGACGTTTTCCAGAGGAGCGACTGCCTTGCCACTCACTGTCTCCATCAATATCGTATTCTTCTGTCAGATTAACTATTGCTCATGTAATTTTCAACGTAATACAAGTTAAATCGGAAGGGGTAATCAAATTCAGTATCGTCGAGCCATGGACAGAAGGCAGTACATTTTCTAAAAGTGACTAAAAACATAGACTTTATTGGAAGACCACATATGTCACCGTTGAGATCGACTATACGTGGAACTGATGTTGATCGCCTGCACAGCAGTCCCTTCTGTGTCCCTTCCCCTTGTTGGCGGGTGCTGCCTCCAGCAGAGAGGCTACAAGTGCCAGAGACACCTTCTCGGCCAGGATTGGGTTTATAATCCAGGTGCTCTCAAGGAGAGCTAAGGGAAATTCTGCAGGAGAGGATTTTAGGGGGAAAAAACTCCCCCATGAAGAGAAAACGAGGTAGAAGGGCTACTATACTCTACTGTTACGTTCTTAGTATTTGTTTTTATTCATTTTATCCTAAGTGCCCACACAAGATGTTCTGGGTCAGACTCAGGTTTCTTAAGAAATACTTCGTAGTAAAGAATACATGTCTGCCCCTGCCTCAGTGCTGAGCCAAGATGCAGCACGGTGACCGTCTGTGGGGAACCTTTCCTGCACTCGTGGCCTCATAGCCCATAGAAGGGGCACAACGAGAAAGGATTTTTCCCTGTTAATGAAGAAAAGGAGGCAGCTCCCCCTCCTTAAAGGATCCCTCCAACTCCAGCCCTTGGTAGATAAATGAAATCTCTCCCAGAAGCCAGATAACCCCAGGCGTGTCCCTGCATTTAAGACCTTGGGGGTGTTCCAGGGCTCCTTCCCCTTGGAATATAAAACCTAGGCAGGTGGCATCTCCAGTCTTCCTAGTACCCAGGGACGGCTTACCCTAGACTCCTACTCTGGGCTGTAACCACTGGGGTGTTTGAGGAGAAGAAAAGTTTGAAAATCCCTTTGAGTTTTTTTCATTTTCTTTTTGTGTTTTCATCAGATGATCACATGTACCTACAAGGTCAATCAGAGCCGCTATGTGCTGTTATTCCACAGCCGCGTGCTGTTTGTAGCAGCAAAAAGCTGGAAACAACTCAAATATCCATCAACAGTAAGATGTATGAAGTTGGTATATTTATACAGGGGAATGATACACAGCAACGAGAATGGAGTGTGGATGATCTCACATATCTGACGCTGGACAACATATATGTTGAAGCCAGATGGAAAAGGGTACATTTCTTGTAATGATATGCAAATGAGGGCCAAATTAGAAAAAAAAAAGATTTATTAATTAAAGATACTGGGTTTCAAGGTGTCGGGTAAGTATTGGCTGAGAAAGGCGGGAAGGTTGCTTCTGAATGCTAGAAAGACTGTCCATTTTTTCTTTCTTATTTCTTTTTTTTACCACGGTTAGAACACGTAATACGAGCTCTCCTCTCTTAACAAAGTTTTCAGTGCACACCGTATGCGGTTACGGGGAGGCACCGTGTGGTACAGCCGATCTCTTACTCATCTCGCTGAACAGAAACTTTGTACCCGTTGAACCCTAACTCCCGTTTTCTCCTCCCAGAAAACCCTGGTAGCCACCATTCTGCTCTGTTTTCTGGGGGTATGACCACCTTAGATACTTCACGTGCGTGGAATCGTGTAACATTTGTCCTTCTGTGGCTGGCTTATTTCACTTTATATAATGTCCTTAAGGTTCATCCACGTTGCAGCAGATGGCAGGATTTCCTTCCTTTTTAAGGCTGAAGAACACTATCGTAGGCCTCGACCACATTGTCCTTATCTGTTCATCTATCAACAGACATTAGCCAGATGGTTGTAGAACCCATTGTCCAAATTTGTGAAGAGTCTTAGGAGGTCAGACCTTACATAGGAGCACTGAGAAATCCAGGGGAGTTTTATTTCCCTACACATATCTTCCTACTTTTAGACATTATTTGAGGATGTGCTATGCAGACTCCAACCGCTGTCTGGCAGCCACAGTGGGGAACATTCTTGGCACTCCGGGCTTCCACTGTCACAGATGGTAAATGTCATTTCTTGAAGGCACTTTGAGTCGAATGTGTGTTATCCACAGCCAAAAAGTGTCCTGATTCATATAAAATTACAGGAGAAGGTCTTCTCTTTCTTCTCTTTCTGCCTTAGGTTGTTGGTGTTGTTGCCAGTGAGTGCTTAGGGAGTCACTCACAAATCACTTGATCCCTGTGGAAAACATCCCTAAAAGTGGACCCCAGAAATCTGGGGACTTAAGGAGAGTCTGGCATCATAGGAGGCTAAAGACCAGAGATGAATGGGAGCATTCTGTGATGGTGGTCAGATTCATGACCTTTTGAGGCCCCTGAGGCCAGCAAGGGAAGCTGAGAATTGAGCTCCACCCCTGCCCCCACGTGGCCAACACCCAATTCAAGATCAACCCTCAGCAGATCCCAACTGGCCACACCTTTCCTCAGACTTGACCTGAGAACACAATAAACATATGGTGACAGGTGCCTCTGCCCACCTCAGTCCTTCAGTCCTAGGCATAGATGCTGGGATGGGCTGACAGCAAAGCATGCAGGAATCCTAAGGACATCGGGAGGCACTTGAAGGTGCCATTTGATTCCATTTGCTTTTTAAGAAGGTGACACTCTCTACAGGAACAGATCCGCGGAAGGCAAAAGTAGATTCCTTCACATTTCTGATATTTCCTATGAGGTGTCTCATACCCGGCCAAAGTGTTCGGGTAGAAAACGGACCTAAGAAGCCATCCAAGGTCTTAACTTTTCATTAGAAACTAATTTGGGGGCACGTCAACTGCCAACTCTCTAGAAAGACTGCCAGAATTTTCCGTTGATCAAGCAAAGCCAAGTTTATTACCAAGTGCAGTGAGGAAGGGCGCCATCTTGACAGAGTAAAATGTGTCTCAGAAGGGCGAGATCACACTGAATATTTATAGGGTTTCAGAGTCTGGACTCCAGAGGTTTCAAGCATGTCTTCCTATGCAGGGATTTAACTGGGATTGGGCCAAGTTCACAGTATATTCGTTTAGGATTGGAAGCACAGCTCAACCAGGGTTTCAAAGCAAGTCTCAATAGGCAAACTGTGGGATGATAAACCAGTAACTTACCCTGCTAGATGATCCAACACCCAGAAAGGGGGCTGCTTGAGGTATCTGGTGTTTGGATAAATTGATCTGGGAAATTCCTGAAACAAATAACAAGGTTATTTACTGGTATAGGTTTCTCCCACTGAGAAAGAATTTCCTAGAAGAAAAATAAGGTATGTTGATATAACCATCACTAGATACCCCTCTTGATGGTTAAGTTATGTGATGTAGAAGGTCTCCATTCTCAGGTGTCTGACACATTCTGCTCATGAAACTCTACACCGTGTGATGTTTGTTCTCATGCAGACATACCATGGGGCACCGTAGGTTATTAGCCTAGAAAGTTCCCCTTTGGTGTCGTAATTGCATCCTCACCCTAAAAGGAGTGTTATCAGGGATGTGAAGTCCACAGGCTTTTGATCCAAAAAGATAGAGGCTCTCCTTGCTTGTTTGGGGGATTTGAATCAAGAGAAGCTAACTTGCTCAGTCCTCGTACTCTACGAAGGAGGTACTGTCACTGGGAAAGAGGAAAGCGTCCTGACCCTCCTCTGCTCTTAGTCTAGGTCTGTCCTACACTGAGCATGTCATACATGCCAACCTGGGCGCTTGGGAACCGTTCATACATCTCGGAGAGAAAGGCTTCCCTCCTAAACTTTTGCGTTCTGAGGCGAACCCCGAAGGGCAGAAACTTCCTAAAAGCAGCCTTGCATCACAAAGACATCACAATACTGCCACAAATCAAAAATTCCTTTCAGCGGTATTTAATATTGTCCATGAGCTTTCTGGTTCCCCTCCAAGAGAAGCTCATCTGTCTCTCCATCTTGCAGAAGAAGAGTATCCTATCGTGCTTTAGCATCTAGGCCCGCTGTTCTGGACTCCTGGGTTGAGTCTCCTGGGCAGCCCTTGTCTCACTATGTGTCTATAGTACTTCTGCTTCCTAACCACGTGGCTGTCTGGTTATTTTTGCCTGTGGCACTTTGAATCGCTTTCATCTCCACTGCCCATATCTCTGCACGAGTACTAGGGTAGAGGACGTGGTCCTGGGTTCCATACACCATTCTCTTATAAGACCCTCCCACCTACCATTACCACGTGAAGCTTCCAAATTTCTTCAGGGACACCAGCCTGCCTCTGGAATGTCCTAGAAGAAAATCATAATTCTGAGTTTCTACTGCCTTTTCTTGGGTCTTGAAGAAAACTGGTATTGGCTTTGGCTGCATTGATCCAACCTCTGAGAATGGCCGTGGGCCATCCTTGACTCACTGTCCAAGGGGGACTTTGGCCATCCCTGAAGACCAATTCTGTACCTGTTACTTCAGATGTTTCCAGGGGTTCCTCCACCTCCAGGGCCACTTTTTATAATAGTGGTGAAGTCGAATTCCAAGTAGGATGCTGCTATGGGCTAAACTGTGCCTTCCCCAACTCATACATTGAAGCCCTTAAACCTTAGTGCCTCAGGATGTGACTGCATTGGGACATCAGAATTTTAAGCAGTAATTAAGTCAAAACGAGGTCGTTAGGGTGGCTCCTATTCCTACATGACTGGTATTTTCATAAGAGGCGATTAGAACACGGATATGCACACACACTGAACAAGAGCTACATGAGGGCATAGTGAGATGGGTGGCCAGCCACAAGCCAGGAAGAGAAGCCTCAGAAGAAACCTGCTGAGACCTTGACCTCAGAAATCCAACCCTTAGAACTATTCTGTCACCAAGCGGACTTTGACCCACTCGTAATTTTATTGAACATGTAGTCTGCCCTTACCTTCTCTAGAAATTATTCTCTTGAATGAGAGTAAGGATATCTATCATTTCAAATAAGCAAAGGAAGCTTTAAGCTATGTTTTCACGTAGTGTCTATCACAATAATGATGGGCAGATTGATAAGGTGGGGGCGGGTGCCCTTGCAAACGAAAAAAAAGAAAAAATTCCAAGAGGAAAATCTTACTATATCCCCAAGCAGGTGGAGTCTGAAGAGAAAGAAAGACTAGAAGCTCTGACTTATTCCAGAATACATAGTCATTGCCTTAGGCAACCCCGAAGGCAGCCACAGGAACTTCACCCACCCCATAAACAACTATATAGTAAGGAACTGCCCCAAGCCTCTGCCCGAGGAATTGTGCCAGATAACAGAGAAAAGATTGCATCTAAATAAAATGCTAATCACGAGGACAAATGAACGCTACATTGTCTAAACCCACAAAACGGTAGTAATGAGTTGTGCAAATACTAGCTAGCAAACATCCAGCTACAGGGTAGGAAGCCGTCGGCCAAGTTAATTTAGGTTATGTTTTATGGTGCCATATATCTGGAAACGATTCTTAGGGGTTATGTTCTGCTGCAAATAATTTAGAAGGTTGTAAGACTGGAATGGACCCAACAGTCGTTGTGTGATTAGTCTTCCCATTACAGGTAGGTAATATTTGTGGCATCTGTGAACTGAGTCGGAAGGCCAGGCGCTCCTGGCTGCCTGCCTACATTGCACTCAAGGTAATGAGGACTTGATGGCAAGGGAAAACCTGGTCGGGAAAGACAGTATTCCTTAGAGAGTGGAATACAGAAGGTACTGAGACGGTGGCCAACCCATTTGTGTATAATGAGGCCATCCTGGTAAATACACTAAAATACACCAAATACACAATTGCTTTCGTTCTTATGTCTTCACGGCAATTTAAGGAGATGTTTCCGTTCTTTACCTTGAGAGGATAAACTATTACTTTAATACGCATGCGTCAGTTGTTTATCACTGTGGAACAAATGGCCACAAACTTCACAGCTTTAAACAACTCACGTTTACTATCTCACAGTTTTGGTGGGTCTGGATTTCAGGCATAGCTCAGCCTGGTCCTCTGCTCATAGTCTCGCCAGGCTGAAATGGCTGGGCTACATTCTCATCTGGAGGCTTGACTGGGCAGAATCCACTCCCAAGTTCACACAGGCTGTTGGCAAAATGTATCTCCTGGTGGTCGTATGACTGAGCTCCCCAATTCCTTGACGGATGTCGGCCAGAGGCTAATCTCAGTGCCCAGAGGCCTCCAACAGCTCCCAGCCACATGGCTTGCTCCATGGACTCTCTCACAAATGGCACCTTACGTCTTCAGAGCCAGCAAGGGGAGTCTCCCTTTCCATCAGAAAGGGCCTCATCCCTTTTTTCAAGGTTTTCACTGACTGTCAGGTCCACCAACAATAATTTCCCTTTTGATTAACTCATAATCAACTTCTTTGGGATCCTGATCGCTTCTGAAAAATACATTGACCTTCGCCACATTCTAGAAGTTGTAGGGTCTGTTTCTACTCAAGGGGAGGGGATTATAAAAAGGGCATTGATAGCAGAAGGTAGGTCACTGGGGTTCACCTTAGGGTCTGTCCACCACCGCACAGTTTAGTATTTTGTTTCTAAAGTTAGTACTACATACTAGTATTTCTACTGAATTCTTATGAACGTTGAGTGTAACAACTTTCAATGTATTGTATCCCCTCGCTATCCTTCATACGTGTGGGTAGACCATTCATGTATTCTTTAGATGCTGAAGGGGACAGAGAGGGGAAAGGGGAGGGGTTGAGTAGAGGTGTAATGCAGGGTCTGACTCCATGTTTGGTGTCTGACCACTGACGGATTTCAGGCCCCACCACACCCTCTTCCCCTCCTGCCCCACATCTGGGTGGTTAAAGAAGTCCAAGTGTTCCTATCATTAGCACCAATGGGAAGTGCAAACCATTCAAGATCTAGCCTATGGACAGCCCCTCCCACCATGAATGCCCTAAAAGTTCTGTGTGCTTTCTCAAGCCACTATCAGACCTGTGTAGGAGCCTGTCCCGCACTCCCAGAAAGCCTCGCTGTATGAGTACTAAACTCTTCACACCCTCTTGGCATGTGGCCTCATCAGTCTCAACATCCAAACCACATTGTGGAGGCAAGGTCCAACCTGTTCATGTAGGGTAGCCACACAAAGGGAGTTTGCTTTGTACCTGTTGAATCCTGACCACCCCCCCCCCAAATACTACTAAAACAATCTGCTAACAAGACAAGGCTGAGTTTATTGCTTTCCAGCATCACAGTGGAATCTGAGTAGAACTTAGCAGAGGAGAGGACAAGGTCAGGGATATTGATGAGGTTTAGGGTTTTGTTGAAGAGGTATCTTTCAAAGCAGGGGAATGTTAATTAAGACAAGGCAAACGGTCATTGTATCAAGATTGGACGGCCCGGCAAAGGGAAGATTTCAAAGGCAGGGTTTCATAAAGTCGCGGAGAGTAAAGAGTTGTTTGATTCTATCTATAAAAAGTCTAACAGTTTTAGGGAGCCCAGGTGGCTCAGTTGGTTAAGCATCCAACTTCGGCTCAGGTCATGATCTCATGGTTTATGAGTTTAAGCCCCACTTTGGGCTCTTTGCTGTTAACACAGAGCCCACTTTAGATCCTCTGTCCCCTCTCTTTATGACCCTCCCCTGCGTGCAAGCACTCTCACTCATTCTCTCTCTCTCTCTCTCTCTCTCTCTCTCTCAAAAATAAATAAACGTTAAAAAAAATAAATTTAAGGCTAGATTCATTTGGGGCTGGCTTTTGGAATTGAGGAAGTTAACAGAATCTGAATTTAGGAAAGATGGTCTTCTCCCGGCTCAAAATACATTGTTGTTGTTGTCGTTGTTGTTGTGTGTATGAATATTTAAAAAAATCAGTGCGAATAGTGTTAATATTCATAATAAGAGTTAATGTCTGGGAGACTCTAATGGTCTGGGATCTCTTTTCTTCTTTGTTATTATTAACATCCGTTCAGCACCCTCAGGGAAATGATCAGACTCAGACCTCGTGTGCCACCGCTGGGGGAATAGGACTTAATGCCATTCCTCTTTGGTTGTAAATCCAGCTTTTAAAAACAGAACATCAGGGACACTCTGCCCGTAAACAATCCCAAATACTGTGAGATCATCACCTAAGCCAAAAAAAATGAATATTAACGAGACTGTGTTCTTCCCATTATCAATCCTACAATGTGTCCCATCAAGTCCTCTGTGGCCTATGGCGAGTTTTACCTCCACAGAGCTAGGATTTATCACAGTATCAGCTTCCCATTGACGTGCACTGAACAACTTTGGAGTAATAACATCTTAGCATAGGATGGTGCAAGGAGAGGACTCTCACCTCACAGAACACTGCATGACCTAGCTCCTTAGCTGCCTTCCCAGGCCACTTCATAAACCACCTCCCTTCACCTACTAGGTTTCAAGAATACCAACCTTATGGCTTTTCAGACCAGCCAGGGAGTCCGCATGTACTGTTCGTCTTCTTTCCTTAACTGCACCTGCTCTGACTCCTTCTTGACCTTCAGATGTCACTTAAGTTTCCTGGCCAACTGGTGCAGAGTGGCCACCACAGTCATTCTCCACGATGTCACTCTGCCTCACTTCTTGCAGACGTCGCTCTCAATAGCTTCCTTATTGCTTCACTGATCCACTGGTCGTCTGTCTCCTTCCATCCTCCCACTAGAAGGTCCATGACAGCAAGGACCACACGTGTCCGGTTCTTTGCTGAATCCCAGCGCCTACAACAGCATATGACTCTTGGAAGGGGCTCCACATTTGCGTTGAACGAATGAGTGGGTGGTGGGATGGTGGAATCCTCTCCTCTCAAAAAAATAAATAAATAATAATAATAACCTATTTTCCTTTGCTTTGCTTCATTTAGTTTTCCAGATATGAGAAAGCCCTGGTTAAAGATATCACTGCCGAAGTCTGACAACCATTCCTGAGATATCTAGTTAGTTCTTTCGAAAAACCCTTACTTCTTTGGTGAATTAATTATGCATCTTGACTGTTTTAGTAATTCGATTTCCTTAGCTGTACACGTTTCCACTTATTGACTCTGTTGTCTCTCTCATACACTGTTACTACTCAAATATTTTGGAGAAAATAGACGGGATGGAGTGAACCTTGACAGTGACCACCACAGTCATACCCCGACAAACCAGCCTTCAGGTTTCTTTGACACTCTACCTGCCTCCAATCCACACTAGAAAGGGCCTGGATGTTTCTCTCAACTTCTATGGAAGCAGAGGCATGATCTTACCCTGCCCTGTGGCATCCCTGTTCAGTCTTAACCTATCTGCTGTCAGTCTTTTAGGGAGTATAGAGTAGGTAGGAAAGGGTAGCATGATTCTAGTCCATCATTAAGAAAACCAGTCCAATAAAACCTGAGATCGATCTCAAGAATTTGATAAAGTTTAATAAGCTAAGTAAAGATTTTAGGCTGGAGGGACTTATCCTGTCCCTGAAATTAAGTCACAAACATTGCTGCCCACTCTACCTATAAATTATGTTGCCCAGAGAAACTGCCCCAGAAAACTGAAGGAGAGCTTGTTTTGAGATGTCCATAACATGATTGTTTATTGGATATCGGTTTGGGCATCAACACAGAAAAAACAAATCAGCTGGGAGTTCAGCCATCTGCAAGCTAGAAGGCCAGGAAAGCTGGCGGTATAGTTCCAGTGCAAGCACGAAGGTTCTGAGAAGGAGCAGAGCTGACAGTTTAGGTCCTGGTCCAACGGGGAAGGGGAAGATGATGTTCTAGCTCATCAGTCGACAGAGAGACCGAATTCCTCCTTCTCTGCCTTTTTGTTCTACTTGGGTCCACAGTGGAATAGACAAGGCTCACTCACCCTGGGGCAGACAATCTGCTTTACTCTGTCTGCCCATTCAGCGCTCCTCTCTCCCAGACACACCCAGAAGGCATTTCTAACCAGCTCTCTGGGCATCCCGTGGTTCGGTCAAGTTGACACATAAAATTAGTCACCGGTGTCCAAGCAGATTTTCCTGTGGTGATCTCGATGCTGTAAAAACCATGTCCTGGGAATCCTTCCGTGGAACCGTGGAACGAAAGGTGCTCCTTCTAAGAACTGACTCAGGTTAGTGTGTGGGCAGGCCCTGAGGGTGAGGGACAGGGGCGCTCATTGGAGGACGGAGATCCCTGTCCTCACCTCCGCTTGGATGCTTAAAATCACAGGTATTCCTTGAGGTCAACACATTTACTTCCCGGAGCCGTTGTGAAAATACCAATACATTTTTACATGAGAGGAAGTTTAATCTTACGGGGGAACCAGTGGATTTAAACTGCAGGATTAAGTTCTTCCTGGCCCAGCTGTGTGGCCGTGTGCAAGCATCTCACCTCCCTGGAACCTCATCCATGGCCCGAGGGTTCTGTACCCAAGTCAGGACAGCAAGTGTACTTACTTGCTAAGATCAGATCAGCTCGGACAGGTAAGTCCAAACTCCTTCGAGCACTGTATTGGGAGGAATTAATTCTAAGGCCATGCCCAGAGCAGAGCTGGCCCACGATCAGCGTTTTTGTCCTATTCAGGCCTGTGATGGAGAGAGAAATGGGGAAAAACAAGTGAGTGAGTGAGTGAGTGAGTGAGCGAGTGACGTCGCCAGAAAATGGAGAAAACGCAGGCGGTGGTGAAAGCTCAGCCCAAATGGTCATCTGTGGATGACTCCTAATGATTCCTTGTGTTCCGTCGTCTCTTGGGTGTTCTATTCATTGCTTGGAAAGACCCAGGCTCTGAGAGAATGACAAATAGGGTAGGGTCATGGAAAAAGCTGGAAAGGATACAGGAAGTTCTGGAGAAGCAGCTCCTTCACCTGAATGGCCCTGTGGACTGGAAGGGGCCGGGACAGCATCGTCCTGAGGCACAGGTTCTGCTGTCCCCATTTATAAGCAAGGGCTGTGTCACAGAGCGCTTGGACGACGTGCCAGTAAGTCGGGCAGCCAGCAGGTGCAAAGCAGACCCAGAAGCAGGTGGGCAGGCTGGCTCCGGCCGCACACGCGTGGCATTGTCTCCCAAGAAGCGTGAGACCCTCACTCAGCAGAGAAGACACTGAAAACGCTATTGCACAAAACCAAAAGGACAGCAAAGAACCTCGCTTCCAACTGGGCAAAGGTGTGAGTGACTTCTCCCTCCTGTTACCAGCTTGGCAGGGGAACGTGAGAGAAAACTCCTGAATCGTGCTTTGTCAAAGAAAGGGAAGAACGACATTCTGGAGAGGAGGTAACAAGGATGTAAGCCGTCTCCGAGTGATGGGTGTGGCAAATAGCCTGTGTCCCGCCATAATCTGTGATGACCAATAGTGGTGGGACAGAGGACGGGTTACCAGGCCAGGAAGCTTTGCTACCTGTGAACCTAACTCTGGTTCTGCCACCTCCATACTAACAAGTAAAATTCCGGTCTGTTGCGGGAGGCTGGGGTGGGGGGCGGGGGGTAAGCGCCTGCACTGTGGGGCACGTGGCCCTGGCCTCTGTTTCCCTCTGGCAGTCTTTTGTCATTCTGGGACGTGTCCAACATCTGAAACAAAATAGGTATTTCATGAAAGAAAATTCCCTAGTTTTTGTTAATGTTTTTAGTTAATTTTGAGAGAGAGAGAGAGACAGAGCATGAGTGGGGGAGGGGCAGAGAGAGAGAGAGAGAGAGAGAGAGAGACAGAATCTGAAGCAGGCTCCAGGCTCTGAGCTGTCAGCACAGAGCCGGATGAGGGACTCGAACCCGCAAACTGTGAGATCATGACCTGAGCCGAAGTCGGACACTTCACCGACTGAGCCACCCAGGCCCCCCGAAAATTCTCTATTTTAAGTTAAGGAAACGGAAGCTCCAAGGAGTGCATTTACAGCCCTTGGAGATGCCCTGCTCACCTCCTACTGCTGGGACTGTAACTAGCCGGGTCCTCGGGATTGCACTGAGATCCATCATTGAGCCATGTTTTCACGGCTTCCCCGGGCTGCTCCCAGCCAACGGCCCAGGCAGGCTTGCTCCTGAGGACACAGGGCGCCCCCAAAGCCCCGCCGAACCTTCCAGAAACTAGCAACAGGCGGTCCAGCCTTCCCTGCTTTCCTCTCACACAGTAGCTTCCCCTAATAAGTGCCTGTTTAATCCCATCCTGCCACAAGCTTCTCAGACGACCCAGACAATATACGACTTGGCGTGATGTGCCAGGAGATCCTTGCTCAAATTCCCTTTATAGTCCAAAGCTCCCTAATCTTTGCTGCACAATTAGACATCGTCTTCCTCTCTCTTTTGGGGAACTGCCGTAACCAGCAAACTGTCAGAGTCTTACGTCAATGGCCCCGAGAAATGTGAGTCCTTTCTTCAGGAGAGAGTTTTCACACTCTGCTAACACAAAAAGCACATAATGCTTCAGCGATGCTTAACAAAGAAGGGGCTGACTCTTCCCTCATTACTAAAGAGCATCCCCTGGAAGACAGAAAACTGCAGTGGAGCCAGCTCGAGGGAGGAAATGGAGTTACAGAGTCAAGTTCAATGCTGTAGCCCAAAGGTAGGTCAAAAACAGAATCGGGACATCTCTGTAGATAGGCAAAGCCATCCACACCCACTTTCCCCAAATGGTAGGAGGGCTGTCCATTCGGAGGCTTGGAAAAACCATCTCTCCCGCAGAGATGTGTGCCTCTGAATGCCACGTCCTACCATTTGGATTAGAGGACATTCTCAGGGCTTCTCGGACTCCTGGTGTCCTGAAAATTCCACCAAGGTATTTTATTTATGTATCTATATATATTTTTCAACATTTTTATATTTATTTTTGAGAGACAGAGTGTGAGCAGGGGAGGGGCAGAGAGAGAGGGAGACACAGAATCCGAAGCAGGCTCCAGGCTCCGAGCTGTCAGCACAGAGCCCGACGTGGGGCTCGAACCCACCTACTGTGAGATCATGACCTGGGCCACAGTCGGACGCTCAACGGACTGAGCCACCCAGGCACCCCTCCACCAAGGTGTTTTAAAAACCTTAGAATTAAAAACAATCAGGTCCAGCCCAGAAGAAGTGTGTCACCCCTAATCTTTGTCCAGCACGAAAGCACGAGTCTGAGGTCCCCGAGCTACACCCTAGCAGACACCGTGGGAACAAAGGGCTGATTGTGGAGGGTGGCCCAGGACGGCCAGGTCACATTGAAGGGCTTTTCCAAGTTCAGGGAGCACCGCAGAAGTAAACATAGATTAAAAACCGTTTCTCCCTGCCTGGCTAGCTCAGTCGGTAGAGCAGGAGACTCTTATGACTCTCTCTCTCCGAAAGTTCTACCAGTCCTGTGCTCAAGCCGGCTGCTCCGCCCCCAGACCGAGCGAACGCCCGCAGGTCACTCGCACTGCAACTCTCGAATGGGGACATACGGCGGGCGCCCGGATTCCCCCATCTAACTGTCTACGTGGCTTAAGGAAAATGAAGAATGCGCCTCATAATCTCGGCAATGAGGTTTGTTATTTGTTTGAGGTTATTTATTTGTTGCCCACCCAAGCTTCCAATTCAATCATTAATAGTAATTCTGCCTGAAGCCTACAGCGTCTGCACCAATGGCCAGGATACAGCCTCATTAATATTCTTTTTTTTTTTTTTTTTTTTTGTCTGAGGTGGTGATCAGTATTTGCCATTGTTTATGGACAGAGCGTTGCGGTTCTGTTTTGAAAAGCTAGATTTACAACCCAAGGAGAAGGGCATTAATTCCTATTCCCCTAGCAACAGCACGGGACGCCTGAGTCTGATAATTTCTCGGAGGCGCTAAACTGATGGTAATAATAAAAAAGGAAAAAAGAAAGCCCAGACCATTAGAGCCTCCTAGACATCAAGTCTTATTATGAGTATTAACAGTAGCACCTTCACACTGACTTTTTAGTATTTGTACACACAACAACAACAACAGCAACAGCATAATATTTTGAGCCAGGAGAAGACAATCTTTCCTACATTCAGATTCGGCTAACCTCCTGAATTCCAAAATGCAGCCCAGAATGAATCTAGCCTTAAATTTCTTTTTTTTTAATGTTTACTTATTTTTGAGAGAGAGAGAGAGAGAGCACTGGCACACAGGGGAGGGGCAGAGACAGAGGGGAGCAGAGGATCCAAAGTGGGTTCTGCACAGAGCCCAATGAGGGACACAAACCCACAAACCACGAGATCATGACCTGAGCCAAAGTTCTCAGGATGCTTAACTGACTGAGCCACCCAAGAGCCCTAGCCTTAAATTTCTTAATCCCCTTCACAGCCACCCTTGGTTCCTTCAATCCTTCCCCACCTAAAATAAACCAAAAACAATGTTCCTTTGCCACGAAACACAACCAAGTGAGCGTGCCTCGGAAAATAACGGCCAGGAGTTTCCAGTGCTGTTTCTGCGGCTCCCCGACTTCTGTCACACAGAACCCACCTCTTAGATCGGCCTCCTGTTCCAGTCGATTCTATTCGCCCTGATTCTAACCCAGCCCTTAGGTGGGTTCTGGGCCATCCTCAGGACACCTCTCTTGCAGGAAGACTCTCGGAGAACGGCCCCTCTCGCAGACTGGTCACGTGGATGATGGAGTTCATCACCTAGTCTCCTCCTGTAGCACAAGTGATGAATGAGGCTCTCAAGCAAGCTGGGTGTAAGGTCATAGAACAAATCACGGAATCATGGACATTGGAGTCAAGGGGACCGCGGTTCCTGCCCTGCCTTCACCATCTACTGCGTGACTGTGGGCGAGTTGTTCGGCCTCTCTGAGCCTCATTTTCCCCATCTCTTCAGTGAGGGTACTACTCCTGCCTACCTTGTGACATTGCTGTCGAGAATAAATGAGAACATTTAGCAGAATGACTGGCACAGAAGTGCTGTAATAACAGTACTGTAGTTGATTTTCGATCTTCTCTGCTTGGGGTGAGGACAAAGGCACGGAGGCGGAGGATGTCCTACGTAAAAGTACGATCAGCAGGAGCAGTGTGTTCAACAACCGAAGCCCTCATCGATGATGAAGTATCTACTGATTGAGTGACAATCGATTGTTGGAAGTCCAAGAAGCCATTGCAAGCCACCGCCCTTGAAGGTTTAATTCCTGGCTGCTCAGACGGCCTCACGGGCTCCAGGAGAAGGGCAGGGGACGGTAATCCACAAAAGCAGCTGCTCAGAGTTTCTACCGAGAAAGACGTTGAGGTTGAGTTGGGGTGACATCACCATTTAGCAACGTCACCCAGCTGAACAGGGAGTGTCGTGATACCAACTTGTCATCCCCTCCCGAGACGGCCCAGAAGTTCAAACAAGCTACACAAACACGTGATGTTTGGAAACGTAATAGTCTGATTGGCAAACAGTCAGCTCAGCACCGTCAGCCAATACAGGCAATACTGAAAAGCTGTAGCTATCTCTTAATACCAAACAAACAAACAAACAAACAGAAAACAAAAAGCAGGGGCACCTGGGTGGCTCCGTCGGTTAAGCGTCTGACTCTTGACTTTGGCTCAGGTCATGATCTCACACTTCGCGGGACGGAGCCCCACATCAGGCTCTGCTCTGACAGCACGGAGCCTGCTTGGGGTGCTCTCTCTCTCTCTGTCTCTCTCTCCCTCCACCCCTTCCCGGCTCTTACGCACACGTGCACGTGCTCTGTCTCTCAAAAAACAAAAACAAAACCATACAAAAAAACTACACAACAAATGCTGAAGACATTGGCTCGTGGCTTTGCAGTGACACACCGAGAAGGCAAGGTGGTGGAGACACCAGTGTGTGTTAGTTCGCCAACCCCCCAGGGGGGAGTGGAGCCCAGTGGCTGGGCAGTTGAGTCAGCTGCAGTCCCAGGATGGCTCACGTCGGAATTGCGGAGCAGGCCTGGGAAGTTCTATTGCTTCTAGAGCCAGAGGGTATGTGCCTACCCCCGTGAATCCTGCCCACCCCTCAGGTGAGCTAACGGCCGACTGATTTCACCATGTCCCCTCGTATCGGTCAAGTGTACCATTGGAAGCAGCCCTCTACTCCGTCCTTGGAAGCCACCCATCGTGGGCCCGCCAGCCCTGGCCTCAGAACTGGCCCCCAGGGCCCCTTCTCACCCACGCTGCTCCCTGACAGCTCTCTGATCCTTTGGTGCATGAACCTGAATACACTGCATCCAAAGCAGTGCACCGCCCCCTTCTGCCTGGTTTCCCCAGACTCTCACCGGACCCTGCCAGTCCTGCGCATTCTCTGGGTCCAATCTCTGGCTCGCCTGCGGTCTTCTTATTATAATAGCAGAATCTACTTCATAGGGTTTTTGTGAGTCTCAAATAAGATTGAAACTTAAAGAGCTTAACACAGAGCTGTTATAGCTGTTTCCAGCCCAGCTATTCAGACTTGTCCAACGCAGCCCCAAGGGTCCCCCAATAAACTCAGGTGCCATCCACGTTGAGGACAATGGTGTGGAGAGCTGCGAGACACAGGATGTCCTCCCAAATTCTTGCTACGAATGACTTAGCTCCTGCTCAGACGTTTAGTGTCGGGGAAGTCACCTAGCACAGTGACGCGTGGATCTTCCTGTCCCCGCCATTCAATAAAGTACTAATTGATCGGCTACTTTGTGCTCAGGCAATGTGGGAGGAAGACAAAAGTCGGTGTCAGGGTGGACCCTCAGGAAACCAAACATTTCAGGCAGGCCTCTGGAACACATTTTAGCGAAGACAATGGGAGAAAAACACCACTTCCAAGAAAAAGATGGCTGTGACGCTTCAAGCATATTCCCAACATCAGCGTTTGATGTGAGCACAACTGCGTTTGAAAACTGAACGGCATTCAGGTGAAGACGTTTAACACAGACTTATGTTCTGCAGAATAGCCAGTTTCCTGGCACCGCGTCAGTGTGAATAATAGGCAGCACATAGTTTTATGCTGCAGTGGAATTCTGGACACCCAAGGAAGCATTTTGAACTAAGTGTCATATTCAGTCAACCCCAAAAAGGGTTCTTGAGCTGTGAGGATAAATGGGTGGCAATTAAGTAAATAGGAAGAATAAGGTATTTGGATTTTTACTGCCTATATTATAGTAAAGTCCATCAAGCTTACCTCTGTCACCAGTGTTTGAGAATAATATGAATGAGTAACAATAATAGAAGAAAATAAAAATCAATTCTCTTTTACGGCGAAACAGGAGTTACTACAATTCAAAGCATCCTGTGTGCCTCCCTCACTTTTCCTTTCTTCTTACGATCCATCTTCTTATCCATGGGGTGCTTTTTTAAGCTTATTTATTTGTTTCGAGAGAGAGAGAGAGTGGGAGAGGGGCAGAGAGAGAGAGAGAGGGAGAGAGAGAATCCCAAGCAGGCTCCATACTGGGTACGCAAAGCCCAACGTGGGGCTCGAACTCACGAAACACGAGAGCATGACCTGAGCTGAAATCAAGACTCGGACTCAACCGACGGAGCGCCTCTCCAGGGGAGTTTTTAATTAACTTGTGGCACGTTTTCTCCAAATCAATCCACTGACTTATTTATGTACGCCTTATGTCGAATTTGTTCTGGAAGACAGAACGCGTGTGGGTCCACCATTTCACTGCATCGCGGAGCTCACGAAACTGATGTGAGATTTGCAATCGTTTTCCACAAAACAACAGAATCTCCAGTTTCATTAGTATCCACTTACAATAGGCTCCATTTCTTATCCTATGTGACCGGATTCTCCATAAACCCACCACGAGTGGAAGTCTCTGTGCCCGGAGGTCTCCTACACACCCAGGCAGATGAGAGCACGCTCATGGGAGCTTGCTGGTGGGGTGGGAGCTTGCTGGGAGGAAGACATCCCAGCAGACAGTCGAGTCGTAGTGTTCTCATGGAGGCTGTGGCTGGGGAACAGGCTAGAAATTCTCTCAGGGGCAGCCCCCGCACCTCCCTGCTGACGCTTCTCCCGCCATTCACTGCGGAGGGGGATCTCAAGACTCACCAGCAACAGGTCAAGTAAAAGTACACTTTTCCAAGCCCTTCTGTGTTTCCCATGAACCAAGTTTCACGGCCATTTTTGAACAGAGGCAGACGTTCCTGGCAGTAAAGAACTTTGAGCTTACACACCAGCTTTCTTCTTACCTTTTTTAGACTCTCAAATGAATAAACGTAGATGCAGGGAGCCAGGAGGCAAACAAGAGAGCAGGGCAAAAGAGGGAAATATCAGAAGAACAGAAAGGAGAGAAGGAGAAAAGAATGGAGGGAAGGAGAGGATCCCGGAAGAGAGGAGACCTTGACAAGAGTCATGGCCCTGGTCCCACATAACATGGCGCAGGGTCCCCATGCGTGTGTGTGCACAAGAGTGTGTGTGTGTGCATGTGCACAACGTCAGCTACTTAAACTGTGACCACCTTCCACTTCTCACTTCCTGACCTCAGGGAAGCGGCCGTTTTTAACCCCACAGCGAGGAAGCTTCACAGAGGCTTCTAACCTCCTAGCCTTGATGAGTGTGGCTTTGGGGAAGGAAAACCAGTCCGTTTCCACAGTTACACAAAAGGCACTTTTCAATGCTTCGTTCCTTTGAAAGCTTGGCCAAACAACCACTGTTGCCTACCACGCAGAATAGATCCATTCCTCTCTGATGACAAATATCCCTCGCCATTGCGTATATATGTCTATACGCGTATATTCACCACGTCAAATGCTGTGTATTTGCATGCAGGTGTAATATACTATGTGTCTGTGTGAATATACACCTATTTACAGCTAGCACTCACAGCGGGTCTGAACAATCTCGTGCTTTTCTACCTGTCCTCTCATTCAGTCCTCGCAACCACCTTGTGAAAAGGGTGCCGTGACAATCACCCAGGAAACTGGGATGTAGTCTCAGTTCTTCGCCTGAGGTTGCAAGACAGCTGAGCGGTTGACGGCCCCGCGTTGACCTCACCGCGTGTGTCCCCGTCTCCTGCGTGCGGTCTTGACCCACGGATATCCTTCCTGCTCGCGGAAGCAACGACCGGGCCGCAACCTGCTGTGGATCGTGCCCACCCCCCTTATCAGTTTTTTAAAAACGAATGAGTTTAAATTATGCCCGGAGGACGCGTGGGAATTCATCTCTGTTTCATCAAGCTGTGACTCCCCCCCTCCATCCTCCTTCACCGACCTGGAGCTCCAGAGCCATCTCAAGGAGGGTTCCCATTCACCGCAGCAGGTGACAGTCCCCCCACCCCACCCCCCCGAGGCTGTAAACGGCAGCAAGGGGCAGCCTCAAGAAGCGCGTGCTGCCTCTGAGTTTCCTGAAGTGTCACAACAAGCTTTGTCCTGCAGAAGCCAGGAGACGCTCACGCAGCCTCCGGCACGTGAAATCCGTGACACTGAAGTCCCTGCACAGCCTGCTTTCTCGGGCTGAGAAAGCCTGGGCCAAGCATTCCAACCTTCCTGGGCTCCTACAAAGACAAAGCACAACCCAGCACCACCTGAAGGAGAGCAGTCTCCAACCTGACCCACGTTCTCTTCCTCAAAGAACGCAAGGAGCCCATTTTTTTCGTCTTCTGGAACCTTCCTACTGGTTTCCACGGTGGCGACACCAGTTTGCGTTCCCCCCAGTGGCGCACGAGGGACCCTTTTTTCTCCGCATCCCCGCCCGCGCTCATTATTTCTTGCCTTTTGGATTTCAGCCATTCGGACAGGCGTGCCATGGAATCTCCCTGCGGTTTTGGTTTGCATTTCCCTGATGATGAGTGAAAACGAGCGTCTCTCCACGTGACGGTATTGCCGCAGCCCTGTCTGGTGACAGAGGGTAGCTACCCTCGTGGTGAGCATAGCATCGCCTGTAGAGTTGGTGAGTCATTGTGTGGGCCAACTGCACTCACGTTAAAAAAAAGAAAAGCCCGTGGGATCTTCCAGGCCCAACCCCAGCTCTCTGCCTGACCGTCCTCCAGCCAAGACACGGGTCTTCTCCTGCCTTTGGACCCCAAATTAGCCTGAAACGATGCCACGGGTTTCCTGGGCCTCCAGCCTGCCAGCTGCCCATCTGGGACTTCCCAGAAGTCCCGTCGGTTCTGCTTCTCCAAAGCGCCTGACGGATTCAAGGTGGTGGCCGGTGGGCCTCAGCGGGAAAGCTGCCGCCCTCACAACTCACTTGGGGCACAGCCGCGCGTTGTGGGTTTCGGGAGGGCGCCGCAGTCATGGCCAGAGCCCTCCACCGAGACCTCCGCCGAGACCTGCTCGCGGGGGGTCCTCGGTTAAGGAGCTTTTGTCCACCCCGACTGAGTAACTTTCAGCTCCTAACCTTTCCCACTTCCTGCCCTCTGGCCCCCACATCCACAAAGAGGCGGCACCCCATCGCTCGGAGCTCCTCAGCAGCGAGACTGTTGTCCCCATGCACCTGACCCTTACCTGCTGCCGTTCCTTGGAGGAACGGAATGCCGGGGAGTCAGCACCTCCTTTTCGCCTCTTGCGTGGACCGTTCCGGTAAGAGAACCACACTGGCTTGTCACCATCAGTTCAGCTCATGGTCCTAATTGCCCACCTCGACGCCTGGCACCCCATCAGATGCTTTAGGGATGACGTGCTTCTCCGTGCTCAGCCTGGTGTCCTGACTTGAGTGTGACCCTGGAAAGGACGTGACTGCAGCCTGTTTTAGGACGCCTTCCACTGTAGTAATGACTTGGCATCTTCATGTGGTATAATAATGCATGAAGTACTTACGTGTGGGGAGGCAGTGACCCCTTATTGGACAATCTCAATCTTCCAGCCAGCTCAGATACAAGAAAAGCCAGATTTATCGGCACTAACCGCCCCTCTTGTCCCCCGTGCGGCCAGCCCCAGCGAGGCCTACAAATGCAAATTACAGCCACAAAAGGGAAATGTGTGTCCTCCTTTTCCCCTTGTCCCTCCAAACCACGGTCAGCTTTTCTGTCCCCGGCTCATCCCTGCAGAGGCCTCTTTTCCACCTGGGCTTTACGACGGCCTGACGCTCCTTACTCGGGCCCTTCATTTGCTCAACACCACAGGGCACCTTCCTGAACTTTTTAAAACCTTTATTTCACAATAATTGTAAATTCACAAACATATTTGCAAGTATTCTTGCAAATTCAGAGTGCTCCCTTGGGCCCTTTACTCAGATTCATCCATTGTTAATATTTGCTTCATCATGTTCTCTCAAAGTCTCAGTAAATGACTTTGGACACACACAAACCTACACACAATTTATTTTCTCTGGATCTTTTGCCTCTTTGCCTAGTAACATTTCAGTGTGATTTCCTATGAATAAGGGTATTCTCTTTAAAAAAAAAAAAAAAAACCACAGTGGGGCACCTGGGTGGCTTGGTCGGTTAAGCATCCGACTTCGGCTCAGGTCATGATCTCACGGCCGGTGAGTTCGAGCCCCACGTCGGGCTCTGTGCTGACTGCTCAGAGCCTGCAGCCTGTTTCCAATTCTGTGTCTCCCTCTCTCTCTGCCCCTCCCCTGTTCATGCTCTGTCTCTCTCTGTCTCAAAAATAAATAAACGTTAAAAAAAAATTTTTTTTTAAACCACAGTATAGTTATTGATTCGGGAAAATTAATGTTGGTAAAACACTTTTATCTAAATTTAGACCATAGTTCAATGTGAACAGTCACATAAAAATTCCGTGTGCCATTTTCCTTCTGGCATCGGGCCCAGTTTGGGATCATGCGTTCATTTATTTGTCACATCTCTTGACTTTGTCACTTCGAACACTTCCTTGGCCTCTCTCTCCCTCATAACGCTCCCATCTGGGGAGAACGTAGGTCATGCATTTTTGAATGAATTGCTCAAAATGGGTCTCTCTGATGTTTCCTCGTGATCGGACTTAGGTAGTACGTCCCCGGCTGGAATTCTACGCGGTGGTGATTTGTCCTTCTCAGGGGGTCACATCTAGAGGCACAGAATGGCCAATGCTACTCATTGGGTATGTTCATTTGGGTCGGCCAGACAAGGAGCTGTCCGGCATCTCTCTCCATTGTGTGGTGCCATTAATGACAGCATCCTCTTTCAAAAGGGACCTCAGAAGATAAATTATGTAATCACCTCTTCTTAAATCTCTATTTTTCAAATAAATACTTAAGTACTTATTCTGGGCCCACGGCATCTTTTTCTGGATGGAAATTACCATTTTTTCCCAATTACACGGATGATCCATCTTCTTTATGAAAAAGAAATCAGAAAATACAGAGGCGTAATGAAGAAAACGAAACCTCATGCTCGCTGCCATTCATTAGCTCGTCTGCACATAACAATAACTGCTGTGGCCTCGGAACCCTCTCCCGTCCATTTTCCCATTTAATTTCCATCCGACACCGTAACACAGCTGAGCAGAAGTTTAACATCTGAAGATACTGAAGCTAAGGGACACGCGGCCTGGCTATTCTGCGGCGAAATTCCATTTTCTCTCCAAGATGTCACACTGCCCGGGAGACAGCCGGGAAGAAAAATAGAGTCACAGTTGTTGCAGAATAATGGCTAATAGGATGGGAGTTGCTGCTAGGTGTGTGGCTTTGAAGCTCTGTGCACTCTCAGGCCGTGGGCACTAGTGGGGAACATGGTGCTCGAGGACGATAAACGATTGTCCGATAACCGCCTCGCGGCTCACGAGGGTCGGATTCGGTGTCCCAACCTGTTCCTGGGCTCATGACCGCTGTGAGCTAACCACCTTACAAAATCAAAAATCAACCCGATCGAGGTATAGTTTACATACAGTCAAACGCACCCAGGTCAAGTGCGCAGTTTCGTGAATTGTATACACAGTGCAACCATCACCGCAGCCAAGACCCTGAACATTTCTATCACCTCTGGAAGTTTCCCGGTGTTCTTTTACAGCCAGCCTTCACTTCAACACTGTCCCAGGCAGCCGCCCCTCTGCTTTCCACCATGGTACCTTGGTTTTGCCTTTTTAATTTTTTTAAGTTTACTTACTTATTTTGAGAAAGAGAGAGAGAGAGAGCTCACACGTGCATGATCAGGGAAGGGACAGAGAGAACGAGGGAGAGAGAATCTTAAGCCGGCTCCATGCTGTCAGCGCACAGCCGGATGTGGGGCTCAATCTTATGACATCATGATCTGAGCTGAAATCAAGAGTTAGACACTTAACGGACTGACCCACCTAGGCACCCCAGTTTTGCCTTTTTCAGAATGTTGTGTAAAATGGAACGTTTTCCTTTTTAATAAAACGGGGTGGAATTTTACCCAAGCCCCGGGCTCGCGGAAAACAGCAAGGGTTCAGGGAACTCCCTGCCCTTTTGTGTTCTGGAAAACAGCTTAGTGCAAAGAACACCCCTCCTCGTATGACTTAGAGAGATGCCCCTTGTTTATGTAAGACAGGGCCCGACACAGACCCTGCGAATTTCCTTTTCTTTTTTAAATGATTAGCTGAACTGCTTGGTCCCACTAACGGATCAAAACAAAATGCTTGTTAATCAAACCTGGGTTAATAGTGTCTTTTTGCCCGGGATGTGAACTCTGTCCACCCCCCTCAGCCTGACCCAGAAGACAGCCCCCTCCCAGATACACAGCCCGGACTACGTTGTCGCCCCTAAGCACAGGCTGACCTCAGGGTAAAACCTTCTCCCTCTGCTATCCAGCCACCCCTCCCCCACACCAGCTTCTTTCGGGCTTTGTTCACTCCTCCCGATCAAGAAGAATCCTGCATGCTTACCCTTTGACACCCTCACTGATCTTAGGGTCGGAACGGTCTCCCTGTGGCACAAGCCACCCCCCTTTGTAATATTCTCTTGAATATATTCTCTCCGGATTTGACATGTGCCTGGCTTCACTTGGCGAGCATGCTGTTTTTAAGATTCAACCGCACTTTTCTATGTGTCAACAGTCTGTTTCTTTTTCACGGCTGAGTAATATTCCACTCTGTGAACACACAAGCTAGCCATCCATTCCCCACTTGATGGCCGTTGGAGTCATTTCTTGGGTTTGGGCTGCAATGAACATTCTCGAGCAAGTCCTTGTGTGGACGTGTGCTTCCCCTGCTCCGGGGAAATACGTAGGGGTGTGACTGCACGATACGCTTTAAGATCAAAACATCCTCTCCTTGGATACAGCATTCCCCCCCCCCCCACCGGTGAGACAGGTGGAGAATGGCATTTTTCTGATTAAAAAGCTTCCAGAAGCGAGACGCGGCACGGTTTCCTCGTTCGTGTTTTACTTGCGCACGAGCACATGTGACGCTTCCTTTAAAAACACCAGCTTCACATCAAATGCCCCCATTACCACTTAGCTCGACATTGAGCGCGGTGGCAAAGAAGTTGGGACACACGCATGCGAGTTCCGAGCAATGCATATGTCCCTTCTGCTGACGGATTGTTACAATTCGCCCGTTTTCAATGTTTCACTCACAATGTTATAAACATCATGTCCTTTTCTCTGTACATCTGCTGCTTCCCCGTCACATCTCTCCCCAGCAGAGCCGGGTTTATTGTGTTCATAAATAAGACATGGCAAACATTCCTTCTTTTTAAGAAAACAAAGGCACATTGCCTTTCATTCCATCACATTAAGTTCTTATTCCAGCAGCTAAAATTACATAAGACAATCCCAGCGAAGAAGAAGGAAATCAGCCTTAAAAAAAAAAAAACATTTGACCAGGGAGGGGGAAGAATAAATGAGGTTGCAATGCACGATTTCCCTTGTGAAATGTTCATTTCTGCCTAGAGTGGCTTCTGCTCAGATGCCCACTTCCTTCTCCTGCCTGTGACCTGGGCAGAGGCTGAGGACCGGGGCTTGGATGCAGCCTGGGGACGTGCAGGGACATAGGACACCGGCCAGCCTCGGGGGACAGCTGCTGGCACCAGGTCTCACTCCATGGTCTGTGGTTCTGGAAAAGAACTTGCCACATTCCCTCGGACTCTGAACATCGCCACCTACGCGGATCAAAACGCTGTCCGACTTCCTGGCTTTCCAACCCGGTCGCCCAGTTTGCTGCTTGTCAGAAGCACTGGCGGTGGCCATCAACAATTTGCAGCCTTTAAATGTTTACAACTCTGCTGTTCTGGAACACAGGCTCACCTGGAAGAGGTGGATTTTTAACGGAAGCCCACGTTCTCAGGTTAATGAAGTAATACGGCTCCGCTCTGCAATTAATGCCATTGAACCGCCGCATAAGCGTCCCGCCATGTCCTCATCGGGGCAGCGCGGGTTATGTGCGCTTCAGATTTATAGAACAGAACCGCTAGCTTCACATCAAGATGTTCCAGAAGCCCGAATACATCCACGCCGGGTTCAACGTCTGTGTGGGGCTTGTTTGGGTTTGTTTTTGCTGGTGGGGGGATTTCCTTCTTTCCTTGCCTCCCACAACAAAGCAGTCGCTTTCTTTGCTTTGATTTTTCAGCCGGAGCGGTCCAAATTGCAGCCACTTTTTGTGGATCCCTTAACCGCCCTGTGCTTTTCAACCTGTCTCTGGGGTTTCATAACATGTGGCCGAATATTGTAAAAATGGAGGCCTGCTAGTCTCTGGCCACGCTGCCTCTTTCCAGGTGACACAAACACATCCCAAGCCCCCACCCCAAACACAAGCAGACGTGGCTTAGATTCAGGACAGGGGACCCTCCTCCACTACGCAGAGGCAATTCCTTCTCTCCAAAGAGTCATGTTGTTCAGGTAGTAAGATTGCCAGATTTACCAAATAAAATTTAGTTAATTTATTTTTTTAATGTTTACTTATTTACTTTTGAGAGAGGGAGAGGGAGAGAGAGAGCGAGCACACGCAAGGGAGGGGCAGAGAGAGAGGAAGACACAGAATCCGAAGCAGGCTCCAGGCTCTGAGCTGTCAGCGGGGCTCGAACTCACTAACTGGGAGACTGCTAAGGGAGCATAAGGCAGGCTGCCACGGTGTTGCAAACACCGCCCCCACCCCCAGGTGGGATGCCCGTGACATTCCTCAGGCACCCCTGGCTGCCCAGGAACAAAGGAAAGGGGAAAACAAAGGGTCAACCGACAGAGGTCACAGACAGGAGTCTCCATCAGCTTGTAAATATCTTAGTAAATTATAAGAAAAAAACAATCTTATCAACAGCCTAATCTCCAGAAACCCATGGACTCGGGTTCCCTGGAGCCCCAAGGTCACCCTCCCTCCACAGTGCTGTGGGGAACAAAGGCAGAAGGAAATGGCAGGTAAGATATTTTCCTTATAACCTGCAGCCCATTGACAGACTCTTGAGGCAAATCCAGAGTAGAACGTTTCTGCCTTCCCAATGTTAATGCCTTACTAGAGGAAGAATAGCCTTGGCTTGACCATAGCAAGGCCTCAAGTAACTTAGGAGTCCTCTTTAGCACATGAAAGTCCTTCTGGAGGCCTCCTTCTTGCCTTTACCTCCCCCCAACTCCCTAGTATATAAGCAGTCGCTCTGCACGACCCCAGTGCAGCTCTTTCTGCCCACGGGTCCTGTCCCCGTGCTTTAATAAAAATTCCCCTTTTTGCACTCAAGTCGTCTTCAAGAATTCTTTCTTGGCCGTCAGCTCCAAATCCCAACCGATTTCCCAACCCCATCAAGATCGTGACCTGAGCCGAGTCAGACACTTGACCCACTGAGACACCCAGGTGCCCCAGTTAAATTTAACCCAGATAGCAGCAACAACAACAACAAAAATTTAGTGTAAGTGGGCCCAAATATTGCATGAGACCTACTGATGCTGAAAAAGTTACTTGTTTATCTGAAATGTCAATGTAACTGGGCATCCCCGTATTTCATTGCCTCTACCAGGCAGAGATGCACACATATATCCAGAGAGTTCCGTGGCGGTCTGTGGTCAGCCTTTGAGTTAAGTGTTTAAATGGACATAAGTAATAATGATGAGATTTTGGGGGTGATGGTGGGAGTTCGGAGCTGATGGCCAAGAAAGAATTCTTGAAGATGTCTTTGGTGCAAAAAGGTGAATTTGTTAAAGCTCAGGGACAGGACCCGTGGGCAGAAAGAGCTACACTGGGGTTGTGCACAGTGACTGATTATATACTAGGGAGTTGGGGGAGGTTAAGTCAAAAAGGAGGCCTCGAGAAAGACTTTGATCTGCTAAAGAAGAGCCTAAGTTACCTGCAGCCTTGCTATGGTCAAACTAAGGTTTTCCCTCTACTAAATCATCAACATTAGGACGGCAGGGGGTTCCTGGAGAAAATCCTGGAGAAAATCCTACTCTGGATTTGCCTCAAGTGCTGTCAGTGGGCTGCAGGTTATAAGGAAATGAAATCTTACCTGCCATTTCCTTCTGCCTTTGTTCCCCACAGCACTGTGGAGGGGAGGGTGATGTTGGGGCTCCAGGAAACTGAGTCTATGGGTTTCTGGAGATGAGGCTGTTGATAAGATTGTCTTTTCCATGTAATTTACTAAGATATTTGCAAACTGATGTAGACTTCTGTCCTGTATGACTGTGATCTCTACCAGTTAACCATTTGTTTCCTTTCCTTTGTCCTTGGGCAGCCAGGGGTGCCTGAAGAATATCACACAGATCCCCCCTTGGGTGGGGGCAGGGGCGGGGGCGGGGGCCAGCAGGTGCTAGTTTGTATTTTGCCCTCAGCCTGCCTTATGCTCCCTCCTCAACAATGATCAGAAATGTAACTTGATTGAGTCCTTGTTTTTTTACGGGTTGGATCCTATGCTAATTACTTTCCTTGACTTGTATCCTTCAAGCTGAGAGCCCTCTTAGGAAGCAGGTCGTAGGGTTATCACCAGGCCACAGAGGAGGAAAAAAGAAAAGCCTGGAGGGGTAAAGTCCTTCACCCTGGGCTCTGACCTATCTCCCAAGCCCGTGCATTTCACGTGTTGGTGACTCTTGCCCTCTGTACGCATTACTCCTTCCCCTGAAGTCATGGCCATTGAGTTTGACGGAGAATCAGAGACACACACACCACCCAGCCTCTGTGATTATTTATCACTCAGTGACGACGTAAGCACACCAAGTTGCAGGGGTGATAATTTGCATTTCTAACCCACTCCGGCTGGCTAGATGCCAATGCTGCGCTTCCCTTTGAAAACCGCAGGTTTAGGGCACAGGCTCTGCCACCAGCCGCCCTGGATTCGTATCTCAGCCCAGCCACCTAGCAGCCCTACAACCCTGCACACGCAACTCAACCTCTCTGTGCCTCAGTTTCCTCACCTGCCACGAATACAGAAGAATAAAACGGCATCGCGGACAGATGCGCCGTTCCGTGAGATACTACATGTTAAATGCTTAGCGCCATAACGGGTACTCACAAAATGTCAGCTCTCATTGTTATTACCATTATTTGATCATTAGAAGAGAATTTTGCTAAGGTTCTGACCTCCAAGAAAGAATTCTTTGGTGCCAAAAGGAAGGCAGGGGGTGCCTGGAGAAATGTTCTACTCTGCATTTGCCTCGAGTATTTGTCAGTGGGCTGCAGGTTATAAGGAAATTTAATTTTACCTGCCATTTCCTTCTGCCTTTGTTCCCCACATCACTATGGAGAGGAGGGTGATATTAGGGGCTTCAGGAAACTGAGTTTATGGGTTTCTGGAGATTAGGCTGTTGATAAGACGGCCTTTTCCATGTAATTTACTAAGATATTTGCAAACTGCCCTGTGTGGCTGTGATCTCTATCAGGTGGCCCTTTGTTTTCTTTCCTTTCCTTTGTCCTAGAGCTGGGTCCCAGATTCTTCTCCATTATATACTAGCACCTCGGGCCAGTCCCTCTACTTTGCTAAACTTCTGTTCTCTGAAATGCAAATTGGAGGGGCGCTTGGTGGCTCAGCAGGTTAAGCGTCAGACTTTGACTTAGGTCATGATCTTGAGGTTTGTGAGTTTGGGTTTGTGAGTTTGAGTCCCGCCAGCGCAGATCCTGCTTCAGATCCTCTGTCACCCCCTCTCTCTGCCCCTCTCTGCTCGTGCACCCAAATGCTTTCTCTCCCTCTCAAAAATAAACATTTTTTTAATCCCCCACCTCTCTCTGCCCCTTAGGGCCCCCAAGCCCTGAAGGTTTCAGTTTTCTGCTTTACTCGGAGGACTAATCTTACTGAGTTCAAGAGCTTGTGTAAAACTACAGTAACCAAAACGGGATGATATTGGTGTACAATTAGGCACATAAAACAACACAGCAGAACAGAGTCCAAAATTAGACCCACACATAAGTGGACAACTGATTTTTGACAAAGGGGTGAAGACCATTGGGTGAAGAAAGGATACCCTTTCCACCAATTGGTGCTGAACCATCAGGTCTCCATATGCAAAAACAGAAAATGCAATTTGCACCTTGTGCCACGCACAAAAATGAACCTAAAATAGATCTCAGACCGACATGCATAATCCAGATCTTTGTGACTAAGGCAAAGATTTTCTTACATAAAACAACACAAAAGGACAAATTCATCATTGTACTTCATCAAAATAAACGCTTCTGGCAACAACCAGTTTGTCCTTTGGAGATCAACAAAAATACTTTTACTATGAGTACGCCCCAAATACTGCATGCAATATACATATATAAAAAGTTTCTTGTCTCTCTGAACAAAATGACTTGATTGTCTCTTCCCACCTGTCCACTAAGATGCATAAGAGACTTAGAATCTCAGAGAGCATTTGTTACCGTAGACTGTATTTTTTTATTTAAATTTTAGTTAGTTAACATGCAGTACAATGTTGGTTTCAAGAGTAGAATTCAGAGACCCATCACTTACATACAACACCTAGTACTCATCACAAGTGCCCTGCTTAATGCCCATCACCTATCTAGCCCATCGTCCATCCCACTCCATCAACCCTTAGTTTGTTCTCTATTCTTAAAAGTCTCTTGTGGTTTGTTTCCCTCTCTTCTCTTCCCCCTACCTCCCATATAGTTCATCTGTTTTGTTCCTTACGTTCCACATATGAGTGAAATCATAGGGTATTTTTCTTTCTCTGACTGACTTACTTAGCTTAGCATAATACCCTTTACCTCCATCCATATCACTGAAAATGGCAAGATTTCATTCTTTTTGATCGCTGAGTATTATTCCATTGTGTGTGTGTATATATGTGTGTGTGTGTATGTATGTGTATTTATATACACATATAAATATATACACATATATATATGTGTATATAAATACACATACATACACACACACCACATCTTCTTTTTTTTTTTTTAATTTTTTTAACGTTTATTTATTTTTGAGACAGAGAGAGAGAGACAGAGCATGAATGGGGGAGGGTCAGAGAGAGAGGGAGACACAGAATCTGAAACAGGCTCCAGGCTCTGAGTTGTCAGCACAGAGCCTGACGCGGGGCTCGAACTCACGGACTGCGAGATCATGACCTGAGCCTAAGTCGGACACCCAACCGACTGAGCCACCCAGGCGCCCCACACACCACATCTTCTTTATCCATTCATCAGTTGATGAACATTTGGGATCTCTACATAGTTTGACTATTGTTGATAATGCTGCTATAAACTTTGAGGTGCGTGTACCCCTTTTGAATCTGTATTTTTATATCCTTTGGGTAAATACCTAATAGTGCACTTGCTAGATCGTAGGGTAGTTCTATTTTTAGTTTTCTGAGGAACCTCCATACTGTTTTCCAGAGTGGCTGCACCAGTTTGCATTCCCACCATCAGTGTAAGAGGGTTCCCGTTTCTCCACATCCTGGCCAACACTTGTTTCTTGTGTTCTTAATTTTAGCCATTCTGACAGGTGTGAGGTGGGATCTCATTGTGGTTTTCATTTGTATCTCCCTGATGATGCAGGATATTGAGCATCTTTTCATGTGTCTGTTAGCCATCTGGATGTCTTTGGAAAAGTATCTATTCATGTCTTCTGCCCATTTCTTAACTGGGTTGTTTGTTGTTTGTTTTTTGGGTGTTGAGTTTGATAAGTTCTTTACAGATTTTGGATACCACCCCTTTATCAGATACGTCATTTGCAAATATCTTCTCCCATTCCACAGGCCGCCTTTTAGTTTTGTTGATTGTTTCCTTCTCTGTGCAGAAGGTTTTTATCTTGATGAGGTCCCAACAGTTCATGTTTGCTTTTGTTGCCCTTGCCTTTGGCGACGTGTCTAGTAAGAAGTTACTCTGGCTAAGGCCAAAAGGGTCATGGCCTATGTCCTCCTCTAGGATTTTGATGGTTTTCTGTCTCATATGGATCTTTCTGTCTTAAATGGATCTTTCATCCATTTAAAATTTATTTTTGTGTATGGTGTAAGAAAGCGGTCCAGTTTCATTCATTGCATATTGCCGTCTGGTTTTCCTAACACCATCTGGGTTTTCTCTTCTGTTCCATTGATCTATGTGTCTGTTTTTGTGACACTATACTGTCCTGATGACAACAGCTTTGTAACATAGCTCAAAATCTGGAATCGTGATGCTTCCAGTTTTGTTTTCCTCTTTCAGGATTGCTTGGGCTATTTGGTGTCTTTTGTGGTTCCGTATAAATTTTAGGATTGTCTGTTCCAGCCCTGCGGAAAAGTGCTGGTCGTGTTTTGATAGAAATCGCATTAAATGTGTAGACTGCTTTAGGTAGTATAGACATTTCAACAACGTTTGTTCTTCCAGTCCATGAGTGTGGAAGGGTTGCAGTGTGCCGGCTGCAGTGCCCCGGCCACCACTCACGGATGGGGTTTCCACCGGCAGGGAAGGCCTTCTCTGGATGACCGCAAGTGCTGGGAAATCTTCCCCGGGGAGCTGGGCTTCTGCTCAGACCAGGAGGGCAGGGTTGTCTAAGCTTTCTGAAATGGGGGTTGTCGCAGCGAACATATCACCACATTCGCCATCCCGTTCCAATTCCACGACTCTGCGACCCCCCCCCCCTCACCGTCCCCACACGGGTGCCTCTGTTCACAGCACAGACCACGGCTTCGCCAGGGACGGGCCCACCAGCCACCCATGTGGGAAGCACAGACTCATGTCTGAGCGGTGACACCCCACAGCCGAGGACGTGCTCACAGATGCACAACCCGGGTCTTGTCCTGGGTCTGTCGGAGGTAGTGAACCAGAATTTTGTCAGCACTTCCTAAATCCCTGTGGCCCCCCAGTTCACGAGCTACACTTTCTTCATGGAGCACCATCTAGGGGGACGTGGAGCCCAAGGACTCAGCCGGTGGTTCTGCTGAAAGGGGTGACTTACAGCCCTGGACTTACACCTCGCCACCCCGTCTTCTCAGAGAACCTGCTCGTAACAGCCTGTGCATCCGGGCCCGGCAGGGAGGTGAGGGAGAAAGCACTGAAATGATTTTCTACAAATTAATTTTCCTGCCAAGGCAGCAAGCTGTTTGGGCCCAGATGGGTGGGCTTTCTTTCAGCATCTGAGAAGTTCTACTGAAAAATAAATATGTACATTCACATCTATTCACTGAGCTCCCTGTGGGAACTCCTAAACTATCACATTACCAGGCAGGAAGAAAGAATCCAGAAACAAGGTCCCCACTCTGGTTCTCAGTGACAAGCTCATAGAGCCGCAGATGCTAGAAATCACGTCCATTTCACTGATGGCGAAACAGAGGCCCAGAGGCGAGCTAACTTTCTTGAGACCTCACAGTTGGTCACTGGCCAACTCGTTCCCTGATTCTCACACCACCGTAAGGTCTGGCCAGCCCAACACGGGCTGGGCGCCTTGGCCTTTGCAGGCCGTAGGCTGGGTTTCTTCTCACGGCCCGTAGAGACGCGGAACTGAAATGTTCTCTTCTCCGAACAAACCCCCCATACCACGTTCTAACCTCGTTCTCACGTCACCCAAGTTTTCCAGGTCTTCTGGGATTCCTGAGAGATAGGGATGACAGACTTAGCTAATAAAAATACGGGGCAGGGGCACCTGGGTGGCTCAGTCGGTAAGCGTCCGACTTCAGCTCAGACCATGATCTCACGGTTCGTGAGTTCGAGCCCCCGCATCGGGCTCTGTGCTGACAGCTTGGAGCCTGGAGCCCGCTTCGGATTCTGTGTCTCCCTCTCTCTCTCTGCCCCTCCCCCACTGACGCTCTGTCTCTCTCTCTCTCTCTCAAAAATAAATAAACACTAAAAATAAATTGCTGATTGAAATTTTTGACAGCTTTATTGAGGTACAATTGATATACAAAAACACTGCACATATTTAACGTACTCAGCCTGATGAGTTTGGACATCTGCACCCCCACGATACCATCACAATTGAGGTAGTAAACATATCTGTCACCTCCCAAAGTTTCCTTGTGTCCCTTTGCTTGTTTGAAATTTATTATAGCAATGTATATTATTGAAAGCCTTGGCTTGTTTTCACTGTATCTATTCACATCTTACCCAGACACGGTATGGGATGTAAGGCCACGATTACAGGTGCACTCTCCTGGCCCCCCTGGACGGCCACAGCCGGGATACAGTGAATTATGATCACTCCCAAAGGCAAGACAAAGTCACTGGTACTTAAGAAAGCTCCTCAGCAGTCAAGACAGAAGCAGCCTTTAATGAATGAAAAGTACTGGAAGGCAGAGGATGGGGGGAGCCTGTGGATAAGGGCCAGGGGACACTCAGGGAAGCGCACGGGGTGTCTCTCTGATCTGGACTCTCGTGCCAACGGAGAGAGAAATGAGCCGGAGCCTTACGTCAACACGGGCTGGGCTCCTTGGCCTTTGCAGGCCGTAGACTGGGTTTCTTCTCACGGCCCGTAGAGACGCGGAACTGAAATGTTCTCTTCTCCGAACAAACCCCCCACACCACGTTCTAACCTCGTTCTCACGTCACCCAAGTTTTCCAGGTCTTCTAAACTGGACTTATGCCAAGGCTCCTGGACAACCAACACGGTAGAGCATCAGTGAGGCACCAAGCCCCCGCCCAGACCCGAAGCACACAGAGTCCCGTTACTCACAGGTTTCGGTATTTGCAAATTCACCTGCCCCATTAAATTTATCTGCGGCCACAAAACCAACGCCGTGGCGTTTAGTAGCAATTTGCGGGCGTGCTCAGAGCGGGGACAAATTTGACTCGCCCGGTACTCGTGTTCCCAGCTGGGGCTGAACAAGGTAATACTCCGCCTTCTTGCTTCCGCTCTCACACCGCAGACAAGTGTCCTTCTCCTCGTCTGTTCAGTGCCAACCCCGCCGTTTTGCACTTTTATGCTTTTTATTGGTGATTTTGCGGTTTAAAATGGCTCCGCGTGACGTGTGGTGCTGAAGTGCTGTGTGGATCCCTGAGTACAAGAAGGCCATATGTGCCTGCGGAAGAAAATATGTGTGTTAAGTAAGCTTCCCTCAGGCAAAAGTGATAGTGCCATTGGCCATGAGCTCCACGCTAAAGAATCAACAATATGTATTAAATAAGGTGTCTTTAAACAGACACACGGGGCCCCTGGGTGGCTCAGTCAGTGAAGCATCTGATTCTTGATTTCAGTTCAGCTCATGGTCTCACAGTTTATGAGATCGAGCCCCGTGTCAGGCCCTACGCTCAGTGTGGAGCCTGCTCGGAATTCTCTCTCTCCCTCCCCCACTCTCTGCCCCTCCCCCACTCGTGCACAAGCTCTCTCTCTCTCTCTCTGTCTCTCAAAATAAATAAACGTAAAGATAAATAAACAAATAAATAAATACACAGACACACACATAAAACAAGGTTAGGTATTGATCTGTCGATGAAGAGGTTGTGACCAAAGTCCCCCGGGAACCTAGCCCATAATGTCTTCTGGAAGCAAAGATGGATTCGCTATTCACGAATTCAGTGTTTGCGGCAACTTTAGAGAACACAACTACCGTGCGTGAGAATTGGTTGCACCAGGAGAGACTTGGGCTGGGCCATCAAGTCCACGTAGGAGAACACGCAGGGTGGGGAAGAAGCAGAGCTCCCATGGCCTTAAGCCATGGCCCGTCTCCCCTTGGTCCGCAGCCCTCACGCCCATTGACATAACGCACTGCGGACATTTTCTAACAGACTCCATATTTTAGAGCAGGTGCGGATTTAGAGCAAAAATGAGCAGAAGAGACAGAGACTTCCCACATAGCCCCTGCTCTCACACATGCACAGCCTTCCCCATTACCCACACCCCCACCAGTGTGGTATGCCTCTTACGACCGATGAACCCACATGGACACGGCAGCACCCAAAGTCCGTAGTTTACATTATAGCTCACTATGGGTGTCGCGCGTTCTGTGGGTTTGGACACACACGTGATGATGTGCGTCTACTCTTGTAACATCATACAGAATAGTGTCGCTGCCCTAAAAATCCTCTGTGCTCTGAGTACTCAACCCTCTCTCTATCTGTCAGCCCCTGGCAACCACTGATTTTTTGACTGTCTCCATGGTTTTGCCTTTTCCACACTCTCACGTAGTGGGGGTCCTACAACAGACAGCCTTTCAGACTGTCTTCTTTCATTCAGTAACATACATCACTGCGTACATTTTAGAAATATCAATGTTGGGGCGCCTGGGTGGCTCAGTTGGTTGAGCTGCCGACGTCGACTCAGGTCATGATCTCACGGTTTGTGAGTTCGAGCCCCACGTCAGGCTCTGTGCTGACAGCTCAGAGCCTGGAGCCTGCTTCTGATTCTGTGTCTCCTTCTCTCTCTGCCCCTCCCCCGCTCACGCTCTGTCTCTCTCTGTCTCAGAAATAAATAAACATTAAAAAAAAAAAAGAAATATCAATGTTTACACTCAACGTTTTCTGGGCACTAGCCAGGTGAATCAGTGGTGACTTCTCACTGACCACTGGAGATCTTGGGCTCACAACTGATAATATGCAGTGATGGAAAACAGCAAATGAACCCCATCACAGGCTCTCACTCTGATAAGTGCTGTATAAGCTATTTTTCTAAAGCAGCTTGAGGATGATAATTCCAAAAAAAAAAACAAAACAGGAGATTTAGAGTTTTCGAGATTGCTGGGTGTTTTTCACAGATTTGGGGAAGAGGTGGATAGTATTTAAAACATATTATTTTCTTGCTGTTTGCAGTTAAGCCTTCCCTGGAAATCTTCAACAACACTGCGGGGTTCTTTGGAGCACATTTTCCTACCCCACCCCCACCCCCAGCCCGCCCCAGCAAGACCGAGGCTACCCTTGGCCGTCAGTGCCCAATGCTCCTCTCAACAAGCAAGCTCCACGTCTCTAAGTGCACCATGTGGAACACGACACAAGGATCGAAAGTGGAAAATGTTTACGTTAGGACCATATACACCTGAAAGGCCATGTCACAGTATTCCAGGCCCTTCAGATGTTAATTCCTCATGCTGCCTCGTGATTCTGAGTAACGCTGGGGGTAACAGGCCGTCTTCGGTGTTCTGGAAGACTGAGCCCCGCCGTCCATCAAAGTCCTCTGGGTCAAAGCTGCTACTCAGATTTTGTCTGCCTCGTAATATGCTTCCAGGACCTCAAGGCCAACTCACTTCATGATTATTAATTATTAGCCCCTTTGTTTTGAAGCTTGAAGGCTCAGGAACACATTCTTGGGGACGTTTGCAGGGGCACACGGTGGCGACAGAGACACCGTCCTTGACCAAACTTTAGTCAGGCTTCCCTGAGCCCTCTTAGCAACTAGGCACAGCCTTCCTGAGCCCGGTGTTAGCAAAGAATCCTGGTGTCCTGTGGCCAGGTCTTAATTTATAAAGGCACTGAATGATGACAAGGAGAGGTCAGTCAGTGCCCTAGAAAGAAAAGCTGAATGTTATTCACAGTTCCCGTAGAAACAAGAGGGATGGCTTGCTACATAGGGTCACAGGAGGCCCAGCAAGTTTGGGTCAGGAAGCGGAAGCAGGAGTGAGGGGAAGACCTTGACCACAGACTTTCTCAGGGTCTCTGCAAGGAAGGCAGGGCAAGGCACAGTAACAGTTTAGGATTAATTAGTCTGAATAACTTCAGCAGGCTTTGGATAGATCGGTGGTCTCTAATCGCCAGGTACCTGGCCTTGGGCTGATTTAGAGCAGGGAAGTATTGGGTGGCTGGGTGAGAGTTGGATAAGAAGGGGGGGTTGGGGAGCACGGCTTTGGACCACATATCTGCTCATGAAAGTCAAGTTCCAGGCTTGCAGCCCACCACCCCCAACAATTAGCTGAGCCTGGGAGACACAGTCTGTCCCCAAGACTATAAAATCCCTGAGCGATGTCAAAACATCGTAAGATACCTACGAAAATTAGAGACATAATTAATGCACCTGCTATGTCAGTTTACTGAATCCCCTACCCTTGATATCTGATCAAATTCCTCATCTCTCCCCCTTGATGTCTAAATTCTTGTCCTGCCTTTCCCAAGAATCTCCCTCCCCAGGACGGCTCCCCTGGCAATTTTCCATCCACTGACCCCATCACTCTGCTCATCAGTCATGTCCCAAGTGTCTTTGCTGTATTTGGAACTGGGTTCAGTCTCTCTCCCCCATTGCCATAGTCTTGAATAAAATCTCCTTTACCATTTTAACAAGTCTCAAAATAATGTCTCTTTAACAGTAGCCAAACTTTAGCTCAGTGGTTAGCCCCCTCCCCACTGTTCTTACCCTCATGAGTTATGGACAGGGAAGACATCTGTCAAAGCCCTGTGCCAATATCAAGACAGAAGAATCTGTACCAGATGTTTCTGGCCTCTCAGGTAGAGATTTTATTAATTCAAACATATCTTATTCAATTTGAAAGTTTTTTTAAGGCTTGGGTGGGGGGGGAGGAGAAAAGAACGCTTGTTTTCTATCTAGAAGTGATTTGTTTTTATACAACCAACGGCAAAAATCAGTAATCTAAGAATTTAGAAATCCAACATGGAGATGAGAAATATTCTGCAAAGATGAATAATACAGTTATCAAGAGCAGTGGCTCCCGGAGAATACGAAGGAAGGACATTGTTTCGATTAAAGCAATCACCATCACATTGAAGCAGCCCCCAAATTCTAGAACTGCTCAGAGAATGTATAAAAATATCACCAGGTGTAGATGCTGTCAGTGCCGTGCCCGGATGGATCCCTGTCATGCAGTCAGTGCACACGTCCCTCGGGTGCGGACCAGTAAATGTCCACAGCTCCCCTTCTCTGGAGGGTCGACACAGGCCACCCTCCCCTCCCCAGCCTGCAGCCGATGATTGACTGACACCAGGATCAGGAGCCCCCGTCTCTCCAGGAGGCGGGGCTGATTCTATGGTGTGATCTCACTGCAGGAATGAGGCCAAAGCAGGCCTGCAGCTGAGCCTACTCCCTTCCTCAGTGTCTCTCCCCTGTCCTGTCCTGCTTCCCTCTCCTGAGAACACGACCTCTATGGACCAGGGCTCCTGAAGCCCAGCCCATCCCAAAGGCATAAGAAGCCACCTGCCTCCCCGCTCGGGCAAGGTGCTCTGAGGGCTCCCTGCCTGCCTATAATTGCCCCCCGGAAAGGTGTGGGTGGGTGGGTGGGGGGGGAGGCACCACCCTCTCTGTGCCTGCAAGGACCAGAGGTCGCAGGCTGTAACGAGTGTTAGGGGCTCAAGCCAGTTCTCTGAGATCCCAGTGCTGGAAGAAGGGGTCCCACTGTCCCCCAGTGCTGGGATTTCCTCCCCTGCCACCAGAAGGTTAAAGGAGGCAGTCAGTATGCATGGATGAGCCACTGCATTTCTTTGCGCCCAGCCACCAACTGGGTGTCAATACCGAAAGCTACAGTGACAGAGGGACCACATCTTTTTTCTTGGGGGGGTGGGGGGGGAAGAGCGCAGTGGGGGAGGGGCAGGGAGAAGGTGGCAGAGGATCCCAAGGGGGCTCTGTGCTGACAGCCTGACAGCAGGGAGCCAGAGACGGGGCTCGAACTCACAAATCGTGAGACCACGACCTGAGCCGAAGTCGGATGCTCAACCGACTGGGCCACCCACGCGCCCTCTGAGCACCACATCTTTAATTCACAATCTCAAGACGCACCTGTGCCTACTCCACCGACTCTCCCTCCGACCCTGGCCCAGACCTCCAGCAGGGAAGCTGGAGGAGGCTGCTTCACCCCTATTTACTGCTCCCTCCTCTGGCTTGAGGCTTTGCTCCCTGTGCTATCCCGAAAGGGGCAGAGAGAAAGAGAGCCTGTGGTAACCATGGTTACCCAGAAGGAAGCCGGCACAGCCTCACCTATTAAAGACATCGTTCCACAGGTTGCTGCGCTCGTGACGGTCTGTGGTCTCAGGTACTTGGCAATCCTGCAGCCTTCTCTTGCTTCCCCTGTAAGGCCCCACCCCGAACCCAGTAAATCAGAAACTCTGCGAGCGGACCCAGCAATCTGTCTTGATGAGACTTGCAGACCATTCTGATGGCCATTAGAGACTAGAGCCACTGGATTACAAGATAAGCAATTATAATATCCCCATCTCTTGCCGGCCATCAGAGGCTTGTCACATTGATCAATGAGGAGAGTCCTTGAAAAGGAGAATTACAGCCAAAGAAGATGAGAAGAGAGCGAGGAAAACTCATTTGCTCACTTTCTCTTCGAGGCCAGCCACCCTCTCGCATGTTAAGTAGACAAGAGTACCAGCCGCCATTTCCTTCTTGCATTTTTGGATTGATCAAGATTCTTGATAACCAAGGACACTGGGTTCTAATAGAAGGGATCTCCAATGTTCTCCCTGGGTCTCCTGACCACAGAAAACATCAGAGTTTGTGCCGAAAATAGTAGATCCATCAGAACACCCCAGAGACGCAAGCAAAAGCAATCGGGACCAATTACAAATAAGGTCACAGATCACAAAGAAATGGCATCAACCCTGGGCATCCCCATTGCAACATCTTGGAAAAAAGCATATGAATAAGGTATCTCGGGATTCCGGTCAAAGAAGAACCAGGGGGATTAGGGATAGTCCTCGCCACGGGAGAACCAGAAGAACTAGAATCTTCCAGCTCCCCAGGGCCGGGGTGCAAGATGCAGGAAGTTGTAGGAAACAATTTAAAAGACCAGAATCCACCCAAATGGCCCCATAGCTATTAAAGGAACTGAATTTTAGGTTTTAAATCTCCCTACAGAAAAATCCTCCAGGCCCAGATGGCTTTACTAGTAAATTCTATCAAACATTTAAGGAATAAGGAATGCCAATTCTACACAAACTCTTCCAGAAAATTGAAGAGAAGAGAACTCTTCCCAGCTCAGTTTTGGAGGCCAGCATTGCCCTGATATTAAAACCAGACAAGAACATCACAAGGAAAGAAAACTTATAGACCAATATCCCTCATAAATAAGTTTTTTTTAACTTAGCAAATCAAATTCAATAATATATAAAATGGGTAACACATCATAATGAAGTGGGATTCATCCCTAGAATGTATATTGATTTGATACTCAAAAAACAATGCAATTCACCATATTAACCAACTAAAACAAGAAAGAAAAGAAAGACCACATGACCATCTCAATAGATGCAGAATGCATTTAACCAACTCCAACATCCATTCCTGATTTAAAAAAAAATAAAAACTCTTGCAATCTAGGAACAGAAGAAACCTTGTTCCATCTGATAAAAGAATGTACCAAAAAAAAACCCCACAGTGAACATTACACTTAACGGTGAAAGTCAGGATGCTTTTACCCCTACGATCAGGAATGAGACAAGGGTGTCCACTCTCAACATTCATAGTTGACATTGGACTTGAGGCTCTGGCCAGTGCAGTCAGGCAAGAGGAAACAAGAGACATTTAGTTTGGGGAGGAAGAAGTACAACCGTTTATTCACAAATGACAGGATCATTTGCACAGAAAATCCTATGGAACAGACAAAAAAACCTGAGAGCTAATAAGTAAATTTAGTAAGACACAAGAGGGGTGCCTGGGTGGCTCAGTTAGTTAAGCGTCCGACTTCAGCTCAGGTCACTATCTCTCGGTCCGTGAGTTCCAGCCCCGCATCGGGCTCTGGGCTGATGGCTCAGAGCCTGGAGCCTGCTTCCGGTTCTGTGTCTCCCTCTCTCTCTGCCCCTCCCCCATTCATGCTCTGTCTCTCTCTGTCTCAAAAATAAATAAACATTAAAGACACAAGAAGCCAACTGCACTTCTGTCTATTAGCAATGAACAATAAGAAAAAGTTAGGCATAAATACGACAAAAGATATGAGTAACCTCTACACTGCAAACCACAAAACATTGCTGACATGAAAGACGTAGGGAAGGAGAAAGCTCTTTTATACAATATTATCAAAATGTAAATGTCTCCCAAATTGATCTGTAGAGTCAGTGCGATCCCAATCACAATCCCAGAAGCTTTTTTTGCAGCAATTGATAAACGGACCCTGGAATTTGTATGGGAATGTGAAGAACCTAGAACAGACAAAACAACTTGGAATAAGAATAAGACAAGACTAAAGTTGGCCCACGTTACCTGATGTCAAGAAATGCTATAAAACGACAGCAACCCAAACAACATGGTGTTGGTGTGAACAGCAAGAAAAACAAAACAGACTAAAGGATCCAGAACGAGACCCTCACGTAAATAGGCGTCTCCCACCACGGAGCAGGTGTTTATTCTGTGCCGCACACTGGGCTAAGTGCTTGAACGTGCTGACAAATTCTCTCTTTTAATCTCAAACAACAGCCCCATGGGTAGGTGCGACCGTGAACCACATTTCAAACATGAGTGTCCTGGAATCAGAGATGTGAACGCCCTTGCCTGACTCACCCCGACTACAGTGGTGGAGAGTGGATGTGATTATAAGATCGATGTTCTTAACCACCTGCGGAAGGAGTGGACTGCATTCGATGACCAACTCAGTGACCGTGGCAGATGCCCATCTGATTAGGCCCTGGCTTCCGTCTTACATTGTTGGAGTCATTTACTCATGTGCAGGTAGGCGATACCTATTCTCAAATACCGGGCAGGTGAGCACCCACTTTCCCCTTGGCCTACACGTAGCCCCGTTGCAGAATTGGATCTGAAAATCCACCCAGCTGCTTTCGTGTCTTGGGTGTTTACCTTGCTGGCCTCCTACCGGCTTCGGGGATCTTACTTCCAACAGAAGTGTAGCCAGCCTCCCCCAGGAGCTTCTTCCCCTTTTTGGCCTTAGCTGCTGGGTGCCTCGTACACTCTCCTAGTACACAACAAAGGTGTCGGGCCCAACGCCAGGGGCACTGAAGTTGCCTTCAAAAAAGGCCTGTGTTGCTGCCCTTCTCAACAAACTGGTAACCCAGCCAGGAGCTTCTAACACAGAGGACTTAAGACTGACCACGATTTTTCTCTCACACCTTACCTCAGTGTGTAGAATGCCTAATTGCTTCTAGGCTGAATTACTCCACTGGCACTTATGATTCCCCTTCTGTCTCCTGAACAAAAGCCCTGCTCTAGTTGGAATTTTTGAAGCAGGAACAATGATTTTCTATGAGCCATTTCAGTTCAAAATCCACATACTGTCTGAGGGAGTTCTCTGCAGAAGACCCAAAGACACCTGCTATGGTAAAAATACTTTCCAGAATCTTGGCTCTAAAGGCAGATCCATGTTATGCAAAGAAATTGAACAGCATGAATAAAATAAAATGTTTACGGAGGAGAAGAGGAAGAGAGGCATCCTATGTTAATATCCTGGTGCTACGTTAGTACCTTGGTCATTTGGAATTATCAGCTTCTGTTCATATATGAGTTACCTCCAGAGAATCAAAACTTCATCTAAAAGAAGACGTGATATGTGTGTGTGTGTGTGTGTGTATGTATGTGTGTGTGTGTGTGTGTGTATATATATATATATATATATATATATATACACACAATGGAGTATTACTCGGAAATCAAAAAGAATGAAATCTTGCCATTTGCAACAATGTGGATGGAACTAGAAGGTATTATGCTAAGCGAAATTAGTCTGTCAGAGAAAGACAAATACCATATGACTTCACTCATATGGGGACTTTAAGATACAAAACAGGTGAACATAAGGGAAGGGAAGCAAAAATAATATAAAAACAGGGAGGGGGACAAAACAGAAGAGACTCTAAATACAGAGAACAAACTGAGCGTTGCTGGAGGGGAGGTGGGTGGGGGGATGGGTTAAATGGGCAAGGGGCATTAAGGAGGACACTTGTTGGGATGAGCACTGCGTGCTCTGTGTAGGGGGTGAATCACCGGAATTTACTCCTGAAATCACTGTTGCACCATATGCTAACTAACTTGGGTGTAAATTAAAAAACAAATTAATTAATTAATTTTTAAAAATAATAAAAGAAAACTTCCTTATCTAGCATAAGAGTTAAATTATTGAGCTATTTTAATAGAAATTGTCCTAAAATACACAGCATAGTTTCCATCTTTCTAAAAAAAAAGAACAATGAACATAATTTACACTGTTAATGGTGAATCATGGTTATTGAATATAGTACAGTAAATAAATACAGGGTTGTGGGGATTTTTATCAACCATATGTGTGCTGTTAGTAGGTATTCTCCCAAAACTCCACTCATTCTCACTTGCTGTGGGCTGGAAGTCCAAATAAGCAAGTTTGTTAGGATTGTATGTAAAGTAAAAGTCAATAAGGAATAAAAGTAGTAAAGTCCATACCTAACACCAAACGCTCTGGTCTTCGTATAGCAGTCTACAACAAATTCTGAATAAATTTTACGTGTGTAGAAGGTAACAATCAAGGTACTTTCTCCTCACACAGATGTCCAGTCATTCCATCATTATTTATTCCAAAGACTTTTATCCCCCCTCTGAGATCTTTGATAAAAATCAATTGACTATCTCTGTGTGGCTCTCTCTCTAGATTTCTCATTATTATTCCATCTATCTGTAGGATCCTTCCTTCTTAGTTGCTGAACTTTATAGTAAGTTCCAGAATAAAGTAGTATCAATTCTTCGGGCTTTGTTTTTTATAAAACCATTTTGCCTCTCCCAGGTACTTTAGCTTTCCATATGAATTTTAGAGTCACCTCATCATTTCTAAAAATGGTTGTTGGACTTTTCCTTGAGACCGCATGAAATCTATGGTCAAGTTGAGCAGAATTGTCACCTTTCCTTTACAATATTGAGGCTTCTGATCTACGAACATTGAGTGTACTTTCCATTTACCTTGGTCTTTTTCAACGTCCCCAGCAATGGTTCGTGGTTTTCGATGTACTGGTCTTGCACATCGTTTGTTAAGCTGAATTCAGAGTATTTTGTTGTTGATGTTATTGCCCAGGGAATTTTTTTATTCTCTGTTTATATTATGTGTTAGCATATAGAAATACGCCTGATTTCTGTATGTTGCTCTGGGAGCCTGTAACCTTGTTAAATTCACATGATAGCCCTAGTAGATTTTTTTGTAGCTTCCTTAGTTCTTTCGTATTTGCCAAATCACACCCCGTGCAAATAAGACAACGTAACTTCTTTTTCAACGTGTGGACCTTCTGTTTCTTTACCTTGGCCTCTTGCACTAGCTAGGACATGTCCAGGACAAGCTTGAAGAGAAGTGGTCATCCTTGCATTGTCACCCGGGTGGAAAACATTCATTCCTCTACTATTAAATACAACGCTAATTGTAGGCTTTTAGGAAGATGCTCTTTATCATACGGGACTTCCCTTCTATACCTAGCTTGCTAGGAGATTGTATCACGAAAGTGTGTGGAATTGTATTAAAGTTTTTTGCATTTATTGAGGCGATTATATGTTTTTCACCTTTATTTCATAAACGTGCTGTATTACTGCTATGATAAATTACCACAAACTCAGTGGCTTAAAGTAACACCAATGTCTTCTCTTCCAGTTCTGTTGTTTAGCCTTCTGAAGTGTATGTCACCGGACTAAAATGAAGGTGTCGGCAGAACCGCCTTCTTTTCTGGAAACTCTAGGAGAGCACCCATTTTCCTGCCTTTTCCAGCTTCTAGAACCTCCCACAGTCTTTGGCTAATGACCGTCTTTCTCCACCATAAAAGTCAGCAAAGGTGGGTCAAGTCCTTCTCACATTGAATTACTCTGACCTCCTCCTTGATAGCCATATGCCCCTCTGCCCTCCTCTGTCACTTATGAGAGTCTTGTGGTTACACTAGGTTTGCCCAGAGAATTCAGGATAATCTCCCCATAACAAGATGTTTAATCTGAATCACATCTACAATGTCCCTTTTGCCATGTAGGGTAATCTAACCACAGGTTTGGCAGATTTAGGACATGGGTATCTTTGGGGGGGGGGTCATTATTCTGCACATCACATACGATGTATTATATTAACTGATTTGGGGATTTTCAGCCAACCTTGCATTTGCATGGTAAGACCTAGTTTGTCATGGCGTATATCATTTTTACATAATATTGGATAAAATTGGCTAAAATTTGAAGAATTTTTGCATCTATATTCATAAAGGATATCAATCTCTAGTTTTCTGTCCTTATGGATGTCATTGTCTTGCTTTGGTTTTAGAGTAATGCTGGCCTCATAAAATGAGTTAAGGATTTTTCTTTCCTCCTCTCTTTTCTGGAGGAGAATTGGTATTGTTTCTTCTCTTAATGTTTCACAAAACTCACCACCAAACTCACACTGATTTTTTTTTGTAGGGCTATTTTAAATTACTGATTCCATTATTTTACTTTATACAGAAATATTCAAATTTTCTGTTTTTCCTTGAGTGGTCTTGATAGTGTGTGTGTTTTTAAGAAATTTATCTAGTTCACACAGGCAGTCAAATTTGTTAACGTAAACTTGTTGGTAATATTCTTTCATAAGTTTGTTCACATTTTTTTATCGTTCTTTGAATGTCTGTAGGGTCTGTAGTGATCTGTATCATTCAGGTACAGATAATATGTGTCTTTTTTCTTGATCAATAAAAGCTATTCTATCTGATTAGTCATTTTTTTAAAAAAAATTACTAGCTTAGGTATTATTGATTGTCTCTACTTATTCACTTTCTATTTCCTTTACTTTACTTCTGATTTTTTTTCTTTCTTCCACTCAGATTTAATTTGGTATTCTTTTTCTAGCATCTTAAGGTGGAAACTTCAAGCATTGGTTTGGAATCTTTCTTCTTTTGTCAGCTTCTGTGTTCTCACTAAGATCTACCTCAGCCACATCCTACAAATTTTGTTATATTTATATCTTCACTTATTTCATTATTTCCACTTTTGGGGGACTTTGCCATATCTCTCCTTTTCTCTTCTTGATTTCTAACTTATGTTGTGACCACAAAATATTACTCTGTGTAGTTGTTGGTTTGCAAACTGGCCCCTGTATGAGGAAGGCAAGGAGAAACCAAAGAAAGAGGCAGACCACTTGAGATTGGCCAGGTGGCTTTTTCCAGCCTCTGGCTTGTTTTTTCATTTAGTTAATAGAGACTTTCCAAAGGCAAAATATTTTAAGTTTAATGAATTCAAATTTATCAATATGTTCTTTATGCTTGCTTCCTTATGCTTTTTGGCATCATATTTAATTTTTTTTTTTTTTACCAAATTCAAAGTCACAACTTTTTATTCTGTTTTCTTCCAGAAGCTTTATAGTTTTAATTTTTTTCTAGTGTTTATTTATTTTTGAGAGAGAGATAGAGACAGACAGACAGAGTATGAGCTGGAGAGGGGCAGAGAGAGTGGGAGACACGGAATCCGAAGCAGGCTCCAGGCTCTGAGCTGTCAGCACAGAGCCCGATGTGGGGCTCAAACTCATGAACCGTGAGATCATGGCCTGAGCCGAAGTCAGACTCTTAACTGACTGAGCCACCCAGGTGCCCCCAAAAGCTTTACAGTTTTAGAGTACAAGTTTAAGTCTGTAAATCTATTTTGAGTTAATTTTTTTATATGATACAAGGTATAGGCCAAAGCTTATATTTTACATATTTTCTGGGAAAGGCATTCTCATGAGGATAATCTTTCTCCCACTCGACTGCATACAAATGGGCTTGGACCTGGAGTATTTCCTTATCAAGAATTAAAGAGTCCGCACAGCCTGCCTTGGGCTTACCACCTTGGGTGAGAATATCTATGCTTGTTTCAGGCTTGTCTCTGCTTAAAGTGTGTGCATCGTATGGTTCCTGGCCAGCCCCACTGCTACCTCTGTCCTCTGAGGGAAGGGGACTGGCCTCCTTCTACTGCAGCACAAGAGAGTTGCGCTCAGGCCAGTTGCATTGAGCCCACAGATCAGTGTGAGGAGAACTGACAGGTTAAAAATATGGAATATTCCAATTCATAAGCACGATATACATCCATCTATATTTAGGTCAGGAGACCCCAACTTCTTCTACAGAGGATTAGATAGAAACACTATCTTTTTTTAATGTTTATTTATTTTTGAGAGAGAGAGAGAGAAAGAGTGCGAGCAGGGGAGGGGCAGAGAGAGAGGGAGACACAGAATCGGAAGCAGGCTCCGGGCTCCGAGCTGTCAGCACAGAGCCCGATGTGGGGATTGAACTCACGAGCTGCAAGATCATGACCTGAGCCAAAGACCGTGGCCTAACCAACTGAGCCACTCGGGCACCACGAAATACCGTGTTTTGAGCGGGAAGAAGCAAAGTCAAAGGTATTACGCTGCTACTTACGTAAGAGAAAACTAATTTCTACGAGAGTTTTATTGACAAAATTCAAAATCTAATCCAGGTATACCTCGTTTTATTTTGCACAACAAAGGTTGAGGCAACCCTGCGTCAAGCAACCCTATCAGCACTATTTTTCCAACAGCACTGGCTCACTTCATGTCTCTGTGTCCCCTTTTGGTAATTTTGTCAATATTTCAAACGTTTGCATTTTCATTATATTTGTTACGGTGATCTGTGATCAGTGATTACAACTCACTGAAAGTTTAGATGATAGTTAGCGTTTTGTTTTTTAATGTTTATTCAGTTATGAGAGATAAAGGGTAAGCAGTGAAGGGGCAGAGACAGATGGGGACAGAGGATCCGAAGCAGGCTCCACACTGACAACAGTGAGCCTGACACAGAGCTTGAACCCGCGAACCTTGAGACCACGACCTGAGCTGAAGTCAGAGGTTCAGTGACTGAGCCACACAGGTGCCCCAGATGGTTAGTGTTTTAAGCAATAAGGTATTTTTTAATGAAGGCACGTACGTTGTTTCTTAGACATAATACTATTGTTCCTTTAACAGACTACCATAGACTTTGAAGGTGACTTTATATGCACTGAGAACCCAACAAATTCATTTGAGTCGCTTTGTTTGTGATATTTGCTTATTCGCGGTGTCTGGAACGAAATGCACAACATCTTCAAGGCATGCCTGTACTAATAACTGAGTGTGTTTTTTTGCAACATGAGTATACTAATAAGAAGAATAAAATTCTCTTTATAAGGGATAACATTTTACTTAATTAAAAGCTTGGCCTGGTGATACTGATGTACACTGTATCTTTCAGCACAGCTATAGTTATTCCAAGTATAAAGAAAACACGATGCTTTGCCATCTAGTTGTAAAAAATCCACTTTCAAACTTAACTTTATTATTTCTCATTTTGACATGATGGTTACGCACTGTGAATTAAGAACATATCCATAAATGTCGCAATACATCTCATATTTATGCAGGTTTATAAATTTTCCCACCTAAGTTTTCTTCTGACCCACTCATACATTTATCGGCATCAGTTAGTTTCTTTTGCAACAATAGCTGACCGATTCAGTTACCTTAGGTATAAACCCAGACATAGGCCAATCTACTTCCCACTCTCAACTCCTTTGGATAGACAGAAAAGAGATCTTTTCTTTCCAGTGTCTTCATACGTCTGGTTTGGGAAGCAGAAGGATACGTCTTGAATCCTCTTGGACTGTCCATTTGAAAGCTGTCCCTGAGTACTGCGAGTTCACTCCTCACGGCCGCTGTCCCTGGGCTGTCAGTTACCACGTAGAATTCTGGGACCAGGAGATTGATCTGCAATAGGAAATTGCTCTCTTCTCCATGGATGTCAAAAGAGGTAGACTGGGCCACCCGTTTCGTGATCAAAAGGCACTTTCATCTGCCTGAGCCTGAGACACCTATGCCAGCATATATGAATTTCTATTGAAAGGCTGGAAAAATTTACAAAAGAAAATGATCCACATGAAGAGGAAAGGGCGCAGCTACGGGTTGAATAAAACTCTTCCAAATTCACAGGGAAAGCACGTACGGTTTGCTCACAACGGTGACATCCTAAGTGAGTCCCAACTGGTTCGTTTGCCATCAGAAAAGTGCCTCCGTCCAAAAATTCTCGCCAAACTTTCCCCTCCGGAATTTCCTGCCATTTCTTGAAGACCATCAGCCTGACCCAGAGGGTCCCCCCCTAACACACAAAGCTCCGCAGACCATCATCAATTCCTCTCTCACCATTAGTGCATTTCCTGAACTTGAGTCATTGACCCTGGGGTTTAGTACTAGCCAGATGCTAATGTTACTTCTCAACCTTCCAGGTTCCAGACAGGCTGATGGCAGGTCCCCAAGGATAGACCTGGGGGGAAGGGGTCTGTTTAGGGTGGTTCCAGCTCAAGTTGAAGACGTACCTGCTTCTATCATAGACATCTATCTCTTGCAGCAATACCACACACACACAAACACACACACACACACACACACACACTTCTCTGAGCCAAACACGCATTTTCAGGGCTAACACGAATACACAGTGAGGAAGGAAACTCTCTAACAATCTGAAAGATTTCCATCTCCAACATCACTAAGCTGGTTTCCATCTGGGGTTTTGCAGAGTGAGAATAGCTCCACATCCTTAGTATACAGCTGTCCCCTTACTGCACCCGTCACCCCCTAAAAGGACCTTTCTAATAATGGCTTAAGTTCTTATCCAAGGGCCTTGGCTCTACATAGTTATAATTCGAAAGAAGGAAACGATGTGTCTTATTAAATTCATCAGTTAAAAATATAACATTATAACAGCACCCAAATTCCACCTGAAAATATTTCTTGATGGATGATAGTCAATTACTTGAGGGAATGGAACTTTCTGATAAGTCTGTGTGATTTGTTTTTTTTTTTTTTAACTGTGTTGCTTTTTTAATTCCCTGGAACATAGAGCTGCTTAAAAATACATCCTCTGAGTATATTTTTTCACCCTAAAACACCATGAATATTTCAATAGACCGATGAATAGCTTTAAGTTCTTTGCTGTGCTAACAGAATTTATCATTAAAGGTACTAGAACAGTGTATGATTTATTTCATTTCAAGGAAAATGAAATATAAACTAGAATTCCTCATTTCTGTAAACCCACGGGTTTATGGCTAACAATGTTTCAAATAAAATCATACAATTCTGGCCGTGAAGTCAGTGTCTAAAGAAAAAAGACATAAATCAGGAGAGAAATAAAAAGTAGGAAGATAATTTTATGCTTCCTCCAGGAGCTGGACCGTCAGACTCTGTGTCGCTGTGACAGCGACAGTCTGGAATCCGAGGTCTTCAGTTGTGGTGTTCTTGTAACAAGACACGCACTTGACTTAGTCCTAGTTTCTGGATCCTTGCAAGCCAGTAACGAATGAAAGTCACTTAATGATGCAAGTCTGGGTCCACTGGACACTTCACTCTCTAGCAATTTACTTCATATTTTACTGGGCTTAAAACAGTTACGTAAAAGATCGAGGGGGCTAGTTTCCTTCTCACCTTCCTTCAAATAAATATGCTCCAAAGTTATTTACATTATTACAATCTATTCCCATCTGTCTGAATTTATTAGCTGATAACAATAATTTGAACGCCCTTTGGTGTCCCACGCTGAGCTAAGAACTGTGCTTATAGAAAACGGCAGATTTACTCTATTCGCCTACGTTCTGAGATATGAAGTCTAACAAAGGAAAGACAAATAAACACAGAAATAAATAAGCAAACCAAAATAGCAAGGCACACTTGTAAAGACTGGCTTACCAAGAGAAAAGGTCTAGCTGTTTTTGCAGATGCGTGAATCTGATGTCCCCGCCTCCCGCCCCCCAGACTTCAGCTTTTCCAGTATTACTATGATGGAATTAATCACCTAGTGTCTCCTGATATTTTGTAACTTTTTTTTGCCTATTGAGTTAGTCATTTTAAAATTAATAACTGGTTACTCCAAGATTCCTTCTGTTTTTACTGAGATAATCAAGTTGTCTAGAGTTCTAAAAATCCGATAATAATTAAAAAGCATCCAAGATACATCAAACAAATCCTAAACTTACATTGAAATAATAGTGCTTTGGAAACCATAAGCTGAACCCCCACTCCATGATAAGCCTCAGGAATTTGGTGGTGGTCAGTGTTTTGAACTTCAGGGATCTGACCGGTGATGGCATCCCTAGAAATGAAATAGATACTTCTTCCCAAGGTTATTATTCTGCCATAAAATCAGAAAAACTCTAATCTGGAGGGCGGGTCTAGTCCTAACTCGAAGTTAGCTTTGTGGGGATTCACAGCCTCTTGTCCAGTTCCCAGACCTCAGTCAGCTGTGGACCCAAAGCCATCTGATGGAGAGGTGATGGTGATGTTCTGTGAGGAAGGATTCTATAAGTACATGGAGACTGGAAAGTCCCTGTAGGAGGATCCCAGAACAGAAACTTAGGCCTTAAGAGTAAAGCCGCTAACAGAATTTTTCCATTGGAAAAGCAACTCCTTGCTTAATTTTGGGCTCTGGTAAAGACAGACGTCCACCATGGATCACCAAGTGGCCATGCCACTCAAAGCGTCCCTCATTACCTGAAAGTTATCTGATCCACTGAACCATCCCCAACTGGATGTTCATAGCAACTTTTCACCGTGAAATACAAATGGCACGGCATCAGCTATCCGACGCTGTGCCTTTCCCTGGTTTTACCTAGGCACATAAGGGCGTAGTGTGGCTCACTGGAGACCATTGGTGTAACAATGCACCAGGTGTACATGTAAAGTGAGTCCAATGGAACGTATGAGAAATCTGCCCAAGTAAGTGGCCAAAACTATGACAGCTGGCAGCACTTTTCACCACTTCACACGTAAGGCTTCATGGAGAATTCTGCACGACCGATCTTGCGTAGCCTCTCCACCTCACCCTCCGATCCATGTGTTTCCCACATGCAAAACACATTCACCCCTTCCAAGCCTTCTAAAGTCTCACCCAATCATGTCGTCAAGCTAGAGGCCCATGATCTCTTTATCTGCATTAAAGTCAGATATAGAAAAGGCTCCTTAAGATCATCAGCTCTTGGGGCACCTGGGTTGCTCAGCTGGCTAAGCTGACTAAGCATCTGACTCGTTCTAGGTTCAGGTCATGCGCTCATAGTTCATGGGTTCAAGCTCCGCATCGGGCTTTGCGCTGGCAGCACGGAGCCTACTTGGGATTCTCTCCTTTCCTCTCTCTCTGCCCCTCCCCTACTCGTGTGTCTGCCCTCTCTCTCTTTCTCTGTCTCTCTCTCAAAAATAAATAAACTTTTAAAAAAAATTAAAAGATCAACTCTTAGTCTAGAAACCCATGAAGCAAAAAGTCAAGGTATCTATCCCCATACACCTGATATACAATGTTGAAATAAGACAGGATATTTGCAATCAACACTCCCATTTAAAAATGAAGTGAGGAGAGGTATCTGAGAGTCACTGGTCCACGGCGATCCCAAAACACATCCAGAAACGTGTCAGGACTCCCTAAGGACAATAAACATTCCGTGACTAAAGCCTAATTCTGTTCTCTAGCAATTCTTCATGGTTCTTGGCTCCTCTCTCGGGGAGTCGAAGCTTTGCCCCCTCAGAGATCGTTGTTCCCCCCACCCCACCGCTGAAGAAATGTCTCGCGTTTGCACACAAGTAGCCTCTCAGCCCATTTCCTGCCCATAAAAAGTTGGGGGGATCCAGAACCTCTTCACATTTTAAATTGATTCTGTCTCTTTTGGTTCAAGTTGGGAAAATCCTTTAAAAACATTATGAGCTTTCTACAGAGTGACTGGGATTCACCCTGTACCCCAAGCTAAAACCGTAATTTCTTTCAAGACATATCCCTCTCCACTTGGAGCTTCGTGTAGAACTGCTGGAGGGTTATGCCCTTAAGATCATTTAAAAGCCCTTCTGCCAGCTGAAGAAGTGGCTAGCACCATCTCGAAGCTTTCAGAGGTCCTACAGCCATATCCCTCACTAGATCTCTGCCCTGTATTTTTTAGTTTGAGACTCATTTGCCGGTAGGAAAGGCTAGAGATGAGAAACTATTTTATTTTCCAACAGCGGGTTCTGTCTCTTGAATTTCCCCTAAATTCTGCTTACAAATGGAACAGTTTGCTCTCTTGTTAAGCATTTCCTTAGTAGACACAGCTAAAAGAAGCAAGCCATGGGTATTGTCAACATTCTACCTGGAAATCTCCTTAGCGAGATCCTTAAGTTCCGGTGCGTTTTCTATCTCCCAAGCTACTTGGGAGACGGATTTGCAAACGAGTGACAGATTTGCAAACTGCATCCCTACTACAAGCCTTCAGTTATGCTTTTCCCAGTCTCCCACAGCAGATTCCTCACCTCCCAGACTGTGCTCATTGCCTGGTTCCAAAGCCGATCCTTCATGTTTTAGGTTCTTATGTAGAATTGCCCCACTAGAAAGTACTGATTTTTCTCCAGTTATCTATTGCCATATAACAACCACCCCGGAACATAGAGGCTTCAATCAAAACAAACAAATGTAACACAGTGGTTTATTGTCTCTTATGATTCTGTTGACTTCTTATGAGTGGTTCTCATGCTGGTTTTTCCTTCCTTTAAAAAAATTTTTTTTAACATTTATTCACTTTTGAGAGACAGAGACAGAGCATGAGCAGGGGAGGGACAGAGAGAGAGAGGGAGACACAGAATCTGAAGCAGGCTCCGAGCTGTCAGCACAGAGCCGGACACGGGGTTTGAACCCACGAACCGTGAGATCATGACCTGAGCCAAGGTCGGACGCTCAACCTACTGAGCCATCCAGATGCCCTTTTCCTTCCTTTTTAAGCTAAAGGGCCAGCTGGGGGCTGGGCTCAACCAAGACAGCTGAGAAAGTTGGGTCTCTCTCACTATGGCCCTTCATTCTCAGGGAGGCCACACAAGGTTTCCTCACATGCCGTCTTGGGGCAGCATTCCAAATGGATTAATCCCAGTACACAAACATGTATCATATTTGCTGATGCCCCATTAGGCAATGCAGGTCACCTGTCAAACACAGTGTAAGAGTGGACAACGCAAGGGCTTGGATACCTAAAGGCACGATCCATTGGGAGCCATTAGTGCAACAATCTAACACAGGTAAATAGGACTGGGGGTCCAAACAGAATGCAGGTTCCAAGTAAACTTCACCAGGAAGTTGGCCAGACGTTGGCTGATTCTACTGCTCTGCCTTGTATCTGTCAACACATGTGAATGGCTTGATGGGAATTTCTTACGACCAGTTAAAGAAGGAAGAAAAATCAAGAACCTGATTTGTTTATACCAGACAGAAGCTGCTTAGGAAAGACGGTGGTGAAGGGAAATACCCCCCGGGGCAGGTACGCAGGTGGTGCTTTTATTTTCTTTGTAAAGTGAGAGGAAAAATGAGTTACAGCTATGCCCTGGTTCGTGTCATCAGGATTAGAAAATTGGTAATAGTGAGGTCTAGGAAGAAGTATATGTATGGGCCTCAACAAATGGGCACGGAAAGTGAAGGCATTTATGTCTTATATCAAAGCCACTCTCTCCTGCAGAGGACCGGCCTTTGAGGGAACCAGGAGGACTGTTTGTAGCAGAGGCATGACACCGAACCTCTTCCACAAAACCTCATTGCTTCAACAACTTCTCCCTTACTCATTGTCGCAGTATCCCACCAAGCAGGGGTCAAATGTGTGGTCAGCTAAGCATCATCCTGGGCTCATGCCGGTGGAATTGACTGATCTCACCATGCTTCCCGTCACCAGGAAGCCGCTGCCTAGGTGGCATGGTCTTCTGAAAGCTCTGTCATGGCACCAGCTGGGAAACCGTCCCTGTGAGGTTGGGATTCTCTCCTACGGGGTGTGATAAATGTCCTAAACTGGGCAACCAATACCCACGCGGTCAAGGCCATAGCCAGCATACGTGGAATGCATGGCAGGTAACCAATGGGGGGATCGAGGAGAGTGGGGCCATCTCTGTTTTACCAAATGATGTTCGCTTCTCATCCCTGCTACCTTGACCTGATGGGTCTGGAGGGCTAATGTCCAAGGGAAGAAGGCATCTACTACAAAACATGGTAATATTTCTAATGCATTGAAAGCTGAGATTGCACCCTAGCCTTCGGGGACCCCTTACACGGCTAAACCGGCAGGCAGAAAAGGGGTCCCCGGCTGTCGGGAGCGATCCTGATGACCGGAGACAACTTGGGTTTCTATTCTATAACGTGGACAAGAAGGTCTATTTTTGAATTCAGGAATGTACGAGGGCACCTCTTATTATTCCCTTATTCAACAGTCCTAGAAAATCATGGCAAGTTCACAGTGATAGCACCCCCGAGGGCCCCCGTCTTAACCCACAAAGGCTGGGGTTACCCGTCCAAGTAACGAAGTCTATCCTGTCAACGCGCGGGCCGACAGCAAGTGGAACACAAGACGGCAAGAGAAAAATGCAGCCACTACTATGATCTTAGCCCCAGACGAGCTAGAGAGGGCAGCAGCAATAGCCATACCATGGCACAAACAGGCTGGAACCCACAAGCAGAGGCTGGAACCCCACAAGGATGAACCGAACCTCACGTCAGCTCTTCCTGCCTCCGGCCTTGGTGACAAGAGGGTTCTGCAGAAAGAATCCTTCATCACAGAGCTAGAAACACACGCTCAGGAGTCAGAAAAGCTGGAGGAGGGGTCAGGGCAAAAGATGGATCAATGAATTGCAGCCTGGCTGCTAGGTCGTGGCAGCGAAGTGAATCAGCAGCTCAACAAAACCATGCGTATCGCTCGGTGTTTCCGTTAAAACTTCACTTTTATTTACTTTTAAATGTTTTTTTAATTTTTTTTAATGTTTATTTTTGACAGAGAGAGAGAGAGAGAGAGAGAGAGACAAAGCATGAGCAGGGGAGGGGCAGACAGAGAGGGAGACGCGGAATCCAAAGCAGGCTCCAGGCTCCCAGCTGTGAGCACAGCCGGACCCGGGGCTCGAACTCACGGACTGTGAGCTCATGACCTGAGCCGAAGTCGGATGCCCAACCGACTGAGCGACCCAGGCGCCTCTTAAATGTTTTTTTTTTTCTTTTTAATTCAAGTTAGTTAACATACGGTGTAGTCTTGGCTTTAGGAGTACAACCCCCAGGGCTGCAATAGTAGCAGCAATCCTCAGTTTGTTCTCTGTATTTAAGAGCTTCTTGCGATTTGCCCCCTTGACTGTTTTGATCTTATTACTTCCCTTCCCCTGTGTTCCTCTGTTGAGTTTCTCCAATTCCACATGAGAGTGAAATCACGCTAAGGGAAATAAGTCAGCCAGAGAAAGATAGATATCACAAAACTTCACTTTTAATATACTGTTTACCCATGTGTCATCCCATCTAATAAAAACCCTCTGAAGCAGGTATGTGATAGGCAGAATTCTAGAAGGGATGTTTCAAACATAATTAGAGTCCCTACTCAGGTGACCTTAACACGGAGAGATTATCTAGATGGGCTTGCTCTCATCCCATGGGTCTTTCAAAAGCAGTTTTCTCCCCCTCGTAGTAGCAGAAGTCATCAGAGAATTGAAAAGTGAAAAGAAATCTATGCCGTTCCCATGCCCTGAGACTGGAGGGACTACTTGAGGGAATGCAGGCGGCCTCCAGAAACAGAGGACGGCCTCCTGCTGACAGCCAATAAGATCATGGGGGACCTCAGCCTTACAATCCCAAGAAAGTGAATTCTGCCAAGAGCAAGAATAAGCTTGGAAGTGGATTTTTCCCAGACCAGGCTGACGGCTTCGTTCCAGCATTGTGATACCCTAAGCGGAGAACCCGCCCGTGCCCTGTTGAACTGTGGACCTACAGAACTATGAGCTAACAAGTGGGCATTTTTTAAGCTACTAAGTTTGGAGTTGTTATGCAGCAACAGAAAACTAATAAGAGGTATCGTAGTTATTCTTGTCTTAGAGGGCCTAAAAAGTTAAGTGATTTCCCCAAGATCCCTTAAATTTCTAAAGGCTCTATTATTATCTTGTTGCCCATGAAGCATTTGGGCAAAAATCCATTCCATTATCTCATTGTCTTGTATCATGTTTCTCTCCTGAATTATATCTGTCGGGAAATGATGGTATAGTCTATGGGAAATACGCCTTTCGTATTTACGGTTCGATAAAAGAATCTGTTAAATGCATGAGACAGAATGAGAAGACAGGCACCAGAAGGCACAGGTCACTAGGGTCAGACTTGAGAACCTACAGCTTCAGGAAGAGGGGAAATTATTCTGGGAGGGTCAAAAGGTAAGAAACAAGCTAAAAGTCTGAGAGGAGGTAGGCGTTCGCAGCGTGGACGCAGTGAAGAAGCGACCGACGTAAGAGCTGGGAAGTAAAAACGAATCAAGGTGATTCGGGGGGAGAGGCCACCTGGGGGCCTTGGATCGGGGTCAGAGAGAGGCTCGTGGAAGCGAAGAGGGACCAAATAATCTCTGAGGTGACCTCAACATCCTCTAGTCTGTGGTTTCCTCACTTTCATAGCGTCTTCGTCACCAGTGTTCTCCTTCCTGCTGCCGGGTGGGTCTTGAGTCAGCAGATAGGTACAAGTAGTGACGACAGCTCGGGGACTTGAGGCTGCAGAGGAGATCTGTTCTTTCTTGGCCACCAGCAATCAACTTCACGGAGCCCGTGCTAAACTGTGGCATCACTGCACCTTCCGGGCGGGGATGTTTGTCTTTCTCGTGGACTTCGGAATTATTACGGATTCTACATTCCATCCCTCACGCTTCCATTCCACATAAGGAGAAAATGGGAGGAAAGAACTGCCTAAATAAATCCCTGGGTGTTGAGAATGACAGTGCAAGGAGAAGCGAGCCATGATCTGTGGCTACCAGGGTTTCCTATGGGCGTACAAAAAGATAATTCTTACCACCGTTTCCCACAAAGTGAGAGCCAAACTTCCTTGTGTAATTAGAGGATTATGTAACATACACCGAACGCTTACTCCTGTCTAGACCCCTTCCCTTTCAGATGGAAGGAGAAGCAGTCGATGCCAGAGTCTAGGGCTCCTCCTCTTCCAGGAAGGGGTGCAGTAGGGATGAAAGGACTCAGGGACTGATGGGGCTTAGCTAATCAGAGACAATATGAAGCCTTCTCGGTATTTTTCTGGTGCTTGAGGAGGGACTTAAACCTGTGTGGATATAAATCTGGAGGTACTTGAAAACACACAGTCCTGAGTTTGTGTAATCAGAAAAATGACAAGCATCAGCCGTCAATAAAGAGCTGACATTCATTAAGCCGCGACTCTATGGCAGACTGCGGGCTCGACCTCTTATATGAATTATGTCATATATGTCGTATAATCGTCACAAGAACCCTATTCAATAGGTAATGCTATTATCCCCATTTTTGGCAGATGTGGAACTGTGTCACTAAGCTCCTCCTTCGGGAGAGGGCTTACCGACTAACTGCTAGAAAGCTCTTTTTAGCCATCAGATGCAGAGTACCTAAAGCCTCCTTTCCCACAGCCATGCCTTCCCAGACGGCTCCTACCAGGGACCAATCCTGTGGGGGCAAACTTGGCGTGATACAGGACAACTCTAATGGTTTAGTTTATCTTCGGAACTTCCTGTGGGATGGGCCAAGATGATGTCCGCCCTGCTGCTCACTCACACTTCCTTACCTCATCTTCCGTACATGTTGATCCCACAGACCTAACACCCTGAGACACATCCCTAAAAACATCCATTTCAGAGTCTGCTTCCCAAAGAACCCACCAGCAACACCATTTTACAGATAAAACGATAGAGCAAGAAACCCCTCGCTAAATCCATCACTCGCCACGGACCAAGTGGCATGGACCCTTGGGACCAAGACTGCTTAAATATATGAATCTCGCTTAAGACCACCAAGGCTGATCCGGAATTTGGAACTGGACTCTGGGATGTGTCTCCAAGAAAGAAGGCTGGGAAGGCCCTGTTGGGGCAGCCACGGAAGCCTGTGAATGCTGGCTGGGGCTCCACCTCTACTGAAGACAAACAAGGTCTGTCTGCTTGGTGCCCATTGTGACCACAGGGGGTGACACACAGACCGTTGCGACAGCATACAAAACAACCAACTTGACCTCGTCCTCTCCAACTCATAGCCTCTTTGCTAAGAGTGTCAGTTAAAACAAAAACAAAAACCTGAGCCACAGAATCCGGGCATCTTAGCACGTTGTTAACTACGCAAAGAGTCTCTTACAAACTCAGGTCCTTTATTTTGGCCCTCAGTGTTTGTGTTGCACAGATTTCACGGTAACTAAAATTATTTCCAGTAAGAGGTACAGGAAGACTAATTTATGCAATTTTGTTGTAAACATCGCTTCTCATTGTCTTCTGAAATATTGTATTTGAAGCTATTATGACTTTTGAAAATTGCATCTTGATGAGTTTCTTGGGGGACACTGTGATTAAGAGGCATGATACCTACCAAATGATGAACTAATAGAACATTCTATAAGAAAGAGTTTATCAGGGCTCCTGGGTGGATCAGTCGGTGAAGCATTCGACTCTTGATTTGGGCTCAGGTCAGGATCTCACGGTTCCTCGGTTCGAGCCTTGCATCGGGCTCTGTGCTGACAATGTGGAGCCTGCTTGGGATTCTCTCTGTCCTTCTCTCTCTGCCTCTCTCACACTCCCTCGCCCTCTCTCAAAATAAATAAATAAACATTTTTTTTAAAAAAGAAAGAATTTAGGGGTGTCTGGGTGGCTCCGTCGGTTAAGTGTCCGACATCAGCTCAGGTCATGATCTCACAGCTCATGAGTTCAAGCCCCGCGTTGAGCTGTGCTGAAAGCTCAGAGCCTGGAGCCTGCTTTGGATTCTGTGTCTCCCTCTCTCTCTGCCCCTCCCCAGGTGCTCTCTGTCTCTCTCAAATACATATAAACATTAAAAAAAATTTTTTTTAATGTATGTCCAAAAGCAAAACAAAACACAAGCAACAACAACAACAAAACGTCTCAAAATTTACCATCCAAATCCAAAATGGAAATACAATAGCTCTTCTTGGATATTCCCTCAATACGAAACATGGACAGAATCCATTCAGTCCACTGGAAGTAGAGCAGTAGAATGGAATAATTCTTAAATTTCTTCCTTGAGACCCTTTAAAATGCTCTGTGATAGTTAAAATAAGTTATTTAAAAATTATACACCCATCTCTGCACTTTAAAGATGCTTTTAGTGTCGGGGTTTTGCAGGGGGGGAGGGGGAGAGGCGGGTGGGGGAAGTGAAGCGAAGAGAAACGGGTACCCTCAGCAGCTGTAAAGGCTGAAATATCGGACGAGCCGGCAGACATAAGACAAAGCAAGATGAGACGGAGACCGGAAACTGCCACCCACCACAGTTCTGGTGTCAGCCTGTCCAAAGCTGAGGCCAGATCTACACAGCGAGGAGGGAGATAGATTGGGTCGTAAATTGCCACCATCAGTGATGGAGAAAAATGAGATTACACACAGCAAATGACACCCAGTCGGGATAATTCAGTTTGTCAATCCCCCTAGCTAATAAGCCTCCGTTACAGTTTGATGTGTGGGGGAGAACCCAGCCTTGTCCACGCAGAAGAATCAATCCATCCTACAAGCCGCTGTCTTCGTCATCTTTGGAGTCCTGACCCCCCCAGAGGCGGGAAGAGCTAAAGACTTGGAAGTCCCCAGTGGCAGCCACCCCACCCCTCCACCCGAGGCCTTGGCCTCATCTGAAATCGTAAAATAGGTACGTAAGGAAGATTCCAGACACGCTGAACGCATCCTGTCCCGACAGACAGGTCTCTCGTAAGCTCAGAGGAGCGGCAAAGCACAGGTTGCCTGATTTTCAGATGCCACGGAGACTCAACTTCGTTACGGCGGTGACGATCACCACCTGAGATCTCTCAGGAATAAACGAATCCAGTAAACCCAATTGCTGTCTCTGGCTTTGGTCGAATCCCATGCCGTGCTAATGTGATCCGCTTCATTCAACACAAGCCACTGCACCGTTCAGAAAGAGCTGTAGCCCCCAGCACTCTGGCCAATGTCAAGCCAGGGGAGTTTTCCAAACGTTCAGAGGAGAAAAGCGGGTTATTACCCTCTCTTGACTCACCTACTTAGTCTGATGTCTTGGAAGGAATAAATGTTGGGAAATCCTTCAACTGGCAGAAATATGTGCCGTCAAAATTAGCGGGCATATCCAGAGCGCCTTCACGGACGAAAAAGAATGCTCTGTAGGCAACTACAGTCAGCGTGAGTTGTTCTTTTAAGGCTCTAGGGCTGTGTCCCCCGAAACCCTGCATCTTGCAGACTTGCTCAAGGATTCCCCAGGGACTGTTGAGTCTACTTGTTCTTTGTCTATCTTGATCTCTAACACAAGGACTAGATCCGGGAAGCCCTGTGGAGCATAAAAATCACGTATTACACATACCAATATCTTCCGTATGCAGAATTTGTGACCCCCAAGGAAAAGCCAGTGAGATGATAACCTCTCAGGGAAAATCAGCGGCAAAGAGGAGCTCACAGGCTACCCGGTTGATTTGTATATAACTGTTGATGCAACTTAAGGCAAACACCTCTCCACACCAGTCGTTTTTAGAAAGCAGACAGCATTCTTGAAGAGCTGAACTGCTGTGTAATTAGAATCCATAAATGTGGAATACAATGGTCCTGGAAACAAGAGGTCTCCATCAACCCTTTTTCTGGAATAGGGCCGTCCCCCTGGAGATAGAAATTCCACGCCTGGTGAAAGGAAACCCGCTTTGTAAAGTTGCAAAAGAACAGCCAGTTATGAAACAGTCATGACACAATTACCAGTGAATGGTGGTCATTGCTCTTAAAATTTAGTGGCCAATCGATGTATCCCTAGGGGAAAGAGGGCATAAAAGGGTGGACTGCGCAGAGGTCGCGGCAAGCTGTGGAACGGCTTTGGAAATGGGGAAATATTGTTGACGGTGACCATAAGAAAAAGAAGGGCTGCAGAGGGGAGCATTGTGAGGCGGCCCCTGGAATAACCGTACAAAGCAAGTTAGAAATCAAAGGACGGGATCGAGTAGGCAATAGTCCAAATCCTGACAAAATCAACTTGGAAGGGGAGCCGAGCTAGGCATGAGAAAGGTCACGGTCCCTTTCTTTGTCTCCAGTGCCTGTGAAGAGACCTCAGGGTGGGGTAGGATGGGGCAACAGCAGCCACCCCAGCTGCTGTGGACAGGACCGACTGAAGGAAGCAGCGGGCGGGGCTTCCACTGGGTTCCACTCGGCCGTTCCCCACCCCCCCCCGCCCCGCCCCCAACCCCAGTCGCTCGCGGCGCCCCCTCCTGGCCACGCGGGCAGTGCGCGCCCAGCTCCTGCGCCCAGGCGGACTCCTCGATTTCAGCCCAGAGCGAGACAAGCCCCTCTTTCTCCCGCGTTCACAAAACCCAAAAGACGGAGCCCCTCCAAGCAGCAGACAAAAACTGATCCCCGAGCTTCGGCTTTTTGCTGCTGTCCAGGCTCTTCTCCAGGAATAATTTACTCGGTGACATAGCAGGGAAGGTGGGAACCGGAGGCTGAACCCAAAAGGTTCCCCCAGCGTGGAGCGCCCCCACTTTTGCAGCTTCATCTTGGAGTGGCGGAGGGGGGGGGTGTTGGTTCGGTGGCTTCCGCGCCGGCTCTGGCTTGGGAAGGGGTCGACGGAGTGTCCCCCAACCCCCACCCCCACCCGGGGAGGGGTGTGGGAGGCGGGTGGGCGTCTCCCGGCCTCCCGCTCCTCCCCTCCGCGTCCCCACCCCCTGCCTCTCGGGGACACACTGTGTGGCCGCTTTTCTCCAGCACGCGGCGCTGCGCTCGTTTTTATCCCCGCAGCCGCGCCGGTTCGTGCGCGGCCAGCGGGGCTCAGCCAGTCCGCTGGAATTGAGGAGCGATCATTGAATCTGCGGCTTTCATGACGTCTCCCTGCGTGGCCCATCACTTTTCTCCCAGCCGGGAATTTTTTTTTTTTTCCGCCACTCTTGCCTTTTCCCCGTTCCCTCCACCGGGTCTCCCGCCCGCGTCCGAACCCGACGCACACCCCTCCGCCCCTCCGCCCCTCCTTTGACCCCGCGCCCAGCCCTCCTCTCCGCTCGCGGCCAGAGGGAGCCAGTTTGCAGACGGCCGCACCTGGCCGGAGAGGTTGGGCGGGTGGAGGGGTGGGGATCCGCGGGAACCGGGAAGCCAGACCCAGAGCTGGAGGCACCGCCAGGAGAATGGAGTCTCCTAATAGCCTCCCGGGGCTGGTGTGAAATTTGACCACCTGATTCCAGTTTTTCTTTCCCTTTCTTTTCTTTTTTTTTTTTTTCTTTTTTCTTTTTTTTTAAATTTCTCCCCTCACCATCCATCGTGTAGTGAAATATTAAATCTTGCTCCGTTCCAAGAGAGGAGATCATGATTGAGTGAAACCACCCTGTCCGCAACAAGGTAAGCGGTGCGCTGAGTTGCTCGAAGGCGAGAAGCTGGCATCAATCTGGGCAAAACGTTCCGTGCCCTCGGGTCCCCACCTCCCCCTCCCCAGGCTCCGCCGCCGCTGCATGCTCCACGCTGATGAGAGAAACATGATGCCCAAGTCAAGGGAAAGGCGAGGGAGAAGCCGGTTACATAACAGAAGGGAAATCTGTTTCATATGGTTTTCATTAGCAACTGAAAACTCGCAAGGGGGGGGGGGCGGGGAGAGGAGGGGTCTGCATGCCCTGGGCTCAGAGAAACCCAGTCAGTTATTGCAGACATCATTTCAACATCCATTGGCAAAGAAGAAATGCACTGATTAACTGGCAGGGGCGGCTTGCGGTGTAGTCATTTCCAGTTGGGAAAAGCCCATTGTCTTTATGGAAAGCTGTATCCTTGTTCGTTTTTGCATAGAAGAGAGAGACAGAGACGGAGACAGAGAACATGAGAAGGAAGAAAAGGAAAAGTGAGGGGTGGGGAGAAACAGGCAGAGAATGGGAAACAATAAGTCCTAACTGTTCTCTATCAGTAAAACCAGGAATGTATGATATGATGGCTACAAACACTTCTCCCTAGAAGTGAACTGAATTGTTTTGTAATTGGAAGAAAAGAAAAAAAGAAAGAAAGAAAACCCCTTCAGATAAAATGAGATGTTTATGGCATTTAGGGATTGGACAAATCCCCTGACTTGCTTCCTCCTGGGTATATTTTCATTTGCATCAAGACATTAAGCTTGAATTAGTTTTTAACAGAAATAACATTAGTATTCCCCAAACCCAATAAAACCTTGGGTCGATCCACAGGTATATCTCTTGTACCAGCCTCAATATGGAGAGACTTTTAAGGAGGAAACATGTCTTAATAGAAACAGCCACAGAAATGGGGTGAGGTTAATGGAGAAACAAAATACCAGAATTTTCCAAAGAATCCCGCCTCCACTCCCAAAAAAGGAAGAGAGAGAGAGAGAGAGAGAGAGAGAGAGAACTCCAGTGTTTGGGAGTTGGAGATTCATTATATGTTTATAGAGTGCCTCCTGCTTGCTTTTATCCAAAGTCTGAAGGTACTAGGCAGCCCCCACCATGCAGGGTTGCAATGCCACATCCTGACTAGCTTCTCACCCTGCCCTACCTTTCTTCTGCGGAAAAGAGGAAGGGGATGCCCAGGAGCTGATTAGAAAGAAAAAGGGGCTTGCTATAGTCAGGGCACTGCTAACTAAGCTTCGCCCATTTTGCCTGGAGAAAGAAAGAGCTGAGTCTCCATGGCGACCCAGGTGGGAGGGGAGAAGGCAGCTCCAGTTACAAAAATGCGTTGGACAAAACTTTCCCCGCTTCAGGCTAAGAAATAAGCCAGCCGCGTACCCTCTGGAGGGTCCCAGGGAATCGGCTCTGCCCAAATTCCTGCCGGCGACCCGTGAGAGGGCTGCCAGAACTGGCCGGCACCCTCTCAAACCTCCCAAAGTTGCCCAGAGGCCACGGAGATGGTTCCGGCAGCAGGTTCCGAATTCAGCACCAAGGCCAGAGCACAGAAGCCAGGTTCCCACCTCCCAGTTGGCTGCCCCGGGAACACTATCAGCTCCTTTGGTGGCAGGAACAATCACTTTCTATAAAGGAACGATTCTCTTGCCCGTGCAGAATCTGGATATCTGATTATCCACAGAATTGCGTGGGACAGAGAAGCTTGCAAATCATCCATTTCACGCATGGCGGTGCATCAGAGTAACTATTCAAAATCAAGAGCACTAAAACAGCAAAAGATGCAAGCTGAACTAAGAATGGAGAATGACCCTGTCCTCGGGGAGAAAGGGGGTATGCGGGGGTGCGTGCGCGCGCACACACACACACACACACCCTGGATCAGTCTTTGATGAGAGTTGCCTAGTTTCAACCAAGTCCCTTTGGTTTCAAAAGCATCCATTCATTTCTTACCCTGTCACTCTCCTCTTCACTTTGAATGGGGCTTCGATGACAGAAAGACTGTAGGAGCACCCTGTCAGCAAGATACCAGTTAACCAAATCCTGTCTAGAGGTCCTGAGACCACAGAGGCAGAGAAATAAATTACTCTTGGTCCAGACCTGACAGACTCTTCCAAAAAAAGAGCCAGTGAGCTCCAGGAAAGGGAAGTAAGTGTGCTAGTGAGGTGAGATGCGGTAACTGTATCTTTAAGCCAGTATGTGAACAGGGCAGCTACATTTCCAAGGTTGCAGGCATAGGAAACAAGGAGGAAACTGTGCAAGAGGGGAGGGCTTATTATCACCCGAGTTCCGTTTCAGCATCCACTGAGTGAAAGCAGGTAAGTCTCTCTCGCCATTCTGCCTTCACCTTGGGCAAAATTGGTCTCTGTCCTGCTGTCCTCATCTTTGGTCATAGATCCTCACACCCGCCAATACTGATGAGGAAAAGTAGTAGAGAAAAGTGGCAATCACATTTCTAATAGACAGCGTTTAAGAGCAGCATCCAGGTGTTCCAAGGCACAATTTGAATTGCAGAGCCCAGTCTAAGTTTGACAACTGGTGGGAAATAACTGATAACGCCTTTACAATACACTGGGCTGCTTTTCTCTTTTGAGGATATACTTATGTGTGTTGGTTTAGTCTTGAGCTGATTCCGGTTTGTTCTCTGTGAAGGTAAATAAGGTAAATCCTGATTTTCTTTGCTGGGCTTTCCAACTGTGTTTCCAAGCTTGCCATTGCTTTCTAAAGGGGACGCATGCAGAGCACTTAGGACTGGGTTAAAGCGGTGTGCTTATACCTTCCAGTTTTTGTGGGGTTTTTTCACGATCTCGACTGAAGGCAGAAGCAGTCTGTTCCAAACCTGGTCAGAGGGTGAGATGTTACATGATTTCTTCCATTTCCATTCCTGATAGATATTGCTAAGTTTATCCCTGATGTGATCTATAGAAGAGTTTCTGCCTAAAGTGGAGAGAACCGGTGCATGGAGTACTGTTAGCACTTAAAACAACTGTATCCTGGCTTTGTGCCATCTGAAGCCATCAGTAGACGAGAAGTCGAGATTAGTTAGGAGATAAATCCATACAAAAATATAGATCATTCCATAAAAAAAGATCACTTCTAAAGGAATGTACTGGTGAGTTCTAAAGCTCAATTTCTCTCGTGAGTTAAAAAAAAAAAAAAAGATGGGAATGTAAATGATCTAGGTATAGGAAATTGCTCAATCAATGATCTTTAGTTCTGGTAGATTCTATGCTCATGTATTTGGTGCTAATTTATCAAACTAGGATTTGCTTTCTTCCTGGGTGGCTAATTGTTGAGCAAAGCATCATTATGCCCTGATGGCAGTCAATGGCATACTCCAAAATAATTGGTTTACCCATTTCAAGTAAGATTTGTTAAGGAGACTTAATCTTTATCCCTGTGCACTTTGTATAATTTTTTTAAAAAATAATTTTGTCACCTTACCCTGGCATTTCCTGCACATCATCAAATAGTATATGTTAACTTTTATGATCCGGGTCTCCATTTAATACAAGGATCTACACAGGCTGTTGCCTTTCAGTATTTAGAAATGTGTTCATTCCCTCTCAAATCCTCCCCCCATCTTGTTACAAACTATCCCTGCCTTTACATAAAACAAGACATCAGAAGAGCTGTTGAATAAGCAAAAGGAAAAAATTATTGGCAATGAAAAATACATAAATACACCCTTATTGAAGTTTAACCCCATTCGCTGATTTTCATGGGTAGAAAGTATTGCTTTTCCCAACGGTTGAATCTTGACTATGTGAATCTTCATGAAAATACGGCAGGGTGAGGCTCTTTTCTTTTTCGACAACTCTTCCTTAAACAAATGGTATGTAAGCAATATGCAGATCAGTAAGGGAAATAGACCAGAGAGAGTCGAAACACGGGGAAGGAAGCTAGGGGAAAAGGCTAGCGTTTAAGGCTCCTGTATTTTTACCAGCACTAAAGTAATGACACTTTTGAAACCAAGGTTTTTTGTTTGTGTTTGTGTTTGTGTTTTGTTTTTCAACTCATTGTATCAAGACTTTAAGGTTTGTGGAATTGAGATGTTTAAGTGTAACATGTTTGGATTTATAGTTTATTTAGACGGCATTTATTGTTTCTATTTTTTATTTTCAAATGTCATTTTAAATATCAGAAGAGAATGGAGTCCCTCTGGATTTTTTCAGAATTATTAAATTTAGTAATATGAATTAAAGGGAAATTGGTAGTTAGGTTGAAAAATCATCAAGATATTTGTTGAATTAAGATTTTTTTTAGTTGTAGTTTGAGGGTTTAAGGAGATTAAAAAAGATAAAATGCAGTCATTTGGGATAACACATTTTAAAATGTATTTTAAACAATTGGCTCTAGAAATGATTAGGGTCTTATACAAAGAAGAGATTATCATGATGGTAGTTAGTACTCTCATGGTATTCTTACCCTCTTTTTATTTAAATTTGAGATATAGGGGCACCTGGGTGGCTCAGTCGGTTAAGCATCTGACTCTTGATTTCAGCTCAGGTTATGACCTCACAGTTCGTGAGTTCGAGCCCCGTGTCGGGCTCTGCACTGACAGGGTGGAGCCTGCTTGGGTTTCTCTCTTGTTCTCTTTCTACCCCTCCCCAACCTGTGCTCTCGCTCTCTCGCTCTCTCTCACAAAATAAACAAACAAATAAATGAATACTTAAAAATAAGATAAAGTGAAATTCGAGATATAACTGACGTACAATAGTATATTCGTTTCAGGCACACACCGTAGTTACTTGACATTTGTGAACATTGTGAAGCAGTTGCCACGATAAGTCTGGTTGTCGTCCATCACCCCACAAAATTAATACAATATTACTGACTATATTCCACACGCTGCACATTACACAACCATGACTTATTTGTTTTATAACTAAAAGTTCATATTTCTTAACCCCTTCCCCCCATTTCGTTCCTACCAACCACCCCCACCCCCTGCAACCACCCATCTGTTCTCTGTATTTGTGTGACATGAGTTTTGTTGGTTTTGGTTTTTTTGATTCCACACGTAAGTGAAATCACACAGCATTTGTCTTTCTCTGTATGACTTATTTTGCTTAGCATGGTTTTTGCAGGTAACAAGATTTCATTCTTCTTATGGCTAAGTAGTATTCCATTATATATATACACACACACATATAATATAATACACACACACACACACACACACACACACACACACACACCACGTCTTGCCCATTCATTCATTTATCAGTGAGCACTGAGGTCGTTTCCGTATCTTGGCTTTTGTAAATAATGCTGGAATGAACAAAAGGGTGCATACGTCTTTTCAAGTTAGATATTTTGTTTATTTTTCAGATCGGTAACCACTAGTGGAATTGCTGGGTCTGATGGTAGTTCTCCTTTTTTTTTTATTTTTTGAGGAGCCTCTGTACTGTGTTCCAAAGTGGCTGTGCTAATTTGCATTCCCACAACAGAGCACAAGAGTTCCCTTTTCTCCACATCCTCATCAACACTAGTTATTTTATGTCTTATTGAACTAGTCGTTGGTTGGCATGGAGTAAGATCTCATCATGCATTCCCCTGAGGATTAGCGAAGCTGACCGTCTCTTCGCATGCCTGTTGGCCATCTGTATATCTCCTTTGGAAAAATATCTGTTCAGATCCTCTGCCTATTTTTTTTAATTGGATTGCTTTAGCTATTGAGTTATATAAGTTTTTAAATACATTTTGGATGTTACCCTCTTCTTGGATATGTGACTTGTGAATATCTTCTCCCATTCAGTAGGTTGCCTTTTCAGTTTGTTAAAGGTTTCCTTCACTGTGCATAAGATTTTCAGTTTGATGTAGTTCTGTTGTTTATTTTTGCTTTTGTTACCCTTGCTTTGGGAGACAGATCCAAAAAAAATTGCCAAGACCAATGTCAAGGAGCTTCCCATCCATGTTTTATAGAACTTTTATGGTTTCAGGTCTTAAATTCAGGTCTTTAATCCAATCTGAGTTGACTTTTATACATATGGTGTAAGATAGTGGGTCCACTTTTATTCTTTTGCATGTAGATGTCCAGTTTTCCCAACACCATTTATTGAAGAGACTGTCGATTCCCCATTGTATATTCTTGCCTCTTTTGTTGTAAATTGACCACATATGTGTGAATTTATTTCTGGGCTCTCTATTCTGTTCTATTAATCTATGTGTCTGTTTTTATGTCAATACCATACTGTTTTGATTAGTATAGCTTTGCAGTATAGTTTGAAATCAGGGAGCATGACACCTCCAGCTTTGTTCTTCTTTCCCAAGATTGTTTTATTTGGGGTCTTTTGTGGTTTCATCCAAATTTTAAAATTATTTGTTCTAGTTCTGTGAAAAGTGTCATTAGAATTTTGATAGGGATGGCATTGAATCTGTACATTGCTTTGGGTAGTATGGACATTTTAATAGTATTAATTCTTTCAATTCATGAGCATGGAATATCTTTCCACTTATTTATGTCTTTTTAATTTATTTCCTCAATGTCTTATGGTTTTTGATGTACAGGTCTTTCATTTCATTGGTTAAGTTTATTCCCAGGGATTTTATTAAGTTGAGGCACATTCCCTCCATACTCACACTGTTGAGAGTTTTTATCGTAAGTGGTTGTTCAATTTCATCAAATACTTTTTCTGCATCTATTGAAATGATCATATGATTTTATCTTTCATTTTGTTAATGTGGTGTATCACACTCATTAACTTGCAGGTATTGAACCATGCTTGCATCCCTGGAATAAATCCCACTTGATCTTAGTGTATGACCCTTTTAATGTATTGCTGAGTTTGGTTTGCTAATTTTTTGAGGATTTTTCATATACATTCATCAGGGATATTGCCCTATAATTTTCTTTTCCTGTAGTGTTCTTGTCTGGTTTGGGTCTCAGGGTAACACTGCGCTTGTAAAATGAGTATAGGAGCTTTCTCTCCTCTTCAATTTTTGGAAGAGTTTGTGGATAGGTATTAAATCTTGTTTGAATGTTTGGTAGAATTCACTAGTGAAACCGTGTGTTCCTGGACTTGTGTTGGGAGGCTTTGGATTACTGATTTAATCTCCTTACCAGTAATCAGTCTATTCAGATTTTCTATGTCTTCATGATTCAGTTTTGGAAGATTGTACATTTCTAGAAATGTATCCATTCCTTCCAAGCGGTTCAATTTGCTGGTGTAATTCTTCATAGTCTCTTATGACTCTTAGCATTTCTGTGGTATCAGTTGTAACTTCTGTTATATTTCTGACTTTATTTGTTTGAGCCCTCTCTCTTTCTTTCTTGGTGAGTCTAGCTAGAGGTTTGTCAATTTGTTTGTCTTTTCAAAGAACCAGTTCTTAGTTTCATTGATTTTTAAATTGTCTTTTTAGTCTCTATTCCATTTATTTCCACTCTGATCTTTATTATTTCCTTCCTTCTACAAAATTGGGGGGGGGGGTTTGTTCTTCTTTTTCTAGTTCTGGGAGATGTAAAATTAAATTGTTTATTTGAAATTTTTCTTATTTCTTGAGGTGGGCCTGTATTGTTATGAATTCAACTCTTAGAACTGCTTTTGCTGCAGAGACTGTGGTATGTCATATTTCTATTTCCATTTGCTTCCAGGTATTTTTGGATTTCTCCTTTGATTTCTTCTGTGACCCGGTAGTTGTTCAAGAACGCGTTGTTTAATCTCCATGTATTTGTAGATTTGTCAGCTTTCTTCTTGTAATTGATTTCTAGTTTCATATCATTGTGGTTGCAAAAAATGCTCACTATTCTTTTGGTCTTCTTGAATTTATTAAGACTTATTTCTGTGACCTAATGTAATGGTCTAACCTGGGGAATGTTCCTTGAGCACTTGAGAAGAAAGTCTGTTCTGTTGTTTTTGGATGGAATTGCTCTGTATTTATTAAGTCCCTCTGCCCTCATGTGCTGTTGAAGGCCAATGTTTTCCAGTTTATTTTCTGTCTGGATGAGTTATGTATCCATTGATGTAAGGGGAATGTTAATATCGCCTACTGTTGTTGTGTTGCTATCAATTTCTACCTTTACGTTTGTTAATATTTGCTTCATTTATTTTTGTGCTCCTAAGTTGGGTGTATATATATCTATAAATGCTTTATCTTCTTGCTGGATTGACCCCTGTATCATTACATAGTGCTTCTCTTTGTCTTTTGTATCTTTTTCTGATAGAAGTACAGCTATGCCACCTTTCTTGTCATTTCCATTTCCATGGAATATCTTTTTTCGTCTCTTGCTTTCAGTCAGTTTGTATCCTTACTTCTAAAGGGAATTTCTTACAGGTAGCATATAGATATCTTTTTTTAAGTCCATTCAACCACTTTATGTGGTTTTTGATTGGGGAATTTTGTCCATTTATGTTTAAAGTAATTATTGATAGGGTGTACTTACTGCAATTTTGTCCATCGTTTTCTGGTTGTGTTTATAGTTCCTCTCTTCTTCTTCTCTCTTCCCTTGTGGTTTGATGGTTTTCTTTATCGTTATGCTTGAATTCGTTTTTCATTTACCTTGGTGTACTTACTGTAAGTGTCTGGTTTGTGATTACCATGAAGTTCACATATGTCATACTATGTATAAAACAGTCTATTTTAAGTTGATAGCAATTTAAATTTGAACATATTCCAAAACTCTATATTTTTACTCCTCCTTCTATGTTTCACGTTTTTGATGTCACTTTTTATATCTTTTTGCTTTATGTATTCCTTAAACTTTATTGTAGTTTTAGTTCATTTCACTATTTTTGTCTTTTAACCTCCTAAGTACCCTAGTAAGTGATTAACCCACTGCTTTTACTGTATATTTACATTTTCCAGTAAGGTTTTTACTTTCATATGTTTTCTTATTATTAATTAGCGCCATTTCTTTTCAGCTTAAAGAAGTCCCTTTAAGGTTTCTTGTAAGGCTGGTTTGGTAGTGATGAATTCCTTTAGGTTTTGCTTATCTGGTGAATTCTTTATCTCTCCTTCAAGTCTGAATAACCTTGATATTTCTGTTTCCTCATTTTGCTTGACTCTGCGTCTGTGTATTAGGCCACACAGCTACCTCTTTCAGGCTTGAAGAAGTGTCCTTGTATAGGTGATAAACCTTGTTCGATTTTGTCCTAACTCATGGTTGTTTCTTGAAACTTTGTGATTGTCTAAACTGCCTAAGTTATCGATACGTTGAAGACATGCCAAGACCTGTCAGCCTGTTCTAAGTTGGCGAGGGGTGGGGGGGCAGAATCTGTTTAGCACCTAGTTGCAGGGCGACTAAAAGCCAGATTTTCGGGCAGTAGTTTGTACACTATGCAAAGATATACAGTCTTGGGGGATTGCAAGCATAATCCATGTTGGCCTCTAGGCCAGGAGATCTGGAGGTCTCCCCTGGGCAGCAGTTATAAAAACTGGGCCGTGGGGCGCCTGGGTGGCTCGGTCGGTTGGGCAGCCGACTTCGGCTCAGATCATGATCTCGCGTTCCGTGAGTTCGAGCCCCGCGTCGGGCTCTGTGCTGACAGCTCCGAGCCTGGAGCCTGTTTCAGATTCTGTGTCTCCCTCTCTCTGACCCTCCCCTGTTCATCTCTGTCTCTCTCTGTCTCAAAAATAGATAAACGTTAAAAAAAAAAAAACTGGGCCATTAGACAAGTGTAGGAGCTTCTTTCTGGGAAGTCTCATTGCCCGTAGGTTGGCCAAAGGGCCAAGGTTGTGTCTCCCTGCTTTTGTCCGCCGGGTGTGCCTCCTTAGCCTCTTGGCGTGGGGGAAATCGGAAGCCTGTCCCTCAGGCTGAGTCTCCAGGCTTCAGTAAACAGGTCCTTTCCACAGGAAGACTGAGGTTGTGTGTGTCTGCTGTCTGTGCCCTGGGGTGGTGGCCTGCCAAGAGCTATCTTTCTACTTGTTACGGTCCTGTGGAGCTCTGGAATGTCAATTCTCTTAGCCACTAGAGCCGGGTGATCAAAGAGTGTCCGCTGTGTGGGTTGAATGGGCCTTCTGGCTTTAGCAAGGCCATTGGAGGGGGCGGGGGGCAGGGCAAGGTCACCGGCTTCGGAAAGGTAGTGGGAAAACGTCTGATCTGCGCCGGTGCAGCAAGAAAGAGAGTGTCTCGCCTGAGTGTGCGCCCTGGCTTTGGTCTAGGAGTGGGGGAATCCTGTGACCACCAGGGCTTCCAGCCCCAGCCAGGGAGCAGGGGAGCGCTGCAACTCCCCCACTCTCCAGTCTCAGCGAGCAACACAGCGGCTCACCCTGCCCTTCCAAGCCAGTCAGCGGGAGGGCGCCTTGTCCAAGCTCGCTTGGCTGTACAAGCAGGCTAGACAGAGGGCACAACGATGGTGTCAGCACCTCCATTTCCCGGAGCGTCTCAAGTGTGCCCCTGCCCCTGCAGCAGATGCCTCCGATCGACGGATGAATGCCCCTCACATATAATCTAGGTACTTTACAAACGGCTGTTTTTTTTTGTTTTTGTTTTTGTTTTTGTTTTTGTTTTTGTTTTTTTGCTGAGTGAAGCCATACCCCAGCCCCCCAAGAGGGAAATCTGTTTCCCACAGCACTTTGGGACTTCCGGACATCAGCCTGATGGGTTGCCCAAACCAGATATCCGGAGGGCTCGTCTTTCTGGCACAGATCCCAGAGGCCAGGGTGCCCCGTGCGGGGCACCAAACTCTCACTCAGAAAGAAGCACCTGTCTGGTAAGATCCTTCCCTGTTGTGTGCTGCTGCACCAGGGATGAGGTTTCTTTCAAGACTGTCTCTGCCTCTCCTTCCCATCTTAATGTGGTCCTTTTATTCTCTGTTGTGGAGAGCAGCTCATCTATAGTTTTCAGATCTTTTTCAAAGGGAAAGGATCCATATGTAGCTGTAGATTTGATGTGTCTGTGGGAGGAGATGCGTTCACAGGCTTCCCATGCTGCCATCTTGGACCCTATCCTCTGAGGACAATGTCATCTTAAAAAAGAACATTCCGTATTCCCTAAACTGTCTGTAGCTTTGATCTAATCATGCCTGCTAATCAATTATAGATATCTCTTTCTTTATTTATTACTGAGCTGCACGGTTATTTAAATAAGTCTTGAGAGAATGATTTTGCGTGGCGTTCAAGTGACCATTCAAACCTTCATCCTGTCCACATGCCTTCAGGCCATCAATCAACTTTTCCCATTGCAATGTCTGAAGTTAATTCCACATTTTAAACAAACGGCACCTTAATTCATATCTTTACAGATTTATGCTGGTCAGATTAAGCCCCCGAGGCCCCTTCAGTCTCGTATTTCACATTTCCTCTCTATGGTTGTACTGAGAACCAGAGACCATATGGCGCTGGTGGTTCGTTCGGTGAACGATTTTTGATAGTCACCATCAGTCACGTTCCTAGTCACTGAGACATGGCTTCTAGCGTGAACACTTTACAAAATTCACCAGCAAGTGAATCTACGGGTAAAAGGATCCATATCCCTGCCCGCAATTGTTTGGGGGCACGAAATCTGAACATTTATGCGACGTGAGAGACAAGTCTTTATAAATGAAGTTCAAATCCTGCTGCTGTGACAGTTGCCTCTTTAAACTTACAGACATCTACTTTCTTCCTACCCAGATGAGAATGGAGTTGTTTGGTTGGTTGTTTGGTTGGTTGGTTGGTTGGTTTTTGAGGATGCTTTACATTCTCCTCATAGTGTCCAACCAGAATGTGTGTGAATGTGACATTGTGCCTGGGAGGCATTGTTCAGTGATGAAAAGCACAGACCCTGGCGTGGCACTGACTGCAGCTGAATCAAGGTTTAGGTATTAGCTAGCGTCGGTGCGGTAACACCAGGTCTCAGCATCTCAGTGGCTTACAAGACGGACGTTGATTTCTCCCTCGGGCTGCGTACCTTTGCTGGTCGGCTGTGGGCCTGCCACCCCGTGTCTTCCTTGTTCTGGGGTCCCAGCTGAAAGACCAGTCTGATCTGGGACATTCCACGCTAGCGTCAGAAGGCAAGGAGAATGCCAGATTAAGCAAGGGCCCTTAAAAGTCCTGCTCGGGGATGGCCCAAGTTATGCGCTCGGAGACTATGGACCAGAAACAAGTCATGTGTCACGTCCATGTCAACGGCCGATGAGATGGAGACACATATTTATCCCACACTGAAGCATCTGCATACAGCAACAGGTGCAGATGTATAATCTTCTTACAAAGAGGGAAATGAATAATTGGGGACAATTACATACTCCACTACACTAATTATGTGACCTTGATCCACTTTAAGCTCTGGGTTTGCCTGTCTATAAAATGAAAATGATAGCGTCCACCCCAGAGACGTTATGAGGATTAATGTGATAATGTAAGGTTCCTGGCACAATGTCCAGCACAGAGTATGCACTTTATGAATAATAGATGCCGTCATTCGTTTGCTACAATATGTCATTGAATGCGGTCCTCTGTGAGGCCGTGTAAACCGTATTAATTAGATAGCTGTTGTAACAGAAAATCCCTAAATCTCAACAGCTTAGCAAAATAGAAGGTTATTTCTCATTCTCGTAAATCTAATTGGCTGATGCCATACAGGGACCATACTCAGGAGATTTTTAATGATCCGGGCCTTGGAAGTAACGTATATCACTTCTGCCCATACTCTGACTTCGCCTAACTGTAATGACAAGTTCAGCTCTGCGCCCGGGAGGAAAATACACCGGTAGTGTAAGCACACTAGAGTCTTTGGATACATATCCAATATCAAACACACCCATTTGGCTGTTTCATACAAATGTCTGGCATCAAAGAAATACAGCTATTGTAGGTCAGGAATAAAGGGGGGCGGGGCAAATGATCTGTCCCGGTGGTGGAAAGATCCCTGGCGGAAACGGTATTTTGTTGAGGTCTTGAATCATTCTTCAGCGGTGTATTTGTTTTTAATAAATTAGTTGGGATCTTTGACTTTGGAATGAGTGTATTTGATGCTTACAAAAGAGAAGTAAATCCATATTGTTTGACTCCTGGTAGCTGAGCCATGAAAGTAGACACAAAGAAGAAAAACTGACTTCACGACCCATGCTGGAGAGCAAGTGTCTAATCCTGACTGTTATGCCCACATCGTGTTGAAGAAAGCTCAAGAATTAGATGCTGTCTTCCAATCTCTCGAACTTGCCGTTGACTGGTAATTTGCATTTTGTCTTGAATCACATAAACATCTATAGGGTAGACCCATGCTCTAAGTTTGGGGCGAATTAATCTAACAATAGTTTGTGTTTTCCTCAAAATAGACCACGTATTTTGTAAGTAGCCTTTGAGAACTCCTGCCTGCCTCGAGGAAAGCGGGTACCCTTGGAAAATAAAGTCTACACCTTTTCACTGGAAGGGAGACACCCATAAACTTTTTTAAGTTTATTTATTTTGAGAGAGAGAGAGGGAGAGAGCAGGGGAGGGGCAGAGAGAGAGGGGGAGTTCCAAGCAGGCTCCACACCGCCAGCACAGTGCCCAACGTGGGCTTTGGACTCACGAACTGTGAGATCATGACCTGAGCTGAAATCAAGAGTCGGACGCTCAACTGACTGAGCCACCCAGGGAGACACCAACTTTAATCCTCAACTTACAGTCTAGACAAGATGAATATTAGGTGGAGATATACGAGACAGCTATGAGACAAAGAGCCGGAAGAAATACGGCAACCACACAGGATGCTGCCAGTTACCCTCATTCCCTGCCCTCCAGCATGGTGCCGAAGCCACAGTCCACACATGCGGGACCCAAAGTTACCAACCTGGAATAGTGATTATATATCCTTCCATGGGGCAGCTATACTGGATTAAAGAACTCTTGAACGCTTTAAATACCTTGCCATTCTGGATAAAGAAATTGTGGTTTATATACACAATGGAATACTACTTGGCGATGAGAAAGAATGAAATGTGGCCTTTTGTAGCAACGTGGATGGAACTGGAGAGTGTTATGCTGAGTGAAAGAAGTCCTACAGAGAAAGACCGATACCGTATGTTTTCACTCTTATGTGGATCCTGAGAAACTTAACAGAAGACCATGGGGGAGGGGAAGGAAAAAAAAAGTTAGGGAGAGAGCTAAACCATAAGAGACTCTTAAAAACTGAGAATAAACTGAGGGTTGATGGGGAGGTGGGGGGAGGGCGGGTGATGGGCACTGAGGAGGGCACCTGTTGGGATGCGCACTGGGTGTTGTATGGGAACCAATTTGACGATAAATTTCATATTAAAAAAAAAAAACTGGTATATCTGTACAATGGAGTACTAAAAAAAAATTAAATAAATAAATAAATAAATAAATAAATGTCTTGCCGTTCTAAAGTGACTGATGTCTAGAGTGGAGCTTCTGATAAATGAAGAGAGTGTTTTTGAGGAGCGGGTTTATTTCACTGCTACCTCCTTTCGTTTCTACTTAAAAGGGGCACAACCCAACTCAGTCACCTGTAGAAGGGAGGAATCAGGGCGATCGGTGAGGAATAGACAAAGGAATTGGGGGTGTTTCCCCTACAGAACACGTGGGGGTGGGGAGGCATGACAGTTCTTTTCAGGAATTCTGATACAATATTTTAAGATAAAGGGAGGGATTAGCAGGGTTCCGCTAAACTCTAAGAAATACAACTAGGACCCAGTGGCGGAAGCTACAAAGTGACCCATAAGGAAGACCCTTCTGTAGTCACAGCTGGGAAGTGGCAACGTGGCCGGCCCTCTCTGTTGGCCCCGCTCCGAGTTCCCCACCACTGGAAGGCAGGAAGAAGCCAGAGGAGCCAGGAAATGGCGTTGGAGCGCATGTGTTTTAAAGTCCCCACAACACAAAGGGCTTGCAATCCCCCTGACGGCAGTGACCGTCTTCCGTGTCTGTCAACACGTCACGCTGGACCTCGGCGCTCTACGAGGTCATGACTTTATTACTGGGGAACCATCATTGCTCTCTGTAAACGAAATGAGTCCTGTCCCACCAAATGATGTTTTGGCCCATACGTGAAACGCGCGGTCACCGCGAACGAGCCTGGAGCAGAGTGACCCCAGGACGAAGCTACGAGTCTGTCAAATTCCCCACGCAGGGGAAAGACTTCCCTCCTGCTCTATATTTTCCATACAACGCTACCTTCGGTCAACAGACAGGGGAAGGAATAGCTCTTCGGAGGCTTTTCACAGCGCTCGGAACTTATTTGTAAATAGCCTCACGTTCTTTTCAGAGTCCTGACCCATGACCCGTCAGCCAGAGTGCCTTTCAGATCTGTGGACATCTCTTACGTGCAAGATATGATGCCGGTAAGACAGAATCCCCACTCTGACAAAAATCCGGTTTCCGTAATGGCAAGGAAGGAATGGATGTCTTCCTTCTGGGCTGCGTCCCGAGGTATTTCACCAGGGAATCCCTTAAATGTCTATTCACTGCTTTGAGTTTTCGTTAGCCCTCCTGGTGCGTCCAGGGTCACCTCAGGGAAGCATCTGAGAAGAGGCGACACCGACAGGGAGCCGTAGAAAGAGCCTATAATAGGTGAGCTGTCATAGAAGGGATCTCTTCATTGAGAAAGAGGCTGAATTAGGCGGCTCCCTTTCTTATCGGCAGCTGAGGAGTGTTGAGCCCCAAACCAGCGCCACTCCTGCCTCCTCTCCGACCATGAGTCACTCTCTGTGGGCAGAAAGAAGCATCAGAGCTGACAGAAGTCATTCGAGGCCAGCGGTTCCCAAAGCGTGTCCCTGAACCAGCAGCAGCCGCGTCACCAGGGAAACCGGTTACAAATGCGCGTTCTCGAGCCCGCCCCAGACCCGGTGAATTCTGAGCTCCCGGGGGGACTGGGGCCGACCACCTGAATACCACCCCCCCCCCAGAGATTCTGAGGCTCCAGAAGGTTCGAGAACCCCTGCCTTAGGTTTTTCTTCTCAACTCTGCCCCCTTTGGCAGGCTTCTTCCCGTAGTAAAGAGGGAGAGGGTGCTCTGCGGGGGGGCCTCGCGCAGCTGGAAGACAGCAGGCCTGCCCTTGTCCTGCACCCCACGAGCAGACCTGACCTGGACTCCCCAGCCCAGAGGAAAAAGACAAACACAATAGGCTTTTGTTCCAGCCGATAAAACCTGCACAGAGCACACTAAGTGATGAAGATTAGGGCGCAAAGCAAGAGCTTCTCTGTTGCCGCCATTGTATAAATAGACTGCTTAGTCTTCTGGAATTCTGGTTAATCCATGCAGAAGTTCCCTGGTACTTATTTTAAATTAAGAGTCTCATCTATTATCCTTCAAATAAAAGACGCTATCGGTGAATAAGAAGGGTGTACCCTCGAGAAAAGCCACACTACAAACACTGAATAGAGGGATTATCATAGCGGACCCCCACGCAGTCAAGTGAAGACTAATTAGCTATGTAACATTCGCTTTTATTTAAAAAGTCTCTTGACCCCCTACATATTGCCGGAAATTAACCTTTAATGGCTACACCCTGTATCGTCGTGGCTCTTGGCACAGGTCAGTCAACAAGACTGACTCACAACACTCAACAACACTCACAACTTTCGTGAGTGTCTACTGTGTCGAGAAGACTGAGAGGAAACAGGAAAAACTTTTCCTCAAAAAAAAAAAAAAAATAGGGACACTTGCCTGGCTCCGTTGGTTAAGTGTCCAACTTGGGTTCAGGTCATGACCTCACCGTTCATGAGTTCGAGCCCCTTGTCAGGCTCTGTGCTGACAGCTCAGAGCCTGGAGCCTGCTTAGGATTCTGTGTCTCCCTCTCTCTTTACCCCTGCCCTGCACTCTCTCTCTCTCTAGCTCTATATGTGTCTCAAAAATAATAAACATTAGGGGCGCCTGGGTGGCGCAGTCGGTTAAGCGTCCGACTTCAGCCAGGTCACGATCTCGCGGTCCGTGAGTTCGAGCCCCGCGCCAGGCTCTGGGCTGATGGCTCGGAGCCTGGAGCCTGTTTCAGATTCTGTGTCTCCCTCTCTCTCTGCCCCTCCCCCGTTCATGCTCTGTCTCTCTCTGTCCCAAAAATAAATAAACGTTGAAAAAAAAAATAATAATAAACATTAAAAAAAAAAAAAGAAAGAAGGTCAGCTGCCTGGGTGGCTCAGTCAGTTGAGTGTCTGACTTCAGCTCAGGTCATGGATCCCATGGGTTCGTGAGTTCAAGCCCGACATCAGGCTCTCTGCTATCAGCACAGAGTCTGCCTTGGATCCTCTGTCCCCTTCTCTCTCTGCCCCTCCCCCACTTGTCCTCCCTCTCTCTCTCTCTCCAAGTAAATAAACTTAAAAAAAATAAAATAAATTAAGAAAAGAAGGTTTTAACTCGAACTCTCAGAGGCATTAGACTTGAAGGAAACAAGAGTGTCAACGAAACAATAATACACAAAAAAGCACAGCATCAAACAAGAGAGTGCGGGACTTTAAAGTACAGGCTGGTGTCGGTAGGGAATCATCCAAGGATATGGTGGAACTTCTCTTGGGAGAAGTAGGGTTTTGGCGGGGAAATGGGAAAGGAAGGGCTTTCCGGACAAGCACCCCATGTGCACCCAGGGAGCATTGGCAGTGAGGGCTCATCGGGCAGAGGTACTGTCCGGGGAGAAAACGGAGAGCCATCCTTGGGCGTGGAACTTGAGGTCGTAGATGGTTGAGAGCGAACTGCTTTGATTAGGGGCGGGGGGGAGGATACACGGTCGATGTTGATCTGGCGGCTCTGGGCCAGGCGGACTTGAGTGGAAACCCTGGGATCAGGACACTGCTGGGCCCTGACAGGAAGGGAAGAAGCCCGGAACACGCCCAGAGTAGTGAACTGGCCATAGAAAAATTGTCCCTCGGTCGTGCCGCTAGTGGTGCTGAGTCCGATCACTCACGAGCCGGGAGACCAGGCTGATGATGGACGCAGCCCAAAGAAAGCTCGAACGTCACACTCCGTGAACAAGAGGGATCGCACGTGGCCATGGGCCAGGTGCGGAGGGTCGAGGCCGTTCCGGCAAATAACTCACCCGAGGGGAGGGAGGCCGGGCGAGCCCCGAGGCAGCGACCGAGCTGAGGGGAGAGCTGCTCTTTGTCGCCGCCTGCAAAACCCGTGTCGCTTGATAGCCATCTGACAGTCGTTCGCGGTCACGGATGTCGCGCTGCAGCGTTTTCTTTGCCCGTGGAGCAAAACCCATTTATGCCTCGATGGGAGTCGCTGGGGATTGGAGCCTGGCTCCGACCGGCAGGAATGGAGGCCGAGGGGAACGTGGAGTCTCAGGTGAATCCTCTCAGCCACCTGTCCCTCACCCAGAGCTGCCACTGAACTCCCACCAAAGGGAACACGGAAAATGGGCTTTACGTGAACCTGCCTCGGTCCAGGAATAACATCACTGGCTTGGCCCACTCCAGCCCAAGATGAGCTGGGGGTCAGACCCGGAACCGCAGAATGAGTGAAGGTCGTTTTTACAAGACACCAAAATCATCAAGATGATGAGCTAAAATCCCTTTCTGTCGATGAATTTTGTTTTTCAGGGAAATGGTTTCTTTCGTGTGCACCATTGAGATAACGGGCTTCTCGGTTCTCGTGTGCATGAGTGAAGTTTATGTTCAATTCACAGTGCCGAATCTTTGCGGAACTTGGCCGTTGTGGGGAGAACAGAGGGGTTACGTTGGGCACGGGGTGACCATGAGCTACTATGTGGGGTTCCCAGATCCGAAAGTACGTCTCTCCTGGAAATTCGTGGTCACGAATAACCACCAAAACAATACCAAAGTCGTCCATGATAACCTACCCGTAAAGTGTGTAGAACTCGGGTTTTAGAGCAGCTGGTAGAGTAGGTAATAGGGTGGTTATAGTGACCCACAGGACATGCTGGGATGAGAGAATTTAGTGACAATCCACCAGTCATCTAACCAATCACATAAATTTCCAGTTTCTGTCACTGAATTAATACGATTTCCTTAAAATAAGCAATTGTTAAACTATTCTATACTAGAGTTTTTTGTTTTTTGTTTTTTACCCCCAGCCAATTCAAAGTAGATTGTCCTTTTACGGCGAAGTATGGGGAGGTTCTTAGGATGGACCCTGGGTGTCCTTGTGAGAAACTGTAACCTTTGTTCAACTGCTCCAGCTCTTGTAATGTACAAGTCTTGTTCTAGCACGTTCCTTTATTCACGTAAGGAATCTGGACTCAAGTCCCTTCTTTTGTTGCTAAGTTTCCAGGTGAGCGGTTGGTATTGCTAAAATAAAGTGACGCTGGGTACGTGGAGGGCGGTAAACAGAGCACTTAAGTGACGAACGCTGCCCACCCCTCCTGGCTTCTTCCCGTGCCCAGTTCTAGGCACAGGGTAGAGTCATTTGTGCCTCCTGTGCTAGCCACAAAACAGATCAAATCCCTGTGTGCTTTCACAGCACCCCCAAGATTTTATAAATGACCGATGACATGAGAAAAGCCAAGAAAACCCCATCGAGTTGGCAAAGAAATGGAAAATGTTGAGTAGGGCCTTAAGCCCTTAGCACGAGAGAGAGAGATCTCAGATAGTGATGGGAGGGGGAAGGGACACTTGTCAGTAAGAAAAGAGGGAGAAAAGAACCCTGAGATGTCTGCCCAAATCAGAGCATCTGACACCCTAAAATTGCCTTCGTAGGAAAGGAGAGCCAATGTCTTTGCTGTCATCTCAGAGAAATCAGAAGGATGAACCAAGTGGCTTCTTGAGTTAAATGTCCAGGTCCCGAAATCTGAGGTGCCACCCAAATTCAAAGTCGTGCCCCCGCTCTCTCCCCTGAGCTTGTCCCTCTGGCTGTGACACTGTTCCATGGGCCTCACTGTGTGGCCGCCTCACGGGCTGATGTGTCCCCGCGTGCTTTACCTCTCTGCCGGGCTCAAACCCCCTCCCCGACAAGGGCTTGACGGAGGCTTCACTGCTCCCTGTCCAAGTTGCTCTCTAGGAGTGTCGTGGAAAAGCCGTTCAATGTACGGTGTTTGAATATTTTTATGATGCCTACATGCTCTGATTCCAAGGGAGCTATAGGGCACTACTAAAATTATTTAAAAATACTTTTCTTTGGAAAACGAGCGCCGATGACATTATTCCATGTAGTCAAATTGTAGCCATCTCTAAAAACTCGGCGAGAAACCACTGAACAAGAAATTAAACACCCAAATTCTGTATATGGAGGTCAGAGGGGGATGTCTAGGAGGGAAAGAGATTTTTTTTCTCTCTTTACTGGTGGAAATGTTTATTTTATTTTTAATTTTTTTGAAGTTTATTTGTTTTGAGAGAGAAAGAGCATCAGCAAGGGCAGGGCAGAGAGAGAAGGAGAGAGAGAATCCCAGGCAGACTCAGAGCTGTCAGCACAGAGCCTAATGTGGGGCTCAAACTCCCAAACTGGGAGATCATGACCTGAGCTGAAGTCGGATGCTCCACCGACTGAGCCGCCGGGTGCCCCTTACTTAACTTCTTTCCATATCAGGTTTTCCAGCTATAAAATAGGGGCAAATCTGGGGAGAAATGCAATAAACTAGCAAGCTATTTTTCCTATCCCCTGCTTCTAAGAGGATATGGAAAATTAAAATAAACAATTTAATGATCTTAACACTTTTTTAAGTGCCAAGTGTATATGGAGGCAGGTACCACTTAAAGCTTCATTTGTGAGCCTGTAAAGGATAAATAACTTTATGGGTAGAACAACGTCCCAGAAACACGGAGGGCACCCATATCAGAAAGCATGAACTGTGTCCAGCATGGCTCACTCACCAACACAGGGAGGTGAACTCATGGTTTGGAAAGATCTTTAACAGCTAAACTTGAAGTTGTAGAAATCCTAGGTTGAAATTCTGTTTAATCCTGAGTTGAAGAAATAATCAGGTGATTCAGTTAAACCAGAACACCCCATTCTTGGCCTGACTTCTGGAAACCAATCTTCTCTTTCTCTGAAAATTTAAACTTGCAGTTTTAATTCTCTCACTGGTGTAACATTTCTACAAAGCAAGAAAACGTTTACTGCTAATTCAGAAGTAAACAAATGTTGACATTTATGAAGCCTGTGCTCACACAGCTTGACTAAAGGCAATCAGTTCATTTCTTTTACCTGGGCATTTTTCTCATTTGTTCTCTGCACCAGTAAGCTGCGTACAATGTAGAAAAATGTGAACATTGAAGGAAGCTTAAGAAAAAAAAAAGGAAGGCAGGAAGTCAAGCAGGTGTCAAGAAAGTTAAGGAAGTTAAGAAGTTAAGGGAGGAAGGAGGGAGAAAGGAAAGGGAACAGCACATACAGTAAAAATATGGGCTTATTTATGGTTTTTAACTAAAATTGGATCATCTTCCACACTGCTGGGTTGCCTGCCTTTCTTTGCTGCTAACACATCCTTAACTTCTTTCCAAGGCAGTGACTTGTGGGTGTTGGTAGCTTTGTTGGGCTGCATTTCCTTCTGCTGTGAGCCTCACTCTCTACCCTCAGCCACCTCGCCAAGGCCCCTGGCTGCTCTTGAACGTGATAGGTACTCGCTCCCTATCCAGGCCTCTTCACTCCCTATTTCCGTCGTCCGGACGTTCTTCCTCCAAATTCCCTTTGCTCCACAGAATCTTTATGGCAATCGCCACCTTCTCAGGGAGGGCTCGCGTTACCGTTCCGTGGATCTGTCACCCCACAGGTCCTCTACCCCTCTCCAATGTGCCCTCCTTCCCTGATTTAATTTCCTGCCCACTATTTGCTATCTCCTGACCTGCTGCATAAATTAGATGTTGATTTGGGTTATTTTCTGTCTCCCTTAAGAGAGTATAAGCTCCCTGGGAGCACTGTGCTTGTCTGTTTTGTTTCCTGGTCATATTAGAGTTCTCTAAAGATACGGAATATATACATATATATGCTGGAACCAAGAGTCGGACGCTTAACCGACTGAGCCACCCAAGCACCCCATGAGTCCACTGATTCAAAGGCTACCTTCATTCTGGCACACCTAGAAATATCTAATCTGGGATCCTCAGGGCGCAGTCACATTGACACATAAAATTAACTGTCGGGCCAGTATACCCCCATCGTTACAAACGCTGCCCAGCACCTAAGAAGTACTCAACATTGCTGAATAAACATAGACTGTCATTATCATGGCTGCACTGTTAAATAATTCTAAAACATTTACTGTGTAGTTATTACATCCTTTATTTCGGACAGTTGGGTTGTTTTCCTTTCCCGTCGGTGTCAACACTGCTATTATAAACATCCTACGTACACCGTATCTTTGTGCACACCGTATCAGAATGTCTCATTAGTATACATATATACATGCAATTGTATTAGCATAATGTATGCAAATGTATTAGTATAAATGTATACATGCAATTGCCCGGTAAAGGGGTAGGCAGGTTTTTTGAAAGCTCTTGTCCTCCAGAAGGCTGCACCTGTTTGCATCCTACCAGCGCCTGAGAAAAGGGCGATCTCAGGGGCGCCTAGGTGGCTCAGTTGGTTGAGTGGCCGACTTCAGCTCAGGTCACGATCTCGCGGTCCGGGAGTTCGAGCCCCGTGTCGGGCTCTGTGCTGGCAGCTCAGAGCCTGGAGCCCGCTTCGGATTCTGTGTCTCCCTCTCTCTCTGCTCTTCCCCTGCTGGTGCTCTGTCTCTCAAAAATACATAAATGTCAAAAAAAAATTTTTTTTTTTTAAGTAAAGGGCAATCTCTAATCCTCTCATTCACTGACCACTCAAGCAACATTAACTGGAAGCAAGGATGTTTGAAAAACCTGGTCGAGGGACTTCTCAGCCGTGAGCCCCCACTGCCCGCTCAGGTCACTCAGCCACACAGACCGGCCCAGTAATAAGGACGGAATTCGTCGTAGACATTGGGCAAAAACTTTCCCGTGGTGGAACTCACACTCTACAAGTTTTCAGAAATCCTGTCCCACTCATTCGGCCAATTGATTGTTGCAGGAACCCACGAAGGAATGGCTCACGTTGATGTCCTATTTAGTAGATGGTGAGCCAAAGCCAAGTTCACACGGGTGGATCGTGCAAGATAACTGTGATCAGAGTGAGGCGTCCCAGCATATGGCCTTGAACGCTTGTTTCAAAATTCTCCCAGACTTTATTAAGATCCACTCTCCAATAACCAAATTATGGAAAGAGCCCAAATGTCCATCATTTGATGAATGGATAAAGAAGATGTGCTTTATATATACCATGGAATACAGCTTGGCAATGAGAAAGAATGAAATCATCCCATTTGCAGCAACGTGGATGGAACTGGAGGGTATTATGCTGAGTGACATAAGTCAGGCAGAGAAAGACAATATCCTATGTTTTCACTCATGTGGAACTTGAGAAACTTAACAGAAGACCATGGGGAAGGGAAGGGGAAAAAACAGTTTCAAACAGAGAGTGGCAAACCCACAAGAGACTCTTAAATACAGAGAACAAACTGAGGGTTGATGGGGGACGTGAGGGAGAAGGGAAAATGGGTGATGGGCATTGAGGAGGGCACTTGTTGGGATGAGCACTGGGTGTTGTATGTGAGCGATGAGTCATGGGAATCTATTCCCGAGGCCAAGAGCATGCTGTATACACTGTGTGTTAGCTAACTTGACAATAAATTCTATTGGAAAAAAAAGATCCACTCTCCAATCAATATTCACGCTGGCTGCCTGTTCTTTAGAGGAGGTTTTAAGAGGGTCAGCAGTACTGGCTTCTTAAAGTATTATCACAATGTTTGGACTTGAAAGCTGGAGAGAGAGAGGGGGTTTGGGGAGACCAAGAGAAGAGAGGGAGAGGAGGAGAGGGGAACAGAGAGGGGAGGAGAAGGAGAGAGAGAGAGAGAGAGAGAGAACAATCCAGTGAGGAGCAGTTTCATTAACAATAGCTTTTGTAGTATCCTTGGCCATATTTCAGGACCAAAACAGCTTTTCCCTCTGAGTTCACCAACTATTGTTAGTTTCACATGTACAAGAATATCATTAGAAGAGATGTCATGATTCCTCCTGAGATTATAAACAAAAGATACAAATCTCTTCCTCTTGCCAACATGGTTCCAAGTCCTCCCGGGAGCGTCTCAGCATAATATTTTCTCGGGAGACAGAATCATCTCTCTCTTTATTAGCTGATTTCCCCCTGTGACATAAATGCACTCATTAGAAGGTGGAAGGTTTTTACTTTTAACCAAAGGGAAAAAAAATCTGGTTGGGTTTTTTTTTTTCCATGTGAGATTTTTACCTGTCTTATTTTAAAACCCTGAAAATACTTTCTTGTCAAAATAGGAGATTTAAAAGTTTTGTCTGCATTCAAACATCAAAGAAGAAATAGTGAAAAGATGGCAATCATTATTAACATCTATAAATAATGCATAAACGAACAGGAAAAGATCTCTTTCCCTGGTTATGTCTTTCCTTTTTAAGACGCACAGTTATGTAGATATTAAAATGATTCGATTCTGCCCATACCTCTGCTGTCCAGTGCTTTGGCGTTACCTCCATTTCACAGATGAAAAGACTGAGGCTCAGAAGGAAATAGCTTTTATCCTACAGCAATTCCATGACGTCTGTGGGTTCCAATCTGTAACTCGATCCACCACCCATAGCCTTTCTAGAGCAATTTTTAAAAAGAGGAAAAAAGCAGTAATACAATTATTGACAATTTTTTTTAATTTTTTTTTTAACGTTTATTTATTTTTGAGACAGAGAGAGACAGAGCATGAACGGGGGAGGGGCAGAGAGAGAGGGAGACACAGAATCGGAAGCAGGCTCCAGGCTCTGAGCCATCAGCCCAGAGCCCGACGCGGGGCTCGAACTCGCGGACCACAAGATCGTGACCTGAGCTGAAGTCGGACGCTTAACCGACTGAGCCACCCAGGCGCCCTATTGACATTTTTTTTAATTTAAAAGAAATGAAATCCACCGGGAACAACTCTTGAAAGGCCCTTTGCAGTGGCCCATCTGGAGTGGAATTTTCCATGATCAGAAAAGACTTTGGAGCCAATCTGATGGCCAAATGAAAAACAACAGATTCCACAGACACCAGGCTAGATCAGTGTTCTTGGACAGCCCCGGCCACCGGGGCCACGCAGCTTTGACACGTCTGTGCTACCTTCCCCCAAACATGAGTGCTTCTTCACCGACAGTAATGGGCATGTTGTCTTACATTCTCCCATGAACTCCCGCTCAGGAAGTGCGTTCCCCTGAGTCATATTACTTACTTCAGTTCCTGGGCAAACAGGGATCGGGTCCTGCTGGGTCCTAGGTGCTATGTACTGCTGGGTCCCAGGTGCTGTGCAACGCTGGGTCCTAGGTGCTGTGCAATGCTGGGTCCTAGGTGCTGTGCAATGCTGGGTCCTAGGTGCTGTGGACTGCTGAGTCCTAGGTGCTGTGCAACGCTGGGTCCTAGGTGCTGTGCAATGCTCCGGAACCAAGTGAAAAGGCTTTTCTTACTGATGGGCAGAGCAGAGTCCGTCTGTGGTGCTGAGGAGATCCCCGAGCTGGCTATGGAGCAGGTGTTAAGTGTGCACAGGCCTCTGGGGAGCCAAGGGTTAGAGGGCAGAGACATCACCCGATGGACACAGCCATCTGAGGTAACAGGAAGAAGGACAGAGGTTTGGTGGGATGGGGAAGCAGAGGGCACCGTGACCTTGAGGTACAGCTCAGGGAGGGGGTGAGGGGGGGCGCTCCTGGGCCAGGACCTTAGATTTCATTCCAGACACAACGGAGAGCCAAAGCAAGACTTTAGACAAGGCAGTAGAAAGGACAACCTTGCTCCTAGAAAAAATGATCATTGTGTTTATCCAATGGGGAATCCCGGCCACAAAACTAAACTTGTCAGTAAGACGGGCAGGAATAGAGTTTATTTTTATTTATTTATTTTTTTCATGTGTATTTAGTTTTTATTTTTGAGAGAGAGAGAGAGCACCAGTGAACAAGGGGCAGAGAGAGAGGGAGAGAGAGAATCCCAAGCAGGCTCTGCTCTGTGGGTGCAGAGCCCAACGCGGGGCTAACCGTGAGGTCCTGACCTGAGCCGAAATCTAGAGTCCACCCCTTAACCAGCTGAGCCCCCCGGTGCCCCTCGTTTTGGAACCAACATTCCCTGGCACCCCCAGGGGGCCCCACCCCTGCCGAACCCACCCCCGGCACTCCTCGTCTCCAGGATCTACGTCTGAGGGGCTTCTCCTTGGGCGAGGGGTGTGCATGAAACACCCACACGGGTGGTTTGAGCCCGGAGCGCCCTGGGCCCGACGCGGCCACTCATTTCTCCCCCCCACGGGCTTCTCTGTCCCCGTTGCCCCAGCTTCAGCCGGCATGGGTTTGGCGGTCACTGGCGGCTTCTGTCCTCCCAGGTCGCTATGCCCGAGTTTTGTCCCCCCCTCGCGGGGCGGAGACAGAACGGACGTCCACACCGCAGCCAGGGGGGGCTGCAGAGCAACAGAGGGCCCTCCTTTCGGGACTGTCTCCAAAAGATTCGGAAGCCAGAGCGGCCTCCTGGAGCGGGGAGAACGCCAGCGTCTGGGTGTTCGGCTCAAGTCCCTTAGCGAGACGAAGCCACCGTGTGGGTTCCCGCGGGCAGGTCTCCGGCTCCCCTCCCGGCTCCGATCCACCCCGACCCGGGGACACGGCGCCGTCCTTTCCCTTTTGCAGCCGGAGTGCGTTTCCCAGGGCAAAGCTCCGCTGCAGACAGACAGGCGTCTGTCTTCGCTCGCCTCTGGCTGTGGCGGGGACGCGTCCGCCACCTCCGGGCCCGGCTTCCTTCCCCCTGGAGGCTGACAGCTTGTCTGTTCCCCTGACAGACGTTAACTCCTGCCGGAGAAAGTCCCCGAGTGTTCGCCCAAGGTTTTGCATGAGTTCGTTCACCCCCCAGCCCGCGTGCCGCCCCCCGCGTCTCCGCCTGCAGGACACGGTCGGTCGTGCAGGTCGTGCAGGGCTCCCGCCCCGCTGGACCGCCGCGGCCTTGGGGGCCACATTGAAGCCCAGGAGAGGCACCTGCGTCCCTTCGCGGCGCCCAAGGAAACGCACGTCCCACCTCGGACACCCCGGGCACGGCACCGCGGAGGCACAGCGGAACGGCGCTGTCGGGTCGGTGAGAAGCGTCAAGGCCCACACGAGCCCGAGGGTTGCGGGTGGAGACGGGGTACGTGAGATCGCCGGCCGGGGCAAGGTGTTTCGGGAGCATCGGCAGTTCCTATGGGGCAGCAGGCACCTGTCAGGCCTTTGTGAGACACGGGCCTGTTTTTAGGGCTGGGACGTCACCTCGGGGTGGGGGGTGGGGGCCTGAGAAGCGACAAGATTCTGCAGTGAGGCTTCGCCTGGCGTGTCTGACTTTCAAAACAGGCAACTGTCAGGCTTTGGGGTGGGGGTCAGGGGGTCTCTGATGCCCTCTGCTTCCACCTCCCCGCCCCCCTGGCCTCAAAGAAGCAGTCAGGACCACGCACCGGGAGGCTCACCTCTCGCCAGGTGGGAGGGACGGGGGCAGAAAGGGCCATCCAAAACGCGACCTCCAGGCGGTGGAGGGCCAGCACCCCGGGGAGGCGGAGGGAGGAAAAAGAAATGAAGGTAGAAATGCTGGATCGTGGGGAGGGATGAGGAGGAGGGAGGCTTGTAAGGCCGGGAGGTCATCTTGAGTCAGAAGCAGAGCTGGGTCCATTCGAGGGTCCCGTGATGCCCGCCCCTTCCCGCTAGGAGTGGTCGCCCCAGAGGGGCTGGTAATGGGGTTACGTTAAGGTTAGCTGCTCCCCACTCTTCCCTGGCTGATTCTAGGCCTTTCCGTTTTCCAAGCAGCTCAGCTTGGGGAGGAGGGTCTTGAACATCGGGGTCTTAGAGGACAAGCCGTGTGGCCTCCTGAATCCTTAAGAAAAGCCCGTCTCGCGCTCATCCCTAAAGGTCAGGGACTGTTTATTTGGGACTTAGAAAAAGGCAGGTCTGCTCTAACGCGGAGGTTGTAGCAATCTCTTCCTTGCTGAGCTCATAGAATTTTAGTGAGACAATAGTAAATGTGACACCGTGAGCACAATTTAAAAGTAAAGTGACGAGCTCCGGGTTGTTCTGAAAAACATAAAATTGGAATCGTCTCTCTCATGTTAACAAGAGAAGTTTGGAAAAAATGTGGACGTGTGGGTATTTTTTGTTCTCCTAAAACTGCCTTACACACGGGGGCCCCAAGAGCGGTCTCAAAAGTTGTAAGACAGATTTTCCAGGCAAGTTAATATTGCGTGTCGGAGCTGAGGGGCACGAGTGTTGACGCTGTGCTCTAAACCAGTGTTTAGAACTTTAACAGGCATAGGAACCATCTGGGACTCTTACAGAATGCAGATTCTGAGCCCGTGGTCTGGGGTGGGGCCTGGGATGATGCATTTCTGCAGGCTCCCTGGGCCACACGGATGACGCAATAAGAAACTTCCACTATTTGTCGCATACCTTGCCCCTTTTCTGAGTTTAGACAGACATCAAGGAGAATGAATAAGCTTCCCAGACCATTCCCTTCATACTTTTGTGGATTTTTTTTTTGAATGGCTGAGGAAGAATTACAAGGCTTCTAGAAGTTAAGAAATGACAGAGGATGACAAGGTTTTGATTATACCATCATTTAACAGATCATTTTAAGATTTCAGAGGGCATGATGTTGGAGAGAATCCTAGGGAAAAAAGGAGAAAGGAAGAGGCCAGCAGTGAGCACGGCCTGTTTGTATCTATTTTTGACAGTGCCCTGGGTTATGTATACAGCATCTCTCTGCCAAAGTGGATTACAGAAACTTGGAAGAGGTTACTTATTGAAGTATTTTGGAATTAGATTTGACCCTTTACAATTTTTTTTTTTAAATCAACATCTTCAAGTTCTGGAAGGACCAAAGAAATTTCTGCTGCTGTCCTAGGAATATAATCCAGCACCCACGGCAGACAGAAGCATCAGAAAGCATCAGTTCTAAATAAGGGAGGGCAGCCAGCAGATCAGAACAAGAGAAAGACCTCCCCCTGCCACCAGTGAATGCCTGCACACATTTCCGTTTATATGGACCGTATGCTAGTAGGTTCTCACCAAAGAAATAAACGGCTTTTCTACTAAAAGGGGATAGCAGTAAAAAGAATATCCAGGAACTTAATGAGAAGCAGGGAAAGGAACCAGATAGATGGATGACAAAGAAACCCAAAATTCTGGGGATCGCTCATTTTCCTGAATAGTGATTTCCTCTTAAAACCTGAATAAAAATATTATGACCTCATCGCCAAGGCCACCAGTAGACAAGGTAGGGGTTTCCTTAGACATCTTAAGCCTAAGGCCCATTCTGCACCCCTTTTCCTGACTTATCTACCCATCTTTGTTCAGCCTTTCATCTTGATCATTGCTGCCATCCAGTTCCCTCATTTATACTAAAGTGTAAATGTCCCTATATTTACAGGGGACCCAAATGAGCAACCTTCTTCTAAACACAATTGCCCAAATATGCTCCATATTTCCCAATCCATTAAATCTATCAGGTATTTTGTAAAAAGCTACATTTTCAGGGGTGCCTGGGTGGCCCAGTCAGTTAAGTGTCGGACTCTTGATTTCAGCCCAGGTCACGATCTCACGGTTTGGGAGTTCAAGCCGCACGTCCTGCTCTGTGCTGACAGCGCGGAGCCCGCTTGGGATTCTCTGTCTCCCTCTCTCTCTGCCCTTACCCCGCTCACATTCTCTCTCTCCCTCCCTCCCTCTCTCTCTCTTTCTCAAAAATAAATAAATAAACATTGGAAACAAAAAACAAAAACAGCTACATTTTCAAAACAGATACCGGAAGAATAATAATAAGATATAATAATAAGATCCATTAAATCGGGAAGTGAGAGCACGTGTATCCTGCGTCCCTTCCTGATTTTTTGAAATAACTTGTAACAGCTATTGAGAAACGAAGTGAGTGGCTTTTTTATCCACCAGGACGGTGACACGATTTCTCCTTCACGGGAGGTGGCCCTGAGTGTCTCTGTCACCATCACCTGTGCCTCACTGGGATGCTGCGTTCGACCCGCAGTGGCTCGACACAGTGCCTGCACATTAGCATCTCCTAGGAAGCTTTTAAAATATAGCCATGTCGGGGCGCCTGGGTGGCTCAGTCGGTTAAGCGTCTGACTTTGGCTCAGGTCATGATCTCGCGATTCGTGAGTTCGAGCCCCACATCGGGCTCTGTGCTGACAGCCTGGAGCCTGTTTCAGATTCTGTGTCTCCCTCTCTCTCTGCCCCTCCCCTGCTCATGCTCTGTCTCTCTCTGTCTCAAAAATAAATAAAAACATTAAAAAATAATAATAATAATAATAAAATAAAATATAGCCATGTCTGCTCCTCACCCCAAACTAATTAAATCAGAACCACAGCGGGAAGCAGCTTCCACGTTGGTATGTTTTAAAAGCTTCCCACATGGCTTTCTCGTGCAGCCGGGGTTGAGAGCCACTGCTTTAAAGGATAATGATCATGGTGCTTTATAAAGGTAACTGCCAGTTGTTCAGCATTTAAGCTCTCAACGTGAAAATCTTCCTTCTTACAAAGAACCATTTGAAGGCCATGTGATATGTATCCCCAACCTCACCATCCTAAACCCCCTTTTCCCCATCCCACATCTCCCACCCTCAACCCACATACACCACGCCATCATCACCACTAACAATAACAACCCGAAAAAAAGTAAAATACAGCGGGGAGGCACTTGCCTTCAATTATCCATTTTTTAACTGGGCCATTCAAACCTTTAACTTTTTTTAAACGTTTATTTATTTTTGAGAGAGAGAGACAGAGTGCAAGCAGGGGAGGGGCAGAGAGAGGGGGAGACCCAGAATCCGAAGCGGGCCCCAGGCTCCACGCTGTCAACACAGACCCTGCCGCGGGGCTCGAACTCACAAACCGTGAGATCGCGTTCTGATCCCAAGTCGGGCGCTTAACCGACTGAGCCACCCAGGCGCCTGGACATTCAAACCTTTACAGTTTGTTTGGGAGTGATCTGAGGTTGGGGCTTGTTAGCCGGGGGCGAAAATAGTTGCAAGCTGGGCCCCCAAGGGTATTTTTATATTTAATTGGGTACAGGAAACCCTGGAAAAGCTCCCTCTTATTCAAATAGCCTACAAGCATCAATCTATCAGTGTCCCTTTACATAAAATTAAAATAGAGTTGTTGGTTTTGTGTTTTTTTTTGTAGCATTGATGGACACATTTTTCTCTTTCTTTTTTTAATTTTTGTTTTTTACATTTATTCATTTTTGAGACACAGAGAGAGACAGAGCACAAGCCTGGGAGGGGCAGAGAGAGAGGGAGACACAGAATCTGAAGCAGGCTCCAGGCTCTGAGCCGTCAGCACAGAGCCCGACGCGGGGCTCGAACTTAAACCGTGAGATCATGACCTGAGCCGAAGTCAAACGCACAACTGACTGAGCCGCCCAGGCCCCCCTTAAGGACACATTTCTAAGCAGTGCTTAATAATTCTTGGTTTTCTAGCTGATACGAAACCTTGATAGGTGTGAGGCCAAATTTTGACCAACGTATAAAAGGTATTTTTGCTACAACTAAAATGACATACCCTACAGGATGGAGGGGGCGGGGGCGGGGGGAGAAGGAGACAGAAGAGAATAAGTTCCCTAACTTGCTTTTATAAAACTCGTGTTCACCTTTTAATCTCTCCAGCCCACGAAACTGTTCTATGAAGACAAAAGGAAACTCAAACTCCTGCCCCTTGACTTCTGTTCTGCTCATTCCCTCTATGCCTCACCGTTCTGGGGTCACTGAACGTGACTCACTTAGATTCGGGAGATCAGGTTCTACGCCCTTGGAATTCCTTGGGTTTGACCTCAGGGAGAAATTTCTAGAATTTATGAGCAGACTCTCAATACCTTTTATTTTTCAGGAAACATTCTTACAAAGTTGCCCCCACATGCCATCGTGCTATATTCGACCTTGTAAAAAAGCTTTTTGGGGAAAACACAGTAGGTCACAGCCTGGTGTGGTGTTGTTTTGTTTGTGCCCTTGCCCGCTGCTCGCTTGGACGTGGGGGACGTGGGGAGAATTATAGTCTGCGTTCTCCTGAACTGTACCCGCACAGTAGGCTTCCCGAGTCCGCAGGACGTGCAGGGAAAAGCCTTTTGACGCCCGGAACTCGCACATCCTGTTCCTCTGTACGTGATTTCCATTTGCCTGGTTCTCCTCAGCCCCAGGAATCAGAAGTCTCGGGGGGTGTCTCCCCACAGAGGAGGTTCGGGTCCAGCCAGGAGCGTGTGTGCTGTGCGGACAGGCGCGTCTCACCAGGTCAGAGCTCCCGGAGCTCCGTCTTCTAGAGCCGCGGGAGGGGGCCTGGCGGCCCAGGGATCGTGTGATGTCAGTTAAATACGCTCAGGAGGAAATGGGCCTTTCGGGTTAGGAGCAGGTTTCTGGGGCTCCGGTGCTTTGCCTTAGAAACATGAACGGATCGTAGAACGTTTCTGAGAGCGACAGGGGTGCTGCCTTCTGATTTCTCTGAACCCGGAGCCCAGAGAACCAGGAAGCAAGCAAGACGAATGCATTCCTGCAAAGTAGCTTCACTGCTGTGAGTTGAATCGGGCCCCCGTCCCCCAAAGTCCCAACCCCATCCCTTGGAAGGTGGCCTTATTTGGAAATGGAGCTTTTGCAGAAGTCAGCGAGTCAAAATGAGGCCTTGGGGGTGGGCCTGAGCCAGCACGACTGGTGTCCTTACAAGAGGAGGGGACAGTGTGCTCACAAGGAGGGCAGAGGCCACGTGAAGATGGCAGCAGAGAGAGGGGTGATGCGTTGACAACCCAAGGAGTGCCAAGGGCTGTTGGCAATGGCCGAGACCAAGAGAAAGGCACCGAACAGGCTTCCCTGCAGCCTTCGGTCGGCTCTGCCCACACTTTGATTTGGGGGCTTCTAAGACACCTCAACCGTCAGGAGCACAACTCTGTTGTTTTGGGCCACCCGGGCTGGGGTACTTTGTGACGGCCACCCCCGTCCTCTCCCCCCACCCAGGAAGCAGACACACTATCCAAGAACCGTCCCGTCGGGAAGGGTCAGCCTGCCCTGAGCATCACCGGAGGGAGGCCCAGCCCTGAGCCTCCCTCCCCGCCACCCCCCCACTGTCCCCCCGTCTGCATGAGCCTTACCCCTCATCACGAGAGGCTCACGGAAGCCTCTTCTGCCTGTCAAAGTCATTTGTAAGCAATCGCGGATGCGAATCTCACAGTCGCATCATCTACAGAGTTCACAGGCAGAACGTCGCTTCCCCAGGCCCAAACCCCACACAAAGCCCCACTCCTGGGACGTAGCAGAAAAACTCCTGCCGATTTAAGGTAAACCCTGTCCCATATGGTTTGCACGTGCCCTTGGGGCCACTCCCCAGACAGCGCCTCCCTTCTGGCTTTTGCAGATGCGGGCGGTTTCGGGGGAGAGGCCGACACGGTGATGTGTGCCCCAGCCACCCGGTCCCCAGCGGGACCACGGCCCTCCCGGCCCTTCAGCTCCCAAGGCCAGTCCAGATCTAGGCGTGCGGCTTTCCAGAGGGTTTGCCGGTTCCCGGGCCCAACCTGAGCAAAGCAAACGCAGAGCCCCTCTGCTCTGCGATCCCCGGGCTTGCCACCTGCCCGCTCCAGGCTTCCAACCTGAGGGAGCCGGCTTTTCTTCTCTCCCTGCCAGGCCTTCTCCACCTGCCTCCCACCCCAGACGAGGGGGCCCTTCTCTCTTATCTGGTGAGAAAACAGCTGCTCTGTCATCATATCTGCTTTCCAAATCTGGAATTTAGAGGCTTTATGCTCCTCTGAGTACCTCCCCCCCACCCCCCACCCCAGGCTTTGTGCCTGGGATCCGACGCCAAACTTTGGAGAACTTAAAAAAAAAAAAAAATCTGTCTGGCTCTCACATTCCTAAACCCAGGCTCCCCAGACTGTTTGGACGTCAAAGCCAAGAATGTTGCCATTTAATCTTACAGTGTTCTTTTGTGCCATCCTTCCCTGGGCTAAAGACCTGTGGCTCGAATGGTGGCAAGGCAGAGGACAAGAAGGAATATAGCAAATGCCACGGAAGCAATAGGAACAGGAGGGAGGGAGAGGTTGGGGGGAGTCACCAAAGGTCACCAGCACCCCAAAATTGTACCCTATAGAGAGACTGCGTACCCAACCTCCACTGTCCTTCCTCTCGCCAACCTAGCTGAGCCTGGAGAGCCAACCCTATCTGAGAACTGTTTATCTCAGTTTCCGTGGATTCCCCACCCCAGCCCTTCCCCAGATTTGCTACACGGTCACCAGATATCCAGCCACAGCAGCAGCAAGAGGACACTTGGTCTGGCTGGCCCAGCCAGCTGTCTCGGCCCCACACGGCTCCTGAATGCCACTTGCCCTGGTGGGGTTGGCATTTGTGCCCAAATAGGTGGGAGACTCTAACCTTCATCCGATCCTGCCTTCCTTTGCTTTATCCCAGTATGCCTGACTTTCTTTCCACATTTCCTGGGGGAAAAAAAGAGAAGCTGTGTCCAAATCAACGAGGCATTTCTCGTGGTGAAGTGCTTGAAGTCAAGCTATTTCTAACCTCAGGACCTTTGCACCTACTGTTCCCTCTGCGTACATCACTTCTTCCCCCCAGAAAATGTGCATTCTATTCCTTCTCACATGTCATCTCATCAGAGGGGTGATGTCCCCCTAAAGTAGCCACCTCCCCATTACGCCTCATCTTCTTCCTCTCCTTCCTTTAATTTATAGACATCCCATTTTCTGAAACTTGCATTGCATCTATGGTGTGCAGCCATTATCTCTTTTTCTCTGCCACCAAAATGTAAACTCCATGAGGGTAAAGATGAGCCTTGTTCATCGCTGGGTTCCCAGGACCTGGAACAGTAACTGGCATAGAGTAGACACTTAATAAAGATTTGTTGAGTGGACGGTGACAGCTCTCGCTAAGAATTCTAGCCAGCCTTGAACAGGGCTGGTTTTGCAATGTGCCTACCTGTGGTTAATAACCGAGGTGAACAGGGTGTCTTAGCAAACACGGGACCCCCTGCTAACTCTGGGCTAAGACATGACCGTAAAACAGAACAATCCTACCTTGATCCTACAAAGTTGGCCCAAGAGTTTTTTCACTTAGGACCTCCCCACACACAGACCTTCGCCAAGGGTCTGGGCAAAGACCTTGATCATGAGGGGACCACAGCAGAGCACAAGCCAATCTGGGAACGTGAAGGCAGTGGGGGAGGGGAGGGATGGAGGAAACCATCTGTGGGCGAGTGGGGGTCGGCACACTACCATCCATCAAGCTGGACAGAAGGACAGCAGAATTTAGGAAAGAGCAGAAACCCAAGGTTGAACCAGGCAGGGGGAAAAAACGAGTGAATTTTAACTAATTAACACAACATAGCCCCAGCCCTGTCTATAAGCCAGCACAGTGCCGGGGGCTTGGGATAGCACACTCGAAAGTCACCATTCCAGCCCTCAAGAAGCATAAGCCAGGGGTTCTAGAAAAGGCTGTGAAACCAGAGTGGTAGCTAGACTTTGAAGGAGGCTAATGTGTGCCAGTGAACACGGGAGGCTCTCGGCCCCGGCTTCCTCCAGTGGGCACATCCACAGACTTAATCATAGGTTATATTTAAAAGGAGCTTACGCGCACGATGCCTTATTACAAGGGCCTTTTGCTGACTATTTTTAGAGGAATGTTAATCACGTTACCTTTTGATTTGAAATGGGGACAGGTGAGCTCTAATACAGGAGATCCTTTAAGGAGCTTGAAAAAGACCCAGGTGACCCATCCCCAAACCCACCTGGTTGCTGACCGTCTCCTCCTGCTGTCGGGGGGAAGAGGGACACAGGAGATGGTGCCGCGTGCCTGGGTGTCCCCGGGCAAAGCTGGGAACGACAGGTATCGCAGTAAGAGGGTGACAGCCGCGTACCCTAGTCCGCCATTGAAAGCATGACCCAGACTCTGATGTGGACTTACGTCACCTTGAAGCTTGATGGCAAAAAATAAAGGGGCTTGTTTCATATATAACCTTTTGCCCCCAGTTTTGTAGAGGGCTGCGGCCGGCAGGTTAGAAATGTTGGCAGCAGGATACAGAGTGTCTAGAACGTACCTCGGATCCGCTTCCCTTCGGCCCCACTCTGCTCTGCGGGAATGTCTTGCCCATAACAAGCCACGGACCTTCGTGTCATGCCATCTACAGGAGGCGACAGCCTTGCCAGGATCCTTTGGTGCAGTTCACAAGCCTGGGTGGGGGCAGAGCATTTGTAAATCCAGAGGAAAACAGTCTGGAGAAGGGATGGTTTGGAAAGGAGCGAGAACAGCGCCACACCTCTGTCGCCTCTTGGGCTCTGTGGGTCGGAGGCCAGACGCAGCGTGGCTGGGTCTGCTCAGGGTTCCACAAGGCTGCAGTCAAGGTGTGGATGGGGATTGCCTTCCTTTCTGAGTCTTCTCACAAATGCAGGTGACTCTTGGCAGAATTCAGTTCCCTGAGGCTGTAGGACTGGAATTCCCTTCCTTTGCTTCAGGCCCAGGACTGAGTTCAGCACCTAAAGGCTGCCCACAGTCCCTTGCCACGAAGCTCCCTCGCACACTCATACCCTTTTCTCTCTTTTTAAAAACTTTTTTAATGTTTATTTTTGAGAGAGAGAGAACAAGTGGGGAAGGGGCAGAGAGAGAGGGGGGCACAGAATCCGAAGCAGGCTCCCAGCTCCGAGCTGTCAGCACAGAGCCCGATGTGGGGCTCGAACTCACAAACCGTGAGATCATGACCGGAGCCAAAGTTGGACGCTTAACCGACTGAGCCACCCAGGTGCCCCACATATCCTTCTCTCGTTTCAAATCTTTCCTGCAGGGAAGAGTTCAGTCTCCTTTAAGTACTCTCCTGATTAGGTCAGACCCACCCAGGGTCATCTCTGCTTTCTCTTAAAGTCAATTGATTTTTCAGCCTTAATTATATCTACCAAGTCCCTTTATAGAAGCATCTAGTTTAGCATCTGAGTGGGTGGGTTCCTGGGAGAAGGTATGTGTACACCAGGGGTGGGGATCTTGGAGAGCACCTTAGAATTCTGCCAGCCACGAGCCAAGAGCATCTCCGTTCATGTCTTCTAGGGTTCAGCAGGATATCTAACAATGGCTGTTGTGAAACTTTCCTGCCCCCCTTTCCCCCTAGTCCCACGCTGAATGGAGGAACCAGCCAGCCCTGCTGTGTGTTGATGGGGACTTTTCTAAGGACCAGTGTTCACCTCAGCATTAATTCTCATCCATCCCTCTGCCAAGGTCTCCAGGAGCGGGGGTGGGATGGGTATGCAGCATAGATGGGATCTAACACATGGTATCATCTGCTGTGCTCAGGAAGCATGAACGAGCCAGTACAGTCCACAGGCACACAGAAAAACTGGATTCTTTCCCTGAGGATGTGAGACTCTAGACCAGCTAAAGAATAATGGAGAAAATGCAGGTAGAAGACTGTACAGCAGAAGGATGCGAGGCCAGAGGGTGCTTACGTAGCAGGGTTTTGGTGATTGATAACTAATGACCTTCACTATTTCATTCTGACTCTAGAGGTGACACATACGGCCATTTAGAAGTTCAGGGACTGGATGGGGCACCTGGGTGGCTCAGTCGGTTAAGCGACCAACTTCGGCTCGGGTCACGATCTCACGGTCCGTGGGTTCGAGGCCCGCGTCGGGCTCTGTGCTGACAGCTCGGAGCCCGGGGCCTGCTTCAGAGTCTGGGTCTCCCTCTCTCTCTGCCCCTCCCCTGCTCGTGCTCTGTCTCTCTCTGACTCTCAAAAACTAAATAGATGTTAATAAAAAAATTTTTTTAGAAGTTCAGGGACTGGTGAGTGGCCTAGCCGGGGTTGAACAGGCCGTGGTTCTCAGTCCACTGACAGCCCAGCCCTGGCCAGGGCCCCAGGGATGAGACCCAGATGTGTGTTTATGATGATATTCCGAGGTGATAGTAGACAGGTACGTTGGGAACAGGGACAGTGTGGGAGTCTGAGATGTAGTGACATTGGGGTTTTGCTTCAGGCTTCCAGTAGTTGTGAAAGTTTTCTGAGTAAAAGCAACTTGTGACATCAGTGGGCAAGTCTCCACCTTCAGAAGGTGAAGCTGGCAACCAGACTGGAGGACGAGATGGAAAGACAGACAACAGACTGGAGAAGAAGGCAGAAGGCGAGGGCAGAGAGTTGATGGAGGCAGGTCGAGGCGCCCAGAGAAGCTCAGAGAAGAAGGAGACAAGGGGAATGAGGGTCCAGGCTCCCCTTCCACACCTCTTGGGCCTGTGGACTTTCACGCAATAATGATTGACTCTCAGACTCCTTTCAAAGCCACGGAAGGCATTTACATCACCGACTCCTAGATGCTTTCCTACGAGAGAGAGCGATGCCGAGGTGTGGACACACCTTAACGGAGCCCTGACGATGTGACTGGTGCCTCTGGCTCTGAAACACGGAGCCCCCGCTCAGCCGAGACCCACGGCGGGGGGGGGGGGGGGGGGCGGTCAAGAATCCAGACGAGCAGTTCCCCCGAGTAGAAAGGGTTCTACTCCAGCAAAGGGGCGATGTGGCTCCATCGCTTTAGACATTTTAAACAGATGCCAACCTTCTGGAAAATCGTTCTCCCACAGACATTCCATGAGGCACAAAAACAGGTCCTCCGGGGTCACAGGCCTGGGCAGCCACAGGGCTCACGGAGGCTGCAAAGCCAGAGCGGCTGGAGTCTCTGAATATTTACCTACAAAGGACCTCAGGATTCTTAGCCATCAAGCACCACTAAGGATACATCAGACAATTTCAAATCTAAAAGGGATTGGAATGGCTTTGAACACAATTGCCCAAGCAACCAGAGAAATGCCCAGAAGCCACACAACTAGGAAGCCGTAGAATGAGCATTCAGACACTTGCTTCTCTCGGAACAGAAGCGAAGAGAGTGCCGGCCTCCCAACCCCCAGATCAGGGTCACAGCCCCACCATCCCTGTATCGGCTGCTCGGTCAAGTGGGACCATCAGATGACAAGGTCCCCATCCCCGCTGGTGGCCACCGGTTTCCTCAGCCACGAGACCCGGTCCTGCTAGAGCTGCGGGGTCTGCAGAGATGCTGCGGCCACATTGCCACCTATTTTTATGATGCCTGAACGAAGAATGGCTTTCACGTTTTTTAAAAGGTTGGAGGGAAAAACATTCAGTAGAGACTACATGTGGCTTGCAAAGAATAAAGGACTGTTAAGTGCTTTATTTAAGAAAAAGCATGCCAACCCCTAGATCCCAGGGCAAGCCTATGTCTTCAAAGAATGGCCAAAGGCTGAGGGAGGGGGAGAGACTTCTAGAATTTTATGCGGCTGTTTGGCGACCGAGCTGGAAAGTAGGACCCAAGTCTCGCCTTCTGCTGTCTAGGGTGAGGGCTGCCGTGGTGTAAAAGCGTGTGACCACACACACGCACATACGCACGCACATACAGACACCCACGCGCACACATCCGCACAGCCACACTCCTGCATAAACACACACGTGTGCACACATGCACATGTGCACGCGACACACTCATGCACACACAGGGCCTACAGACCCCATGGGGACTTGGCATCAGGCCCTGGGACCACGAACTAATGATCCGGAGTTTTCTTTGCAGCCTGCAAGACATTCTTCGGTGAAGGCAAAGCGCCCTCCGGGCGGAGGCCGTTCTTAGTATAGTCAGACCTCAGCCGTCCAGTCCCAACGGGGTGTTGGCCGTGGAGCAGGTGCTGGAAGAGCCCTGGTGACGGCCCCGGGACAGATTCCTTCACCAGCAGGGGCTTGTCTGTCCTCAGAAGGATGCCTCTCGCTGTCTTCTACAAACCGCGAGGAGCTTGGTCAAAGTGAGGAAATGCGGGGCCACACTGTCTGCCCCCTTCCGTTAGTGAGGGACTTTGCAAGGGAGAAGGCTTGGGGACACCTGCTTCCTGGGAGATCCGTGAGAGAGAGAGAGATTGAGAGAGAGAGGGATGGGCATTCGCGGAGCCCTGAAATGTATGGTAAAACCCACGCCCTCGCGTGGTGGATTTCAGACACCAAGTACGCATGCGCGGGAGCTTCCGGCGCCCGTAATGTCAGGTTTGTATCCAAGGACACTTGGAGCAGCAGAACGGCCGCGTTTCCCCGGCATCCGTAGCGCACACTCAGCACACTCTGTCCGCCCGCTGCCCCCTCCACTGGGGACACAGGAGACAGAACCGTTCTGGACACAACGTGGGGAATAGAAAAGGAAGACCAAGCTTATGGAGTGGCTCCAGATAAAATCCAGAACGGAAGACCCGGGAGCCTCCACGTGAAGCGTATCTCTATAGGAAACCCACCTCCAAAACTCGCCAGGAAAAACCCCAGCCTCTGTTTGGATGCTTCCAAAGACGGGAGGCTTGCTACCTCACCAGGAAGCCCTCTTCTGTTTAAAGGAGCTTTAGCCGTGAGTTTCCCAAGGCACCTGTCTGAGACTTCGCCCTGTTTGTCCCAGCCCTGCCCCACCCCTCCGCGTGTGAAGCACGTCCCGGGACCCAGCTGTCGTCTCAGTCACTACGCCCTGAGTGCTGTGTCCCTCCAAAACTCACCCCGAAGCACACCCCCCCCACCCCCACCCCACCCCCACCAAGTGATGGTGTTCGGAGGCGGGTCTCTGGGAGGTGATTAGGGCTCCATGAGGTCATGAGAGGGGGGGCTCCCTGGTGGGCTTCGTGGCCTCAGAAGAAGGGGAAGAGAAAGGGAGATCTCACCGCCTTTTTGTGCACACGCACAGAGTGAAGTCCGTGCGAGGACACAGCGAGAAGCTGGTTGTCCACGGGCCAGGCGGAGAGCTCGGGCCAAAAACAGAACCCTTGCCAACACCTTGATCTTGGACTTCCCGCCTCCAGATCTGTGAGGCATAAATGTCTGTTGTTTAAGCCCCCCAGCCTGTGGTATTTTGTGAGGGCAGCCGGAGCTAAGACACAGACTAAATATATTTGCTTTCCACAACCTTTCTCTGTGTCGGGATCCCAAACTCTTCGGCTCCCAGCTGCTTTCCTTTGGATGTGTGCCAGCCTGCCGACCACACGCACGCATTTCTCCTCCCAGAGCGGGCACCTGCTTCGGGAGCACCTTGTTTCCTACGCTGCCCTGCCGACTGAACCAGGAGCTCCTTGGAGGCATGTACAGACACACGTTTGCAGACCGATACACACAGACACAAAATTGCGTCTTATTTCCAACGCATCTCGAGTGCTAGGCTCAGTACCTTCTACAGAGAAAGTGCTTGATGAATATTTTAATTCTGTGCATCTCTGAAAGAAGAACATAGCAGGAAGATGACCCATCTTACCCACAGGCTCTACGGGAACCTGTTTTCTGACAGTCTGGGCTTCGAATCTTCTCTCCTCCTCGGTGTCACCCGAACGTCCCTCGCCAGAACCCTCCCTCCCTCCTGAGCCATCTGTACCGGTGGGTTCTAATCCCCACATTCTCTGAAACCTTTTGGAGTTAGCCTTCCAACAACTTGGACCCGGGTTCTTGACTTTCCTCGGAACACAAGGTCCGTGAGCCCCCCATGTGTTTCCCACCAAAGGACTCAGGGTCAGACCGGCTTGGGAAACACGCTGCGAGTGGAGACGCCCGGGTGAAAACACTATCTTGTTGAACCCCAAGAAGTCCGTCGTTGTGAACACTCTCTTAACCTTTGAAGGATAACGGAACTTCGAATAGTCTGGCTGGCCTTTGCTTGACTGCGTGCTTCCCTCCACCTTCTCACTATTGCGTATCCCCTGTTGATAGGACCACATTCAGTGAGGTCCCAAACACACCCAGTTTTGGGCGGGTGACTCAAAGTCCACTGGAGCATCCTCCCCACATTCCCCACTTCCCTTGAATGGGCCGAAGATAACGACTTGGCTCATGGTCCCGGAGCCATCTAAGCTCCCCCGGTACGTAAGAGTCTGGGTTCCCCCCAAATCGAGACTCCCTTTCACGGAGCCTCTCCAGAAGTGAGAGATGGTGTATGGGCGCTTCACGAAAGCTGGTACGACTCCCTTTTCCTGCACAATGCCTGCATTTTGTCCTTTGGGGATAAGAAATAGAGGAGGAAAGTTTAGGACCCCATGAATTGGTGTATATCGGTCGAATGCCATTCAGCGGCTCCTTGGGCTCTACCAAGATCAGGCCACTTTCGCATCCCAGCTTGCAAGATTCTGCTTTTTTCTGAGTATGGTTTCGTCCAACCTGGAGCTACTGCCCGTCTTTCCTCCCTATCCAGCTGTGTACGTGTGTGCATGCAAACACACACACACACACACACACACACACACACCCATCTTTGCAAGGCAGGCATTGATTTTTTTCTAGCAGCTGGGCATTTGCGTCAAGCTCTATGATTTCTCGTTGTCTGTAATGCTAAAAGACAGAACCCACACTGTAGTAAAGGGAGAGGGTGATATGACTTAGGGTAACAGGAAATGACCTTGGGTGAACGATGGCACGATGACCTTAAAGCTGTCCTGTACTTAAGTGACCCAGTGATGGATTTAGGAACAGCCAGTGTTTGTCATAGCTCGTCCCCTTCACCACCACTATGCTGCTTTGTGCTAGTACAGAGAGGCCTCCTAATTAAGAGCTTCGTATTAACTGGAGCATCACTGGAAGCCATGGGGAACGTTAAGTGACATCCTGGTCCAACAACAAAACTCAACTTTCTTTTGGAGATATTTTACGCTCCCTTGTCCTCAGAGTACACGAGCTGTTCGTGTATCTGCCCTGGCCCTACCTAGACTGTGAGCCTTGAGGGAAGGGGCAGTGTTTTGCCCTGGCTCGCCTCCCATCGCTCAGTACTCGGCCGATGATCGATACTGGGTGCATAGCAGGATGTAACCAGCATTTGCTGAACTGACTCTGCTGAAGATTGGACTCTTTTTGCCTTTCTCGATCATTCCTTCTACAAGTCTTCCTGAAGAGCCTCATGTGAGTGTGAACGATGACTAACGCACAGTGCTTGTCCTCCAAGAGCCCACAGTGTAGGACCGGATTCAGGCATGTACACAACCAGTTATAAAACTAAGTAGTATGAGCGACAGGTGAACGTATTGGGAGCGTCATGGATGGCTGCCATTTTCAGACTGGACGGGTGACAGGGAAGACAGCCTACTAGTGGGTATCAGTCCTGGTCCCCCATATGGTCTTGGCCTCCTCCCACATGTGCCTTTCACTTTTCTTTTCGATTCCCCCATCCTGCCCTACTTTTATTTTCCCTTTGTGATTCAGTGGCCGGTAGAGTTTACTAGAGACACTAAGTGCCCTGATAGGATCTCTACTGAGTACAAGTGCAGGGGCACCTGGGTGGCTCACTCAGTTAAGGATCTGACTCTTGATTTCGGCTCAGGTCATGAGTTCATGGTTTGTGGGATCGAACCCCGTGTTGGGCTCTATACTGACAGCACAGAGCCTGCTTGGGATTCTCTCTCTCTCTCTCTCTCTCTCTCTGTCTCTCTCTCAAAATAAATAAATAAACTTTAAAAATGCAAACAAGCAAACATGATTGGAAGAAACAGGTTCCTTGGTTTCTGATGCTGAACCTTCTTCCACCGTCCTGGCCAGTCCTGGCCTCCTGCCTGAGCTCTGCTTGATAAGGAGGAGGGTGGTTGACCAGCAAGCCGGCTGGAAGGCAGCCCAACCCATTCAGGGATGTCTAGAGAGCTGTGCGCGGAGCTTGTTTTCGACGCTTGCTGACTTAAAATGCCGCTAAATAAATCGCTGCAATCTCACAAAGCTATCTGCTCGGAATTTCAAGTCACAGCGCAAGGAGGGACACAATAGAAGTGGATATATATGTGAAATAGTAGCTCTGTTCCTCTCTAAAGAAGGTAATTCTTTTTTTAAAAAAAAAAATCCCCATCAACACAGCAATAGTCACAATGGGGTGTGACATTATAACTCCATGCCCAGAAATAATTCAATTATCCTCCAAGGCTACTTAGTTCGAAGCTAACATTTTGCTGTTCTCTTCCTCCAGCCTCAGTCATTCAAAGCTGAATGCTTATTGTTCTCACAGTGCAGATTGACAGCAGTCAGGAAATCAAAAAGAGCTCAGTCTCCAAATGCAACCATTTAGCTGTCCATTCCTCTTGAGGATATTTTCAGACGTGTCATTCTTCTTTTTTTTTTTTTTTTTGACTTACGCTTTCTTTAAGAAAATCTCATGCTCCCTTTTCTTGCTCTTTAAGTTTCTCTTCTCCAACTTGTGTTTTATCTTGCAAAATGTCAAACACATTAAGTGTATGAACTTCTGGTATGCTCCGAAGAAAGAGACAGACAATATACACCCACTCTTGTTCTGAAACCTGGTATTCTGGTAAGTTCAAACTAAAACTGCAGGGTCCAAATCTATCAGATAAAAATCACAGGAATGTTCTTAAGCGGCCGGCTCTCCTATCCACTGTGGACTGGAAGAAATTGCAGGTGATGCCAGCGGTCCAGAAGAAAGGCCTTCCTGCTCTAGACTTTCAGAGTTGTCCAGACAGACCTGGGCAGGAAGAGTGAGCGAGAGGGGGCTCACGGTTGAGCCATCATGCCTGAACTGGTTGTCGCTTGTTTTAAAACCAGGCTTTGGTCCATTTCCCTCCCCTCCCCCCTTTTTAAGTTTGTGTGTGTGTGTGTGTGTGTGTGTGTGTGTGTGTGTTTAGAGAGACAGAGACAGTGTGAGTGGGGGAGGGTCGGAGAGAGGGGGAGACAGAGCAGGCTCTGCACTGTCAGCTCAGAGCCCGGCAAGGGGCTCAAATCCACAAACTGTGAGATCGTGACCTGAGGGGAAACCAAGAGTCGAACTCCTAATCGACTGAGTCACCCAGGCGCCCCGGGTCTGTTTCCCTTTTTACTTAATCCTGCCACTGCGGGTTCACTGCTGTAAGGTGTAGCATGTGCGGATAGTGTGTGCGTGATGCACAGGGCCAAAACAGGTGCAAACCAGTTTCTTCGAAACCATTCAGTATCCATTCGGGGGCTGAGCCCTTTGGAACGTGACTTGTAAGAATACAAGTGCTCCGTCGCCTTGGACTTGAGCCAGACGAGATAAACTAAACGGTGAGGCTGTTGGTGTTCCAGGTGTACTGGCCACGCTTCGAGCCCCGGCATTCAGTGGTTTCCTGGATAGTTGAACCCAGGCAGCCCCAGGTCCGATGCGCTTGGGCTCTGACGTGGTCTTGGTGTCATGGATTGAATCGTCCAAAACGCTGCTTTGAGCTTGGGCTTGGCCAACTTGCCTATTTCCTGTCATCCAGACTGTGTACACGCGAACCTGACCACGTACATTCCAGAGCGTGGGCTTGCTCACTCACCAACACACACACACGCACACGTACCTCTGTGACTGGTGTCAGTTCTCGTGTGTAGAGGCACAGATGTGTCTTTGAAGATTGTGGCTCTGCGGCCACCGCCTCTGTTTGAATCTCGGCACTCCCCTTTATTAGTGGGGTGACTTTGGTCAAGTAACTCAACCTTTGACAGGCTCAGTTTACTCATCTGTAAAATGGAAATAAGAAGAGTTTCTATCTCGAAGGGTTTTGGTGAGGATATAATGAGATTGTACGTGTAAAGCGTGCACCTCAGAGTTTCACACAGTCCGGGCCCAGTTGTGGGCTTTGGTCCCGCTTGCACAGGGGCCAGTGCCCAGAAGGAGAAGGGCCCTGCGCTTGGCCTAATGCTCTACCGTCGTTGTATTGAAATTCTTAACAATTTTTTTTAATTTAAATTCAAGTTAGTTAACATACAGTGTAGCCTTGGTTTCAGGAGGAGAGCCCAGGGACTCATCTCTTACATTAGGACACCCAGTGCTCATCCCGACAAGTGCCCTCCTTCGTGCCCATCCCCCATGTAGCCCACCCCCCACCCACCTCCCCTCCAGCAGCCCTCAGTTCGTTCTCTGTATTTAAGAGTCTCTTATGGTTTGTCCCGCCCCTGTTTTTATTTTATTTTTGCTTCCCTTCCTTTATGTTCATCTGTTGTGTATCTTAAATTCTACATATGAGTGAAGTCATATATTTGTCTCTCTCTGACTGACTTATTTCACTCAGCATAATACCCTCTTTTTCCATCCACGTTGTTGCAAATGGCGGGTTTCATTCTTTTTGATCGCCGAGTAGTATTTGGCATATATATGTATGGTGTGTGTGTGTGTGTGTGTGTGTACGTATATACATACACACACACACACACACACACACACACACACACATAGATATATACATATATGACATCTTGAACAAGGGACCCTGTGTTTTCATTCTGCACCAGACTCCCTCAAATTATGTAGCTGGTCCTGAACCCAGTAAATGTTAACTGATACTATCAATCATTGCTTTTGGTTCTTTTTCTTTCCAAGCTCAACACACACTCAGAACTTAATGGATCTTTACTATTATCTTTTAACTATATAAACCAGCCAGCAACGCTCTTAGGGCCCTGAATTATTTAGTAATAGAATAACTGAGCCGGGGCTCCCAGCACCACTGGAGGGTGAGGCACAAACCCCCCGCCGGCCCTAAGAAGCTGCTATGGAAAAGGCCAAGGTTGACTTTCTACCATTGAGTCGAGTTCAAAGAGGAAATGACTCTGCTTTAACCTCTCAGAAGCACAGATGCATCAGCCACTGAGCCCGAGGAAGCTCAGGGTGGACAGTGGGAGGGGGAGATCTCTGCCCGCCACCCCCTCCCCACCATCCTGCAGCTTGGGCTCTCCTGGTCAGTGGAGGACATAAGCACAGGCCGGACGGAAGGAGAGGAGGAAACAGCACGACAGAGCTTGGCATCTGGAACACACAGGAAAGGCGGTGCTTGGCCCCACCCCCACCCCACCCCAGAAAACAAGGCAGACAGCCGTCCAGCTCCTGGCCAGCAGGCTTCTGCTTTTAAGGTTCTTCTTCCTTTTACAGAAATAATGCCTGTTCATTGGAGAGAGCTGGGATTCCCCTTGCAGGGGTGACCACGTTCAAGAGAGAGTTCCGCAAACCCTCCATTTGTGTTTCTAGAACCGCCGGTGGAGATGAGCGGGCCCCCAGGGTGGACTGACACCCTCCAGCTGGTGGCCAGGATGCCCTGCTCCCCAGCTAGTGTCAGTGACACAAAAGAAGACTTACCTTGTGATCCAGACTCCAGGTGGCCAGAGGGCTTGGGTTCATCCACACATTCAGTCCCGGAACGTTCGATGAGGACGCCTTTCACACCACACCCGGCGGCTTTGATTTGATCCGACGCCTGGGTTGGGCTGCTCCCCGGGAGATGTTTTATTTATTTATTTATTTATTTATTTATTTGTTTGTTTGTTTTTTAAATGTTGATTTATCCTTGAGAGAGTGGGAGACACAGAGGGCAAGTAGGGGAGGGGCGGAGAGAGAGAAAGAGAGAGAGACACAAAATCGGAAGCAGGCTCCAGGCTCTGAGCTGTCGGCACAGAGACCGATGCAGGGCTCGAACCCACGAACCCTGAGATCACGACCTGTAACCGACTGAGCCACCCAGACGCCCCAAGATGTATTCTTTCTCGATGCCCTTCTGCAGCCGTTACTTCACCTGCTAGGTACTGAGTGATTAACCAGCTTCACTGTCTCAAACTGCTCCTGGCCCTGTACTGATTGATTGTTCAAAGCAGCCCTTAGGGTGTTTGTGCCTCTTACGTATTTATTTTCATCTGCATGTAAACGTTTGTTTGCTTAATAATTAAACTCCCTCCCCCCCCCCCCCTTAAAGAAAAAGTTACACTACATTTTCAGGGGGAATTTCCCTTTCGTTGAAAAATCCACACGTTTAACTTCCAAAAAATGAGATCCGTATGTCTCCGGCTTATCCTAAATCCATCACAACATTGTAACAGCTGCCTAATGCCCAAGAAACATTTTGATGTTTCTTGATAGGTTTTTTAAAAGCTTTTTTCTTAAAAAATAGAAGAAGGAACGGGTGGCTGTACTCCGTAAATGGGAAATACACCCAAACACCAAACTTCTGCCGCTGGGGACACATTTCACGCTATAGACTCACCTCTCCCTCGCCGTTGATGGAGCAGTTTCCCCATCTGTCTGTCAGTTTACTCATCTGTCTGCAAAAGCACATTGTTCTTTGAGTGACTTCTTCCAGATGTGAGGAGGGAGCCATGAGTCATGGGTGAGGAATACCCAGGAATACAAGTCCTGCTGGGTGTTAATTCAGGAAAAAGTCTCAGAGCCCACGGCGTTATTGTGCACACACTTTTGTCCTCTTGTCCAGGGTAGAGCTGGCCTCGGGGCCTCCCCTGGCTCTCTTCCAGCCCTCCACCTGCACGTTCTGCTAGGAGAGTGGGCGGGAGGTACCCAGGCCCCCATCAGCCTCGTCCTTCACACCTCGATTCCCATCCACCCGGAACACTCAGCCCACGCTGTCTGAGCTCTCGCTCCAGTCTGAGTTATGGGTGCCGGGCCGAGAACAGGCTCAGAGGGGTGGACACAAGCCCCATGCAGTGACAGTGGTGGCTGGGATGTCCCCCGAGCCGTATTCTCAGTCCAGAGCCCGCAGCTGTCCTGACTGCATCCGTCTGTCTTTCTCCATGCGAGCTGTCCTCACCTCTACTGTCCCCTCTGATGTTATTAAACTCTTGTGTCGGTGGACAGTGGCAGTCTTGGGAGCCCCCAGTGTCAAGAGGGGAATATGCAAGCAGGAAGTGGAAGGCAGTGGATGGGAAAGAAGGTTCAAGATCGTGGGAAGAACCCCTGAGCATGACAAATCCGGGAGACAGAGATAACAGCGCGTCTCCCAAGACTTGCCCTCCATCTGTGAGACCCACAGACGGTCCCCCGATCCGACCACGAAGCTCCCACGAGCGTCCAGGCCAGGCTGCGGGGTCCAACGCAGGGTCCGGCCGAGCAGCAGGTGCGGTGGATATGGGAACAAGAAAGCCCATGATGGACATGGGCATCACCAGATCCCCCTTTGATTTTGGTGGGGTGACGCCCTCGCAAAGTCCCTCCGAGATTTCCAAACCTCTTCATCAAGGGTAAACACGGGATAATAGAGAAGCCAAACCGATCAGGCGCACCTCGTACCGCGCACACGTTCTCCTTCAAATGATTTAGAACTGCTTTTAATCCTTTCCCAAGAGCGGCACTTGAAGGCAAAACAAGAAATTATCGAATCGTTTCACGTTTTTTGAGTGCACTACGTGGGCTACCTCAGGATGATTCTCACAGAGTCTGAAACCCACAGCGGCAGCTTTCAGTCGTGGCAGACTGGGTTTTGTAGATTCCCGAGAGGCGACGCCGGGGGTGGGTTTGGGTCCCTGCCAGCTAGGTACTTGGGCTTGAGGCCAAAGAGATAAATACTGGGCTTCAAGTAAAACAAATGTTTAAAAGGTCTGTTCCGCTCCTAAGATCTCTGTTTAATGGCGGCTATTGCTGACATTATTGCTTCCAGATCTTTAATTTATCTAACCAGATGCATAAAGCGCCGTGTCCATCTGCGTTTCAGCAGGCCAGGGAGACTCATCAATCGCGTGCCCTCTTAGTTACCGCAACACGCATAAGCCACAGGACGGGGATAGCTCAGCGTGCAGCAAAGCCTCCTGCCTCCCACGCTTCCGGGACGCAAGAACTTACTCCGCAAGCTGTCCACTTTGGAGAGCTGTGGTCCTTCTTTTTTTTTCAATCCCCTGCATCCTCCCAAGGACCTGTGCCACTCTCTGTCTCGGCTTGCCTCTGCTTTTGCAGGTGCGTCTTCCGACTGCTGCTGTCCACAGCACCTCACCCCTCAGGCTTGTCCGCAAGCGAACACAGTCCCTCATTTAAACTGCCTGGCCCCGGAGCCCACACTTTCCTACTTCGCATCTACCGGTGGGGCCACAGCCATCTGGTCAACCAACAGAGTGATGGGAGATGGGTTGGTTTTCCAGGCTCGCCCTCTAAAGGATCCTGAGTAGGACTTTGCTGTCTTGCTTGGAAGTGCGAGTGACACAGGAGGTATACGTACGCCACACCACGTATGTGTGGGAGCACGTGTATAAATTGCTCCCACCCCCATCCAAGCTCTTGATGGGGTTTGAAATGAGCAGAACGAGCTACACTCAAATTATACACACATGTAGAAGCCTGAGGTGAAGGTTCCTATCAGAGTCCAGCTTAACCAGATCCGAGAGTCACTGAAACTGACAACTTAGGAGAACGGTTATACGTTTAAAACACAAGCTTGGAATAGTTCTATGAATTCGGGCACGAAAAGCACAGAAAGCAATGCCTGGCGTATAGTAGGTGATCAATAAATGTCAGCCATTATTACTATTCTTTTTTATTTTAACTTGTTTTATTTATTTATTTATTTATTTATTTATTTTTAATTTACATCCAAATTAGTTAGCACATGCCAGCCATTATTCAGATCAGAAGAGGGGTCCCCTAGGAAGAACGTGGCTTAGAGCCCATGGAAACGTTGATAACAGAGCAAGAACTCTGGCTCCTTCCAGGCCCCCACAGCATGTGATTCATTATTTACTCCCGAATCCTGCGGATGCTTGACTCACGGGCTGGTTTGACAACCCCAAGAAACAATTCACTCACTGCCTAGAGCTCCGCTCAGGGACCCACAGAACCTCATCTCCGCTCCGCCCGCCCGTTTGAGGGTCACTGTCAATTTCTAGCACCTCATGCAAAGCCCACCCTTTCGTCATCCCTTCCGTCCATCCCCCCCCCTAAACTTCCGAGGGAGACCTCAAACACACAGCTTGAGAGCCATGTTTTAAAACTGTCACCCACGTAAACAACTTCCAAGAATTTTCTGTACTGTGAATTCGGAGGCACATTTTTGTTTCACTTGAAAACTGCTGGTCCCTCTTCCCTCCCCACCGGTGTCTGCCCATCGTAGGAGCCTGCTGTCATTCTGCTTAGGCTGTTACACAGGGCTCAGGCTGCGTGAGTTGTGTATTGCCCCGGCACGTCCCGGAAAGAAGTTCTTCTGCCTTGGTCTGGAGCTCTGCTTCAGTCTACACCTCTTAACAGCAGCCCCTAGAGAGTAAGGGAGTCAGTCCTCCCATCTCACTTTCCCAAATGCTTTTCTGGATAAGACGCGCAATTTACGTCACAGGGGCACACTGTTTCTAACACAGTTACACACGTATTCAGTTTAATTCTGTGATCTTTTCCTCAAAAAGGCCTTCGAGGAAACTTTTTTTTAGAAGTATGTTCTGGAGGGTATAGATCTCTGATCGCGGATCCCATACAACTCACCCCAAGATCGGCGGTCCTTCTCTGTGTACGTAGCCCTGTCGGTTGAGAAAAGGAGAGGTAGGATGTGTCCCCCTCTGTTCCATTTATTGCAGTGTTTACAGGGTGCCCACTGAGCCCTGACGCTTCCAGCCCCACCATCACCAGGGCACCAGGACACCAGACAGGTGGGAGACCCGGAGTTCCGTCTTTCTTCTGCTGGCCACGAGGTCCGTCCCAGGGAAGGGACAGTCCCCACCCCTGCCCCAGTGTTTCCGGCCACCCAGGAGAGTTAGCAGCATCCGCCGCCCCACCCACCCCCCACAGGAAAGCCCAGTGATGAAGGCAAACTCCCCCCCCGCCCCCCACTTAGCTCTTTGGACACTTTTGACACAATAAATCCCAAGTGCCAGGTAGTGCTAGCGTCTCAGAGCTGGTGACCTTGGATGATCCCCTCCCCCAGCTTTCCCCTCTGTTCCTCGGTCTCACTGGCTGCCTGCTTGTTGTCGTAATGTATTTACCACGCGTCCTTCTGTTATTTTTATCATATGGTTTTTCACCATCTGCTGTGTGGCTCTCCAAGCGACATTGCTCTTTGCAAGGTGAGGTCTGGCCCGCTACGCGATCTATTGAGTGTCTCTCCTTTTACCATTTGATCCATTTCAAATGCAGCATTTGGAAGCAGATAAGCTATAAACACACGCGCATAAACAAATGCTTGTCGGTATATGAGAGACGGAGAGTGCGTTTAACTCTTCTTCAAAGAAACTATAGCAGCGTCTCTGGTATCAGTCTCAGAGGACAAGATAAGGGATCTGTACGTTACCCTCATTTAAAAAGAAAAATAAAAGAGTATATTTGTGTTCACGTTGTCCCTGCTGCAAGCCTGCTGCCTGGGCCCCCCCGGGGGCCTGGTGACCCCTCGGCTGCCCTCACTGGGCAGATTCTTATCTCTTGCATCCAAAGACGACGCAGCCCGTGGCATTCCTGCCTGCATGTACCCAAGACGTGTCAGGCATTGTTAGAAGATACTTTTTTTAAAAAGTTAAGGGGCACCTGGGTGGCTCAGACAGTGAAGCCTCTGACTCTTGATTTCAGTTCAGGTCGTGATTTCACGGTGCGTGGGATCGAGCCCAAAGTTGGGCTCTATGCCAACAGTGTGGAGCCTGCTTGGGATTCTCTCTGTCCCTGTCTCTCTGCCCCTCCCTCGCTGTCTCTCTCTCTCTCTCTCTCTCTCTTTAACTAAATAAATAAACCTTTAACAACAGGTAAAACTATGACTCTCACCCAAACCTAAAATGAACACGTGCCAAAGATTTTACGGGACTCATTCCTTGACAAAGGAAATCATCTAGATGTCACAACACGTTCAAAGAAGTCAAAGAACCACAAAGTTATACGGGGTCCAGGAACGTTGAGATGGTTTTTCTATGGAGAGGGAGACCTATTGAACCTCTGGGGACAGAATTTACGTGCGGGGTCTGCCCACGAGGATTATTTGCCATTGGTAATTATCCTTGCATTGCCATCCGTTCTCTACAATTTACAGATTCTAAAAATAGCTCCGTGGCAATAAACAGCTAGAAGCAGGGAACCTAGAAGGGTGCGCTCTAAGCAGTGCATAGTTTTCCACTGAAAACATCCAGCTTCATCACTGCTTATTCCTAAATGTCCACACACAAAGCCTGACTGCCTATTCTTGGCCCTCCGTTCTCTTTCTGGCAGCCATTAGCCATCTCCACTCATCCAGTGACCCCCCCCCCCCACCGCCCTTGACCATGGTCTTGTGGCAGGTGAATAGATTCTGGTCATCTGGGAGTCACCATTCACCCATTCAGCTCCTTTCTGTACTGCATTTCTGATCTACACGTCTCTTGCCCATTCTCCCTTTTCCACCCAGTAGCTGCTGGGCACCGAGCCAATGTCCAATAAGTCATTACATCAGAATGCAACCCTGGCCTCAATATCCAGCTAGGGCCAGGTCTGCTCCTTCAATAAGAGCTGCACAAAGCTATTTGAAAGATCAGGCTCCTGGTTCCATGAAGTAAGAATCAGTGGCCTGTGGCCACACAAAGCCTTACCTTCTCTTTCTGTCTTCTATCCGTGTATGGAAACCTTAGGATATGATCACAGTATTTCAGACCCATGTATTAATTACAGTTGCTCCCTTGGGTATCAGTCAAGATTCAACCAGAGAAGCAAACCCCACAAAAAGTATATAGGAAGAGGCTTACGGTAAGGAATGAGCTTCCATGACTGAGGGGCTGGTGAAGCACGTCAGACATCCACAGGGCAGGCCGTCGAGAAGGAAAGACCAGAACTCTGCAACATGGACTGAAGTTCTCTCTGTCCACAGGTGGAATTTCTTGTCTCAAAGAAGCCTCAACCTTACTTTTAGGCCTGATTAAGCCAGGCCCACCGAGGTTACCTAAAACAATGTCAGCTGATTATAGACGTTGATCACACCTACAAAATACTTTGACAGCAACACTTTGATTAGCATGCGAGTGAGTAGCTGGGGCCTGTAGCCTAGACAAATCCACACACGACTCGGGAAACAGACCATTGAGTTAAAGACACAGATTAGGTTATGTTGTAGTGACAAAGACGAATCACTTGATCAGTGCTAGTTCCAAGCCTTGGGTTCCAGACGGGCACTGTCACCGGAGCCATCAGCCTCTGTGTACATCCTTCATCTGTGAAATGAGCATACCCGGTCCGGGTAGGGTACCTGATCTACTGAGCTAGTCAGATGCGATGTCGTCCGTTTGTGCAGAGTTGCTACTGACGTGTATACTGGCGACTAACTGGGAACTGGCGTGCGTCTTCCAGTTTACTCTTAAGACGTCTGCAGGTCCCAACAAATTCGCTCAGTGTAGCCTGCTTCCCACAGCGGAAGCGGACGAGCAGAGAAGACCCAGGGAGGGGAAGGCAAGAATAGGAAGCAGAACAGCAGGTGCATTTTACCTCCGTGTCCTCTGACGTGTACAGGGTAAAACAGGGCTACGTGGGATCATGAAGAAAAGTTTAAACCCAAGTTTGTGGAAGCTGGTTTCAATCCCGTGTCACGCAAATGCCAACCAAACACCGAAAGAAGCTTCTTCCCATGTCCCCTGTTTTGGAGCTCAAAGGCTGTGAGGATATGCTCTCTAAAATGGAGAAATAATGGGGCGCCTGGGTGGCTCAGTCGGTTAAGCGTCTGACTTCGGCTCAGGTCATGATCTCGCGGTCCATGAGTTCGAGCCCCGCGTCGGGCTCTGGGCTTACAGCTTGGAACCTGGAGCCTGCTTGGGATTCTGTATCTCTTTCTCTCTCTCTCTCTGAACATTCCTTCTCACGCTCTGACTCTCTCTCTCTCAAAAATAAATATTAAAAAAAATTTTTTTTTAATTTTGCAAAGGGATTTGCATTGAACTCCCTATAAGATCATGTGTACGAATTCCTTCTAAGCAAGCTCCCCCATTTATACAGTGGTGAATTCCATAAGCCAGGGTCGGTTCTGCCTCTGGCTCCCAACGGAGGAGCTGGGATCCTCATCCCGCAGAACAAGTGCATTCTGAAAGGTCAGATACGTCGCTCCTTCTCCACCTCGGGCCTCTGTCTTTCCTCTTCTCGTCTTGCGCCCTACGACATGGCCAGGAACTGGACATAGATGTGGGTGGCACATGGGTAGCAAAGAAGAATATCCCCAGCTACCTAAAAATGTTCGTGCCATGCCAGTGCCGTGTTTTTCTGTACAATGGTCATTTCTGGTTTCCATGTGAACTGAAGTAGACTATGCCTTTCAGTCACATTGAAAACACAGCTCTCCAACAGTGTGCACGTTTAGTTGAATTCACATATTCAAATGATACATGAGTCACCTGGTTAATGGTGACTCCAGCTTTTCTAACACTCCAACAGAGATTGTGTACGAGTCAGGTTTAGGGGGAAGGCTCGGGCTCTTTCAAGGAGCCCCCGAAGTCTAGTTCTAAGTAGTGAAGGCAAGGAAACCAGGGTCCTGGAGCCTCCTTGGAAATCGTAGGGGTGCTAACGTCCCCAAAAGCACTCTGAGTAAAAAGGAGATAAGGTGTCGTCGCCTGCATTATGAGAAGGGGTGTCGGCAAGGCATACATTTGCAGGGAGCAAGTGCTTGTGAACTGTCATCTCCTGTGACAGTTCAGATCCAATCACGTGACCTCAGCAGAAGGCTCTGACTCCGTGCCACCCCTGAGCTCCGGTCGTACTTTCACATCTTTGTATTTAAAGAGACTTAACCACAACCAGAGCTTAACGGGCCTGGGTATGTTGTTCACTTTGCAAACAAGACAGACTCGTTTTGCAGTGAAGTGAATGAACTGAACTGCAATGAATTGAATTGAGTGAACAAACGCTTCCCTCAACCACGGACATTTCGAAAAGAAAATCGATTAAGGATGCGGACGTTCCTTTCCTGCGTCTCCGTCAAACATCAGGTGTGAGGGGCGCCTGGGTGGCGCAGTCGGTTAAGCGTCCGACTTCAGCCAGGTCACGATCTCATGGTCCGTGAGTTCGAGCCCCGCGTCAGGCTCTGGGCTGATGGCTCGGAGCCTGGAGCCTGTTTCCGATTCTGTGTCTCCCTCTCTCTCTGTCCCTCCCCCGTTCATGCTCTGTCTCTCTCTGTCCCAAAAATAAAATAAACGTTGAAAAAAAAAAAAAAAAAAAAAAAAAAAAAAACAAAACATCAGGTGTGAGTGGATGTGTTGCCACGGACTGCCGTCACACCAGCCCCAGCCCTCCGGTCCTGTGTACCTGTGACATACTGGCTATACTGAGCCCGTGTCTTCAGAGAGTGTCTCCTGGGCTCCCCAGGCAGTCAAGCCCAACTCAAGGTTGTCAGTTCATGTTCTTAACGAACTTAAACAAAGACAAACTAACGAGTCCGGGACTACTCCTGCAAAATATTCGTGAATAAAATAATACAAAATAAAGCAAAGTTTTTAAAGAGAAGAATCCGAAACTTGTTTAAGCCCTCAGTTTTGCCGGTTGATCTTCAGCAACGGTTTTTTTCCAGCTGTTGGTTTTAAGTGTGTCAATTCCTCACGGGCATCGCTCTGCCGTTAGCTGTCTTGAATTCACCTTGTCAGAATCTTTTTTGCCTTTTTAAGAGTCTCTGTTCTACCTCCTGGAAAATCTCCCCGCTGCGGCTATTGTGTGAACCTGACCTCTTCGTCTTTGACTCAACTCTGCTTTTTCTACGTTGGCAACAAAAGATGTCACCTGCCAGTCAAGACTTCCACCCTAGCTCTTTCCAGTTACACCTTGGGGCTGTCTGGAGGGATGACTCAGCAGCTTAACGTTTTTTTTTTTTTTTTTTTTTTAATTTTTTTCAACGTTTTTTATTTATTTTTGGGACAGAGAGAGACAGAGCATGAACGGGGGAGGGGCAGAGAGAGAGGGAGACACAGACTCGGAAACAGGCTCCAGGCTCCGAGCCATCAGCCCAGAGCCTGACGCGGGGCTCAAACTCACAGACCGCGAGATCGTGACCTGGCTGAAGTCGGACGCTTAACCGACTGCGCCACCCAGGCGCCCCAACAGCTTAACGTTTTTAAGGCATTATACTCAATCACAAAACCAACACATTGCACCCAACTAAATCAGCTTACCAGACAGCAAAAATATAAGAAGGAGAAACCCAGTTTCTTCACCTGTCTTTCTGACAATCCACACCTGGTTAGCACTTGTCTCTGTAGCAAAGTCAGGATTTACCAGGCTCGTGCCCAGAGGAAAGCAAGGTCCCCAAAGTTGACAGGTGCTGTCTCAGCTTTTCGTGATTTTTAGCTTCACCTAGCTTCCCTCTAGGGTGGGAAGAGGTCAAAATTTTTGCTGCGATTCTGGCGGCTTAATACAACTCTCCTCTTTTATGGTTAGATCTGAGTTAGATAGCAGGTCAGGTCCTCACCAAGCCAAAGGCAAAAAAGTGTGCGTGTGTGCATGTGCGCGTGTGCATGTGTGAAAGTCACAGTTACAGAACAGAAAAGATAAATTGCAAGCCTTCCTTGCTTGCCAAAAGAAGGCACACTTGGCTCTTTAAACGGTGAGCCTCCCACCTCGCCCATTGTGCAAGTAACGTAGCCCTGAATGTAAAACTCATAATCAACCTTTGGGGAATTCAACTGTACTGGAGAGTGAGGTCTGCGTGATCATAAATAACCAAAGTTTAGCCCTTCCCCACCGCACTCGCAGGAGAAATGCCAAGCACTGGAGATTCTGACCCCTTGTGATGGAAGCCTGTTCCCAGCAAGGCTGTCTTCCAAACTTCAGTCAAGGTGTTGAGGAGCAGGGCCAACGGACGGACACTGGCTGTTTCATTAGAATGGGGATCTGTCCGGCTGCAGGGCCCGAGCCACCTGCTCAACTGTGTGCTGACCAGAAGCCCCGGGGAATTCTGCCTCCCTTTCCTTTCCAGTCTCTGGGTCACCAGAATCCAGCCTCAGCTCGTCAGTGCGGCTGGCGGCCCCCTACTTGCCTCAGGACGGTGAAGGGGTCTTTTAAATTTCAGGGGGCAAAAATCAAGGCACGAGGTATCCCCATCTGGTGCTTCTCAAGGACACAGCGTGTTCCTCAAATGCCTCCTCTCGTCAGTGCTCAGCTGCTCTGTGCTTTGGGGACGTGGAACACAAAGCAAGGATGGGTGGGAGGTGCTCGCCCGCTTTCAAGAGGTAGTTAACGAGAAACTGAACACCCTGGGTGTGTAAGAGGGAGGGGTAGGAGGCACTTCCATCCCGTCCGGAGATAGTTACTGAGACATTGAGGCGTGCTAAATTCACTTCTAACGACTCAGATACGGAGTTCGCTGCCCATGCGGGTTGGGAGCCATGTCGTGGGGGTCCGGGGCCAATGGCCGAGAAGGAATTCTTGAGACGTCTTTGGTATAAAAAGGGGGTTTTATTAAAGCAGGGGGGGACAGGACCTGTGTGCAGAAAGGGCTGCACTGGGGTTGTGAGGAGTGACTGATTATATACTTAAAGTCAAGGGGAAGTATTGGTCAATGGGCCACAGGTTATAAAGAAAGTTAATTTTATCTACATTTTTTTCTTGCCTTTGTTCCGCACATCTCTATGGAAGGGAGGGTGATGTTAGGGCTCCAGGAAATTGAGTCTATAGGTTTCTGGAGATGGCCTTTTTTTTTTTTTTTTCTAGTAAATCATTAAAACAGTTGCAAACTGATGGAGACTCCTGTCTGTGATCTCTATCAGTTAACCATTTGTTTTGTTCTCAGGCAGCCCGGTGCCTGAGGAATGTCGCAAATATCCCACCTGGGTTGCTGCTGCCTGTTCACTTGTGCTTTGCCCTCAGCCTGCCTTGGGCTCCCTCATCAACTACCTCATAATCTTGTCCTGCAGACGTTAAGGGTTGAATTTTGTCCTCTCCCCCCAAATTTATATGCTGAAGTCTGAACTCCCAGTACCTCAAGATGTGACCCTGTGGATTTTACAGAGGCAATTCAGTTAAAATGAAGTCATTAGGGTGAGTGCTACTCCGATATGACTGATGTCCTTAGAAGAAGAGGAAATTAGGACACAGACGGGCACAGCCAGCCAGCCAGATGAGGACACGGGGAGAACGGCCGTCTGCAAGCCAAGGAGGGAGGCCTCAGAGGAAACCAGCCCTGTGGACACCTCGGTCTTGACACTTTTAGCCTCCGGAACGCTGAGGAAATAAATTACTGTTGTTTAAGTTCCACCACCCCCACCGCCCACCCTAGTCTGTGGCGCTTTGTCACCACAGCCCTAGCGAACTAAAACACCAGAGGGACAGTCTACGGTGTGGAGTCGGGAAGCCATGAGTAAATAAATACCGACATTATAATAATAACAAAACCTGTGTCACCCTCATCTTCTGCCTACCACCCTTCTGAGTGCTTCTCATTCCTCGTGATGTTCCTGTAGGCTGAGTGTCACATCACCTCCATTTTACAGATGAGGAAAGTGAGGCAGAGGGAAGTGAAAGACCCACACAGTGTCACACAGCCCTAAGCGGTGGAGCTGAGATTTAAACCCGAGCAGTCTGACCCCTCGAGACGTTTTCCACTCCCATCTAGAGTGAAGATGAAAGTTGCAAGATAAATAAAGCAGAGAGAGGGCTAGAAAGTGATGGGGGTAGAGAAGAGCTCTACACTAGGTCAAGCATCAGGGAAGACCTGGAGGTGGGAACAGAGAGAGCCATGCAAAGACCCAGAGGAAGAGCCTCCCCGACAGGTGCAATGGCCCAGGAGGGAATGGGCATGATGTGCTGAAAGGACAGCAAGGAAACCAGAGAATGAGGGAGTTAGTCATGGGGAGTGTGCTTGGAGATCCTGCCGGGGCTTACAAATCACCTCAAGCTTAAATCTTGTCACAAGTGTGCTGGGAAGCCATCGGTGGCTTTTCAGCCAGAGAGCAAGGCCCTCTGATTTTATGCTCAAAGCCAACAGTCACTCCAGCTGCCATGTAAAGAATGAACTGTAGGAGGTGCAAGAGGGATGGCAAGGAGACCAGTTAGGAACAGACCAGGCAAAAAGTGATGGTTCCTCCAACTAAGGTTGTAGCTGTGAAGTTGGTGGGAAATGGTCAGTTCTGGGAGTTACTTAGAACATAGAGCCCCATGGTCTTCCCCCAAAGGGGTTAAACTCACGTTGGAGAAAAACGATCATGGGAAAACAGTTAAAGGCCAACTTGTGAGCTACTGACTGTGAGTGTAATAGGATTCAGGAGAGAAAGGAATCAACGTGGGGCTGAACGGCAGCTGGCTTTGGGATTGTTCCCAACCGACGAGGCAACAGAAACGAAGATGGAAATGAACTTGATGTGTGCGGTGAACAGTCCACCTGGACAACATGGTGGGTAGACTGGCGCCATGTTGCCGTGGGTATTCGGACAGCAGAGTGTGTTTGATGGAGTGTCTACAGGGAGCCATGGTGGAAGGGACCAGTGAGGTGAAAAATGAGGAAGAGTGGGAATTGAAAGACAGACCAGAGACTAGGAGATAAGCTAACGGGCCATTCGATCAGTTCAAGGGAGTTTAAAGGAGGGTCCTCTAACATTAAGAGACAAATATAAACTGTAACAGAGAATCCAAAGCCCTAGCACATTATAACCTCATGATTGACATTCTGCTTCTTACCTTTTTTAAGTTGACTATAATCTACTGAAACCAGGAAATGTCAGACACAAGTAAATCAATAAGACCATTTGCTGGTCTGGCACAACCCCCCATGAAACAGAGATGGCAATCATCATCTTTATCCCTACCACTGAGATACAATGAAACAGCCATCAGGTTGTCAGAAGCCCTAAAATGAAAAACCAGGGCTTCTCAGCCCCTGATGCAGGTGACCTGTGGAGCTTTTGAAGTATTATATATATTTTGAAAAAGGCAATAAAAATCCATAGTTAAAATAAAAAGTACAAAATCACAGATAGTGAAAACCCTCCCTAGACACCAGTTCCCAGCCTTCTGGCCCCGAGGCAACTCCTATTAGGAGTTTCTTGTGTATCCGTCCAGAGATAATCTATTCATATGTCCACATGCATGTGTGTGTGTGTTTATATGTTCATTGTTTTATATCCTATAAAAATGTAGAATATATACATATATATGTGTGTATATATATATATATATATATACATAAAATTTAGAGTGTATACATATATATGTGAGTATACACACACTCATATACATACATATATATGTATACATGTACATACATATATGTGTGTGTATGTGTATATATATGTACATATATATATGTATACACACACACACACACACACACACACACACGGTCTTAAACACAAGTAGAAGACTGTCCATACACTTTCTTTTATAAATACCTTTTTCGCTTAGCCACATATCTTGGAGATTTTTCCATAAAAATTACCTAGAGCTATATGTATATTTAGAATTGTTACTTACATTAAACCTTAAAATCCTACAAGTATTTGTTTTTTTTTTTTTTTTTGGTCTTTCATGTTATGTTCTGTGTTTGCTTTGCTTTGTTGTGTGGGGGGGAGTTTTTTGAAATTTGCAAATTTGGCAGACCAGCGGTCTCATTTTGTTCTTCTAGAATATATACTATTGACAGAATCTATTGCCTCCCCATCACGAATTTTATTTAATTCAGGTTCTTTGATTTTCATCTACCTTTCCTCCTCTTTCATTACCTGATTTTGGCTGATTATGTTGTTATTCCTGGTTCATCTAGGGATAATTCCCTTCAATAACGTTCTTATAGTTTCCTAATGACCTTTTTAGTTTTAAACATATCTGATCTTCCTGGCTCTGTAAGGTAAGGAACTGAAGTCTCTTTTACTACCATCATATCTTTCTCTTGACCACCTGGATTTTGTTAGTTATATTATTTTAACATTGCCTTCGTTTTCCCTTCTCTCTTCTTTTCTATAATCATCATTCCCGTGACTGTTTTATTCTTAGATCTGTATGTAAATAGATTCATCATTTACTGCATCCTTTGTCACCATTTCTCCTTTATTCTCTTAGATGGCTGAGGTATGTTTTCATGGTGTCTTCAAAAAGGCTCAGAGAGAACAAGATTCCTTGAGTGCTTGCATATCTTTCTGTTGGAATGTTCATTTGGCTGGGTATAAAATAGTTTTGTCCCACTAGCTGTCCCTAAGGACTTTAGATCGGTTTCCATGTCTTCTACCATTGAATGTGTCCAGGCAGAAGTCTCAGGACAATCTGGTTTTACCCCCTTTCCAGTGTGTGCTTTGTAGTTTTATGCCTATCAGATTACTTTTTTTCTTTAAAGCCCAGTAATTATATCAGGATATATAACAATGTCCATGAATCCTTCCTCCTCCGGGATATAGTATCTCCTGTCAATGTTAAGAATTTAGCTTTATCAGAAAATTTTCTTAAATGATCCGTTTGATATTTTGTCTACTGATTTATTTATTTTTTTTCTTCTCCAAGGATACATACTATATGTTGAGTCAATTTGGTCTGTAATCCATGTCCATTATGTTCTATTCAGTCTTTTTTTTTTTTTTTTTTTACTTTTTGTTTGTTCACTTTATTTTCCTTTTGCTCTATTTTCTCAAGTTTGGCCCCATGTCTTTGATTGCATTTGCATTGATATCATTTCTCTTTTGGCCAAATCCAATGCTGCTTCTCTTATCATATTCATTTTATTTCTTCTTCTAGATGAGGTTTATGTTCATTCAGTTGTTTTATCATTTCCTCCTCCAGCTCCTGAGTATCTGCTTTTAGCTCTTGAAATATCGAAGTTATTTTTTTCACTAGTTCTCGGAGTTCATGGAGAATCATTTTGCTGTATTTTCATCCACTGTATCACAAAATGTTTCTTTGTGTATTTCCTTGACAGCTTCTAGGCTTTGGGTTTTGGTTTTGGTTTTGGTTTTCTGCTTTTGGGGTTTTTTGGGTTTTTTTTGCAATATTTTGGGTATGTCCCTGCTCATTCTTAATGAATGAGAGGAGTCCTTCCTTCCTGGATCAGCTGTTTCTGAACGAATGGTATTGATAGCAGCCAAAACAGCACTGCAAGTCAGCAGGGAGTCTCTCTGGCTCCATGTGAAGCTCTAACAGTGGGATTTGTCAGAGTTTAGTCCTTACATCACTAGAACTAACAAAGATTGACAGCCCCAGAAATGCTAAGCATCACAGTGTCTCCTTTACTCAGCCATACAGGGAAATGGCTTCTTGCAGATCCAAGCATTTTCTAATTTCCTTCCGCTTCCTCTAGCCCCTCTGTGGTGTCACACACTATCCACGAGGGCTTTCAGAGCGGATCTTACGCCTTTATCTTGCTGTTCTGAACGTCACTCACACCCTGGATGTGCCCCCAGGATGGAGAAGGCCATCCTGTGTCAGCTCTGCCATGGATATTCAACATCAACCTCCTTCTTCACTGACTGCCTTCGTCCTGGCCCAATTTCTGCTGTATATGGTGCATATCCCTCTGCTTTGAGATCATAGACATTTCCTAGTTTAAAAAAAGATGATTCCTCGATTCCTTTTATGCTTCTTGGTCTCTTTACTATTTTTGTTTTAGAGAGAGAGAGAGAGAGTACAAGCAGGGTTGGGGCAGAGGGAGAGGGAGGCCCCTGACAGGGGACTCAATCCCATGACTTTGGGATCATGACCTGAGCTGAAATCAAGAGTCAGATGCTTAACCAACTGAGCTGCCCGGAAGCCCCTCTTTACTATTTTCTAAAGGAGGTGGAGAAGCCCTCGTCCCATCATCTTAAAATTAGGTATCTCCACAGAGAATTATTTAAATAAATACCTATTCTTTGCTTCTACACCCAGAGATTTCAATTTAGTACATCTTCAATGGAACATAGGCATCTCTAGGCTTAAAAAGAGCCCACAGGCAATAAATATCTAAAGTGCATGTAGGGAAGCATTTAGGGTGCCACCGAACACTACTTCCATCCAGAGTATTGACTGATGAGCCGTGCAGGAGCATCTCGGAATGGAAAGAAATCAAGTCACCCTTGGATTTAGCCGTGTCGGCATCCTAGCCAGACCCCTCCCCCAGTGCAAAGACCGCCGTTCCCCCGTGAGGTTGAAGAGAGGCAGTTTATCCTCACTGTGCTGGTTTTGCACGGTTTTCTAATTTTGAACAATTTCAAATCAACCGAAGAGTTACAAGACGAATGCAGTGTCCATGTTTATACCCTTCACCTAGATTCCTCAACTGGTAGCATGTGTCACATTTGCCTTATTTGTACAGCCTCTCTCTTTTGAACCATTTGAGAATTAGGTGTAGATGTCAGGATACTTCACCCCCCGAATAATTGAGTGTGTATCTCCTGAGAACAAGGACACTTTGTACACTGGTCTGAAGTCTACCTGGTGCCGACTTGCCCATCTAGGTAGAGAAAGAGATTCAGGAGCAGAGGATCTGGCTCCCTGCATAAGGGCCAGATCACAAAATCACCCTGAGTTCAAAAGCAAAAGCAGGGAGTAGGGAGAGGGCAAGAAAAATGGTAGCATCTCCAGGGGAAAGAGTCCAGGCCAGAAGAAGGAAATGAAAATGTTTAAGCTGGTTCCTGCCTTCAGCAGAGTAATTTTGTCCCTACCCCCACACTAGGGAATACGGCCCAGTGAACACCACGTTGCATAGAATTGCCTCTCTGATATTTAGAAAGCAGAATTATGTGATTTTAAAATGCAAGGAGCCTGAAGAACTTCAGAAAAATGATGTTTGGACACCCCCAACGCCCAAGCTTCTGGCCATGGCTCCCTGACTGATGGAAAAAGCAAACACCATCTGCCCCAGCGCCCAGTCCCAGGGAGGATCCAGCCTTAGGAAAGAATTTTTGCCTTGAGTTCCCTGAATCCTACCTCCACTCCCTCCCCCTTGCCTTCTGCTGTCCTCTGGGACGGGGAGCCTGAACAGCTGCTGCCTGTCAGAGACCAAGGCTCCCGGCCATGCTTGGCCAATAGCCTAACTTGTAACTAATGATGGTAGGAGTCGTCTTTCCTTTCCTTTGGATAAATGTCAAACAATTAGGAACCACTGAATGGTCGGTGAGAAGCTCATTACTGGGAATACGTGGTCTTGAGAAAGATTCACTGTGTTTGAGCAGAACCAGGTTTCGTGGCTCAGCAGCATGAGAGAGCCAGATGAACGGAGCACATGGTTATGCAACGACTGGTCCGCAGGGAGAGGGTCCCCAGCAGATGCAGTCACTCTCAATTTCTGCCTTTTGAATTGGAAGTTTATGGTTGAATTTTTAGGTCTCATAAGGCATAAGGAAAGCTATTTTTTCTGCTCTATTTAATTTTTTTTTTTTTTTTTTGGTCACAAAATGCTTAAACTGCACAAATGATGCAAAACCATTTTCAGCGACACAGACGCAGAATCTCAACCATCCTCCTCTCGCCTCTGTCTTTATATAGGAAGGTCCCAGGGACAGTCCGAACAGAACAAGGTGAGGATCGTGGCAATCCTCTAAGAGGAGGGAGAGAGAGGTTCTAAGAGGAAGGCTTATGAGAATGAGAAGTCCTAGTCTCTCTTTCCTTTAAAGCCCTGAGATACGGAAACCACATTCCCGTCCAAAACATTCCCATTAACTGCATCCTCATCGCAACACTTAGAATGAGGGCAGAGCAGAGTGGCTGAGTAGGAAGGGGGTGGCACAAAGTGGGGAAAGAAGGAAAGATTAAAAGGATAGAAAAAAAAAAGAAACAGAAAAATAATTTTTTTTATGTGTTGGAGTTTGACTCCATTGTGGTCGGACAACGTAATCTGTGTGATTACGATTCTTTTAAGTTTGTTGAGGTTTGTTGTGTGGCCCTGGATGTAGTATATCTTGATGTATTTTCTGTGGGCACCCGAAAAGAGTGTGTATTCTGCTGTCATTGGGTGAAGTTTTCTATGAATGTTGACCAACCCTCCTGGTGGATGGTGTTGTAGAGTTCCTCTGTATCCTTGCTGATTTTCTCATTAGTTGTTCCAGCAATTGTTGAGAGAGGCGTGTTGAAGTTTTCAACTGTACGGGGTTTGTGGGTTTGTTTCTTTATCCTTTCAGTTCCATCCGTTTTTACTCCACATATTTTGCATCTCTGTTGTTTGGCGAGGATACATTTAGGATCGCTGTGTAATTGCTGTGTATTTTATTCTCTCCGTCCCTGGTATTTTCTTTATTCTGAAGTCCACTGCATATAATAGAGCTACTCCTGCTTTCTTTTGATCAATATTTGTGTGGTAAATCTTTCTCCATCCTTTTAGTTTCAACCTACCTATACCATAATAGGAAATAAAAAGTCTATTGTATTTGCCTACGTATTTTCTCTTGTCGTGTCTTTCTCCCTTATGGTATTCAAAAATTCTTTCTTTTTCATTTCCTCTTTGTTTAGATAGCTTCCTTTAACCGTTATTTTAGTATAAGCCTGCTGGTGACAATGCCATTATCTTTGAGGTGAGTTTCTTTTAGACAGCATATGATTGTGGAGTTTGCTTTTTATAAACTCTGTCTTTGCATTAGTGCATTTAGACCATTTATATTTAGTGTAACTATTAATATCTTAAGGCTTAAGCCTGCAGTTTTATTCTTTGTTTTCTGGGTTTTTTTCTGTTTTTTGATTCTCTGTTTACTTTTACCTGAATTTCTGTGGCTTACTTGAACACTTTTTAGAATTCTATTTTGATTTATCTATAATGTTTTTCTTTTGTTTTTCTTTTTTTTTTAACGTTTATTTATTTTTGAGACAGAGAGAGACAGAGCATGAACGGGGGAGGGTCACAGAGAGAGGGAGACACAGAATCTGAAACAGGCTCCAGGCTCTGAGCTGTCAGCACAGAGCCTGACACGGGGCTCGAACCCACGGACTGTGAGATCATGACCTGAGCCGAAGTCGGATGCTTAACTGACCGAGCCACCCAGGCGCCCCTCTATAATGTTTTTCAGTGCATCTTTGTTTAGCTTTTTCAGTGTTGTTGTAAGCATTACTTTAATAACTTATCTACTAGTGCCAACATTTTCCCAGTTCCAGGGTAGTGTAGAAACCTTAGAGCCCTTTGTGGCCATTTACCCTCCCCAATTTATAATATAATTGTCTTAAATAGTTCCTCTATCTACATTGAGAATCACATTGCACGATACTATAATTTTGCTTTCAACCATCAATATAATTTGGAAAACTCAAAAGAAAAAGGAAAATCTACTATATTTACCTATATATTTGTTCTTCCCATATCATTTCTCCCTTTATGATGTTCCCCAAATCCTTATTTTATTATTTCCTCTCTGTTGAGATAAGTTCCTTTCACTATTCTTTTAGGGTGGTTCTGCTGTTGATGAGTTCTGTCTTTTCCTTCATCTGAAATGCCTTGATTTCACCTCAATTCATGAAAGATACTTTTGCTTATATGGAATTCTAGGTTGACAGTTCTTTTCTTTCAGTAACTAAAAAAAAAATTGTTACTACCTTCTGGCCTCCCCAGTTTCTGATGAAAACCCCACTGTTTTTTTAATTCTTTTTTCCCTAGGGGCAACGTGTCATTACCCTGGATGCTCTCAAGACTTTCTCTAGTTCTCAGAAGTTTGATTATGATGTGTCTTTGGGTTTATCCTGCATGGGGTTCACTCAGCTTTTTGAATCTGTAGGTTATTTTCTATCTGGTAAAATCTGGGACTATTTCAGCCGTTATCCCCTTGAATACTTTTTTCAGCCCCATCCTCATTTTCCTCTCTACCTGGTACTCTATGACATGAATATTATATATTTTGTTGTAGCCCCACATGAATATTATATATTTTGTGGGAGCCCCACATGTTCTTAAGATTCTGTTCATTTTTTGTTCATCCTATTTTCCTCTACTGTTCAGATTGGATAATCTCTATTAATCTGTCTTCAAGTTCGCTGTTTCTTTTCTCTGTCCTCTCCACTCTGCTGCTAAGCCTACTCGCTGAGTCTTTCATTTCAGTTATTATCATTATTAGTTACAAAATTTCCATTTGGTTCTTCTCTATACCTTCTAAAATTTTTTTGCTGATGCATGGCTGTTTCTTTGCTGAGACTTTTGAATGACGGCTGATTTAAAATCTTTCCCAGATAATTCTAAAATCTGTGTCACGTCAGTGTCAGTGTTTCTCTTTTCTCATTTGGTGTGATCGCTTTCTGACTCCTGTTGTGACAAGTGATTTCTTTTTATTGCAACCTAGACATTTTGGGTGCTACGTTATAAGATTCTAGATCTTATTTAAAGCTTCTTTATGGCAGGGCTCCTCTGACACCATTTGGGCGGGTTAAGGGATTGCTTATTGGGATGTCAGTCTCCATTGACAGGGTGGGGGAGGATCCTTGTTGCTCGTGGGTGGGGATGAGTGTTCAGGCTCCCCACTGGACTCCCAGTGATACCACCTTGGCTGGAATAAGAAAGGCAGCTCATTATGCTTCCCCTATGGTCTCTGCCACACTTTGGAGGAGTTGCATTGTTACTGTTCAGTGGTGAAAGGAAGTGCTGACTCTACACTGGGATCCTTTTAATGCTACCCCAGTGGGAATGGGAAGCTGCCTCATTACTGCTGAATTTGAAGGTTAAGTCCAGGCGTCCCATGTAGTCTCTGGGGGACCCATTACCCCTCAGTAAGGATGAAAATCTGGGCTTCTTTCTCTGTCTTCTCTGAAACCACCCTGGCAGGAGGTTTGGGGCACTTGTCACAGCCTAGTAAGGGTGAAAGTCTAGCCTTCCCATTCATCCTCTACTCTCGGGGGGCAGGGGTGGGGTTGGTAATTGTTTTCTGTGGCTTTTGGCTCGAGTAGAGGAGTTAAGGTCTTAAAGTTTTCTTTCTAGGTTGCCTTTTTTTCTGGTCTTTTTGCTAGAGGTGGCAGACTTCCCTTGGGATGTTTTTATCTGTACCTGTTGACATTTCCAAGTTGCTGGCTTCTCCAGTAGCCACTCTGAGATATAAGAACAAAACAAAGCAAAAACCAGGAAACTCAACACCCCAAGATCCCTGGCTGGTATCCCTTCTTTCCCCCACTTTTTTTGAGCCTTCTTATGTTTGTTGTAAAATATAAAATACAATCTTCAAGGAGTTTTAGCCGTACTTAGTGGGGGGAATAGGGGAAAAACTACATCCACTCCCATCTTCCCAGAAGCGGAAATCAGGGAAATTTTAAATAAAAAGAAGGAAAAAAAACCAAAGAACAACAAAGAAGAAGAAGAAGAAGAAGAAGAAGAAGAAGAAGGTTAGAGTGGTGTTCTCTTATTTTCCTTTCTTCTCTGAGATCTCTACTGCTGAGAATCAGCTGCAAAGTACCAAATAAAGGAGTCACTTTCGCTCTCTTCCCTCCTCTTCCCAAACAGAAGTTCAAGCTGAAAATATGTGAAAAGGAGCACCAGAAAATGATATGATGTCTATCAATAAATGTTCCTCATTCTCTAGCCCAGTAAATGTCACATTTGGTTATGAAATTGAATTTTGCAAAGTAACATTTTAAAAATACTCCTCCAACTTAGTGTCTTTTATAACTATCGACACAGATGAGAGATTGAAGAATCAAATCCCTTGTCCCCTGTACTCTTTCTCGCACGCGTACGCAACAAGCTGACTTCCTGGGTGATTCCAGTAACGGGGGTTCTCAGCGGCCCTGGAGGCTCTGCTGTGTCACAGTGTCACTTCCCTGGATGCTGACAGTGCCCAAGATTGGTCCGGCCTGGGCAGGAGCTGCCATTGTACCCCACTGGTTACCCATCCGATTGGGGGATCCCCACGTGGGTCATCCAATATCGGGCAGCTTCGTCTTAAATGATTGGGTGAATCTCCTGTCAAAAAACACGATCATAACCCTCTCAAAAGCTCTGCAATATCATTGCCTCACCAGCCTGAGCCATGAATGAACGAATGAATGAATGATTCATTGACTCCCTTCCTTTGCATTACAACCCAGCCAGTTCTTGAAGGGAAACGTAACGAATGGTCTCAGGCGGTATGGAAGAGCGCAGCCCTGGGGGAGGAAGCTGGCTCATTCCTGCCATTGGAAACTATAGGAAGACATTAAGAGGCAAGAAAATCTTGGGCACCGAGCAATTGCTTTCTTTGTGTAACCAAGATCCTGCCACAGTACCTTTGCACAGGGCTCCTTAATACAGCGTTGCATCGTTAGACAAACATAAGGCCTTCTAGTGACCATGTCAGTCCCACCACTTGAATGACTCCTTAAAACAAAGTCAATCTGCCGGGTCAGGTGATTCGTTTCTAAACATCCCGTGTATGTCAAAGTAACTAACCAATTATTAGTATGTCACTGTCCTGTCCTACTTCATGAATGCCACCGCTACCCTCTCCGCCCATCTCTGATCAAATAAGAGAAACAATTCCATACGATCACAAATAAAAGGGATCAGAAGGGATTTTTTTTCCTTGAATGGACCACGTCTCCGAAACAATTTTGGAACGGCTCTTCCTAGGTCCTTTCATTGCACCACATCCCGGAGCAGAAACCCTTTTGGAATGTTCTGTACAAATCATCAGTCAGCAATCCACGTCCAGAAACTCCTGACAACACAAGGAAACAAACCCTATTCATCCTACTCGTATTTTAGTTTTCCTTCGGGATTTTATTTTTTCTTCTTTGGAAACAAAGGGATTCATCCTTTTTTTGCTTTCCAGCTGTTCCTGAAGTTGTCATGAGTATTGCCTCTGAGGTGCCCTGTTTTGACAGCCGCGGGTCCAGAAATAAGAAGTCCTGTGACAGAAGCATGCGCAGGTGCTGGGGTGCCGAGAGCGGTCACTAGGAAAGGGATAGTCGGGGACAATGTCAAGACAATGTCAAACACACCTGCGCCAAAGTCCTCAATGACGAATAGGGGGTAATTGTGCAAGCAGAGAAAGCAGGAGGAGGGGTGAGCCCATGCCATGTGTTCAGGTCCCTAAAGGGGCTCCTTTGGCTGGAGGATAGTTTAGAAGCGAGGAGGGGTGGGAAACGCTCCTGGAGAAGTACGTGGAGGCCAGGTTTTGAAGCGAAGGTGCTGACCTACCACGGAATGGAACAGAGCTGGGAGGGCAGACCGGCCATTGCGACTCCACGGGCCCAGAACTTGGATTGTGGACCAACCGGGAGAGTAAAGGGAAAGAGTAAAGGGAAAAGGAAGGAAAGAATACGGCATCTGCTCACCCTTTCTGGTCAACAGAGAGGGGTTAGCAAAGCTTGTGTCTCGGATGAAGGCAGGTAGGAGCGGCAGTGGCCGCTGTGAGGGGTAGGTTTCCTGCAAGATGGCGCTGGAGGCAAAACGAACCTTCTGAGAGCTGCTGACCCAGAAGAGAAGCAACGGATTGGGTGATGAGAGACGGACAGAAGAGTCCCTGCTGCTTCCGAGATGCAGCCCTTGGCAGTTGAGTCCTGGGGAGGCTGGGGCTGACCCTGGCAGAGACGCCTCCTAGAAGCAGGAGTGCTTGCCTGGGAAAAAGTCCCCCGATGGCTGCCGGCTACAGGCTCTGCCGACTTCCGCTGCCTAGAAATCCTCTGTGCCCTTCTGCAGCCTGGCTCGGTATCTTCTTTAAAAGGAACTTCTTGGTATGACTTTGGGGATAATGCTTGTCCTACATTTTATGATATTTCCAGGAGCTCTAGGAAAGGAGGAATGAGTCACTCATCCTATTCAAAGAAACCAACCACACTGGGCATTCAGGAAACGTTGCTGGGATGTTGGTGCTGGGAGTCTAGAGGTTGGCCCACAGAATTTCAAGCAGGGGAGGACGCAGGCAGAGGTGGGGTTGGGGGTGTTCCGCACCTGGAGGGTCCACCAGTTTCCCAACTGTTAGCCCTTCAACCTTCAGAAGTCCCTGAAGTCCATGCTTCCCAGGAGGCACCAAAGGACGTCCTCCAAACCCCTTCTTCCAACCTGAGCCCTCATCCCGAAGCCCAGGTGAATCAAGGGGATTTAGTACAAGCACAACCTTGAGTTTGATTTCATTTTTTTATGACATTCTCCTACCTCAGTGCATTAGGGCCATCGCCGGTCTGGTCAACGTGGCCACGGTGATGTCCTCATCAGGAACCCAGCAGGGTGACCTGTACAGAAGAGACCTTAGAAAGGGTGTCTGGGTGGGGCAGTGGCCCTCCCCACCTTTTGCAAAGGAGGCTGTATCCCCAAGGACTTCCTGCATGGCCCTCCTTCAAACAGTCCCCTCCGGGTTTTTCACCCCAAACCGTGAAAGCTGGAGATCACTGTAGGAGCCTTGACTGAATGAATCAAGGAGGAATACTATCTAGGTAAAATTCTATCACATTCTGATGGGCAAGTTCTTAATTCTTCAAACCCCTCTGCACCTTGGTTTCCAGGAAAGAGCATGCGCTGTTTCCCCAAGGTGCTCTTGGAGGTTCAGACCTTGGCCCCCGTCCTCCCCTCACCGCTTCAAGCACCGCCCCAGCCCCAGCCGAAATCTCCCCCCTGAGCGACTCAGCCTGGCATCACGGCACCCGGCACCGTAGCCCTCCACGGCGTGCACCCTGATTTGCAACGTCAGCCCCGTACCGTCTTCTCGTGTTTTGCCGCACGAGGCACCTGCTACACAGGCACCGGGTTTCCCCCACGTTTCCTTGTGCTGTGTCTCCACCTAAGATCCTCTGCCTCGCTGTTCCCCTTCCCTCATGATTCCTCCTTTCTCCTTGACACATCGCAGCCCTTCCTCTGTGAGCCCGTTCTGGTCCCGTGGGTTAGAACTTCATTCTGTCTCTCTGTCTGTCTCTCTCTTTTCTCCCTTTCCTTCTCTCCCCTCTCTGTTCTCTCTCCCTCCTCCCCCCCTTTCCCTCCCTGCGCCCTCTTCCCTTTGATGTCCTTGGAACTCTCTTCCCCTCAATACCGTGTACTACAGCTGCTGTATATGCACATCTTTTCTCCTGAACTAAGCTGGAGGCTCCCTGAAGGCAGATACAGAGCCTTCCTTACCTGCGTCTCCCTCCTGTTCTATCTGGTGCCCACCTTGTGGAAAGCAATCCATGTTTAAGCAACGGGTGAGTCTAGGGAGGATGTTGGACCCGGATCCTCACCACGGGTCCCAGCCCTGGCAGCTTTGCTTCTGGCAAAGCTAGCTCTGGGAGACTAGTTCCTGGGGACACGGTTCCCGGTCACTAGTTCTTAGGGACGCAGGTGACCCCAAGGTGAAAAAGGCGGGTGCAGAAGGGAGACTTCTTGGGCTTGACACCCGTCTCTGCTGCTCTACCGGCTGTGTGGAACGGGGAAATGTGCTCAACCTCACCGTGCCTCAACCTCCCCATCAGCAAAGTGTGGACGCCAGTGCCCATTTCGTGGGGCCATTGTGAGAATCCAGTGGGATGGTCCAGTGATGCGCTCTCCATGCCGCCAGGCTAGACACTAAATGGGAAAGAAATGTTAGGGGTTACGATTTTTATTGTCCCAAACCATGCTTGCACGCCGACAAAAAGCTGATGTGTGGTTCTTACATCCTCCGCCTTTATATTTTAGTGGCTACTCAAGACAATATATACGGTACCATTTATAAGGGCACTTATTTGATTGGCTGTTTGAGGATGTGGTATTTTCCTTTTAGATCAGCCCCTCCCCTCCCCCGTGACCTGCAGTGACATCCTGTCGGGAAAGAGAGGGGAGGGACGTTGAGGCTGGAGACCACAGCCGGCGCATTTATAGAGAACCCTGAGAACAAGATGGGAGATTGGAGGGCCTCAGCTTTCACCTGGAGGTGAGGTCCAGTTGAGGACACAAGTTCATAAAATAGCATTATGATTTCCCCCTTGATATAAATGTTCCTTCAAACAGTTGTAACTTGAAAAAAAAAATCACAGTTTGGTGACGAATAGAAGGACATATTTTAGAGAGATAAAAATATCCAAGATGTAAATATGACTGGTTTGAAATATATCAACTATGATGAGTTTTCCCCCTCATCCATAACGGCTCGGTTTCTGGGGAGCAGAAAGCGAGGCAGTTAGCACCACTGAAGACACGGGCGTCCCTCAACCCCGCCAGGTCTTTGCCCGGGGTGCCAGGGAGCCCCTGGCATGGGCAGAAGAGCCCCCTTCCACTTTCTCCAAAAGCTTTGCCCATATGACTCTCTCTGCCTCCCTCCACGCCCCCATGCACACACGCATACACACACACACACACACACACACACACACACACACACACAGTTTCTTAGGCTTAGCTTTGAGCTACAGTTAGACTCAGTTATAATTGCCCTCATTAAAAACCTCTCTGTCATGTCAGACAGAGAGAAGTATATCTCTGGCATGGTCCCAGCAGAAAGCTATGCAGTCCTCAGCTGAAACAGGAGTGTGGGCATAAATCTCTCTCTCACACATACACACACATACACACACACACATACACACACACACACACACCAATAAAACTGTTGAGCTTTTATTTACATCCCCAGGTATAGCAGAAAGAACACAAACAATAAGAAAACTAAATCCCCACTATCCCTGAGGGCCTATATTCTACCTGAGGAGTTTGACGTGATTTCAGCACAACAGACAGAATTGTTTTCAAGTATCTGTGGGCATGTTTTGCTTCAACACGTCATCATGATTCCTCGAAACTTTAAGTGTTTCTCTTATTCCATTAAATGCATGACAACACAATCGTAAGTAGAGTGGCTCCTAAAGCAAAAGAATTTCAGCTTTTCCAAGAGGAACCTTGTATTCTGATGGAAGGTTCTGGAAATGGGGATGTGAGGTGCGTGGCCACAAGCCATTGACACTATTCGCCCTCAAATAGCAAGAAGAGACCATAACCCTCAGCCCTCACATGGTAGCCAAAGGGAATAATGATTACACGCACACACTCACACACAGGGATATAATCCATGAGTGTGTTAACATACATTTTCTCATTTTTCTCGCAATGGGCTTGTGAGCGAGGAAACACAGAGAGACACTATCTATCCCACTTTACAGATGAGCAAACTGAAGCTCCCAGAAGTTCATGGGAACTGGCTAAGAAATGGCAAAGCCAAAGCCAACAGCTTTCTAGACCTAGGTTCTTTCCTGGACTCTCCACCTTCTGTACTTTCTCTCTCTCTCTCTCTCTCTCTCTCTCTCTCTCTCTCTTTCAAAGTGATAAGAACATGCAAGCACAACAGACACAGTAAATAAGAACAATAAAATTTCAGGCCAAAATACAGATGCCTGCATTTCTGGTTTTCTTTTCATTTTACAAGGGGTAAACCTGTTCTTTATCCCCAGTATCAAAACTCTTGCTTCCCAGAAGAAAGATATTTCGTAAGGAAAATTCTTAAAGCAAACACATCTGTTTTTTAAATCTTAAAATATTACCAATACTCACACCCTCTCCCAAGCTAAGCACTTATAGACATCCTCTTCACATGGCTCCCTCGTCCTGGGGGCACCTTAGCAAACAGCCGACCAGCCTGTAAAGAGAAAACCCAGGATGCTGGCCAAGAAAAATAAAATGACTTGCTCAGGACCACAGGGCTTTTCAGTAACAGAGACTTCTGGTCTACCAAATGTGCATCCTGGCCGTGACAGCGGCACTGGTGGGAGCCTTCAGATGAGGCTACGGAGAGGCGGGACTTGACTTTCCCAAAGGTTCTGGAATCTCTTACCCCCATCACAAATGATGCGGTGTGATACAAGGATGCACTGGAGCATGAACAGGCGTAGAAGTAGAAGTCAGGAAACATGGTCAGTAGAATAGGGGGGAAATGCACAGATCTACTTGTGTCCAGTGGAGTCCTTGGGGGTAAATTTGGGCGCACAAAGAGGAAATGGAAACTGGGGTGTCCAGGCAGAAGGAACAGCGATGGCCAGGGAAGGAAAGTAGCTACAACAAGAGAGTGAGCGTGGAGGACAGAACCATCCCCTCCAAGCGGCCCTGGCTGAAAGACCAGGATTGACTGCTTACTTGCCAGACAAGTCTGAGAGATTTCGAGCTGGGCGTTCCTGGGTCAAGCCTGCATTTTAGATAGATCCCCGGGGCTGCTGCAGGATAAGCCCTTCGGTGTTGAGGTGCGACCCGAGGCAGGTGGAAGCAACATTAATGGTCCCTTTAAAAGGCAGTAGCCAAGGGGGGTTAGATTGAAGACATGTGAACTATTGGGGGTGTGGAAGAAGGAGAGGGAGGTGTGTTCTCAGACTTCTGGCTTAGGCGCAACGTGGGTGGTGATGCTATAAACTGAAGGCAGAAAATGGAGAAAGAAGCCGGGGTAGGAGGGCTGGCGGAAGTGTGTGAGGGACAGAGGAGCTTTGGCAGGTTGCTTTGGAACATCCATTGAGCATCTGGGTGGAGTCGTCCAGTACCTAGCAGAAGCCCAACGGAGAGGTCAGAGCCGGTCACCAGCCGTCTGTAGACAATCAGGGATATTGTTGTGGGACACAGAGAAGACAAACGCACAAACCCCAACGTGACACCGAGGTCGCCGGGTGAGGACTCTGGTCTCGGTGTCCCCGCACGCGGTGGCCTTTCCTATTTCCGGGGGAGTAGAGGCTGTCGACCAGGAGAAGAGACCCGCATGGTGGCACCTCCGCTCTGGGCAGGGGCTTCGGTTTCCTCGACTGTGTTCCCTCAGGGTTGGACTTGACGATCTCTTAAAGAATCTCTTCCAGCTTTCCTGCGCCGTAATTCTAAACCTCTCTCCAGTGTTGTGAGGCTGGTAACCAGAACGTTTGCTTTGGAGGAAACTCTGAGCTTGAGACGAGGTGGAGGCTTTGCTGGGGGCCGAGAGTGGGATGTCAGTGCTTCAGCGGGGTTGCAGGTGCAACCCTCCGCCCTCTGACGATAATGCGGGCGGGACAGGAGTTTGAAGACAGCCCGTAGAACGACTGAACCACTGAACACGGAAACAGATGCCATGATTCCCAGCATAAGTTATGAGATGGATGAGTCAAACTGAGAGAGCTAAATTTAGGGTTTCTAAGGTCCCCTCCCCCCCTCGGTGTCAGAAGTTTCCATTCGACTACAGGGAGGAGAAAAATGCTGATGCAGGCAGTGTTTGGTTTCCCCAGGACTGGGACATCCAACACATCTGAATGAAAATAGCTGCAAGGGGGTGGGGTGCCTGGGTGGCTCAGTCTGTTGAGCTTCTGACTCTTGATCTCAGCTGAGGTCGGGAGCTCACGGTCGTGGGAATGAACCCTGCGTAGGGCTCTGCACTGAGTGTGGAGCCTGCTGGGGATTCTCTCTCTCTCTCTCTCTCTCTCTCTCTGCCCCTTCTCTGCTCATTCTCTCTCTGTGTCTCCCTCCCTCCCTCAAAATAAATAGCTGCAAGGCCCACCCACCAGCAGGACCAGGTACGAAAGGTGGCAGGGTCCTTGGGTCCCAAGAATAAGGTGGTGCCACCCACCGGAAGATGGACGAAACTGACAGGGCCTCAGAAGGATATAATGTCTGGCATCTGGGTGCCGGTGCTCTGGGGACTTTCACCACTGGGGCCATCTCGGGAGGGCCAAGCTGAAGTGAGCAGTGATCCAGGGTGAGGTCCTAGGAGCACGGAGCCAGAGAATGAAGGAAAAGCAGGCCACACACCAGGATACCAGGAGGCACCGTGTCACGGGGGGGTGGGGGGGGGGGGGGTGACAGCAGAGCTAGGCTAGCAGAGCAGGGTTGTCGTGGATCGTCAACCCAGAGCAGGCGGAGGCAGAACAAGACCTGTCCTACAGGTCACGGATGATCATCGTGGAATTCTCACCTTGGAGTTGCTTCCACGCACAAATTGTCAGCAACCACTAGAGTGGGCCCGCTTTGAAGCAGCCGCTGTGCCCATCTCTGTGAGCCTGTGAGCCGCGACGAGCTTCTCTTCGCCTGCCCCGGTTGACGCGCTTAGCCTCTCCATAGTCATGCCGTTCCCGCCTCCGGGCAGCAACCACGCGGCAGGCTGCCTATCGTGGGTCAGATGCCCCTGCAGGTAGGAGGGTGGGTCGCAGTTCCCGGGTCCGTCTGTTCTCAAGGGCAACGATCAGTTTAAGGAAGAGGCAGCACACCGATCGCGTGGCTGTGAGTTCAGGCCTCCTGAAAATCACGCGTACTTGCGATGTGCAGAGCGGTTTGTTGACATTGAAAGCGGACTCTTCTAGTTTGGGAAGAGTGGCGCCAGGAGGGTGAATGATCATTCTGTGAGCCGGGTGCCAGCACCCGAGCCGCGACGACTCAAGCGCTAGCCAAGCAGCTGTGACTTGCTCAGCGCTCTACCGTGGCCACGGGGAGTGATAGATGCCACGTTGGCTTCTAGGAACCGCCATGTTGATGGCAGAGGGGCTGGAGCACGACCACGTGAAACCGAGAGTCCATGATGTATGAGTACACGTGAAGGAACGCTGTGGTTGTTCAGAAACAAAAGGGCAGGGAAGGAATAAGGACAATAGAAAATAACAAGAAACTTGGCTTTTTTGCCTATCAGTTTGGCCAAGATTGAGGGGGGAAATGTTCTCATGCTATGGGCAAGTTGGCAAGAATGTAAGGAAATGAAGACTTAAAAAAAATTTTTTTTAGTGTTCACGTATTTTTGAGAGAGAGAGAGAGAGACAGAATGTGAGTGGGGAAGGGGCAGAGAGAGAGGGAGACACAGAATCCGAAGCAGGCTCCAGGCTCCGAACGGTCAGCCCAGAGCCCCGACGCGGGGCTCGAACCCATGAACCGCGAGATCACGACCTGAGCTGAAGTCAGACGCTTCTCTGACTCAGCCATCCAGGTGTCCCAGAAATTAATACTTTTATCCACTCCCAGATCCAGCGTTTTGGGGGACAACTCATATGTGTCAAAATTCTTAGTACTCCTACTTCCTGAACAATTCTAACCCTAAGATTTGTCCTAAGTAGTTAACAGGACAGGTGCACCAAGGTGTGAGTTCAGGGATGCTCATCACAGCATTTTATAAAAGAGTGGAAAATTGTGAGCAAATTGAATGGAATCTGCTTGAAGAAATCACGGTGCCTTCATCCACGATGAATGCTATACAGTCTTTTAACAGTGTGCTGTAGTCTACCGCACTGACCTAGAAGGATGTGGGATGTAGTTTTAAGTGAAAAAGTAGCTGACGATGTTGTACGGATAGTGTAGATATTTATATCTATAAAAAAGGAATTACATTTCCATATCTGCGTGTTTTCATAGGTACAGAAATGGGAATACAAAGGTTTTCACCAAAGTGTAAACAGTGGTTTTCCTCTGGGGGGGGGTGATTTGGGGAGAACTGTATTTTCTGATTTATAATTTTTCAGTATTTTTGGAGTTCTTGAATAATGAGCATGTATCCGTTTCATACTCAGAAAAAGAATCAGGCTACAAAAAAGTAAAACAATGGCCAATGTTTCAGTTACTGCACATGTTAAGAACCCAAGGAAATTAAAGAAATCTGAAAAAACTGAAGAGAACTTTACAGTCGAGATGACCATGATTCTTAACAGCTCAAAGTAATTTTTCAATTAGGACAGATTCCATTTATGTATGTATCATTCTGGCTCGCAAACTCAGTGGGTAATAACCTATATCCCAGCTGAAACAAAAAGTTTCAACCCAAAATAGATATGGTTATAAACCCATCAAAAGTGATAACTTTCAAAAGACCCCAGGAATTCAAAAAAGTAAGACAAAGGAAAAATGTATACAATCTACTTAGCCTTTAGAAAAAAAAAAAAAAGAAAAGAAATCAAATGACTGCAAAAATACCAGCTCCAAAAATACCAAAAAAGCTTCACCAGGAGAAAATAGAAAGCAAAGATTGGCATATGGATGTCAAAAATCCAGTGTCAGAGAGGTTTTGAAAACTGGTTGTGCGTCACCAATTATGTATATCCAAAATCAGTGTGACAGACACTCCCTTCCAAGAGCAATGGCAAGGTTTTTTAATGCCCTAAAAGTCTCTTTCCGGTGACTGATTATGTAGTAGCCAGAATATGAGATTTTTAAATTCGGTTCATCATCGGTGACCAAATTCTAATGTAGGAGGAAGAAAAGAAAGAAAGAGAGCTGTATCTGATCCTTTGTGTCAGTTCCCATTTCAGAGGTGTCTTCTACATGAATGTCTTTTCTTCTCATCTCCAGAAAAAGCACAAAGAAGAAACTACAGCGATGGCCAGGTTGACAGAATCCATGAGTGAGTAACTGGAAATTTCTTCTTTATTTTTGGTTTTAAATGGAAAACCACAAAGTCACACAAAACCCCCATTGCTTTGTGATTATCTGTCTTTCTCGTCCATTCTTGTGATCACCGAGGTCTACTTCGCGTAGACGGGATTGTGTTGCTATTACAAGGTGCTTTCCTTGAAAGTCATCTTGTGTGGGACTGAACTCTGTGCTGAAATTGTTACCCCAGTATGGGGTTTTGTTTGTAGGTCTGTGTTGCGGATCGGGACCCACCATAATTCCAATCTCGCTTTTCGGAGGTTTGGGTATAGTCAGCTCACGTTTTATGGGCAGATATTCCATAGGCTGGATCATCATCTAAAGAGAAGAAAGAAAGAATGGCTTGTCGTTGTTAAACCTTTCCGGTGTGCTTCCGAATTTTCAGATTCGAGGATTTAAAACTGGGGTGTTTGACGCGGAAGTAACTGGTAATGATTCAGGTTTGGAACAGATCACTGGTATCAGGCTCTAAGCTCGTAAGTTAGATAAACGGGACACACGAAGCACTTTTAAGAGGAAAGAGGGATTAATTATAATACCTCCTCCTGCAAAATGAGACATGTGGCTTTGTACGTTGAAGTTTAAATATTAAAGACCGCGTGGATATGAAATAAACAGACAATGCGGGGTTTTTTCCCCCTTTGGAAATATGCGTTGTCCTGGTGACAGAATTCATATCTCAAGTTACAAGGGAAGGTTGCAGACACTTCTCTATCATCATTCGGGCCATGAACACCTTATTAAATTCGATCTGCGTTAATCTTGCCCACATTTATCTTGGCCCCCGCTTTCTCCTTCGACTATTCCTAAATCATGAGACTATTAAAATATGTGTCTTTCCGTAGCATAGTCAATGAATCCTCATCCCCCAAAGTCTACCCCCTCCTGGAAAAAAAATGATGGTAAAGTGTTCTTTACATTGAATTTTTTAATTCCTGACCCCAAATCCCTAATTTCCTGATTTCCTTTATCTCGAACGCGTGCCAATTTCACCATGCAAATGATGACTCCACGGGGGGACCGCACAGCCACCCCCAGCATTTACACGCCTCTCTTACACTCATTTCTGTATCATCCCTGCCCTGTCTCTGCCTCACCCGTCTTTCTGACAGTAGTCTTGCAGACTGGAACATTGCAAAGCATTTGCTCCTTGGTTTGAAAGACCCCAAATTGGTTCTCTGCAAGGGAGAGGAGCTAAGTCACAGAATGCACTCTTCTCAGACCTAGAAGGAAAGAGTGAGGTGGCCAGTACCGTCACAAAACTGACAAACCTATGTGGTCAAAATATGCAGGGACCGTGGACAGCACCAGCTGATTCACGATCCACAGCACGTTTGCAGATTTCGTTCTAATCTCTAACTCCAAAGTCACCAGCACAAAAGACCCGTAGATTCTCTGAATGCTGGAAGGATCGATGGCCTGGAACCCAGCATCATTATGAACAAAATGGAGTCTTGAGCGTGGGGGCAAATTGAACTGGATGGTGTTGTGTGTGAGTTCTGATGCTAATAGTTTTTATAATTAGTTCCGTGTTAGAAATTGATACTCTAGTTCAGTGAATTTTTTAACTAGTCTAACTGAATCGTAAATAAAACATTAAGGGTGCTATACGAGTCAATATTTTCGACACGGTCACAATTTCTGATAAAAGTGTTTTAATTTTTCTATCTCTGTGGGATCCAGATGCATTTAAATAAGAGCCCCCCACTGGACTGCTGATTTGTGGGGCTTCGGTCTCCGGGTTACCTCTGCAATAATTTTAATGACTTTGATCTATGAATCCACTGCTTAAGAGAAGTCTGTAAAAATTGAATTCCAAACCCTTGGGGCAGATGAAAGGGTATTGCCATGCTTCTATGAAAACGATTACATGGATATGTTCAACACACAAGGAAACTTAAAGAGTGAGAACAGATCTTGGAATCGCACCCAACAGTCCAGTTGCCTGAGCCTTATAGAGGTAAAGAACACTACTATAAAAAATGCAGAATTCTTGTAGGCACTCGCTATGAAAGTTAATCATGCAGTCCACACTAATAAACATTTCATCAAAACTAAACTCAGGAATAATGTTGTACACAGCTATACATTGATTCTACATAGGAAATCTACAAGGAAATAAATACATAATTATGTAGGGAGATTCTATCCGTAGGCTAAGCAAAGAATTAGCATACAATTACTACACAATGCATTTGATGGGAACATCAAATCCATGGCCACTGGGGAAAAGGGACATAAACAGAACCACAAATGCCCAGGACACAATGCACTGAATGGTTTTTCAGAGTCAGTAAACACTTTGCTTGTTAAACTGCCAAGCGAAAACCATCTGGTTAGGAGAACATCTCTGTGTTGAACCAGAATGGGATTGCAATTCTCCTGTCACCATACGGGTCCAAATGTGATCAATGGATATGCAAATACTGTAATGAAGATAGGTAACTTCTTCATCTTCCAGAGCAGGGAGAAGGAATATATTTTTCCGGGGGCTATTAATCGCCACCTCAAAAAAGCCTATGCGGTGTCCCAATTTTTTTACAAAAAAGGGCAAACAGAAGACACAAAAATGGTAGCAGTTTTTTTTTTTTAATTTTAATTTATTTTTGAGAGACAGGCAGAGACAGAGCGTGAGCAGGGGAGGGGCAGAGAGAGAGAGGGAGACACAGGATCCAAAGCAGTCTCCAGGCTCCGAGCCGTCAGCACAGAGCCTGACAAGGGGCTCGAACCCACAAACCGTGAGATCGTGACCTGAGCCGAAGTCGGCCGCTTAACCGACTGAGCCACCCGGGCGCCCCATGTTAGCAGATTTTTAAATGTTTAATTAAAAGAAACTTTATGTGATAAAAGTAAGATTACTTTTCAAAACATGTTTATGTCGCACGGTTGAAACGAGGAGGGACACGAAAAGGAAAAAGAAAAATAGAGAAAGGAGAAAAAATCAGCTGTGGAGGAAGAGGTAGACAGCAAAAGTTCACATGAGAAAAATACCCGGGAAAAAAAATATATATGAAAAGAGACCCAGAAGAAAGGTACAAAATCACAAGGAGCAGAAGAGGACAAGTAGGCAGAAAGGAAAGGAGGCACGGAGAGGTGTTCACAGACGGTCTAAAATTAGGAAACTGCACACTGGCGTTAACCAGCTGTGGACTTTCAACCCTTCAAAGGCTATTGATTTTTTTTACCACTGCCTGTTGACATTTTAATCTGTGTCTGCACCTTGGAAACGGATATACTCATATTTACACCACCAGAAGCCCAGTTCCAAATGGTGCAAAACAAAACCCACATTGGAAGAGATCACTCTGAGCTTGCCCCTCGGGTACCAGCCCTTTACTACCCCAGCCACTAAGTGAAATCAAGCTGAAAGGCTGACCCAGGGGGGGACTGCCGACCTTGTCTATAAATCGGCATATGGTGACCCAGCCGAGGAAATCCCATCCCGCATCGCGCTGTCATTGGAGATGACGTTGGGGAGGGCAGGGTCTGCCCTAGCCGCTGCAACCTAAGTCAGACAGTGACAGATTGGAGGTGTCCAAAGGCGTGCAAATGACCTGGGGGCTCTGGGATCATGGTGCGTCTGCGCTACCTTGGTAGGCTGTGCTTATGTAGATTCCTGTAGATAATTCACTTCCCGGGCAATGCGTGTCGGTGCATCTTCCCCACACCTCGAGCTCCAGGGCACGTGTCAAATATAGCAGGGGGTGGAGAGCCGTCCGACCTGGGTCCGTGAATAATGTGGATTATAACCAAATAATCTGTCTTGCGCACCGTGATGGGGGTTACAGGGCGGAACGGGTAGGGACGCTGGCCCCGACGCCTCCTCCAGGACGCAGGGCCCCTTTCCAAAGCCCCCCACCCAGCACCCCGCTGGCGTCACACTTCTGCCTCCTTCCCCACAGCGCCGCGCGTCTTGGGTCGTCACCGCGGTGGCAAATGGTGCACGAGGCCGGCCGCGGCTCGCTCCAAATGCTGGCAGGGGTTGACTTTCTCGGCTTCCGGCTGCCACCCGCCCAGCGTCTCTCGGGCACACGTGCCCTGAGCGTTCCCTCTGCCAGCCACGGGATCCCTTCCGGTCCTTCCCCAGGAGCCTTTCTGCCAGGCCGCAAGGCCAACCCCGGCCACCCCGCTGTGTCTGCGGGGCACACCTGCACAGGAAAGAAGAGTGCCGCTCGTTGTTATTCCCAAAGACACCGCTGAACGTCAGCTGCGCCCCCAAGCATTCCAGGACGGTTCCTTCCCAGCTCGGCGCAGAGGACGAGGGGGCCGTGTGGTTCCCCCCACCGCCCATAACCAGAGCCGGGGGCCTGTTCTGTGGGTGCTTGGAGGTCTCGGCCGTCCGCATCAACGCAGAGGGGATCCCTCTGGGATGCAAGACGCCGCCCAAAGTCGGCCTAGATTGGAAACCGTTTAGTGTCAGAAGAAATGAAGGGGGAGAAGCAGCTACAACCCGTGCACATTGAATCAGCCCCGTGCCAATGCAGTGGCTTCTTTAACCATTTCTTCCCTCCGCGTGGAGACGCTGTCCTAACCCTGGCGTCGTGTTAAGGCGGGGGAAGGCGGGAAAACAGGGTCCCTGGCCGCACCGAGCGCGGCGTTCTGGGGAGGCAGGGGACACCAGCCGCTGTGCAGAGTCGGGCCCTGGCGGAGGCTGCCGGACAAGCGTGCAGCCTGGGGACGGATGGCCCGCAAAGCTCTCCTTCCACGGACTTGGCAGCGCGCATGCGCATCGTAAAGGCACCCAAAGGGTGTGGGGGTGCCACCAGGCGGCCGATGGGAATGTGAGTGTCAGGCACCCAGCACCCGGCACAGGGACGGACAGAGGTGTGAGGGAAGAGCAAAGTGCTGATGTGGGCTCGGCGAGGAGCCCGGGTGGCAAGACAGCAGATGGCTGGGCACGTGGGCACGAGTCAGATCGTCAAAGGACTAGGGCGCAGCTCAGGGGTCTCCCAGGGGCGAGGGGGTGAGGGGCGGCACTCTGAGCAGAGGCAGACGGGAGCTGGGGCCGCCGTCGAGGATGGACCTGAGTGTGTGAAAGAGGCCGTGACCGGGGACGTGACCGACAGGAGGAGGAAGGATGTGCGCACGCTACCCAGGCTCTGCGCTTCGGGGAGGAAACTGGCGGAAGCTTCCACCAGCCCCCCTGCCGGGCCGGGAACGCCAGCAGGAGAAAGAGTGATTTGAGGCACTGATGTGATGGGTTCAGATTTGAAGGTACTGAGTCAAGGGAATGCTTCGGTTGGTCAGGGTCCCCTTTGTAGGAAAAGTGTCCCCTCCTCTCGCAGGTGCAAATGGGGCGGCTGTGAAAGTGTCGGGAGAGGCCAGGTCATGCTCTGCTAACAAAACATTTCTGCCACTTCGCGCACACACTGGCACACATTGACACAGCCACACGTGCCCACGTGCGTGTTAATTTCTCCTTCAGGCCACGTGTCCACACTGGCCGGCCAGGGCTCGGCTCACCTGGAGGGCCCATCTCCACCGCCGCGAGAGAACACGGCAAATCGACACGGCACCGTAACATTCCACCCAGAAGGGACACGTGTCATTTCTGCTCTCGTTGTCTTAGCCACACGTCAACGCCGCGCCCAACTTCCAACATGGAAAGGGGTGCTTGGAAGGAGGGCGGAAGGCCAGCTCTAACCCAACACAGAGGGATTGGAACCTGAGGGGACAGAGAGACCGCTCACTTCTGAGCAATGGCAGGGGACACCGTAGGTCACCCCCGTCACCCCTAGGTCAGGGGATGGAAGGAGGCGGCCCCTTAGAGCTACTCAGGAAACGGGATGGCTGCTAGAGATTCCTTCCGAGGCCTAGAAGAGAAACAAAGATCCTGAAGAAATACCTAAGGAAAGGAAACCAGGTGGGAACAAGCAAGACAAAGAGAATTCCAGGAAGCAGGTATCAGCATTCGCCTTGAGGGTCTCTTTGTCCCTCAGCCCGAGGGTTCCTGAGACCAGGTGAATGGAAGCAGGATCCCCTTTTACGTTCCATCCCCGGGGCCTGTCCTGCTTGCTGGGATATTGTGAGCCACTTAACCCCTGGGGAAGGTGCCCGCCCTCCCAGACACAGGGTGTCTGTGCCCCAGGCTGGGCCCCCTTGGGCAGGGTGTTAGGAGAACACAGCACACCCTGCAGCCCCCTCCCCGGCGGGCAAGGACCAGAGCCACAGGTCCAAGCACACACTGCAGGCCTTGACCTCTCAGCTGGACCGAGAGCTGGGGGCCGTGCGGGACAGTTGAGGCAGGGCAGAGCTATTCTTGGTCTGAAGTCACCAGGGTGCTCAATCCGGGCCCACCGGGGAGCGCGTTTTCAAACATACCTTCTCCCTTCCAATAAAACTCAGACACTTTAAACGCTGAGATCCGTGCCGCAAGGTCACGCCCACACGGGAAGGCACAGCATCATCTCACGAGTGACCAACTTAAAGTCCAGCTCATTGCTCTTGACTACTCCGTCCTGCCATTACACGGTCTGTATCAGGCTGCATTACCTCCTCCTCTAAATGAGCTCCTCAGCGAAAGCCATTCAGGGAATTAAAGGGTCCCTCTGATAGGAAGTTTCAGGTCTCCCGGAAGCCCCCAGGGCTCTGCCGCGCTCAGCCCTCCCTGGCTGCCCTGCCCTCTCTTCTCATCTGCCTTCCCCCTTGGCGGAGGGTGTTTGTCCTTGTGCCCGCCTGGTCTCCCTTCTGCCTCCCGTCCAGTGGCTCCCCACCCGCCTTCCTTTCTCATCTCCCAGCCCCCCGTGTGGATGGGGAGCCGGCCCGACCCCCTCCCGCAGGTGCACGGACCCCGATGAGCTACAGGGCTGGGTGCAGGCCAGCATTCAGACTGACAGAAGCACCCTTTGCTTTATTAAGCAGCTCTGACAGGTGCTTCTGGGGATAGGTTCTGGAAGCCCTGCCTAGAGGCTGGTTCTCTCATTCTCCCTGGACCCCGGGAGCTAGATCATATCCCTAAACCAGCTCACCCGCTCACGCCCACCGGATTGGCTTTGCCGTCTTGCCTAGTAACTCAGGACCCATGCAGCCTCCTTTCTGCATATTCATTCCTGGCTGCCCTGGGGGACGAGGGGAGGGAGCACAAGGGTGGCCGCTGAGAGGGGGACCAGCTCAGAGGGGCAGCGGAACGGAGATCTATCCAGAAGGTCCCACTGCACATACGGTCCCCTGGCAATACATCATTTCAGTCCCACCACCCGGCAGAAAAGCTTCCTTTGATCCAAAGCCGAAGACAGTCAGCAGGTGCTTCCCTGTCTGTGTGCCTCCAAAAAGCTGTTATCTTTTTTTTTTTTTTTTTTTTTTCCACTATGAGGCACGCGCTTGTCCTTACTGGAAAGCATCTTTCAAATTCAAGGATAATTGCTCTCCAGTTGAGATCAGGGGCGTGTTCAGTGGAATCAGAGCTCTCAGCTCTGAGGCCGAAGGGCCTGTAATGGACTCTAATCCTCATTCCGCTCTCGGTGGCCTGAGCCTCGTCCCCGTGAAGGTAGGCTCGTCATCCCGCCTGGTCGCCCCGCCTCACCCTGCCCATCCCTCAAGGCAGGACCGTTGCTCCTGTGATTTCCATCTGCCTCGCACTGCCCAGCCTCCCTCCAGCAGTCGGCTCCACCCTCGCCATCCCCAGAAGAGCCTGTCCCGGAACAGCTTGTAATTCAAAGGATTTCACTGGTAGAAACACACAACAGTGTTCAAAACGGCAAAGTGAGTAAATTTCAACATAGGGTGCCTGATATTTGTATAATTGATTACTGATCTTGGTGCCAGTGGAGATGGGGCTAGACCCGTTTTCTCAAGCTCATTTCTGTCCAAGATCTCGGAGATCGCTTTGACCCCCACCTTCTGACCCGTGTCAGACTTGGTCACGGAGAAACTCTTCTGATATCTGCACTTTCCCTCTGGAACCCGGAGAATTGAGGTCGGGGTTTCTCAACTTGGGCACCATTCGCCTTTGGAGCTGGGTAATTCTGAGTTGGGAAGTTTTGTGCACGGGAGGATGTCTAAGAGCACCCTTGACCTCAAGTCACCAGATGCTGATAGCGCCTGCCCCGCCTTATGACAACCAGTCTTCAGACATTACTTCATTTGCCTTGGGGAGCAAAGTCCCCGACTGCTGAGAGGTTGGGAATCACTGTTCTAGATCCAAGCGGGAAGAAAGCGAAACAGACCCCAGTGGCTCATTCTGCAGCAATGGTGGGATTGGCCAGTCGACTGCAGAACTCTCCTGAGGCTTCCGTCCGCAATGTCCACCCACACCACCGCTTCCCACCAATACATGCTTCGTGCAGGAATGGTCAGCCTGAATGTCCCCTGGCGGCCACCTCGGGAGTCTGTCTGCCTAGGCTGCCATGACTTTAGGGACAACCAAGTCATTTGTATTTCTGTTTTATTGATGATGCAGTTGAAGTTCAGAAAGAGGAAGTGATTTTTCCACTAGTGTTCAAGAGGAGAGCTGGAAGGACCACAGGACTGGTAGAAACAGGAAAAGTGGAAAGCGGGCTGAGGGGAGGGGAGGCGGAGACCCCGGCTCCTCTAGTCTGCCGGGACTGTTGTTCTTTCCAAACACCAGTTTTTAGGGCCTCCCCACTGGCTCTCTCAATAATAATTTTTCTCGCTCGTTTTGCCTTTCCAAGCCACTGACGGTGAAAGCCCAGCTCTGGGGCAGCCACGTCCTCTCCAACCTTCTTCGCTATTTCCTTTTGTTCCCATCTCAGGGGGCACCCGTGTCATTGGCATTTCACTGGAGGGGCTTCCTCTCTTGTTTGGGAGCAAAGGGATCTTGGACCTCCCTCAGTTTCCACTCCTTTGACACGAGGCGATCACACACAGGGCGGATGTTCGAGGCGTGGGTCACCATGGTACCAGCCCAGCTTGGCAACGTGGAGGCAGCTGCCAGAGCCAGGCTGCTGTCACCATCCACTGTGGCCACAATCAGCCAAAACTCCGTCTCTATCCCGTCCCCCAACCCACACATGCCCCAGCAACAGGCTGTGCTCCTCAGCCAGTGGGGTGTTCAGGTGACTCCCCAGAGCGATGGAAAAGCCATGGTTCCCGATCAAGACCCAAGTGTAGAGCCACCTGTCCAAGCTGGGGACCCAGATCCCAGAGGGAATGGGAAACACGCCCACCCCTTGCCTTTGCTCCAGCCCAAAGTAAAAAAGTAAACAAATACATTTTTAAACTCTCTTCCCTCACACTTCCTCCCTCGCCTCCCTCCTCCCACACGCTGCCACCCCGTCTCACTGTCCCTCCCCTCCCTCCTCCCACACGCTGCCACCTGGCTCCAAGAGTCTGCTCCAGCCTCCCACCACCTGCCACCGGCTCCTGATCCTTCCCTCCTCCTCCCCCCACGCCCATTCCTCCCCCTCTCCCCACATCAACTGCTCTGCCAACCACAGGTTTCATCAGGAAAGACTGAGGGGGGGCGAGGGGGAAATCAGAGGCTGCGTCCCCCACGGTGGGGTCACCCCGAGGCAGGCCGTGGGGCTGGAGGGTAAGACAGATGCCCAACCCGGCACCCAAGGGTGAGCACGCAAGTGTGGGCAACCCCGAGTAAGAGAATGCGGGCATGTGCACGTTTAAGAAGCCTGGGATAAGGCACCGGGGACACGAGTGAGCAGGTGGTTGGAGGGAGCAGTGGAGAATACTGAAATCTACCAACTCCAGCGACTCCAGCTCGGGACACAGCACCGGAACTGGGGAGGGGACGCTGCCCGGATGGAGCGCACAGTGTTTTCTCACACCCGGACAAATGTGATCTCCTGGGCAGGGGAACTTGTTTTACCTTGTGCCGCCCTCTTTGTCTCATTGATATTCCCGGTGAAGGGAACGCACCAGCCCCCTTGCTGGGCTGCTGCTGCCCCCCCCCCTCCCGTCCTCTCCCAGCCCCCTCTCCCTCCTGGCGACAAGCTGGGACAGCCCTGGGGCTCACCACTTCCCACTGCCTCCCTGGATTTGTCTGGGGAGGGGAGGCAGGCAAGGGAAACACCTGCCTTCTGGCGCGGGGGAAGTCTAAAATCAGGTGGAGGTGCGTGGCACCTCGTGGGAGAGAGTTACTTCCCAGACTCACCAAGTCTGGCTTCGCCAAGAGGAAAGAGCTAAGGGGATCAGCGGTAAAAACATCGCTGCCTACGTTTGTCGCAGGCTTTTCTGCCTTGATTTAATCTCCCTCACAAGCTATTAAATTTCAGGCCCAAAGGCTTTAAAAGGAGGGAGGCATCTTGATTTTAAATATTGACCCAGAGAATTGCTTTGCAGCCCAGAGGTGCCTTCATCAAGGTTTCTACACAATTAGCAAAACCTCCCTGATATGCGTGGGGAGGCCAGTGTGGTCCTAGGGAGAGGTCTGTGTCACTGTGGTCCTTAGCACCGCGGGCGTCCCACGGCCCCACCCCCTCGCTGGAAGCCCACCAGCAAATGAACCATCCCTCTCTGCAACTGAGAATAACAACCGCCCAGCGCCGTTTTGATAATGTACATAAAACGATGTATGCATATACGAGCTAACATGTATATTCGTGTACATAAATATAGGTAAACAATTGTATTTCGGTATGAATTCACATGCATAAGCTAATAGGTACCTTGAACGTTTACATAGAGAGAGAATATATAGTCTTATACTGAAAGCTAACCTAGAAAGCATTTGGCACAGCAGTTGTCCCGTGAGACTTGCTCTTATCCTCACACCTTGTTTTACTTACTCTTCTCGAGCTATTAGAAGAATATTCATATTGTCGGGGTACCTGGGTGGCTCAGTCAGTTACGTAGCGGCTCTTGATTTCGGCTCAGGTCATGATCTCACGGTTCGCGAGCTAGAGCTCCGAGGCAGGCTCTGCTCCGACAACGGGGAGACTGCTTGGGATTCTCTCTCTCCCTCTCCCCCACCCTCAAAATAAATAAATAAACATTAAAAAAAAGAATATTCACGTTGTCAGGTTTCATCACCTTGTACTATATATATATACAACTCTCGTAAAGATCCAAGGGTTAGGACAAGGCTCTATGATTTTATCAATTGGCATTCGGCACTAGAAATTTCTTGTTGACTGATCTGGGCCACTTGGGGGCTTTTAATATGTGGTGTTGGTGTCCTGGGGTACCTTTGTTTTGACAGGTAATGCGGCACCTTACACACGACCTTCCGAAAGTCTCCTTATGGGTTTCACTGCCACATACAAGTACTCCTTTTCACCTCCATCTACAGACACTTCCTTCCCGATATCCCCTGGCACAGATGTGATAGCGATGGGGTCTGCTGCCCCGACTCACAGCCCAGCTCACGACATTAAGAGAGAGAGAAATCGCTGTTGATTTTCTGAAGTCAAACCCAAACGAAACATCACTCCGTTCTGGGTCACTAGGGATGCTCCTTACCAGATATGTATTTAACTCAGATCACAGCTCTAGTTTCCACCTAAGTGTCCGATTTCATCAAAGAAGGGCACCCAGTGAGCTGTGTGCCCTGACCACGAAGCACTCCCCTTCCCCAGATCGTTTTCTCCTCCAAGATGCTAAGCCCCTGGGCTACAGGGACATGCGCTCCTGTTTTCTAGCACACAATTTCAACAGGAGCGCTCTCTGTAAGATAGTGGGTAGGAAGAAACAAGTCTGGGGTTTTTTTCCCCCCAAAATCCAGGGTGCTAGTCTAGATTGCTTTTTTTTTTTTTTTTTTTAATCCAGAATGCTCTCCTTCTGTATATGTTCCAAATTCTCTTTCCTTGGCTTTAGTGAAAGGAAAGGTGTCAGACGCATCTCTAAGACTCTCCCATGGAGATTTTCTTACCATTTTCTTTTCTTACCATTCTTTCCCGTCAGACTTATAAATATCACTCTGTGGCCACTGAGGAAAGAAGAAATAAGTTCTTGCGTAAATCAAGACTTGTATTCTTCAAAATTACTTCACGTGATCCTTCTCTGCACCCTCTTAAAAAATAACCTGGGCTTTTTTTTTTTTTTTTTTAAATAAATCGAGAATGAGTCCATCACATACAATTAATCAAGTAATAGCGAAGGGCGTACCAGGAGGCAGCATGAGCCTGTAGGGGAGGGGAGGTGATTTATAGAACAAGGGCCCTGCCCTGAGGGCTGGCCGAAAGAATGACACAGTACTTTGGACAACAAGACAAGAGCTCTTGTCTTGTCATAGGGAAGAAGGTGAGAAAATTCCTAAGGACTGCGGCTCACCTGCATCTGAGTTTCTTAAACCAACACACGATATCGGATGAAGTTTTAGTCGCCGTTGCACACTTCTTGGAGGAACCCTGCGTGTGTGTTATCATTTCCCTCCGGTCTTTCCATATCGGAAAGACAAGATCATCCACAAGGATAACCCTGAATCCGCTCGCGGTGAAACAAAAAGGTGACAATTGGCACACGTCTGTGCTTGATTATCACTGACCCCAGACTTTCTCAGCACTGAAGCGGAGATTCGAAAAAGGAGAGACTCTTTCCTAGGGGTCCCGGAAGGCTTCGGGAAAGCTGGGCCCTGGAGAGTGAACGGGCTCTCCCAAGGAAAGGAAAAGGGGGCTACAGTGGTGTAGGTTAGGGGGCGGTGGAGAGCGCGGGGTTCGGATGGGGTGGGTGGTCATTCTCTTAGGAGAGAACAGCGGAGACAAAAGAGCAGAGGTGTGGATGGAGAACAATGAACAATTGGGACACATTGACTAAAGCTGGACATTTTAAGTGGGGCAATAGTAAAAGTCTAGAGCAGTGGATGGGGTCAGGGAGGCATTGAATGTCAGATAAGAAGTTTTTAAGTTATCTGACAGATCGGCGTTTTCGGACGTATATTCCTACGGACGTTAGTCCCATGACATCTCCAGAATAAATTTTTAAAAAGTAGAGTTGATGTAGAGGGTGTTGCTGATGGAATTATTTCAGGAAGACCTTGTTCCTCCCTTTGAAATTCCCAAGGTCTACTAGTATTAAAAAAAAAAAAAAGCTTTAAGATGCCCTGGAGTAAAGAAATCTGCCTAACTTCTGCAGCCGGGTGAAAAATGGGTCTCCCAGGAGAGCCACACGCTAATCCCTGTGAATGTGACCTCGTATGGAGAAAACGTAGGGGGAGGTCTTGGCAAATGTAATCGATTTAAGAATGTGGACTTGGGTAGATTACCCTGCATTATCCAGATGGGAAATCGCATGTACCCTCCCAAGAGGAAGGCTGAGAGGGATTCGACCTCACACAGCAGCGCCGGCCGTGTGAAGACAGAACAGAGAGATTGGGAGGCACCAGCCTTAAAGATTGGGGCGATGCAGCCACAGTGGAGGCAAGGAGGCAAGGAAGAGCTTACCGAGGCCTGGGGCAGTGCTGACGCCTCGGTCTCAGGGTTTCTCAGCTCCAGAACTGCGGGAAAATGCGTCTCTGTTGGTTTATGCCACTCAGGTTTGGGTAAATTGTTATGGCAGCCTCAGGAAATGAACGCAAGAGAGATGGCAATTGAATGACCGTTCTGCTTCACAATCACATTTGTTTAACAGATATATCATCGTAAAGATTATAGAGATGTTAAATGTGACATTAAGAAAAGATTGGGGGGGGGGCCTGGGTGGCTCCGTCATTTGAGCATCCGATGTTTGATTTTAGCTCAGGTTGTGATCACAGGGTCATGGGTTCGAGCCCTGCATCAGCTACACACTGAGTGTGGAGCCTGCTTGGGATTCTCTCTCCCTCTCTCTCTCTTTCTCTCTCTCTCTCTCTCTCTCTCTCTTTCTCCCTCCCTCCCTCCCTCTGCCCCTCTCCTCCACTCAAGCTCTTGCTCTCTCTAGAGAAGAGAAGAGAAGAGAAGAGAAGAGAAGAGAAGAGAAAGAGAAGAAGAGAGAGGACGAGAGGAGAGAGGAGAGAGGAGAGAGGAAAGGAAAGGAAAGGAAAGGAAAGGAAAGGAAAGGAAAGGAAAGGAAAGGAAAGGAAAAAAGATTTGGCAGTAGGAGTTCTGGTGTATTTATCAATTGGGAATTTTGAATTTTCCTGATACTCACTGACCCTCTAAGTTAACCAGAACCAAAATAGGCACTATTTTGTACAAAAGCCCCTTTTTGATGTCGATTCCACTAAATTAATTGGCACTGTTACATCAGGCACAGCCTACTTGTTTGTTAGAAATGGTTTGACTCTGTGGCCCCTGCGCAGAGCAGCTATCCTTCGGTGAACCTAAGATGGGAAGAGGGTTTTATTATAAAAGAGACACGAATCCACGGAGATTCAGAGTTCTTTGAGAAGTCTCCCACTCACTGGTCTTTGGGAGCCAGCTCTGGCAGAGCTGTGGACCCTAACATCTAAAGAAAGGCATTTCGGGGACACCTGGGTGGCTCAGTTGGTTAAACCTCTGTCTCTTGGTTTCAGCTCAGATCATGATCTCACAGCTTCACGTGTTCGAGCCCCACTCCGTGCTGACAGTGCGGAGCCTGCTTGGGATTCTCTCTCCCTCTCTCTCCCTCTCTCTCTCTCTCTCTCTCTCTCACTCTGCCCCTCCCCTCCCCAATAAATAAATAAACTTTTTTTTTTTTTTTAAAAAGGGCATTTTCTTGTACAAGCATCCTCTCAGCAAAACCATGCTTTTTAACACTGGGAAGGAAAACGCAATTAAGGAGTTTCCTTGGACAGATCAAAGCAAGAGCCAGTAGCCCTTTAGAGGCTGTGAGGAGCGGGTCCTGTGGGTTTTCAGAAAGGAGAGCTGCCAGTTGTAGAGGCCCCAGAGCTGGTCCGGGGATGCCGGCTGCCGAGGGGAGGGATCCAGGCACCTGGCTGTCCCCCCTGCCTTCCCAGCCACAAGAAGTAGGGGTGACCGCCACAGCGGTCTGGGGGCCACTCCCCAACCCTCAGACCATCCATAGTAAGGGACTCGTCCCCCTCCTTACGCATCTGGATTGTTCTCACAAATGCCTCTCAAAGGGCAAACCCAGGGCAACCGGTTCGTCCAGAAACAGTAGTTAGTTGTAGGTTGTACTCAGTTCAAAAGGTCTCATTTGAACCACTGTGAGTAATGCACGTTTTTGACATGTAGGTGTGACAGTTGCCTGTGCATCGATCCTCCCATCAGTTGGAATCCTTGTATTGACTCAGAGATGAAGTCTTATCTCTGATTGCGCCTGACCTCTGCTCGCCTGACATCTGCAAACTGCTCGCGGCCGTTCTAGAATTCTAACCCAAAGTGATTACAGCAAAACTCCGCCATGCGGCATTTCCTATGTATTTGCTGTGTGTCTGCCCCTTTTAGCTGGATGAAATGGATGGTGTAGACTCTATCCATGGAGTAGAATTTTCTAGATGATTAACCCAAATCCAGTAGACCAGAATCGTCCTGTAGCTATATACAATCCATTTGGGAAAAATAAGAAAATGATGGAGAAAAAAGTATTCAACCTGTATCCCTAACAGTGTGGGCATAAATATTTGTGAAGTGGATGACTGAAAATACAGACTTTGTTTACAGGGGCGCCTGGGTGACTCAGTCGGCTCTTGATTTCAGCTCAGATCACGATCTCATGGTTCGTGAGTTCAAGCCCCGAGTCCGGCTCTGTGCTGACAGTATGGAGCCTGCTTGGGATTCTGTCTCTTTCTCTCTCTCTCTGCCCCTCCCCCGTTTGTGCTCTCTCTTTCAAAATAAATTAAAACTTTAATAATAATAATAATAATAACCTTCTGACAGTGAGTAACTCCTGATAGGTACAGGGTTTCCTTTTGGGGTGATAAAAATGTTTTAGAACCAATGGAGGCAGTGGTTGCCCAACACTGTGAATGTATTAAAAGCCATTGTATTGTCCACTTATAAATGGTGAGTTTTATGTTATATGCCTTTTGCCTCAATTTTGAAACAGTGACTTTCCATATTCCCTTCTGATGTACCAGGGACAAAACAAATCTAGCCATGTCTTCACAAAACTGTACAGCAGAAAGGTCCACGGGCTGATAAATCACTGTGGGAGAGAATCCTCTAGGCTGCGAAACCTAGTTGATAAAGCACAAGTACTTCTAGAAAACTCCATGGGCCCTGTCAGTTTATGACCTTCTCAGAGTGTCCATTTCTGAGTCTGGATTGCTTGAAGCCTTTCCCATAAATACATAACCCTCAAAATGCAAAGAAGATTATGGCCTTAAATTCTCGACACCATAGTTCTTTCTGTAAGAGAAAATGCCATTAATTGATGAAGCCACTGATGTAAATAAACCACCGGTTAATTTATTGGTGAGATTGGGGGTGATAAGGCAGTGGGGGTGGACAGAAGAAACAGTTGGGGGGGGTGGCGCCTGGGTGGCTCAGTTGGTTAAGCATCTGACTTTGGCTCAGGTCACCATCTCATGGCTCATGAGCTCAAGCCCCACATCAGGCTCTGCGCTGACCGCTCAGAGCCTGGAGCCCGCTTCGGATTCTGTGTCTCCCTCTCTCTGTCTGCCCCTCCCCTGCTCGCACTCTTGTCTCTGTCTCTGTCTCTCTCTCAAAAATAAACATTAAAAAAAAATTTTTAAGAGTACTTCAAAGGCATGAGGTACTCTAAGTATCTTAAGAGTACTTCAAGGCAGGGGCGCCTGGGTGGCTCAGTCGCTTAAGCGTCCGACTTCGGCTCGGGTCACGATCTCACAGTTTGTGAGTTTGAGCCCCACATCGGGCTCTGTGCTGACAGCTCAGAGCCTGGAGCCTGCTTCGGATTCTGTGTCCCATTCTCTCCCTGCCCCTCCCCCACCTGCGCTCTGCCTCTCTGTGTCTCTCAAAAATGAATAAATGTAAAAAAAAAATTTTAATAAAAATTAAAAAAAAGAAAAAGAAGCAGCAGCAAGCTGGAACCGGAAGCTTCCAAATTTCTATGTTGAGGCAAACATTTTTTACATAAAAGTCCGATTTGGGGAAAATGGAGTCCAAGAATAAAAATAATTAAAACTGCAGCTTTGAAGATGGGCAGAACTCAGACGTCACGGTATTTTGGCAGGGATCAAGACAAATAACCAGATAAAGGATTAGGTACTTAACAACAGTGCTAGAGGGAAAGTGACACATTCGTCAGTGACAGCACAGCTTGGGCAGGAAGAACGGACATCTGGAGTGGTGATTTGTCCTGCCATTTACGTGTGGCTGGGGGGTAATAATCAATGCATCTGGTCCTTGTCCCCGGGTCCTGGCCCAGAACTTCAGAACCACTTCAAGTTCTCTGAGTGATGAGTGTCTTTGCTCTGCTAATGAGGTGACGCCTGACGGGCCCCTAAGTCACTTGAGGATGGCGGCTGGTCACCTGAAATACCGAGCCTCACCTGGGGGAGGGAGAGGAGGCTGGAGATTGAAGTCAGTGGTGTCGCCAATGATTTAATAAAGCTCAGGGGAGCTTCTGGTTGAGGAAGACGTTGACATCCCAGGAGGGTGATGTGTCCCGACTCCCCAGGGAGGGAGCCAGGAAGTTCCCCTATGTGCTTCCTTTTTACAAAAGACTGAAATAGAGCTTTCTTGAGTTCTGTGAGTCATTCTATCAAGTTATTGAACGTGGAGGGGTCATGGGAACCCCGGAATTTATAGCCAGCAGCGTGGTCAGAAATATAGGTCAAAAAAGCAGGTGGCCTGGGGACCCCTGAAGTGTGGCTGGCCTCTGAAATAGGGCAGTGTTGTGGGCAAATGAGCCTTTAATTTGGGGGGTCCGATGCCATTGCCAGGCGCTGAGTGGCAGAACTGAATGGCAATACATCCAGTTAGAGTGGAAACATTTTATATCATTTTTATTTCATATTTATTACATATATCATAGTTCAATTTCCCCCCTCACCAAGCAAGGTGCAAAACACCCTTAAACAGGTAAGAATTCTGGCAGTTTCGCTTGGGGAACCAACACAAGAAAAGCTACTTCAGAATTAAAGCCACTTATTTTCATTCATAATTATGACTTCTGAGATATTCCTAATGCAATTTTTGGCTCTTTTTTTGGTCAAGCAAGAGAAATATTGTTTCTACTCACATGAAATTAGAAACGGAGGTGGGTTTTTTAATCTTATTTTTCCTCTCATCTTTTATCCCAGGTTTTTCTGGTAGGAAAATTACTTAGAATTTAATCAATGCCTTCTTGATAACCTGGCTTTCTTGACAGCCAAATATAAAAGATAAATGAATCAACTTCCTGCAATTTTAAAAGGCAAACCTGCATTCTTTTGGGGGCCTTTACTTATGTCAGAACCAGCAGCATAAAAATACAAGAAAGGGCCAGATTTAAGAAGTCTGACAGATTTACTAAAAAGCATAACCATATAATTTTATAGGTACAGCCGACCCTTGAACAACACAGGGTTAGGGGCGTTGGCCCCCTGAGCCCCGCCCACACACAGCTGAAAATTCACATGTAACTTCTGATTCCCCCAAAACTTTACTAGTAGCTTACGGTTGACCAGAAGATCTGCCGATAACACAGTCGATTCACATCTATTTTGTGTGTTATGTATGTTGTATACTGTGCTGTTACAAGGTCAGCTAGAGAGAAGAAAATGTTACTAAGAAAATCATAAGGAAAGGGGCGCCTGGGTGACTCCGTCGGTTAAGCATCCAACTTCGGCTCAGGTCACGATCACACGGTTTATGGGCTCGAGCCCCACGGCGGGCTCTGTGCTGGCCGCTGGGAGCCTGGAACCCGCCTCGGATTCTATGTCTCCCTGTCTCTCTGCCCCTCCCCTCCTCATGCTCTGTCTCTGTCTCTCAAAAATAAATAAACATTAAACAAAACTTTTTAGAAGATCATAAGGAAGAGAAAATACATTTACAGCATACTGTATGTGCCTAAGTGGACCCACGCAGTTGAAATGCAGCGTTCCAGGGTCAAGTGCAGTACGTTATTTAACAGGGAACATGGCTTCAAACAAGTTTTTTTTTTCCCTTAAATATATCATTTCCTTTCAAATTTGCCAAATAAATTTCAATCCCCAAACATTCTCAAACTGCAATATCTCACCGTCATCACCTTAGTAACTACTTACGATGGTTCGACTTTACGATGATGCAAAAGCAATAGAGACCCTATTTTGAATTTTGAATTTTGTTCTTTTCCTGGGGACCTATAGGCGGTCGCACCTTCTTTCGTGGGGCTGGGCAGCCCCAGCCCCGGTGGCTCCCAGGCAGCTGGCGGTCACAACAGCAAACGCCCAATACGCTAGCAAGGATTCTGCAGCCGTGCAGCCATATTCAATCAATTACATGAGACATTCAACACTTTATTATCAAACAGGCTTGATGTGAGCAGATTTTGTCCAATCGCAGGCTAATAGACATGTTCTGAGCCCAGTTCAGGTGGGCTGGGAGAAGTATGCTGTTCGGTAGGATAGGTGTGTTAATGCACTTTCAACTTACGATATTTTCAATTTACGATGACTTTGTCAGGGTGTAACCCCTGTTATAAGCCGGAGACAGGTAACGGTGGTTTTTCAATGCCAGGAATTGACACGTCTAAGCAGCCAACAAAAGAACAGCCTTCAGTTTGAGGCAATGATGCTGTGATTTCAGTTCTAAAACCACAGACAGCTTAGCACAATTTGGTTCTCAAATGACCTCATCCTCTGTTGTTGTTTTTTTTTCCCCAGAGAAATGGTCCAGGCAAAATGTCAAATTAAAAGGTCAGATTGAAAAAAAAAAAAGTGGAATCTTTCACAAGTTGCTGCCAAAAGGATCCAGAACAACAGAAGGAACTGTAAACAAAAAGTTAAGACAAGAACCACCACATATCCGGTTGGCCCGGGGTGGATGAGATCACTTATCTGAAAAACCGTTCAAATGTTCAGACAATTGTAATGATACGAAGAAAGCTTTAGTGTTAACGGAGAGATAAAATATACCATAAAATATACCGGTGAAACGTGGACTTCATTTTTTTAGCTCATCAAGTATCTGTTTTATCCCATCTGTTAATATTTATAAGTTACTAACAAACCTTTGAAGTCTAATATCCGGTGGTTTAACCCTCTTATCAATGGGATACATAGCGATTTTGATCCCTGTCCAAAATGCAAAAAGATTCAGTATACATTGTCTACAGCCTTAATACCCATGCTGTAGTGGGGAGAAACATAGGAGGAGGTGAGAGCAAGTTTAAAAAAAAAAAAAAAATCAGGAATATTCCTCTTGAAATCACCTCCCGTTTTTTCCAGTGAATTGAAAAATATCGTTGTGGGGAAAGAAAATAAAAAGGGGGGAAACGCATTATGACCACACGGGAGACCCAAAAGGCAACTGGAGGGTGATGGGTGGGTCTGAGCACTATGGAGAAATGATGATTTGAAATTGGCTGTGTTGTAGGTTACTGTAGAGACTTCCTTGTAAGGGCATGATCGGGGGTCGTGAACGCCTCCACGGTGGCGTGGCGGGCAGAGCTCGCCCACACTTGCACTTCTGTGGAGTGAAAACACGGGATTCCCTCCTCATTCAGATGCCACTGGCTAATTAGGAGTCCCAGGGAAGGGGCCCTGCCTTCTAAGATGGCACGTTGTGTTCTATTAAGTGCCTCACCAGTCCCCGCCCGCCTTCCAGATGATGTATTCCACACCGCAGAGGCCCGAGGGATGGGGAGGCTGGTTTCCATGGAGATGTTCCGCAGCTTTGCTGGTACTCCCTACAGAAGGGAGACACTGCCCCAGTGCTCAGCGTGTGCACACGTACGAACACGCGCGTGTGCGCTCTCCTTGGCGGCACAAACTGGCTGTAGATAGCAAGACATGTGGGGTCATGAAAAGGGGCAACTGGGGTCTGCAAACTCAGGACCCGATTGGGGAGCGTTTTGCGGGGAAGAGACCTTTTTAAAGCGTCTGCAAGGTCTAGATTCTGTGTTCGGCTGGGGGTGAAGCGAGGTTGCCGTTTTGGCTGCATCCTGGGCACAGGCAGATGGGCTTTCTGCAATGACCCGTGTACCTGAGTGGGCAAGACTTTCTCCGGGGGGCTGAAGGGCCTGGCCTGGCAGGAGCCGAAGCCCAACCCCATTACCCCACCTCCCCAGGGGGCGGGGAGACCGTGGAATCACTTCCCAGAGTAATTGTCTGGGTGCCTCAGCATATCCGTATCGGACCAGAACAACGTCAGCAAATCCCTCTCAGGGATTTCTGGACCATGATGGGGGTTCTGCTGTTGGCCGACTTGGAAAGGGCTGTTCCAGCCTGCAGGGAATTTCTGGCCTGTGGTGGAAACTCCCTTGCCCTCTCCATCGAGAAAATGCTTTAGAGACACACAAGAGAATCTCCCCTTTTTTGGGGGGGAATCTGGTCTCCCCGTGGTCTCAGCACCCCCGTGTATTAGCTGTGTGACTTCGGGGAAGTTACTTGACCTCTCTGTTTTGGCATCTGGAAAACCAGATTGCTAAATTGGTATGTGTAGAGCGCTTGGTATGTGTCAGGGGCTTTTCCGAGCACCTTATTTTCTTGTTAATTCATCACAGCAACCCTCTGGGATGAATATGGTGCTGTGGGGGAGGAGCCTCAAGCACAGAGTGGTTAAGAAACTCGCTCAAGATGACACAGCTAGGAATGAACAGTCCGGATTCAAAGCCAAGCTCTATCCCCAGTCGCTTAGCCTCCGCACTGTAGCACCTCGTAGAAGGCTAACAACACTGAATCATAAAACAACTTGCCCAAAGGTACACAGCTAGCATGTGAGGGCTCTGGGATCTGAGCTCATGTATTCAAGCTCCAGAGCAGTCGGGATCAAAATTCTGAAAGAGTGGCAAAAGAAACCACCGTAGAAGAGTAAGTGGCCAGCGACCAGGGTTAGCGCGGTCTCTCTGGGGCTCGGCACGGTTGTGTGAGTCAGCCTGGGGAGGCAGGGAGCTTGCTTCCCTGGGGACCGGAGCTGTGGCCCTGCCCACCGCGCTCAACAGGGTGAGAAGGCCCCCGCCCCACGCCTCCCTCCACGCTCCGCATATGTAGCACCCTCCGCACCCCTTCCCTGGCAGGGGATCCGCGGTCAGCAGATGTCACTGCGAGAGCCACGGCGGAGCCCCCCTCTGCCAACCAGCCCCCCATGCCGCCCCCCCACCCCGAGGTCTAAGCCAACACTAACCGCGTCCACTGCCAAGACCACTTTGTAACCTCCGTTCGAGAATTCACACAAGGGCGATAGGAGAACGCGTGATGACAAAAAGCTAAACCAACTTGATCCCTACACGTATCATTTGTTGTCACAACAGCGTATATTCACATGGACTAATAGTAACACAGATATGGACTGGAAAATCGGTTATTACACCCGCAGCGCTTAGTACAAGTATCTTCAAACCCTTGACATAACTCCTCTCCCTACTGCCCGGGAAGGATTTTAGGGCTGGCGGTCAGAAATCTAAGGCCACCTCCTAAAACACCAGGGGCCTTATCTGTCGCTGGTCCCTGGGACACTGCGTGGCACAGAGCAAGGATCAGTGAAGGGGTTCTGGGAAGGGCTGGTACGGAGTCCCTGGGTGCTCCCCAGAGACCCTCCAGAAGGCCAGGTGGGGAAGCCAGTGCTGCTCTGGGCTTGGCCTCTGTGCCTGGCTTTGTCCCCTTCAGGGGGCCAGCGTGGCCAGCACCTTTTCTGCAGGTCACCTCAGATGCAGGGGTGGGGGCCGGGGGTAGGCATGGAGGGAGCGGAGCCCGCGTTCACCAAGATGCCAAGCTCTCCACACGTTGCTTTTGTTGCTGTCGGGGACTCACCGCCGCCTCCCGTGCCTTCTGCAGGGGTTCCGTGTGGCCCCTGTGAGACACCAGAAATATTCTGAAATGTTGTGTGCGTGCTCGAGTTTATTTACGTGATGGCGGTTGAAGCCAAGGGCACAACGCTTTTGTCGGAGCCCCCTAAGGGGAACAGTTCTGGAGAACTAAGGTCCCTGTTCCCTGAAGTCTGGGCTCTGAATATTCTTCAGAGTCAAAGGAGTCCTCACTACTCCACGAGGGACCACCCTACCTTCACCCATGCCTGCTCTAAGCCACTTGCCAATATGGAGCCAAAGCCCTTGCCATCCATCCAGTCCCCAAATTTATGGGGAACTGACTGCAGACTCATCAGCCCTGTTACTGACCCTGGGAGGCTGCTTTATAGACCTGCCTTGTCCACTGCAGAGCGGATGGGGTCAGGTGATCTCCCCAGAGCGCCAACCTTCCATGACCTTCCTGGAGGACTCTCCAAAACCCCATTCTGGAGACTCAGCCCCATTACCTGCCCCCGGTGGCTTATGGGGCTGGCAAAGGCAAAATCCGGCTGTCACATCACATGGTGTCAGCCCCTCCCCAACTTCCACATCCATTTTCTAATGACAGAGTCAGGTGACCCTTCAGTGAAATTCCCGGCTTATCTAATGCCAAATTAGATGGACATCTTTCTTTTTCCTCTTCCAGCTAGCCATTTGCAAGAAAATACAGACTCTCTGAGACTAAAAAATGCTTACTCTGCTCAGCACTCTGTTCTAAGAGGAACACCACCGTGACTCTCCAGCGTGACCAAGGGGCTAATGGGGTTGACAGAGTAAAGGTAGCCACGAGGATTCCCCAAAGGCTTGCGTGACAAGCATTTGCTTTATAATTCAGACAGCAATGTTACATTCTTTCCAATTTACCAGCAAGGAGGGACCCCGCGTTGGCCAATTTCCTTCAGTAATTCAGCTCTTCCGAGGTAGGAGAATATTCCTTTCCTTCTACCTGAGCGATAAAAATAGCCCTGCCATTCAATTATCTTGCCAAATTGGCAGTGTTGTGATTTATCCTTCTGAGACGCCTTTCTATTTGCAAAATGTTTTACCAGCGTTCCGTCTCTTGGCTAATTTCCTGTCTCCCTTTTGCAGAATCACCTTTCAGCCTTTCCCCAGGTGAGCGCTGCTGTGTTAACCACAGAATGGCAATGAACTCATTGCCTCCTGACATATCTGAGGCTAGGAAGAGGTTCTGCTAAGCCCCCAAAGATCATTTCAGTTCTAGTGCTGGGTACTTATCAGTGTCAAAGCACATTTCCCTGGCAATAAAAAAAAAAAAAAAAAAAGGTTAATTAGGACAAACTCTTGCAAATGTGTAAGAACAAGACAAACTTCCCAGTACAAAAATTGTTGAAAGACACACACAGGTTATGCACAAAAGAAGAAACACACACAGTTCTTGATCGATAGACATGTAGAAAGAAGGTCTGTATCAAAGACAGTGAAAGAAATGCGGATAAAATCACCACAGTGATGACTCTTTGCCTATTGAATGGGCGGAGATTCTTAAGTCTGACGGTATCTGCTGGACGGAAGTGAGGGAGACAGATGCTTTTCACTGCCTGTTGGTTCACAAGTGGATTATCCTAACCCAAGCGGCTTGGGCCCTGCGGATCAAACCTCAGTCTTGCAGTTCCCCTCCCCACACCTTGTCCTGCAGCTTTCGTTGGACAAGTGCCCAAAGAGGTGTATACAAGGTTGCTTATCTATAATGAAAATTTGGAGGGGCGTCTGGGTGGCTCGGCCGGTTGAGCGTCCGCCTTCGGCTCAGGTCATGGTCTCGCGGTTTGTGAGTTCGAGCCCCGAGTCGGGCTCTGTGCTGACAGCTCAGAGCCTGGAACCTGCTTCGGATTCTGTGTCTCCCTCTCCCTCTGCCCCTCCCCTGCTCACGCTCTGTCTCTCTCCCTCTCTTAAAATAAATAAATAAATAAATAAACACTAAAGAAAAAATGAAAATTTGGAAACAGACTGCATTTCCACCGATGAAGAATTAATTTCTTTAATTGAGATATAATCATTCAACGGAACAACCTGAAGCCCTTTGTAAGGATAATACATGTTAATGATCACAATATATGGAAATAGCCACACCAGATACAGTTGAGTGAAAAAAGGTATCGTGTATAGTGTGATCCTACTAGGAGAAAATTGTGTTTGTGTGCATGCGTGTGTGTGTGTGTGTGTGCACGCGTATGCATACACCCCCATAGGTGTCACTCATAAAGAAATATCTGGAATTATATTTACAGAAATGTTACATTGTTATCTCTGCTGGCAAGATATTGCGCTAGGCAGGGTAGGATATTCTAGGCTGCATGAAGAAATAAACCCAGGCATGACATGATGCGATACGATAGAAGTTTATTTCCCATTCATGTCAAGTCCAGATGATAGGACTGGCCACCTGTAGAGGGAATTCAGACTCCTGCCATTTCGTACATTGCCATCTCCAGTGTGGGAGCCCGCTGTCACTTTGCTGGAACTCTCCATTCTAGTCAGGCTGGAGAGGAAAAGAACGACTATGCAACATCACAAGGAAGGAAGGCTCTTACTGCCTCAGGCTCACGAGGAGCACCCGCCCCACGCACGGTCACGGCCCAAGCTAACTGCAAGGGAAGTGGGATGTCAGCACCTCCGTGTCCCCACAGGGAGAGGAAAGGCGGTGAATAGCCCAGATCCCAGATCCCAGATGTACCAAGGTCTTCACTTTTATATATTTTTTCCGTATTGCTTGAATTTTCCAAATGAGCTTCCATTATCTTTATATTCAGGAAAAAAATTAGAGCATGTTTCTTTTTTATAGAGTCATGGTCTCTTTTTTCAAGAGGAGAGAGAATAAGGGAGAGAAATCGAGATCACCGAATGCGGGTGCTCTCAGGCAGGCAGAGCCAGCGTAGCTGTGTATCTGGCTCTCATTCCGGGGGTCAGGTGGCTTCTCTCCTCGGGGGCTCCTGTCTTCAACCTCAGTCAACAAGCCCTCGGAGAAGGGAGTGAGCTCAGTCTTCAAAAACTCATCCTTCGGTTTTGATATCTTAGATCTCTAGGGCATAGGATGATATTATTGAACTCGGTGTTTGACATAGGGAAAAGTCAACCGCATCCTTAATGGAGTAGCCACTGTCTTTTTTTAAAGTGCACACAAAGCCCAGCACAGTCTCCTAAAAGGGAATGATTCATGTATCTCTGGAATGGAGCATGGGAAAACATACGAAGGTTTCCAGTGAAGTTTCCAACGGTCCGTCTTTTAGTTGTTACTCTTGCTCGTGACTTCTGTGTAAAGCAGACTGTGGCCCTTTCCCCCCGTCCTCAGAATTACACGGCAAAACTAACTTGATAACCCATCACTGAGATAATCAGCCCTTTTGAGGTCACGCACGGTATGACAGTGAACACTCTTAACATCATGCCCCCATGCCCTACGATCAGGTGAAGTTCACAGATTTCAATGCACAGTTACAACGTAAAGTCATCTCGCTCGCAGATGCTGTTTATTATTTAAGTCATGAAAGGATTCACACACCTCCTGTTAATCTTATCACGTGGCAAATGTGTGACTACCTTGAATTCTACAGAGAAAGATTTTTTCAGAAGGGAGAGTCCAAGGGGACATATTCTTAGACCTGCCAAGTGCCATTGATTCTCCCACAATCCTTGACCGTCGGAGTCACATATTTGCAACATTTAGGCTGGACAGACTCATTCCAGGGCTGAACTGTGGCATTTCTTTTTACTGGCTTAATTTAGTTATGGCAGGTAGTTTTCTGCTCATTTCTCTGAAAGCTGGGGGAAAATGGGCTAAATCATCCCCAACTACACGAGCAGTCACTCTAACGAAAGTAATTCTTCCAAAGATTATAAAACATTAGTTCAGCTACACTCAATGCTCTTGATATGTGGGACAAGCATAGGTCATTAGATCTTAAAACCTATTCCCAGATGCACAGATTGTTAGCAAACTTCAAAATAAGCCAATCCTCATAAAGATTTTGTGGAAAAATGGAAAAAAGAAATTGAAAACAATCTGTATTGCAACAAAATATTTTTTAAATTAATGTTTATTTATTTATTTTTTAAGGGGGGCGTGCAGAGAAAGAGAAGGAGACAGAGAATCCCAAGCAGGCTCTAGGCTGTCAGCACAGAGCCCGATGTGGGGCTCGAACTCATGAACTGTGAGATCATGACATGAGGCAAAGTCAAGAGTCAGGCACTCACTGTAATTTTGAAAGAAATTATGCCAAAAAGAAAACATCTTGCATATCTTATTAAAAGTTAGTTCCAGGGCGCCCGGGTGGCTCAGTCGGTTGAGCGTCCGGCTTCGGCTCAGGTCATGATCTCACAGTCTGTGAGTTTGGCCCCTGCTTCAGGCTCTGTGCTGATGTCTCAGAGCCTGGAACCTGCTTGAGATTCTGCGTCTCCCTCTCTCTCTGCCCCTCCCCTGCTCACACTCTGTCTGTCTCTGTCTCAAAAATAAATAAACATTAAAAAAAATTTTTTTAAAGTTAGTTCCATTTATTACTCCCAAAATAATAAAACTATATAGCCTACAAATATAGGCTTTTATCAAAATGTTTGTCAGCCACTTCATCTACAAAAATGAAGGCAAAAGGTATAACTATTCATGTTTCACTGCCTGGTCATACTATTTATCTTAGCAATTTATTATTCTCAAAAGGGCTAAAGTTACACTGGATTTATGAAAATAATATTTTTGTTCTACTCATCACAGAAAAATTTTATACTTGTGAATTTATAATCATTACAGTCAGTGACTAGAAAACAGGGATATTGAATTTTTCATCCCAGACTTGACTTATAAGGTAAATAGATCCTGGTCATTTTCCAAATCAAGTTGAAAGGCCTTCCTGAAGTTTGAAAGCTGTCTGATCAATAGATCCCCTTAGTGAGATCAAGGGAAGCTAGATCCGGAAATCCTAAAGACCTGGGTTGGGCTTTGGCTTTGCCATTTACTAAGTGATCTTGGATATGTATCCTAATCTGTGTTTTCATGGTAATTACCTAATTTTCAGAAAGGCAGATAAGAATACATGTGGCACAGGCTGTGGAGAGAACTGAATGGGATTATGTTGCCATCACCTGACTCATAGTAGATTCTTGATTGGCTCATTCTTTTTTTCCACCCTCCTTGGTTGACTAAGAGTTGAAAGATCTAAATGGAATTCTAGGTCCCCCACTCTGTTCCCTATGTGGGGTAAACCACTTCAGCTCTCTCCAGATCCCTCATTTGTAGCAACAGGACCACATTTCCATTTTTTAGCAGCCAGTTGCTGGGATTCCTTTCCATCTCAGCCATGACAGCTCACGTGGAAGCGGAAGACCCGTGTGCTGGGCACACATGCCTGGGTCTCTGTGTGCGAGGCTCCACACTAGAGGCACGTATTAGTTTCCTAGGGTGATCGTAAATTATCACAAAGTGGATGGCTTAAAAGAGTAGAACGTTCTCTCAGAGTTCTGGAGGGTAGAAGTTCAAAATCAAGACGTTGGCAGAGCCGTGGTCCCCTGAAACGCGTGGGAACACCCCTTCTTGCCCATTCCAGCTTCAGGTAGCCACTGGCCATTCTCGGCATTGTTCGGTTCATAATTATAGCCCTTCCGTCCCTGCCTCCCATGTCACATGATATTCTCCCTGTGCGTCTTCACGTTGTCTTCCCTCTGTGCACATTTATGTGTCCAAATTTTACCTTTGGTGAGGACACCAGTCAATGGATTAGGGCCCACTCTAATCCAATCTGACCTCATCTTACCTCGTTACTTCTGCAAAGACCCGATTTCCAAATAAGGTCACATTCACAGATCCTCGGAATTGGGGCTTGAATATATCTTTTCGAGAGACACAATTTAGCGCCCAACCAAGGGGGAATACAGTGGTTACAAAAGGCCCCTGGGGGGCTCACAACCAGAGAGATAGGCTCAGATAGCAAAAAGACCACATTCAGAGGCGCAAGCCCTCGGTTCTTATGCCCCGGGAGTGATACTTAGGCACTGAACGCCAACCCAGGAGGGAGACAGCACCTGAAGCTGACAAAGCATATTTTCCTTTTGCAAATATCGTTATCTTCATTAAAATAACACAATTTTTGAAATTCAAGCAGAAGAATAGGACCACCCTGGGACCCTAGCATCACTCCTCGGAGGTGAATTTTTTTGTCACATAATTTTTTTTTATTGAAGTATGCCATAAAATGTATGCTTCCAAATGTACAATTTAGTGGGGTTTTTTTGACATGTATATTCACAAAATTGCAGAATCATCACCGCTATCCGATTTCAGGACATTCCGTCATCCATCCTTCAGGATCACTCGACACTCCCCTCCCCACCCCTCCAGCGATCACTAATCCACTCTCTGAAAATCTGTAGATTTCCTGTTATGGATACTTCCTATAAATCGAGTTGTACAATATATGACCCTTTGTGTCTGCCTTCTTTTACTTATAATGTTTGCAAGGCTCATTCATGTTTATACATCTGATAGCTGGATAACATTGCCCTCCGTGCATGCACCACATTACATCCATCCATTAGGCAATTGATGGACATTTGGTTGTTTCTACTCTTTGGCAACTGTGAGTAATGCTGCTACGAACATTCTCATAGTAATTTTTGTGTGGACACATGTCTTCTGTTCTCTTGAATATATACGTAGGAGCGAAACTGCTGGACCGTATGTTAACTTTATGTTTAACTTTTTGAGGAACTACTGAAATGTTTTTCAAAACAGCTGCATCATCTTACAATCCTGTAAGCGATGAATGATGGCTCCAATTTCCCTACATCCTCAACAACACTTGTTACTGTCCGTCTTTTTGATGATAGGCACGCTGGTGGGGGGGTGTGGTATCTCAATGAGGTTTGATAGGGAAATGATTTGCATTTCCCTAGTGACTAATGATGCTGAGCATCTTTTCATGTGTTTATGGGCCATTTTTGTATCTTCTTTGGAGAAATGTCTATTCAAATCCTTAGCCTGCCTTTTAATCAGGTGCGGAGCGTTTTTGCTCACACAGATTTTGAGCCCAGAAATTAAAATTCAGAAAGGGAGATCTGGAAAAAAAAAAAGTGCAGGACAGACAACATGAGCTAGAGTTTTCTCTGAAAGCGTCTTCACTCACTAATGCCTCACCTCTTCCCTCTGTGCCCGGGCCACCATGAAGTCGGGTCAGGAGTTAAGATGAAAGAAGCCAGCCCAAAGATGAGCCCAGCGCAAATGCTGTGAAGGAAACAGAAGTGGGTAGAGTATTGTTATCTCTTTGAGTGGGGAGTAAGTGTCACGTGTTCATTTCAGTTTGCTAGGATACCACTTTCTTGTCACTCTGCCTCTGGTCTGTTGTCTGCCATGGGGCGAGGACACTGTGTCTCCACCAATCTCAGGAAGCAGTCATCAGCCACAGTGGTGAAGTCTATTACAAATCATCCCCCAAAGCAAATTGCCGTGATGAAATGCTGTCCAGTACTGTGCGAAGAGATCTTTCAGCCAATTCGAGTGGCAGGGATAGTGACAGATTTTGTGACTGTGGCCCAAGCAGACTGACTATAACCCATGAATCCTCTGCCCACTCTGGCCCCTGTGTCCCACAGACTTATTTCTATGGCGGAATGATGTCTTGTTCTATCAAGTACGTGTTGAGATCTCTCAGATGCTGTGTTATGGGACATGTGGATTCGAGGTCATAGAGTCTCAGCCAGAACTGTTGCCCGAAGAAAGGCACTAAAACAAGAAATGAAGTCTCACAGTCTAGTCAGCTGTTCTGTGGCCACTAAAGAAGAAGGACAGTCCTAGGCAGGGTGATGGGTTGGCTTTTTGTTCCCCCATCACATTCCTGGTCTTCTAACTGGCCCTAGAGAGAGAAATATAATTTTCAAAATAATTGTCAAAGGGTTGAAGCTTGACTAGCTCCTGCTGCTTTGACAACAAGGAGCAGAGAAAGTCACCTACTTGAAACTCAACGACCTTCCAGAGGTTTTGAAATTCTTACTGAGTCCGGTAGAGTGGAAAGTCCTGTAGGCACTCCTGGGTAAAACAAGTCAGGAGTGAGGGTCTGAGTGAGTGGGCACAAGACAGAGGAGCCCACTGGCCTCTGGGTGGGAGAGTCTAATGTCTACACCGACAAGTCATTGCTGCCATGTTGAATTGCTACTTTAACTACGGTAGACGCCGCATCTCTTCCTCCTGTGGATTTGTTTCTGAGCAGCTCTTTCTTGCCATGGTCTCCTATCAACCTTTAAATGATTAAAACATTCTTTTTAGTGGGACGAGTACAAAGCACCTAGATTTATGTTGTTTTCAGCCACTCAGTTTGTCGTAATTTGTTACAGCAGCAACAGGAAACTAGTATAGATTCATTCCCATATGGTCCCTGTGGCCGGAAATCTAAAATGGGTTGGCTTTGCTAAGCTCCTTGTGCAGATTCTAGGGAAGAATCCATTTTCTTGTTTTTTCCAGCTTCTAGGGCCACTTATCCTCCTTGGCTTGTGGCACCATTCTGCATCTTCAAAGCCAGCCGTGTAGCATCTTCAAATCTCTGTCTCTGTCTCAGTCTCTCTCTCCCTCCCTCCTTCTGTCAGCACATCATCTCTTCCTTTTTCTGATGATTTTAACTCTCCCTTATAAGGACACATGTGATTGCAGTAGGTCTATTCAGATAATCCAGGGTAACTTTCCTGTCTGGAGATCCTTAACTTAACCCTATCTGCATAGACTCTTTTGCCCTGTAAGGTGACATATTCATGCATTACAGGGACTAGGAAGACAAGGACATTTTGGGGACGTCTACTGTTCAACCAGCCAGTCTCTCAGAGCTGAACACCAGGGGATTTGGGGACTCTTGCCCTGCAAAAGAGTTTGCTTCTTGCTTAGAAAGCAGACCGAAGAAAGACCTTCTGATGAGTACGTGATGAAAGGATGCTTAGATACCTCATCCTTGCCTTGGTTGGTCCTTCTCACCAGAGGTGGTAATCAGCCCTAAAACCAATGCAAAGCCCTCAACATGCTCTGTGTCTGCGAAAAGCACCGAGGGTATGGTGTCAGCTCCAGCTGTACCATTCACAGGCCACATGATCTGGGGCAGTCACGATAGCTACTATTTTATTAGCCCACTTAGGGGTCAATATCTTTCATACCACAAAAGGTGACCGGGAAGAATCATTCTGAAATAATTTACATGAAGGGGCTTTTAGAAATAAAATGCCAAATAAATGTGGCTCGTTCAGGGTTATCTGCTTTGTCCTGACCACACCCCTATGCTTTAGGGGAAAGGCATGTGTCTCTCGTTCCGTGGTGGAGAGAAGCAGAGTCGGAGAACCAGGGTGGAGATCAGTTGTCCAGCCACTTGGCCTTTCCATGGTGGGACAGTGGTGGGGAGAGGGCGCGTTTGTCCACCAGCAGCTACAGTTGTAAGAGGCAGGTGCGTCCTGTGAAAAGTGCCCAGGGCGCCCCACAACCAAGCTTCCCAGATTGCTGCTTTGAATACGAGTGGGTGGAGCTCTCCGGGGATGGCGTCCAGGAGAAAACGCGTGGGCGGGGCCTGCGTAAAATCTTAGTCGTCTTCTTAGAGTTTTTGTAGGCAGTGGATGCTCCAAAGATGGTCATTTGGTGTCAAACCACAAACAACAACTGAGGCAGAAATTTGAGAGTCTGTGCAAAACGGACTCACACAAAATGGAGGTGCGCTTTGATGCAAAATATCCGGGAGAATGAGGCCAGGTAATTTAGAAGAGATCTTGGTCATCTGAGTCTGAGAAACTGAAAGGCTGAGTAAGGAAGTCGAAATTGTAGTAAACAAGAATACTCTGTAAGGAATTGGCTGCTTTTACCAACTGGTTCTGCCTTAAATATCAGCTCTCCCCGTATCACCAACATTTCTCTTCTCTGTCCCTCGTCAACCCCCAACCAACGCGTTAAATCCTTTATCGGTTCTGTCCCTCTGAGTCCCAGATGTGGTCTGGGAATCCGTCGCAAGTGGGTCACAAAGTGAACTATGGAGTGTTGCAGATGCAGGGCTTCATAAAGTCACTGACAGTGATCAGATTGGGGTCTCCTCTGATCTCAGGGGAAACCATTGATGTATGATGACCAGGCAGAGATGGGCCCCTGACAACCAAAGAGGAGGAAACAATGAGGAACGTGGCAAATGAGAAGTGTCTTCCAAGAGAATGATAGCAAAGGCCCTCGAGGAAATAAAGACCCTGCCCATTTTTGTAGAACGGACCCTCTGTATGACCCTCCTGATAAGCTAAGTGTATAAAATGAGGGCTGTCTGATTACTGTTTCCAGAAAAATCATGCAGAAGAAAAACACTTAATTCCTACTTTTTCCCTAAGAACTTGTGCATAGTTATAATTCTAATCAAAACCGCCATCAATAGAAGATTCTATAGTCTTACTTTCCTAGTTTCCATTTCAGTTTTCAATATAAAGTCCCAACAACCATACCTTTCTTTTCTTTGTATATATTTTGCTGTTCAGCATGAAGTTTTGGTCCCCCTTGTATGTCAGGGGATTCCCTCATGGGGTCTCCCCAACCTAAGGAGGGCTTCCTGCACTCTGTCTTCCCTGCCCATGATCCAGTGTGGGAGACATGGCCACCTTGGCGTGTCACCAGCTCATACCTCTTGGAGGTAAGAAGTCTACCACAGCTCCACGTAACATATCCTGCCTCAACCAGGTTCAAAGGCAAGACAGAGCAGGAAAAGGCTTCTCTCTCATTTTACCTCCACTCGTGTCTTTTGCTGACTTCCTCTAAGGATTGGAAAACACAGCCAACCCCTAGTTGTAAGGGAGGCTGGAAAAGTGGATGTCTGGCACTTGCAAACTCTGTTGTGGAGAGTAGACTGGTTTAAAAAAGAAAACAAAACAGGTAGAGAATGTCCATGGGTAGTGAGTCAATAATGTGGCCATCTTGTTTTTAGTGTTGTTATCATTGCATCGTGGAAATGCAATCAGATAAATTACTTATTCTGAAACTGAGTATTCCATTGCCCATTCACTCCAGATGGTGGGTTCCACACATTGCCACGATTACATAGGGAATCTCCCTTGCTTCACTCTTTATAATCCACACCCAAATCCTTCTGCCCCATGGTAGCTACAAAAGGCACAAAGGACAATCCGGAAAGGCCACTTATTCCCAACAGCGACCATAAAGACTAATAACCTAGGTTATATGGTAGGGAAAGCCACATGCGGGCAAAGCATCTTTGAGGAGACCCGATTAGGGTTGGGGTTAGGGGGTGGGGAATGTGGAAGGTCCTATTTTGACCTCCTCAAATCTCAGCATTAGAACCAGGAGGGGTCTCAGACCATCTCATTCAAGTACCTCACTTTGTATAGGGGAGAACTGAAGGTAGAGAGTGAATTAAGACCCCATGATTCTGAATGACATGAAGCTTGGTCCTGTCAGTGGCCACTCAAGTCAGGCTACTGGCCTTGAATTTGCCACCTTAGACTTCCAACACAACCAACTGTTTTTGCCCTTGACCCTGAAGTCGAGCTGCCCTTTGGGTTCACAGGCTTAATCGACTTTAATGGATTAAACCTTTTTAATATCCCTTTAATTTTGCTTAGTTTCTAATGCACCAAGCTCCTAAGAAAGGTTTGCTTATTTGTCTTGACAGCATTGTAGCCTTTTCACCTCCATGCAGTGTCCATAAAAAAAAAATGAAGAAAGATCTAGAAGCAAACTTGGGTTGGGTGGCCAGTCACCGTTATGTTCTGTCATGGCAGATTCCTGGTCTTTGCCATGTTGTGCTTGGCACGTCGTCCCTTCACCTCAGTCTCCCATAGAATCTATAATTTTTCACCTTTTAAATGCAAGGGGCAGGATGAGACTATGTCAGACTACATCAAACAGGGAGAAATCCCAGAATGCCTCTGATGTCCCGAATGCATAAGGAAAATTCCTTTACCCCTTGTGCCTCCATTTCCTCATCTATAAAATGGACATTTTTATAGTGGCCATTGACATTTTCCCCCACCTTCTTTAGACTAGGTGTAATTTACAATCTCCTGTCTAGGATTCCATGTCTGTATTATGAGCTACTTGAATCTAAAACATAGTTATGTTTGAACTTTAGTTGCTCTGTCTCCTACTTCATATCAGTTGTGTCTGCCTCTAAGTGCCAGAAAAAATGGGGTTTTACATGGTCATTACTAGACCTCTTACCCACTCACGAACAGAATGACATTGCTTCTAATAGATGCCCACTGCCTTAATGTTTTTTTAATTTTTTTAATGTTTATTTATTTATTTTGAAAGAGAGAGAGAGAGTTTTAGCAGGGGTAGAGCAGAGAGAGAGGGAGAGAGAGAAAGAATCCCAAGCAGGCTCGGTGCGGCCAGCACAGAGCCCGACGCGGGGCTTGAACTCACAAACCATGAGATCGTAACCTGAGCGAAAACCAAGCGCCGGACGCTTAACCGACGGAGCCACCCAGCCACCCCAGTTTTTTTAAAAGGTTGTTAAACAGCAGAGACAGAAGCTCAATTTACCAAAGTAAATACCTACAAATAAATACACACAAAATAAATACAAACTCCCACTGCAAGTGGCAAGTGGCTGAAAAGTAGTGTGTGATAATTAGGAAATAATAATTAACATTAATTAGGTATTTTCGTTTACCAGCCTCTGGTTTAAACACTCCATCTGTACTGTTTTGCCTACTTGCTCTAACAACTTTTTCAGGTGGATATTATTTTATTATGTGCAGTTTATAGATGAGGAAACTGAGGCATAAGGAGTTAAGGAATGTTCCCAAGGTGAAGCAGTTAAGGAGTAGAAAATCTTGGGGCGCCTGGGTGGTTCAGTGGGTTAAGTGTCCGACTTCAGCTCAAGTCACGATCTCATGGTTCGTGGGTTCAAGCCCCGCGTCGGGCTCTGTGCTGACAGCTCGGAGCCTGGAGCCTGCTTCCGATTCTGTGTCTCCCTCTCTGTCTCTCTGTCTCTGTCTCTCTCTCTCTCTCTGCCCCTCCCCCACTTGTGTGTGCACTCTCCCTCTCTCTCTTAAAAATAAACATTTTTTTAAAAGGAAAGAAAAGAAAATCTACTCTTCCAGCCCCGTCTACTCCAGAGACACGGTCCCACTAACCAGGGTCTGTGACAGTAACCAATCTGACGAAACGGGTTTAATCAGCATTGTTACAAAAAAACGAAATGGAATAAAAAGGAACAGAAAATCTTTCAGCATAGAGTATATGATAAAGAAGAAAGAATTACCCCACGAAACTTTTGGTTTGAGTCTATGCACACACTCACACGTGAATCACACACTTGTGTGTGAATATGTCCACTGAGCCACGATAAAAAATATATTTCTTATTGTGAGATATCGTTAAAAAAGTTGAACAATAGTAAACTATACGACTTCCCTTTTTAACAAATGGATTATCCTTTATTTTCACGGCACATGGGTGATCCCTTGCCTTCCATTTATGGTGAAGGAGGCGGTATTAATTGATTTCAAGCAAACTCCCTCTGCAAGTGGCAAGTTTAACACCAGCCCTGTCTCAGCTGTGTGACAACGTGTCTAAGACCTCAGGCTCTGGGATCAGAATGAGTTTAAACCCCGGCTCTCGAACTTCTCACTTGCGAACGTTGGGCAAACTTCCTAGCCTCCTTGATGTCAGGTTCCCTTAGAACGAACACCTCCTTTGCGGGGCTCTGGCCAGGACTGAAGGTGATGACGCTCGTCACATGTCTGTCAGAAAGCCTGGCACTTAGGGAGCCTTAGAGATAACGGCACCTCTCGCCCCCTTGACCACACCCTTCACTCCAGAACAGGTGTGCCTAGAAAGTGGTGGCTTTGAATTCTGCGGTGTCTGCCCGAGAAGCCCAAGACCTCTCAGCCCACAGCCGGCAGGGATGGGGAGGGTAGAGGGAGGTGACTCCTGGCGTCACAGATGTGGTCTTCTTCACGGCGTGGCCCTTCTGGTTTAGCAACAGCCATTACATTATCCCTGCAGGTGCGAGTGAAACAGCCTACTTTGCTTGACAAGCCTTGAGCAATCAGTCACATAAAAGAGGAGCTGTTCTTTAATGGATAGAGAACATTCTAGAAATAGCGTCTAAACCCTGAAGATTTTCTAACTCTAAATCCCTTCCGGCTTCCTCGGGATTAGGCCATTCTCCTCCATCCTAATAAATGGAAAGAACGGCTTTTTTCAGGCTTTAATGGGGTTGAGACATCTTCTTCCCTAATAAGACTCCCAGTAACCCTGAAAGTTCCCCAGGGGGGACCAGCAGAGTTCCCCACGGGGCACCCTTACCTAGTGCTGACAGTCGGCACCTCCAGAGAAGTGGCTCATGGCTTTGTGACCTTGCCTTTCGGCCAGGCCTCACACATCACAGGACCCTGGTCAGCCTACTTTGCGGAAGTGGCCAAGCCACCAGGAACCGGAGGATTTCCGTGCAGAAGACGACAGCAACCGGCTTTAGTAGAATGCTCCAGAGCTTACAAAGATGCTTTGTGTATATTGTCTCACGTACCCTTGCCGGAAAATGCCCCTTGGTTAAACTGGACAGACACTGTCAGTTTATGTCAAGAAGACGTCAAGGTCAAGAAGATGAGAGGGTGGGGCGCCTGAGTGGCTTAGTCGGCGAAGCCTCCGACTTCAGTTCAGGTCATGATATCACCGTTCGTGGGTTCGAGCCCCACGTCAGGCTCCACCCTGACAGTGGGGAGCCTGCTTGGAATTCTTTCTCTCTCCCTCTCTCTCCGCCCCTCCCCTGCTTGCACTCTTGCTATCTCTCAAAATAAATAAATAAACTTCAAAAAGTAAGGTCAAGGAAGAGTAAAGGGAGCCAGGCTTTGGTGTCCTTGTGGGATATGGGAGGAATTACCTACCGTCCCAGGGACCCACATACCTTAACAAAAGGCAGTAATGACTAAACCCAGTGTGAGGGTTTTTTTTTTTAATCTTTAACGTGTATTTATTTTTGAGAGACAGAGAAAGAACACAGGGAGGGGGAGGGGCAGAAAGAGAAGAAGACACAGAATCCAAAGCAGGTTCCAGGCTCCGAGCTGTCAGCGCAGAGCCCGAGGCGGGGCTTGAACTCACGAGCAGTGAGATCATGACCTGAGCCAAAGCCGGTCGCTCAACCGACCGAGCCACCCCGGCGCCCCCAAACCCAGCGTGAGGTTTGAGTGAGCTAACCTTTAGCGTATCGTAGGTGCTCGATGAATCTCGGCCACCGACTCCCCCCCTCGCTTCCTCTCCCTCCCCGACTGGACTCCAGAGCCTGCGTGCTTCGCTCAGTGCTGCCGAGAGGGTCGATCTGCTGCTTGCAAATGATTAATACTGCGCTCTTTGAAGAGAGGGACAAAGACAGCCGCTCTTGTACTTTTCACAGTAGGCCTCGGGGATGAATGCAGAGAGGGCAACCGAGTTCAGAGAAAACAAAAATAATTAACTTGGTGATTGATCTGGGCAGCTGGCGGCCCCACCAGTGTGTGAGCTGAGACCAGAGAAGCAGAGCCACCTAGAGTCGGGCAGGGTTTGCTGGGGACCCAGGGTCTCCGTCGGATGACGACTGATCGACCACTGACGGATAAACGCACGGCTCTCCAATACCAAGGAAAAGCTCCTGCCCCCTTCCCAGGGAGAAAATTCGATGCGAGAAAGAAGGACATTTTTAAAACAGACTCAAAACAAAACAGAACAAAACTCCTTCGATCTTTGCCAACAGATTCGAAAAGGAAGGCTGCTTGTCACCTCAGAGAACTGTAAAAAGCAAAGAAAGGTGGGCAAGAAAATCTCCCAGCAAGAAAACCTTCCTCAAACAGTAGACAGCCAGGGTCTAGGAAACCATTCTAGAATCACTTCTTTTACGTACCCTGGTTCCTTCTTGTCTCAAACGTAATTTATGCCGATAAAAATAACATTGGCCCAGGGGGGCCTGGGTGGCTCAGTCGGTTAAGCGTCCGACTTCCACTCAGGTCGTGATCTTGTGGTTTGTGGGTTCGAGCCCCACGTCGGGCTCTGTGCTGACAGCTCAGAGCCTCGAGCCTGCTTCAGACTCTGTGTCTCCCTCTCTGTCTGCCCCTCTCCACTCACTCTCTCAAAAAAAATAAACATTAAAAAAATTTAAAAAAAAATAACATTGGCCCAGACTGCCAGTCCACCTCTAAAGGTACTCTCAAAACCTGTCTTCTTGTCAAAGAGCAATATTTTGTCCCCGCCGGTGCCCTAGCAAGCATGGGCACTTGCTCAATGCCCAGGTCACCCCAGCGTGGACCATGAGATAGAGGACAGTCAGATAATGGAAGCACTTCTCTTTCCTCGGGGTGAGTCTGGGTTCAAGAATCCCAGAGCAGACGCATTTGGGAGTATCACTATCATTTTTCTTCATTTTGGAACGCACAAGGAAATCTCTTTTTTGGTCCTTTAATGTAAAGTTCATCCGAAGCTGCCCTGGAGGAGTGGGAAAGAGCTGGCGATGTGTTCCAGGACAGAGTCCTCCCCTGACCTCACGGCTGGTCCAGAGGACTCTGTGTGGCTGGAGGACAAGGTGCCTCTTGGGGCTGGCGTTCCAACAGCATCGTGGGGCCAACACTTAGTGATGAGGCACCCAATTGGATTGCGAGACAAATTTAAAAATAGACAGCAAAGATCTAGCAAAGGAGAAATCACAACATAAATTGGCTTTTGCAATCCAACTGTGATAAACAGTGGGAAGTAATGGAAATGTAATTGTGGAGCCCTTGGATGAGGCATTAAACTTTGAACAGAAAGGATTCACATTAGCAAACACCAGTATGATCCTTGGAAGGAGGGAGGGTGATATCGATTTGATTAGCTTTACTGTTCCAGTCCTGCTTACAAAGTTTCCTCCAAATGACTGCAAAAGGGGTTGGGGATATGAGGAAGTTATCCAGCAAAATCTCCTCTTGCAGTTTGAAGAGACGAGAGCCACCAGCCCCTCAGTCCTATGTAGGTCACCCGCAGGTATCAGAAATCCACATAGGTTCCAAATCGCTTGGTTTCATCATACAACCTACGTAGCGTGAAGGTGCTAGACGTTTTAATCCTGACTCCGCCACCTGAGTACGCACAACCTTGGGCAAGGAATGTAATCTCTTTAAGCTTCAGGCTTCTCATCTATGAAACGGGGATCATAGCTTCCGGAGCGTAAGGCTACTTGGAGAACTAAATGAGAGAAGACGTGTAAAACATTCAGTGATCGTGCCTGGTAAAAGAAAGGCATCCATCAGTGCTCAGTATTGTTTTCCAGTTTTGTGTGGCATTAAATGACGGATTCTTTGCTGCTTCCTCAATTTCCTTTCATCTCCCTTTGATAGGATCCTCTTGGGGACTGACATTTTCTCCCTGATGCAATCGGTGCTGGAGAGGACATGTCTGTTAGTCACAATTCAAGGAGTCACAACCCTGTGCCCCAAGAAGGCCACAAAGAGAGAGACTGATCCCAACTGCAGTAATCAGAGATGGGGAGTGAGAATGGCCACAGCTGAGACTAGACTTTAGTCTATCCCAAACTCGCCAGGATCTCAGGTTTGCCCTTGCCACCCGCACTGACCTCCAGCCCTTCCCTGGCTTTGAGTTCATGAGTCCTGTGCCAGTGTTTAGAGCCATCAGTCCCCAATCCTAACACAAGCCAATGGATGTGTGCCCAAAGGGGACATTCAAAATTTGGAGCCAGAGGAGACTAACGGCTACCTGCATCATTTAGGAATGCTCTGGGCTGCAAATAACAGAGAAGACTGTGGACAATAGGCTAAACCATAGGAAGGACTATGCTTTTCGCACATAGCATGAAATTGCTGGTAGGAGTGATTTATTGATTCAGCCGGCCAGAAGTGCCATCCAAAGGCCTAGATTCTTCCTTCCCTCTCTTCCAACCTTAGCAAGCTTGACTTGCATCCTCAAGCTTGTCACCTCAGAGGGAGCCTTGTTCCTCAGCTGGAGCTGAGTCCCACCATAGGCTAGGGGCTTGAACAACAGGAATTTCTTTTCTGGAAGTTGCAAGTCTGAGGCGAGCATGGTTGGGGCTCTGGGAAGGGCTCTCTTCCCGACTTGTAGACAGCTGCCTTCTTGCTGTGTGTTCACATGGCCTTTCCTCGGTGCGTGTTCCTGGAGAGAGAGACAGAGATGTCTCTGACTTCCTTTTCTTGTAATACTGTCGGATTAGGATCCCACCTTGAGGTCAATTGATTAACCTTAATTAATTAACCTTAATTACCTCCTAAAAGCCCTATCTCCAAATACAGTCACGTTGGGGGTTAAGAATGGGAGGTACGCATTACGAGGGGGACACCATTCAGTCCGTAGCCAGGAGGGGAAGTGGTTGCCATAGTCCAGGCATTGCCTCTCAGGTAGGAAGGAGGAAAGGAATACAAAAAATATGTCCCTTTTTCAGGAAACAACTCTTTGACGGACTTCCATTGATGTCTCTGGCTGCAAGGAAGTCTTAGAAGTGAGAGGCAGGTGGCTGAGGAAGAAGTGGCTGGGATTGGCTGGGTATGCAATACACCAAGATCGATGTACCTGTTTACCGTGACTTTCCTGAAAATTGTGAGATGGCTAATCTTGCAGAAGGGCTTTCATCGTTTTGCTCATGACTCTGTAATGAGAGTCATTTTTGTCTTTGAGGAGTTCTTGACAGATTAGCAAAGAATCCCTCCCAGACACTATATTAATTAGTGTTTGCTACATAAAAACAAACAAACAAACAACCCCTCCCAAAGGAAGAAAACTGGCCCGCCTTCACTTCCGCCACATTTTACTGGCCAAAGCAAATCATGTGGTCATCCCAGATTCAAGGGGTGGGGAAACAGACACTACCTGCTGGTGGGCAAAGCTGCAGAATCCCATTGCCAAGATCATGAGGAACGCAAGGGTGGGGGTGGGGGGGATTGTGGCCATGTTTATAATCCATCACAGGTCACGTTAGAGGAAGCATGTTGAACAAATGCGTAAGAGTAAGAAGGATGCTCCAAATCCGTATTTTGTTGAATTATGTTAATAACCACTCCCAAAGCAAATTAAACATCCTCCACTATGTCAAAAAAAAAACTAAAAAGAAGCTCCACGTTCCATAACAAGCTACTGGAATTGGGCCCAAACTCTGTTGAATCTTCATGTACGTGCCTTGCGTCAAAGCAAAAATGACAAGAACGTTGATGAATATTATTTGTTGAAAATGAATGTAGGACTCTGGGGGAAAACTGGAAATTCATGAGCAGCTTCATTAAGTGATCAACAAGCACTGAATGCTATTAAAACTGCATGAGCCAGTGCCTTGAGCGATAACAGGTCTTTCTTCTCGTGTCCGCACCCGATTGGTACTTGAGAAATGTAAGAGCCAGACTGTGATGACATTAGCTTTCTGGCCGTGACGTGCAGGAAGTCTCTCCCCCGAGGATGATAGAGACACAGGGAGAGGGGTGGAGATGATCCAACCCCATTATTCTTAATTAAAGTCACTGCTGATGGACTCGTGACCTTAAGGAGAACATCTCTGACCTTTCCATGACTAGGCTCGAACCCGTAACTCTAATTAATATTCCTCATCGTTCTTCTGCCAGTTCTTTTTAATCGCATTTCAGAGTAGTATGCTGATCTTTTGGAGGCCAGTTCCCTTAGGCTTTCAAAAATAATCAGCATCAGATTCCCATGGGCATCAGGCATCACCTCGTCTGCTTTATTCCCAGCGTGACTGCATTCATTAAAATTCCCTCCAAGTTCCCAAACAGATATGTTCATGTATTTGGGTATTCCAAGATAGACCAGCATACCTCTCCTTTGGCATAAGCCACGTAAAAATACCATGTATGCGGCTCAGAATGGGAGAAGGCTGTCAGAAATCGTCTCCTTTCAGAAGAAAGCGAAGTTTCTTGACATTCTTTGGTATTCCCCAATGTGAGAACAGTCAGCATGCCGGATAGAACCCCTGTTGGGAGAAGAATAAGCAGGCCCTGGTCCTGCCTGCCGACAAGTATGGCCCTGCCCCCAATTCCCACTCCCAGCAAGTGGGAATTCTGCACAGAAGGAGCCAGAGATCCATGCAGACCACAAAGCTGTCCTGCTGGTCTACCCCCCTCCACCCCCCCCCCCCCAGACTCCTTCCAGGCTCAGGTCTTCCCAGGGAGGCTCCCAGGCAAGTTTTTATACAACTTTGGACAATTAGTTTCGTACACAGATAATGAGAGATGCGTAAGTCCTCAACTCCTATTCGTGGGTTGTTTTTTAAAACTATTTTCTGAGATGCTGGCCTGGACTCAAGGTTGAAGATAAAAAACAGAATCCGGGTCAACTGAGACCAGAATTTAAAAAATAGTACATCCACCATGCTTCAGGGAGTATGTCTCTTAGGTCCTACGATGTGCAAAGCTGTCCCTGGAAGGTACTCAGAGGGAAACACCCTGCTTTTAAGGAACTTCCCGTCTACGCGGAGAAATAAAACACCAACAGAGAAAGTAACTCTCAACGACCATAGCTAAAATGTCTCACCCGTCATTTACTGAGTCCCTGCCACCTGCCACGATCCGCGTTGGGCACATGGCTCATATTCCAAAGGCTAGTCATCCCAACAGCCTCATTTTAAACTGAAGAGACCACCCCGCAAAAAAAACTAGGTAAGATGTCCGGGGGCCACAGCGCTAGGGAGAGGCGGATCCAGGAATCGAACTCTGCTCAAGCTCACTCTAGATTTTCTCCACACGAGACAACGAGCGGCATTAGCCGAGTGGAAATAACGATGCAGAAGTGGGTCCAGGTTGTGCGTGTGGCCGCTGAGCTCCCGCGGCTGAGATGCTTTGCATTCATGCCTGTTGGCCTATTGCCGAGCTCAACTGTGAACCAGGCGAAGGTGACCAGAGTCTGATGCCCCAAGCGGAACGGGAAGGAGCATGTGCGATCCAGGCCCAGCCCCTCTGACTTGGTCCACCTGAGTGCTCGCCGCATTTCAGGAAGACTCCCTGTTGAGCAGGACGAATAAGCTCGAGATCTGTACGACATCGTGCCCACAGTTAACAATACTGTATTGTACACTTAAAGTTTTGTTAAGAGAGTAGAGCTCACGTTCAATGTTTCTACCACCATAAAATAATTGTTTTTGAATTCAAGCTAGTTAACATACAGTGTAGTCTTCGGGAGTAGAACCCAATGATTCATCACTTACATAGGACACCCGGTGCTTATCCCAACAGGGGCCCCCCTTAATGCCCATCCCCCATCTAGCCCACCCCCCGCCACTCACCTCCCCTCCAGCAACCCTCAGTTGTTCCCTGTATTCAAGAGTCTCTTATGGTTTGCCTCCCTCCCAGTTTTTATCTTATTTTTCCTTCCCTTCCCCTACGGTCATCTGTTGAGTTTCTCAAATTCCACATATGGGTAAGACCATATGATATGTGTCTTTCTCTGACTGACTTATTTCACTTAGCTTACTACCCTCTAGTTCTATCCACGTTGTTGCAAATGACCAGATTTCATTCTTTTTCATCACCAAGTAATATAGTATTTCATGGTATATATATATATACACACACACACCACATCTTCTTTATCCATTCATCAATCAATGAACATTTGGGCTCTCTCCATACTTTGGCTATTGTCGATAGTGCTGCTGTAAATATCGGGGTGCACGTGTCCCTTCAAAACAGCACCCCTGTATCCCTTGGATAAATGCCTAGTAGTGCAATTGCTGGGTCGTAAGGTAGTTCTAGTTTTAATTTTCTGAGGAACCTCCATACTTTTCTCCAGAGTGGCTGCACCAGCTTGCATTCCCACCAACAATGCGAAAGAGATCCCCTTTCTCCGCATCCTTGCCAACATCTGTTGTTGGCTGAGTTGTTCATGTTAGCCGTTCTGAGAGGTGTGAGGTGATATCTCACTGTGGTTTTGATTTGTACTTCCCTGATGATGAGCATCTTTCCGTGTGTCTGTTGGCCATCTGGATGTCTTCTTTGGAAAACTGTCTATTCGTGTCTTCTGTCCATTTCTTCACTGGGTTGTTTGTTTTTGGGGTGTTGAGTTTGATAAGTCCTTTATAGATTTTGGATACTAATCCTTTATACATATACATAGACATATACATATACGTATACTAATCTTTTATACATATACATATCCGATGTATCATTCACAAAGATCTTCTCCCATTCCGTTGATTGCCTTTTAATTAAAAAAAAAAAAAAAAAAGATACCCGCCCTACCTCTTCCTCCCTGTGGCATCGCATATGTCTGGGTTAAGTGCAGTGGGCCAGCATCATATCAATATGGGAAGTGTTGACATCACCAGGAGGGCAAAGGGTTTGCATCTGCCACGGCACCCCCAATTCCAGCTGGTTAATACTGGCTGTTTGGAGAACTGAGCTCAAGAGGGTTGTAGGACCACGTCAAGGCTCATCAGGGAAGAGGGCCGTGCCCATGAGCAATGTCTGCCGTGGAAGAGGGAAGAGGGAGTTGTCACATACGCACTACCTAGCGAATGATCCTAGGAGGAGGCCATTCACACCTGTGTTCACCCCCCACCACTGCCTAACTGTGACCTTCCGCGAGGGAAGTCAACCTTTCCGACCCCCAATTTCTTCACCCGTAAAACGAGCAAGCCTTCCTCAATGATTTCTTTTGAAGATTTTTTCTTTTTTAAGTAACGTATGGTCTGAATACTCGTGTCTCCACGCATTTCGTATGCTGAAGCCCTCATCCCCAAAGTGATGGCATTCAGAGGTCGGGCCTTTCAGACGTGGGTAGTTTTCGATGACGTCATGAGGGTAGAACCCCCATGCTGGGATCAGTGCCCTTCCAGGAAGAGGGAGGGCCACCAGTGAGGACACAGTGAGAAGGCAGCAATCTACAAGCCAGGAAGAGGGCCCTCACCAAGACCCAAATCTGCCGGCACCTTGATCTGAGATTTCCCAGCCTCCAGAACTGTGGGAAGTAAGTGGCCGGTGTTTAAGCCCCACAGTGCATGGTATTTTGTTACAGCAGCTCAAGCTGACTAAGACAAACATACAGAGTTCTTTGCACATCGCCCTTCTACTCTCTAGTGTAAGCACTCAAACAAGGATAGATGTCGTTTCTCTTTGCCGATAGTGCCTTCTGACTAATGCGTGTGTTAATTCTCTTGTGTCGGCCACATATAAACAAAATGTCACCGCAGCAAAACCCCGACGCGCTGAGAGAAGGCAACTTCCCTGCATTATCATTCCCCGATATTAAGATGTGGGTGCCCATTAGATATGGGAGTACCTCCGTGGGTCTTTGGAAACTGCCATGTGGCTTACTTATGTCAAACAGTGGAGATCTCCCTCGGCTTATACAGATAGTGTCAGTCTACGGTCTCCTTTTCAGTGAGTTTCAAACATTCTCTGCAGTGCTCAGAACTCACTTGTAACACTGCGTTCTGGCCCTCCTTGTTCTCGAGTGCATTTAAAATCATCCCAACAATGATAACCTGAATCCACCGTTTCTCACCGCTGGGTCTCAGCCTCCATCAGTGCCCCCTAAGCTCTCCAGGAGACAACCAAGAATCTCAGGGATAGCGCTGTCCCGCGAGGAGCCTCCTTTGCTCCTCTTTACCGAAATACCTCCTTTCAAAACGGGCCAGACATGAGTCTGGGGTCTCTTAGAAGATGCATCCATAGGATGGTCCCAGACTGTGCTCAGAATCACACATCCTCTTGCTGGCGGAAGCTTAGAAGAACTTAGAAACCTACAGTGGGTTTCTAGAGGAAAATATGAACTTCCCCCAGAAGAACCATTTTATGAGAGTCCCGAGAGCGTTCGTAAGCCATAACAAGCAGATGGAGAAACCGGGGTGCTGGTTGAGGATTTTAACATCCAGCCCTGCCAGCAGCTCACACATCCTTGGAGCCGGGCAGGCACTTGCTCTGTGCTGAGAAAGACAGACTCAGCCCCTGGACCTCTGAGGAGCGGAGTGAGTGACAGCATCCAGAGGACGTCCTCTGTGACTCAGCACAGAACAGTTTGCGAGCTCGGCAGGTGCTGAGATGCTAGGGGCGGCCCTATGCTGACTGGAATGAGACACCTGGCCTGAAGGGCAGGTGTGAAATCAAATACCTGTAACTCATGACGGACTAGTTTTCTAGGGCGGCTGCGACAGACTGCCACAAAGTTGGGGGGCTGAAAACAACACGAATTTATTCTCTCGCAGCTCTGGAAGCCGGAAGTCTAAAATCAAGGGTCGTACTCCCCCGGTCGTCTCTAGGGGAGAGGCTTTCCTGCCCCTTCCAGTCTCTGGTGGCTCCTGGTGTTCCTCGGCTTGTGGCCGCGTCCCTCCGATCTCTGCCTCTGTCCTCATAGGGCTTCTTCCTTCTGTCTCTGAGTTCCTTCCTCTTGTGACTAGGACGATTTAGGATTCGCCTGAAACCCAGGATGACCTCATCTCGAGATCTTTCACTTAATTACATCTACAAAGACCCTAGGTCCCTAAGGTCACATTTTAGGGCTCCAAGTAGACACAAAAGTGGAGGACCCTCTTCAGCTCCCTACACGTGGCAACTGGGAAGCCCAAACTTCTAGCATCAGAGGCAGAGGGATGGGTCTGGCTGAGGATGGGAAGGGCCACGGACAAGGCAGACTTCAAGCAGACCCCCACGGGGTCGGGGGCGGGGGAGCGGATTTTAACACACGGAGCCGGAACAGCAGGAACTCTGGGTCGGGAAGCAACTGACAGCAAGACCGGTGTGGGCCAGGCCGCTGTCTGGACACAGCAATGCCCGACTTGTCAGCAGCGAACAGTTTCTGTTTGGAAGCAGACTTGTGAGTGGGATGGCCAGAGAAGCCGGAAGGGAAGGAGGCAACCGTGGAGGCCGTAAACACTCGGTAGATACAGACTCAAAGGGAGGTCTCGGTAGCAGTCTGCTCACGCTGCTGTAACAAAAATCCACAGCAGGGGGCTTAAACAATGGGCATTGATTTCTCACAGTTCTAGAGGCTCCAAGTCCAAGGTCAGGCCTGGCCGGTTACACGGATGTCTGATGCACAACCTCCTTCCCGGTTGGGTCCTATTGGGTCAATACCCCATCAATGTGCACTGAGCCCTACGAATCACTGGGGAAGATTCTTCTCATGGAAGTGTCTCTGGAGGATTCCGGGGCCCAAGGCACAGCTTTGGCACCGACTTCACGTGACCCGAAGCAATTCCCTCTTGACTTCGGTCAAACTCAGCGTCTTCCTCTGTAAAATTAAGATGTTGAGACTGACCGTTCTTTTGGATGATCCCATGATTCATGGAGGTGGTATCGGGGACATGCTGGGTGGCAGGAGGAAGCCGCCTGGAATTAAAAATGTTCGGGGACTAAGTCACAGTCAGGTAACCAAGAAGTGGGTTGAGGTGGGACAGCCATACCATTTATCATCCAAATTAGGTCAAAATTAGGGCCCCCAGGGTAGCAGGGGAGAGATTCGTGGACTTCGTGAAAGAGGCCAGGCACCCTGAGGAGCCAGCCCTCTAGAGGAAGGCGAAAGGGCTGAGTCGGTCAATAAACACAGCCCTAAACACCTGTAACCGTGTGTGTGTGTGTGTGTGTGTGTGCAACAGCCCCCTCATCTATGGTTTCACTTTCCGAGGTTTCATTTGCCTGCGGTCAACCAGGGTGTGCAAGTGGATGGTCCCCCTTCTGATGTATCATCAGGAGGTCAAGGGTACCCTAAAGTCACAGCGCCTACATCACTCACCTCACTTCACCTCATCACGTGGGTATGGTATCATCTCCCATCATCCCAAGAAGGGTGAGGACAGTGTGACAGGCTATTTTGAGACAGACCACAGTCACGTAACGTTTAGTACAGTAGATTATTGTAATTGGTCTGTTTTATAATTAGTTATTGTTAACCTCTTACCATGCCTAATCTGTAACTTAAACTGTTATCATAGTACTTCCGTGTAGAAAAAAACATAGTATGTATAGGGTTCAGACCTATTCATGATTTCAGGCATCCACAGGGGCCTCGGAAGGTACCACCCACGGACGAGGGGGGACGGCCATATTGTGCATCTATATTAGTTTTCTGTCACTCCTGTGACAAATTACCACACCCTCAGTGGCTTAAAGCAACACAGATTTTGCCTCCTATGTTCTGGAGGTCAGAAGTCCTGAGATCAAGGTGTAGGGCAGGTTCCTTCTGGGCTCTCAGGGAAAATCTTTCTCCTTACTTCTTCTGGCTTATAGAGGCTGTCCACCTTCTGTGGCCTGGGGCTTGGTGGCTTTCTGACAGCCACTTCCACTTGGTCTTTCTCTCTCTCTCTCTGACTTTGACCCTCCTTCCTCACTGTTATAAAGACCTTTCTGATGTTTATAAAGACCTTTCTGGGCCCACCCAGATAATTCATGATAATCTCCCCTCTCCAAGGTCCTTGACCCGATTAAATGCAAAATCCCTTTTGCCAGGCAAGATCACCATACTCACAGGCTCTGGGAATTAGGACAGACACCTCTTCAGGAGGCCCTATTCCGATTACTGTCGCATGAATGTTTGTATTATGTACCACGTAGGTAGGTGTTTCCAGACAGAAGCTGTTTGCTCTCGGCCCCCCTGGGTTGGGCGGTGCTGGGCTCACAACTGTGACCTGTTAACAGGGGCTCATCAGAGGCCACAGAGTCTTGCTGGAGGACTGGATTTGAGTTCTGTTTTGCTTCTTACGGACTACACAAACACATCCAAATGACTGATCTTTCTGGCATCAGTGGCCCAATCTGTAGATAGGGGTGATGGGAGACTCCACTTCTGTTACTATCATAATTAAGTACGTCTGAGTTTATAAAGGGCTTAGCCCGGTGCCTGGCTCATGGAAAACTTTGGCAGATGGCACTTTATTCCTCATCACGATCTTCATTTGTGCACCTCCGTAAGCATGAGTTACCACCTTCTCATGAGAAAAAATCCTGCTCTGACCTCCCGGGGCTCCTGCGTCCAGAATGCGAAAACACGTTCCTTCTTTCTGAACCTAACACTTCCAGGCTCCAAGAGCACATCTCCCCGTCTGCCTCCTCACCCAGCCTCTGCCCAGGTTTGGATTATGCCAATGCGTGAAAATATTTGTCACGTAATCGAGGCAGCTCAGATGGATACTCTGCAAAAGAGAGGGATCAAACCTGACATCCCGAGGACAACATTGGCCGTGTCAAGAAGCTTCCATCACGATCCACAGTATCGACAACTCCGTTTGACTAAACGCAGCGTTGGCTGGTGGGCCGGAAACAATCAGGCTGTTGTGAGCCTGGTTATGTCGTGCGACAGACCCGGTGCATGAAGACACTGTGCCCCGCTCCATCCCACCCCCCTGTGACTGTCCCTCCCTGACGCACTTCTTTTTTTTTTTAATATTTATTTATTTTTGAGAGATAGAGACAGAGTGCGAGCAGGGGAGGGGCAGAGAGGGAGGGAGACACAGAATCCGAACTTGCTTCTTAGAACGAAGGCCTTTGTTGGAAGGGGAGACAGATTTATTTCTTTCATTCTCTTGTCCTTTCTCTGCCTGTTTCTTCCTTTTTAATTAATATGCTTGATTTCTTAGCATACTTTTAGCTCTATAGGAAGACTGAGCCAAAAGCACAGGGAATTCTTTTTACCCTCTCACCCCCAACCGCAGTCTCCCTGTTAACATCCTGCATCAGCGTGGCACCTGTGTTACCATGGTAACAATGTAGCTGAACTAATATCGGTACGTTATTATCACCTAGAGCCCACAGTTTACTTCAGGGTCCCCCTTTGTGCCTTACATCGTCTGGGTTTGGACAAATGTGCAATGACATGCGCCCACATTACAGTGCCACACAGAGTATTCTCACTGCCCTAAAATTCCTCTGGGCTCTGCGTGCTCCTCCCTCCCTCCCCTTTAGCCCCTGGCAACCACTGATCTTTTCTCTGTCTCCATAGATGTGCCTTTTCCAGCGTGTCATAGAGTTGGAGTCACACAGTACATAGCCTTTGCAGACTGGCTTCTTTTACTTAGTAATATGCACTTTTAAGTTTCCCCATGTCTTTTCGTGGCGTGATAGCTCATTTCGTTTGATTGCTGCATAATGCTCACATCCCTTCTTTATCTTCTTCTCTCAAGGTAAGAATTCTGATCCATGTTCTGTGTCCCATTCTAAACCAGGCAGAATGACCCCACTAACAAAGGAATAGCAGTTCGTCAGGGACCCCCTGCCCCCTACCTTACCCCCCCAACACACACACACACACACACACACACACACACATACACACACACCTGTGCAGAGAGATGATACGAGAAGTCTCTACAACCTGACAGGATAAGAACCCAGCCACGAGCCCGCCTGAATCACACCAAATCCAACAGAACCACATTCTAAAAGCACACATCACACGCTGTTACATTTTTATTTCGAGGGTAGATGCTTTTCGGTATGTACACTTTCGTTTGTGGCTCTACACAGTTGATCTCAGGGCCACATGGCTGTACAGGCAAACCTTCGAAGGTTAAAGTCATTCTGGAATCAACAGCAGATGTTCTTTGACAGAAACATTAGCCCCTTCTTAAGGAGCTTGTTCTTGAGGCGCCTGGGTGGCCCAGTCGGTTAAGCGTCCGACTCTTGATTTCAGCCCAGGTCATGATGTTGCAGTTTTATGAGTTCGAGCCCTGCATCGGGCTCTGCACTGACAACGCGGAGCCTGCTTGGGATTCTCTCTCCCTCTCTCTTTGCTCCTCCCCCATTCGCACTGTCTCTGTCTCTCTCAAGACAAATAAATAAGCTTAAAACAAAACAAGGAACTTGTCCTTGCTTGACCTAGAAGCTCCAGGGACCCAACCGATCTCTGAACTCCCAGGGGGGCCCTTGAGGGGGCTTTCTTCAGTCAAATTCTTCTCTCCCAGACAGTCTCCATGACTGTTCCATCAAGTGAGTGCTAAACCTTTGAAGCGGAGAAAATTCTCTCCCTGGGTGTGCAGTGGGGTCTCCAGGCAGACACGCGGCGAGAATTAGGCTTTTGACAGGTTCATGGTCCCCACACGGCAGAACAGCCAGCCCTCCGCAATCCTACTGCTGCATGTTCAAGTAGATTCATCAACAGGTACCTCAACACGCTGATCCAGAAGGGCTGGAAGAGAGTCATCGGCCCCCCTCAAAGCTGCCCCCGCAAAGCTTGGAATCAAGCGTGAGAGAAGAGATAGGCCTGTGGTGCCCTACGCACCCCTCATGAAGGACTCAGTGACTTGGATCAGGGACGAGCACCCTACGGGGTGAGGTCTTTCCTTGAGTGCAAAATTCCAGAGGGCACCAAAAAACTCAAGAATCAAGGCAAATACTCTCTTAAGACAATAGATTTAAGAATGACCACGAATGCCCAAAAAAAAAAAAAAAAAAAAAAAATCATGGCTAACAAAATATCAACATTCTATTTTTTTAATGTTTATTTATTTTGAGGGGGGGAGGGACAGAGAGAGAAGGAGACAGAGAATCCCAAGCAGTACCCACAGCCATCAGTGCACAGCCCTATGCAGGACTTGACCTCACAAACTGTAAGATCATGACCTGAGCTGAAACCAAGAGCCAGACACTTAACCTACTGAGCTGCCCAGGCGCCCCCAAAATATCAAGATTTTAAATAAAGGCAGAACCCAACCAGCCCTCGCATGACCCTGAGAATGCATGCCTCACTATCCCCACCCTGTTTCCAGCTCTGAGGTGAAACAATGGGTGTGAACATGCTTCCCACACCGCAAACGCAAGGCACTAGATCACTATGAGCAAATCATTCTCGCAGATAATAAGGTCAGTGACAATTCGGAGAAGAGACAGCTGTGCCTGGATGACCCCAGATGGCTCAACAAAGTGTGAATCAGAGATGAACTTTGACAGGCAGGTGGGGGTTACAGAGCCAGAATGGAGGGTGCTCCAGGCAAGGGAGCCAGAAATGGGCAGGGGCAGAACAGATCACTCCGTGTGTGCCGGGAAGCAGGGGATACAGGAGACAGATGTGGTCGTGATTCCAACAGAAGATGGGTATTGAAGCATCAGAGGAAACTATGTAGGAAGGGGCCAAGGTCCAGGAGTCTGAAAGGTGTCACCCAAAAGTTTGGGATGGATGTGACAGTCAGGGTAATTCCTCGAGCACAGAATCCTAACATCACTTCAAAAGCAAGAGCTAATGAACAGAAGCAAAGCTGTGGGTGCTTTATATATACATAGAGCTTATTGTTCCGCCATGCAAATAACACAAGCTCATTCTGTAAAATGGGAAAAATACAAAAAGGAGAAGAGAAGCAGATCCAGAACTTTGATCCATTCTCTTTCCCTGTCCTCGAGAAGAGACACTTCTCCGGGAGGAGGTAGTTCTGTTTGGAGGCTACGTGCAACAATCTCAGATCAGAGGAAACTGAAAAGTTGGGTATACGGAAGCAAGTACTTTGAGAAGACAAAGTAGCCGTGAGTGCGAGGAATAGGTCCTTCCTCGGGGGATTGTCACTCAAGCAAGCCCCGGGCTGAAGACAAAACCAGACCCCGATCAGCATCCTCAGCCAACAGACGCCCCTAGGAAGCTCCTGCTCAAATAAAACCTTGCTAGAGAACACACTCGGTTCCTTTTCTGGCATAGACAAAGGTGAATGGCCTTTGAGTCATGTTTTCATTCTTCTTTTCAAGTATCTGTTACCAGCTTGATGGTTAAGAACACCAGGAACACTTCCCCATTATCTACAATAGGGGGTCATTCTTGGGTCTCCGACTGGCAGAGAGCAAGGTTGTCCTGGGCTCCTGGTACATATTATGGACTCCAGGCTCACTGGGCTGTCGTCCAGGGTGGCGTCCCCGATTCCTTCCTCCCGATTCCTCCTTTGCTTTCCTTTCTTCTGCAAAGGTTAAGGTTCCTTTCCAAGCACTCGTGAAGCCTCTCTTTCTATCAGCAGCTACCAGGGACCCCGGTAAAAGAGCCAGATTGGGAAGTCTGCACCAAATACTGATTTTCCTTTCAGCGAGTAAGCTAGATTTGTGTTACGTGAATCCCCAAAGTGACAGCAGATATGTGGCCATTAATTGTACCTTATCCTAATCTTTAAACATGCAATGCGAAAAACATAAAACATAAAAGAAATAAAAATGCAATTCAACCTGTAGAGAAAGATGCGAATTCTTCACCTTTAAGTAACTAAGCGGAATACTCAGTACTTAGTTCTTAATAAAAATACGAACCATGAGCTTAACTCTATTCTAAGTGCTGGGTTGCGCGGCACAGGTTAACGTCTGGGTGACGACAAAACGCAAGTTAGCAAGCGTGACATTGCAAGCAGTCGTACAGACCAGACATCAGTCCTAAGGGTCGGCATGTGAGCGCTGGGTCAGTGCTGAGCAACCTCACTGGAGAGGGTGGGGAAGGTGAACTATTCGTTGGGGAAAGAACAACAAAGATAGGACAGAGCCGGGGGGGAGGGGCGAATGGCAATGACCGTCGTTTGCTGGGAGAATAAGAAGGAACCCTGTAGAATTATGAGTTGCTGTTATCTCCTAAAACTCTCACCACAATTATTTAACATCTTAAACAATCCTATAAAGTAAAAGCTCTGTTGTCATTTTACAGATGGGGAAACTGAGACCCAGAGAGATCAAGGAACTTGGCCTGAGGTCACACATTTATCAGGGGGCGGAACTGGGTTTCCAGACGGCCTTCTGATTCCAGAATCTTTGTTCTTAACTGCTATGCTAGGGACAAGGATAAGACATGAATAATCTATACTGTCACTCAGGTTGCCACCGAGATAAGCTTGATTTGTTAAGCAGGGAAGAATGGTCAAAACAAAACAAACAAACCAACAAAAAACAGCCCGTAGGGAAATCACCACACCAAATGACCCAGAGAGGGCCAGAGGGTAAAGAAAAGTGGAGAATCTGGCATGAAACAAAGAGGATGTGGCTAAGGGGAAAGGAATCACACCTGGAGAGGCCGCTTCAGACTACACCGAGGGAAGGGTCTTTAGAAAGCCAAGACTGGATTGGGGGACCCGGGAGGGCTGGCTCAACAGTGGCCCCAGAGTCCTGAAGGCATCCTATTCCCAGTGCTGTCAGCCCTGACGCAGGCATCGGGCAGGAGGCCCGTTAGGTGCCCACAGAGGGTGGCTGGAGAGAAGTAGAGGTTTGGTCTCCGTGGGCAACAAAATCCCACTTTCCCAGTTTAGGAACACAGTTACGAAGGAGAGTAGACTATCCATTCTCCCCTCCAAAGAACCCACCTCCAACGTGGATGCATGAGCCCGTGTCACCTGGGCATGGAGGGGGCAGGATGAAGGACAGCCTTAGCCCTTTCATGCCTGTTTCTACTCCCTACTTACACGGAAGAGAAAATAGCTACATTTTCCTTACCAGGAACTATGCTGGGCCTGGGGAGATCACGATAAATAGGATTTGGTGGAGGGCCGCCTGGGACATCCCCTGGCTGGAACCCAGCAGGTTCCAGACAGGTCCAGAGAACCTCCTCTGAGCCACCTGCCATGTCCCAAACTTTCTCAGCCCCTCCCATGAGGCCAACCCACCTAGGCGACAGGAGTTGAAGGAAAACAACCAACAGGCAACTATTTAGGTCTTACAGCACACAGCCCGCTGTATGACCACACCCCAGAGACACAGGAACCCACCCGTAAGGCCCTGAGACTGCCCTGGAGGGGCCAAATCGTTTGTGGGGACAATAGATGGGCACAGAAAAAGATGAGTTTTCTCACTGATTATGAATTTGCGAATGTATTGTGGATGAAAAAGATCTCTCCCACAAACTCATCATTCCCCCCCCCCCAGAAGATGCAATGATTTCACAGTGTCCTTGTTGAGTTAATGCTGTGGCATAGCATCTATACGGCATATATGGCATAGCATAAGGAAATGGTGACAGAGATCCTCATGGTACCAAAATATGTAAATTGTATGTTTATGCTGTTTCAAATGTACTTTATCAGATTTAGGGAAAAATAAAATGTTTCAAATGGAGAGTAAAAGATGTAACAAGTAAAGATAAGAGAGCCAAAGAAACTTCCCAAAATCTTTGGCTGGGAGGTAGGTAGTAAAGACCAAGAGAACATATGCTATACGGATAAAAATTGGAAAATACTAAGGTGGCAGCATAATCATGAGACATTCTAACCAAGTCTCTAAGCTTTAGAAATTTGTCTTTTCAAATTAAACCCATTCAGAATCTTTAATTCTGCAGCATTGCTTTAAATTCTCGTCTCTCCCTGTGGAAAAATTCACAGGGTAGAATTTATGAATGTGATGATTCTGAAATAAATATTAAGTGCCTGAAAAAAAAAAACAGGTGACTTCCATCAGCTATTACCTATAAACTGGTTGAATTTCTACTGTAAAATGTGCACGTATACACACGTGCATGTGCATTTGCACATACGTGTGTCTGTTTCTATCAAGGAATCCTAAGTTTACAAACTGGAAGGTTTCCAGTTCACCGAGTGGGTATAAACACAGTAATATGTGCAGCTAGTAATCGATTCTCTCCTAACCCTCTATTTCCACTGGGCAGCCTTTTAAGATTAGGATAGGAAAACTCTTCTTTCAAATAATATCATTTTAAAGCACTCTTTAATTTCTGATTCTTTGTTTTTATGATAAAATGTCTTGCAAAGTAGGGACCTAGTCAGATTTACCATGAGTCAAGCAAAAGGCAAGCTAATGAGATAAAATTCTTCCCGTGCAGAACTTTATTTACAGACTATAGACATGGGGATAAGTATTTCCTAAAATACCTCTCATGAAACTCTAGTGTTGCAATTCCTGGGGGGGGGGGGGGGGCGGATGTTGCATATTCAAATAAAATTAGTAAACACCTCGTATTATGTCCTTTTGGAAACTTCATACCCGGAGGTGTTGTAAAAGCTCTGAGAAATCCTGAGAGAGAGACATCTCTTAAAAATCCTTTCTCAAACTTAACTGCCCAGAGAAAGTCTTGCCTTTTTTTTCCTACCAAAAACCATGGTTTGGGAAGTTTAAAGTGATGCAGATAGGACTATAGCTACCTCAACCAGAAAACACTCATTGCAAACTAGGTGGTCATTACATTATTTACTAAGAGTTAGAACTGACCATCTGCAAAAATCTCCTTGGATCCAACAGTGCCGGCATTCCCATTTCTGAGACTGGTGAGCAAATAGCCATCCACACTCCCACTGGAAGTTAGGTCAAGTGTTATCAGTCAAGTTTTGCCAGAGAAGCAGAATGAGTAAGAGAAACATATTAAGATTTCCTACAAAGAATTAGTTTATGTCATCGTGGAGGCAAATCTGAAATGGCTGGGGCAGGCCCTTGGTAAAGCAAAGGAGAACTTGTGGGGAGCAGAACATAATATACAGAGTGATGGAATCACTATGGTGTGCGCCTGAAACTAACGTAACATTGTATGTTGACTATGCTTGAAGGGAGGAAGGAAGGAAGGGAGGGAGGGAGGAAGGAAGGGAGGGAGGGAGGAAGGAAGAGAGGAAGGGAGGGAGGGAGGGAAAGGAGGAAGGAAAGGAGGGAAGGCAGGGAGGAGATAAGGTAGGGAGGAGAGAAGAAAAGAAGGAAGGAAGGAAGGAAGGAAGGGAAGAAGGGAGGAAGGGAGGGAGGAAGAGAGGGAGGGAAGAAGGAAAGAAGGAAAGAATGAGCAAAGCAAAACTTGGCCACAGGCAGAATCTTCTTCTCTGAGGAAAGTTTCAGCCCTGCTTTTAAAAGATTTACAACTGATTGAATCAGGCCCAGATAATCCTTTACTTAAAATCAAATAATTATGAAATTGAACATCTAGAAAATACCTTCCCAACAACATCTAGATTGGTATGTGAGTGAATAACTGGAGACTGTAGTTCAGCCATGTTGACATATCTAGAAGATCCCCACCGTCCACTCCATGTTAACTTGGCAACCATGCATGTCTCCTTCGACCATAGTTAATTTCTAAATAAAGACACAACGATCATAATTCCCCTTGATGGGACATACATATCCTTAATACAACCAAAAACATACTTACCTGTTCCCTAGAAAAGGATGCAAAGCCCTGGGGTGATGTTCTGTGTTCTTTGACATTCTGTACCTTAAATGCTAAGATAGAAAGTTAACTACTATTAATATATCTTACATTAAATGATAAAGGGACAAGAGGAGAAAGGAAAGGAAAATATTTGAGATATATACATATATACACACACATATATATATTCATAAAAATATTAGGAAGAAATACCCATAACTATTACAGTCCTCATTTCTGCAACCGTTCACCTGACCAGAATATCTAGGGTGGTCTTCACTTGAAGTCAACTGATTATGAAGTGTAATGGTCACATCTACAGAACACCTTCATAGCAACTTCGAGATTAGTGTTTGAGTGAAAACTGGGGACTACAGCTTAGTCGTGTTGATGTATCTAACAGCCCATCATCTTTGTCTAATGGGAGGACTCAAATCTTCATTCTTGAAGAGTCTGGACCATTATCGGTCCTGCGAGTATTGGTTCTGTGGTTTTTCATTGATTTTAATCACATACGAAAGACGTTGGTTTAGAGCATGTACTGCATCTAGAGGACAAGTGTTTCCACCTAGCTCATGTTAGAACTGAGTCTTTAAAAGGCCGTTCCACCATTTCATCAGGCCAGCTGCTTCAAGACGATAGGGAAAATGGTACAACTAGTGAATTCCATGAGCGTGGGCCCTTTACCACTCTTCATTTGCTGTGCAGTAAATTCCTTGACTAAAAGCCATGCTATGTGGAATACTGTGACATTGGGGGAGCTACTCTCTAAACCCATGGGTTCTAGCTTTGGCAGAAGCACTGAACACAGGGAAGGCAAATCCAGACCAAGTATCTATTCATGTAAAAGCAAAGCGCTGCCCCTTCCATGCTGGAAATGGCCCAGTGTAGTCAGTCTGCCACCAGACAGTGGCTGATCACCCCCATGGAATGGTGCCGTATTGGGGAATCCATATTGATCCAATCTGCTTCTCATAGATTGGGCATTCAGCAGTGGCTGTAGGCAAGTTGGCCTGTGAGTTTCTGACTCATCCATAACCTCCATCCCTACCACCATGGCCACTTTGTTCATGAGTCCGTTGGGCAGTGACAAGCAGCTGGGGAAAAAAGCTGACTGATATCCACGAACAGATCATCCTATCTACCTCATTATTAGGGTGTTCCTCTGCTGAGGTCACCCTGTGGTGAACATTTACGTGGAACACAAACACTTTCACATTCTTTGCCCATTCAAAGAGATCTATCCACATACCTCTTCCCAGACCTCCCTGCCACCTGTTTTCTTTTGTGTTTTAATGTTTGTTCATTTTTGAGAGAGAGAGAGAGAGAGAGAGAGAGAGAATGTGAGCGGGGGAGAGTCAGAGAGAGGGCGGGACAGAGGATACGACGTGGCTCTGCACCTGTCAGCAGCAAGCCCAATGCGGGGCTTGAACTCACGAACTGGGAGATCACGACCTGAGCTGAAGTCAGACGTTCAACCAACTGAGCCCCCCAGGTGCCTCCCTATCACCAATTTTCGAATCATGTTCCTTCTAAGTCCCTGCCTATCCGGCCACACTACTGTGCACAGTACGTGAATCTTTGTAAGCTCGTACTTCTGGCCACTTCTTCTTCCAGACGACATGAACGATCAGCTGTACTGATTGTGGAGTTCTTCCCAGTCTCACATATACCCATCTGATACACATCACTCCCATGTTCTGATAGAGTGGTACTGTGCGTGCCCAGCTCTCTGGTTTGGTAGATCAGACAATAATCAATCCATGATGTATATAGCTGAGTTCACATGGTAATTGGGTGGCCCATGGTTAAGTGTTCAGTCTCTACTGAGTAGTGGGCCAAAAAAAAGTGGGTGTTTTTTTTTTCCAAAAGGAAAGTAGCCATCCCAGAGGATGGCAGGGCTTTGCTACAAAATGGTAAGGATTCAACTGTGATTCAACTCTAGAAAAGCCTGCCAACAGCTTCAAACAGCATTTCTCCCTGCCACTGACACCTCAAGCGTGATCAGATCTGCTGGGTCATATGGCTCAAGCGGCAAGGCAGCTTGCACGGCAGCCTGGACCTGTTGCGGAGCCTTCTCTGGTCCTGGGTCCCACTCCATACCAGCAGCGTTCCAGGTCACTCAGCACATTGGCCAGAGTAGCATCCCCACACGAGGCATCCGTTGCCTCCGGAATCTAAAGAGGCCCACTAGGCATTGTGCCTCCTCATTTTCGATTGTAGAAGGGCCCCGATGCAGCAATTTGTTTCTCACCTTAGAAAGGCTATTTCGACACGCCCTGGGCCACCGAACCCCCAGGCGTCGCATCAAGGTGTAAATCCCCGAAGCTCTTTGTGGGATTCATCTCCCGACATCTGGCATTCAAGTGTCCCCCTGACAAGACTAGAATCGTTGGCTACTTCCTGGCCACTAGGTTCAGTCGGCACGATGTGTGATCAATTCGATGAGCCGGTGAGACGTCCTGTGGAAGGGAAGGGTCATCCAGAGCCCTGAAGACTGCACCGTGACATTAGACTGCAGAGTCGACACAGGCCTGAAGTAGGACAGTGGAGGGGTACCGCCAGCCCGGTTGGAAGCGACCTGTTTCTGGTGGTCTTTATTAACAGATATGGAGTAAAAAGCACTTTCCTAACCAGTAGCATCACACTAGCGTGCAAACAGCTACCAAGGGATATGTTAATTTCCCCAAGCAACAAAACTGCATCTGGACCAGTCGCCGCAACTGGAATAACGTTCAACCAACTGTTCAACCCCAGTTTCATCTGATTGAGCTTGTGATGATCCGTTGTCGTTTTCCAAGACACGTCTGTCCTTTGTACAAAAAGGCAAGTTAAATGGGGAGGTGGTGGATATCACCGCCCCTGCCTCTTTCAAACCCTTCCTGGTGACGCTGATCTTTGCAATCCCTTCAGAAATGCAATATTTTTTTATTTGCTATTGTTTTAATTTTTTTATTTAAAAAAAAATTTTTTTTTACATTTATTTATTTTTGAGAGACAGAGGGGACAGAGCATGAGCAGGGGAGGGGCTGAGAGAGAGGGAGACACGGAATCCGAAGCGGGTTCCAGGCTCTGAGCCGTCAGCACAGAGCTCGGCGAGGGGCTCGAACCCGCAAACTGTGAGATCGTGACCCAAGCTGAAGTCGGACGCTCAACCAACTGAGCCACCCAGGCGCCCCTTTATTGACTATTTTTGTAGGTAGAGGCAATTCTCTTGACTTCCACTTGACCTTGCCTGTCATAATAACCTTCACTCCATAGATCAGGGAGCCAATGTGGAGATTCTGCCAGTTACTGTGTATATATATTTAAATTACACATTCCAGAACTGGGGAAAGAGCCACAGGATGGCTCTGGGGGCCTGAGCCCACTGTGAGACAGACCTGACTTTGATCACCTGACCTCCACTGGCTCCTACTCTGACTGCTGGACCACAGTGATGTTTCGGGCCTCCTGGAATCGGGGTTGGTCCAGACAGTGTCCAGGGAACTCTAAAATGTCTGATTATTTCCTTTCCCCAACGCATAATTACCCTGGTAAATAGCTTAGGGTCCTTCTGAGGAACAGTGGGAGAAAGATTAACAGCATTAAATTTTGGCAATATGCTAGGGTTCTCTGTCAAGGGGATCTGGCCTCCCCCTCATTTAAGAGGTTCCGGGTCTACAAACTGGCCCAAGTCTGGGAATTGATCAGGGGCCGTGATTGTGTTTTGGTGAGTCAAGGTAGATTTCTGTTCAGTGGACCTAAAACTCTTCCACCCATACAAATCAAGTTAAGAATTTGACCATCGGTCCATCTGTTCCTTTTCTAGAGACAGTGATCAACCAGCCAGTGCCGTAGGTCTTTGTGAATCAGACTGTGATGATTACTGCTTTGAGTCCACTGTCCTCCACCATGGTAACCATGGCCATCTTGTATTTTGCAGTTAAGTACCCACACTTGGCCCCTGCCACCCTGGGATCCAATTATCTTCATTGCACTTAAGGATTTCAGTTCAATGGTAGCAGTTATTACTGTAATTCCTGTCCTGCAGAGAAGAGTGAGCCCAGATCTCCTCCCGGATATTGCATTTCCTCACACCAATTGATTTCTCACACTCCTGATGGGAGGAGAGTCCTATGCACCCTCCTCGAGTGAACGAGCAGATCTTATGTGATAATTCCTCTTGAACATTCCAATCTCCCCAAGACTTTGGTTTCCTCCCTCTACGAGATACCGAGGCCGTTCTGCCATTTTAACGTCGTCGGGCTTAGGCCGCTCTTTAGTCTGTGTGTCAACTGAACAAATAAGCAAAGTGTTAGGGTCCTTTCTAGCCCTCAAGATAAAATATTGAATTCGGAAGTTCTGCCTCGGGCCATATCAACGATAGGGTAAGTCTCAAAGAGAATCAGCAGCGTCTTGAGGCAACCGTGGCGGGAGGCCATGGTAAAGCAGGGAAAACCCCCTCAGACAATTGCAGAGGAGCCCTTCCACTGGCCAAGAAGACCGGGCAGAGTGTAGGGGTTTGGGTATCCCCAGTGTCATAAGAATCTGCTCACATGTCCCCAGGACAATTCTCAGGACCCGGTTCTTATTTTTTTTTTTTTTTTTTATTTATTTTTGAGACAGACAGTGCAAGTGGGGGAAGGGCAGGGAGAGAGGGAGACACAGGATCCGAAGCAGGCTCCAGGCTCCAAGCAGTCAGCACAGAGCCCGACGTGGGGCTCAAACCCACAAACTGTGAGATCATGACCTGAGCAGAAGTCGGACGCTCAAGCGACTGAGCCACACAGGCGCCCCCGTCTATTTTTTTTTTTTAATGTTTATTTCTTTTTAAGAGAGCAAGAGACAGACTGTGAGTGGGGGAGGGGCAGGGAGAGAGGGAGACCCAGAATCCGAAGCAGGCTCCAGGCTCCGAGCCGTCAGCCCGGAGCCCGACGCGGGGCTCGAACTCACGGACCGCGCAAGATCATGACCTGAGCCGAAGTCGGCCACCCAACCGACGAGCCACCCAGGCGCCCCATGGGACCCAGTTCTTAATGATCAATTCCCTACTTGAAGCAATTTTCAAACTCTCTTCTCTGGAGCCCTGGAATTTCTCAGAGGAAAAGGAGCCGTAGGGCGCTGGGTTTCCCTACCGTCTCCTCTGGAGATGCTTGGCTTTTATCTGTTGCAAACACTGAGTTCCTGTGTAAAACTGTATTTGGAAAAGGAAATTTGAAAACAAGACCAAGTCCGGCCACGAGTCTTCCTCGACTAGGAAAGTCTTCAGTGATACGAAGCTGCACACAGGGCAGCGTGTCTGAAGGGATGCTCTTGGACAGTCAGAGGCTGGCATAGATCTATTAGCACCTTTTGCCCCCACCGTGCGTCTTCTGGAGGAGTAGAGAATCCAGTCTTCAGCTCTAACGTGGCAGGAGCTCTTAGGCGAAACAACTTTCACGTGTAGGGCTGTCCGAACTGACATGTCATCGGTGGAGCTCAACCTCAACCTAATGCCCTCGCCCCACCCCAGGCTGCCCCGTGCCCTTTGGAACCACATCACCCACCCGTTGGTCCAGCTGTAGGTCTGACCTTGGAACAAGCCGACCGTATACCCGTGCTGGGGCCTGGTGAACCCCCAAGTTCCCACAGAGGGGGTAAGGGCACTGACTGCACTAACCAGAGTCCAGTGGGAGACGAAGAACTGAGCAGTGCCTGTCACCAGCCTGCGGCTAATACCCCCTATGCGACACTCACGGTCCCTCCCTGGGACGGGATCCTCAGCCTAATCCATCACGGCTGCTCTCCCCTCTTACGCGCGACACCCGCACACAGATAAACTTCCACCCGAGCTGCGGATTCACCTCCAAAGAGCGGGGCGCGCCCCCAAACACGTTTCCACGCCAACTCAGAAGATAAGTGCCCCTTCCACGCGGTTGTGTTTTACCATCGCCCTGCGCCATCCACCTCGCCCTAAGCGGCAGTTGGAACTACAAAGCGTAGAGAGAAGTCCTGAGTGTGAATCCCAGGCCGACTGCATCCTAGAAGCACTAGGACGGTTCCACTCTGAGCCTGTCCCCTCAGGTGCCTCTTGGAGATGACGCCTGCATCAAAGAGCGTATGTGCGCTAAGTAAATCAAGTGTAACAAACCCGTGATACGGTTCCTGTAGCATGTCACGAAGATCAGTTCTCACCTTTTACAAAACAGCAGAAAAATCGAGAGGGCTCGAGATCCTGTGCGTTATGTAACCCCAGCACCGCTTCCCTCTTGTAAATTCAGCTGTTTTATTTTGGTTGCTCAGTTTTTCATTTTTCTTCTTCTTTACGTCTTTCTTTAGCTTGATAATTTAGTAAGAGTAAGGAACTGCCAGAAGTTTTAGAAACACAAGTGTAATAACTCCTAAACTAGCTTAGAAACGTCTTCCCGTGGGGTTGCTCTTAACGTGCTGATGCAAAAACCAAAATAAAAGCACATGACCCCTCAGAGGGTCCCCAAATGTCCCAGATGTCCCTGACTGCCATATCATGCATTAGATGGCCCTGAGGATCACGTCACACAGAGACATCCCTGACTACCAAGTCACATGGAGGACGGCCCCAATTGATACGTCACATGGCAGGCGTCCCTGATCGATGTCCGTGACTGCTCTGTCACAGTGACCTGTATGGATGGCCTCAGAGAATCAACTTCACTAACCAACCAGCTCAGGAAGGACGAACAGGCTGACATATGGCTGAGACGAAAAAGTCAGACAACTTGGAATGACTCATACAGATGCTTGAAAATAAAAAATCCATACACAGCCACCTACAATATTTTAATTTAAAAATTTTACCCAAGTCCTTTGGAAATACAATTTGCATGAAAGCCCACACTTCTAAAAAGGTTTTCAGTTCTCACATATGATTTCCCAGACCTCCAGACTTCTTTCTGTGTCTCCTTCTAAGTACAGATCATTTTCCAAGCATCGGGGTATAAGATACAAACGTCAAGTTAAGCTGAAGTCTAATCAATGCACTCTTCTGGGGGAAACGGGAAAATTAAACTCAAATTCTCCTCAAACGATTCTAAAAGGCAGCTTCAGGAGTTGGGGAGGGAGAGGAAAAGCAATCTTTTGCCCACCATTCCTTCCATCTACGTTTCTAGCTTCCCTGCCCTCTCCTGATCCTTCTCCTCCCAGCTGGGAGTTGGTGAGAGGAGGGTTGGCAGCTGCAACTCTAACATGGCCAGCCTGTCCCCTGGAACAGGCAGCTGATCTGCTCTGGCTGCTTCCTTCTCCGTGAGGGATGGAACTTGAACTAGAGGGTTCGAAGGCCCCTGGCAGATCTTACCTACCACAATCCTACTCTCTGTTTGACACCTTCTACCCCATCCTGTGTTGTCATTAGTAGATTTGAAAGCCAGTCTGGAAACACAGATGAGGACACATACCTAGGATTTCTCTAGGGTGAGGACGAGGCCGTCTGTATCCCTCCAAGTCCATTCTTTCCCACCTGGACAAAGACGTGTGTGCCACAGTTCTAAAGGCTATCAGATATGACATCCAGAAGAATCCTGATCCCATACACAGAGTGCCCAGCACTAAATGTGGTGTAGAGGTAGCAGGGAGACCCTCGGAACATCAGCGTTGGCCTCAAAAGACTTGCGTCTTGTTTTTCTGGATTCCGTCTTCATTTCCTTTGGCGCAACTGACAAACATGTAAAGCGCCTCTTCCCTTCGAGGGGAGCTCGAGTGCCCTCGGAGCCGTGTGCCCTCTGGATGCTTCCGCTGCCCGGGGTCCCGTCACAGTGCCCCTTCTCACCCGGGGCTGCCCATCCTGTTTCTGCTACCGAAGTTTACCATTCCTTTTCGCTCTTCCTCTGGCTTTTGCTCCAAATGGACTATAATGGGATCTAACAGATTCAATGTATGAAAAAAGTCCCGCGAGAACCCCAGGCAGTTACTGTCCCCCACTCCCATGCCTTCTGCCCCTGTGCCCATCCAGCGACAACCCAGAAGGCCTGGGTCAAACACTGGAGACAAGCCCCTGGAGCAGATGCTTAAGGAGTGGTAGGTAGGCTTTCAGTGTGACCGAACCACATTGCGAGAGAGGCATCCCAGCCCACCCACCCGTGCTTCCCAGAATCATGCCTTGCTTTCTCTAGAGGTAAGCTTCACGAACACAGCGCGTAAGGACACGGAATGAGGGCGGCACATTGAACATCAGGTAACTTTGCAGCTTCTAACCAATGGCGTGTTGGTAAATGTTTATCAACAAGCTCTCCAGGAAAGAGAAGGCACACACACTTACACACACATACACACGCGTCTGTTATACGTTTCGCTGATCCAAAGGATGCATATATAGCACTTAATGTGCTACTAATACTATATATAATCATTTTTTTAATTTTTTTTAATGTTTATTTATTTCTGAGACAGAGAGAGACAGAGCATGAGTGGGGGAGGGGCAGAGAGAGAGGGAGACACAGAATCGAAAGCAGGCTCCAGGCTCTGAGCTGTCAGCACAGAGCCCGACACGGGGCTCGAACTCATGGACCGTGAGATCATGACATGAGCCGAAGTCGGTCGCTCAACCGACTGAGCCACCCAGGCGCCCCATACATAATCCTTTTTATTGTGAATGCCACATAGCCAACTGATTTTCACAAAAAAAAATTTTTTTTTTTTAATTTTTGCTGCCCTCCTGTGTCTGCAGCCAACCTACGGCTGCAAGTGACAAATGAGTATAGGTTCCAGCACAAATGTTGGTTGAGACCTTCATTTAGCGAAACAAAGGAAGTGAAAATGGATGTTGGGACTTTGCTCATTCATCAAGGTCTTGAGCAACTTCTCCGACGAATCGAAAAATAGTTTTCTAATGCTGGAAGAATATTTCCTCAGTTTCTTTGTGGTAGTCACTATGGAATGGGTATGGACATAACATACTTTTAAGTATAAAATACATTAATTCATCGCTTCCTTAAATCTAGACCAGGATTTCTCAACTTCACTCTTGACATTTCGTGCGAGGGAATCTCATCGTTCTTTGCGGCAGGCTTGTCCTGAGCATCTGGGGTGTTTCGTGGCACCTCTGGTCTCCACTCACCAGATGCCAGCGGCACCCATTCGTGACCGTGTGAAGTGTCCCTGGGGCTCAAACTGTCCCTAGTTCAAAATCATTTATCTTGACGGTTAACAGAACAATAAACCAAGCCTTGATTGGTTGCATTTGACAAATTGCACGATATACACAAATACTCCCGCTCTGACCAATTTCCAGCTATCGAAGTGCTGTCGCCATTGGGAAAAGATGCGTCGCGGAATGCTGTTTCCACCGTACGGGTGCAATAGAGGGAAATAACCTCCAGAACACAGACACAGAACGATAAGCAGGAAGGCGATGAGTTTTTTTTGTATTGATTGCCTTGGCCTTCAATACAATTAACTTGTAAGTTTACATAATTTAATTTTTAACAATGACTATGGCTGACAACCAGCTCACACAAATTCCCGAATATTTAACGGTCAGGTCTCTAAGCCAGGACAGCGGCCCCAGCCAACCACCGCTTCTCCCTTCTACTGCAGAGACACTATGTGAAAAGGTACACTTTGGGAGCGACATATTTGCGGTGCCTCTGGACCTGCACCTGGTGGCAGAACTTCAGGTTTGTTCGCACGATCTCGTTCCGTTAAGGCATGTTCGGGAAGCGCTTTCAAAGTCTGAGATCACTCGGTGACCAAGCACACGTTCCCACCTAGAAGACAAACCAGCAGCAGACTTCCTGGAAATCCATCTGGAGGGCTCCCATCAAAAAGTAACACACTCCTTCAAAATTTTCTTCTGAACATGCCCGGCCACAGGCTTCCTGTTCCTTCGCTCCGTCCCTCATCTGCCAGCCTTCCAGACACCCTGCCAATGGCTTCCATGGATCCATTTTCTCACCCTGTTACCGTGGAAGAAGAAGGTCCCTTCAAGCCATTGCTTTTCTACTCATTTCCACAACAAGACAACCCCAGGCTTACAGCCTCCTTCATCAGTGTCTTTGTAGAGAGACAGTATCTGGTGTCAGTTTCCACAGGTGCATTTGACCTATGACTCAACCGCATGTTAAACACACCCTGTGTTAAAATAACCCATTTTAGAGGCGCCTGGGGGGCTCAGTCAGTTAAGCGTCCAACTTCGGCTCAGGTCATGATCTCACAGGTCATGAGTTCGAGCCCCGAGTCAGGCTCTGTGCTGGCAGCTCGGAGCCTGGAGCCTGCTTTGGATTCTGTGTCTCCCTCTCTCTCTGCCTCCCCTCCCCCCCCACCCACGCTCTATATCCCCCTGTCTCTCAAAAATAAATAAATGTTAAAATGTTAAAAATAATAATAATAACGCACTTTACCAGTCAAGGACTTGGTTCCCCTTCCAATCAAGCATGGCCTTTGAGTATATAGTGGTAAATGCACGAATTGGGGGAAAACAAAGGTTTTTGAAAGAGCAAAGACCAGTCATTCCTTAAAAAGACATTCATTAAACACTTCCTATGTGCCGGGCCCAGTCCAGATGCCAGAGGTGCAGTCATGAGTCATATGGACATGTCCCGCCCCTCCTGTAGTGGATAGTCTACTGGGAAGGCCAGTGGTCATGCAGATAATCCCTCAAACACATCATCACAAACAGTGCAGGGGTGGAGAAAAGGAGATGGTTTGGGAAGGTGTGTAGGGAGACTCCCGATGTCATCTGCTCAGAGAGACTTTAATTGGGCAACTCATAGAAAAAGAATGGTCCAGCCAGCAGGTCCTGAGGCTAAATTTTGACCCTCCCCTCCGCCCTTCACCCGCTGCCTGGGAGGATCTCAGGGAAGACTCAGAAGCCTAACTTTGGCCCTGCCAGCCTCAATTTCTACCCCACCCACGTGGAGGGAGGGTGGCCTTGTGCTCCCTGAAGGCCTGGCACGCGGCCGGTCTGTCCCAGCCCGGAGGAACGGTTTTCTCGGCCATCACGAAGCCAGAGGAGAATAAAGCCCTGGACACAGCTACTCGTCTTCTGCAGCGAGGGTGAGCCGAGGCCCTGTCCGCTTCCCCCAGGTGTGGAGGGCGAAGGGCGGCTTCGCCCATGCGTGGGGACGATGGCAACCTGCCAGTTCCCTGCGGGAGACCATGCATGGCAAGCATTCAGCCACTGGAAAACCCCTCTCCAGGCAGGAACCCAAAACTCCCCTCGCCTCTCAAAATAGCAAAGTCGGGCTTGGGTCATCTGAGGGGGGCTATTTGTCCCCATTCGCCTGATGGATACCCTGCAGACCCTGCTCAGACAGCCTGGCTGGGCAGGACACAGAAGGGCAGGGCCAGCCCCAGGAATCAACCTTGCCATCCTTGACCGTAAGGTCTCCGTGACAGCCAAGGTATGAGACCGGTCCATGACCGCCAGGCCTGAGGGCCGCATGGATTCCAGATGCCCCGGCTGAGGGCCGGCATCGCTGTCTGGGAGGTTATCCAGATCCCGGGGGGCCAGGGTGTGGGCTCTGATGACAGTTTGCAAACATTTCCATCCAGGAGGTGAACTCAGTCTACCTCCACCCCTGCAGGCAGGTCTGAGGGCAGAGTGTTGCATGTTTAAGGATGAGGGGGGCAGAGTTCCACGAGTCAGCCTGGCATCTCCTCACCCAGCACGGAGGTCACGGCTGGTGGCAGGACGGAGGACATTATGGGGTATGGGGCTTCCAGGAACCCAGTGGGTCAGGTTCAAATCTTCGAAGGGATCATCGGGATCCAGCAGACAGGGGCAGGGATACCACTGGGCGGACGCATCCCCCGGCTCCTTCAGACCCCGCCCTCCCAACACTCGGTCACCCCTGAATCTCAGCCAGTCGCTGTCACACACAGGCCTCTGTCTGCCACCCATGCCGGTCGTGGGGGGCCGGCTGGGGGTGGTTTCCAGGGGCAGACCAACAGCCCGCCCCTGAGGGACTGGACCTCTGAGAAAGAGTGCCACGGGAGCAGCGGGCAACAGAACTCTGACCTGAAATGCAGAGCGTGGCCCTCCCAGAAGATAGAAGGCCAGTGGGCTTTGCACCAAGTAACAGGGAAAGCGAGGGCAGCAGGTCCAGCCCCCCCACCCCATGCCCGGGAGTCACCCCTGCCTGCAGCAGAGGGCCCCGGGGGACTGGGCCGGCAGGCTGGGGCCACCTCCCTGCACTAAGGCTTAGTCGACAGGCTGCCCAACACCCCAGGCTCCACCATCCCCCAAGTCGGGACCAAAGTGCGGTGAAGTGAGGACAGACAAGGTTCCAGGAGAGGGCCCAGCAAGGGCCTCATGACACACGGAGCCACCCACCCAGCTGGCACGCCCCAGCCACACAGAGCGGCCCGAGGGGCCGGGACGGGCCCCGAGGTTCCCCCAGCATCAGGACTGGGAAGCAGGGCAGGGGCACGTAAGAGGGGAGGCTGTTCAAACGAGAATCATCTCATCGACCGCACCCCCCCATCTCCCCCCATGCCTTCAAGTCTGGGGGCCGAGGAAGGAGTCTGCAGGTCCCCTCCTGTGGGCAGCAGCGTAGGCCGGTCGGGGGCGACAGGCTCTGTCCCTCGGGAATGGCACACGGCCGGGGTGGGGGACGCCAGCCCGTGTGCTCTCCAGACACTTTGGAAAATTTCTCTCTCATGCTTCCGATCTGTCAGTGGATCCCACAGATCAGTGGTTTTCGATGACTCGGGGCTTCTCAGAAGCCCGGGGAACCACAGGGAGGATCGCGTCATTCAGAGTAGGCCTGTCCTCAGCTGCCGTGTTCATTCCTCTGAGCAGATTCTGGGGGAGAAAGAGTCCCCTGCTGGAACGAGATCTGAACATCTTTCTTCTCAGCCGCTGCCTGGGGGAAACAGCTGGGGGTTTCTGCAGACGGGCCTTGCCGGGGGTCCCCACCCCAGAGATGGCTTTCATTGCTTTGCGGTGGGGCTTAGACGGTGGAATTTTTTTTTTTTTTTTAATCTCCTGGGATCCGGAAGTATACAGCAGGCCGGGGGCATGAGCTCATCAGAATTAATCATAAAACGTAGCTACCTGCGTGCCCAAAGATCCAAGGGCAGGTGACTCCTTTCCAGACGGGGCCTTGTAGGGTGTCCAGGCCATGGTGTTCTTTATCCTCTGGCCTTCTCAGGGGCCCACCCCGCATCTTGGTGGCTGGCCCTCTCAGCCCTCGTCAGCAGGTGCACCAGTCTGGGCTTCGGCCTACAAGTGTTGATCTCGCAGGCGTCCTTGTGACCTCTTTGTCGGAACACCAATGAGGGGGGCAGGCAGCCGGCACGCGGCCAGCTCCTGGAAGAGGGCCCACGTCCCACGGCCCCCCTGAGGCCTGGGCCCAGCCAGCCTGTCAACCCAGGCTGTGTCCAGACTGGTCTTTAGATTTCTTAAATTTCTAGCAACTTGGGCAGGAAGGCTTGCACCCTGTTCCTTTTGGGAGTTTCCTTCCACAGACCCGGGGTCCGCCCAGCCCCCCGCCCCAGGAAGGCACTGGCAGCGTGGCTCTGGGTGGGCAGTTCATGCAGAGACACTATGTGCAGGGATGCCCAGGGCCGCAAAGCTGAGCAGGGCCCCAAGAAAGCAGGGAGGCCACGCTGGCTGGGCTTTTACTCTCACGTAAGCTTCCGCGGGACACGGAGCGCTTTCCTCGGGGCCTCGGGATGAGGGGTAGGGACACGGAGGGGAGGCTGCAGGCTTCTTACCGCCCACTCGGCACCAGCTACGGACAGGTCTGTGTCCAGAGAAGGGGGAGTCTCCTTGACAGAGTCTGACCTGGGAGCGGGTTCCAGGCACTCCTGGCTTGGGGACGCTGCCGGGCCACGTTTTACAGCAGCTGCAGGGTCACCACATCCTCTGGGTGACTGTCCCGCTAGTGGGGAGTGGAAGAGACGGCTCAGATGGAGGTCGCGGGTCTCCTGATGAAAAGGGAGGAGGGTGTGTGATGCTCTTGCCAGGAAAAGACCTCGACGTCCAGTAACTCAGATTCCAGCTCAAATCTCGTCCACACATTTGAGGAAAACTAGCAAATGACAGGCAAACATCGCTGCCCTCGGGGGGCTAAAAGTCCCCTGGCTGTCCCAAATCTATCCCAGCTGCTCCTCTCCTGTTACTTTTGGACGCATTTCAGCGCATGTCGCTGCCCTCCCCCCTGGACTTTATCGGACTCGGGGGGGAAATGCATCAGAAGTTCGACATGGCGAGCAGATGTGCACACACACACACACACGCAAACACATACACACCATGGCAACATTTGCTGGCCGGGTTTCATGGGCCTAAACCCAGATCCCCAGGACCCGTGACGCCTGCCTGTCTTCTGGCTGCTTCTCCAACACCCTGGCTTTGTCTGAGTATCCCTCTTTAAGCCCAGACGCCCCACCCGAGGGCCTCTGGCCATCCCGTTCTCCACTCAGGCCTCACAGTGCCCCCACCCCCACCCCAGAAGGGCCTGTTGGAGGGAAAGAAAGGCCCACTACCAGCACAAGTAAGGAAGAAAGGAGACCGAGCTCTCTCCCTTCTGGGCCCCAGTTTGGCAAGCTCTGATGAATGGCGGGAGGCTGGCCTCACCAAGTCTGAGAGGAGGCTCTTGTGCCCCAAAGGCCGCAGACGCAGACGGGGATGAAAGGAGAAGGCAGGGTGGTTAGCAGGAAAAGCTCGCTGGAAGTTCGAAGCAGACACAGAGGCAGGGACCCCAGCACATGACAGCGGGACGGCTGGCAATCCTGAGGCAGGGCTCTGAGTCCATGAGGGGGGGAAGGCCATGCCTCAGAAGCCCGCCTCCCACTGGCAGGGCCCGGATTCGCATCTGGCTGTGGAGGGGAGGGCCCCAGGCTTCCCCACCCCCGGTCAGTGCCCTGTTTGGGATACAGGGTCCACAAGTGCAAAGGGTTTGGGGGGCAGCATGTTGTGGAGACAGCGTGGGCTGTGCAGTCCAGCCACCTCTGTCTGAACTCTGCTCTGTGCCATCTTAGGTGAGTTCCTTCACCACTCTGCACCTCTGTCTCCTCACCCACAGAACGAGGCCAATGACAGCCTTTTGTTCTGCAGACCCCCTCCAAAGACAGTGGCTTGAATGGCAGGAAGCATCATCTCTGGCCGTTTCCGTGGGTCGGGGATTTGGGACCGGTCAGATTCAGGATGGCTTTAGGCCCCAGCTGATGTTGGCTGGGGCCACGGTCATTCCAAAGCTCAACTGGCCGGGGGTCGGCTTCCAGGGGACTGGGGTCCAGAGCTGGCCAGTCGGGGCTGGCTGTCGGCCGAGGCGTCCAGGCCTCCTGACGGGGGCCTCCCTGCAGGGCGATAGCCCTGGTGTCTGGCTTCCCCCAGAGAGAACAGCCCCCAGAGAGAAAGAGCCCGGCAGCAGCCGTCGTCTTTGTGTCCCGGCCTCAGAAGTTCTGCCACTGTAACTCCCACCACGTTCCCTTTATCGGAAGAGTCCCTCGGTCTGGCCCACGGCCAGAAGGACCGGAATTAAGACCCGCCTTATGAAGGGAGGGCGGTCGAAGAATCACGGATGTAGTCTGAAGCCACCATGATGTGTTTGGGCAGATGCACACACAGTGAGCAGGTAGATAAAATGCTTGCAGGACGATATCAAAGCCAGGAGGGAAATATGCTATATGAGAACGACCAGGAGAGCTACTCACGTGGCCTGACGGGTCGGGGGGCGGGGGAGGCTTTCTAAAGGACGAAGAGAAGCCAGAGATGGGGTTGCCAAGGCAAGAGCATTCTGGGTTGGATGGACCTGTGGCTCCAGGGCCCTAAGGAGAGAAAGGACTTCATGGCTTCTGGAACATCTGGGAGGGCAGGGTGACAGCCGCCGGTGAGCACGTGGGTGTCACCAGACCCCGGGGCAGGGAGGCAGCCTCCGGCCTCCCTTCCTGGTGGCTCTTCCTTCCGACTCTATCTCCAAGTTCTCAAATATTCTGCCGCTGGGTGTGGCGGGGGGGGGGTCACCACCTGTCCCGGTGTGACGCACTCCAGGGTGGTGGGGGGAGGGGGAGGGCGCCAGGAGACGTCAAGGGCACCGAGGAGGAGACAGGCACGGTGGCAGGCCAGTTCAGAGCCAGCAGGGAGGAAGAGGGCGAGAGCCAGCCGGGGCAGGGGATGTGCCTAGAGACGGTCAGCTCTCCGGGGCCGCTGGCTGCGTCTGAGAAGCTGAACCGGCGGTGGGGCGGGGGAAGGATGCGGGGGTAACCTCCTCCCAGCCTTGAACTCAGCCCAGTTCACGGTGGCCAGGAGGCCATGGAGCAGAAGGCTCAGACTAGGGTTCTGGTCTCACCACGTGACCTCCACACCTCAATGTCCTCGCCCACAAACTTGCTCATACTTAGCAAATGATTCTTAATTAAGTGAGCCGGCTCCTCTCGCTCACGGGAGCTGCCTGGTAAACATTCGGGGACTTTGTGAGCTGAAATCAGCTTGAAATCAGCAGCCACGGTGCGCTTCTACCATGGAAATCGGCCAACAACGCACATCAGGGCGTCCCCCCCCACCCCATCCCCTCCGGAGGGCCGGTTTACCAGGCTGGCACCGCTACGGACTCTTGTTTCAAGAACTGAAGGCGGAGGCCGGGTCTACAGCTCCTGGCACAAGGCAGCCGCTCCCCAAACGGCTCCCATGGTCCATACACTCCCACCCACGCAAACATGAGGACCCCAGCGCACCCTGTGGGCGTAAAGACAGTACAACTACAAGGACCCCCGAGAAGTGACACCGCATCAGCCCTGCAGACGTCTGTAAACGGCCGCCTTCACGGCGACACCCCCCACCCCACCCCCCGTGCCATACCCTCGCATTCCTACTCTGTCAAGGACTTCACGCCCGGGGACCCGAGAGGAGAGACAGGGGAAGCCAGCCTCGCCGAAACTCCCTCCACCTCGGCCGGGTAAAGCAGGCCCCCCCAAAGCAGACCCGGGGACTCCTCTCTCACCACCCTCCACACCCTCCACCTGCCCACTTAGGCCCTGGGAGCTACCTCTTCCCTCCACGATGCGAGACAAGTCATTCACAGGAGGTGACAAAGGCAGGGACATGCGATCCAAACGAATCAAACGCTAAGATGTGAGATTCGGAGGCCGTGGTGGTGGTGGTGGTGGTGTTATTTTAGTGAAGAATCATTTGCTAAGGGAAGCATTTTGGGGTGCACTCGGAGTTCAGGCCCGACCCCCCGGGCTCAAGCCAGCCGATTACTAGATGTGCGACCTCATACACGTCTGTAACATGCAGCGAGTGCTTTGACAACAGACGAGATTACCGGCCTGTGACCGGGCGCTCACTACGGCCTAGACGCTCGGCCCTTGACTCTGTGCATAGCTGCAAAGCGGGCCAGGCGGGCCCGATGCCGGGCAGGCCGCCCACCCAAGGGGAAGGCGGGGAGAGCTGTGGGCGCGCATTGAGGGCCGGAGCCCCCTCCCCAGGCTGGGCCTCTGTTTCCATGCTGTCATCTCCCCGGGCGGCAAGCCAGCCGGATCCCGAGGGCGCCTCTCCGACACTGGGGTCTGCGGCCCAGGCCCTCTGTCAAGGGATGGTCTCACGCTGCCCCGTGCGTATTATAAAACGGCACCCAGGCTCTCATTTCTGACATGGAACGAACAGTTGTCGGTGGTATCGTGTGTTTTCTTTGAGCCAATTTTATGCTTTTGCTCATGTTTAATGATGGCTCCGCCCGGGTCATGGTGGAGGCCAGGAGGCTCCGCCCTGGGAGCAAGGAGTGGGACAAGCTTATCTCCCCAAATCCCCACGCGGCCTCCAGATGTGCGTCACCTCCAAACGAGGGAGCCGCGGTGCCAGCCAGCCAGCCAGAGAGCCCAGAGGAGCCTTAATCCAAAGGCGTCTCCACGAAATGAACCCCGCCGGGCACTTATTTTCCCTCTCAGGTGCTACCGAGTGACCATTTACAGACAAGGAATGAAGACTTCAGACAGCCTGTGCTTTCTGCACGAAGCGCTCCCCCACCAGAGGTCCCCAGAAGTCGATGGCTCCGACAAGGGCCAGCAGGTGCTGCGTGAGAAGCGACTGGATGAACCAGCAGCCTTCCCTCGACTGAACACTGGACTCTGGGGACCTACACCACGTCCTTTTCTGCGTCCCTCTCGCTCCGGGCTTGGCCCCTTGGTAGCACCCACCCCGGCTCAGCCTGGCTTCTCGTGAGCTGAGCAGGAGCCCAAGGTAGCCGCCCTTCCTTCCTGGTCCAAGGCAGAGAGAGGACGCCTTTGCAGTCCCTCCCGGTTATGAGCATGGGAAACACGGAAGTTCCAGCTCCTTCTTCCTGGAACTTCTTCCTTGCCTCTCGTGACAAAGCGCACACAGATTTGCTTCTCCAAAGCCAGTGTGTTGTTTTAAAGAAAACCTGGCCTCTCCCTGCTTTCTCTTTGGTTTTGCTTTAAAAAAAAGGTGTGTGGGGGGGGGGCGCCTGGGGGGGGGGGCGCCTGGGTGGGTCAGTCAGTTAAGCGTCCGACTTCCGCTCAGGTCGTGATCTCGCGGTCTGTGAGTTCGAGCCCCGCATCGGGCTCTGTGCTGACACCTAGGAGCCCAGAGCCTGCTTTGGATTCTGTGTCTCCCTCTCTCCCTGACCCTCCCCTATTCATGCTCTGTCTCTCTCTATCTCAAAAATAAATAAGCATTAAAAAAAAATTTTTTTTTTAAAAAGGGCTTTCAACTATAGATGAAAAGCACTCAGGTAGCATTTGAAGATTTGCAAGACTTACAGAACACAGAAAAAGTCTCAGAAAAGCGTCTTCTAGCCCTGGGGCCGGCTTTTCCTTGCCTTCTCTAAGAACCTTTGTATGTATGTGTGTGTATTTTTTTTTAATTTTCATGATGCCACTGAGCATAGATTGCCCAGAAATAGACAACCAGGGACTATAAAAGTTAGCCAAGCTCCTTTGGATTCTCTTCCTTCTTTCTTGTAATTTCTGCCGCTTCCACAGCATTAGAAAATTCTGCTTATCTTGACTTTTGATCAACGAAACCGGTTACTGCTTTTCTCAGATTTACAAGGGGGTCTCTCGCATGGGTCTTAGAGGAGTGGAACTTGGTTTCCCAAGCAGACTTGCAGCCTCTGCGTTTTATTGTTTAGCACCTGTCAGAACTGGCTGGAGGGTGTCACCCTGCTCCCTGGTGAAACTTTGGAAGTCCTGAGATGCACCTCAACTGCTCCCATCTCATGTGTTTCGCTGCCCAGATGCGCTGACACGTGCCAGCCCTGTGGCCCGCGACCCTGTCACAGGGTCGTGACCCTACGCCGTGGCTCAAGGGCTAGGGACAACCCCAGAAAGGAAGAGAAGTTGCCCCCAATCCCGAGAGAAGAATCCCAGGCCTTTCGTCCACCGTCACAAACATCGCCGGCAAGACACGTGTCAAAATTAGGGAGACGGGGCTTCCCACCCCAGAGCAACACGCTGCCTCCCATCTGGGCTGCGATTCCTGGCGTGCGCAGTCCCTTCACGTGCGTCATCACCAGAACCTCACGTTCCGGTGTATGAGGCACGCGATGGCCGGGACTCTGGAGTCCTGTCCACCAAGGCACAGCCTTAAACCTGATAAGCCAGAGCCACGGGAGATAAGGACAAAGTGTGTTACCTTCATTTATATATTCAACATAGTGACACGCAGTGGGTACCTACTAAGTGCCAAGCTCTGGAAAGATGCAGTCCACACCAGAAGCTTCAAGCTATCGTGACCAATTAGAAAAAACTCGATGAGGGGGCGCCTGGGTGGCTCAGTCGGTTCAGTGTCCGACTCTTGAGTTCAGCTCAAGTCATGACCTCACAGTTCAGAGATGAAGCCCCACATCAGGCTCTGTGCTAAGAGGGCACAGCCTGCTTGGGATTCTCTCTCTCTCTCTCTCTCTCTGCCCCTCCCCCCATGCCCATGAACTCTCTGGCTGTCTTCCTCTCTCTTTCTCAAAAAAGTAAACTTAAAAAAAATTTTTTTAAAAAAGAAAAGCAAAGAGCCAATGAAAAGCCTTCTACTTCAGCTGCCTCGTGGTTTCATAAAAAGCCAGTTTCATTTTACCCAAGCAAACAGCAATGCAGAGTCACAAAGTTTTGTCTCGTTGGGATCCCAGAAGCTCTCCTTTCCGGGGAAACGTCGCTATGCTGAAATAAACACACGGGGAAAACAAACAAACCAGGAACGCATTCTCAGGGACGGCCTGCGCCCTAGAGATCGTCTTCCTCCAGTAATTTCTCTTGTACATGCCGGTCTTCGAGAAGTAGTTTGCAGATGACATCCACGTTTAACTCTCTGTTGGTTCCAGTACCTTATACACTTCCCAGGCCCCAGATGGTTTTAAACATTCGTGAAAACTAGCTGCGGGCATGCCATCTTTTAAAATTATTTTTTATTTTCTTAAGTTTATTTATGTACTGAGAGAGAGAGAGAGAGCAAGGTGGGGAGGGGCAGAGAGAGAGAGACAGAGAGCAAATCCCAAGCAGGATCCACACTGCCAGCACGGAGCCCGATGCAGGGCTCGAACTCCCATACCATGAGATCATAACCAGAGCTGAAATCCAGAGTCGGATGCTTAACCAACCGGGCCACCCAGGCGCCCCCAGGCATGCCATCTTTGGTCTCAGACCTAAAGGAGCTGCCCTGTGCTCTAAAGTCATTTAGCACATGCTCAGGGGTCCAGCCCTGTTCCCAGTGGAATAAAATCCAGCCAGGGAAGAAGCGATCATTCCACAGGAGTGAAGGCAATGACATCAGACGCCTCAGAGGTCGAGGAGAGTGAGGACCGGGGCCAGCCCCTGCTTTGACAACCGGAGGGCCCCAGTGACTCTTTCGAGTGCAGTCTTTTACTTTGCAAAGGCTCACCTATAAAACACATCACAGTGACAGTGTTCCTTTGTTCGGCGAGTAATAGGTACTTCAAATGATGGAAAGGAACAGAGAGCTCTCGGAAACGCGTTCTTTCTTAACATCATCCAAGTAGCCCTTCGCCGGCTTTCTCTCCAGATTTCCCTTTCAGCACCAGGGGCTGAGCCTGGCCATGAACTTCTTGTTCCTACATGCCTACCAGGCCGACCACCTCTCCGGACCCAGACCTCTGCTTCCATTTTGTTTATGAGGCTGGGTGGATCCGTGCTGTGTGAACGCTGCAGCCTCTGCAAATTCTATACCTGGCCAGAGTTTCTTACGCTGTAGTCTGTCTTCCAGCAGAAATCTGTGGGTCCCAGGGTTCTGATTACCCGGGCGCTAGGGAACATCCAAGATCACAGCTGTCTTCCAAGCCAGGAAATGCCATCCGGGGCCTTCACTGTTCGCTCTGGTTGTTCCCAAAGTTCCGAGTGTCCTGCTTCCACCTCTGGGCACGAGGAAGCCCCCGCAGATCTGCAGTGACCCAGGCTGCCTTCCTCAGCATGGCGCAGGCCCATGCCACTCGTGAGCCCGTTTTTGCAAGGCGATTTCGGTGTGGCCATGTCAGCCCCACTCAACACGCAGCGCCGCCTCTGGGACTGCTGTCTCAGAGGCCTTCCCCCTACTTCCTGCCCGACAATTTAATATATACCACCTTGGGCTGCATCCCCAACTCGAGCACAAATTCCTTCCCAGGCAGAGGCACAGTCCTACAGTCTCCCAGAGTCCGCCGGTCCCCCACAGCTTGCAGAATTCACATCTTAGTGCTGCTTCTAGACCAGCCTGGCTCGCTGTGTAGACACCGAGGCTCAGAGAGTGAAATGCGGGCACTGGGCTCCTTGAGGTCACAGGAAACCAGTCTGGTCGCCAGTGGCCACCTGGCCAGGCTTCCTGGGAACAGAAGCTTCATTTGCCATCAGGGTTTATCAGCACCGAGGGGGTCTGCTGGCTCTGGTGACCCAAAAGCAGTGAGTCGGCCATGTCTGGGACCTAAGGTCTCCACCTCTACAACTCTGCCTGCCCACATCTGCTCCCCTCACCCTCCTCCACCCTCAAGGCTCCTGCTTGTCCCCTTCTCTGTGTCCCCCCTTGGCTTTTGCGCCCCCTACTACTTCTCCGTCCAGCTCACGCTGACTTCCAGGAAGAGAAGAGACCAAATGATTGGCCACCACCCAGTGTAGTCATCTCCTATTGGACAGCGCTCCACGTCAGGCCACCTCATTGGCTGCTGATCGGCCTATAGCAGCTGCCTGCTTGGTCAGATGTCCATCTCTGCTCCAATCAGCTGTGAGCAGAGTAGCTGGGCCGCTGGGGATGAGTCGGGGCAGCTCATCCTGGAACCCTCTGGAGGGGGCCGCGGGCGTGACAGGCTCTGGTTCCCAAGGTCTTATAAGACACCGAGCAGCCTGCGTTGCAGGTGTAGCGCTTCTCTGCCTTCTACATGGTGGACAATAGATCCTTCAGATGCCCGGAGGGTTCTTCTTTGGGCGGCACGCCTTCAATCGCCAGTGAAGGCTGGACTGAATTTGCACAGGGACAGGATCACTGTACATTGTAGACAGATCGCTTTCCACGGCTGCGCTTTCTGTGTGTGGATACACTCTTTTGACCCTCATGCATTCTGTTCACACAGTGAAAACGTCCCCCTTCCTTCCTTCCTTCCTTCACCAAGAATACACTGAGGACTTGCCGTATGTCATTTGTGCTGGGGCCTGAGAATACAAAAGTCAAGAAAACACAGTTCCTGGCTTCGGAGACCTCATCATAGGAAAGAGCTGACAGTACTTTGGTCTGTGCTATGTTCCTTTTCTACATCATCCTCCTTTCTGCCGAGGATTTGGGAGGAAGTGTTCTCAAAGGTGCCACAATCACACTTGTAAACTCAGTGCACAGGAACCAGATCGCTTTTAAGCATGACCCTTCTGTGGCACCATAAATATTACATTTAAAGGGAAGCCCATCCTCGGAGGTGGGGCGTCCAGGGACAGCTGGACTCCCTACAACTGTCCAGTCCTCTGGGTCGGCTGAGCAGAGAAGCTTCTCGCACTGCTCCCTGCACTTCAGCCAGTGCAGACTCAACCAAACACAGGCATGGCAACCCTCGCACTTCAGCCCCGGAGCACTTCTACGTGTAAGTGTGAAAACAGGCACATCCTCATAATAACGTCAGTGCCCACTTCTCTCCTCTTCCCCCAGGGCCCCACAAGAGCACGGGAAGAGACCAAGCCTCTGCCCCTCAGCATGTGAGCAGGTCACACTTTCCGCATTTGGCTAATAGAACGCCCAGCAGTCCAGAACGGCTCACGCTACAGCCACATCATGACGTTCAGCATGAAATTCCAATGAGAAATTAGACAAGTAGCAAATGTTCGCGAGATTGAGGGCATGAAGAGTTCCAATGAGAAATTAAACAATTAGCAAATGTTCATGAAATCGAGGGCAACTGCCATGGCATTTTCTCTGTGTGCGCATCTCTGTCTCGCTTGTTCTCGGCCGTCCTGTCCAAATAAGACTATTCCTTCCTGGCTCTCAAAGATCTTCTCTCAATTGTCTGGTCAAAGGGACATCATGGAAACCCAAGTAGAAACAGGATTCTCTCATTTCAGAGGGTTTGTCGTTAGTTTTGTTAATTTCACTAACCCTAAACACATAACAAGGGCTTTTTTTTTTTTTCAGTGTGTAACAAGATCATAGCTTTAGGCAATTCTTACCATATTTGGCTTCTAATAAAACTATTACAAAAACGTAGGCTTCTATGCTTTGCTACCAATAAAACAGCAAACAGCCTTTTTTAATGTTTATTTTATTTTTGAGAGAGAGCATGTGCACAAGCGAGGGAGGAGCAGAGAGAGAGAGAGAGAGAGAGAGAGACAGAATCCGAAGCAGGCTCTGAGCTGTCAGCACGGAGCCCAATGTGGGCCTTGAACCCTTGAACCGTGAGATCGTGACCCGAGCCAAAGTCAGATGCTCAACTGACTGAGCCACTCAGGTGCGCCCAAACGGTTTTTAATATATACATCCAAATGTGTTATCCCCCAGATAAACATTCAGATCCGTGGCCTTTTAGCCCAGAGCTTACCTCTCCCAAGACAACATCCTATTGATAGTCTGTTCGCACTTGCTTGGAGGTCCCTTGATGACAGAATGAGGCAGAGCAGGCAGGTAGGGTTATACCCTTTGACAGATTCACTCACTCTGGCACATTGGCTCCAAAGGCACTGGTTTTCCCTGCATCCCATGCCGCCTCAATAGATTATATCCTCGTACCAAGCTAAAGAACTTGCCTGAGACCATTTTTCAACCTCCAGCGTCTTTTAGATTCAATCTTTAAGCTAATGCACTAAAGTCACTTCGGATCATGTCCCGCAAACATGACTTTCCTAGTTCCCTGAAATACCACGAGCTCCAACGTGAAGCCTCCCTGTGTATTTGCATCTAAATCCTCTTGGAAAGTGGCCAGGACAGCCCTGACATCCCTACTTTGTCTCACAGCACAAAGAGTTACGGCCACGCCCCGGGCTTGGGTGCAATAAAAGTTCATCTCACACGGCCAATGCCAAAGCAAGTCCATGTGTGTGTCTTAAGCAGCTCCGGCAGGGCTCCTGGCACAGCCCACGTTCTGTCCACCGCCGGAGGATGTTTCTTCCGGTTCTGTTGGTGTTTGCCCAGCCTTACCCACATATATGCATTCTCTGCCCGTCTGTTTCCCAGGCAGAGTTGCTCCTGGCTCTGCCCCATGCACAAGCCCGGCTTCCCGGAAAGAATGCCAATGCCTGCTCCTGCCCTCTCTCCCTGGGCAGATACGCCCTGTGACCCGCGACGTACCTGCTGCTGTGCTACCCAACCTGACTCTTACCTATCACCTAAACTGCCCACGCCCCAATGCAAAAACTCGACTATAGAGAATAACTTATACATTTCTAAAATTAGTGCCTCCTATCAAAAAAGTGTGTGTGTGTGTGAGAGAGAGAGAGAGAGAGAGAGAGATACGATTTGAGGGTTGAGGGTTAAATATCCCTTGTTCACTCAGGACAAATCAATTGCTCCTTACCTGGTAAAATAGCACAATGCCAAATCACCTCGGAACACGTCATGCGTAGGTCTCTCCTAGAGTTCTATCCCCCGGCATTGCAGTTCCTTCCAAGTTTCAGCTCAATAAAACCCCAGTGAGGGCGCAAAGCCGAGTCCGAATTTGAGTGAAGGGGGCAAAAATTGCATGAAGCCACAAGTCCCTGGAGCAGCCATCAGCCTCAGCATAGCCCGTTGGGAACTGAGGGTCATGGCAGGAGCTGGAGCCCCAGTCTAACACTCAAAGAAATCGCCTCTGAAACCTTCTGCTGGGACCTGACCCTTGTGATTATGAGCACTGCCATTTTCTATTACCAGTATACTGATCCTGCTGTATTGTCATCAACATAAAACCAAACTCTGAGGGGAAAAAAAATCTCAAACACTGCTGCTGAGACTCCTGACATCTGTCTCTGAAAGACTTGTCTCCTCCTGTCCTTGAAGCCATGGAGCCCGGCTCCCACCCCCTGGCCCGCCACCCCACCCTGACCCAAACTGAAGAGCCGTCTTTTACAGGCTTGCTCTGACAAGTGCAGTCCTGCAACAATTCACATATTCTTTTAGAAAAGCCTCGATTAGCACCGCAGCTGTGGGTCCGCTCACAGCCCTCAGGTACGGGACACATCACAATCCTAGATTTCCCTCCGTGGCACTAAACTGGCTTTGAGCGTCTGCCGTCCAGGGCTGGGGAGCCATCTTGTATCAGCCGTCACTGAGGGACCTCACCTTTCTGTGGGGTCATACAAATGGCCCAAGAGGCTCACACGGTCCACAAAACGTGCAGGGGGACTTCTGGTCTGCACAATCCATTTGAAGGCGTGAGACTGCGTGAGCATGAGGTTCACTCCTCCCCATCCAGCAAATCCACCAAGACCTTTGCCGTGTCCCCCACGGACTCGGCACTGTGGCTTAGTTCCCGGGCATTCCGGGTGTCCCCTGTGTTAGTTTCCTCATGCTACTCTAGCAAATGACCACAAACCTGATGGCTTTCACAACACAAATTTACTCTCTCACGATCCTGTTGGTTGGAAGTTTCATGCAGACCCCAACTTTTCAGCGAGACTTGTGTCCCTTTGGTAGATTCTAGGGAAGAATTCATTCCCTTGGCTGCTCCGTCTTCTAGGGACTGCCCACATGACCAACAACATAGGGCTGAATCTTTCCTGTGCTACAGTTTCTGGTCGTCCCTCTTCTGCCTCCAAGGACCCTCTTGTGATGCCGTTGGGCCCACCAGGAGAACCCAGGATAATCACTCTATCTTAAGGCCATCTGAGTAACAACCTGAATTCCACCTGCAACCTTAACTCCCCCTTGTCCTGGAACCTACCATAGTCACAGGCTCCAGAGATTAAGACACAGACATCTTGGGGTGGCGGGGGCATTATTCTGCCTACCACACACTCCCACGGAGATCCTTCCATGTCCCCATATAGTGTTCAGATGCTCAGGTCCACACTTGCAAATCCAGCCCCCTTCTCCAGGTCTCGGGGTCTCTGCTCCCAGCAAGGCCTCTGCCAGCTTTTCCTGATTAAACCCCAAAGCTTCCCCCCTTTAGAATGACCCAGCTCGTTGCCTCCCACAGCCAAGGCTTTGGAAAATAAAAGGACTTCTCTAAGGCAAGACACAGATCCCTTCTGGCTCTCTCCAGAGGGGACAAATACCGCCCCTTTCAGGGAGGGAGAAAGGTCAGCCTGTTTCTCAGTTGTCTTTCCTGCCATCTCCCTCTTGTGTCTAGACTCCTGCGGTGTGCCTGTTCTCCCCATCGTGTTTGTTTGGGCTTGGGACCGCATCCTGTGCCCCTGGAATCTTCCACCGGGGCTTACCCCGTGCTCTGCACATATGTTCAAGTGTTCCATCCATTTCACATCAACACATGCAACAGTAGAGGCTTTAACTTTATCTGGGCAAGGCTCCAAAGTCATAAATAATCTAAAAGAACGCGGGGCTTTGCCACCATTCCCGATAGCCAACAAAATCCTATCGCTGGAAAGCTTAAGACTGTTGTGTGGCTTCTATTTGGACCTAGTGCTAGAACGTTAAAAAATCAAAAAGCCAGAGAGGCATCAAAGGGAATAAAGGACAATTTAGGAAGCGTGAAAAATTTTGTAGACTACCGCTCCAGAAGTTTGGTCTGGAAAGAAATGATATGACTCATTTATTTATTCAAGAAACATGTATTAAGTTTCTATGATGTGCCAGGACCAGCTTTAAGCTCTGAGTTTAGGGTCACAGGAGATCTCGTGCTCTGTACCTCCCGAGGGTTTCATCAGAAGGGATTTACTCAGAGTGCCGTGGAGGATACGGGCTTTGACCTGAGTCAGGAGGTCAGATATCCCGGCAAGTTGGGGAACTTTCCAGGTTAGTGAACCTGCTGTGCAGAAAGAGGGAAACGGTGTTCTCGAAATTCCATGCTTTGTTTAAATCCTCACTTGTGATGCCTGTTAACTGGTGGGATCCTTACAGCCCCTTCTGCTGGGACACGTGTCCCCGGTAAGCCTGGTCTCTAGTCTTGAGTGTCTCGGGGACTTTTCCTGAGACACATTGCCTAGGAGAGAAGTCACCAGCCCTGCGACGCTCACTTTATTTCTTGCTGGCCTTACTTCAGCAACCACCTAATCTCCCTTCTTGCGTTATTACTGTATGAAGGGGAGTCTTTCAAGAAAGGCATTGGGGTGGGGGGGCACCTGGGTGGCTCAGTAGGTTAAGCATCCGACTTCGCTCAGGTCATGATCTCACAGTTTGTGAGTTCGAGCCCCACGTCGGGCTCTGTGCTGACAGCTCGGAGCCCAGAGCCTGTTTCAGATTCTGTGTCTCCCTCTCTCTCAGTCCCTCCTCTGCTCACGCTCTGTGTCTCTCTCTCTCTCTCTCTCAAAAATAAACAAACATGAAAAAAAAATGTTTAAAGGCATTGGAATGGGGGTCCTGCCACTTTTTTGTCCCTTTCCCCTTCCCAAGAGGACATGCTTGGGGAAGTAGAAACCCCGGAGGAGGCCTGCACCTGATCTGTGCCTCTATCTCTTAGGATCTCTAATTCTTTCTACTTCGAGAGAGTCCTAGGTCCTCTGCGTGGCTTCCCAGCCATCTCTCCCTAAGTTCTGTCATCAGGAGAAATAGGTTTTCTTGCTATCCGTTATTTAGGAGGGAGTGTGGACTCCCTTATTGATTTAGGGAGAAGTGAAGTTTCCTGCAAAAAGTTCAAAGCATTTTCATGAATAGAACATTCTACTCCCCACAGATCTTTGTCAGATTGTAGACAGGAGGGGAAACAATGGAGGCAAAGTAGAGAGAAATAGCACTGACCACATTTAAGAGTCATAACTGAGAGGGGGTTTTTTTAATGGTTTAAGTAGGTACCCTGTGGAAAGTCAGAGTTTGGATTTTCCGATCGATCCCCCAAATCAGCCTGATACACAACCAGCCCATCTACAGACGTGTGTGTGGAACACAACACACACATTCATATAATTTCATCCACCCACCAACTCAGTCTTTCGGGCAATGTCTACTGAGCCTCCCCTGTGTTTCTGGCTCCTTCACAGACCCTGGGCTGTGGGGAAAAAGGGTGAGATACAGCCGTGTACCCACCACATACCCTTGCGAGTTCAGGATCTGTCAGGGCAAAGTGACTTGGAAGCCGGCCACGGTCTTGGATATGCTGGGTGCTGTCTTTCGGCAGGCACTGGGTGCTGAGATGCGACTGACCGTCTGGGGACCCTCCTGGGAAGGGAAGTTAGAGCTGAATCCTAAGGACTTAGCTAAGTTGTGGGCAGCGGGGAAAGCAAGGGTGACGAAGGAGGCGTCACGTGAAAAGACACCGCACGAAAGAGCACGGGGCCTTGGAGAACCCTGGGTCTCTCCGGTGTGGAGGAAAGATCGAAGGCCCGGGCAGAGGGAAGGCCTCGCTGGCATCATCAGTGGCATGCAGAGCCCTGCCGAGGAGCGTGGACCTCACCAGTGGGACCACTGGACAGTTTGCAGCGGGGCAGGTGCACGGTCAGGTCTGAGTGGAAGAGAGATCTGTAGAAAAGAACAGGGAAGTACACGAGCCTGGAACCGTGGCCCAGACTTGGACGCGACAGCAAGAATCCAGACGGAAACTGACGAGGGAAGTAGAAAATACATGAATGGGGTGCCTGGGTGACTCAGTCTGGCTCCGTCGGTTGAGCGTCCGACTTTGGCTCAGGTCATGATCTCATGGTCAGTGAGTTTAAGCCCCGCATCGGGCTCTGTGCTGATGGCTCAGAGCCTGGAGCCTGCTTCGGATTCTGTGTCTCCCTCTCTCTCTCTCTCTCTCTCTGCCCCTCCCCCCCTCATGCTCTGTCTCTCTCTGTTGCTCTCTCTCAAAAATAAATAAACATTAAAAATTTTTTTACAAAAAGAAAAGAAAAGGTTAACGGTGCCTACCGCTTGCTGGAAGAACCCGGGGTGAGGTTTTTGCCCTCTTCTTTATACCTTATACTTTCCTGGCTGGCTTAAACTGTTCTCCAGGAGGATATATCATCTTTATAACCAGGAACATAACAGCTTTGGGGCCGCTGTTTAGTCAAAACTGGCAATGACCCCGAGAGACTGAAGATGCAAATGGCCAGACCGCAGACAAAAATAGAAGCTGACCCACAGGCTGCAGCAGGCCGGCCCCGGAAACCCTTTCCCGCCGGGCAGGTACAATCCGCAGCCCAGGACGCCAGCCGGCTGGACGGTCACACGGCACCTCTAGGAACGACCCAGGCGGCCAAGCGAGGACTTCCCTAACAGCTGGCCCAGAATGGCCAGGATTCGATGGATAACCTGCCGCCTCCCTGGTTTTTGGTTCTTCTGTCCCCTTGGCGGCAACCAGACAAAGGCGAATCCGTACCCCCTGATTAATCGATCGCTGAGGGGGCCCCGCTGCCAGCTGCCCACGGCTCTTCCAGGCCTATCGCCCCCATCAGGGCCTGCCTGCAGCCCTTCCTTTTCTCCGGCCGAGGCTTTCCTCCTCCCCTGCCTGCCTTTGGGTCTCTGCCAAAGTGCAGGTGACGCGGCGGACTACCTCGCGGTGGCAAATTCATTTAGTCCCACAACTTGAACGGTTCTGTTAAGCCAAAGGGGACCATGAGGACAACCTATGAGGAAAAGGTTATGGCACTGGGGGGTCTACTGGCAGTGGGGTGAGGGAAAGAGACAAGCATGTCTCCGGCTTCTGGCTTGGGGTTCTGACCGCGAGCTGATGCCATCCGTGGAGTCAGTAAAGGGAAGGGACACACGGGAGAGGTATGTGTTGGGGTCTTCGGGAGACAGACGTGGTGGGACGGACAGAGGAGGGTTAGAAGATTCTGGAGGCGCGGGACAGGCCAGGGGAGACCAGCCGCGGATGGGGAGGCACCCCGGGGCCGGGAACAGCCGGAGCCATCACCCTGAGCCTCAAGGTGCAAAGGGAGAAAATTCGACAGAACCACCAAACGAGAGTATGGTGGCAGGGAGAGCTCGGTCCGTTTCGGCTCCGCCCGGGGCCTACAGGAAGATTCCATTTTCCACCTGCCCTTCAGTCTCCTGCCAGTGCCTCCCATGAGCCCAACCCAGCAGGAAGCCAGAGCACGTGAGAGGTGGATGCAGGCGCATCCATAAGAGCCATTCTACGGGGACGTAGGGAAGCTCCGTGGGGGCAGGTGGGGAAGTTAGCCCACACAGCATGGGGATGATGAGTTCCGTCTTGAAATTGTCCACTCTGAGGATCCCACAGGGTCTCCAGGCGGGTATGTCTCACGAGCAAGTCAACCTGGTGGTGTAGAAACTAAAAGAAAGATCTCAGTTGCAGAACTCTATGTGAGAGTCATCTAAGTATACGAATTTTAGAATGGGGACCTCTCCCTGAGAAAGGGTGAGGTATCGGGGCACCTGGGCGGTTCAGTCAGTTGAGCGTCCGACTTCGGCCCAGGTCATGATCTCGTGGTCCGTGAGTTCCAGCCCCGCGTCGGGCCCTGTGCTGACAGCTCAGAGCCTGGGGCCCGCTTTGGATTCTGTGTCTCCCTCTCTCTCTGCCCCTCACACTCATGCTCTCTCTCTCTCTCTCTCTGTCAAAAATAAATAAACATTAAAAAAAGGGGGGTGAGGTATGAGAGGAGAAGCAAGCTGAGGACAAACTCTGGGGTGAGGAGGTCCGGGAAAGGAGGTCCAGGAGAGCCACTGAGAAGAACCAGTCAGAGACCTAGAGGCATGATGGAGAATGTCATCAGAGTTTCAGTCCCACTTTTCAGCAGTGAGGTCCACCAGTAGGTTGGGCAACGATGTAAGCCAAAGGTATAGACTCAGCCCAAACGCAGATAACTCTTGATGTCCATGATCTTTGGGGGCTCCAGGGGTGGGGCAAGGAGGAATGGGTGACTGGCGACTACGGCATTTGCATTTCCGTGAACATATTTTGTAAACTAATCCCAGCAAGCATCCTTGACAAGCCAATCTGGAATAATTCACTGACTTGGCGGGAAAGAACAGGGTGACAGACCGTGTGACTGTCTATGTAGGTGATGTCACGGTGCTTCAAAGCTGGGACCATGACTCATTCCTTCACCACTGGATGCCTATGCCTGGTAATTGTTGTTATTTAAGGAGGAGAAGGAGGAAGAGGGGGAAGCGGAGGAGAAGAGAAACAAACAAAAAACTTAAAAAAAAAAACCCTTTTATTTATTTCTTTTTAATTTTTTTTTTAACGTTTTATTTATTTTTGAGACAGAGAGAGACAGAGCATGAACGGGGGAGGGGCAGAGAGAGAGGGAGACACAGAATCAGAAGCAGGCTCCAGGCTCTGAGCCATCAGCCCAGAGCCCGACGCGGGGCTCGAACTCACGGACCGCGAGATCGTGACCTGAGCTGAAGTCGGATGCTTAACCGACTGAGCCACCCAGGCGCCCCCCAACAAAACCCTTTTAAAAAATCTTTTTTGGGGCGCCTGGGTGGCTCAGTCGGTTAAGCGTCCAACTCCTGGTTTCAGTTCAGGTCATGATCTCGTGGTTCATGAGTTTGAGTCCTGAGCCGGGCTCCACACTGACAGAGTAGAGCCTGCTCGGGATTCTCTCCCTCTCACCTCTCTCCCTGCCCCTCCCCTGCTCACTCTCTCTGTCTCTCTCTCAAATAAATAAACTTCAAAACAAAATTGTTAAGAGTCTCTTAAGACAATCTTTCTAAAGGATTAAAATTAAATAGACAACATCCATTAGTAAATCAAAAGACCCACTCCCTTCTTTCACCTCACTTTTTTTATTTGCAAATGTTCGTTTTTCCATGAGCTGCCTGTCCCAGCTTGGGATGCACAGCAGCAGCAGGAAATGCGATCCGTGTCTGGTGTCTCTAGCCAGGCACAGCTTAGGTACGGCTGGTGTGCAGAGAGCCAGCACACGCGTGAACAAGGTGGCTGAATCTCCTAAACCCTCTTCAGTCAGTTGTGCTCTGTTCCAAACCCTTTTTCATTTTTTTCCCCGATTACAGGGTCCTCGAGTTAGCCTCTCCTATAGGTGATCCTTCTCTTTTCTGACCCGGGATGGCACATTGGCTGAGCCTTGGCACTCATGCCATTTCCAACGTACCGGAAGGAACGGGCACGGCTGAGGACAAATGCTCTGTAACAGCCCTGCCAGTGGACGTATAATACCAGCTATGTGTATTATCTTAAATTCTCTATTATGCACACTTAAAAGTAAAACGAAATGGGTTAAATTAACAGAGTGATATATTTTATTTGACCCAATATATACAGAATATTGTCATTCTAACATGTAATCAAATGAAAACCATTGATGAGAGGTTTTCCGTTATTACTTTTCACATTATGACTTCAAAATCCCGTTGAGTTCACGCTTGTACCGCATCTCAATTCAGACCTGGCTCATTTCAAACGCCCAGTAGCTACACGTGGCCGGCAGATGCCACATCAGACAGCACGGATCTGTGAGGTCACAAGAGACCAGGGAGCTTCCTGTCTCCTCCTCTGGTGACAAACGCTGGGATCTTTCCAGGGGTAGTTACTCATGTTTTCCAGATAAAACGAGCCCATCAGCCCATCCAGACTAAAGAGAATCTCTTTCGTATGGATCAAGAAGTTATCAGAGAGTGCTGGCCACGGAGGGGGTTAGCGGGTACATAATCCACACGCCTCCCTGTGTTTATCAATATTATCAGCATTCTCCAACTCAATGCAGGGTCCATTTAAAACAAACACACAAGGGGTGCCTGGCTGGCTCAGTCAGTTGAGCGTCCGGCTTCGGCTCAGGTCATGATCTCACGGTTTGTGAGTTGGAGCCCCACGTCGGGCTCTGTACTGACAGCTTGGAGCCTGGAGCCTGCTTCAGATTCTGTGTCTCCCTCTCTCTGCTCCTCCCCCACTCGTGCTCTGTCTCTCTCTCTCTCTCAAAAATAAATAAACATTAAAACACATGAAATTTTTCCTGATCCACCTGAAAATTTATTGGAAAAATATTTCTTGGGGTTCAGGGAAAAAGATATAAACAGGAATACAGTGGACCCTTAAACAACGCAGGGGTTAGGGGCTCTGACTCCCCCAGTCAAAAATCCATGTATAACTTTTGACTCCCCCAAAATGCACCTACTAATGGCCTACTGTTGACCAGAAGCCTTACCAATAACGTAAACGTAAAAGTCAATTAACATACTTCGTGTGTTGTATGTAGTATATACCGTGCTCTTACAATAAAGCAAGCTAGAGGAAAGAAAATGTTAGTAAGAAAATCAAAAGGAAGAGAAAACACGTTTAAAGTCCTATACTATAAAAAAAAATCCGTGCACCAGGGGCGCCTGGGTGGCTCCGTCGGTTAAGCACCTGACTCTTAATCTCAGCTCAGGTCAAGATCTCATAGTTCGTTCTTCCAAACCCCACCTGGGGCTCTGCACTGATGGTGTGGAGCCTGCGTGGGATTCTCTCTCTCCCTCTGTCTCTGACCCTCCCTGGCTTGTGCCCTCTCTCTCTCTCTGTTTGCACGCGCACACGCACGCTCTCTCTCAAAATGCATAAATGGACGTGAAAAAAAATTTTTTTTAAATCCGTGTGCTAAGTGGACACCTATTCGTTCCAACCTACGTTGTTCAAAGATCAACTGCACTAGGTTTAAGGTTAGGAACACCAACATCTGTGAATTTATGACAGAACTCAAAAGTTTGCCAAAGTGGCTAAAACGTAACTTTCCAAGGACACGTCATTTGTTGAATTCCCCTGGTGAAGGCAGAGTCTAGAGAAGGGCACAGATTTCTATTTTTCCTCTTAAAGAGAGTGGATGTAATTCCTTCAGCGCCTGTGCTCGTGTTGAGAATTCGACCAACTGACTTTAAAGAAATCAAATAAACCTTTGCGGGAGAACCGAAAGACAAGAATGATTCAGTGCAGGCTGAGCAAAGCACACAACAATGCCAACATTGGCCTCAGGGGAGGAGCGCAGAAGCAGGAGAAAATGTAATTTTAAAAGGACTGGATCCCAAGTGCATGAAACCCAAACAGCGCTGCAGCCCACGGACCACAGGGGCAGGGAAACACGAGGCCATTTGTAATCTATGGGCTATTAATAAATCAGCTCCTGGAGACACAGAATGCCAAATGGGGCATCATCGTTCCCCCCAAGGGCTGCCTGTCACCAGAGCCCATGCCAATTGTCTGTGAGCAGAGAATCAGAAAGCTCACAGTCTCCCTGTTAAAAAAAGGGCGTGATGTAAACATTGAACAAACACAGCACTAGAAGGCCCCAGAAGCCCCTGGCCTGGAACACGACTCTCCAGCCAGGCCTCCCCGAGAGCTGAGCAGGTACAGAGCCCATGGAGAATTTCCTCAGGCTGAGGTCGGAGTTTTCTCCCTTTCTACCGGAGGCATCTTCCGTAAGAAGCACATCTGGGCCACACATCTTTCCACCTCAGCCAGGCTCATTCACAGTCGGCTCAAAATGGCGACCTGAAGACCCCAGGACCAGAACAGCCTGGATACCCTGGACAGGATCACGTGGTGCTATAGTGATTTGCTGTGCAGTAATTTGCATCTTTCTTTTTTTTTAGAGACAGAGAGAAAGAGAGCACAAGCAGGGGGAGGGGCAGAGGGGGAGAGAGAGACTCTTAAGCAGGCTCCGTGCTCAGCACAGGGCCCAATGTGGAGCTCCATCCCATAATCCTGAGATCATGACCTGAGCTGAAATCAAGAGTCAGACGCTCAATCAACTGAGTCTCCAGGCCACCCCTGACCCCTTTCTGTATAGAAACAATCCCATTCCAGAACGTCAGGTTTGGTAGACAAAAAACAAGCCAGAACCTTTGCTCGGACCCTGTCCCAGAGCCCACTCAGACTCACCCTCACTAGGCTAGCAGAGGACAGAAGGGAATCAGCAGATCTTTCCAGACCTCTTCCCCTTCTGGAACTGGAGACTCAATTCAAGATCAGTTGTGGTCAGAGCTGCCTGAAGGTGTTCCCACAGGCAAGGTGATTTGCTGGGGAAACTTTCTTCCTTTGAGCAAGACGACATCAGAAACAAACACATAAACAAACTGGCAAAAATCTGCAGAGAGAGCGCCCTCTTCCCTTGTCCTTCGACTTCACTTTACAAACACCCAGAGACACCCTCCACCTGAGCTGGGAGAAGGAAAATGCGAGTATTTCCAGAGGCTGGTGAAAAGTACCGCAAGTTAAAGCAGGGCACTGTCTCAAGGAGCGAATGAATGATAAACACAAATCCAGCTGACTTCCGGCCATTCTAATGTGGCTTCCTCGTCTAGCAAACCTACCAAAAGAGAGACAAAGGGAAAGAGGCCTAATCTTGGCATCAGGCTGTGAGACAGAGTGGGGCCCTCAACGAAAGAGCAAGCAGTACTTTCTAAGGAATTACTCAAACCCGCCCCCCGACATATCCATGCCAGCCTAGGAAGAGTGTTGAGCGACAGAAGGAAAAATCCGATATCACAAAAGGGAAAACATGGTGTGCCCAGGTAGATTGCTGGAAAATGGATCTCAGAAGAAAAGCTCAGTGTCACCCACTCAACTACAATGGTCCCGTGGGGCAACTTGTGTCCATTTGGCCTAAGACCATTATTAAGGGTGGGATCTCCAGTCGAGTGACCACGAAACGCTGAAGTTGGTTGAAGTTCATGGGCCTTCATCACAGCCACCCACTATCAATGACTTGCCAGATGTTGGGGCTTCAGAGCATGGAGACAAAGGGTGATACGTGCCCAGGGAGAGGCTTCTCCAGCCGATGATGGGGGGTCCACCTGCCTGGTGCCCTTGTCTCCCTCCATCTGCCCCTGGGGACAGTGGCCTTGGGCAGATGTTCCAGTATGCTCTGTCTCCCTGTTGCCCGTATAGTTCTCAGGCTCAGGCAGATAGAGCGGCCATGGCTTTCTCGGGAGATCACACTTCGGGATTTTTACCATCCAAAGCAAATTCTTTTTTAGGTGAAATTCATGTCCCTTTAACACTGATCATTTTATAGTACATTTCAGTAGCTTTTAGTGCACTGACATTTACACAATCACCTCCACCAAGTTCTCAAGCATTCTTATCACCCCAAAAGGAAGCCCCCTGACCACCAAGTTGTCACCCCATCCCCAAACAACTTATTTTTTTTAATTTTTTAATGTCTATTTACTTTTGACAGAGAGAGAGAGAGAAAGAGAGAGACAGAGCATGAGTGAGGGAGGGGCAGAGAGAAAGGGAGACACAGAATCCAAGGTAGGCTCCAGGCTCTGAGATGTCAGCACGGAGCCCATGGCGGGGCTCGAACTCGCGGACCGCGAGATCATGACCCGAGCCGAAGTCGGACGCTCAACCGACTGAGCCACCCAGGCGCCCCCCAAAACAACTTCTAAAGGAAGTTTAATTTAATTCCAAAAAACATCTCCCCCTACGTCCTACCCTGACCTCAGACCAGTTTCCAGCCACAAAGAAAGCTCCCTTGGCAGAGATATATGATCTATTCATCTTTATGTCCCCACCACCCTAGTACAGTGCTTGGCATGCGGTGGCACGCAGCTGAAGTTAGGGGACCACAACGGTAAAGACAGGACGCTAAGGGCAAAATGGCGAGATGGCACTTCACGGGTCAGGGATGCATATTTCAGTTCATCTGCTCTGAGGGCAGGCTCCGAACTGCATTCTGCTTCTTCACAAAGACCCTACGTCAAGTTCGCCCACAGCCGCGTCGCCTGGGAAGCCAGTGAGAACCAAGAGGAGAGAAGGCTCCTCCCTTTATGGAGTCCTGTCCCCCAAGTGCGTCCCAGATGGCGCACCCCATAGATGGGCTCCGTGACGCCATCCCGCCTCCCCTTGAAAACCCAGCCATACGTGGCCCACGGAACGTCGTGATGGGCAACAACATCACAACAGAGATAGCAAGCATTTTTCAGGGCAGGGCACTTGATGATGGCATGTTTTCTGGCTACGAGTTCTGTCCCACTCCAACAGCAGCAGCTACTGCTCTGGAGATGAGGACCTTGCCCTCGGCCTCCACCAGCGAGGCTATCGGGGGCCTCGTTCACAGCACTACCCCTCTGTCTTCTGCCTCCAGCTCTGGGTTTCCACAAAACAAGTCACTTCAAGAACTAGAAGTTACTGAAGGCTTTCACCACCCCTCCCTCCAGGGATCTCTGGGGCGGGGATGGAGGGGGTCAGGCACTTGCATGGGGCCTCGGGCACGGGGCCTGGTCTGGATACTACACCGGGATACTGGCACCAGCTCCCTCGTTGCCTGGGGGCCAGGGTCTGGGGGCCCCTCGCCATCCTGAGAGGGACCACCACACTCGAACATGGACTGATAGGAAACGCGGCTTGGGCAAAAGTGGAAAAGCACCACCAACAGTCTGTAGGTAATTCCCAGCCTTGGGCTGTCCCCATTTCTGGTTCTGTGATTCTATTTTAGATTCTTTACTTTCATCCTCCCCTCGGAGTCTAGCAACAGAGTCTAAGCTAACGTCCCATTTGTGTCGGAGAATCTTCCTCTATTTGGATAATATGTCACTCTCGTCTTCGCTCCTGGCTGGTGACTGAGTCACGTCTCTTTACGAGGGAGGCAGGGAGGCAGGTGCGTGGATGTGCTCGGGGAACAAGGGAGACGCGGAGGGTCGTGTTGGCAGCAGGGGGAGTGGGGTCGGAGGCAAGGGGAGAGCCAGGCACCGGCCCCGAGCCAGTTGTGAGGCCGGCTAAGTGTGGGCCTGGCACTGTCCAATTCCGTGTGCCTTCCAGGAACCTGCAAACCAGATATAGTTCAAATACGTGCTCCTTGGAACATGGTTGCCCTGAGCTTAAATGAGCTGGAGAATTCTGGGAAAAACAAATTTAAGCAATTATATATAATTGTACTATTACCTATAATGATAATGTTACGTGTATAACAGGATGTCTCAGAACCGCGACTATGCTAACTTGTTCTAGAACTCTCTGAGAGGGAGGCAGAGGAGGCAACATTTCCTAAGCCCATTATCGGTTCATGCACCTTCCCCTCCTCCCTCGTTCCCCACCACCTCTCAGGCAAAATAGGATCCCTTCGCCTTTGCTTCTGGGAAGTAGGATTTGATCCGGTAGGGTGCTGAAGTAAGCTCCTTACGGCTCCTGAGAGCTGATTGTTAAATACTTGGGAATTTGGGGGCACCTGGGTGGCTCCGTCGGTTAACCGTCCAACTCCTGATTTCGGCTCAGGTCATGATCTCATGGTTCACGAGTTCGAGCCCTGCATAGGGCTCTGCGCTGACAGCATGGAGTCGGCTTGGGATTCTCTCCCTCTCTCTCTCTCTCTCTCTGCCCCTTCCCTGTTCATGCTCCCCCCCCCCCAATAAATAAACTTGAAAAAAAATTTTTAATCTAAATAAATAAATAAATAGTCAGCTATTTTGAGAGCCAGTGATAGTCTGAAATTGGCCACAGTGGGAGTTTTTATACCACAGATACTGGCAAACACTCAGATCAGGACGTGTGTGCGTGTGTGTGTGTGTGTGTGTGTGCAATCACATTAATAGCACACCAGTGGACCTAGCCCAATTTGTAGAGTCCACTGAACTTAGAAAGGGCTTCGGGGGGGGGGTGGAGGGTCCCTCACATCTTGCTGCCTCCCCCATGCGTCCTTGGACTTGGTCCCCCTTTGCAGTGGGGAGACACATGCACGGAGCCACATCCCACGCAGTGCCTCCTGGGTGGGAACACCTTGAAACCACGCCCCCACTCGCAGCCCTAAGTGGGGGGGGGGGGGGGGAGCAGGGGGAACCCACCGCGTGCTGTTTATGAATTTCTTCAAAAGAAAAATTACACCCTGGGAACCTGGCGAAACAGAGAACCAGAAACCCACATCCAGCCTCAGCATTCAGACCTCGGCTTGTCAGCACCTCGAAGGCTTCAGTGCACAACACGCGGTGATTCAAACAAACAAGAAGAACGCCGAAGGCACAAGGGACGGCCACAAAGGAAGCCTGGGAGATTGGACGCCCTCTCAGTCAGCTGGCGGCCTGCCAGCAGTCAAGTGCCTTTTCGAAGAGAACCCAGAGCGCTGGCACACGTTCACAGAAACCCCAGTTATCCAGGAAATGAAGGTGTAGGTGACAGAAGGGCCCCACCTGCCTGTGTGATGCAGGAGGGGGGAGTCCTCTCCTTCCCTGAAACCCGAGAGAGCTACGACCCCCACGGAACCCGACCGTACGTGGGAGTAGATGGTGATGGCTCTCACATTGGCTAAAATTTTGCTGAGGCCTTTGGGAACTTAGGGCTAAAGCCCGATTTCCCTTGCTTCCCAGAGAAAATAGGCTGCACTTTACTTTGCTGAGCAAAACACATCAAGCTCCCTTTCAAAAAGAAATCTCTTGGGGCTCCTGGGTGGCTCTGTCAGTTGAGCATCGGCTCAGGTCACGATCGCACGGGTGCATGAGTTCGGGCCCCGCGTCGGGCTCTCCGCTGTCAGCACAGCGGAGATCCTCTGTTCCCCTCTCTCTCGGTCCTTCCCCCACTCGTTCTCCCTGTCTCTTTCTCTCTTTCTCGAAATAAGTAAATGAAAAAGAAATAAATAAAAAGAAATTTCTTATTTTATCCTAGAAAAAATTGTGGGTGGTGAATATTTTTTGGGGTGGAAGGAGGTAGGTAGGGTACGTTGTCGACCCACAGTCACTGGAAGACGGACGCCGTGACGCAGGGAAGTTAGGGCAGCAGCTCAGGACAAGGGACCAAGTGGTTAAGTGAAGACTTGGGTCTTTAGACCCCAAATCCAATGCATTTCCCCCCCACACAAAACCTCACGCTAAGCAAGTGCCCACTTCTGAGTGCTCACCCAGTGATTGAAGAGAGCCCGCTTCTCTTCAAGAGACTCTGAGATCCCGACTGCAGTTCTCTCCAGAACAACACGGATTTAATGAAGTGCAAACCGGAGGCTGTTCTGCATTCTGATCGAGGTTCCCTAGGGATTCAAACCACATCTCAGCAAAGGTAATTCCGGGTTATTGATGCAGGAATTAGCGTAATCACTGAAATACGTTCAGAGGACAGGTCTTCATAGGGAAGGAGGGAGTCGGCGTTAATCTGTTCAAAACACATAAATTTCGAGTGTGAAGCTAAACAACACGATGCCTATGGTGTGTGCATTAAACGTGAAGTCAAGGGGGAAATGACGCAGGGAAAGAACAGTTTTCTTGTGGACTTAAACATACCTTGTTAGAGCAGAGAAAATCCCCTCCGAGCCTGTTCTCCAGCCCCCCCCCCCTTTTTTTGCTGGTAACTGGTGGAGTCTCCCAAGAGGTGTTTGGACGTGGGCATCCGTTATCTCAAACCCTCAATTATGTGGTGACTCCTCTGAGTGAATCGCCCCCGACCCTTCTTGTCCTTCTGAAACCTAGTGATTGCTGCCCCCAGGGGAAGGACAGCGAAGGGAATGAAATTCAATTTTCCACTCACTGGAATTCTTAACAGAAAGGGGTGTGTGGGAAGTGGACCAAAACGTGTGTCTAAAGTTGGGACTCTGGCCAATGTGGGGCTTGGAGTCAGTGTTCATTCCTCTGTTGCCAAAGCCCGTGGCGTGGTGTGGTCCGAGAAGCCCCCATCGGTCTTGCCCCGGCGAATCTACCAGGAACATCACACCCACAGTCGAGGGACTTGGTGTTTTGAAAGGGCGTCCCCTCTCCTCACTCCGGAGCTGACCAAATCCCTCGTAGAAGACCTGGCTTGCCGTGATTTTAGGGTCTGAGGGAGGAGGTCTTGTGTTTCGGCTCTGCTGAGGAACTGAGAAACCGGCCCTCCTCAAGACCAGAAAATCAGATGATTCTGTGGGCTCGCCAGGAGGGTGACCAAGTCCACTGACAGGAAGAAGAAAGCCCCGGAACAGGTGTCCTCATTCTGAGCTGGCCACGGCCTTGCAGATCCCTCCCGGCCTCGCATGGTGCCTGGGGCGGACAGGAAGGGGCTGGGTTTCTCTCTGAGGGCAACGCTCAGCCTCACATCCCGTTCCTTCCATCCCGTTCTGCTTGCCCATCTTTGCTTCCCCTCCTGAGTTTCCCATGGCTCCTTCCCCGTCACTTGGGAAACCAGGCTTCACTCCCGCTGTCCCCAGCTACTCTGCCCCCTCCCTCCTTTGCCCACGGACAGAATGACTCTTGCAGCTTCCGCCATCGTCAGCTCCATTCGGAGTCACCAGTGGTCACCCGGCCACCAGACGCAAGGACCTCTCCTCTGCCGAATGCACTGCCGTGGCCTCCCTGACCTGGACCCCCACCCCCCACCTCCACTGACTCGCTGTTCCTCCCGACTTCCTCCACCCTCTGCTCCTCCCGACCGCCATCCGTGAACACCTGTGCTTGGTGGCCTCGGTGGCCCCTCTTGTCCCCTGGAACAGCTCATCCATCAGCCCAACACCACCGGGCTGAGGTGTTGGGCACTTCTGTGCCGTGTGATGAGTGGAAAATGCCCTCGACTCGGGCTCCCACACCCCGGACCAAACCCAATTCCGACTGTAACCTTGGGCAAGGGGTTCACCTTCCTCAAATCAGCGACACCACACAGCTGTACGCAGGATGGGAAGAAACAGGAAACATACGTGGAGCCAGACAGCCCGGTGCAGGCACAGAGTAGGGCGTCCATAAATGTTCATGCCGCCCTGTTGGTCCCAAAAGACGCCAGAACGTTCCCACCTACCAGACAGCTGACACGAGAGGTTCTAGAAAAGCTTTTTTGTGCCCTGGCCTTTCTCCCTGGGGTTGGCCTTTACCGCCAGAACAACCCCTCAACTGCACACACCTCTGTTTCCCTTCCCTCACCACGCTAGGGCCATCCACTGCAATGGCACGCGAGTAAGGGGACATCCTTCTTGCCGCCGCTCTTTCCTTCACGTCACGTACACACGTGCACCCATTCACACACGCACACACGGGCGCACACCCTTCCTCTCCTCTATCTGCAACGGCAGAAGAGAAAGATTACGAGCTTCAGGATCTAGGCCAACCCGGAATCCAATCTCCACCCTATTTGGGAGGCGTAAGCTTCAGCACGTGGCACAACCCAAGAGACCTCCTTGTGTCAACACTAGCCCAGCGCTTGGCACCTAGTAGATGTTCGGCGAGGGCTGGCTTTCTTCCTGTCACACGTGAGGGTCACGGTCACGTCTCACCTCCCTCACGCTGCCTTGCCCATTAGTCCAGCCACTGCCGAACTCTGAACTTCTGGCATGCCAGAACATTCTTGTCTCGTGTCCACAGTGTAGAAGGCAACGGCACATTATATGGGACGGTGTGCAGGTCTCGTGTTACCAGGCAAGCTCTTAACTTCCAGATGGGTCTACCCATCTGTGTCTCAGATTGCTTCTGAATTTCCCACAGTTTCCAGGACAGTGTTGAGCTTGTAAAACTCGTGATTATTATAGCTGCAAGTTATGTACCTTCCTGGACCCAGACACTATCATAATTGTTACCGTTTGTTCCACGTCTGCTAGGGCCCAGGTGCTGTGTTTGCGTGATTTATTGTTTTCTCACAGTAACCCTGCAAGATAAGGTCTTCTGATTCTCATTTCATACTTGGAAGTAGAGGAATAGAGGAAACTGAAACTCAGAGGCCGGAGTGGCCTGAACAAATGCACACAGATCAGAGGCAGGAGAGCAGGCTCCGATCCAGGCCTTCCCCGGGCCAAACTTGGTCACCCAGGCTGCACTGCTGGGCACGTTTCATGCCCTGTAATTCTCCCGTCAACCCAGCAGGGGAGCACTGAGCCTGTTTTGCAAATAAAGAGTCTAGATGAATCACTGGGTTCTCCTCCTGAAACCAAGACTACACTGCATGTTAACTAACTTGAATTTAAAGAAAATAAATTAGTTAATTTTAAGAAAAGAAGAAGCGTCTGTGGTTAAGGGGGCTGAGGAGCAGGGACTCCCCAGGTCTGGCTAAGTCCCAACCCCGCCCTGGAGTAATCAGGAGCCATAAAGGATTCTTGCTCCGGAAGGAAACCAGCAAGTCAAGGCTCCCAAGGGAGGGAAAAGCCTGAAGTCACCACCACTGCAGACATCAGGGAAGATACACAGGTATCCAGGAGAGCGCAGGCTGGAACCCAAGATCTCAAAGCTCCCTCTAGCTCTGCCTCCCGGTGTCGGCTGGCTTCCTGGGACCTCAGTCTTTTCGTGTCTAAACAGGAGGAGGACGAAATAAATGACATCCAGAGTTCCAGGACTGCTGCTCTCCTCTACCATGTCTGAGAGCAAATGACAGAGGCACCCTTTCCTCTGAGCAGAGTCAGGCCTGAGAAAGGGCACACGGGTTGGCAGGCAAAGCACAGGGCTTGCAACCCTTCTGCTTCCCTTCTGTGGGTATCCTTGTGCAGTGGACAACCCACACAACTGGATGCAGTGATCCTAAGAGGTTCCCAATGGTTCTAATTGTCTAAGGTTCTGATTCCCAAAGTTCTTTGAGAAGGAAATCAGTGGGATGTCACTCTCCTTCATCCAGCCCAAAATGACCTGTCACTTCTCTCCTTTGAGCATTGAAATTGCACATTTTTACAAAGCCATAGCCACACGCAGGGCAGCCAACATTAGTCCTCTGACCTTGCAGTGGGTACCAGACATTCTAAATTTAGGTTCACCGTTGTGGAGCCCCCAAGCTAAAATTTTAATAAGAGCCTTTGCCCTTTGGTAGCTGTCACATGTGTCCAGCGGGATGTAAGAGCCGTTCTTCCACACAGTGACATTAAACTCTCCAGTCCCTCCGGATCTCTGACTACAGTCATCTCTCAAAGCCCAACAGCTCAAAGTACAGGGCGAACAAAACTCGCCTCGCCTTCTCATGAGGCATCAGACATAAATGCCCCACATCACCAGTCCCGGGGACAAGCTTCAGCTGAGGGACTTACACAGGAAGGTGAGCATCCGGGCAAGGGACCAAAGGAAACGAGTCCTGAACTTCGGGCACCACGGGTCACCGCAGCTCTGAATCATCCGCCAAATGTGTCTCGGCCGTAAAGTGGGAATAGTGGGGGCAACAGTTGAACCATGAAAGGATGGCAGGAAAATCCCACCCCAGCCTCAGGCTGTAGCATTTTAGAAACATGAATCTTCTCTCATTTAGAAAACATGTATGCTTTTCTTTTGTTAATGCAATTTCCTTGTTTATTGTGCGAAAATATACAAAACACACAATTTCCCACTCTACCCATTTTTAAAGTTTTTTAACTATTTACTTGAGAGACAGAACGAGCAGGGAGGGGCATGGAGAGAGGGAGAGAGAATTGTAAGCAGGGCCTGCGATGTCAGTGCGGAGCCTGACGCGGGGCTCGATCCTACAACCGTGAGATCGTGATCTGAGATGAGGCACATACTTCACCGAGCCACCCAGATGCCCCTACCATTGTAACCATTTTTTTCTTAATATAATTTGTTGTCAAGTTGGCTAACATACAGGGCGTTCAGTGTGCTCTTGGTTTGGGGGGTAGATTCCTGTGATTCATCCCATACATACAACACCCGGTGCTCATCCCAACAAGTGCCCTCCTCCGTGCCCGTCACCCATTGTCCCCTCTCCCCCGCGCCCCCCCCTCCACCCTCAGTTTTTCCTCTGTAGTTAAGAGTCTCTTACACTTGCCTGCCTCTCTGTTTGTAACTATTGTCTCCCCTCCCCCTCCCCCATGGTCTTCTGTTAAGTTTCTCAAGTGCCGCATGTGAATGAAAACACATGGGATCTGTCTTTCTCTGACTTATCTCACTTAGCGTCATACCCTCCGGTTCCCTCCACGTTGCTGCAAACGGCCATGTTTCATGCTTTCTCGTTGCCAAGTAGTATTCCCTTGTGTATATAAACCACTTCTTCTTTATCCATCCGTCAGCGGATGGACACAACCATTTTTAAGCGTATACTTCTATCGCATTGAGTACATTCACTTTGTTGTGCATGTATCTTCCTACCCCGGAGCCCCATACCTGTGCCACGCAAACCCCTGCCCCCCTCACCCAGTACCCGGTAGCAAGCACTCTACTTTCTGTCCCTCTCGATCTGACTACTCTAGGGACGTTACGTAAGTGGAATCTTACAGAATCTGTCCTTTCGTGTCTGGCTTATTACACTCAGCAGAACGTCCTCAACGTTCATCCACGTGGTTGCAGGGGTCAGAGTTTCCTTCCTTTTCAAGGCTCGATAATACCCCGTTTGATGTCTGTCCCACATTTGGCCTGTCCGTTCATTTCAGTGGACGCTTAGGTGGCTCCCACCTTCTGGATGTTGTGAATAAGGCTGCTGTGAACAACAGTGTACAAATTACCTGTTCACACATGCTTTTCCCGCCCACTAAGCCGGGGCCTGATCTTCGATTATGCTGAGTTCAGTTGTTTGCCTTGCTAGACGCAGATTTAACCCAATGGGTCTGCTGGAGTGTGGTTTTCTTGACATCTACACTGGAAAGTGAGCCAAAGTGAAGCCCCTTGACCGCCCATTCACCCATCTGAAAACCTAAGAGAGATGTCCCCAACATCCCCTTCCCATCTTTCCCTCCTGTCCTTATCATTGCTACCCCTCTGGGAGGAAGTTTCGCCCCTTTTTCTGCATTAACCCAGCCCTCCATCTACAGCGCCTTGGACTGACCTCCATCCATCAAACACCTCACTCCATCACTGCCCCCTTCCTCACAGGGGCAACGTCTCCACTTTCGATTCTCTCAGCACACACACACACACACACACACACACAAGGTCCCCATTCCATCCGTCCCCTCCTGCTGTCGGACTTTAAACACGCTGTGTATACTTCTCTTTTCTCACCCCCTTCCTGACGGATCACTCCTCAAACCACTGGAATCCGACGTTCGACCCCATCAGCAGATGACACAACCCCCCCCCCACCGGTTGGATTAGTTGGATTAGTTTCCTGTGGTGACCGCACAAGTCAGTGCCACGTGAGTGGCTTACAACAGAAATTTACTCTCTCACCCCGTCCTGGAGGTCAGAGTCCAGAATTACGGTGTCCGCAGGGCCACGCTCCCTCCGAAAGCTCTAGAGGAGAATCCCTCCTTGCCTCTCGCAGCTTCTGATGGCTGTCGCCGCATCACCTGAATCCCTGCCTCTGCCAGCACGTGGCCTTCTCTGTGTCTTCCTAGGTCCTTTTCTTTCTCTTGCGGGGGCGCTCTAAATTCATTTGGGACCCACCCTGATCCAGTGTGATCTGATCTTCATCTTTACTTGAACTATATCTGCAGAGACCCGACCTGCAAATAAGATCACATTCTGAGGTTCGGGATAGACATGGGTTGGTGGTGGGGACGCGATTCAACCCACTACGCTGGTGAATCCCAATCGCCAAGCCCAATGGACATTGCTCTGTAGCTCTGTCTGAGCCACATTTGCTTTGGTTACTCAAAACTGAAACAGCTTTATGTTTCTTGCTGATATTTTAGATGCTAGGAGCACATTAAGAGAAAATTTCAATATAGAAAAATTGAAAGAAAGCAAAAACACCCACAAACGTACAACTCAGAGATTGATCGAACTAATATTTTGGATTACATTCTACACACACACACACACACACACACATTAATGCAAGATGGCAATCAATATATGCAAAGGACTATAATTTTCTTATTCTGCTTTTTCACTTAACACTGTGACACGCACAACCTGTCGGGTCAATAAACACAGGGGACCCGTGCATTCAGTAGACAGGTGCCGGGGTTTGCCATAAGCCAGGCACTTTTTCCAGGGTCTGAGATCCATCAGTGAATAAAATGCACGGATCTCAGCCCTTGGGGAGCTCACCTTCTGACCGGGGACCAACAGACAGCAAGAAGTTCACATAATATGGGGCACCAGGGTGGCTCAGTCGGTTAAGCGTCCGGCTTCAGCTCAGGTCATGATCTCCCGGTTCATGGGTTCAAGCCCCGCATCGGGCTCTGTGCTGACAGCTCGCAGCCTGGAGCCTGCTTCAAATTCTGTCTCCCTCTCTCTCTGTCCCTCCCCTGCTCGCACTCGGCCTCTCTTTGTCTCTCAAAAATAAATAAACATTAAAACAAATTTAAAAATTTTTTCTGGTGCACCTGAGTAACTCAGTCAGTCAGTTAAGCAACCAGCTCTTGGTTTGGGCCCAGGTCATAATCTCCCAGTTCGTGAGACCAAGCGCCACGTAGGGCTACATGCTGAGCGTAGAGCCTGCTTGGGATTCTCTCTCTCTCTCTCTCTCTCTCTCTCTCTCTATCTATCTCTGTCTCTATCTCTCTGCCTCATCTCCACTCACTCTTTTTCTCTCAAAATAAATAAACTTAAAAAAAAAACTTCACCTAATAACTAACCCCTTTGATGCCAAAAGTGAAAAGTACTACAGGAAAAGCAAAGCAAACAGTAGCACAAGAAAGAGCGACATGGAGTCCTGGGCGGCAGCGATTGCAATTTTAAAACGGGGAGGGGCTTCAGTTGAAGCCTCAGTAAGAAGGCGATCTTGACACGAAGAGTTGAAGACCCCCCAAAATACTGGAAAAATCATTTTTAGCGGCCGCATAGTATTCCATCGGTTATATCTGCAACAACATGTTCAACCAATGTTCGATGACAGACATTTAGGTTGTTTCCAAGTTTTCACTATTATGAGCGAGGCTGCAACATATCCGCCACGTGGCGACGTCATTTCCTTAGAAAAATGTCTAGACCCTGAATGGTTGATTCAAGGCATCCAATCATCCCAAATTGTGAGACCTCCTGTCACCTACCCTCCAGAACGATCTTTCCGGTTACGCTGCCCAGAGAGCATATGAGTTCACAATCCCTCTGCCTCTCCCAACACACACACACACTCCACATACTACATTTGTCATTCAGTTCTAACTGTGCCAACTTCAGGGTAAAAAAAGAAAAAAATGTTATTGTATTTGCATTGCTTTCACTTGGTTGAACAGTCCTGCCATATGCCTTTTAGCTCTGTGTATTTCTTCTCTTATAAACGCCTTATTCATTCCCTATGATCATTTTTTTTTCTGTGGAGGTATTTATTGCTTTTGTAAATTGGGAATATGTATGTTATGTGTTGCAAATATTTTTCCTGGTTTGTCTTCTTACTTTTTTAACAAACACTTAAAATTTTTATACTGACAAAAATACCAGCCTTTGAAAATAGTTTCTGGATTCCTATCATGGTTAGAAGGGCTTTCTCAACTCTTACAATTATAAAAATATATCTTCTACGCCTTCTGTAGGGCTTTTTTTTTTCTTGGCATTTAAATCCTTAATCCACTTGGAAGTTATTCTGATATAAGAAATAAGGAAGGGAAGGGACTCATCACTTCTCTTCCAAGTGGGCATACAGTTGTCCCCACAGCGTGTGCCGAGTCACGTCCCCTTTGCCTGTCCCTGGGCTGCAGTTCCACAAGGCTTCCTGCCCTGCTCTCTCCTCCCGCCCCTCACATGTCTCATCCCTTCCTCTGGTTCCTCCTCCACTTCTGAGCTCTTAATGTAATTCTTTTCCAGGAAGCATCCTCTATAATATTCCTCTATAGAAGGATATCTTTCCGTATCCTCTTTGAACTCCGTGCGATCTCCCCACGGAACTGTCGTCCGTCCCCGCAATGGCAGCCTCCCCTCGTATGAGCAGGTGACCTTCCAAACCCGGAGCCCAGTCCGGGTGACTGCTGAACGCCAGCCCCACACACCTGATTCCCCATCCTGCCCACTCCCCTCTGCAGTCGCCAATCTCCACATTATCATAATTCTGCTTCTTTTTTTTTTTTTATTTTTTAACGTTTATTTATTTTTGAGACAGAGAGAGACACAGCACGAATGGGGGAGGGTCAGAGAGAGAGAGGGAGACACAGAATCTGAAACAGGCTCCAGGCTCCGAGCTGTCAGCGCAGAGCTCGACGCGGGGCTCGAACTCACGGACCGCGAGATCGTGACCTGAGCCGAAGCCGGACGCTCAACCGACAGAGCCACCCAGGCGCCCCCATAATTCTGCTTCTTATTCGATCCTAAACCCTTTGCCACGTCTTCATCCTCACGACTGCTCCCTTCATCCAGCACCTAGCTGTTTCTGCCCGCGGGCACCCTGTCTCCAAAACTCAGCAAATCCAGCCGGTGGCCTCTTTTTGTGCTGCCCATGAGCCAAGATTCATTTTACATTTTTGAGGAGTTATAAGAAGCTTTTAAGAAGCCAAGAAGAATATACAAAAAAGACACCTAGGTTGCCTACAAAGACTAAAATATTTACTATTGGCCCTTTGCAGGAAAAGTTTGCCAACACTTGCCGCTGGTCTATACTCCACGTGACTACCCTCCAGAAGGGTCCTTCTAAAATAGCATAAAATATCGAATCATATCACGCCTCGTTTTAAGACCCATCTCCATAGCCTGGTACAGAGGCCTTCGGGGTCCAGCCGGGCTCTCATCCACTGCTCTCCTAGCTCCCTCCATTTCCCCCACACGTGCTCTATTCCAGAATCTCTGTCGTTCCCAAACAAAGCCGCTTCACGCCTTCAAGACTTTCCCACGTGCTGTTCCTGCCTTGCAAGTGCCCCACCATTCCGGCTTTCGTCTATCAGGAAGCAAGCACACACTCACCACTTCCTTGAGCAAACCCATCCTGCTCTCCACCCAAGACAGATTTAGGTTTGAGCTTGCTGGTATCTTCCCAGTGCCCCTCTCCCTCATCTCCGTTTTCACATCATATTTTAATTTGTTGCTTGCCCCTGACCAGAGAAATTCCTTCCCAATGAGGTCTTACCAGAGCTCAGTAGCAGGCCTCACCTGGCAAGATGCCCTGCATTTTAGATTGCCTCCTTTATTCGGGAGTGCTCAAGCGAATGTACCACATTCTTTCGATTCAGGGGAGAAAACGAGAAAGTAAAGTAAAAGAAAAGCGAGCCGCATCTGACAGACCATCTAGGGACTCTCAATAACACAAAGACCGTTTGAGTAGGTCTTTCTTTTAAATTGTGGTAAAATACACGAAACATAGAATTACCATTGCAAACACTGCAAATGTACGATTCGGTAGCTTTAAGAACACTCACCGTGTTGTGCTACCGTGACCACTATCCATTTCCAGAATCTGGGGGATCATCACAAACAAGTCACTCCCCCTCCCTCCCTCCCCCCAGCCCCTGGCAACCTGGATGGTGCTCCCTGTCTCCATGCGTTTGTCTGGCCTAGATACCTAGATACCGGTGGAATCGTACGATATTTGTTCTTTCGTATCGTTATTTCACCCAACATAGTGTTCTCAAGGTTCGCTCCTGTCATAGCATGTGTCAGAATTTTATCCCTTTTCAAGACTGACTAATCTTCCATTGTGTGGCGGGACCACATGTCGTTTATCCCTTCCTCTGCTGATGGACATTGAGGTGGTTTCCCCTTTTAGCTACTGTGAATAGCGCTGCTATAAACACGGGTGTGCAAGTTTCTGTTCGAGCCCCTGCTATCGGTTCTTTCGGGTTTATACCTAGAAGTGGAATGGGGGGATCACGTGGTAACTCTACGCTTATTTTTTGAGGAACTTCTATGCTATTTTCCACAGCAGAGGCACCATTTTACGTCCCTTTCAGCAAGGCACCAAAGTTCCAATTTTCCGCATCTTCACCAACACTTGTTATTTCCCCTCCCCCCCCCCTTTTTTTAACAGTCATTCTAATGGGTGTGAAGTGATAGGTTGGTTTTGATTTGCGTTTCCCTAATGACCAGTGACCTAGTCATGTTGAACATCTGCTCGCGCACTTGTTAAGCCATCGGTCTTTGGAAAAATGTCTGTTCTAGTCCCTTGCCCATCTCTGAATCGGGTTGTTTGTTTTTCTGCTGCGGAGTCGTAGGCATTCTTTATATATTTTGAACATTAGTCTCTTGCCTAAGATATGCTTTGCAAATATTATCTTCCACTCTGTACATTGTCTTTTCATCAAGTAGGTCATTTCTTTTTAGCTTTTACTTAAATTGCAATTAGTTAACATACAGTGTATTATTAGTTGCATGGGTACAACATAGTGATTCAACACTCCCATACATCACCCAGTGTTCATCACTACAGTGCACCCCTTAATTTTACCCATCCCCTCACCTCCCTCCCCCCTGGAAGCCATCAGTTTGTTCTCTATAGTTAAGAGCCTGTTTCTTGGTTTGCCCCCCCCCCTCTCTCTTATTCTCCCTTTGCTCATTTGTTTTGTTTCTTAAATTCCACATATGAGTGAAATCACATGGTATGTATCTTTCTCTGACTGACTTATTTCACTTAGTGTAACACTCACCAGTTCCATCCATATCGTTGCAAATGGCAAGATTTCATTCTTTTTGATGGCTGAGTAATATTCCATGGCGTATATATACCACGTCTTCTTGATCCATTCATTCGTCAACGGACATCATTAGGAGGTAATTTTTAATGAGGAAGTGACCATAATTCTGTGCCACTAAGGGTTCTCCTGAGCAGGTGACGCTGAATGAAAACCACCAGGAGGCTCGCATCTGCTCCTTTTCTCTTACACCTCGTTGTAACAGGTGTAAGGCCTCTCACACTCCTTTCTCTCGTGGAGACCGCTGGCCAGCCCCAGAGACAGCTGACTAGTTTTGTCCCACGGGTCTTGCCCCTCACCCCCCATGGCATTCTGTATTCCCACCGCTGCTGTCCCAACAGTGGGGGTTGAGTTATGATTTTTCTCAGATTCCTGAAGTCATACACCAGAAGGGTCTCAATGCCATCTTGGAAAATTCCTTTTTTTTTCCTTTTTGATGCTAAAAGTCATATAAACTCATTCTAGAAAATTTGCAAAAATCAGAATATTTAAAAGAAAATTTTAAAGCCCCCATAAGCCACCCACTCAGAATTACCTACTAACATCTGTGTGTACTTCCTTCCAACTTTTGATTTTTGCACATGCGTTGGAGATCTCTCCTGTTTTCCTGTCGGGTTTTCCCCAAAGCATTAAAAACTCCTGAAGTACGTTCTGAACATTTCCCTCGGCAGGGGAAGCATCACCCACAGAACTCATACATAGTTTGAAATGTAACAATTTCCCAACAGGAGAACATCTCAACTGGCTTTATCCCCCAGACCCATATTTACTCTAAGCCAAAGTCTGGAAAAGCAACTCGTCAAGTAAATCATCAGGATGCTGGCGGTTGCTGCTGGGTCCCCTTGCACCCAGTAGGGCACGTCACAGGTGGCAGAGAATTCCTCTCCATTCTCTTTGGTCCAACCACCTGCACAGAGGGGCGCGTGTGGTCAGTGGGTCTGAGCACCTGGCCGCTGCGCATGCCCGGCGGGGTGGGGATGGGGGGGAGGCCCCAGGGCCAGTTTCTGAGCAGGGCAGTGGGGCGAGAAGCTAGCATCACGGGGCTGTGCAGCCCCCCCCCCCCCCCGCCGCCCAGGAGGAGAAACGTCAGCTTTGCCACGTGCAGCTGCTCAGCGGCTCAAAATGCTCTGCAAATGCAATTCAGATCACCCCTCAAATCCACACCCGGGGTTTCAGGCAAGAAAAGAGCCCTTAAGAGCCATCATTAGCATTCCCTTCTCTACTTCCCCTGCTCGCATTTGCATTCCCGCTGAGGGTGCTGAGCCTTGCTCCTGGCTCAGAACTGGGAAGCCCCGCTCCCTGGTCCAGGGCTCCCCGCGATAGCTCTGGACGCAGCCTGGAGGCTCGGCACCCCCCTTCTGCGCACTCCACACACCCTTCCTTATCGGCGCCCCTCTTCCTGCCCCTTGGGACTCCTACTCCAGTGTCTGCTATGCCCCAGCCCTCCCACACGTCCCTGGCTCTTTGGTTTCTTTCACCCGTGTGCCTGCCCCCCGCACCCTATCAAGCAGGAGGCCAGCCTTACCTCCCACTGCCGGAGGCAACATTCTCCTCTCCCCTCTCTGGCTCTCTGGCTGGGCCTAAGAATTAAGCTGACACTCGGGCTCCCGGGCGGTTCCGCTGGTGAAGCGCCCAGTCGATTTCAGCTCGGGTCATGATCCCAGGATCGTGGGGTCAAGCCCCGTGTCAGGGTCCAAGCTGGGCGTGAAGCCTGCTTAAGATTCTCTCTCTCTCCACCTCTCTCCTCTGCTCGCACTCGTGTGCCCTCTCGCGCTCGCTCTTAAAAAAGAATTAAGCCAACGTAGAATCACAGGAGAAAAGCACAACACGTGTACACGGGAGCCTCGCAAGAATACAGACAGGGAGAGTGACCGGAGCCGGAAGCTTCCATACCATTTAGACGAGGAAACCATCGGTGTGTAAAGAACTGGCAAGACAAGGGGGTTGGGTAATAAAAGGTAAAGGAGTGACCAGGAAGATGTGGGTTCGTTTAACGAAGTTTGTTTATACAGCCTTCCCAGCCCCCAATTCCCCGCCTCTGGTGAGGAGAGTGTCTCCCACCCGCTTGGCACAGAGAGGGCACCTTTCCCGTGGGAGATTCATCTCCTGCTTTCAGGAGGACGGGAGGGTCAGAGTATCCTTCTTTCGCTGGCTGTTTCATAAGTACCTTCAATTCAAAATAGTCAATATGCCAAAGTGGCATGTTTTGGGGGCGACCTGTTCTGAACCCCTTCACCATCTTCCCATGGATGCACCTTGCCCGCGTGCACTGTCTCACCTGCAGGGGCACCTTAAAGGCCACCTTCCCATCTCACCCCCCAGGAGGCTGGGCTATCTTTGTTTGACTACATTTTTATTTGTTTTAAAAAGGCTCTTGGGGCGCCTGGGTGGCTCAGTCAGTTAAGCGTCCGACTTCAGCTCAGGATATGATCTCGCAGGTCGTGAGTGCGAGCCCCGCGTCGGGCTCTGTGCTGACAGCTCAGAGCCTGGAGCCTGCTGCAGATTCTGTGTCTCCCTCTCTCTCTGCCCCTCCCCTGCTCACGTGCACACACACACACACTCTCTCTCTCTCAAAAATAAACATTAAAAAAAAATTTTAAGCTCTTAAGTAGCATATGCATTTACATTTTGCCCAACACCAAACCCAAGCATTTGACTAACCACACGCTAGTTCATTATAGATGCTTAGATTCAAACATTCCATCCCGACTTCCTCTCTCCCTGCTCTTTCCCACACCAGCCCCCCCTCAAATCATGACACTTCTCTCCCCATGTCAGTAGTGCTGCCCTTAAAATGAGACCTAAGACTATATTTGATAATAGACACGACAGACATAACGGCCCAAACATTTTTTTTTCTTGTTTCTAGTCAGATGGCGGCTTTTTGCCACTAACTCCGGCCCCTCCACCTTCTGACTCCACCGTCCTCTGTAGAAAGGGCAGGGGCCTAGGAGAGGCTACATCCACTCTTTGAGGCTTTGACCCGGAAAGACCAGCTCCAGACCTGCCAGGACTCTGCACTGGCCACCTCTCAATACAAAGGAAACTGGGAAATGTGGTCCAGTCCTGAGCTAGAAAAAGAAGAAACAAACAAACAGAGAATGTGGAGGACCAACCAGCAGGCTCCCGGGAAGACCCAGAGCGTTTGTGTCTACTCACTCATTAGCCTTTCAGACAGGTTCCTCCAGGTCAGGATAGATGCCTGGATTTGAAGGTTATAGCCCAGCCAGAAAAGGCAGAAAAGCATCTTCAACTGGGGGCCCGGGGAGGAGGGTTGTAGGTTTCCTCTGTGACATTTGAAAGTATGAAATATCACTGAAGATTGTTAAGGGCCAATCGATCTGACAAACCCTCTTCTTGGGGGGTGGAAGGACTGAAGGACTCAGGGACGCAAGGGCTCAGGGTGGCTCTGCACAGTCGGAGGGCTTACCTCCCCCCCCCCCCCGCCCCGGATCAAGGCAAACCCCTACCTCAGGTTCAGTCAAGCCCTTGCATCCTGTAAACAAAGACCCCCATCCCAGTGGGTTTGAGCCCTGAGTTTATCCCCCATGATGTCATATGGAGAGACTCCCAGTCAGGGCAAAATCAGCATCGAGAGCTCAGGCGAGACCTTTCCGGGTCACAGATACCCCACCGGGTAGGGGTGCCGGCAGCGAGCAAAGAGAGGGCCTTGGCGTCCATCCAGATGCCCCACCCCCCCCGCCCTCCCGTCCCGACCTCAGCTGCTTCCCTTTGACGCCTGTCCTGGTTTCTCTGTTCGAAGAAGAAAAAGAATAAGCAAAGTTTCTCTTTGACACATGAGGGCTATTGAGGGCAGTGATCTAAAAAGTCAAAGTTGTCAAACCAAACAGCAGCTTTTGCAGACCGGATGCTGTCTCTTCCTTGTGCTGCAATATGAAAACAGATCTATGGGATTGATTTTTAAGGAAACTAACCAACCGTGAACAAGGTTAATCCATAAGTGAAGTTGGTACCTCTCCGGTCCTATCCACAGCTATGTTCTTATTCAGATAAATGTTTTCGCAACAAACCGTGTTTCTCCTTTAACCCAGGAGAAAACGTAGTTACCGCAGAGAAAATGCACTGCGGACCCAAAGGCACAGAATGAAAGCCTGGGGAAAGAAAGTGCTGATGAAACTTTTAGAAAGCTTTAAAATCATTGGCTGAAAAAGTAATTTCATACAGTGGTCGATGTGTTTACTGGCAGCATCATTTCCAAATTTCCCCTTGCACTCAGATTCTAGAAGAGTTTGCCTAATGCACTGTTAACTAACGACCGTACCAAGGCATGAGTCATGACGGCCGTCGGAAAGGAAATAACCACGAGCCAAAACTGCAGATGTTACGTGTTGAGGCAGAAACCAAATAGAACGTGTAACACACAGAAAGACAGAGAACATTTCCCCACACCTTTTTTTAACCTGGGCATCAAATCAACCCTCAGAATATAATGCAGGCATCCTTACCAACCAAAACCAGAATTTTCACTCTTCAGCTCTGAAATTCGAGTAACAATTTAGAGAGTTCACTCAAAATTCTTGCCCCAAATGTAAGGAGAGTACCTGCTAGGAGAGTGCTGGGAGGCACGTAGCACATCCATCATTCCATTCAACTTTAGAACAACCCTATAAATCGCGTATCGTGATCACCATTTCGTCAATGTGGAAACTCAGGCTCGATGAAGCTGGATAGGGTGTTAGGTCTACCCAGGCTGCCATAACAGAAGACCAGAGTGCGGGGCGGGGCTGGAGGTTTAAGATCAAGGTGCTGGCAGGATTAGTGTCTGGCCGCCTCGCGTGGGTTGGAAGACCTCTCTTCTTGGCTTGCAGATGGCCACCTTCTCATTGTGTCTTCACATGGCCTTTCCTCTGTGTGCACACCCCTGGTGTCTCTTCCTCTTCTTATAGGGACCGGTCTTATCAGGGTGCCTCCCTTATGACCTCATTTAATGTTAGTTATCTCTAAAGGCTCTATCTCCAAATACAGTCACAATGGGAGTTAGATCTTCAGTACAGATTGGGGTGGGGTGGGGGGCACAATTCAGCCCATAACAGCACGCCCAAGAGCCTGCAACGGCTGGGGGGGCAGAATCAAGACTGTCTGAATTCAAACATTTCTTTATCCAGCGTGTGCTGGAGGCCACGTGGGAAGGCATCCCACGGAGGGGCTGGCTCTTAGAACTTGCTGGTAGGGAGACAGTTTCACAGCAGTAAGCTCTGTCCCGGTGGGAAGGGTGAGGGGGTACCTACACAAGCTAGATGGCAGGGCACAGGACTCCAGGTCAACCAAAGGCCCACCCAGAGATGCCAAATGAAAATGGCTTCATCTACTCTGGTAATAACTACACGAATGCCGTGTACCGTACACAGTGTGGTTTCCGTGACCCCCAAAGAACCAGAATTTCATTCAACTTTTCTTTTCTTTCCTCCAAACCACCAGCTAACGTCCTGGAGGGCGACTCCATGGACCAGGATGTTGAGAGCCCTGTGGCCATTCACCAGCCAAAGTTGCCTAAGCAGGCCAGGGACGACCTGCCAAGACACATCAGCCGAGACCGGACCAAAAGGAAAATCCAGAGGTACGTGCGGAAAGACGGAAAGTGCAACGTCCATCATGGCAACGTGAGGGAGACCTATCGCTACCTGACCGACATCTTCACCACCTTAGTGGATCTCAAGTGGAGATTCAACCTGTTGATTTTCGTCATGGTTTACACAGTGACTTGGCTCTTTTTTGGGATGATCTGGTGGCTAATCGCATACATCCGAGGAGATATGGACCACATAGAGGACCCCTCGTGGACTCCCTGTGTCACCAACCTCAACGGGTTCGTCTCTGCTTTTTTATTTTCGATAGAGACAGAAACCACCATCGGTTATGGCTACCGGGTCATCACAGACAAGTGCCCAGAGGGAATTATTCTCCTCTTAATTCAATCTGTGCTGGGGTCCATCGTCAATGCATTCATGGTGGGATGCATGTTTGTAAAAATATCACAACCCAAGAAGAGGGCAGAGACCCTGGTTTTTTCCACCCATGCGGTGATCTCCATGCGGGATGGAAAACTGTGCCTGATGTTCCGAGTAGGGGATCTTAGGAATTCCCACATCGTAGAGGCTTCCATCCGAGCCAAGTTGATCAAATCCAAACAGACCTCAGAGGGTGAGTTCATCCCCTTGAACCAAACAGATATCAATGTAGGGTATTACACCGGGGATGACCGTCTATTTCTGGTGTCGCCACTCATCATCAGCCACGAAATCAACCAACAGAGTCCTTTCTGGGAGATCTCCAAAGCCCAGCTGCCCAAAGAGGAGCTAGAAATTGTGGTCATCCTAGAAGGAATGGTGGAGGCTACAGGTAAGACGTGTTCCATGCTGGGGCATCTGTGGGATCAACGCTCTTTGTGAGTTGGCCCTGACTTATTTATGATGAAATATGAAAAACTGAACCTCCCTCACTATCGATATCACCCCCTCGTTTCATGACATAGTATATATACCTCTGTGTCCTCTAACCTCGTGTAGCCACCAAGAAGTCTAACCATTTAGCTTTTTAAAAGCTTTTGGAGAATAAACTAATAAGTAATTTTCGAAAGCACTATGTACTATATTTTAAATTTCCAAGTGTTTCTGTAAGTTAAAATCTTATCTGTCTCTGAAGCGCTTTTAAATGGCTCTAAAACATTACCTGATTTAAATACTTGAGGTGATTTAATAGCAAGCCAAGAGGAAAAAGTTTAGCCTTTCAAAGGAAGGCTGACAAATTGCTTTAATAAAAGTGCAATTACACCCCTTCTTTGAGAGCCATTTGCAAGACCCGGGGCCCTGGCTGTTCTTTGATATCAAGTGAAAGCTGGGTGTCTTTCTGTATACTCTACCTGCTGAACCCCCAGCTGATATAATTACTGCAGTAAATAATCCTAACAGGAAAGGGGGAAAAAATTGAAGATCCGTTCATCACAATCCTATTGACCCTTCTGCTGTTAATGGCTGATCGTTGACGCGTTCTCGGGAAAACGATCTGTTCTCAAAATAGCGAAATGGTCTGTCTTTATTGAAGTCTTCACTCATATCTGAGTTTGGCACGTGTTATACATCCCAGCAGCAAAGCAGGTCCTGCCTACGTTTATCAGTAACATTCCACAAAATAGAGCCAGACATTCTGACTTAAGCTAAGAATAGCGCCCCACTATAAAGTATAAACCCGAATCCAAATGCATTATTTTCTTTCCTGTTCTTCAGAGTTATCGACAGTAGCCTTAAAATCCTCTTTAGATGTGCAAGCTGCATTTCTGTGCTTTGAAGTCTGCAGCCTGCGGTTCTGGGTTCATTTCTATAATCTGAAAATGCACGGCCAACAGCCTGGCCCCAGATTCTTTTTCCACCCATAACCTGAGCTCAGTCATCCCTTGAAAGCCGTCAGTCCCATGTTTCTGCTTCCCTGTACCCAACAGCAGGCAAGATCATTACCTCTAACTAACTTCTCTTGGAGCGGTAGAAACTCTCGCCGTTGGTTTTTTAAACGCAGCCAGCAATGAAAATGTGAGTAAAAGTCTTTGCGTGGGGCTCAACGGTAGGACTGTGCTCCTTTCCGTAGAACAAAAGGAACACGGACCACATTCGAAACTGGCTTTAAAGAATAACAAAATAATGCACGTGAAATACTAAGAACTGCACATGTGAACGGGTTACCTGCACCTTGAGCCTGACTCTCCCCGAGTACTCATGAGGCAAGGCTGTGTGGGGGGAGGAGGGGGGGAGGAGAGAGGGGAGGAAACAATCCAAAGCAGGAGCCCGGTCATTTTCTCGCCGACCAGAAACTTCTCCCACCTCGGCTCAGCACGGGGACTCTGGATCCCCCTAGTGGTGACCACTGCCATACAGCCGCTGGCAGCATAAACCGACCACTCGTGATGTAGCCTTTATATCAGATTCCTCATTACAAACCCTCCCGGTAGGACATGAGGGAGGGGAGTGGACAAGCCTTCTTATCGTTGCGTCTTTGAGCTCAAGGAGCAAAAGCCACTGAGATGTACCCTCTGGTTACTGGTGCTAATCAGAGCCGCAAACCGCAGGAGCTCAGCTTCAGGTTCCCTCAGACCAAAGCCCGATCTTGAGCAAAGTAAATGAATCCAGAATGAGCAAATTATCTTTGTAATGTCCCTGAGTTGGAATTCTCCCCGGGGCAGACTCTGTCTTTCTGATGGCAGCTTGTGATGAGTGAGACTTTCTAAAGGGAAGAACAACGTTTTCTTGGTAATTAACAGTGATACTCGCCTCTGAACAGTCAGCAGCCTTTCTTCCTGCTTTTCTTAGAGAAAACTTGGTAGTTGCCAGCATAACAAAAATCAAAACACTTATCGCTGCTCCTGGGGAAAGGCAACTGCTCTTAATTTAAAAACATAAAATAAAGTTTTCTAATTTCTGTTATGTGGAAGGAAGAATGTTCTAGAGAGTTCTGGGTTTGTCTGGAAGCTGGATATGTCCTGATCTTTTCCTAACGGGATTCATACAGTTCAATACTTCCAGCACATCTGATCTCTGAAGCTTCAGCAGGATACTTTTTCTGTGTGAATGAAATGCACAAATGGAATTTGTGGGTATTAAACAGACCCTTGAGGGATGGGAAGAATGCTTCAAGGAGTCAAAGCCACAGGAAAAAAAAAAAAAATAGGCGTGAACCAAATGCACACCAAGGAAAACAAATTCACAAGGATCTAATTATTCATTACAGGGCTAGATGGGAAGTCAGGAGCCTTGAAAACGGCAAGCTGACCCAGCACGATTTCTGCTTTATTCATGCCTTCTTTCAAAAATGACTTAGTTGACCTTAAACCACTGTCGGTGATCCCAATTAGCAGGCATCTTCCAAGGATGAGCCCCACGCTGCAACATCACCACAGTGCTCTCCTCCTTTCACACGCATTGTGGGTACACAGTGATTCCAATACGGTGTTTTCTGGAAATCTGAGCTATCCTGCAGTAAGCCGAGTATGCACTGGGTCCTTTAGTCTGCTGAGCGCCCGGGGCCAGAACACGCCAGTTGGTCTTCTGTTGATGCATTATATTCTCTACTGCAGCCAGCCTGCTTTGCCCCATCACTCAGAGTTAGGCTCGATTTTAGAAAACGAAAAGTAAGTTCCTTGAAGACAGGACGTGATCTTGCCCAACATTGATGCCCTGCAGGTCCTAGCCCGAGTCCCCCACTCGATAAGTCCCCTAGCCTCATAAAAGACAGACTCACACCCACAAAAGACAGACCCACATCCTCGGTGGGTGGCTCGCGGCCGGTCCAGCCCAGGGTCAGAGGGATGTGCACCGTGACCTCTCGAGAACCTTTCAGTCATGTGATTCTATTTTTGAAAACGAATCAAACCCTGGAAAATTCTGACACCAGCCACCCAGACATCTGGGAACTGGCCGTGGCTCATCCTGCAAATATATTTTTAAAGGGGGCCCTTTATGTTCCTGACACATGGGCAATTTTGAGATAGTGATGTTTACAAAAGGGTTCACAGCTACGTAAACAAACTTGCTCAGCAGCTGTGGCAAATGTGCTTTAAAATAGTAAAGCGTTCACATAGACTGTTATTTATAGAGGGCAAATTGGCCTGGAGGCTAGATGACAGCTACACAGAGCTGGGCCCGTTGCCAGCCAGCTCCCCACTAGAGCCTCTCTGATTGATGAACTTCCATATTTACCCCCCAACGATTATGCAACTCTGACAAGCAGTCCTTTCCAACACCTCAGCAAATGTGCCTGGTTAGCTGGGATGAATCCCCATTAAGCTTTTTTTTGTTGTTGTTACAGAAATCATAAAACTTAGACAAGAGTAGACCAAAAAGGATAATTAACTCTCATATAGCCATCATTGAATTTCTAGGATTGTCAATTCACAGCCAAACTTGTTCCATTCTAGACCATCACTCCCTAACCGCCCCCCCACCCCCCGGCCTCGGATCTTTTTCTCTACAACTCTTTCCTGTGTGTTTCTAAAAGGCAAGGGCTCGCACATACAACCGGAACACGTTGGTGGCACCTAACATACCTAAAATCGTTAGTGATCATTCCTTAAGACCCAATATTCGGGTGTTCCAACTTCTAATCGTTCCACAGATGTCTTTTTTTATTGTGAGAAGGGAACTTCTGAAAGATTTAAATAATGCACAAAAAACTGGGGAAAGTGGAGGATGGAAGGAAGCCGACTCAGTGGAGGTACACTGACACGGGACCGATGAGGACACAGGCCCGACAGCCCCGCAGCTGCCGGCCGTAGGAGGAGAGGGAGTGGGCATCCTAAACCCGAGAACGCAAACCGGAAGCAGGAAACCGGAAGTGGGGGGGGCGAATCGGAAGTAGTTGCCGTCTTTCGCCACAGGAAAACTCAGTGCCGTCTCTAGAATAACGTGTAGGCGGAAAGGGTTTTGTCGCGTAAATCACGTGACAGATCACAGGATTTTTGAGTTGGAAGGGATCTTCACCGACTCTTATTTCACAGAGGAAGTGGAAGCCTGACTAGTGCCTGGGCCCAGGTCAAATAGCCCCTGGCAGAGTAGGACCTTGACACCCAGGATGGCCGACGTCACCCAGCCTCCACGTCCAGTGCTCTTTGCGTGGTGAATGCTGCTGGTTCATGAGGATTCAAGAGAGAAGTGCGCCCCAAAAAGAAGTGTCAAAGCAGGCTGCCCTCTCTTTTCCCCTCCCATTGGCTCCTCTTTTTCTTTAAGGTTACTCTGTTGGTCTCTGCTGTTACCGATTCGCTTTAAAACTCTCGATGCGTTCACATGAATGTTTAACAACCATGTATTCAGATGAAATGTGCTGCAAAGAGTTCTGAAATCTAAATTAAGTAAGCAGTGTCTACACAAATACCCCTGGAAGGGTATGATGTTCTGTCAGAGCCGATTTCCAAATACCATTTTTCTTTGCTGTGATCAAAATGCCACTTCACTGTAATAGAGGAGAATATGAGATCACAGATTTTGAAAAGGTGGCATTTCACAGATAAGATGGTTGAGTGTTAGCACTACCGTACTCTTAAGCTATTTCTAGTAATGATATTTCATACCCATTACATTTTTCAAGTCTTATTTTCTCGTCTTGATAAGTTTCTGCTGATCCCTCCATTGGCAAGTCATTATCTCAGGATTTACCGTTTTTCTCTTACGAGTCACAACCCCAGCTACCTAACCTGGGAAAAGAATTAATTGAGGTGATCTGAAATGTTAAGAACGCGGGTGAAAACCTCGTGGTAAATCTATATAAGGAGGAACACAAAAAATTTCAAGGACACATGAATTTATTTTTCCTAGGTAGAAATCTACCGTTCATCAACATCAAGAAATCCAACTACGCTTTCTTCCTTGGGCGTTAGATTCAAGTGATTTATTCAGGGCTTCCTTCCAAAATGTCTGCCTCGACATGATATATCCCAGGAGTGTCATTGGCCGGCTAAAAACCAATGATAACTGCTTCCCCCAAATATGGTAAACTTTTTGTGATCTTCAGCAGTTTGGGAACACTGTGTTCTGATTCATCACATGTCCTAACAATCTTGAGACTGGATACTGTAGACCGCACACAGGGTTTTAAGCCTTTCCACAACTCCTCTAAAAGGAAGAATATCGTAACTCTGTTAAACAGTGTCACTTTGTTAAATACACTGGGGAAAGCCATGTAAGTTGTTCACGCACACACACACGCACACTGAGCTAAACACCCGGAGGTGCTTCTTCTCCAGTTAAGCACGCCCTTGCTTTTCTGTCCTACACCAGTCCACCTGCAAATTCTGTCCTACACCAGTCCACCTGCAAATGATTGTTATACGAATCATTTAGTATGCCTCTTTTCTGAGAGCAATCTCTCTCAGCTACAGCCAAGCTTGTGTCTCTTCAGTCATTTATAGGGTCAGACCATCCTGGGCTCAAGCCACAGTTATGCCATTCACTGGCTTCCTTAGTCTCTCTATGCCTCGAGATTTCTTCCACGCTAATGTTGAAGCAGTAACGGTACCTACCTCACAGGTGATCTTTCGACTTCTGGTTTTGTGAGAGCGGATCATTTCTTTCCCCGTAGACTGCACAGGTGAAAGGCCATATAGAGCAAAACTTTGCGAGGGTGGGAAGCCTGGCAGTCCAAAGGGCCAATCCCGGAGAGTGGCTCCATCGGTTTTAGGGGCCTTGCCACTGATGCCTCGACAGAATAACGAATGACCCTCTGAAGGCCCTCTGCATAGTCAAAACGGCGAATGGTAACTTAGGATAGCCAGTTCAAGAAATGCATACTCACAACTGAGAGTAAATGCCAGCCTGGCCTCTGCCCCAGTTACTTACCATGAATTACAAATCGATGGGCTGTGAATTAATGTGGATCACTGGACTCTGAAAAGACTTTGCATTCCTATTGATAGTAACGTTTCATCATTATAATTTCTGCCCAAAGTGAACATGAATATAGATTATGCTCAGGTCTTCTAAGGCAACGGCTCCGTGAGGACAAGACCAATAGTCTGCATCTGAAAACAGTATTTCTGTGTTCCCAGTTCTCCTCCTAGGTTTCCCATAACAACTCTAAGGTATCAGTTGACATCCCAACTTGAAGAATGTAGTTTTGTGCTGGTAACTCAACTAAATTATATTTCCTTGCATAATAAGTCCATAGAGATACTTCTGCCTTAAACTATAGATACACTTCAACAAAGCAGTCAGTTGACCCCTAAATGACACAGGGGTTAGGGACACTGACCACCCCCCATGCAGTTGAAAACCCATGGATAACTTCAACTCCCCAAAACTGAGCTACTGATGGCCTCCTGTTGACCAGAAGCCTGACCAATAACAGTCGACTAACACGTATTTTGTATGTTATATGTGATATATACTATATTCTTATAATAAACTAGAAGAAAGGAAATGTTAAGAAAATCACAAGGAAGAGAAAATATATTTACAGTACCATATTGTCAAACAATCCACGTATGAGAGGACCCGCATAGTTCGGACCTGTGTTTTCAAGGGCCAAATGTAAATAGTAATTTCTGTATAATCAACTTTGTTGTTCTCTATTTATTAAGAAAGAATGATAGAGATACCGTAGCAGTCTGCCCCCTGTAAGTTATGCTTCAGTAGCAAACAACCCTAAGGGCTTAAAACACATGGGTTTACTTCTCATTCACGTTACACATAAGTTACAGCTCGGTCCACCTCCGGTTTACTCCAGGATGCCGACCGAAGGAGCAGGCCCCAGGGAGGACGTGCGGTTCTCATGGCAGGGAGAGAAAAGAAATGGCAGGACACCTCACTTCTACTCATCATGTATTAGTCATACCTAGCAAGTCACATGGCAGCGATTGATATCCATGGAATGGGGAAATAGAATTGCTTCACAGGACATGGAACAAGCAAACGAGAACAGAATAATACAATCCACCACAGATAACCAAGTGGTTTTGAAAACCACTGGTCTGAGTTAAAGTCATTAGTGCTGTTCACCAAATATGTCCGGCTTTCATCCTGCCAGACACAGGTTAGGATCACATCTCCCCGTTCCTGTTGGGCATGGCCCTGTGGTACACATTCCTCCAGAAGTCTACGCATAAGCCATGCGTATCGCTCTGGTGGAAAATGCTCCCTTCCGCTCGTACGGTCCCCAGAGCACACGTCACAGCAGAGCCTCCATCATCCCCGGACTGGAGACTGGCTTTGAAGGGAAGACCCTGCCAAGTCGCTCAGATCATACAGCACGACTGAGAAAGAGCCTCACGTTGTTGGTTACCATTGGGTTAAGCCACTGAAATGTGAGTTGTTTACTAGGACGGAGAAATCTAGCCTATCTTGTCTGATACAAAATGTCACACAGGGGCGCCTGGGTGGCTCAGTCTGTTGGGCGTCCGACTTCGGCTCAGGTCATGATCTCGAGGTCCGTGAGTTCGAGCCCCGCGTCGGGCTCTGTGCTGACAGCTCAGAGCCTGGAGCCCGTTTCAGATTCTGTGTCTCCCTCTCTCTCTGACCTTCCCCCATTCATGCTCTGTCTCTCTCTGTCTCAAAAATGAATAAACGTTAAAAAAAAAAATTAAAAAAACAAAAACCAAAAAACAAAATGTCACACTAACATTTTGACAAATTGGCTGTTGCATTGCTACTGGCTAGTCTAGACTGGCCCTGAAGTGAATCGGTAGCTAGCTACTCTGCAGAACCCCCCTCCCTCCTTTAAGTCCCATCTTCGCAGGGTAAGCCTTTCAGTTCAGACAGGCTGACTTCAAACTCTGCCTCCTCGCCTGACTGCCGGCGAAATTGGGCACATGTCCTTCCTTAACTTCACCAAACCTCTTTTTCCATTCTGGAACATGAGAATGTTCCTTAAACCTGCAACATGGCTCCACGAGCTAATACGTGTAAGTCATTCATCATGGGACCTGATGCACAGTAAGTGCTCAAGAAATTTACAGAGTGCATCTGTAATTCTGTGACTCACACTATTTTCACCCGTCATTCCTGGAGTGCCTATCAGATGCCGGTTACTTCAGTAGGTGCTGTGCACATAGATTATTTTCAACCCTCAAGACAATTCTGAAAGGTAGGTGTCATCCTTGTTTGGCAAGTGAGGGGTTGACTCTCAAGTGGGGGGCTAGAGAGCAACTTTCCCAAGATTACCCATCTGGTATGGTGAGAAAGCCAGGATCCGGTCTCAGAAACGCCCACCTCCCCAGTCTGTCTGCCCCACGCCTCTCTGGAGGAGACTTGGTGCACACAGCCACATTTTAAAGGAGCAGTTAGTGATTCAGTGTCACTAGCACACTGACAATTATGGTTCCATGATTTATTCTCCTTTGATTACTTACTGGCTTTCGTTTGCCCATCAGGCTCCCCTTCCCCGACTGTAACCGACGGGAGCAATCTGATCTTCCGTAACATTTAGCACTGAGTCTCTTGAAGGGACACTTATTGGCTCATACTCCAGCTTCTGCCCAGCTCAGTGTTATCAGGTGACCATGCCAAGCTGATGCTCTGGGCCAACCCCCTCCAAAGCAGCCTGCTGCCATGCCAAGTATAACCCAAAGTGCAGTCAAGCAGCCGGCTCACAAACCCTGAGGGGAGGAAAAAATAAAATTTAATATTGAAAGGGAAGGATCAACTTTGACTCTGAGCGCCCTGCCCGAAAGCATGATGATAAAGAGATTTAGGCTTTGACCAGCCTCATTAAACCTCGTTGGGGTTTCCATTTCATTGTGAAATGTCCAACAAGACTCTTTCTTGGGTTTGATGATGGTGATGACGGTTTTCCTCTGGGCACTGAGGTCATCCTTAGAAGGTTTCAATTAAACGTTTGCTGACTAAATGCATTTGCTTTTACATTTTCGCAAGCATCTTTTACATAGGGTGACTATTAATAGGACTCTGGGAAAGCCGCTGGATGAGAAGGAGTTAATGGGTGATGACATCGGAGGAGCACCCATGGTACGAGCACTGAGGGGACAAGGCTAAAGCTTGAGTCTAAAATGGATTAATGCCCTGTTCACAATGGCCCCAGATTAAGTGTGCTTAATTACAAGTCAGAGAGCTTACAATAGCAGTAAAGTATGAGTCCTTTACTTCCTTGAGATCCTTGGCTTTCTATTATCATCTGTCTCGCAAAACCAAGTTGGAAAAGTTGTCAAGCTTCAGAGGAACAAAAATGACGCCGGTCCGTGACTCTGGAGGAAGCTCTTAAGAATCCACAAGGTCCAAAAATGGGCAAGAAAGATTTCCAAACACCTATGAGTCTTTCCGGCATAATTCCTTCGTGTTCACCCAGAGGCACCTCAGCATGTTCAGCCTGGCCTGAAGACCCTGTCGTCAGCCCCCACAGCCAGGGAAAGAAAGAGGTCACATTCATTAAGCCAACAGCAGGTGACTATATTTGGGAGGTAGGCAACCTGACTGGCCATGGACAGACCAGGCCAAGAGCAAGGAAGGGCAGGGATCCTTCCAGTACAACTTTGCAGCCTTCACTGCTGTGGGGATCTGGCACAGAGTCACCCCCTACGTTTGGTGGATGAATTGACAAAAGCCTCCCCCGTAGCTGGAAGTACCCTTCTTGACTTTGAAGAAGCTAGCTGAGGACGCCACGAGTTTCCACGTCAACAAGGCAAGGTGTCCTCTATCGCCCTATTGAGGGGTAGAACGTCACCGTGGCATTTCTTCCCTTGAGTTCAACCCGATACCCGCTCAACCCAGTGGAAAGGGGGCATCTTGTGAGTAACGAGCATCCGTAATCTGGGAAGGCAGCGGTCCAGCGGACAGGAGACAGAAAAGACATTAGATCAAAATGTGCCGTTGCTTTCACGGCATCCCACATTTGCTGCCCTAGGGTCTGTCCTTAGGATGAAACCAAATCTGTTGATGAATCCAAGGACTGTGCATTTAAGTTCAAATGCTTAGTCTGTTCATGTTCTCATCCACCAAAATCATGATTTCTACTTCCTTCTCTCTCTGCAATCTCACACGACTTCTTTAGACAACAACCTGGCTTCACACTAGGTTGAGAAAAGAGATGTAATCACAATGGACCAATGGTCCTCACTCGGCCACGTCTCCCACCCTACCTGGGCCTTTAACCCTGTTTCTTCTTGCCTCCGAGCCCATTCTATCTGGAATCCTGTTGTCTATTTTCCCTCTGAGCCATTTCAGCCAGGCCCTTGGCTTTGATTACCATCTTTTTTTTGCTTTGCATGTGACATCAAATTTCTGTCTCTGGCCCCAACCTCTCCCTGACGTTCTGCACTCACAGATCTAGCTGCCTCTTGGCATCCCTATTGAGATGCCTAACAAGCCTGTACAACTAATGCGGCCAAAGCGGAAACTAAAGATTCTAGAATCCTCTATTATTTCTTCCCCTCTCCATCTTCCCCATGTCCATAAATGTCATCATCAATCATGCAGTGACTTACATCAAAAACTGTAGCAGCATCCTTGATTCATCTCATCCCCTTACCATCCGGAAGTCCTTCCAAAATACGTCTGTGGCCATGGCTACCACCCCAGATCAGGTCGTCATATTGTGGAGGGAACAGCGTTCAACTGAGTCTCCCTGCTTCACTTGGACCATCCTACAAAAGTCCATCTTGCCCATAGCGTCCAGAGTGCTTTTAATAAAAGTAAACCAGAGCAAGACATTCCCATGCTTAAAGCGCTCCGACAGATTCCCACAGCGCTTGGAAAATCCAGATTCCTTGCCATGGTCCACAAGGTCCGTCTGGCCCGGCTCCAGCCTGCTTGTCTGCTTTTACCTCTAACCACTTTTCCATCTGACTCACCACGCTGCAGCCGTTTGAGCTCTCCATTCTGAGCACAGAGAATCTTCCTCAGGGAGGTCTCTTCCAACCACCCAAGAGAAACCAGCTCCAGTCACTGTGCCTCCATCATGCTATGTGGGACGTGTCGCCAGCTGACATTATCTTGTTATGTGTTTATTAACAATCAGAATGGAAGCTCCATGACGGCAGTGCCTTGTCCTGTCTTTGCTAGGCTCCCAGTACCAGGAACAGTGCCTGGACCATAGCAGGCACTGGCTAAATATGTAAGTGTCAGGGTAAACGAATGAAGGAACGAGTAAGATTCCTATATGATCACAAAGTGGTCTCTTAAGCACTAGAGAAAGTCTAGAGTCATTTAAAATTGCCAAAAAAAAAAAAAAATCCATCTGGCTTGCCTAAAGCCTCTGCCTCCTGACATTGGGAATCACTCCAGGGACAAGTTCCTCAGTCTTCCTCAAGACTCCCACTCTCTGCCACTGAAAATTTTCAGTGGGTCCCCAGGGCTCTGTCCTGAGCTCTGATCACTTCCTTCTGCACGTCCTCCCAGAGCAACCATTCCCTGCCTCTTGGAGTCAACTCCTATCTGCTCCCTCATCTGTAGTCCACACTTGGAGGCATCAAACCGCCAATCTCCCAGTCGCCCGGGTCAGAAAGCTGGCTGTCGTCTTACATTGTGCCTTCCCTCGGGCACTTCAGCTTTCTCACGCCCCACCATTTCCCCAAGTCCTGGACTGCTGCGAGCCCAGAGGGCACCTTTGTGCGAAAGAGGAAAAGGCATCCCTCCTCAAGACACTCTACTGCCATCTGCTGGGAAATTTGTGTAACAAATAAACAAGCTGATGCTCCGATGTAATGAGCTGTCCAAGGTACATGCCGCACAACCATATGCGGCAGCCCCGGCTAAGCTGGCCCCTTCCATCTCTTAACCAGTCTGTAGCATTCAGAGGAGCTCTCCTTTCCAGCATCTAGGCCACCTCACTGGTTCACGGCCCCACTCCCTCGCCCCGGACTATTAACCCGCCTGCACAGGAGTCTTGTTTTGGCAATCCCCCTCCTTACAATTGTCAGAAGAAACTTTGTAACCTACAAATAGCATCTTCTCAGTCCCCAGTTCATTCTCAGCAGCTTCCCCGCAGTTGGAGAATAAAGCCCAATCTCCTTTGTGTGTCTCAGTCGTGCGCCTGCCCAGGTGCTCTGTCACGTCCTCCGCTACACGCATCTGTGGCTGAAATTCCTGACCATGCCACACGTTATTTCGCCGCTGGCCTGCGCATATGCTGTGACATTCTCTCCATCTAGAATACGCTTCTCCATTTTTACCTTCCTGATAACTCCTACTCATCTACCAAATTTCCCTGCAAATGCTGCTCCCCGACATACATGAAACCTTAATGACTGCTTGGTTCTCCCTGTCTGCCTCCTCGACGCTTCCACATATTTCCATCACATCTACTGCATTGTAGGTGATTGACCACACGGCTGGGTGCCCCCGGCAGACTTTACATTTTTAGGGATAAATATTGTGCCTCCCCCCACCTCACCCCCCCGTTCTCAACAACTAGCACCATTTGGCACATGGCAGGTGCTCAGTAAAAGGGATGAATGCCTAAATGATTTTTTATTCTTTTATTTTAATTTTTTTAACAGTTATTTATTTTTGAAAGACAGAGAGAGAGAAAGCACAAGCAGGGGAGGGGGAGGACCAGCTGAGGTCCTGATCTCATGATTCGTGAGTTCGAGCCCCACGTCGGGCTCCGTGCCAACAGTGCAGAGCCTGAATGGGACCCCACTTTGAGTTCCCCACCCAACATTCAGCAGGCATCTTATAAACTCCGTCTGATACATAAATGCGGATAGTTTAAGGCAGAGACCCAAAAGGTAAACTTGTCCCAGAATTTGGTCTCATATTGCACAAGGGGCTCCGCCAAGTAGAAATACCCTTGATCCCCTTCTGAAAGCAGGTCTAGTCTAATGGAGACTCTCGGGCTCCCAGAGCAACCGTCCCCCCTGGCTTTCATGTCACCTCATTCCACACACAGAGCGTTCCCTCTGAGATCGCCTGGTTCCGCTCACGAGCCTCCTCCCCTCTGCCAGGGGAACGGACAAGTGTCTCAGAAGAGCAAAGCGTGGGAAAGGCTGGACCCTTTGCCCAAGTTTCCAGTCCATAAGGAAGGATCTCCCTACGCAACCCTCGCTCGCCACGGTTATGAAGGGTGAGGGGCGATGCTAAATCAGGACGCACCACCGCACCCCTGACACCTCCTAAGAGGCCTTTCTGAAGGCAGAAACTCAACAGGCAGGGCGTCTTAGGCTGAGGTGTATTCAGTCAGCAGGCAAGGATTTCCCAGAAACTTCCATGTGCGTGGCATGGCACAAAGTTAGAAGAACACAGTCCTGTCCTTAGGGAACTCACATTTTAGAGCAGGGGGTTGGCAAGATGTTTTCTGTTAAAAGGCCAGGTAGTAAATATTTTACCCTTTGTGACACCTCTGTCACAATGACTCAACTCTGCTGCCATTGCCTGAAAGCAGCCACAGGCAACAAGGCTAAACGTGAGCGTGGCTGTGTCCCAATCAAACTTTATTTATGGACACATAATTTTCAGGTGTCATAAAATATTCCTCTTCAGGGGTTTTTTTTCCAGCCATTTAAAAACGTCAAAGCCATGTTTAGCTCTCCCCGGCTCTAGCCATCGAGACAGACACAAACAAATCACAATACGATGCAAAGGGGAATCGTGGAAGGTAAAGGGAACATTTGAAGTGGGGGGGGGGGTGCGGGGACAGTAGCCATGGGCTCTGCTCGGGTGATCCCAGTCGGAACTGCCCTGCAGACCTGCTCCCCGTCGTCCCCGTCGACCAGAGCGGCAGGCAGGACCCCTCCCTGGGAAAGGAGACGCGGCCACAACCCATGGAAAGATGAAATCAGTCACATCTGCCTCCCCCAGAATGAGAACACAAGAGGGGGCAGAGGTTTCCTGACCTTAGAGAGAGAGCTAAACCTGAACTTCTGTTCAAAAGCAGAGATGCGTCACTAAACGGTACTATTAATAACATCATGCTTTAAAGAAAAAAAGAAAAAAGGACGTGAACGGTTTTGTTTCATGAGGGTGTGTGTGCCGACTCCCCGTTTCCCTTTTTGCTCGTTCTGTTTTGCTCTGGGTGGAAAGTCCTCCCGCCATTTCAAGTTTTCTGACGCTTCTCAGGGCAACATGCATTTTTTTTGTTAATGTGTATTGTTTTTGAGAGAGAGAAGGTGCAAGCAGGGGAGGCCAGAGCGAGAGGGGGGCAGAGACGGCAAAGGAAGCTCCACGCTGCCAGACTCACAAACTGTGAGATCGTGACTTGAGCCGAAGTCAGACGCTTAACCGAGTGAGCCACCCAGGCGCCCCGTGGGCAAAATGTATTTTTAATACCATCAGTCCATCTGGAGGATGAAGGTTCTAAAGTCCGTTCCACCCTGAAGGAGACTCTTTTGGTCCAAACTCCACTCTGCCCCTAGCCCGCCCCCCGTTTTCTTTAAGAGATCGAGAGGGGGGCGCCTGGGTGTCTCAGTCAGTTAAGCGGCCGACTTCGGCTCAGGTCACGATCTCGCGGTCCGTGAGTTCGAGCCCCGCGTCGGGCTCTGTGCTGACGACTCAGAGCCTGGAGCCTGCTTCAGATTCTGTGTCTCCCTCTCTCTCTGACCCTCCCCCGTTCATGCTCTGTCTCTCTCTGTCTCAAAAATAAATAAACGTTAAAAAAAAATTTTAAGAGATCGAGAGGAACATACATTAATTAGCCATCAACAAAGACCCTCAACCCTTGCTATAAATTACACATCCACACAAGACAGCCCTACACGCTATCAGGCAACCCTGAGACACAGTCTGGACAGAAAGGTGTCCTTCTCAATCTAGTCCAAAATGCCTCCGATCGTACAAAAGAGCTTGCTGACAAGACAGCCCACAAGTGAGATCACTCAACCTTTCCAGTGTCACTGACCAACCAAACGTGGCAGGGGTGAAGACTTCACACAGCCTCGCTGGCATGCTGCGGCTGTATTTCTCTCTAACTGCAGGATATTTGACCAAAATAATTGTACTCATCTCTTGAATCACAGTAGCGTTTAGGAACTTTCCTTGATGAAAAATTGTTTCGCCGGGGCACCGGGATGGCTCCGTCAGTTAAGCATCCAACTCTTGATCTCAGCTCCGGTCATGATCTCATGGTCTTGGGATTGAGCCCCGTGTCGAGCTCTGTGCTGACAGTGCGGAGCTTGCCTGGGATTCTCTCTCTCCCTCTCTCTGCCCCTCGCCCACTCACTCCCTCTCTCTCAAAAATAAATACACTTAAAAAAAATTGTTTTCCCTAGAATGGATGTTCATTGGAAAATACACAGCGGGAAGCCTCGGGTTCTCTCCTGGCTCATATTTATTCTCTGTCTTTCCACACTGCCTTCTGTGGCTCCCTTTCCCCACCAGTCTGAATTCTCCAGACCCTGTAAGGTCCAACAGGTGCCACCTCCTCCAAGAAGCCCTCCCATGATACAGCTGGCCCTGCATTCTCTCCTCTACTCAGGTCCTGCACTATTTCCTATTTTCCTGAGTGCTGTTGCCTTCTCCCCAGTAGACTGTGAGCTACCCTAATCTTCTGGTCTTCTCTCTCCTTTATCCCTTGGCCCCATGCTGAGCACATGAAGACCACAGTGCCTGTTTGCAACAACTCAGGGACCTGTCAGGGTACCTCTTGGCCTGCCCCTGTGGGTCCGAACCATGCCAAAGGTTCTGCGACAACTGTTGGGACAAGAATTGGTTGTGAGTTCATTTGCAGACATTGAACATAGCTGACCCATTCCTCAGATTGATCCTGTTAGCCATGATCTATCACAAGTCAGGGTAGCAGAAACAGTCTTCCACATTTCACTGCATTTGCTTAATAATCCTCTCTAGATCTGGATGCAGATACCAACATAGATGTGTGTGTGTGTGTGTGTGTGTGTGTGTGTGTGTATTGAAGATTCTTTTCAATCATTTGAAAGTCAGCTATACACATGACTCCACTTGACCCCTAGATTCTTCAGGGTATGTTTTGTAAATGTGAAGACAGTGTTAGAAAACCACAGGGTAGGGGGCGCCTGAGTGGCTCCGTTAGATGGGCGTCCGACTTCGGCTCAGGTCATGATCTTAGGGCTTGTGAGTTCGAGCCCCACATCGGGCTCTGTGCTACCAGCTCAGAGCCTGAAACCTGCTTCAGAGTCTGTGTCACCCCTGCCCCTGCTCGCACGCTGTCTCTCTCTCTCTTGAAAAAGAAATAAACATTAAAAAAAAAAGAAGAAAAGAAAACCACAGTGTAATCATCAAAATCAGAAACTTGATATTGATACAATGCTATTATCTAGCAGACCTGATTCAGAATTTGCCAAGCTTCCAAATAATTTCTCTTGTTAAAATCCCAGATCATACCGTGTTGCCAAGTCTTTTCATCTCCTGCAATCTAGCAGAGCTCCTCTGTGTTTAACCTTCATGACATTAACTTTTTTGAAGAGGGCAAGCCAGTTACTTTGTAAAATGTCCCTTGATTGAGATTTTTTTTTCATGTTTCCTCATGATTGTATTCAGTTTATGCAGTTTTGACTAGAATAAACAGCCGTGGTGCTGTGTCCTTCTCGGTACATCATATCAGGAGGCACATGATGTCGGTTTTTGCTACTTGGGTGATGTTAACTTCAATCACAGGTTAAGGGGGTGCCTACCAGTTTTTTCCACTGTAAAGTTACTACTTTTCACTTTGTAAAAACTATCTTATGGATAGGTACTTTGAGACCTTGGAAATATCCTATTCCTCCTCAAACTTTCATTTTAGCACCCATTGATGATTCTTATTTATGTCAACTAGGTACTACTAGGCTAGTTACCAAATGGTGATTTTTCTAGCTCCATAATTCTACATTTATGTGTTGGCTTTCAACTATAAAGAATAGCTTTTCTCCCTCCATTACTCATCTATCTATCTATCAGTATGGACCCACTGAGTCTTATTCTATTTAATGGATTACAATATGCTATCATTATTTATTCACTATGCTCTAATTATCCCAGATTTGGCCAGTGGCATCCCCTCCAGGCAGGCTTCTTGTCTTTTGAAATTTTCTACACCATTTTTTGTGTTCTTCCTTCCTTTATGGCACAAAAAGATATTCTAAGCTTCCCCTGTACTTTTCCAGTACCTGCTGGAATGGAATCGGACATTTCTCCAAAGATTCTTCATTCCCTTTAGGAAAGCACGGTCTTTAGAAGCCAAGACCTGGGCACCAGGAGTGCAGAGCAAGATGTCCATATTGGACTCCTTTGGTTACAAAAGAGAAGGTCGGCTCTTCCCCAGCTCCATTGACTGCTAAGCATTTGTATCTGAACTAAACCAGTAACTCAAAAACACTGCACTCCAGGAACTTGTCAGGAAGAAAGCCCAAGCTCTCATCACCTCCAGTATTTATCGGAAAGCTGATCTGGAGTGAAACAAATGGGGAGGACTGCGGGCAGCCACACAGCACTGCGTTCTTCCAGAAAGTCTAAACCCCAGCTTTCTTACCTACTAGAGAGGCAGAAGATGACCCTGTACTTAGCCCCCTGAATGACGGAAGAGCGCCCCCTTCATCTGACCCTGGGTCTGCTAGAAGGTGGTGCTAACTATAATTCAGGGCCCCGCCACCTTGTTGCAAACTCTTAGGGGAAATCTCCTCATGTCCAGGCACTAAGGGGAGTTGGACTTTTGCTTGGCAATTGCTTTCCCCGTCCGGGATGGATGCTGTAAATCCTGTAACGAGCCAGGTCTCCCTCGTGGTTGCAATAATGCCTCGAACCAAAGGTGCCGTGCATACAGCAAGGTTGCACCTGGTGACGTGTAGGTTTCATAACGCATGGATCCTGGTGCTTCTCACAGCCCCATCCTGGGGGGGCGGGGGGAGGTTCTCTCCGCGGCATCCCCCCCAGCGTGATGGGAGCTATTTATATACTCTGTGTACTAGTTGTCTAGGCCTACCATGAAACATAATGCAAGCTGCATGGTTTAAACCACAGACATGTATTTTCTCAGAGTTCTGGAAACTGGAAGCCCCAGATTGAGGCGACGGCAGATTCGGTGTCTGGTGGGAGGTCTCTTCCTGATTCTTCAGACAGCCACCTTCTCCCCGTGTCCTCACTTGGCCCCTTCTTCTTTACGCTCAGAAAGGGAGCTCTCTCCCTCTTCTGAAAAGGACACCAGTCTTGTGGGAATCAGGCCCCACCCTGATATGTTGTGCCCTCATTTAACCCTTATCCCTCCAAATAGGCTGGATCTGCAAGTACAGCCACACTGGGGCTCAGGACTCCCACGTCTGAATTTGGAGGTGGGACACAAGCCCCTAACGCTAGGTCACCTGTTTCTAGCCTTTGTGGACCAGGTCAGAGTAATGATGAGTGAACACTGCTTTCCTCCCAGCCAGGAGTCTGCTGGCTTCACAGAATTTCCCCACTCTTGATTGGCATGTCGAACGCCTAACCTCCCATTCCGCAGCCTGAAACGGAGCAAGGGCCACGCCTATGACCCGATTAATTGTACTTTATCTTAAAATTACGTGAAGTCAAATGCGCTGAACTTGGCTCATTGTTCCATAATCGAGCGGGACGGAAAAATTCTCAGGTGTTCCATCATCCCTCCCTCAAAGTTCCCACACCCCTTTTCTCTTTACTGTAACCTCTGAACCTGTCGTGGCTACGAGAGCCATCCAGGATGGGAAGGTCAAGAGCGCTGCATCGCTGTCCTGGCACAAACCACCGACACAAACATGCCTCAGGGCTTCACAGAAAGTGCCTTCAGGAGAAAGCCTGATGGCATATGGCTACACATCACACATGGCCCCCAGCTTGGACTTTTCTCCCTCCAGAAACTTCTCTACACTCACCTTCCATGGCCCTCAGGCAGGAAGCATGGTGTCTCTACCCAGTGCCAACCACAGCGCCTAGAGTTGTTTGTCTATAGGCCTGGGAAGCTGTGTTCCAGCTCATCCAATGGTGTTTCTGCATTTGTTCCAAGATCACATAGCAATTCATTTTGCACTATCAACCCTGCTATGTCACTCACTCTGCCCCAATCTTTCCTGCCCACCGCTGGCCGAGGGGCTCCATGCTCTCAGGGCACCTGCCTTCTAGAAAGGCCCAAGGGCCCCATACAAGACTCCCACCCACCCATACGGTTGCCCTTCCCATCTTCTGTCTTGGCTCAGAGCCATCCAGTCCACCTTGCCTGGCCTCTCGCTCACCAGATTTGGCCATTTGGACCACAGCTGCCATTTCTAAGACACGACCCAGAATTCTCTCTTGTAGACTCACCCATCATAACCCAGACCTACATGCTCCTTCACTCTTCAACTCCAACAGACCCTGGGGCCACCGTCTTTCCAAAGAGGAAGTTCTGACACCAGCCCCCAATAGGTTACAATAATCTAGAGATGACAGCATTTCCGCGTACCCTTGTTTATGCATCACTGAACTAGTCAGCTCTATCTTCAAGAAGCCAGAAAATGCCTACAACATAGCACTCAGTCCCATCTATTTCAGAAGGAAAAATTATGACATTTAAATAATTGATATGATAGATTTCCAAATTGCATTACTGTTATTAATTGCCTGCTGTCAAAATAGAAATTATCACAGGAATGTCTCCCTCTACCCATTAAGCCTTTTAATAAAAGCTGGAAAACAGGATGGAACACAAACAGCGTAACTAGTCGTTACTGAGACCTTGTTTACAAGGTTGCTTACAGAATTCATTTCTCTGGGCTTATTCACAACACAAAGGCTTGTATAAAAAGCTATCCCCTTTTGGTATCTATCATTAAGAGCAAAATGTATCTAATGCAGCTCTTCTATTCTAGCTTTAACTAAATAACCATTTACCTGAGGAAAGTGACTTTAGAACTGGGACTAACTAGTTGGTTCCTTGGCAGGTCACTGGGTGACTGTGGGGCTCGATGGGAGATCTGTGTCGTAGAGAACGTCTGCTTGTCAACATCCGTGACTCTTTGAAAGTGAACTGGAAGCATTCTCCCATTTCCTGATTCACTCCAAAGCCGGGGTCTAAACTCTGTATTGCAGGGAGAAGGAAGGGTTCAACCATGAGGCCCCAAAGTCCTGCCAGAAGCAGGAGAAGGTAGCACGTCCAGTTGACACATGGCTCACGTTGGCCCCCACATTCCCGTTATCTTACAGGCTTTTCCACCAAAATGAGACTCGTGGAGAGGGAAGTTAGCGTTCCAGCCAGTAAGTGTAGGAACGGGCTGGTACAGCTGAAGAGATCGTGTCTACTTTAAACTAACAAGCTTTAAACACAATTCAAACTCCGTATGTAGCACCTTGGAAATTATTCCGAAAGGGGAGAAAGAGGTGCAAGTCATTTATTTTTCCAAAGTAGAGGGAGAGGAAGCTGAAACACAGAAGTTCAGTGGAAACGTGGGTGCCGCTCAGTGGTTTTTTAATCTCTAGAAGCAGACATGTAGCAAATCCTATTGCCACCAACACCAAACTGCCATCCAAGTGTGTCAGAATTCAACTACATCACACATCACTTGAAATAAACAAGCAGTCAGCTGAGGTTAGAGACATTTGTTTAATCGTACAGCAAAACTTCTCGAAAGAGGTATTTGATCCGCAGGGGTAGATCGCGGCAAGAGCACACTGAATGAACACATTCGGTTGTCATCTATTCAACTTACCGAGTCCCGCAAGGTCCGTGGTGTCCTGGTGGCCGTGCTTCCTGGGCAAGCACAGGTGTGCTGGTGACTACAGACGAGACCCCTGCCAAGTGGCCTCCAAGCCGTGTCTCACTACACCCCCCACTGACATTGTCAGATCTCGGCTCGTGCCGAAAACCGCAAAGCACCTTGAGCTGGAGCTGTTCCTGGAGGCTGTCGCAGCCAGAGGCCAAAGTGTGAATCGGGCAGGGGACACGACGTCAAGCAGAACTCCGGGAGCCAGGCGTGGCTGGTGGCCCCACCCAGCGGGTGTCAGCTCCTTCCAGCTTCCAACACGAGCAGCCGGGCGCCACGTGGAACGTGCGGGGCCGATGGTCAGAACCCAGTTTTGTGGCCCAACTTTCACCCACACTGACGGTAGAGGGTCAGAAATTTATGATTAGATCCTGTGACCCCAGGCCACTCTATCCCCATACCTGGCCAGCTTACCAGACCGGCAAACCTGTGCTGATAGCCGCCACGCACTGCTGTCCCCAATCTTCCTCCTCAAAGGTACAGCTTAAGAGGGCTTGGCGTGAAAATGAAAATAACCTGATAGCGTCAACCGTGAACCACTTTGAGCTATACTCGCTTATGACCCATTTCCTGTTTGGAAAGCAGAGGGCTCTGTGGCTTTTTTTTTTTTTAATTCGTGTTTGTGCCCCGATTGCAGCCTTAGGCGATTATCTGAGCCAGCTGCCGTTCTTGGTAACCATGCTACTGTCCCCAGAATTCGCAAAGGTCTTCACAGGCCTTCGGCAAGTTCAAAAGTCCTGAGGTTTCCCAAGATTCCCACAGCCCTTTTCTCCTACCAATGCCAGTTACAAATGCAAAGATGGGGAGCTCCCCTGTGGACAGTTGCTGAGGCCAAAACTCACCCCACAGAGCGCCCACTTATTTCGCTGCAGACGGACATTTTATGAAAAGTCTTGGTGTAGACGGTCCTTAAACTTTTACAAACTTCAACAAGATTCAAGGGGGAGATGATTAGTGTCAGGTGCATGCTATAGAGTGGAGAGGCTTGAATGTACATAATAATAATAATAATAATAAATGGAAAATGAGGGGAGCCTGGGTGGCTCAGTCAGTTAAGTGTCCAACTTTGGCTCAGGTCATGATCTCGCAGTTCATGAGTTTGAGCCCCACGTCGGGCTCTGTGCTGACTGCTCAGAGCCTGGAGCCTGCTTCCGATTCTGTGTCTCCCTCTCTCTCTGCCCCTCCCCCGCTCATGCTCTGTCTCTCTCTCTCTCTCTCAAAAATAAATAAACATTAAAAATTTTTAATAAAGTATAAAAGCGATAAACCTGAAAGTTCTGCAAAAAAGAGACTTCTCACTCTGCCCTGTACTTTCAGGAACAGACATGGATTTCTGTCCGTATTACATACACATATATGTACACAAACGTACATATATGCACAGTGGTGTGAATCCACAGTACATATATTTAATGATATCTTCACTGCAGTTGAATTATATTGGTTCAGTACATACTGGAAGACGTCTCCATTTGACCTTCATCATGCTCTCTTTGCCAACACTGCCATCCATAATGTCACTGTGTCTGCTAAATACCTTTTCTTTTTTTTTTAACGTTTATTCATTTTTGAGAGTGAGAGAGACAGAGCATGAGCGGGGGAGGGGCAGAGAGAGAGGGAGACGCAGAATCGGAAGCAGGCTCCGGGCTCTGAGCGGTCAGCACAGAGCCCCGACGCGGGGCTTGAACCCACGGACCGTGAGATCATGACCTGAGCTGAAGTCAGATGCTCAACCGACTGAGCCACCCAGGCGCCCCTAAATAGCTTTTCTAGAACACTAGGACAAGGAGAAATTACTTCCCAAGCAACTGGGTCTGGTTTCCAGCCAATACCTGCAAGACGGGTCTCATTAATGAACAATGTCTGGTATCTTAGCTGACACCCGGATCCCTCTTCCCCACGTCTCTGGCCGTTAGAATTCAACGTCCCAGAACAAGCCTTGCCACTGTTAAAGAAAAGCCAGAGCCTGACAGTAGTCAAGGTGGTAAAGGCAGACTTTTAATAGGGGAAAGAGACCTCAGTACAGAGCGGGATTCAAGTCCAAATACATCACAGATGAGCAGAGATTCTAGCTAAGGGTAGTCAGTGGATGGGAGACACCCAGAGGAGACATCGGGGGTCAGGGCATTCTGGCTAAACCGACCCAACGGGATCCTTGCTGAAGGCAGGCCAAGTGGTCAGACCTCACCTGCGGATGGTGAGAAGGATGAGAAGCCCGATCAGGTGCTGAGGGCGATCGGATATCAGCGTGGGGGATTCTGGCTAACCTGACTTCACAGGACTCTGGCTAAAACTGGACAATACAAAGACAAACACGGAAGTCCAAAGGTCCAGGTCTCTTTGGGGAGGGCACTTGAGAAGAGCCTGACGGAAGTGGGGTCAGGAGGGTCTTTGTGGCCAGCAGTGGGTCGTGTGTCCCACACCCATGTTATTGTCAGGCTCCATTAGGCTGACAGATGAAGGGGGGTTCGCAGGGAAAGCCCTGGGCTTGTGATCAGAAGACGTGCTCACGACTTGACCCGGCTCCTCGTGAGCCATGTCCTTGACCAAAACATCTGGTTTACCTGGACCCCAGTTCTTCTGTCTGATCAGGGGCGATAATACCTGCCTGGCTTGGTTTGGATGATTATTAAATGAGACGATGCCAAAGGAAAACAAAATCTAGCATAGAATCTGAAATACAGTAGACATTTGAGAAAACGAAGGTGCTTTGAAACTACTGGTGTATCTGCTCAAAGGTTCTTCTCACCTGTAAAATAGCAGGTGGTTTAAAGATCTAAAAATGTCAAGTTAGAAAAAGCACTCCCCTCCTTATTAGCAGGCAATTCTTTCTTAAGTTGAATTTCAGCAAGTTGAGCTGGGGATCCCATCACGTATAATTCAGACACGTTAGCACACTTTTGCTCTAAAATTATCTTTATAAGGGGGAAAAAATCCTGGTCTGCCAAGCCCACACAGAGGGTTCTGTTTCTCATTCAAGCCTCTTATACCCAAAACAGGTCAGGCAAAAGGGACGCCTTCCGTCTGGGATGGAAGGATTCCGTGAACAGCAACCACAAAAAAAAAAAAAAAAAAAAAAAAAATCAATAAAAAATATAATTGTCCAGAGTCATTGAAAAATAAATAGAACAAGGAAACTTTTCCATCATCAGGAATTTGTTTCTCTGGCAACTTGATCCATCAAATTGCAGAATACAAGTTAAGAACCCAGAAGCAAGGACAGAAATGCAACCACAAAAGATACCAGGAAGTCCATTCGTTGAACATTAATCACCAAGCACAGGGTCCGAGACCGATGTGAAGAGAAGCACAGCCTGTTTCTTTCTTTTTGCGAATAAGAAATCCTAACAAGTTCAGTTGGCTGAACTGGTCCCAGACCAGAGCAGAACGGGAAGCAGCAAATAAAAGGAGGCCATGGGTTTACTACAAGCTGGTATATGGAAAGCAGGGAGGATCGAGTCTAACAGCAAGTGAAAAAAAGCCCAGAGCTACCCATCAAAGAAACAAAAGCCCAACCGTGTAGGGGTCTGGAAGCTGTCGCGAGAGAAGGAAACGCCCCTGGCCTTGCGATCTCCCAAGGTCAGGTGTGCAGTGAAGGACAGAACGGTATCTGAGGTTTTCAGCAAGATGGCCCTGAGGCATGAAGAACTAAGGTTATACAAGGGGTAGTCTGCTTCCCCACGGTGGGCTTTCCTTGCTCCCAGCGGCCAATTGCCCCCAGCCCAGGCTGTCCTGGAGTGAGGGCACGCTGTCCCGGTGTTCGGGAGGGTGGGGGTAGGATGGGAGAATGGCAGGCTTAGAAGGGTCAGCAGGGACCAGAGGAGGGAGTTCCCGCTGTCAGGGTGGGCACCAGCCCGCCAGCACCATACAGGAGTCACCCTGGGCCTCAATTTCCCCATTTGGCAGAGTATTGACTCTGGCCTTGACTCTTGACCTTGACTCTTAGGAGCTTGACTCTTGACCCTTTAGGGCCCTTTAGGAAGGAAATGCACTATGGGTTTTTCCGTAGCCCACCCCACCCTGCCCCAGCACCCATTTTCACACCACCTCTCCCGCCTCCCCATGATGTGCCCGGGTCTCCGCGTGCACAGGAGTTTGAGGCCCGTGACCACATGCATAGGTCCGTGTCTGCACTTGGGATCCAACGGCCTCGAACACAAGACAGGGGATGCATGGAGGTGGCGGGTTAGGAACGCCAGATTCAGCACGTAGTTTTTAAGCCACAGTAGCTTTTTCCTTCCCAGACAGTCGCTGTCTTCATCTTCTGCCCGCATCGGCGATTTGACTCGGGTGATGAATCTCTCTTTATTTGCTTTGGTCTAAGGCAATTAAATTTTGCTTCTCACTGTCCTCAACTGTGTATTAAGGGAGAGCAGAGAATAGTAGCCCAGAGCAAAACCTCTTTATTGCCAGAGAAAAACTGATGTCTTATTTCTCATTTTTTACTGTAATTTGGATGTTTTTGCATTAAAACTAATACTTGTGAATGGTAAGAAATTCAAATAGCATAAGAGAATACATAATAGAAACACATCCTTCTCCCATCCTCTATTCTCCAGCCCCTCTACTGCTCTGTCACCTGTATGCCTTCCAGAAATAGTTGGTACTTATCCAAGTCTAGGTACATACATTAATACATACTTATATTTTGTTACACAAATGGGAGCATGCACTATGCCCATGGTTAATTGTGTTTTTAAAATGTAATAGATACTGTAAATCTTTATTAACATATTCTTTTTTTTTTAATGTTTATTTTTGAGAGAGAGAGAGACAGAGCATGAGTGGGGAAAGGGCAGAGAGAGAGGGAGACATAGAATCCGAGGCGGGCTCCAGGCTCCAAGCTGTCAGAGCCCGACGTGGGGCTCGAACTCACCAACTGCGAGGTCATGACCTGAGCTGAAGTCCAACACTTAACCAACTGAGCCAACCAGGCGCTCCTCAGTTTATTTATTTTGAAAGAGAAAGAGAGCATGGGGAGGGGAGGCAAGAAAGGAGAGAGAATTTCAAGCAGGCTCCGTGCTGACGGCAGGGGACTCGAACCCACAGACCATGAGATCATGACCCGAACCGAAGTCGGACACTTAACCAACCGAGCCACCCAGGCGCCCCTAACATATTCTTTTAAACTGCAAGATAATATTCCAGGTTATGGATGTGCAGCTCTTTACGGAACAAGGGCTCTGTTGGTGAATATGTAGAAAGCTTCCCACATGGAACTCTGATTTCCATAGGAGAGATCCCTAGAGGTAAAACGGACAAGGCAGCAGAGGACATGCATATTTTTCTTTAAAAGATATTGCCAAATTGCCCCCCACAGGGTTGTGTTGATTCACAGTCTTCCCTCCAGAAGGGAGTACTTCCATCCACGCTGGATAAAACGACCCATCGATCTTTGCCAGTAGGATGAGTGAAAACTGGGTGTCATTTACATTTCCTGGAGTGAGTTGTGCATCTTTGAATATATTTGTTGGCGTTTCTTCTCCGGCCCTTTGCCCATTTTTCTAGTGGAGTTTTAGCCTTTTCTTATTGATTTGGAAAGGCCTGTCTTGAATAAAGGAAATCAGACCTTTGTCAGTTACATGTTTTACAGATAGTTTTTCTAGTCTGCCTTTTGTTTCATGGCCTTCTTTGTTATAGTTTTATGTTTTGTGTCTTTGGGCTGCAGAATATTTTTCTTTTGCGTAGTGAACATCAACATTCTCCTTCAAGAGATCTGTTTTAGGTCAATGAGATGTTTGTGTTTTAGGAATACAGAAATAGCTTACGTCGTAGGAATAGGCCCTTCCTGTCCCTATGTTATCGATGTAAAACAAGTCTGCTTTGTTTTCTTGTAGTCTTTTGAACGGTTTAACTTTTGAGAGACACAGACGGGGAGGGGGAGGGAGGGGCAGACAGGGAAATAGACACAGAATCGGAAACAGGCTCCAGGCTCTGAGCTGTCAGCACAGAGCCCGTCGTGGGACTCAAACCCACGAACTGTGAGATCATGAGCTGAGCTGAAGTCGGACGCTTAACTGACTGAGCCACCCAGGTGCCTCCAGATCCTCCAGACTGAGATCCCTGAGCCAGCTGGGCTCAGCTGGAGAGCACAGCTTTCGTTGTTTTCTGCATGACCAGCCGATCGGCTCTAACACCACCCGCTGAATAAGCCATTTTTCTCCACCGACTTGAGTGCCCATCATTCAAGTGATGGTGCCCACTTTGCTCTTTGTGATTGTTGTCTGATCCTTCTTCGGCAAAAGACAACAAAAGTCAATAAATATGCCTGTCCTTTGGGGTATGGTGACCGTTTCAAATATCAGTCTCAGCTCCTGTCAGTTGCCTATGCCAACACAGCTTTTCACAATTGTTATTGCCGACGGCTGTCCCCCAAAATTCACAGGGTGAAGTCCTAACCCCCAGGGCCTGGCCTTTTTAAAAGAGGGAATCAGGACACAGGCACAGGCTCAGGGAGAAGGCCATGTTCAGACGAGGGCAGAGACTGGGGGACTGCACAAGAGGGCAAAAAATGTCAACCAGCAAATCATCGGAAGCCCAGAGAACCCTGGAGCAGATCCCCCACCCCCACCCCCCGCCCCGACACACACACACAGCCCCAGAAGGAACCAAACTGCCCTCACCTTGATCTTGGCCTCTTGAGCGTGTCTCCAGAACTGTGAGACAACATTCTTCTGTGTTCTAAGCCGCCCAGCCTGCAGCACTCTGTAACAGCAGCCTGAGCAATCGAATACAGCCATTAGGGAAAGTTCCATGATTTCTTACTTAGGACTGGAGACCGAGGCATTGGCTGTGGGAGAAGGCAGGGTGAGGAATGCCTGTGCCAGCCTCCCAGACAGGGTCAGTGTGCCCTGGGGACCACCAGTGAGGCAACGCACCCCCAGGCCGGCCTCCAGCAACCACATAGGATGGCCCCAGCTCTACCTACCGAGGAGGAGATCCCTCCTGGGGGGAAAGGGGGGACACAGCAGGAAAGGGCCCTGGGCCCAGGTGCACACACTACCCACCCACCGAGGCCCTTCCCAGCCGATGCACCGGGACTCTGCCCCCTCCCCCCTGCTGGGCTGGCCCTGAGCTTCCTTTCCTCTTCCTGCAAGCAAACAAACATGCTGAGCTGGGGAACGAGAGCCATCCTGACCCTCCAAAAAGAGTGCCTCTGAGGTTGCTCTGCCGGGAAGCAGCGTGTGCCAATGGCCAGTAAAATGATAGAGGAGCCCACGGACTGAAGGGGGAGAGGAGGGAATGGTCGCTTCAGGGAAGCCTGAAGAAGGATTTATTCAAAGCCGCTCTCTTTTAAAAAATGCTGTTTTTGGGGCGCCTGGGTGGCGCAGTCGGTTAAGCGTCCAACTTCAGCCAGGTCACGATCTCGCGGTCCGTGAGTTCGAGCCCCGCGTCGGGCTCTGGGCTGATGGCTCGGAGCCTGGAGCCTGCTTCTGATTCTGTGTCTCCCTCTCTCTCTGCCCCTCCCCCGTTCATGCTCTGTCTGTCTCTCTCTGTCCCAAAAATAAATAAAAAACGTTGAAAAAAAAATTTAAAAAAAAATGCTGTTTTTAAAAAGCAAAAGCCTTGCAAATCCCTCCGGGAACGGGGCGGGGGGGGGGGGGGGGTGGGGGGGGGCTTCTCCAACTGCCAGTTCACACTGGCGTCTGCAGCCATTTCTGTCACCGGGGAATCCACATTTGCCACACTGGCTCCTTCTCCTGCTGCAAATACGATTTTTCTTTGGGGCCGACTTTGTGCGTATGTGTGAATTTCGGGTGATGTCTTGTAGCTGGTTTCCTCCCTCTGGGAATACACAGCTGAAGACATTATAATGTAAATCAGGGTGGCGGAATGATTCAGAAGACACTTTTCCAGGAACGCTTCCCTCGCCTGACGCCACAGAGGGAGCAGTGGGCGGGAGGAAGCCGGATCCACTTGGGGGACCGCAAGGTGGGTCCGAACAACGCTGGAGCTCTCGTGCGGCCGGAGCGCCGTTCCCCAGGGGCTTGGCGCTTTGCTCCCCACCCCTCCAGAGCTGATGGTAACTGTGGGGCTCACCACACGTCCCCAGCAGGCTGCAGGGACAGGTGGAGAATTCCAGAAGTTCTTGGGGCGACAGAGAACCACTCCGGTCCCTGCTTGGGCACCGGCCCACCTGCAGCGGGTTGACTGATGGCCCCCAAGAAGATACGTTCACGCCTTAAACCCCAGCGCCTCTGAACGTGACCTTATTGGGAAAAAGGTCTTCGCAGATGGAGTCAAGGATTTCAAGGGATTGTTCTGGATTACCCAGGTGGCCCCAAACCCTGTGACGAGTGTCTTTGTAAGCGATAAAAGAGAAGACACAGACACAGAAAGAAAGCCACGTGAAGACAGACACAGAGACTGAAGGGACACGGCCACAAGCCAAGAGACATCTAGAAGCCACCGGAAGCTGGAGGAAGTAGGAAGGATTCCCTCTAAAGTCCTCAGGGGGGCACAGCCCTGCGGACAGCTTGATTTCAGACTTCTGGCCTCCAGACCTGTGAGAGAATAAATTTCTGTTGTTTCGAGCCCCCTAGTAATCTGTAACAATGTGAATTTGTTACGGCAGCCCCAGGAAGAGAATAGACCGTCCCTCCAGTGACCCCTCGCCCTCTGCTGCCTCCACAGAGACCACAACCCTTTGTGGAACGAAGGAACCAACAGGACAATAAAGCGGCCGGCCAAGACCGGTCCCTTGACACGTGGGCATGCCGGACCTCTTTCCCCTTAAAGAAATAGACAGCAGGTGTCCCTCATGGTCAGCAGTCAGCCAGGCCCAGCATCACACACCTTGACCTCTAATTTCACAGGAGTGGTCTCCATGGGCCAAAGTGGCTGCCCAGAGCTTTGACCTTCCAGAAAACTTGCTTTGGGTCACTCCTTTCCCCCTCTGTTCTTTTTTATGTTGCCCACTGCCCTCACTGGCGGATTGTTCCAGCACATACACATTCACAGAGAGGAAGTTTAATGAATGGCAAGATGAGAAAACATTACTCATGTTTTCACTTCCTTCAGAAGCTCCTAATCAAATTACAGGTTTATATTTAGCCCCAGGCAATGCAGGAGCCTGTGCTAAACTCATCCATAGACACCTGTCAGTCTCCCTTCAGGCAGAAACCAACACAGGAAAGACCCACAGAAGGTGAAGAGAAGGGCCCCATCAGAGAAGCTTGGCTGCTTATCACATTACCATCCGCCTACCTCCAGATCATCCTTCATTAGATCACATTATCCTTGCCTACACCTTGGGAACTTCCTCCCCTAATTTGAGAGCTTCAAGTTGTCGGCATCGAATGAAAAATGCAAGGAAAAGCACAGCATACGCGCTCTCAACCCCTAGAGAGTGAGAGAGAGAAAAGAAAATTTGGACCTTGGCATTGTTATTTCTGACTAAGGCCAAGGGGACCTCAGCTCTCTACTCCTCGATAGCTAAAGAAACAACTCGTTAAGATTAGTTAGAGGGACGCCTGGGTGGCTCAGTCAGTTAAGTTAGTTAACTCTTGATCTCGGCTCAGGTCATGATCTCACAGTTCGTGACATCGAGTCCCATGTTGGGCTCTGCACTGACAACATGGAGCCTGCTAGGATTCTCTCTCTCCCTCTCTCTCTCTCTGTCTCTCTGTCTCTCTGCCCTTCTCTCTCTCTCTCTCAAAAATAAATAAACATTAAAAAAATATACTAGTTATAAATTGTGCAGTCAGCTTTAGGGGTCATAGCTCCTTCCACAATCGACATGATCCTCAACTCCTGTCCTAGACTGGAACCTCAGCAGAAACAAGATTGGCAGGTAGCAGTAGGTACTGCTGCTCTGGGGAACGGACCCTCTGGTAAACAGTGTGGTCCCAGAGGTGGGCGTCAGAGAAGCTCCATAAGGGGTGGTGGAGATGGTGGCTACAGAGGTCCACGTGGTATGTATATTAGTCTGGGCTCTCCAGAGAACAGAGACAGTAGGAGAGAGATAGAGGATGGATGGATGGATGGATGAATGGATAGATGGGTGGATAGACGGATGGATGGATGATGGATGGATGGATGGATGGATGATAGATGGATGGGTGGATGGATGATGGATAGATGGATGGATGGATGGATGGATATGGATGGATGGATGGATGGATGGATGATGGGTGGATGGATGATGGATAGATGGATGGATGGATGATGGATGGATATAGATGGATGGATGGATGAATGGATGGTGGATGGATGATGGATAGATGGATGGATAGACGGATGGATGGATGGATGGATGGATGGATGAATGGATGGATGATGGATGGACATAGATGGATGGATGACAGATGGATGATGGATAGATGAATGGATGGATGGATGGATGGATGATAGATGGATGGGTGGATGGATGATGGATAGATGGATGGATGGATGGATGGATGGATATGGATGGATGGATGGATGATGGATGGATGATGGATAGATGGATGGGTGGATGATGGATGGATGGATGGATGGATGATGGATGGATGGGTGGATGGATGATGGATAGATGGATGGATGGATGATGGATGGATATAGATGGATGGATGGATGAATGGATGATGGATGGATGATGGATAGATGGATGGATAGACGGATGGATGGATGATGGATGGATGGATGGATGGATGGATGATGGATGGATGAATGGATGGATGATGGATGGACATAGATGGATGGATGACAGATGGATGATGGATAGATGAATGGATGGATGGATGGATGGATGATGGATGGGTGGATGGATGATGGATAGATGGATGGATGGATGGATGATGGATGGATATAGATGGATGGATGGATGGATGGATGGATGATGGATGGATATAGATGGATGGATGGATGGATGGATGATGGATGGATGGATGATGGATGATGGATGGATGGATGGATGGATAGATGGATGGATGGATGATGGATGATGGATGATGGATGGATGGATGAATGGATGGGTGATGGATGGATGAATGAATGGATGGGTGGATGGGTGATGGATGGATATGGATGGATGGATGACTAATAGATTAGATAGATAGATAGATAGATAGATAGATAGATAGATAGATAGATAGACAGACTGAGATAAATAAAGAGGTTTATTATAAGGGACTGCTTCACATGGCTATGGAGGCTGACAAGTTCCAAAATCTGCAGTTGGCAAGCTGGACACACAAGAGAACCAACCATATAAGTTCCAGTCCAAGTCTGAATCAGAAGGGAGCAGAAGCCCGATGTCCCAGCTTAAATACAGTCAGCAAGAAGGAGCAAATCCTTCCTTCCTCCACCTTCTTGTTCTCTTCAGGCCTCCAGTGGTTTGGATGAAAATCCCCTGACCCCACAGTGGGGAAAGCACTCTGCTTTATTCAGTCTACCAATTCAAATATTAACCTTCTCCAGAAACACCCCCACGGGCGCACACAGAATAATGTGTGACCAAATATCGGGGCACCCTGTGGCCCAGTCAAGTCGATGCACGTGAATCACCACAGCATGGGCACCCCAGCTCTCAGGGGTGGCCACGTGCAGCCCCGAGTTGGCCGGTCAGCTCAGGCGGTGAGCATCTTTGCAGACTGGCGTGGTCTCAGAACTTTTGGTAAGGGGTGGGGGTGGCTAGGCCATGCTAGAGGTCCAGAGGAAGCACAAGCCTGAGAAACAGCCCCATCACACGTCCTTGACAGCAGCTAAATATTTGGGGAGCCACTGTGGCCATGGATGCCGTTTCCTTTCCTTGCAGGTGCTCTTAGAAATTCAGTCAGTTGCTCGCCCGGGCCCCGGCCAATCACATCGGAGTCATAGCCTATGGCTATGTTACCTTCACACCCATCGCTCTTAGCTACGTATTTCACTCCACTCTGTCTTGAGAGGGTTGCTTCCTTAGGAATTTCTGCCCTGAGTGGGAATCTTCCTAACCTGTTTTTACCCCAAAAGTAAGCAACAACTAAAAATGGGCTGTTACTTATATATACTCCTGGCCAGTAGGGGAAATGAGTTGAGACAGAGGGGGAACAGGATTTACACCTTCTGCTCTCGTATCGAAGAAAGAAAAGCATCATTCACTGTATGCCATTTATTTATATACAAATATATCGTTATAATCAAAGGAGTTTAATAAAAAAAAAATCTCAACAGGAAGGAACTGGTCCTTCTGCTGACTCAGGGCATCCCTGGGCACCCACGCTCACAGATACTCTCGGTCGCTTCAAAAATGAGTAATGAGGGTGCTTGGTAAAGCTTTTTAAGGTCAACGTAGAGGGTTCTTTCAACCAAGATTAGAGGCGGGTGAGTGTGAGAATGCTGAATCATCGCAAAAGGCAGCTAGGAGTGGCGGAGACAGCAGGGTGCGGGGCTTGGCACAGAAGGTCCCTCCGCGGGGAAGATGGGGTCCTTTCATTCACCCCCTCACCGGCCAGCAGACCTTCTGACCCTTGTGCTGAGTCTGGACTGGCAGAGCCTGCCAAGCGGTTCAGATGAGTGTCGATGTCCTCCTTCCATTCATTCAGCAAGAACTCTGTTTCTTCCCCATTTCCCCGCCTTTGCCCAAATTCATACGATTACCACTCGTGCGGGTTAAAAATAACGGTCATTTATTGAGCGCTTGCCGAATAAGAACGTTATGTGCACTAACTCACAAAATCCTTACGGATCCTCTGCGGTGGAGACACTGTTATTACCACCCTAATTATATGGGTGAGGACACAGAGGCACCGGAGAGTTGATCAACTTGCCCGAGGGCACACAGCTTCGGCAACAGTTGTCAACCGCTGTACCACGACTTACCCAAAAACTTAGTGGCTGAACCAACAAACGTGTGTTGCCTCCCAGTTTCTGTAGGTCAAGAATCAAAGGACCGAAGATAAACTCTCTGGGCCAGCTTGCTCTCTGGCTGGGACACAGGGGCTGCACATGCCCAGTGCACCACAGGATCAGGGTCGGGGTCAGGGGGCCTGCACGCCCAACACTGAGCTGTTGCCATGGAAAAGCCGCTGTCTCTGGGGCTGTGCTTGTATAGGCGTCCTGTCCCTCCTCGCCCCCAGGCTGTCACACCACAGCTGGTCTTAAGCCACAGGAGGGTCGAGTCCTGCAGTCAGAGGCAATTGTTCAAGGGCAGTGGGGGGGAGGGGGGAGGGGGAGGGCACTGGTGGCATCCTGGCATCTGGGCAAAACCGGTGATGGAGGTCTGACCCTGGACACGGAGCCCTCCCGAGAGCAGCCTCAGCCCAGCCAGGACCCCTGCCCTACAGTCACCTGGATCCAGCGCTACACTCCTAATAAGGTGTCAGGTCCCGGCACCGGGGACAGTGGAGGCTGTGAAGGGGACCGAGAGCCACCATGAGACTAGAAATTTCCAACAATGCAGGGAGACCCCTTGTGCTTTCTCACGCCACTCCTCTTGGCACTCCTGACATTTGTCACTTCTTTGCTGTGGGGCCATCCCGCAGCCTCCCTGGCCTCTGCCCTCCAGATGCAGCTGGCCTTCAGCCAGCTGTCGTGACCATCAAAAGTGTTCTTCCAGACATGGCCCGCGTCCCCAAGTGTGCAAAGGCACCCCCCGGAGAACCACTGCTCTGGCAGGAAAGGCGACCTCTCTGCTTTCCTGCTGTTTTGTTCCCAGCCTCTCAGATGGCCCTGGGCCTAGGCGTGACCCCTGTGGCCACTTGCCCGTGCTCTCAGGCAGACCCCCCTGCCCACACCTGTACACAGGCCCGCAGGGCTCAGTGCTCGCCTCTGCAACCCTTCCACGGGCACTGGGCTTGCCTGTCTGAGTTCATGCTTCATTCCACGATTTACCAGGAGCCTGTATCAGCCGGCAGAGGGGTGCAACGGTGAGCAAAGCACAGGGCCCACCCTTGGGAGCTTAGAGCCCACCTGCCTACCTGACCATGGACGCCCTGGGGTCATGGGACCCAGGCCTGACCTACGGCAAGACCATCTCCTAGAGTAAGACCCCCCCCCCCCCCCCCCCCCCCCCGTGCTCCCTCTCAGTGGCTGGCCCAGTGGCCGGTCCCGGGGCCATGGACCTCACCCACCTTGCTGGCTGCCCTCCCGCTGCAGCCCTCCCATCTGTCTTCTGCTGGCACTCGGCCAGTTTGGGGGCACCCAGGAATCACCCGGGCTGCTGTTAAAATGCAGGCTCCCATCCCGCAGGTCTGGGTTCTGCATTAGGGCATGCTAATGCTGCTGGTCCTGGAGACCACAAGGAAGGGGTGGAGGGCCAAGTTAGGCAATCTGACAAATGCCCCCCCCATTAGTGCTCTGCCTCCCGCAGAAGGCCGTGGGGACGCCCTAAAGGTGACTCCAGCAGTAGGAACTTGGGGATGGGGTAACACCGTGAGGACCGGCCAAGGGCGGCCCTCCCATTTCCTCCCGAGCACCCGAAGCACGTAGGAGGCTGCCTGCCGGTGTGATGTTGCTTCCAGGACAAGCGAGGGCCCCTAGTGACAGCCTCCGGGCTTAGACTCTAGAGGTCGGCCTGGTCAAGATGTCCACCCCTATCACACACCCTCTCCTCGGGGTCGAAAGTTCTGTGCACGTGGAGGCAGATGGCAGGCACCGGGGACTAAGGCGCCCCCTCGCGCTAGAGCCCTCCCCCTCCCCAGTCCGGGGTCCAAGGAAAGGACAAAGTGCAGCCCCTCCCGGGGATGCGGGTGCCCGAGGACCGGAGGAGCAGCCGGGCAGCGCGCCTTGCCCACCGGCGATCGCGGGGACGCCAGCCGGCTGTTCCTCCCCCCGCGCGGCCAGCGGAGCCCGGGGCGACCGGGGGCGGCCTGAGGGCCCTGAAGGACACGCAGGCGCGAGCGCCACCTCGTGGTCCAGCGGCCACACAGCCCGGCCGAGCCGCCTGCGGACTCTGGGGGCGCCTGGGGCAGGTTGTAAAACCAGCGCAGTCACACTCTGAAAAACACACCGGGACTCTACGCCTCTCTTCGGGGGTGTAATCCGCGTGGCATTTCTATCCCCGGGGTATAGCCGCCATCCCTGAAATCCCAGGTAACAAAAGACGAGGTCTTTGGGGTTTGCACTGACCATTACGTCAAACGTTTACTGAGCACCTACTATTCCCAGAGAAGACAGTACAGCCGCAAACAAAATACAGGCCGTCGCTGGTGGGCTCAGTCCATGCCAGGCACCTGGAAAGTGGTGTGAAAGGATGTCTACTGAGTTAGGCCAAGGCCACCAGGGGAGCTCTGAGCAGGGCTACCCGAGCCCACCTGGGAGGGAGGCCAGGGGGCAGGCGAGAGAACAGGCCTGGACGGGAGAGGGTGTGAGCCATGCAGAGAGTGGGGGGGAGAGTGTTCCAGGTAGAGAAGGCCTTGCAGCCATGGACGCTTACAGAAAGGCTAGGAGGCCATGTGGCTGGTGAGAACGTGGAGAACGTTCATGAGCCGGGCTGAGGAGGGCGAGGCCCAGGCGCCGGACCCAGAGCCCTTGCGGACCGCTGTAAGCATTACAGCCTGTGCTCCAAGAGAGGGGCCACCGAGAGTGTCGAGCAGGGAGTGGTGAGGTGTGACAGGATTTTAAAAGGATCACCTGGCTGGTATGTGAGCCGGGACGACCAATGTCTAGGTGTGCCTGGGACTGAGGGGTTTCCCGGAGCGCGATGGGACGTTCAGCGCCAGATCTGAGTCACAGGCAAGCCTGCACGAGTTCGTCACCCTATGTGCGGACAGCAGCCAGTAGAGGAGGAAAAGTCTAGAGAGAGGCGATGTTGGGGCAGGTCAGGTTGAAGATGAGGGGAGCGCCAGTGAGCCCCGAAGTCTGCACCTGGGCATAGACAGGGACTGTGCGTTCCTCCCTGGCCCCACACTCGCAAGTAGCCTGCTTTCGCCGTCCCCGTGGTCCCTGGCTAGAAGGCAGGGAGACCTCCCACAGGCACAATACACTGTCATCACTAGAGGGAAGCCACGGGGCTGAAAGTCATACCGTGAAAGTGGACAGGTGAACCCTGCTCTTCAGCCAGCTTCCCTGCTAAGGCTCTTTGGCCGTCTCCAGTGCAGCCGGGGCAAGTCCTTGTGAGAGCCTCTTCCCCTTCTTGCCTCCCAGTGATCCACCTGGTAAACTCCTATTCATCCTTCAAAGCCCATCTTCCTTTTTTTTTTCCTTTGTAATATAATTTGTTGTCAAACTGGCTTCCATACAACACCCAGTGCTCATCCAACAGGTGCCCTCCTCCATGCCCATCCCCCACTTCCCTCCTCCCCTCCACCCCCCATTCACCCTCAGTTTGTTCTGTTTAAGACTCTCTTATGGTTTGCCTCCCTCCCTCTCTGTTTGTAACGTTTTTTCCCCTTCCCCTCCCCCATGGTCTTCTGTTAAGTTTCTCAGGATCCACATGTGACTGATAACATATGATATCTGTCTTTCTCTGCCTGACTTATTTCACTCAGCATAATACCCTCCAGTTCCATCCACGTTGCTGCAAATGGCAGGGTTTTATTCTTTCTTGTCGCCAAGTAGTATTCCATTGTATATATAAAGCACATCATCTTTATCCATTCATCAGTTGATGGACATTTAGGCTCTTTCCATAATTTGGCTATTGTTGAGAGTGCTGCTATCAACATTGGGGTACGAGCGCCCCTGGGCATCAGCTCTCCTGTATCCCTCGGGTAAATTCCTAGCAGTGCTATTGCTGGGTCGTAGGGTAGATCTATTTTTAATATTCTGAGGAACCTCCACACTGTTTTCCAGAGCGGCTGCACCAGTTTGCATTCCCACCAACAGTGCCAGAGGGTTCCCGTGTCTCCACATCCTCGCCAGCATCTCTAGTCTCCTGATTTGTTCATTTTAGCCACTCTGGCCGGCGTGAGGTGGTATCTCAGTGTGAAAGCCCATCTTTCTTGAAAACTTCCTCGCATCACTTCCATCTAGCAAATCCCCCCCTTCTCTCTGCCTCCTCTGGCCCTGAACACACCTCTAAAATTACAGGCACCCACATATCCGCTTACTATGCGTGTCAGTGTCTGCACCCTCCTACCTGGTGCCCCCACCCCGCCGTGTCCCTGTGCCGAGCACGGCGTCCGGTCCATAACAGGCGTGTGATGCGCAGGTTGGGTCCAACCACAGGAACAAGTGGGCCCAGCCATGGGACGGGAAAAGTGCTGCTCTGAGACACACCCTCGTTTCTGAGGCTCGGAAGTGAATCCTGTGCCTGAGAGAATGAAGGCTGTGGCCCCAGAAGGGAGGGTAATTCTACCTGGAAAGAAGCGGGGGGGAGGGAGGCAGAGGAAGCAGCCCTCTCAACAGCCCCTCCTGACCTCAGGAGTGTCTTACAAGAGCGGGCGATCACCATGTGTTCGACACACGTGCAGCTGAGGTCAGGCCACCGGGAGTGTGGGCTCCAGTCCACTGTGAGCCTGTCCCCAGTGGTGGATGAGGGGCCCTGGGCAGAGGCAGGGATGCTGCTTGACCTCCTCCAGGGCTGACGCCAGACCCCCACCTCCTGCGTCCCATCGAGCTCCGTTAAGTCTGCCCCCACCCAGAGTTCTGTGGGCTGCCTCTCAGCGGAGTCCACAGAGGACGGATATGGCTGGGGGCCTCCCCGGGCTGGAGGATGGAGGTGCCATGTGCCCTGCAACCGAGAATTGTCCAGCCCCGGGTGCCCCTGGCATGCAGCTGAGGACCCCTGACCCAGCGGTTCGAGACGGGAAGCAAAAGGAAGCAACACGATGAGTACTTGCTAGGCCCCCAGCTCAGCTCTGGGTGCCATGTCCCGGTTGTCTCTTCGTCTGTAAGAGCCAACAATGGCAGAGCGACTAGTGCTGTCCCCTGTGTCACAGCTGAGATGACACAGCGGGGGTGGAGGAGGCCCAGCAGCCTTCTTGGAGGCCCACGCCCTCGTCACACAGCAGCCCCTGAGCCAGGCCGTCCTGTCCAGATCGTAAGGGTCCAGCTCATCTGGGGTCAGCCCAAAGAGTCCCAGGGAGGGGACTTAGCATCACCAACAGGAAGCCAGGACTAGGGGCTCTTGGGTCGACAGAAGCTGGCCTTGCCCGTAGCCAGATCTATCCATTGTCCCCCTTCTCCTCCCCTCTCCTGTGAGCCCCCACCCTGGGTTTGAATCCCTCCACTCCCGCTTGTGTGCTTTTCGGAGAATCACTTAACCTGTGTGTGTTCCTCTGTTACCTACAGAATGAGAGTATTATCTTCCTCTCGGGGTCTCAAGGTGGCTGTGGGGTGTAAAGTGAGATCCCCCGTGAAAAGCGACTAACAGAGCAGCGCATGGGTGGCTCAGTCAGTTAGGCGTACGACTCTTGATTCGGGCTCAGGTCATGATCCCAGGGTCGTGGGATCGAGCCCGCGTTGCACTCCGCACTGAGCGCGGAACCTGCTTAGGATTCTCTCTCTCTCCCTCTCTCTCTGCCCCTTGCTCATACTTTCACACCCTCTCTTTCTCTAAAAAATTAAAAAATAACAAATGAAAGATTAATAATAACTTTTTTAAAAAAAGAAAAGCAACCGGCAGCGTCCCTGGGCATCACAGCACGCTCACGTGCGCCCACTTCTGTCCCCTCCTCCCACCCACATGCCATCCATCCTCTGGACTCGTGTGTCCTCCAGGAAGGCTTCCCTAACCATGTCTGACACCTCCATTCCCTGAATAACTAAACCACCAAACCTTCAGCACGAGCTCACACATCACCTCCATTGCTGTCCAACTCTCCATCAGGATAGTTTCTTAGATAGACTTTAAATTGCTGAAAAGCAGCAACTTGGAAGTCCTTGCCTGTGTTACTTGTTGGATGGATGAATGATTTCCTATTTCAGCCTCGTCCCTCCCCTCCTTGAACCACTGGGAGAGGCCGGAGAGGTTCACACCCCAAGGCAGAGCTGTATGAATCCCAGCTCTCTGGAGAGGTTCATCCGCCCAGGTGACAGTGTCCCGCCACCCACCCCCCTCCCCCCGGGGAAATTAGGTGGAATAATTAAAAATTACCTTCCCGCCTGATCTCACTATTTCCCTTTGCAGTTCAGAACTGCCTCTGATTCCCGTGAGATTTGTCTGCATCCTGCCAGTTGCTAAAGGTTTACCGTACAGCTAGGGTGAATAATGGTTACCTCTTCCCTGGAGAAATGACTCCTGGCAATGATTACAGACTTCCCCTGCCGTGGACTGCCTCCTCAGCGAGGCTCTTGGAACCAACTCCCCGCACTAACACTCTGCTTTACTGGAGCATGATCCATGATAATAACAATGGTTACCATTTATTTAATGTATATCCCCTCAAGTGACTTCCATTCCTGATCTCCTTGAACCCTCATAGGGATCAAGCCCATGGGGTTGGAACTATTGTTATCCCATTGAGCGGATGACTAACCCGAGCCTTAGAAGGAGTACTTCCTTTTTTTCCAGCCTCTTGTAGGACTCGAGTTATCCATCCCCGTTTGAAAGAACCTACAGAAAAACCATGTGGGTTTTCCATCCACTGTTTCCTTTTCATGAAGTCTTTTCACTGATGGAGTTTCTCCAATAGTTATAGGACTATTCAGGTTTTTCCATTTCTAGTTGAGGCAGTTTTAGGAAGCTCTCTATTTTTTTTAGAAGTTTGTCTATTTCAGCTAAATTTTCAAATTTACTGGTGTAAATCTATAATATTTCTTGTTATATTTTTATAGCTTTACTGCTTTACACTTTTTCGTTCCTAATGTTATTTATTTAAATCATCTTTCTTTTTGACTCTGTTATCTCCCTAGGGATTGGTCAGTTTCATTACCTCCAAAGAATCCATTTTAATCCTTTTTGTTGCATTTTAATTTTCTATTTCATTACTTCCCGCTGTCGTCTTGATTATCTCTTTACCTCTTTTTATTTGGATTATTTGTTACTTTTCCCCCTTAATATCTGCCAGTGGTTCTTCGCTCGTTCATTTTCTGTCTCCTTTGTGTGCTTTCTAATACAATTTAGGGTTGATTTTCTAAGATTCCCTTTAGGTTCATCCCACAAGTTTTTATATGTAGTTTTTTTTTAATTATTGTTGAATTCCAAGAGTTATCTCATTTCTATGATCTTGGATTATTCACTGATAAATTATTTAGATGGGACTTTATTTCCAAAAGCATGGCATTTTATTAGCCTTGTTATTGACCTCTAACTTAACTTCTTTATGGCAACTGCATGACAGTTTCTTTAAAATCTATCAAGTCTTGTTAAAAACTGAGAATAAACTGAGGGTTGATGGGGGGTGGGAGGGAGGGGAGGGTGGGTGATGGGTATTGAGGAGGGCACCTTTTGGGATGAGCACTGGGTGTTGTATGGAAACCAATTTGACAATAAATTTCATATATTAAAAAAAAATTTATCAAGTCTTATTTGTTGCTTTTGTACATGGTCCTTTTAATGATTGTTGCGAATGTGCTTAAAAAGAACACAATCCCAGGGGCGCCTGGGTGGCTCAGTCGGTTGAGCATCCGACTTCGGCTCAGGTCATGATCTCGCGTTCCATGAGTTCGAGCCCCGCGTCGGGCTCTGTGCTGACAGCTCGGAGCCTGGAGCCTGTTTCAGATTCTGTATCTCCCTCTCTCTGACCCTCCCCCATTCATGCTCTGTCTCTCTCTGTCTCAAAAATAAAGGTTAAAAAAAAAAATTTTATAAAAAAAAAAAAAAAGAACGCAATCCCAGCCACTGGGTGCAGTATTTGACATATGTTCATGAGGTGAAGCTTGGTGACTGTGTCCTTTGTTTATCTACCTGTATTCTTACTGATCTCTTGTCTGTTTATCAAGATCTACTGTTGACAGAGTCTTCATTACAATGGTGACCGTGCCCCGGGGCGCTTGGGTGGCTCAGTTCTGTGGGCATCCAGCTCTTGGTTTCGGCTCATGTTATGGTCTCAGTGTTTGTGGGTTGGAGCCCCGCATGGGACTCTGCACTGTCAGTGCAGAGCCTGCTTGAGATGCTCTCTCTTCCTCTGTCTTTGCCCCTTGCCTGCTCATGCTCCCTCTCGCTTTCTCTCTCACAAAAAAAAAAATTTTTTTTTTAAATACAGTGGTGAATGTGTCCCTTTCTTTTTGTTAATGCTTAAAATCTACGTTATTAGACAGACATAAATTTAGCACTTTTATATCGTCTGATGAGTAGGACCTTCTATCATTATGAAGTAACCCTCTCATGTCGTGCAGTATCTTTTGCCTTAATCCATTTGTTTGATATTAACGTACCTACACAAGTGTTCTTTGGTTACTATGTGCCTGATCGATCTCTTTCTGTAATTGTTCTTCGACCTTTCCGTGTTCTTCTGCTCTAGGAATGCCTTTTATGAACAGGATGTAGTTGGATTTCTTAAAAATTAAGTAGATCATCTTGGTCTTTTTACCAGAGGATTAATTGAGTGCTCAAGGTCAGTGATCTAAGAGGGACTCACTAACTTTTTTATTCGTACACTCCTTAAAAATTTTGGCAAACTACTGGCTTCTCATATAATTTCAATATGACATCTGATACTTTCATTATAAGTTTAAATAATTGCAAGAAGATTTTTGGCATATCGTAAATATCGACATTAACTATGACATGATTATATAATTCATTTAAATATATCCCATAGAGGGGCGCCTGGGTGGCTCCGTCAGTTGGGCGTCCGACTTCAGCTCAGGTCATGATCCTATGGTTCGTGGGTTTGAGCCCCGCGTCGGGCTCTGTGCTGACAGCTCAGAGCCTGGAGCCTGCTTCGGATTCTGTGTCTCCCCGTCTCTCGGCCCCTCCCCTGCTCATGCTCTATCTCTCTCTGTCTCTCAATAATGAATAAATGTTTAATAAATAAATAAATCTCATAAAATATAAATATCTAGCGATCCAGTAACTCATCCCCAACCATTTAAAAAACATAATACAAGCTTTTCTTTACACATCTGAAATTTTACTGTCCTTTTTCCCCTTGCATTTTGATTTTCATTTCACCCCCACACACATGTACCCTAATGTCCTACATTTTTACACTTCAAAATCTTCTGATCATGAAATCAGATTTCTTTGCGATAAAAATATCTACATAAGTTTAAATTGAGAAAAAAAAAATTCCTCTGACCAAGAGGGCAAGAGTCAAATTACGTCCTTCTAGATAGCTGTCATTACAACGTAAATAGAACGCAAGTGATCAAACTATAGATAAATAATTTTTGGTAAGCGATTATTAAGTACAAATAACAAAATGTTAATAGATAGACGTCTCTTGGGGATGTGAGTGGAGTTTTAACTTCTGACATGTGACTACAGATTAGTATTACTTCTTGGTAGTCCGAGAGACCAGAAAGACCTCCACCCAAATTTTTTGTTAGTGTAGCTACAAGTGGTGATAAACATCATTCCTATAAATACATAAGAGGGACTAGAGTGAGTATCAACATAGCAGATCACTCAGTTCGTTTGTCTTCTTTGAGATCACTTGGTTTTAAAAATTGGATATTGATTAATCATCAAAAATCATTTTAAATGATCCATAAGATGATAAATGAGTGAGGTCCTGTTTCTGTTTTGTTGAAAGCAAATCGTTAGAAACCAGCTGACTTACTAAAAAATATGTTATTAGTTATTATAGCCAGTATTAAAGCTAATCACAGGTGCAGTTTCAAGGAATTGTATACAAAAGAGGGACTTTATCAAAACGTATCAAATAGCTATGAATTACGTCAGTGATTCCTATAACTGGAGGCATCTCTTTTAGCCCAATATTTCCAAAAGATTGTTAGAAAAATAGAAGTGTTATCCATTTTAAAACACCCCTGCCAAGGAAATTTGAATAGGTAAATGCTGAACAGGGCATTCAATTAAAAGGTAATAAAAATTGTTGCCCCCATAAGTCTGAAAATGTGCTGAAGAAACTGTAAAACACTATCTTAGTTCTGAGACCTTCTCTCAGAGACGTTATGATAATTATGATAATCTGCTACATGTGGGCAGGTGACCCACAGAGGGAGGCACCTGTGAAAGACGGGGCTCGCCAGGATTAGTGGGGTAATAAAGACAAGGTGTGGGGCTCCTGGGGCCAGTACCCGGTGCCGGCCAAGCCAGCTTGTCTTCCTCCCCATCCCAAATATTTCTTGGAGCCTTGCATGTGCCGGCTGTGTGGACGCACCACCGGCCAGGAGTCTTTGTTCGGTCCTCGTGGGAACAGGGCATTCCGCAGCCACAGAAGGGAACGGGAGGAGCAAGGTGTCTACAGGGAACTCAGCATCGGGCGGGTTGGGCAGCCAGGTTCCGGCCGAGGCTACGACACACGTGACTTCCGCACGTGGTGGCCTGGGCCAGGACGCGGCTGCCCACTCAGGACAGTGCATGGCAGACAGGGACTGCTTAGAAGCCCGCCCGCGCCCATTAATAGGGTGTCCGCAGTACGGATGTTTCGTACGGTCTGGGGCCTCGCGGGGGTTCTTGCGTCTGGGGCATCGATGCTAGTGAAGTGTAGCCATTCTGGGTCAAGTGCAATGGAACCAATCACGAAAGGAAGGGAGAACAGAGACTGCAGGTGCGTGCCCCCAGGAGACACGCTTGGGAAAGGCTACCTGGATGGTGAGGCTCTACAGGTGACGCTCCGCAGAGCCCCCTGGGGAGAGTCACGTGTCCAAGTGGACACAGAGCAGTCTCTTGAGGCGTGGGGTCAGCGCCTGTCCCGGGGCCACGGGGTCAGCACGATCCCCCTGCAGCAACCCGGCCCCCTGTTCCCATTTCCTCTCTGGTTCTCAGGATTTCCCTCTCTCTCCAGCTTCGGTTTGCTCTGGCACCTACGTTTTCGTCACGTACCCAGCATTTTCAATATTCTGGAAGGTGACAATTTTTCAGGTGCTCTACACCAGGCCGTATTTCCGGAAATGAAAATGCTTCGGTAATTTCACAAAAGGCTCTCAATCACTGCCTGTCGGGGAGGACCAGGAGAAGCCAGAAGCCTGCAAGATCGAGTCCCGAAGCCACGAGCCGGAGGAGGCATCGCCATATCAGCAATTTGCTTCCTTGCCTCCCGTTTCTTTCTCTTTCTCGTGCTTTTCCATTCTCATGCTCTCGGCCATAACTCAGACCTACCTGTACACCCCCGAGGACAGCTTACAGCCTCTCCAGCATTTGTCACCAAAGATCTGCCCCGTGTGTGAGGGGGTGGCCGCCGTCCCCTACCCCACTTAGAACGAGGGCTTTGTTGCCAGTGAGGGCATCGGAGAGCAAGGACTCAACTCTTGGAGGGTTCTCGCCCCTCTCTTGGTCACAACTTTTCAGTTCACGTCTATGATTTATCTGGTGCTGAGTTCGTGATCAGGAATGCAACCTCACAGTTACACATTTTTCTTGTGGAACAGAGCGCTCCGATCGAGCTGCAGTTTCTAGGAGTGCCCGGACAAAAACAAAACCAGGGACAGCCTGTAACTCTTCCCCTGAGCTCCACCAGGGGTTCCGAGAACTTCCGTGAAGTGAGTTCCAACCAACTCGAGCCTTGACAAAGCGGCAAAGCATTTAAGGCCAGGAAATTTTATTAAAGTGAATCTCATTTGAAAAAAATGAGTTAGGAAAATTCCCAACTCAGTTTCCAGCTAATGTAAACGCTGAAAACACATTACTCATTTGGGGAGTGAGAACAAAGAGTTTTCTGTTTTAAGTGTGGCAGCAAACTTTTCTAGACAGAGACTTCACGTTTGGGAGAGGGTAAACAATGGAAAGAGGACCAGCCTGGGAATTGGAGGGTCCAGGCTGGCCCCAAGCTCTGCCACTAGCTCGCTGCACAGCCCTCGGCAAGGAGTTGCTGCCTCTGTTTCCCCATCTATAGCAGGAGGAGTGGGGATGGTCTCTGAAGTCCCTTCCAGCCCTGATGAGCCAGGATTCCAAGCCACAGAGAATTCTTTTGGCCTCAGTATCCCTTTCCCTCCCATAGGTCAGTCCTGCTTCTGGTGTTCACATTGCCTGGTTATGCCCTTGGGAATGGGGTACGGGATTCGGGTATATTCTCTTTCCCTCCATTCTGCAGACGAGCCAAAAAAAAAAAAATCTATCACCATCACCCACTTCTTCAGGGATTTTTAAACCATCAGAAAGTTGCACACAAACATCCCTTCTGCCTGCTTGCTGCAACATTGTAGCAAGTGAAAAGCTCTTCTGAAACGTTCTGCACTGCAGATATTTTAGGACAGATTTAAAATGGCTGCACAGAAGTTGACAGAGACCCTCACACATGTGAGGGCAAACCCACGAGGTCTCAGTTTTCTCATCCAAACAAAATTGCAATGTCACGCTTGTCTTCAGGGACCAAGTGCTTCCGTCTCTCCTTTTAATTCACTGTGCATTCCTCCCATATGCTTGCAATGCACTGAGCTCACTCTTATTTTCCACTTAGTCTGTAAAATGAATGTCTCCGTCATGCCACGACTGCAATGAAATCAGTTAATTGGGCCCTTCCTGCAGACAGCTATGTCCCCTGCAGCCCCCCCCACCACGTGCAAAGCAATTCTGTTTTATGTGCAATAAAACAATCCATAAATATTTACAGGCACAGGAGCCTCATTTTACCAGAAAACGCCCAAGTTACAAAATGAATCTCAAAACCTGAGTGCAGTCCAGGATGGGGTCATGAACGTGGGTAGCCAACAGCCCTGAGTTCCCACCCCCACTCATCACTTCATCAGCTTGCAAAACAGTCACGGGAAAGACACCGTCGTAAGACACAGATTTCAAGTGTTCCCCCCGGAAGTGCAATTCACGTTTCAGGGGCTCGTCCAAACCAGGCAATGGCCTGGACAGGTCAGTTATGAGAAATCACCGCTTCATTTGTCGTTTCGCCGGGAACACGGTGGAAAAACTAAAGGAGTGTGATTTTCAACTAGTCCGGAAAGCTAGGGGAGGCCCTCTGGTTTATGAAGGTCACCCCAACAGAGACCTGGTCCAGTGGATGGGGTCCCTCCAAAGAAGAGAGAAGACAAGGAGGGAAGGAGGCCCTGTTGTCCCCACGTCAAGCTCTAACTGGCTCTCCCACTGCTAATGGAGAAGCGGAGCAGACCCTCACCCATCCCGGGACCACCCACCCACATGTTGGGAGAGCTTCCCCAGGCCCACCCCTAAGGTTTGTGGGGTCATAGCAGAGCACAGATGGAGCCTCCCAGGTGCACCTGTTCTCACTTGCCCCATTTTCCAACTGGTCCAGGGGCGGTCCCCTGATATCACCTGACTGCCGTGCCCGCGCTGCCCCACCAGCTACGCCGGCTTGACAGTTCTCGCCAGCAAAATCCCCAAGTCCACGGGGCGCCGTGGGGATGCTGAGAGAAACCGGGTGACAAAGGCCGTGGTGTGACCCGAGATCCTGTGCAATCCTCGGGGCCTGCGTGCACGGGACAGGCCCACGCCTGAGTTCGTGCGGGGGGATGCCAGCAACTACGGAAACCAGGGTGGAAGGTGGCGGTGACAGTAACGCAAGCACGAGGCAGGTCGTGCATCCAGACCCCCGCCCCCGGCACCATGCCGACCCGCTGGCCTCCTTCCCAGCTCCCTCTCCTGGTCTGGAGCCTCAGCACCCAGCTCTCGGTCATGATCTCCAAGGGAGAAAGCACCGGGGAGCCATTGCCGACAGGAGCACCCCGCCCATCACTAAGTCAACGCCCTGCACCCAACACCTTCAACGGCCAGGAATCAACTGAAGGGTAGTTGAAGTTCATTGTATAAGTAAGACCTGTCACCTCACAGAGGATTCTCACATCATTCTTCCTGTCCATCCAACCTGTGTCCTGCCTTCTCTTTCCTTCTCTCTCTCTCTCTCTCTCTCTCTCTCTCACACACACACACACACACGCACGCACACACCCTGCAGCACAAAGGCAATGTGTTCAAAGACCAGAAGGGCTACAATACAGCTTGACCCACAGGTTCCAACACCATTGTGGGACGTCGCCGCCTGCTGTCCCTTGGCTCCACTTTGCCCTGTGCTGCCTCTAACTCCCACCCTCTCAAGTTCAGGTTCAATGGGGAAGAGCTGGTCTCAAGTTCAGGCTCAATAGGGAAGAGCTGTGGTCCTTTCCTGCAGCTCCCTAAAGTTCTGAGAATCCCAGTGACCGAGCTGGGTCGCAGGTGGCCCCAGGGGCGTCCATGCGGCCTGACGGGGAGGATGAGGAAGACGCTGGGGAGGCAACCCACACACACGCCCACCTCCTCCAGCCTCGTCCGGGAATCCTCTGCCTTTCTTTCCGGCAAGTCACTTCATCGGATAAGTTCGTCCGTCAGTGGAACAGGCAAACTTATCCTCCAGTGGTTGAGAAGATGAGAGGACCCTGACGTAAGCAGGAAGGAGGTGTGCGCCAGCCTTGCCCACGGGCCAGGGCGGCCGCACAACCTGCCCAAGGACGCGGTCAGGGCAACGATGGCGGCCAGCCCCTCGCTCTGCACCTGCTGCGTCCGGGGACACAAGGCAGGGAACCGGTGTTCGAACCTCAACAGAAAGCGTGCCAGGAAGTTATCAGGAGATTCCAACGCTTTTTCCCATCTGTCAGTCCAGCAGAGAAATGTTAAATCGGGGAGGGAGAAGACAGCCAGTCCCGTAGAAGAGCTTTCAGCTGCTTCCCTCTGTTGAGTGCACAGAGAGGGGATGCCGGGCTCACGCTCATGTCCCACACCCCGGCACCTTCCTGGTGCCTAGGACACAGCTTGCCAGCACCCCGGACCAGTGAACGCAGAACCGAAAAGACAGAAGAGGAGCTACCCCAGGCACCGGGCCGGATGCTTGACATCCACAATCTCTGATGCTCGTAAAAATCCCACCAGGGGGCGCCTGGGTGGCTCAGTGGGTTAGGCGCCCGGCTCTGGATCTCAGCTCAGGTCATGATCTCACCGCCAGCGGGATCAAGCCCTGAGTCAGGCTCCGGGCTGCCAGCCTGGAGCCTGCTTGGGATTCTCTTTCCCCCTCGCTCTCTGCCCCTCCTCCACTCACTCTTTCACTCTGTCTCTCAAAATAAATGAATTACATTTTTTTACAAATCCCACGAGGTGGAGTCTTGGGTTCCGAGATGTGGCTTAAGTTGCCCGAGGACGTCCCTCTTGTTAAAACAAAACCTTCCTGCTTCCACAAGTCCCCACTGCTCTTTCTCTCTCCTTCCCTCTGCAGGCAGAGTCTTCTTGAGACTTGCTTATGTCTCCTGCCTCCCTCTTCCCCTTGCCTGTTCACACTTCGGCCACTCCCGTGGTGTCTAACCCCACCTCCCCACTGGAGCATCGCTTACCCGACTCTCCAGGGACCTCGGTCTCCCAACCCAGTTAGCTGGTTCAGGTCTTCATTTTGTTTGTCCCGCCAGCAGGTTTTGATGTTGACCGCTCTTTCCTTCTGGGACTCCTGTCTTCCCTGGGCTCCTCTGACATGTAACTCTCCTGGCTTTTCTTTCCCCTGTTTTTCCCAAGATCTCCTCCCAGGTCGTAGTCCCATAACCAGCATGGAATGGCAGAGCTTCTCACGGCCCAAGCTAAGTGCTCTGTCCTCTCACTCTATTCCAGCTCCAATTCTCATCCCACCCACTTCAGTTGCCACCTGCCAGTGACTCCCAAATTTACCTCTGACCCAGGCCTGGACAGGCCTTGGAGTTCCAGAATGTTCTATTCAACAGCCTATTGGAAATCTCCTCTTAGAGGTTGGATGTCAAAAACACCACAACTCAACATATCCAAACTAAACTCATAAACACCCCCAACTCCAGTCCTCTCCCTGGAGTCCACATGTGGGTGCATAGCACCAATACTCAGGTGCTCAATCCAGAAACCTAGAAGAGATCCAGATGCCTGCTTCTTCTCCAACACCATCTCTGACCCAGTATCAAGCTTGGCCCATTTCCGCTCCTAACTATCTCTTGAGTCCATCCGGTCTCTCCCTCTTGTGACCTTTGCGATCCACCTGCCGCTGACTCCCACCCAGACTATGAGGAAGGCCTGCTCTCCCCGTGTCTACCCTCACTGTACCCCAACACGCTGTGACACCGCAGCTCTTTCCCCCACGCAGATCAGGGTCTTTCTGTTTCCTGAAAGCTCCTCAAATGACTTTTTATTCATGAAGGTCTTGGTAGGGGCAGGTCCCTACCACACAGAGAGAACACTCAGTGAATCAGGTTCATGCCACGCTGTCACCTATAGTGACATAGAATAAACATGTAGGAAATAAATGTGGCTAAACCGGAACCCAGGCTGGTTCATTTGGAAACAGCCCCTTCAGAAACGTCAGTAAGAGACCGCTGGTCAACCAAAGGCAATCAGGAATTTACGGCCACATCTCTGTGGCTGTCGCAGATAGCCTGTGACAACAGGTTCCTGTCATGCCCACCACCTCCCACTACAAAAATCCTAATCTCCAACTGATTTTGCCATGGGATTGCCGTGGAGGGCTTTTGCAACTTCCAAAAAAAAAAAAAAAATTCCTCTTTACATCTCCTTCAATGTCTCAGTAGTAATGTCTATTGAGAAGTATGTAATTGCAATGAATTCTGAGTCTGTTAAACAGTATAAACAACGAGTGGAAATTGGAGGTGACTGCCAGAGGGGGAAAAGGCATCACATCTTCCTCTTAGAAGTCTCAATGCTAAGATTCCCTGCATCAAACTTCTCATATTTCTTCCATAACAGGTCATGGATAACCTGCAAAAGTGAAATGTAAGTCAAGGGGAGGAAAAGGAGAAACACAGTGATGTACAAACTTCCTTTCATAAGTGACCAGTTTTAACAAAATTAAACTTTAAGAACCCAAGGTAATGAATCCAGTATGATGTGACTCTAGAAATGACCAACTCTTGGGCGCCTGGGTGGCTCAGTCAGTTAAGCATCCGGCTTCAGCTCAGGTTATGATCTCGAGGTTCATGAGTTCAAGCCCCGCGTCGGGCTCTGTGCTGACAGCTCAGAGCCTGGAGCCTGCTTCGGATTCTGTGTCTCCCTCGCTCTCTGTCCTTCCCCCACTCGCACTCTGCCTCTCTGTCTCTCTCTCAAAAACAAAGAAACATTAAAAATTGTTTGAAAAGAAAGACGGAAAGAAGGATCAACCCCGGGAAATAACAGGAAATAGGGAAGAAGGTTGATTTTCATCATCCTGTTGGACCGAGAAAGGTCCCGTGGCATCCGTGGCCTGGGAAGCAGCCCGGTGAAATCAGGACCTTCTGCTCCAAGAGAAGTCATTTGAAAAGTGCACCTATTGACAATCTGGTTAGGGGAAAACGCTGAAAGACTGAAGTGAAATTAGCCAGAAAGGAAGAGGAACCACCCCCGATTTTGTGCCCCAATCTAAATATTAGCAAGAAGGCACTACCCAGAGACCATGGACCAGTTGGCAGGGTTAGCAACTCCAGTATCGATGGCCACGATGTGCTCCACCGGCGTCTCCCAGAGGAGAGGCCGGGCCTCCGAGGCGGGTGGCCTCCCCCCTGCTCCCCCGAGGAGCGCTGCAAGGGCTCACCCAGCAGCCAGCCGCTCACGGAGGTCTCAGCGAGGAGGGCCTGCTCCGGGCAGACAGACCTGCCAGGCCTCGGCATTTCCAGCCCCCACCCGCACAGGCGAAGCCCCTTCCTGGCCTTCAACCCCAAATCTTAGCCCTGCAGGGGGGCACTTTAATTCTTGTGGGAAGGTTTGAGAAAGGCAGGGGATGTGTTAGAAGGTACCACACCTCCAGGCTCTATTTCGGCCTGACATCCCCCCAGGACCACCTGAGGAGGGTCTGTGGCAGCAGCCGCCCGGCCCGTCCTTGGCTATTCCGGGCCAGAAGGACCTCCCGGCAGCCTCGCGACAGTCACAGGCTACATGCGACGTGTGACAGTCACATGTCACCTACACACGTGACATCCGACATAGGGCACTGTCCCACACTGCGGGTCTCCACGTGAGGTTCAGGAAACACCCTCTGCAGGAGGTACGCTTCACCTCCTCCCACTACGTTCATGTAAACCAAGCCACGGACGCCGCTCTCTCTGTCGACCAGGCGGTAACTGTTTTTGCTTCGTTCAAGTTTGTTTTTATTTATTTCGAGGGGCAGGAGACGGGCAGAAATAGAGACAGGCTCCCAAGCAGGCCCCGTGCTTTTCAGCGCAGAGCCCCACGCGGGGCTTGAACTCACGAACCGTGAGATCGTGACCTGAGCCAAAATCAAAAGTTGGACACTTAACTGACTGAGCCACCCAGGTGCCCCAGTGTTAACTGTTTTATTATTTTTTTAATGTTTATTTTTGAGTGAGAGAGAGAGAGAGAACCAGAGCGTGAGGGGGGAGGGGCAGAGAGAGAGGGAGACACAGAATCGGAAGCAGGGTCCAGGCTCCGAGCTGTCAGCACAGAGCCCGGCGCGGGGCTTGAACTCACGACCTGAGCCAAAGTCGTACGCTTAACTGACTGAGCCACCCAGGCGCCCCCACGTTAACTGTTTTAAAACACAGTGCCCCAGTAGAAAATTTGAGGTTCAGGAAGGCCAGCAGGTCGGGAGACAGCTGTCACTGCAAAGATAGTTTGTTACTCACAGATCTCAAGAGAACGGGGCATAGCACCTCGGACCGGAGCACAGGACAAGCACCAGGGTTGGGCAGGAGGTGGGGGGCTGGAGGGGACTACGGCTACAACTTTTATAGTAGCTGCTGTGGGAAGGAAGGAGCAAGACAGGGTAACTGGAATGACTTCCATGGACACTGGGCATAGGAGCTGTCCCCAGGGTGATGAGGGCAGGTGAATGTGAGAGCCCCAGCGTGGCTGGGGTGTGGGCTCCAGGTCGCTTGGCTTGTGTTTGAAAATCGCACCCATAGTCGGGCAGTCTACCGTCTATCTGCGGGGATCGGCTAACCTGGGGAAGGGTAGTCCCTCCAGGGCCAGCGAGTCCCCGGATGTCAAAACACAGGAACACAGAAGATAAAAGATATGGTTAATACTTGAACTCAGAACAAAGCTCTTTCTGAAAGAGTCACGAAGTATTGCTCCCTGCTGCCCCCCCCCCACAGACCCCTCAGCCAGGTCTTTACATTTTTTTTAAATTTTAAAATGTTTATTATGTATTTTTAAGAGAGAGAGAGAGAGCATGAGCAGAGGAAGGCAGAGAGAGAGGGCTCCAGGCTCCGAGCGGTCGGCACAGAGCCCGATGTGGGGTTCGAACCCACAAACCGCGAGATCATGACCTGAGCCGAAGTCGGACGCTTGACCGACTGAGCCACCCAGGCGCCCCCAGTTCTTCACATGTAATAGCACACTTTCAGAAAGACCAAAAGGCTCACAGCATCCGAAGAAATGAGCTGAAATGCAGGAATCACTCCAGCACCCCTAAGGCTACAACAAAGATACCTAATGATATTCTGTGCTTCATAAATGGTGTCATTGACTGGGCATGTGTTACGTACTCTGCACGGTGCTAGATACTCAAGAATTATTCCACCCAAGAGATGGCTCGTCTCCCTCCCACCGACACAGATGACGGATTCTGTCCCTCCCCTTCATCCGATCCACGCACACAACCCAGGCCACTCCTGTGCGGGCCCCCGCTGTTATGACTAGTCTAAGTGGATTGCCAACGTGCCGTGACCCAGAATCCCAGTACCCGCTGTTCCTTGTCTCAGGAACGCTGCTGAACATCCCCGGCACGCAGGCTGGAACATACCGGCCTCCCTCCGGGAGGGACAGTAAAACGAGATGGCAGAGATTAGCCCAGGGAGGAACACTGTGTCTTTTTCTTCGGTGCCTCCTTGCCTTAAAAGGCAGGGCCAAGTAAATGATGAAGCTGTAAGAATATGGTATCGGCCGGGGAGAAAACCAGCCCGCAGGTGTGAATACAAACTGACGAGGGGGTATTCCTGTCACTCCCCCTGGAAACTAACAGGCCAGAATTTGGACACCGGCTGGTGATCTGTGAGCAGAAGCGTGAATCAAGACGAGGATTTATCTTGGGGCGCCTGGGGGGGCTCAGTCGGTTAAGCGTCCCACTTCGGCTCAGGTCGTGATCTCACAGTTTGTGAGTTTGAGCTCTGCATCGGGCTCCGTGCTGACAGCTCGGAGCCTGGAGCCTGCTTCGGATTCTGGGTCTCCCTCTCTCTCTACCCCTCCCCCCCTCATGCTCTGTCTCTGTCTCTCTCAAAGATAAATCAACATTAAAAAAGATTTTTTCAAAAGGTGAGAATTTATTTTGCCAAACCAAGCTCTCATTTGTTCCTTGGGATATTTGATTCTCATTAAACATCCAAACCCCGTATCTGACATATCGGTCCCTCCTGGGCTACATTTTTCACCCCTAAATGGACTGGAATGAGGAATGTAGAGATTAGGTGGTATATTTACTTGAAATCAGTACTTCAAGACCAGACTTGGACTAAAGTAGGCTCTCACTGCTAAAGGTATTACGCATGTGTTTACAAGGCTGTGCTCATTCGGAAGACTCGCCTCACCCTCTCCACACCCAACTAAATTTTTGACAGGTCAGGAGAGATTCCAAATTTGAAGAAAAGACGCAGGTTCACAAACAGAGCCGTAAGTAGAATTTGCCGCGATCTCATTAACCATTCATGGTTATTGAAGAATGAAGACATTCCAACAGATCACAAGGAAGGCTGTAGTCATTGTTAGATTCCCAGACATCTTGAGGCATTTGTCACAGTAAAAAAGGATCAGATGTATGAAGGACCTCTAGAAAAGACCCCTAAGTGCCTCGCACATAACGCTTTCGAGCCTGGAAGCTGCGGCCAGAGGAGGGACGGCGATCCACGTTGGCTCAATCCCAGGGCAGCCTAGGCAGCGATGCCCCAGAATCTTCGGACAAAAGCTTACTTGTGGCACGTGGTTCAATGGATTCAACATCGCCAACGTCCAAACCTCTATGAACCCCCAGGATGCAAACTACACTTTTCCGGAATTTGCCCAAACTTTCAACTTCAGACCACATTTACTAAACAGCCTCCTAAGAAGATGTCTTTGCTTTTATAAACACATTGCCTCTGTCATATTGCCTTCCTGGCGCTGGGTTCATGAATCAGTCTATAAAGATCTCGTTTGCTTTCAGAAGTCCACTGCTGGGGCGCCCGGCTGGTTCAGTCAGTGAAGCCTGCGACTCTTGATCTCGGTGCCATGGGTTCGAGCCCCGCGTCAGGGCATAGAGATGACTTTGTTAAAAAATAATAAAACATAAAAAAATAAATAAAAGTCCATTGCTTTTGGTTAAAACCCCATCAAAGTCCGTTTTTCAAAAGAAAAGTTACCTGTTTTCTAGCAGTGGCAGGTTCTCATGCCTGCCCCTTCTTCCGTCCATCAGTTCTTCCCTGGGTTAAGGACTCCTCGGAATCTTTCCGGAAATATGCAGACAAGAGGAAGGGCGGGGAGTTTGGTTACTGTTGTGCAGGCAAGCTGTCAACTTTAGGAAGAATTTCAAACAGGCTCGGGCGTTTCCTTGTTTTTCCAGTTTTACTGAGATGTGACTGACATGCAAGACTGTGTCAGTTTGAGGGGACGTTCGCGTATCGTGGGACGCTTACCTCGGTGCATTCCGTTAACATCCGTCCTCTCACAGGGACAGAAGGAGAACGAGAAGAAGAAAGGGAAAAGGGTGGGGGAATCTTTCTTTTGTTAGGAGAACCCTTAGGATTCACTCTCTTCACTTTCAAACACTCCATACAGAGCCACACATCAGATCCCTTTCTCCATGACTTGCGTGTTCGGTTTCAGGCCCTGTTTAAGTGACGTTATAGGCTGTTCTCCTCTCCCCAGGCATTTCCTTCTGACAGACCAGAACAAGGCAGGGTACAAACGGGTCCTCTGAGGACGTGGGAGGTAGAGCCCTCCACAGACTGAGTAAGCGTGGCCCTGCAGGCACAAAGTTAATACGACACGGTGAGGACACAGACGGTGATGACAAGGCAACAAAAGTGAACGACCTCTAGGCCAGGCCTAAGCTCTAGTTAATTTTCAGGTACTTTTCCAGTATCCCCCCGGCTTCTGCGATGTCAGAGTCACGAGCCCAAAGGAAAGTCAGGAGGAGGGATTTTGTTCTCCTCCCCTTCCCACACGTGAGCCATCCAGTCACTAAAAAGGACAGCGTGGCACACACATGTCTTAGAGGCAGAGACAAATCTCAGCTTGGGAACTAAAGATTGCGTCGGGTTTTTTTTTTAAGTTTATTTATTTATTTGGAGAGAGACAGTGCGAGCAGGGGAGGGGCAGAGAGAGAGGGAGAGACAGAATCCCAAGCAGGCTCCAGGCTCAGTAGAGAACCCAATGCGGGGCTTGAACTCACGAAACCGTGAGATCGTGACTTGAGCGGAAGCCAAGAGTCAGATGCTTAACTGACGGAGCCACCCAGGCGTCCCGCTGAAGATTGTGTCAATAGGTGTTGATGGCCTTGTTGTATACTTGCCCAGTCAAATGCACGTCAGCCGATGGTCTCCCCTGAGTCACTGCGCTGCCCTCACGGACACCCTTCCGTTCACTTTCACCCGCCCGGACAGCTGGCCAGATGCACATCGGTGGCAAAGAGTGGTCTCGAGACCTAAGCGACCTGAAGCCAGGAGCATCCACAGGATGCCAAACTTCCGGAAGTGTCCGTTCTAAATGGGATCACCTTAGTCCACAGCTTGTGTGCCAGTGACACGCGGAGACTTCGAGACACATGGTGGGTCCCACTAACCTGAAGTGTGCTCCTGCCTCTTCTTTGGGGCACAGACAGCCAAGGGCATCTTTGTCCAGGAGCCTCCCCAGCCAGCCAGCCCCACGGTCTTTAAGCTGGGGCTCTCCCTGGGCTGTTTGTCTTAGCCTCAACCATCCATTACGTTTTCTTCCCAGTTTGAGGGCATTCTCTCTCCAAGTGGATTCGCGTCATTGTAAGAGTGCTCGTGTAAGAAATATTGGTGATGCTTTGTAATTCCCTCTTATTTCTTTAGTCCGCCAGGTCTCGTAGCCCACATTGTGCCCAGCTCCAGAAACACAAGCGAGGCACAGTCCCTGCTCGTCGTGGCATTTATGTTCTGTCAGCAAGAAGTCTCACAGGGGACGGTGGGGGGTGATGGGCAGGTGTGACAGAGACCTAACTCAGGAAAGGCCTGCTGGAGGGGGCTACATGGCCCCTAAGGGCAATATACAAGTCAGGCAGGGGAGCAGAGACCCGGAGAGACCGCGTGAGAACTTTGGACCTTGTTTTCGCGGCAACGGGATGTCACCGAAAGGCTCTAAGCCAGACAGATAGCATCAGATCCGCTTTGTTCCGAGGTCACCCTAGCGTCGGGAGAAGACGAGCTGAAGGCAGGAGCCGCTTCCAGAGATGAGGGTGGCGTGGGCCAAGGCGGTGGCGATGGTGCTAGCAACGGGAAGAGAAGGAAGCGAGATCCAAGGTGCATTTCAGAGGCGGAACCGACCATATGCATCAAGCGATTGCATGTCAGCAGCGCCATTGACTGGAATTGGGAATCTGGGCTGAGAGGCAGGTTTGGAGGAAAAGGTGATACAGGTGGCACGTGTTCAGTTAGGGGCATTGGAGGAGACACCCGAAGGGGAGATGCCCAGTGGGCAGGTGAATGCAGGGGTTTGGAGCATCAGGCATGAGGTTTGGGCTGGAGGTTAGAGAGTCAGCAGCTCGTAAAGTCACATGAGCGAACGAGATCATCCAAGGAGAGAATGTAGACAGAGGACCTCGGAGCCCAAAGAGAGGACTGGGAGGCCAGGGGGACTCAGAAGGAGGACACGGCCAGCAGGGTCAGCAGCAGAGCCGGTCCAGTGAGCTTGCAGGTCACGAGAGCTGCAGGACCACTGCGTCCTTAGAGGACCTAACAGCCAGCTGGTCGCCTGTGGTCAAAGCGGCTCTACCTGAGGTTTTGGTTTTGGATGCGCCGGTAAGTAGGATGAGATCATCGGCCAGGATTTGCCTCAATTAGCGTTAAGTCTCAGTTGCCCCGGCAAGAATGTAGTCAGTGGCTCGTATGAGTTTTAATCTTTCCAGCAACACAAACTTACCTTTAGCACTAGTGAATTAATGTGCTGGACAAGGGCCCAGAGATCCATCAAAATGGCCCATCTGGACACCCTTTACCCAACAAAAAGATCCTAAGTCTCAGGGAGCCTGGGTGGCTCAGTCAGTTAAGCATCCAACTCTCGATTACAGCTCAGGTCAGGTCGTAATCTCACAGTCACGGGATCAAGCCCCACTTTGGGCTCCGCACTGAGCGTGGAGCCTGCTTGGGGTTCTCCCTCTCCCTCTCTCTCTGCCCCTTCCCCACTCACATTCTCTCTCTCAAAATAAATTAACTTTAAAAAAAAAAGTTCCGAGGGGCGCCTGGGTGGCTCAATCGGTTAAGCGTCCAACTTCGGCTCAGGTCGTGATCTGGCGGTTCATGAGTTCGAGCCCCGTGTCGGGCTCTGTGCCGACGGCTCGGAGCCTGGAGCCTGCTTCCAATGCTGGGTCTCCCTCTCTCTCTCTCTGCCCCTCCCCTGCTCATGTTCTGTCTCTCTGTCTCTCTCAAAAATAAGTAAACGTTAAAAAAAATTTTTTTTTAAGTTCCTAAGTCTCTTGCTAAAACTGAGTTTTCCCCTGACCAACTCTATATTGTTCTAATTATCAAACTCAAAACGTAAAGGCCTGGGTTTTTTACTAGAATCTTAAAGTCAGCTGAAATAAGATGTTTATGTTCAACTATGCAAAGAGTAACAGAACCACCTGAGCTTCATAAACTCTCTGGAGGGCACTCTCAGGATCACGGACTCTGCTTTTTCGCTCCAAGATGAAGTCATTTTAATTATACGTGTCATTGTTTGTTTTATTTGGGAAGGATAAGCGCTTAGAATTTTAAGCCAACTTTTTAAAAACTGTGTCCAAGGAGAGATTATAATTTATAGACTCCACGCTCAGATAAGTAGAAATAGAATTGACTTTGTTTCCCTGTGACTGAAATTAACTACACTGCTCTTAAGCTTCCTGTTTCCTGGTAGAAATAAAAGCTTACATTTGCCAATTAAAGGTAACTTGGTCACTTCCAGCTTTCCATGTGGTTCATTCAGATCTAAACTGTCACTCAGGAAGTTCCCCTCTCGAACCATAAGAGGCATCTGAATTGCGTGGGTTCTACATCATTTTGGCATCGGTGAGGGGGTGCGACCTAAGTACATCCTGCCTCCTTGCTCTCCCCACAAGGTCTTTGGGGTATCACGTGCTCTCGCTGCGAGGGTCCAAGTGTCCACCAGGCTCCTGGATTAGAAGCTGCCGTGTGCCTCTCCCCACGGTCCTGCCAGCGCCTCCACACCGTCCGCACACGCTCCTGCATACACACTCGAGAACACACACACTTGCACACACACGAGGGAAGCTCACACAAGCACAAAAACGCCTGTTCATACACACTAACACACGCGCACAGCACAGTCATAGCACACGCTCTGGGCCAGGCCCTGGGCCACTGACCAGATGCACCTCATTTAAATGATTTACAGTTTTCTTAAAAGGATCACAAAAGCAAATCCTAAAAGGAAATACATGTAGAAGCAAATGAACCTAACTAGACATGAAATAGATGACAGGCCACGTAGAAAAAAGAACAAATTCGAGCGACGTTTGAACACAGGACCTTGATTACACTACCTCGGTGGAATATTCCAAGATTGAAAAGAAGTGCAAAGAATTTTTTTTTCTTAATTTTTCAATGTTAATTAATTTTTGAGAGAGAGACAGAGACAGAGAGACAGAGAGACAGAGCGTGAGTCAGGGAGGGGCAGAGAGAGAGGGAGACACAGAATCCAAAGCAGCCTCCAGGCAGGCCCCAAGCTGTCAGCAGAGAGCCCGACCAGGGGCTCGAACTCATGAACCATGAGATCATGACCTGACCCAAAGTCAGATGCTCAACCGACTGAGCCACCCAGATACTCTGCACAGAAATTTTTAATTTTCCCTTACAGGTTTGTGGTTGATACTGTCAAAAGGACAAACAGCACCTGTGGGTTGTTTTTTTTTAAAGGTGCTTTATTCAGATCTTATGAAAGAGTCTGTTACCATCATCCTCCTTCCTTCCAGAAGACTCTGATGACTTTGAAAGGAAAGTGAGTTTTATACAGTAAAAGGAGGAAGTCTTAAGAGGGTCTTTCTTCCTGGCTGGCTTGCAGATGGCCTCCTTCTCATGGCATCCCAACATGGCCTTTTTCGTGTGTACATGCAGGAGAGAAAGTTCTCTGGTATCTCTTCCTCTTACAAAGACACCAATCCTATTGAATTAGGGCCCCACCCTTAGGACTTGGTTTAACCTCAATTACCTCCCTAACGTGCTGTTTCCAAATACAGTCCCATTCAACATGTGAATTTTAGGGGCACACAATTCAGTCCATAAACTGTGTTATCCAGGAAAGGTACTTAAACTTTCTTTGCTTTAGTTTGACCATATGAAGGTAGAAATCATAACAGCCTCCCTGTAAGAAGGCTGCTGAGAGGACTAGACGGTTGATGCACACGAAGTGTTTTGTGCCTGGCAGAAAATAATCAATAACATTTCGTATTTAACTCAAAACTCAACTCGTTAATTTTGTCAACTACTGTGGCGAGAGCACAGTTAGGAGTACGCACATAGAATGTCTTTTTTTTTTTTTTAGACATTAAGAAAATGCACATCTCCATTTATTTTTGCATGGCTGCAGGTGAACCTCAGTGGCCCCCCAATATTTGGGTAACAGAATAAGTACAACTGTTTATGGAAGGGCCTTGTAACCTGAGTGGAAGGCAGGGCTCTGTTATTTAAATAATCAGCAGTTGGCTGAACCTACTGAATGAAAGTTATTATCATGCTATGGCAGAGATTACACTATACTGTTTCTTTTTGACATCGCGCTTGGTAAATCACCAACGTTCTTCTCCCACACAAACACTTATAAACATAAGTGCGGAACACTTCATTACTGTGCTAATTCAGTGCGGTCCTTACCGAGAATAGCGAGGAGTAAAGAGAAACATCACATCGTTTAGCCCAGCATTTGAAATAAGAAGGCAAAGCCCCTACAGTCAGTTCTTTGTCTCTGAATACTGATGATCCATATTGGTTAATTTTACAGTATTCAAAGTGGTGATGGCGGTTTATATCCATTTCATTTTATTGGAATCGTATTCTCCAGGCGGTTTTGATGTATTATCTGTCTACAGAGTGAATCCCTCTGGCTTTATCCAGCGGGCTCTCTCTTGAGGATGGCTTTCATCATATTGGTATTCTGCTCAAAACATTTCCCATCATAATTTGCTGCTGTGAATCTAAAAATAGAGCTTTGCCTGTTAAATCCTCGTCTTGCAGGCCTGACCCTCTGCCTGCTCAGCCGCTGTGACAGATTCCTTAGCGGTGCCGCAGTTAGGTTTCCTGGCTTCTAGATGGACTGGGCTTTGCGCCCGCCGCCAGTACACGCCCCCCACCCCCATCCTTGCTCTTACATAGTCTTACTCAAAGAACGAAATGGCCACCAAAAAAGAGGAGCTAGTTCTAATCACTTCCCTGCAGGTTAAACTCTTGGAAGATTAACCAGAGATCCAAACAGAGAAGTTCTCAGAGGAGAAATTATGAAATTATGAAACGAAATAATATTTAAAAGATACACACACACACACACACACACACACACACACACACACACACACGTGCGCGCGCACGGCTTGGGGCTTTGGGGAAATCACTTAGACCATACCACGCTGCTATGAAAACCAAGCAGCCTCCCCCAGCATAAAGTCGAAGGCATGCCTGGACCTGAGAACACTCCAGAAGACCTCTTCCTCCCCGAGTCCCACTTTGCCTCATGCCGTCTTGCAGTGACAATCTGCACCACTCAATGTCCCCTCATTTCTTTTGAGACTGCGAGGACAGATTCCCCAGGGATGTACTTTGGACCAAGCTTACCAGATGTGTATCTATTTTATTAGACTTTTCAAACAACCAATTCTTGCCTTTATCCATCCTATTTTTCGTTTGCTGTCTATTTTAGTAATTTACACACTGACCTTTATTGCCTATTTGCCATGGGTTCATCCTGTTGTTGTTGTTGCTGCTGCTGCTAATTTTTTTTCCACTGAGCAGGGCTGACACACACCGTTCCGGGTGTGCAACATAGTGATTCAACTTCTGTATGCCCTGTTGGTCTCTCCTACTTTCTTAAGATGGGTACTCTGCACGTTAATTTTCGGATTTTCTTTCTTTTCTTTTTTTTAAAGATTTTTTTTTATGTTTATTTATTTTTGAGAGAGAGTGAGAGAGTGAGCACAAGACGGGGAGGGACAGAGAGAAAGGGACACACAGAATCCAAAACAGGCTGCACGCTCCGAGCTGCCAGCACACAGCCCGACATGGGGCTTGAACCCACAAGCAGCGAGATCGTGAGCCGAAGTCGGACGTTTAACCGACTGAGCCACCCAGGCGCCCCAGACTTTCTTCTTTTCTAACAGAAGCATGTAGACCTATACATTTTTCTCGCTTTCCATGTATCCTATAATTATGGCATTTAGACTTTTGATATCATTCAGTTCCAATATTATTGAATTTCAGTAGGGTTTCTTGTTTGACAGAAGCTATTTAGAAATGTGATGGTATATTATGAAAGACGTGGTCATTTTTAAAATTCATCTTTTCTTTTTTGTTTTCTGTCCTGTGCATGCAAAGCTCCAGACTTGTATCAACTCATGCACGGAATTCATTCACAGGATTCTCTTCCCCAGTTCCATCCTCTGTAGGATTCCCCACCGTTTTCAGCTCCCAGACACCCGCTGCTCGATCTTCTGTCTAGAAAGACAGGATTTTCTCTGAATTCTAGCCACTTGTGCCCTGCATGGTCTCACAGACTCGGGTCACTGTCAGGGTAAAGCAGTGAGAAATGAGAAAAACACAACCACAAACTCTTTGTCCACAGTCCCCTTTTCCCATCCTCTGGCCAGATTTTCTCCAGGCTTTCAGTGCCTGTGACATACAACACACAGAGAAGTTCCCGATGGGGCAACACTGAGGGCTGGGTGAGGAGAGGACAAACCTAGCGGGGCCCCCCCCACTCTCATCCTCTGGCTCAGAGGGGCACCTTGTCCCAGTGCTGTGGTCAGAAGGACAAGGTTTCTCCCCGAGATTTTGTTGTCAGCACCTGCTGCCGAGTTCTATGCTGGGAACACTCTCATCTGGTTAAAGCCAGATGATGAAAAAGGAAGAAAAGAAAAAGGAAAAGCAAGAAATTTACCCCCAAACAAGTTGATCTTCACGTTTGGTACCCTTTTCCCATCTTCCCGCTAGTGTTAGACTTTCTGGAGTCTTTAGGCTGAAGATTTTGTCTAGAGAAGTTAGTTGTTTGTAATCAGCAGGAGAGAAAAGCTGTACTTAATTCTGTCTTCACCAGAACCAGAAGTCCTATCCCTTAGTTTTTTAATTGAACTTATTTTTTATTAAAAATATGGATTTTGGGGGCGCCTGGGTGGCTCAGTCAGTTAAGCGTCCGACTTCGGCTCAGGTCACGATCTCGCGGTCCGTGGGTTCGAGCCCCGCGTCGGGCTCTGTGCTGACAGCTCGGAGCCTGGAGCCTGTTTCCGATTCTGTGTCTCCCTCTTTCTCTGACCCTCCCCTGTTCATGCTCTCTCTCTCTGTCTGTCTCAAAAATAAATAAACGTTAAAAAATATATATGGATTTTGTAATTTTCCAGCACCTAGTTTATATTTTAGCCGTAGGTCCTTCATAGATAGTCCGGGATAACACTGGAAACAGAAACCTCCCACTTTCCTTCCTAAGGACTCAAGCCAAATTCCACACATGAATGAAATCATGTGATATTTGTCTTTCTCCGACTGACTTATTTCACTTAGCATAATACCCTCTAGCTCTATCCACATTGTTGCAAATGGAAAGATTTCATTCTTTTTCATCAATGAGTAGCATTCCACTGTATATATATACCACATCTTCTTTACCCATTCATCTGTTGATGGACATTTAGGCTCTTTCTATCATTTGGCTGTCGTTGATAGTGCTGCTATAAACATGGGGGTGCGTGTGCCCCTTTGAATCTCAACAGAGAACACAGGGAAAGGAAGGAAAAAGAAGATAAAAACAGAGGGAGACAAACCACAAGAGACTCTTAAATACAGAGAACAAACCGAGGGCTGCTGGAGAGGAGTTGGGTGGGGGGAGGGGTTAAGTGGGGCGTGGGCATTAAAAAGGACACTTTTCAAGATGAGCACCGGGTGTCATATGTCAGTGATGGATCACTGGGTTCTACTCCTGAAGCCAAGACTACACTGCATGTTAACTAACTTGAATTTAATTTTTTTTTATGTTTCTGATGTTTATTTATTATATTTGAGACAGAGAGAGTGTGAGTGGAGGAGGGGCAGAGACAGAAGGAGACACAGAATCTGAAGCAGGCTCCAGGCTCTGAGCTGTCAGCGCAGAGCCCAATGTGGGGCTCGAACCCATGAACCATGAGATCATGACCTGAGCCGAAGTCAAATGCTCAACTGACTGAGCCACCCGGGCACCCCTCGAATTTAAATTTTAAAAAAAGGACTCACAAGCCATCTTTTTCCTGAATAACGGATCTGAGACATTACCAACCAACGATGTTAATTAAACTGCTTCTCTATAGTTTTCCTAAGTCAAGTCTTTTGACTTGACAACGAGTAGTGTTTGGGAAACTACAATGCTGAAGCGCTGTGCTAAATGCTAGGAACATGGAAATAAACAAGACCTACCAGCCCCAGTGTGATCCCAATTCAACAAGGGAAATGGACACTTAGAGGCAACTGCAAACAGTGGGATAAGGACCATGAGAGGGTATCACTGGAGTGTTATGGCACCCTGGGCTCTATAGTTTCAGCCAGGGACTGGTCAGTCACAGAGTGCTCCAGAAAGAAGATGATAAATTAGCTCTTGAAAGATGAGCGGGATCCCATTGGGAGAAGGATATTCAAGATACAGCAAAGAGATGAACACAGGCATAAAAGCACAAATGCCAAGGGCGGGAGAGTCAGTACGCCCGGAGAGTGGAGTGCGATCAGAACTGGAGATCAGCTTTTTCACGTTTCGCTCTTCACCAAAAGAAGCATCTCTTTTTCCAGAGAGATGTTTACTCACTAAACACCTAATGCAGGGGACTCCATGATTGTCTTCTTGATATGGAAAATAACACAACATACATATGCACTGATGTAACCTTGGCAGCTCTTTCTTACAATGTTAACCCAGTTGGTTGTATTTTGTTATTTCTTCAAATTCAATGAAAATCACATCTAAAGAATGGATTAGAACCAATGGCAATATGTAGAATAAGAATCTTTCTGCAAAAAAGGAAAATTATCAATTTACACTAAAAACTCTTTTTAATATTGTACTATTAGATAAGTACATTAATATTATTTTTTATCCCTTTTTAAATGAATTCGGACACCACAAAAGGAATAAAAAAAGGAAAAGCATCCATGAGTATTCATTTAAATCTTACCTATTCACCTTTTTATTACAAAAATTAAACAATCTCATTAAAATGGTACTCTGAAAAGGTATTTTACTATCCCTATAGAATTCAGTAAGTTATTCGTTTGCTAGATACATAACAAAGTAACACAGACTGGGAGGCTTAAATAACATAAATTTATTGCCTCATAATTCTGGAGGCAGGAAGTCCAAGATCAAGGTAGGGTTGGTTGCTGTGGAGGCCTCTCTCTTTGTCATGCCAATGACCAGCTTCTTCCTGTGTCTTCACATGGTCTTTCCTCTGTACATATCTATGTCCTAATCCACTCTTACAAAGACTCTGATCATATTAGATTAGAACCCATCCTAATGATCTCATTTTAATGGAATTATCTCTTTAAAGACCCTATCTTTAAAAACAGTCACAGTCTGAAATACTGGGGGTTAGTACATCAACATAGGAAATTTTAAGGGAACAAGTCAGCTCCTAACTGTACACAGTTTCCACAAACCAAGTCGGTATTTACATTTCCCTCAACAAATAACCCCATCACATACCTTTGAATCACTTTGTTTTATTGAATAAGTAAACTGTGGCATTTCCATTGAATGAAATAGTGTAATTGCCATATAAATGGAGTAACCAAAAAATTATACTGAAGAAAAACATTTATATTTGCCTGTGTAGTTGCCTTGATCAATGCTGTTTATTTCTCGATTTGAGTTACTATCTAATATCCTTTTATTTCATTCTGAAGGGCTCTCTTTAGTACCTCTCGTGGAGTAGGACTGCCAGAAATCAGTTCAGTTTTTGTTTACCGTGAAATGTCTTAATTCCTCTTTCTTGTGTGAAAGACAAAATTGTTGGATGTAGGATCCTTGACATATAGTCTTTGTCTTTAAGTGCTTGCAATGTGTCTTCTCACTGCCTCCTGGCTTCCATGGTTTCTGACGAGAAACCAGATGATATTGTTGTAGATCCCTTGTGTGTGATCATCGTCTATATCCTGCTGCTCTTAAGATTCTCTCTTTGTCAGGGCGCCTGGGTGGCTCAGTCGGTTAAGTGGCCGACTTCGGCTCAGGTCATGATCTCGCGGTCCGTGGGTTCGAGCCCCGCGTCGGGCTCTGTGCTGCCGGCTCGGAGCCTGGAGCCTGTTTCGGATTCTGTGTCTCCCTCTCTCTGACCCTCCCCCGTTCATGCTCTGTCTCTCTCTGTCTCAAAAATAAATGTTAAAAAAAAATTTAATAAAAAAAGATTCTCTCTTTGTCATTGTGTTTCAACAGCTTGATTATTGACGTGTCTGAGTATGAATCTCTTGCGTGAATCTTACTTGGAGTTTGATAAACTTCTTGTAAGTGTAGACCAGTGGTTTCCATTAAATTTAAGATGTTTTTAGCCATCGTGTCAAGTATTTCTTCTCCCCCTTTCTCTCTCTACTCTCCTTCTGAGATTTCCATTACGCATATGATACGATCGACGGTGTCCCACACATCTCTTGAGGCTTAGCTCAGTTTTCTTCTTTCTTCTCTCTTTCTGTCCCTCAGACTGGAGACAATCACAACTGACCTGTCTTCAAGCTCATGATTCTTTCTTCTGCCAGTTCAAATCTGCTGTTGAGTACCTCCAGTGCATTTTTCATTCATCTATTATACATTCCAACTCTAGAATTTAATATAATTTAATTTATATTTGTTTTTATATATGATTTGTATTTCTTTATTGATATCTTCAATTTGGTGAGACATCATTCTCGTAATTTCCTTTAGTTTTTTTTCACATATTTACAATAGCGAGTCAGGTGAGTCCAATGTCCCAGCCTCTAGGACAGTTTCAATGGACTGCTTTCTTCCTATACATGAGCCATACTTCCTTTTCTCTTCATAGGTCTCATAAATCTTTAAGGCCAGCATTTTAAATAATATAATGTGGCAACCCTAACAATCAGATTCTCCCTCCTCTCCAGGGTTTTTTGTTGCTGTTGCTGTTTGTTTCGTGACTTAGCGTGAGATTCAGGCAGTCTGTATAGTTTTGTATGTAGCCCCCTGAAATCTTTGCTCAGTTAGCTTTGTAATCAGCTAATGACTGGACAAAGGTTTCCTTAAATGCTTGGAATCAGTAAGTCTCCAGTCTCTGCTAAGGAGTGCTGTGTGCATGGTGGGGGGCAGGCCTTCAACACTGAGGTAGGAACTTTACAGCCTTGCCTTCACCTTCACTTCCTGCTTGCTCAGAGGCTCAAGGTCAGCCAGAGACAAGAGCTCAGGGCCTTCTCAGGTCTTTCCTGGGCACATGCACAGTCCTAAACATGCATGTGGTCTTCTAGATTCTCAGGAATATGTCAGAGTTTTTCCAAGTTCCTTACGGACATCTTTCTCCAGCTTTTCCTTTTGTTTCTGTTATCACTGCCCCCCACGCAGCTGCAATATTAAACAACTGCCTGGCTGTTTCTGACAACTGACCCAAGGTAAAAGGCTGCCTGCATTGGGCGAGCTCTCTGCCAGGTCACACAAAGACAAGCCTTGCAAGCGGGGTTTTCTAGGGAACCGCCAGACACATGAAGTAATGGCAGTTCTGAGAATGGGGCTTTGAAAGAGCTCCACCTGTGTTCTGACCTCTGCTAGCTGTTAGGCTGCTGGTTTTCACCACGAGTTGGGGCTGTTGGTTTTTGAGGCTCGTGGAGCTGAGCAGGGGGAGTTAAAATTCCACACCGTTCAGGGTTCTTACTAAAGTTCAGCTATTTTGTTCCTAAGGAAGCTCCCCTGGAATTCATTTACAGAGCTCTAAAAGAGTTTGTTTGGTCCGTGTTTGCCACTGCTCTCATTGCTTTTACGGGGGAGAAGGTTTTCAGAGGTTCCTCCCCTCCCCCCGCCGGCCTTCCTGGTGACATCCTCTTGGCGGCACCTGCTGTTGTTTCTTCATACCTGTATCCCAAGTGTCTGATTCTCTCTTCAGCCAGCTCCAACAGATGGTGAAGGTCCATTTAGATTTTAACTTTAGTAACGGTAGATTTTATTCCTCACTGCATTTGGTTACGTATATCGCCAGAATGGAAAGCCTAGGCGGATTTTATGTTATTTGACCATCACTGGCTTCTAATCACTTCACAATAAACGTGTACCTCCTTTATGGGGAAAAAAAAAAAAGTTACTGAAGTTATTTTATCACCTTTTCCCCTTGACTTCCTGTGTACTCCTCATTCTGAGCCCATATGTCCCTGCCATCATCTGTCTTCCCCCGTCACACCCCAACACACATGAAGACTTGGCAGTTCGGACGAGAAATGCTGGTCGGGAAATAAAAAGCAAGACAGCGCCCTTTTCTTTTCCATATCTAGAAGTCCCGCAGTACTTGTGTTAGAGGCATAAAAGGGGGCTTTTGTGGGTTAGCCAGACAGACACTGCCAAAGGGTAGGATTCGGTTTGGGGATTAAGGAGAAGAACCCAGGGCTGGAGTGAGGGCAGCGCTGACTCGGGCCCTGACAGCTGAGCGGGGTAAATCACGTAAGTCCCTGGCACCCCGGTTTCTTCTTCTAGTCGCACGGAGCAAGTGCCATGCTCTGAAATCATCCTGTAGCTCTGAATCCTCCGTGGAAACACCCACACGTATTCTCTTCTCCCCTCTCCACCTGCACTCCACACAAAGCAGTTGCCTGATACACCTTATCGGCTGTGTCAATACACGACATGTGGACTGACTGGCTGTTTCCTGGAATGAATGAACACTGACCACGGGACAACTTTTGTGCCTCACAGGTAGTTTGGCCTTGAAGGATCCCTTATTCATTTTTTTTTTAAGTTTTAATTACATGACATTTTACAATCTCATTAGAGTAAGGGTGACTATTTTAACGTTTTCTTCTACCTAAAAGTTCCTTGTTTTGTTCTGATTTTAAAAGAATTTTTATAGGTCCCTAAAAAGCAGTTGTGGGCCCTAGGCCCAGGGACCTGCCTAGCCAATGGAGAAGTCATCCCTGAGGATGGGTGGAGTTTCCCCCATTCTGTCGTTTCATATTTTTAAAAAAGCTGCTCCTGGGGTCCCTGGGTGGCTCCATTGGTTAAGCGCCTTACTTCGGCTCAGGTCACGATCTTAGGGTTCATGGGTTTGAGCCCCACGTCGGGCTGTGTGCTGACAGCTGGGAGCCTGGAGCCTGCTTCGGATTCTGTGTCTCCCTCTCTCTCTCTCTCTGCTCCTTCCCCACTCGTGCTCTGTCTCTCTCTGTCTCTCAAAAATAAATAAACGTTTAAAAAAAAAAAAAAAAAAAAGCTGCTCCTGACTCCTGGGCTGCAGTCGCTCAGATGGCATTTCTGTGCAAACCAGGAAAAGGTTGCTTATGTTTAAGAAGAAGGGACAAGCCTTGAAAGTATTATGGTTATTGCACAGTCTGAATAACTATCCTCACTGGGCCCGGGGCAAGTACAGATTGGGGGGGGGGGGGGGGCATCCCTTCCAACGTCACCTCGGGCGGCAGTCGGGGCCTGCACGGCACGATGGGAGGAGAGTAACGCTGATCCATGACGTTCGGCTGGAGGGCCTCCCGGGTGTAGTTCCATAAGCCAAACTTCACCCTAAGTCGATGGCCGGGAGGCTCAAGTCCCCGTAGGGCTCAGGCGAAGCCCTGAAAGCCACGGGAGGCCAGACGCGCGGCCTCCGGGGTCTCCCGGCGCGAAAAGCGGACAGGGCACGAGCACACGTGACTGTGCACCTGTGCGCACGTGCCTTCCCGTGCGTGTGCACGGCCGCGCGGGCACGCGTGGCTGGCTGTGGGCCAGGACGCTCCCACGGCGCCCCGGCGCTCCCCCCGCCCCGCCCCGCCCCGCCCCGCCCCGCCAAGTCCCGGCAGCGCCACCGCACACTCCGGTAGTAGCGTCCGTCTGCGGCACGAATCACACTCTCGGTCCTAAGCCCTGAGCCCCGGTGCGGGCCGCAGTCTGAGCAGCTCGGGGCCGCGACCACCGCCCGCCCGCTGGGCCCACTTGCCCAGGGCAAGGCCGCACTCACTAAAGCCTCCGTCCGTCCCCTTCCTTGCAGGAATGACGTGCCAAGCTCGCAGCTCCTACGTCACCAGTGAGATCCTGTGGGGTTACCGCTTCACACCTGTCCTGACGCTGGAAGACGGCTTCTATGAGGTCGACTATAACAGCTTCCACGAGACCTACGAGACCAGCACCCCCTCTCTCAGTGCCAAAGAGCTGGCCGAGCTGGCCAGCCGGGCGGAGCTGCCCCTGAGTTGGTCCGTGTCCAGCAAACTCAACCAGCGCGCAGACCCGGAGACGGAAGAGGAGGAGAAGAACCTCGAGGAGCAAACAGAAAGGAATGGTGACGTGGCAAACCTAGAAAACGAATCCAGAGTCTAGTCGCCTAGCCGGGCGGCTCCTCCTCCCCTCCCCCCGCACAACCCCTCCTCGTCTCTCATGCTCTCTCTCTTTTGTCTCTCTTCCTTGGTTGTGTATGGATTTGCATTTAGTTCTGACATGGCCAGAAAGCGAGTCTTCGAGGTGTAAAATATCTACCTGCCCTCTCTCGGTTTTGCAGATGGACGAGGCAGACGCAGATTTGGTGAAGGTGCCAAGCGCCCTCCCTCGCGGCCCCAGCTTGCTCTCTTCCCGAAAAACCACGCATCCGACTCCTAGGGACTTAAGCTACTTACCTGCATGTCTTGTACAATAGCAGATCACTCAAAGAGTGTGTCAGAGATCTCACCTGGGATATGACAAGTTAGGTCTCTGGTGCCTATTTACTCATGCGGTGAGACATAGCGTATAACCCTCGGTTTTATAGATCCCAATAAATTCCATCTGCAGGGCGACGTGCCTGCCCCCTACAGGCATTGCAGTTATAGGACCCGGGTCAGGGAAAGACAAAACACTGTACATATATATGCCTTATGTAATTATTTTTCTTTTTGCAGTCAGTAATAAAACACAGCATGTACGAAAAGTACTGTAGGACAGAACTTCCAAATAATGTACATAGATGTATAATTACTGTAGGTTTAGATATATAACTTTAGAAATAAGATGCAAAAAAAAAAAAAAAAAAGATTCCCAATGTACAGTAGGCATTTCTGTTCTGATGTCTTTGCTTTCTGAATTTCTTTGGTCCCATCGATCACTGGCCCTTAGTGCATGACCTTTGTTCTGTGTCCCAGACTGGTAGTGTTTGGGTACCTCACTGTTCCCTTGCTTATCCTCTCACTGAATCTAATAAGCCATAGGTCTGGGGGAAGTTAGGCGGTCCGGTACATGGCAAAACCCACCACCAATATCCTGAGATACTGTGAAATGTTTACAAAACTGAGGTCTCTTTTTTTTTTTTTTTTTTTTTTTTTTTTAGTAACAGGAGCCTCACTGACTAGCCTGGGAGAATATTCCAGGGGGAGGACACTCTCTGGCATGTCAGCAATGATGTGTTTATGCTTTTCACATGAGCTGTCACCCTTTGTAGTACAAGAGTTTGGGAAACTCTTCTCCTGCAAAAACCCATGGATTCCCCAGCTGTTCCACTCTGTAATTGTGAGAAACTATAGACCTAAAAAAATCAGACACGGTAATTTAGCAGAAGACGGTTTGGGTCTAAAGCCATGACATTCATGAAGGCGTGCAGTGGGCGACATGTATTATAATCATTCACCTCACACACTTTGACTCCATCCGGCTCTCTCCCTGCCCCTCTAGCTTATCCATCAGCATTTTTCGCATTTGTATTTATTATTATTCGTCTTCTTTTATTATTCTGAAATAAGGGTCAAAGATTAAATCAACAATCTAGGTGACTATGAAATCTCTCTAGAGCATGCCACAGGCGGGAAATCAAATCCAAAGTGTCTCCCAATCAGAAGAAAACAAGCAAAAAAACTGCAGCCTTAATTAATTTTAATCTGTGAAGATAAATGGAAAGAGAGAGATTAAGAGAGAGAGAAGGAAGGAAGGAAGGAAGGAAGGAAGGAAGGAAGGAAGGAAGGAAGGAAGGAAGGAAGGAAGGAAGGAAGGAAAAGGAAGGAAGGAAGGAAGGAAGGAAGGAAGGAAGGAAGGAAGGAAGGAAGGAAGGAATTTTGTACTAAAAAATCTAAATTTCAAAATGAAAAAAAAATTTCAAGTAAAAAAGATAAGGAAGAGGATGTTAGACAAAAATCTCAAGGGCAGGTGGAAATTTTGCACTGTAACAGATCTTTCACATTAATTTCACAATTTTAAACTCTTTATTCCCTAAACAGTCGCCCATCATAAATATTCATTGGCTGAACTCAAGTTCATTTTCAGCTCCCACAGCTGTGCTCAGTTTGAAGCTTTGTGCCTTGGAGGTCAAAGAACTCAAACTAGCTATCACTCCCTGTTGCCCTTGACTTCCCTGACCAGATTGCACAGGCCTTCGCTGTAGTTCGGGGACTTGGCTACTAAAAAGCATGTCCCAGAGACAAGGAAAGTGGCTCCTCAATTTAACACAGGGGTCTCTCTTCTCCCACGTCCTTGACCTTGCATTAGGACAACTGCTTCTTGGCACTGACTGAACCGAAAACAAAACTGTTGGCCACGTAGCCCTTTCCTGTTTGCCAGCATTTCACTTTCTGCATTGAATACCTGTCGAATCATTTATTCGTTCCACACACTCCGAGGAGGGCGTTGTAGTCCAGGAGGAGGAGGAGGGAGCCCCATACACTTCCTGCCAGGCTGTTGGGAGGTACTGTGGCCTTACCTCGCTGTAGCCTTATGAAGGGCGCCCTTGACTTGGGGGCGCTAACCCCGCAACATCACCAGAGTTGCAGGGAAGGCACCGTAGCACAAAGCAAGATGAGGCAGGGGCTCATTAGCTAATTACCTCTTGATGACTCAGTGGGCCTTTTTTTACTCCGTTACTAAGGTTCAGAGGACAGCACACACCCTGTTGTCTGGTTGGAAGAACAGTTTGGGGCCCTTTAGCACAACTGAACAAAGAGCCTTGGTGACCCTTTGGTCATGCACATGTGTCGGTTCTGTATCTGTGACAGGGCACCCAAGTGTGAGGTCTCTGCCTATTTCTCATCGTCTTTTGTGTCAATGTAGTTGAAGACAGAACATGAACCAAATCTCGTTTTTGTAACATGAGCCTCTGGATCTTTAAACAAGGATGCTCCAGAAGAACCTTTTACTAGAATGTCCCTATCAAACGTGTCTATTTTTCTACAATTATTGATAACACAGTTTAACAGTGTATTTTGTGTCAACTGTTAAAATTTGGAATTGAAAGAAGTTCATTAAGACTGAATTTTCTAAGCAGCAAGTATTGAATGGTGTTTTTCATTAAGACCGTAAAACAAAGATGAGCCCATGATTTCTACTCATTCTATTCCGCCATGGCCAGTCCCCATTCACTCAGTCACTTTCTTAGCAAACCAAGTGTTATGAAAATAAATAAGCCTATTTTAATTCAACAATACCCACAACTAATGAGCATCGCTCTCAACTTGATATTTTGGTCTGTTTGGTTGGTGTGTTTGAGTCACTTTCCATAAAAGCATGGTGGGATCCAATAGCCAGATAAGAATTTTTAACTAAAGGGTTATGGTTTGCCACAGTTGACCCCAATCTGGAGAAAAGGGCAGAGTCAGCTGGAAGCATGACCTCCCCAAGGGCTGCTGAGACCCTCAGATTCTCACTTCCACCCACCCCAAGATGCTTTCCAACTGGAAAACCTATTTGTTGATAAGTCAGTTTTATGTAACTCATAAAATCGTTTCTGTTTTTGGCTGTCCCCTGGACGAAGATACTCTCTTGAATTAACATATTTGTAATCACCGTAATGTCAGGTCATTGTTTATCCATTCCTTCATAACATGGCATTGCAACCCGGTGAACCGACATACAGCCACTCCATGTCCGTAGGAAGGAGCTCCCTCCTTCCCCCACTCTTTCGCTCCACGTGTCTCTCTCTTTTGTGCTTTCCCTAACTCTCCAGTGCCAGGTCCATTGATTGAGTTCGGTATCTTATGTTCCCTAACAGAAATCCAGCTACTGTCTTTAAAAATGTCAACTTATTTCTTAAGCACAATTTTTCTCTTGGTTTAACCAAACTAGGGCTCTGAAGTGTCTATTTCTCACTGTACTCTAGTTAAAAAATTATTTACGACTTCATTCAAAAGCCTAAATTTTGAAATCTCCAGAGCAACATCCTTATGCTTTCCTTCCCCACATTTTCTTACATTTCAGGTTTCTTAATTTTTCCCCTTTGCTTTTTAATTTGATTTAAGCCAATATCTTTGGGATGCACAGAAACTGTTTATTAAAGGCGGGAGCTGGTGGACATGGGGGTTATAAAAATGCCAGTAGAAAACGACTGGGACTCACTCAAAGAATGTGAAATCATTTGATTAGCTGAGTAATTCAAGATAAAAAAGAAGGAAAATATGCATAGTCATTTCCAAGACAGCTTGCCAATAGTCTGACTTTCTTTCCTTGACTTGGATGGTACTCTATGTGACTCAGAAAAGTCAAAAGGGGAGCTGTAATTAAATGCCCTACATACACGGGAAATAGTAACTTCTATGATTTCCTTTCAACGGATGGCTATAAAGTTGAAAAACATAGTTATACATAATAGATGATTCATTGATACCGCATTCCAATATAGTAAAGTCATATTATCTTGTTTCTAGATTTCACGACCAACCTGTGTTTAAGAAAATGTAATCCTTTCATTTAAAATGGAGTTAAACGCACCTCTTCCTAATATTTCTGCCCTTAATGTCTTAGAGAACTTCCACTGTAGTGTCATCTAGAAGTCAAAAACTCTGTAAGGCTACAAAGAGATTTTGACAAAGCACAATATCAACACAAAATACAATGACAAATTATGTCATTACACAAATTATGTCATTTAATTCTACTCTACCATGAGAGCTTGAGTGTTACAATTTACGTTTTATGATAGGAATACTAGGGCTTAGGCAAACTGAATAACTTCCCCAAGGTTATGGGCCCAGTAGTAATAGCTCCTGGTCTCAAATCCAAGGCCAAGGCTTAAGCCATGGGCACTATTTACACAGAGAGGGTCGGCAAACCAAAACTACTCACAGACTCTGGCCCACTCCCTGTTTTTGCACCACTTGTGAGCAAAGAATGACTTTTACATTTTTTAATGGATGCAGAGGGGAGGAATATTTTCGGACATATGAAAATTGTATGCAATTCAAATTCCAGTGTCCATAAATAAAGTTTTCTTGGAACACAGCCACACTCATCCATTTGCGTATTGCCTATGGCTGCTTTCACACTACACTAGCAGAGCTGAGTATTTAAGACGGAGACTATGTGGCCAGAAGACTAAAATATTCCTATCTGGCCCTTTACAGAAAAGTTTGCCGACCTCTATACTGTCTGTACTATTGAGTACTATTCATGTATGAAGTGGTACTAATTATTAAATATTGTACCGTGCTACCAACAGATTCCTGGACAACTCAGAATGATGACATTATTTCCCGATAAAAATGCATTGCAGTCCCTCGCAGATCTGTTCCAAGAAAAAATAACACAGTCATATAATCAGGTGTCAAAGGAGGACTCCTTCCTTTTCATAACCATTCTCCCAGAGCGCTAAAGAAATAACCAGTCAAGATTCAGTGGCCAACTCACAAAGCGACAACGTAAAACAATTCCTTAACAAACAAAAAAGAAGTGGGAATCCCCGGGCCAGTTGACTGAGACATTGCGTCACTGGTGTATCTATAGGTGTTTAAATATGTAGACAGTGGGGACACGTGTCTCCACCCGGTGGGGAAAACCGGCGGCGCAGCCGTTGCAGGGGGAGCTTCCCCTCCCCCGCCTGCCTTCTCTCCTAGGCTCCTAGGGACAATGGAGCTCTGCCTGTGTCCTCCCACTAGTTCTCTCTACCTGCAATTGATCAACGTAATGATGATGAACGTTGAACTGTTGCTCACGTCTAGCTGTCCTAGTTCTGGCTCTCTCCAGCCACTTGGCCAAAGGTTTAATTTAACATGAGAATTAGGAACTAAATCCTTCTCTTGGAAAACCAAGAGGTTCTTTACAAAGAGCTCAGGAAGAAACAGGAGGGCAGTAAAGGGTTGTTGGATTGTTTGTCGCTTTCTGAGTCCGAAACACAAGATAAAGATTGGTAATTACAGAAATATTGAAAGCAAGAAACCCAGACAGTGGAGTTTTGAGATAAGTCAATATTAAATGACATTCTTTGGTATCACTACGCTGAAAGCGCTTGTGTTCTAAGAAAGCATTTCCAAAGCCAGACATGGGTCAGCCAAGTGAGCCAAGTTCTGTTGGAAAATATATCAGGTTCTCTTATGAGTGCTTTCCTGGAAATTAGGTGTGGGGGGGGGAATTTTGTAACAAATCATTGTGATGTATTGCTGACAGATACATGATGGAAATTGAGATGGATTTGGTCCTGTGTCTGAAACTAAATGGTAATGATATCTGAAATATATGTTGCAAAAAGCTCACAACAGCTTTGCGTGGAACAGCATAATAACTAAGTGGGGGGGAAAGATCTCTCAAAGTTCAACACCGTAAAACTTAAATAAATGTAAAAGGAGTCAAACTTTTACTTGGCCTCATTGCCTTGGTAAAAGAAAGCTCGATGCATCCACCTAACTCAAACCTATCCTCGTCCAAAGGAAGAAATGAGAGCAAAATAGCTCGAGATGGTCAGCGTGATTAAGTGATGGAGATTTATCACCAAGGAAAATGGCTTTTATAAAGTTAATTTTAGATACTACCCCCTAGATGTGAATCCTAATGTGTTCTGTGGTCGGCCAGAGAATTGTGACCACACAGGCAATAGATCTTGATTTCAGAGAATGAAATGTTCCTACTGTCAAAGGGTAATTGACCATTTCAGGATTAAGACCCTGCACCCATTGTATTAACACTGATCATAAATACTGTGATATCAACCAGCCAATCTTTATAAGAACATGAAGGGCTGTTTTTCTCAGGCAATGTAAATATCTGCTACCAACAGACACTAGTGAAATAAACACGTAATGCACCGTTATTTCTAAAATTCTGATAGAAATCATAAACTATCCATCTAAAGGAGCAAGAAATCATGGGAGCCTCAGTTCAGACCTCTTCGGCTACTAAAACCCCAGTGCAGTCTGAATGCCTTATGGAGTGTATCAGTGTTAGGTTGATCAGCACTAAACACAACTTCAGAACTGGATCAACTACAGCACAGAGAGCTGGGCTTGCATCAGCTGTGCACGATCAGAACCTCTAACCCCACGGCCACTATTCTTAGACAAGGACAAGGGACACTGTTCTCAGATCCAGTTGGTGCCATCCTGGCATCATCTCTCAGCATTATTGGGCATGGGAATGGCTGTAAGCAACCCTCCCTCGGGTCAGTTTGGCCATGCACACCTGCTGCAGGCTCTCTAGGTGAACCTCTCTCTCCAGGTCTAGTTCCTGTTCGTATAGACAATGACCCCTCCCAGAAGACACCGGGGAACCTGTGTCTTTTGAGCTTATGTTGGCCAGCACCCTTGACCCTACAGAGTACCCACCTGGAGCAGGGATGACAACTCTCCCTAGAAGAAATGAAGTAAGGCCTTTTGAATCCCCTATGCACAGGGCTGTCCCTCCTATACATAATCAAACAATATTATTGAATAAAGGGAGTATGTGTAAAGAAGTCCAAGGAAAGATCATTTTCCCATGGTGATTGCCCGTATGACTTTTTTCCCCTTTACGCATCTAATTCTTCAGCCTCTGGAAATTCTCACTTTTTAGTATCATGATGCTGTGAGCACAAACTCAGCTGGGCCATTGGGCAATCCAAGACATCACCCTAGACGGTCTGATCCTGTTTCTTTAAGTAAGGGGGTCTGATCTGTTCAAACCTGCCCCTCATCCAATCCAAATGCTGCCCTGTCCAAGAAATGTCACGTCCTCTCTCTTTCCTCTAACAGGAACCAACAAACAAGGATATTATTGTCAAGAGTGTCCTCTTGAGTTGCAAGGAACTCCCCTGGATTGCAACACTTGGAGACACAACTTATGCTCTCCTCGGGTGCCCACAGGGCTGTCATGTCACCACAGGTTATCATCCAAACATTCTGCCCACTTCTGCTTTCTGTATTCCTTCCGTGGCTCACCACCAAAAGTCATCTTTCCTGGAAGTTCTTCTGAGCTTCCATTCCATTTTTGAGTGGCAACCAAGAACCTATTATCAAGGCTAGTCTCATCTGTTACCACCTAATTGTTCGCCACAAGTTTTAACTGCGCATGTACTATGTTCACAGTCTGACCAGCTGAGACCCAAAACAAGGTAAAATATTTCATTTCTGCCCCCATACACGCCCTGAGAGTCCATGAGTGATGACATTAGCCCGTAACTGAGCAGAGCATAAAAAGAGGTCTTGTGCTGAAGGGACAGCTGGACTTTTCCAGAGGAAGCTTCTTGTCCTTTGCAACATGCAGTTAGGCTAACCAGCTTGCCAAAGACGGTCCTGTATATCTTTATTCAGCCCCGTGGAACAGCATCTAAAATGAGTCTTGCAGGAACAACAGCGAACTCCCACACGTGTACAGGATTCTGAAATGATGACCTAAATATATGCCTGTGTTGGCAAAGTGGCCTTTCCTCCCCCGCTGTCTGCACAGACTGTGCTCTGGGGAAAAACCAAGCACCCATGTGGTGCCTGGTTACCCAGGATGTGCATGGCTGCTGCCATGGCAACCTGCAGCCTATCAGCATAGATCTCTCCATGGAGTCTCTGAGGAGAACTGGCTGAGGCCCCAAGGGGCTGGAGCTCCCAAAGGCTTATCCACCTGCGGACAGCCTTCGGGGAAACCTAGGAGATACAGGGCAGTGCCCAGGCAAACAGGTACGTTCAGTGGCCAGGTGTAGAATATTACTATCCCTTCTTCCTAAGACAGTTTGCACTCAGGTGGCCAAACTGTTCCTTTGAAAAAGGCTATTCTTTAAGCCATCATCCCCATCCCACATACACACCCACACCAAAATCACATTCTCCTTTAAAAAAAAAAAAGAAAGAGAAATTCCAAAACTAAATTCGCATCATCTAATGCAATAGATATCCAAAGAGCTCCCATTTTATTAATCATGAAATAGGCTGAGCCTAAATAGTGTTTCCATAATAAGCCCAAGTGTAAACAAACGCAATTTTAAATTTTTACTTAGAAATTCCTTCAGGAGAAAAAAAAAGAAGTTCTTCTAGAAACCCTGATTTCAAATGTTCATTTTTGCCTCCAGAAGGCAAAGTCTCCAGAATACTATTTCTCCATGAACTTGCCACTTTCCATTTTCTGGCTTTGAACCTGAGAACAGACTCCTTTACATTGGCAGGAAAGGTTATGCAGAATTTGGCACTGAAACTTTCAGAGTTAAATTCGGTCTGGCCCTATGAACCCAGGTAGGAGCAAACTCTGCCAACCAGGAACAACTCTCCATCGATGTGCTTAGATGTCAACCTCAGGGAAATTTTGGGCATGGAAATTTTGCTCAAGATGATGGCCTGCTTGCAGAGAGAGGATGGTAGTGTTCGAATCTCTGAGTCATGCCCACGCACATGCCAGATCAGCTGGCCTGATCTATAGCTTGCCCAGCCAACTGGCCCTATCCACAGGGGGCATTAGTAAATAAATGAGAACTTTCTACAGCCCGAATAAGCACACTGGAAGACCTTTCTTCCATCTTATTTACAATGCTGTTACAACACACATCAACAAGACACGTGGTTTGTTATCCCACAGCTCCTCTCTGCTTGTACTTTCGTATTTTTTTCCTTTCCTAAAAGAAAGAAGGCTCCTCTAAACGTTACACGATGCAGTGGTGGTACAGTCCTTTGTAACTAACACTTTAACAAATGCAACAACCCTTTCCGCACATACACGCATACAGGCACATACATATGTACACATGCCCATACATACATATACACAATATACATGCACTCCTACACGCACACACGCACACACACCCACATACACACACCTACTTCCCTCCTCCAATCAGTTATGAGCTGGTCCACATAAGTGGATTCACAGAAAACCAAAGCCCTGAAAATGACAATAAGTCCCTCCCTTAACCATCACAGTGGTATTCTTTCTAAAATGCACCATAGGCCTCCCTGAACTCACAGGCAATGGGTCATAAGGTAGCCTTTTTTTTTTTTTTCCATTGTTTTGTAGGAAACCTGGATTCAGTCTGAAGAGAACAGGATTCTGATCCTGGTTCCGTCCCCAGATGAGTTATATGGACTTGGATAAATCATTGAACTCAAAAACAGTTTTCTCATCATTTTCTCTTTTTTGGATTAATAACCTTTAGCTTTTAGCACAATTTTAGGTTCACAGCAAACGAACCTATACTGACTCATCGGCATCACCCAAAGTCCATAGTCTACAGTAGGATTCACTCTTTGTGTACATTCTATGAGTTTTGACAAACGCACAATGTATAATGATATGTCGCCAGCACTAGACTATCATGCAAAATAGTTTCACTGCCCTAAAAATTCTCTGCGCTCTATTTGTCTCTCCCCACAAACCCTTGACAACTACTGATCTTTTCACTGTCTTTAGAGTTTTGCCTTTTCCACAATGTCACAGAGTTAGAATCATACAGCATATAGCCTTTCATATTAGCTTCTTTCAGTTAGTATTATGCATTTAAGATTTCTTCATATCTTTCCATAGCTTAATAGCTCTTTCTTTTTAGGGTTGAATAATATTTTACTGTCTGGATGTACCATGGTTTATATATTCATTTACATACTATTGTTTGCTTCCAAGCTTTGGCAATGATGAATAAAGCTGCTATAAATGTTTGTGTGCAGGTGTTTGTGTAGACATAAAGTTTTCTATTCATTTGGGTAAATGCCAGGGGGCATAATTGCTGGATCATATGATAAAACTATGTTTAGTCTCATAAGAAACTGCCCAGCTGCCTTCCAAAGTGGCTATCCCATTTTACATTCCCACCAACAACGCATGAGAATTCCTGTTGCCTCTCATCCTTGCCAGCATTTAGTGTCATCAGTGTTTTGAGTTTTGGCCATTCTATTAGGCGTGCACTGGTATCGCATTGTTTTCACTGCATTTCCCTGGTGACATATGATATGGAGCATCTCTTCATAGACGTATTTTCCATCTGTACATCTTCTTTGGTGAGGTGCCTGTTCAGGTCTTTGCCCACTTTTTAATCAGGTTGTTTGTTCTCTTATTGTTGAGTTTTAAGAGTTCTTTGTATATTTTGGATAACAGTCCTTTATCAGGTGCATCTTTTGCAAATATTTTCTCCCAGCCCGTGGTTTGTCTTCTCATTCTTTTGATAGCCTCAGATGCTAAGCAGAAGTGTTTTAATGAACACCAGCTTATTAATTCTTCCCTTCGTGGATTATGCCTTTGGTGTTGTATTTTTAAATTCATTGCCATACCCACAGTCATTTAGATTTTCTCATTTATTATCTTCTAGGAATTTTATAGTTTTTCACTTTACATTTAAATCATTTTGGGTTAGTTTTGTGGAGAGTTTAAGGTCTGTGTCCAGACATTTTTTTTTTTTTTTTTGGAATATGAATGTACAGTTTTTCCAGAATCATTCATTGAAAAGATTGTATTTGCTTCTGTGTATTGCTTTGGCACCATTGTCAAAGATCAGTTGACTACACTTATGGGTTCTATTTCTGGGGTTTCTGTTCTGTTTCATGGATCTGTTTGTCTATTCTTTCACCAATATCACACTGTCTTGATCACTGTAAATCAAATCACTGTAAGCCTTGAGGTTGGATAGTGTCAGTCCTTCAATTTTGTTCTTCAGTATTGGCCACTCTAGGTCTTTTGCTTCTCCATAGAAACCTTAACACCAGTTTGCTAATATCCACAAGTTAATGCTGGGATTTGGGCTGGAAATGCATTGAATCTGTAGATCAATTTGGGAAGGACTTGACAGTGTTGAGTCTTCCTATCCATGAACCTAGACTATCTCTCCATTTACTTCATTTGTTAGCTTTCACCAGTTTTATAATTCTCCTCATATAAATCTTGTACATGTTTTGTTAAATTTATACCTAAGTGTTTTATTTGAGGGGAGGTGCTAATGTAAACGGTATTGTGTTTGCAATTACAGATTCCACTTGTTCGTTGCTGGTATATAGAAAGGTGATTGACTTTTTGTATATTAACTTTGTATCCTGCAACCTTGCCATGATGTTTTTTGTTGATTCTTTCAGATTTTCTACATGGACATGCATGTCATCTGCAAACCAAGATAATTTTACTTCTTCCTTTCCAACCCCTCTAAGCACTGTTTTCACTGCATCCCACAAATTTTGACAAATTGCATTTTTATTTTCATTTGGTTCAAAATACTTTTCAAATTCTCTTAAGATTTCTTCTTTGGCCTCTGTGTTATTTAGAAGGGTGTTGTTGAATCTCTGGGTATTTTGAGATTTTCCACCTCTGTTGGTTGTATTTCTAATTTGATTCCATTGAGGTCTAGAGAAGACACTGTATGACTTATATTCTTTCCAGTTTTTTTAAGTTGTGCTCTATGGCCCAGAAAGTGGTTTATCTTAGTGAATGTTCCAACGTGAACTTGAGAAAATGTGTCTGCTGTTAGTTTCCTTGTCTTTTTCTTTCTGTCTTCTTTAGCAAGTTGGAACCCCCAGTCTCTGCTTCTAAATCTAATAGCAGTTCGAGTCTATACCACCCCTGCACTAGATAGCCCCAGATGGCTCAGCTTTCAGTATTCGCTGTTTTTAATAGTTTCACTAATTCCTATGTTGGCAGCAATGAAATTTTGCCACCATCCATACACTTGCCTCCAGGATCTCCTTACCAAACACATCCTTCTCTCGTCTCCTCTCCCACCACTAGATCCCATAGCAAACAGACAAGTTACGAGTTAGGTGCCTTCTAGACAAATGAGGTGCTACTGTACAAGCACTATAGTCTCCTTTACAGCAGGAGAAAAAGCCCCCAAAGTGGTTGGGACCTTTGACTGAAAATAAGTGCATGACTACATCTTGCCAGCTCATCCATAAATACTTCAATCAGCTCCAGCAGGTTATTGGCAACTTGCTTTTAACCTGAATCCGTCTCTACCTTCCCTGAAGCATGCACTTAGGACCCCAGGACAAAAAAATTAATGCTAAATCAAGTAGAACAAAATTAGGGAGGCAAAGAGATTAAACCATAACACTTTAATTCAATGGCTTTATTTCAGCCACACCCCTCTTTTCCACTATTAATTGAAAGATATAATTCACTGTATTTGTCTTCCCTAATAAAGTATCAGCATACGAAGGCCTGAGATATTTAATATGGCCCAATAAAACATGAAGTCATCTGTGAGCCATTTCCTAAGATAGAAAGAACATTATTCTGGAAAGTTCATTAGTTCAAAAGTCCAAAGAAAGCAGTGCCTAAACTTTGGTAGTCTTTTTAATCCTGAATCTATGAAACTGAGGATAAATCTTAATCTGGTTTCAGGGCTGCGTGTCTTGCACACTTTCCCGTTTCTATTAGCCTGGAAGTTCTCGTTCTTACCTTCACACAGAACTGTCAGGAATTGTTTGAACAAATCCTAGCCACTCTCAGATCCAGCTCATCAAGCTGGGGTGTCATTGGGGCACATGTTGGTGTTCCAGTTCCAGTTTCCACTCCTAGAGAATAAGTCTTCTAAAAAGAAACAAGGCACACACATAACTGACCTTCAACATTGTTCCCAGAAATCCTTTTAAGAAGCTGAGTTTTTGATAAGATGCTCACATTCCACAGAGAAATAAAACGTTTGGTTTTCAAGGTGTATGAAATTCACTGATGCTGGGAGCAGGCACATACATGTTCCTCCATTCTCAGGGATCTAAGCTGCCAACTAAAACTAGACAAGGAGAGAATTCCACTCAAAAGATGCTGAAAGCTAGTAGATGCCCCATATTTTATTGTTCTAGATTAATATTTGTTTGACTGAGTATTGACCCGTGAACATTTTAGCACAGTGGGCAATGTCCTAGGCAGGTTGTTCTAAAGATCAAGAAATAATGACATCTTCCTCTGCCCTCAACAAGCCTATAACCTCACGGCAACCAGCTCTTACCAGATGACCACACTGTGTTGAGTGAATCAACCCACAAACCGCACAAAAGCCCTGTGAGCAAATACTGACGCCTACTTTACAAATAAAGAAACTGAGGCATAAAGAGAAAAATGAACTCACTCTAGTTTTAGAAATCAGACAACCTAACGGAGAGGGTACAACAATGTTCTGAAATGTAAAAACGCAAACCTGTTCCTATGTAAGCAATCACGAATCGTTTCCCGGGGAATAAAGGGACATTTGTCCTGACGTTCTTGGAGACTGGGCAGGATGTAGAAGACACAGACCCAGAAGGGAGACTTCCTTACAGTCTGAGGAGCCAACATGGGAGAGAGGCCAAAGATAGGCACGCACAAAGCAAGATTGGGGGAGAGTGCCTAGACCCCCCTGGATGGGATGGATGGCTTGTTGTAGGATTTGATAAAATATGCATTTTGAAAACTGGTGCTAAACTGTAGAAGACTTGGAATTGCAGGATAAGGAAGATAGACGAAAGTAAGCATAGTAGGGCAGCATTTATTAATAAATCCACCATAGCACTTAAAAGGCTCTTAAGTCTGAGGATTGGTTTTTCAAAACAATAACTTTCAGTGGAAAAAAGCAAGACGTCCCTGCCAAAACTGCCAAACACTTTGAAATGATTCAGGGAATCTATAAAAAATGGAATAAATCATTGGTGGGATTTCAGTAACAATTGGTAGTAAACTCCATGGCCAGCAAAATCACAAAACAAGAATTATTATAGGTGACATTGATAGATATTACATAATACAATGCACAAAATAAAGTTTTATTCAGACAAAACCTTTAGATGACTCTTTAGAGATGAACAGACAGAAAAGAAGGAAAGGCATCTTTCAGAAAATCCTACCAAGGCCTCTGACTTTTCCTCTTGAGAAGTAACTAAGATTTGCTCCTGAAGTCAGTGTCGTCAACCTTCCCACCATGCTTTTTGGAAAGGAAAGCCAGGAAGGGCTCAAGTACTGGTCTGGCTCCTGACCCACCTTTTGGTCTTTTTGTAAGTCCCTTTATTCAACTCCAAGTACATCTGTGCACGGACAATGAGACGAAAGCATGCTACATGCGAAAGCACAAATTATGTATTGAGAAATCACTACAATGCCAAATTTTTTTAGAAGAAAAAACTGTATCTTTAAGAACTCGCTGTGTTAGGGAAACTGTTTACATATTGAGGTGTTCCTCTTTTTTTTGACTGGAACAATAAAAAAGAAATTTGATATGGCCTTGGTTTCTTGTGTGTGTGTGTGTGTGTGTGTGTGTGTGTGTGTGTGTGTGTGTGTGTCCAAAGAGTCAGCCTTTTCTGCCGATGAGAACATAGAGTCAGCCTTTTCTACACGTAGGAACAGGAAGTGTCTTCGAAGCACCATATCCCGCCACAGGACCAGTCAGGATGCTGGACTTCCCACCATACAGTCCAAGAAGAGTATCACAGGTTTGAAATGATCTCTTCTCTCTCTCTCCCCTCCCCTTCCTCTCCCCTTCCTCTCTCCCACCTCACCTTCACCTCTCTCCATACTCTGCCTATGGCCAGATCCCAGCAATGAGTCAGCTCTGCTCCTTCCCACACGTGCCCACCCAAGCGGGACCCATTCGATACCCATTTACCATTCGAACCTTCTGGAACTCAGTTTTTTTAATATTTATTTATTTATTTATTTATTTATTTATTTATTTATTTATTCATTTATTCATTTAGAGAAAACATGAGCAGGGAAGGGGCCGAGAAAGAGGGAGAGGGAGAGAATCCCAAGCAGGCTCCGGGCTGTCAGTGCAGAGCCCGACACGGGGCTCGAGCGCACAAACCGTGACATCACGACCTGAGCCAAAACCAAGAGTTGGACACTCAACCGACTGAGCCACCCAGGAGCCCCCCTCATGGAACTTGAAATAATGAAGGAGACCTAGGGACCTGCAAGGCAGTTCATCTGGTCACTTGCCACTACTCAAAGTGTCCGGAGAACTTTAACAACACATGACAAAGTCCAATGTTCAACAAAAGAAACGTTCCTAAAAGAGATTTTCATGCTCTCGGTTGTTGTCCATTTTGCATGGGGTTGGCTTTGCCTGACCCCAGCACCTCAGCTCTGGCTCCTCAGATTCTCCAGGAGGATGCCAGTGGCTTGGCCAGCCAGCCCTCTCCACGGAGGCCTGAAGGAAGCCTGTGAGTCCAGCCAAGTTTTCAAGTGACGTGCTGGTCACCTTACACTGTGAGGTGAATGAAAGAACTGCCATGAAATATACCTAGGTTCCATTCTTTCCCAGAGGCTTCCAGGTGCTGAGACAAGACACTTAGGACACCATCACTATCTCGTCCCATTTTTCCTAATGGGACCCCTGCCCAGTATCACTGTTGTGCCCGACAGAGTTACTAATCTGTCATCTGTCCTCTGCACCCCTGTGTGCATCAGTCCCACTTAGCGCTCACCATGCCCCACAGAAACCCACAGAGGTGCGTCCATTCCCTCGGGTACCCAAAGGAGGAGCCCCCATCTCTGCTTCTGGCTGACTCCCGTGGAACCACCCTCCACATTGCCACAGAGGCATGGTCTAAAGCAACTCCCTGACTGAAGCCATACCTGGAGCCACACCATCCACTCCCGTGGTTTTCAGACCAAGCTGCAGACACTTTCCTCTGAAGGAACTCTCAAACAGAAGCTCAATATTTAAATCAGACAAAAGCAGAGTTCCCCTGTTGCAGCAGGAGTAGAGATTCAGAGGCCAGTGCCTGAAACCCAAGTACCCTGGGGCCCCTGTCCTCAGAGCACAGATTAATAATCACCACTGTGCAGCATTATGTCCAAAGTCCTTGACTGGGCCTACAAGGATGGGCAGGTTCTGGGCCCCAGGACGCTCTCCAAACCAATATTCCACCTTATTATACTCCTTCTTAAATGTCTACATCCCCTGACAGGACACCCCTTCCCAGGCCACCTAGACTTTGAAAACACTGTTCTTTTGTCCTGGAATGTGAATCCAGAGCCACCAGGAGGGCTCAGACATCTTTACCGAACTCTCCCTGATCTCAGATGGCTTCTGAAGCTAGGTCTTCAGAGCTCATAAACCAGCACTGCATTGTGTTTTAACTTTCTTATCCATCTTATGCAGTAGACAATAAACTCACAGTCAAAGATTATTTCACTCTTCTTTGTCCCCAGCACCTTCCATAATGCTTGGCACTTAGTTGGTGCTCAATGCTTATTTGTTGGATGGATGGATGGATGGATGGATGGGTGGATGGATGAGTATGTGAGTAGTGGATGAGTGGGTGGATGGATATTTGAGTAGTGGGTGAGTGAGTGGATGGCTGAATAGACAGGTAGATGGGTTGGCAGGTGGATGGATTGATGGATGGGTGGGTGGACGGAGGGACTGGCAGGTGGGCAAGCAGATGGGAAGGTAAATGGAGGAAGAGAAAGAGTAGGACATTCATAGTTTGTCATTCAAGTGACTACAGCAGCCACTGAAACACCTACTATTGGTTCACAGTTACATTATAGTTTGAAAATCTCACTCTTTGCTAGCTGGGAAGAATCTGGTGCTTCCTTCCATCTATGGTAGGGTGGTTTCTTCTACCAAATCACATTATCTGACATTTTGGCAAAACATGCTATACTGCCCATATCTTGGCACACCCTTATGAGTGACTTCTATGAAATTCATTAATTTACAATTTTAAAGAAGTCCTCTTGTCTTATCATTGTTCATGACGGTGACCCATCTATTTAAAACCAGTAGGCTGCAATTCAGCCCCAAAGATCAATATATACCCCACAGAAAGGCAAGTGCATCCACATTCATCACTTGGGCAGGCCCCACTGTAGCCAATGGGACTCAGAAGAGCAGAGTCAAGGGAGATTCTGAACATCGAGCATCTCCCCACTGCTAACATGTTCCTACATGTTACTTTAGGTTTTCTTTAGCCTGCAAGATGCACACATCCTTTTACACGTGTTGCTCAAATGGTATGATCTTTCTTCTTTCATAAAGAAATATATTATTTTGGGTCTTCTCGACAATTGCTTGGGTTGCCACTTTTCTAAATCACAATGTCATGCTTCATTTTCTCAAAATCCCGAAGTCATCTCTGGAAAGAAGACTTCAGAGCTAACTTCCATCCCCAAGGGATCCTTCAAGCAGACCACGCCCTGCCTCCCCTTGACTCCTGCATCAAGGAATCCCAAGGCAAGAAAATGACAAGACCAGCTCCTCAAACCATGCTTGTCCCTACCAGAGCTGGGTACACTAATGACAAAGCAGTCTTTCTGAAGGCCACAGTCAGTATATTTTAAATCTCATGTCCAGCTTCTTTCCCACCAGCGTAGTCTCAAAAAACACTGTTTTTTATAGACTCAAGGCAAGCAGATGACTCCTCTCCTTTTCGGACTCTGGCTGCATCATGAGCACAAGCCACAACAATAACAACCACCGCTCATGAGCACATTAGCATATAGGTGCAGGGTATTCCATATACATTACCTTTAATCCTTCCAGCCCTGCATGATCAGTAACAATAGTTCCATTTTCTAACTGAGAAAACAGAGGTTCAGAGATTACAATACTTAGTCCAAAATTACATTGCAAGCTGCAATTATAATCGCTCAATTATAATGCTGAATTGAAAGTTATACCGTCAGTTACAGAGCATCCTGAGATGATCCAGTGTCTTCATTCTTTCAGGTTGAGAGGAAGAAACAGCACCAACCAGCACTGCCCACGTGATGACAGGGTCATTAGGGTCGAGCCAGGAGGGGGCAGCAGAACAGTAGCCAAGGAGTCAAGGCCAGCAGGGGCTCAACACTGGCTAACTAACGTTGGAGGAAAGCAGCTGGTGGGGTGTCAGCGACTTCCTCAGTAGGGCCATTCCGCTAGGCCTGGCTGGGTCTCTCTCCAAGCTGGCCATCAAGTAGGACGTCCCAGAGCGTCAGCAGGCAGAGATGGCACAGACGGACCAGGACGTGAGCAGGTCTGAAGACCAAACTCCCAGCATGCCCACCCCTACTCCAATGCTACCCCACATGTGGGCAGTGACTCTACTCTGCGTTGGCTTCCTCTCCAGGGGACATGCAGGGATTTCTCGGGACTGGTCACTGCATTGTAAGTCCCTGAGAGGCCCGGTTGGGTCTCTTTTGGCTCCTCTTGCTCAGTGTACCTAGTAGGTACGTGCTTAGTAGGCATTTGCTAAGTGGTGAAACCAATGTTGAGGCCTTGGGCATGTGGATCTTGTATGTTCATTGTTCTAAGTGCCCTGCTCACGCCCAGAGGCAGTGAGATCAGGGTCTCATCCAGGCCCGCACAGGCCTGGTTTACCAGACCCCTGTCTTTACCTTTACCTGGACAACAGCGGAAATCTTTATCTACCATTTCATTGGGCATCTTTCCTTACGGCGTCCTCCCCAAGCCAGCTGGGTGACCAGTCTCGTCTTGACTAAATGTCCCAGTTAGGATTCCATGTGAATCCACTCCAAACTGAGAGGCTTCAATCAATCATTCATTTTGCTCATGGTTTTGTGAGTCAGGAATTTGGGGAGGATGTGCCAGGATGGTGTGTCTCAGATCCTTGGGCCATCAGCTGGCTGCCTCAGTTTCCTTAGCTTGTTCTTTCCCCGGGTGGCAGCTCATGGCTCAGGACATCCACAGGACATGAGCTTTTCACAGCGTGGACATCTCCAGGTGACCCACCTCTCACAAGATCGAACCTCCAGGAAGCAAGAAGCCCCAGCTGCTCCGTGAAGGGCAGCACCAGGACGTGAGCAACTTGTCACCACACCGCGTTGGCCACAGTCCCTATCCCGACCCCAGACTCTAGGAGGCCGAGACCCCACTGTACCATGGCGGAGGGACAAGTTCATACACCACTGCGGTCACCTCAGAAAAGCCCCAACCTGCCACATCGAAGCTCACAGCAATTCCCTTCCACTCCGACGCTGGGCTTGGAAGGACGCGGTGAAAGGTTTAACTCTCTCGGCCCAGGGAGGCCACTGTCACTGCCCCCTTCTACACCTGCCTGGTCAGCACCCACCGAGGCCTCCTCGACTTCATCCCCCGTAGTTCACATACCTCTTCTCCCACAAAAAAAAAGTGGCAATGAGAAAAACAGAACCTCATCGTATTAATAACATTCCCGTTAGAGCAGTGTAGTGGCTCCCTGATGACAACAGTCAGGATCGCTATTCCTGTCATCCCGGAGTTTATACCTTATTGTGGAAGCCACAATAAGCTTGACCGACAAAACTGTATGCACATAAGAGATAAGCAACCGGCTAATGGGCCTTAACAAGCCGTGGATGGGAGAAGCCTGAGATGAGAAATGCAGGCCGACAGCTGTTCAGAACGGCCCTGGGACGCAGCTTGACCAAGGTAATTGACGTCAACCGGAATCCAAACAAACGGTCTCTGGGGTCTTGTCCACTCTTTGAAATGTAAAAGGGAGGCTTCCAAGGCCAAAGATCCTAGAGAAACAAATTAGGTGAAACCTCCCCGCCCCAACCAACCATATTGCCAGAAATTGGAGAACCAGTATCTTGGGCTGTGCCTTCACCCACCACAGTCCAGGCCAAATGGGATGCTTAGTCACCTGCAACTAACAGATCTGTGCATAGGGAGATAGTCCTCTAGGGGACAAATGCTGCCTCTAGGCAGTGATGAGTTGCATAAGGGCAGACAAGCTCCTAAAAGGAAGGGAGCCTCGGCCACAATTACTTGCCAGAGCCTGGTCCCTAAGGGCTCCCAGGACCTAGAAGCCTATAATGTTTGCACAAAGCAGGCAGCCGGAGATCCCCACAGACCCCAAGAGGGGTGCAGAGACGGACAGCAGAGCTGACAGGGGACAGAACAGAAAGACTCTGGTGTGAGCCCCCCACCAATTTCTCGGTTTATACATTGTGACTGTCTCAGCGATCTTTTCGACTTAAAAACATTTGGCTTTTAACGTGTTGTTGTGTTGTTGTTGTTGTTGTTGTTTAATTTTAATTGTCTCAGGAACCACAGAATTCAGACCATGGCTTTGGTTTAATCGTAGGCTGCTTGAAATGACAGGAATAAGGACGATCTCAAAACACACACCTGCAAGAAGAATCAGGGAGAGGCCAGAGGGGAGCAAGAAAGAACTCGGGGCTCCCTTGGAGCTGGAGGAGGGAAGCAGAGGGACACTCTTCTGTCCACTCAGCGTCACTGGGCCTGTCTCGGGCCCCAGAGGAAGGAGCTAGCTGGCTACTGAGACTTGAATGTCTCACTACCCCACACTGACCCCCCCACTAGCACCTGTAGTAGGTTGAATGGTTTTCCCGAGAAATTCACGTCCACCCAGAACCTCAGAATGTGATCTTAATTGGAAATAGGGTCTTTGCAGATGTGATCAGTGAAGGATCAAGGTGAGGGTATGGGGTGGGCCCTAAATCCGATGACCGGTGTCTTATAGGAAGAGGAAAAGACACACGCTACGACGAAGGCCAAGTGAAGACAGAGGCAGAGCCCGGAGAGCTGCGGCCTCGAGCCACGGAACCCGTGGAGACGCTGGAAGCTGGAAGAGGCCTAGAGCCTTGGGAGGGAGCCTCGGGCCTGTTGACACCTTGGTGTCAGACTTCCGGCCTCCAGAATGGTGAGAGAGCACATTTCTGTTGTTTCAAGCCCCCCGGCCTGCGGTGATTTGTTACAGCCCCGCTAGGAACTGAGTACATCAAAACCCCACACGTCAGATCCGCAAAGAAAGGGAAATCCGGAAACAGAACTACAGACACAAAGGAAGGCAGCCAAGACGGGGTTAGCCACACTGTGGGGTTCGGGTTCTAACGTGGCTTCCCCGATCTCGGGCGACACCAAGTCCATAATTCTCCCACCTGAACAGGAGCGATTTGAGCTGGGCGTGGGCTCCACCAAGAAGACATGGCTGTAGCGTCCCGAAGGGGCAGGAAGGCATCAGGACAAGAACGGTCCGCCTCTATAACTTTCCCTGACAGGCGCTGTCCCTCGTGTTTTGTGGGGGAATAAAGCGAATGAGAGAACTGGTGTCTCTTCAGGCTCAACAGGAGGCGAGGTGGTTGCCAGGGGCACCCACTGTAGGTGAAGGTGAAAGCTGAGGGCTGAAGCGGCTGCCTGCCTAGAGCCTACGCCAAGGTCAAGCCCAAGGGCGGCTCAGAGCGCAAGGGCTGCAGGCATGTGGCATGACACCCCCCGCAAAGGGGATGCCGTGCATCCCCTGGAACACGATCCAAATGCGAGCCACGTGTATAGCATGCGGTGGTCTCCACTGTCGGGCAAATAAAAGGCACTAAACTCCCCTCCTTCGGAGGGAGATAATGAGAAGACGAGGAAGGTCGGTCATGCTCGGAAGTGCCTTCTAAAAAAAGGGAAACAAGCCCGTGGAGTGATACTCGTTCTTCTTGTAAGCCTTCGTCTTCAGTTACACTCTCCCAGCGCATTTTTATTTTATTTTTCCTTTATTTATTTTGAGAGAGAAAGAGAGCACAAGCAGAGGAGGGGCAGAGGGAGAGGGAGAGAGAGGATCCCAAGCAGGGTCTGCGCTGTCCGCACGAACCGTGAGATCATGACCCGAGCCGAAGCCAAGGGCTGGACACTTAACTGACTGAGCCACCCAGGCGCCCCTCCCAGTGCATTTTTTAAAAGAAAAAAAATACGCAGTGTTGAGGTCTGTTACGTCTTCCCTTCTGGCTACACCTGTCCTCTGGGGGCCAAGTCTGTCGGCGTGAAGTTCGAGCACAGGCTCAGGAGGGGCTTTCTGTGGGAAGCAATGGTTCCCTTCTTACCCACAGACCTTACGGGGCCCCGTGCGGAAGAAGGGAGTCGGGGGTCCTTCTGGAGTCTTTATTCTTTGGAGGAAGGAGGGCAAGGGGAAAGATTCCACCAAGAAGGAGGGAAGGTCATACGGATTTTGTGCCCCTGGGCACTGGAAGCAGGCCAGGTTCTGCTGGACTGCTGGACCAAGTCACCCTGCTTAGGTGGCACTGGGGCGCCACAGTCTTCCACTCACTGGGGGCTGCTCAAAGGGCAGGCCCGGGGTTCAACCAGGTAAGTACCAGGGGTCACGTGGAGTTGGGCCATGGCTCCCCTGGGGGCAAGACCAGGACTCCCCTGGGGTAGGGCCAGGACTTACTGGGGAGCAGGGTCAGGGCTCACGAGGGGACTGGACAAAGCCCAGAATACTCTGGAAGACACATCATGTTGCCCACTGTTTGGCAGAGGACATTACTACATCCTCAACGTCATCTAGCAACGTGTGGCTTCCTTTTTCGTAAAACCCTATAGCACACAGAGATCTAGAGCTCTAAGGGCTTATACCAGGAGATCGTCCCACCTCTCATCTCCTAGCTGAAGGCCAGAAGGAGACACAGGGGGCCGAATGTCACTTTTCCAGCAGTGACAGTCAGAAGCATGACCCAGCTCTCCTGCCATCAGTCCCCCCGCATGTTTGTGTGCACCTCGCACTCACAGCCAGGGTAAGTGTTCCATGGCGCCAAGCACACCAACCCTGCCAGTTCTTTGAACACAAGGTTCAGGTGGCTCACGGCCCAGGAAGGAGGCCCAGCTGTCAGTGTGCCTGGTCTGAGTTTTCCGAGGTCACCAGAGGGGAGCTGACGGCGGAGGGAGAGACTTGGAGGACAGACACGGCGCGGGGCTTACATGTACCCGATCCGAGCTCAGGGAGGAGGTAGGTTTGCGTCTGCCCTGCTCGGTGCACCTCTGGGCAAGTCAGTCGACCTCCCTGAGCCTCGGCATCTCAGCAGAACCTATCCTGTGTGGCCAGCACGGACGAGGTGCTATGAGCACATGCTTAGCTAAGTGCCTGGACCATACTAGCGTTCAACAATTACGGTCAAGAAATAGTATCACCAATCGCTTCCAAGTTGCTGCGCTGGAAAAATCCAAGCTGGCATCCTGAATTCCCACCCAAGAGAGGCTAAGCGGAGAACCCCAGAGGAGGGACAGAAGAGTGACCCATGGCTCCCATCTCATCCCACGGCCGGCCTTCCATAACCCGTCCTCCTACCCTCATCGCCCAATGGAAACCAAGCGGAACCATGCTCGGGGTCATCGCCCCCTGGTCCTCCCTGGCACTGTCCCCTCACGCGGGGCTGATGGCGGCATTCACAGCACGGAGGACAAACGTTGCCCAACTCAAATTCAAAGGCAGACCCATTTTTTTTATGACCCTGAAAAGTCTGGGATCACATCCCCAGAGGCTAAATACCCCTTCTGGAACGTGCAAAAGGAGAAAGCGCTTTCCACACTCTGACATTCCAGCTCTTCCAGACTTTAATATCAACAGCCTCCTGGAGGCCCTGCCTGCAGCAAGGAACTGAAGTTGAGGGAGGAGTCTGAACCCCTTTTCTCAGCCTTCCTTCAAAGACAGTCATTTGGACAAAGCGAAGCAGGCTGGCCACGTGTATGCTTAGCCCAGAAAATTCCGCGTGTGAGAGCCTAGCGTGTAGGGCAAACACAGCCACGCCACGCCTCCCACTGCCGGGCACCGAGGTACATGCTTCACGAACAGCACCCGGTGGGCTAGCTTTACTCGTCCCCATTTCTGAGATGAGATAACTGAGCTCTGAGGCGTTCAGTAGCCTGTCCCCGGCTTCAAAGTTAGCAAGTGAGGGAGCTGGGAGCCTAGTCTACATTCTGCCCCGGCCAGCGTCCACACAGTGCAACCCGGGAGTCCTCCCGTGTATGTGCAGCCCCCTCCCATGTCTGAAACTAAGATCTCCACGCTCCCAGTGCCCATTAGCCGACAGAAAGTTCTGGGAGCTTTGAATGCCTGAATGGTAATAACTTATCGGTAAAATAATTGTTCCTGGTGCGTCTGGCTGTCAAAAAGGCCTGTCGGTCTCATCTGTCAGCCCAAATTAAGAATGTCAGCATTATTAAGACCGAGCGAACTTCAAGCAGCAACTTCCAATTATTTCATTAGCAACCCTTTGCTGCGTGTCACCACCCGAGACGAATCTTTTGGGCGCGATTGAAAGTTATCATTTCTTCCCCAACGTGGCTCTCATGTTAGCTAATTCAGCCCCTAAAATAAGAAGATGATGCATATTGGGTTAAAAAGGACTGAGAATCTTGCAGAAATAAGAAGCACCCTTCTGCTTTCTAAGAGAGCTCTCTTCTCAGAGAGATGGCACCCAGTCCTGCGTGGATGAAGCATGTGGCTGCGGTGGGCACCAGAGAAGTCAGGACGCTCAGCGTTTCATCACCTAGTTCGGCCCGGATCGCCCAAAGCCCCCAAATCCTGGCGGCGGTATAAGAACAGGGACAGTGCATGGGCGTATACCCCCGAAGAACTGAAAGCAAAAGATCTAAGACTGCCCCCCTGGGCCCTGAGCTGTGGTTTCAGCACGAGGGGGAGCACAGCAGAGCCCCCAGGACGCCCAGCCTCCCGACCCGACGTGATAGGGTCGAGCCAGTCTGCGGGACCCCCGCCGTGGGGCCACCCCTTTCAGCCACCTCGGCTCATTTTCACAGGGGGAAACTGAGGCCCAGAGAACGATGAACGCGCAGCAGGCTCGGGACACAGGGCCGCCAGGCTCCAACTCCACCTGGCCCCTGAGGCCAAGGCTGAGGGGCTGGGGCCGTGGCAACCCTTACAGAAGGCACGGCCGGGCTCGTGCTGTGCGTGGAGAAGGTTCCTCTGGGAGCAGAGGAGGCTGGGGCTAACGAAGGCCGACAGTGGAGGGGCGCCCGGGTGGCTCCGTCGGCGAGGCGTCCGATTCTCGGTGTCGGCTCAGGTCACAGTCAGTCTCTGGCTTTCGTGAGTTCCAGCCCCGCATCCGGCTCTGTGCTGGTGGCACGGAGCCTGCTTGGGATTCGCTGTCTCCCAGTCGCTCTCCGCCCCTCCCCTACTCACGCTGTCTCTGTCTCTCTCCAAAATAAATAAACTCTCCAAAATAAATAAGTAAGCTGACAGGAGGCTCCCCAGGACGTGGCGCTGGCGGCCCGGGACAGGAAAACAGAGGCAGGAGTCGGGGTGACCCGGGCTGGAGAAACAGGGAGTGATGTGACAGGTGGGGTGAGTCTCACAGTGATCTGAGGTCAATTCGGGGCAGGCCAAAAGCCCGCTGAGCATCTGACATTTGAGACTCGGCTTACGGATTCCGCTAGCCGGCTCTCCCTCCCCACCTGCTAAGTGCAAACCCCGTGTTCACTTAAGTCCTCGGGAGGTGCGCTGTTTCAACTCTGCACGAAGAAAGCCTGCCTTGGATGGAGGTGCAACACACGATGCTCTCAGCTTCCAGAGAGAACCACGCTGCACCCTCAGGGGGTCCCCGGGGCGCCCACCTCCCCGCAAGGCTGAGGGCGGCTCAACGCAGCAGATGCTGGGGTGGGGGGGGTTCCACGACTTTGCCAAACTGCAGCTGAAGACCGCGGTCATCGCCCTACTTCTGAGGCTTTTATGCTTTATGTTTAAATAATTAGCTCACGGAACTAATTAAGAGTCCCTCTCTTCTGGGGCGCCTGGGTGGCTCAGTCGGTTAAGCGTCTGACTTCGGCTCCGGGCACGATCTCACAGTCCGCGGGTTCGAGTCCCGCGTCGGGCTCTGTGCTGACGGCTCGGAGCCTGGAGCCTGCTTTGGATTCTGCGTCTCCCTCTCTCTTTGCCCCTCCACCACCCCCACCCCCTCCCCCCCGGCACCGCACTGCCTCTGTCTCTCAAATATAAAGAAACTTAAAAAAAAAAAAAAAAAAGGAGAAGAGACACAGACCCCCAGAGAGAGGAGCACCATGTGCCGACAAAGACCCACAGAGGGAAGGTGGCCATGGGACAGTGGAGCCAGAGACTGGAGTGCTGTGTCTACAGCCAAGGAGAGCCGAGGGCTGCTGATGGCCACCAGAAGTTCGGAGAGGGGGCAGGGCCCTGCCAACACCTTGATTTCAGGCCTCTCGGCTCCAAAAGTGAGAGAGAATACATTTCTGTCGTTTCAAGCCACCCAGTTTGTGGTCCTTTGTTACAAGAAATGAACACAGTCCTTCACACGGGAGCCAACACCTCCGTGACCTCCAGGCCCCTCACACCCCTGCCAGGGTCCGGAGCCTCCCACCTGCCTGGCCACTCTTCCTCCTGACACCCTCAGGGCTCGCTGCCTCCTTTCAGGTCTCAGCTCAGATAACACCTTTTAACACGTCCCTGACCACTCTCTCTAGACACAAAAGCCTACCCTCGCTTGGCTCTCCATATTCTTCTCTAGTACCTGTCTATTATGGGCTGAATTTCTCCCCCCCACAAAAAAAATTAGAGTTCTAACCCCCATTTACTCACAGAGTGGCCTTATTTGGAGATAGGATCTTTACAGAGGTGGCCAAGTTAAAATGAGGTCATTAAGGGTGGCCTTAATCCAATGTGACTGGTGTCTTTATACAAGAGGAAATTTGGGGGGCGCCTGGGTAGCTCAGTCAGTTAAGCGTCCGACATCAGCTCAGGTCACGATGTAGTGGTTCACGAGTTTGAGCCCGACATCGGGCTCTGTGCCGACAGCTCAGATCCTGGAGCCTTCTTCGGATTCTGTGTCTCCCTCTCTCTCTGCCCCTCCCCTGCCCACACTCTGTCTCTGTCTCTGTCTCTCTCTCTCTCTCTCTGTCTCTCTCTCAAAAATAAGCATTTTTTAATGTTTATTTACTTATTTAGAGAGACAGAGAGAGAGACTGGGGGAGGGGCAGAGAGACAGAGACAGAGACAGAGACAGACAGAGAATCATCCCAAGCAGGCTCTGAGCTGTCAGCACAGAGCCTGATGCAGGGGTCAATCTCATGAACCATGAGATCATAACCTGAGCCAAGGTGAAGAGTCAGACGCTTAACCGACTGAGCCACGCAGGTGCCCCTTAAAAATAAATAGACATTTAAAAAAAAAATTTTTTTAAGGGGGGAAATTTGGACAGAGAGAGACACAGGGAGGGGAGACGATGTGAAGACACAGGAGAAACCGAACGCCAACAAGCCAAGGGAAGAGATCTGGAATAGCTCCCCCTCACAGCCCTCAGGAGGAATCACCCTTGTTCAGCCCTTGATCTCAGACTTCTGGCCTCCAGAAATGTGAGACAAACCTTTCTGCTGGTGTGAGCCACCTAGTCCATGGTATTTGGTTTAGGCAGCCCCGGAAAACTAATACACCAAGGGCACCCGGGTGGCTCAGTCAGTTAAGCGTCTGCCTTTGGCTCAGGTCATGATCTCAGTTTGTGAGTTCGGGCCCCGCATTGGGCTCTGTGCTGACAGCTCGGAGCCTGGAGCCTGCTTTGGATTCTGTGTCTCCTTCTCTGTCTGACCCTGCCCCGCTCCTGCTCTGTCTCTCAAAAAGGAAACTAATACACTGTTTGACCTGTGGCATGGTTATTTATTTTCTCTTTCCTCCCTATTAGAATCTAAGCCCATCTGGGCAGGGACATTTCATATTTTATTCACCACCCACGTGCCTGGATCCGTGTCTGGTGTGAAACTGTTGTGCAAAAAATATTTGTGGAATAAATGAATGAATTTGTAGATTGTTCACTCTGTGACTGGCACGACACATACATTATATACAATCCTGAGACGTTTTTCTTCCCGACACCGAATACCTGGGGTCTTTTCTACCACCGCTTCTCCGATTGTCCAACACCAACTGGGTGTCCAACGAATCAACTCAACTTGACAATATCCCTGGCATTGGCATCAGCTCCCACGAGCTAAAGGGCTCAGTTCCTCAAGATGGCTCCCCAGTTCAGGCATCACTCACAAATCCCAAGCCCCCAGTCCTCTGACCAACCAAGAAATCAGAGCTTCTCAAGACCACCACCCGTCAGGTTTGGTAATCCTTTGGAATGACTCACAGAACTCAGGAAGTCACTTTACTTACTATTACCAGTTTGTTATACAGGATACAACTCCGGAACGGCCAAATGGAAGAGATGCAGGGGAGGGGAGGAGGACACAGAACTTCACGCCTTCTCTGGGTATGCCACTCTCCCAGCACCTTGACAGTGCTCAGCAATGTGGACACTCCCTAAATCCCATTGCTTAGGGCATTTCATGGAGATTCCATTCTGCAGCCATGATTGATTAGATCACTGGCCATTGGTGATTAATTCCACCTCCAGCCCCCCCTCCCTCCCCAGAGGCGGGCGGAGTGGGACTGAAAGATCCAGGCTTCTGCTGTGGTCTTTCTGGCGACCAGCCCTCGTCTGCTGAGTCACCTCGTTAGGATGAACACTGATCCTGTCACTTTTATCACCTTTTATTCCAAGGCTTCCAAGGAGCTCTGTGCCAGGGACTCAAGACAAAGACCAAATATTTTTCCCGTGATGCCACAAAGCCCCCCAAGCCTGCAAAGCAAGCAGGATTTTCCCTGTGCAAGGCCCCAAAACTCTCTGCGGCACACCGCAGCACATGGTCAGGTGGGAATTCAAAGCTGGGTTTGACTTCTTTCCTTAGGTTTTACACCAGGGACACGACAACTAGAAGCTGGTTCTTAAGCAGAGGGAGAAGAGTGACAGGTTCAAGACACAAGTAGAGAGACCTTTGTTCCCAGCCATGCACTAGGGCACAAGTGCGGTCACCATCCATATTACATATCCGAGACTCTTAGGTGGGATAAGAATGACTGTGTAGGCTTCGTTAGTGCTCTGCTTTTCAGAGTTTTCACGCCTGAAATGCTGAGTTTACCAACAGCTGCTCCAGGTTATATTATACTAATGGGACGTGAAATGTATAGCACCAATTTTAATATATATTCATACAAATTAAGAGAGATCGTGTAAGAGAAGAAGGTGTAACGCAGCCAGCCTCCTGGTTCTGCTAGAGAAGAATCTGGTTCATTTCTCTTTTTGTTAGGAAGCAGAAGCTGCCTGCCCAGGTCAGGACCTGTCCTGTGAATGGCTGGTGAATCAGTCAGAGGACCCAGGGCTCATCCCATGCCCAGTACCATCCTGTAGCTGTTTCTTCCCCAGTTGTGATTGGGCTCTGCCAGTTGGCAAATAAGGAGCATTTTCCTCCACGAGCATCTCACCTGCTCAGAATGATGCTAGGAAGGAGCCTATTTGTAGCACATTGTATGTCCGAGATATCTGCTCCTACCAAATTACTCCCATAAGCTCTAAATCATAGAGACCTGGGCTGTATTAAGCATCATCCTGGGGGATCTTGGAAAGGTGGGGATTTGCCTGGGTCCTTTGTCTCTCTACAGATTGAGAGGAAAACGGTATTAGTGAGGGTTTTCAAGAGAATCAGAACCAATATAGATATATAGACTTATTATAGAAACTGGCTTACATGACTACGGAGGCCAAGAAATCCCACAATCTGCTATCTGCAAGTTGGAGAATCGAGAAGACAATGGCGTAATTCAATCTGAGTCTGAAGGCGTGACAACCAGAGGAGTGGATGGTGTAACTCCTGCTCCAAGTCCAAAGGCTGAGAACCAGGAGAGTCAATGTCAAAGGCCAAGAGAAGATAGATGTCCTAACTCAAGGAGAGAACAGATTCGACATTCTTCTGCCTTTTTGTTCTGCTCAGGACTGCTGTGGGTTAGATGATGCCCACTGGTGAGGGCAATCTTCTTTACTCAGTCTGCTGATTCAAATGCTAATCTCTTCTGGAGACACACCCAGAAATTGTTTCTCCAGCTATCTGGGCACCCTGTCCCTTAGCCCAGTCAGGCTGACACGTACAACCAACCATCACAAGAACACAGCCCTAAGCCTACAGTCCTGAGCGCCCTGAAGCCCCGACTCAGGTTCCTCCAGCATCGGGGATTTGAAGTGCTGATAAGTTTGGTCTCAGAGACCCCAGGGGTGGAAGCACATCTCCTCTTGCCTCGGCATCCTCTCCTATTTGAGTGAGTAGGGGACCCCACTCAGAACTGGCATGCATCCTCTTTTCCCTTGGTTACAGGTAACTTAGACACCCAGGACGGCTTGGGTCACCAAGACGTGTGACACGGTACATAAGAGTAAGTTGGAATCATTATTATTGTGCCTGCCTTTGTTTTTGTGCAAGCAAAATGGGTCTGCAAGGTTGTGCAGGTAACTGCAACTTAGGTTTTCCCATTAGGAATCCACAAGGCCCCTGCATCCTTAGAATCAGGAAGGAGGCAGGGCCTGCTACCAAACCCTCACCCCCCACCCCTTCTCCCCTTCTTCTCCTTTCCCTGCTCAGTCACAGAGGTTCTAACTTCTTTTTTTTTTAATGTTTATTTATTTTTGAGAGAGAGAGATAGCATCGAGTGGGGGAGGGGCAGGCACAGAATCGGAAGCAGGCTCCAGGCTCTGAGCAGTCAGCACAGAGCCTAATGCGGGGCTCGAACCCACGAGCCATGAGATCATGACCTGAGCTGAAGTCGGACACTTAACAGACTGAGCCACCCAGGTGCCCCTGGAGGTTATAACTTCAGTGTGAACCACGCCTTCTGACAGCTACTGATTCAAATGAGCACCTGTCACTGACTCAGGCCAAATGGCCAAATCCAAATTACTTAAGTTTGAAGAATGTCTCAAAGTAGCAATCAAGCAAACACAAACCTGGAGACACACAGACCCAAGTGGCTTCAGGACTGGAACCTGTCACCACCAGCGTTCTCATACACAGCTCTTTCTTCCTGGGCAGGAGGGTCACAGACCCAGGTACTGGAGCCCCAGGAATGAGAATGCTGCCTTGTGAGGGGACCTGGCAGGCCACAGGTGCTTTGAGAGTGAGACAGTTAGGAGTTTAAGAATGCCAAGGCCCATGGAAGGGGGCAAGGTAAGGTTCAAGATCACCAGAGCACGATCGTAAGGCCTGGGAGCTAAAATCAGGGGGCCTCTAGGACGGGAAGGGCTGGGAAAACCCACAGACAAGAAACACGTGGCTTAAGTTCTCCTGGAGAAGTAAGTTCTCCTTAATCAGAGAATTATAAAATAAAAGTTGAAATGCACAGTGCAGGTCCTATGCTGGTATCCTATGACATAGGTCATACGCTTATCTCAGTGAAGAATTTTGTCAATAATACTGAAAAATCTGTTGCCTCACTTGTCAGGATGCTTTACATTTGCTATAGTTCAGGGGGAAATTGCTAAGAACTGGAAAAATATATTTACCTCCGGGAGGTCAGAGACTTCCTGCCTTGAAACGGGTGAAGAATATCACCAGTGTTGGGTCGACAGATTTTTTTTGGTTTGCAATGTATATAAAATTCCATGGTCTTAATTCAGCTTTGCACTTCTTACCTCTATGGGGTAGGTACAATAAACTACCTGTAAGAAATAGAGCGTGGGAATAATATTAGCTTCTATGGCAAGAAAGCTGGGTGCCCAGAAACTTATCCCACTGAGTGTGGGGTTTGGAAACATTGCTTATAAGGACGAGAAGGTGTAAAACTAGCCTGCTTTAGTTGGTAACCTGGGCCAAATTAATTGTGTTCACTTTTTGCACATTATCCACATAGTGATCTCAAAACTACAATTTGCTTTCCTAGAGGCCACAGCATCTTTTATAATTTCTGGGTTTTGTCCCTGATGTCACTAATTGAGTCACTGTGCATCTTTCATTCAAAACACGGTTTTGATTGTCAGCTCTGAGCCAGGTGTGTGCTGGAGAAGAGGTTACTGACCTAGGAGACCAGTCCAGGAAGTCAACAGTGGAAATCAGGAAGTGATCGGCACCTTGGTTACACTCAGCGTATTGGAAAGAGGGGGCCTAATTCACATTTGTTTTGTGAAAGGGTACATCAGCTATAAATGGTCCCTAACCACATAATTGATGTCTTTCAAAATCCAGTGAGTAAGTCAATTTTGTCAAACCCCATTCCTCTGAGGATCAAATAAGGTGGTCATCAACAGTTAAGCAGAAAAGAAGACTGAGACCTTTGTCTAGAAATTCAATTCTATTCGATAAATATTTACCTTCCTTGTAACAGGTATTGTTTCCTGGCACTAAAACTTCCACAGTGAACAAAACAGGGAAAAATATTTGCCCTTCAAGAGGTATACTCTACCCAAGGAGACAAACAACAAATAAACTAAATATGTCAGATACATAGTATTTTTAGATAGTGCTCAGTTCTCAGGAGAAGAATAAAACAAAGAAGGAGGATAGCAAAGTAGGGGGTAAGTAGTGAAAATTTTAGATGGCGTGGCTGTGGAAACCAGTAGAAGAGATAAAATAAAATTTAAAAAAAGAAGTCAAGCGTAAATTGGGCAGGAAAGGAAGAAAAAAGGAACAAAGAACAGATGCGACAAATAGCGAGATTAACAGCAAGATGGTAGATTTCAACCCATTCATATCAATAATTATATTAAATATAAATGATCTAAACACTCTAATTAAAAGTAAAGATTATCAACTTGATAAAATAAGCAAAACCCAACTATATGGTGTCCATAAAAAATGCATTTTAAACATAGAGACACAAATAGATGAAACATTAAAAAATGGGAAGAAGTATGCCAAGCAAATACTAGTCATGAAATAACTGAAATGATTACATTAAAATTAGATATAGTAGATGCCAAGATCAGGGATATTACCTGAGATACAGAGAGAGATTTTATAAAGATAAAAGGACCAATTACTTATAACAATATTAAACATGATTAATTACAAAGCTTAAAACTATATGAAGTAAAAATAAGAGAACTGAAGGAAGAAGTAGACAAAGCTGCAATTATAGTTGTATATTTCAAAAATACTGGCATAAGAAGAAATAGGAAAAAAAGAAAAATATATATGATACTGAATTTATAGTTTAAATTCTCACACATTATTTGTAATTACACTTCAATTTAAAAGAAAAAAAGGTTGGGGCGCCTGGGTGACTCAGTTGGTTAAGCGTCCGACTTTGGCTTAAGTCATGATCTCGTGGTTTGTGAGTTTGAGCCCCACGTCGGGCTCTGTGCTGACAGCTCAGAGCCTGGAGCCTCCTTCAGATTCTGTGTCTCCCTCTCTCTCTCTCTGCCTCTCCCCTGCTCATATACTCTCTCTCTCTCTCAAAAATAAACATTAAAAAAAATTTTGTAATAAAGAAAAGAAAAGAAAAGAAAAGAAAAGAAAAGAAAAGAAAAGAAAAAAAAAAAGAAAAGAAAAGAAAAGAAAAGAAAAGAAAAGAAAAGAAAAGAAAAGAAAAGAAAAGAAAAGAAAAGTCCTCACAAAAAAGTCACCAGGTCTGGATGGTTTCACTAGTAAATTAGATCAAATAAGAAGTAAAATGCCAGTCTCTTCCAGAAATATGTAGGAGGAAACACTTCCCTACTCATTTTATGACAAAGATAAAATGAGAAAAGAAAACTATAGTACAATATCCCTCATAAGGTTAGATCCAAAAATCTGTAACAGAATAACACCAGCTAGAATCCAGGAAATATATTTTTTTAAAAATTACATCAGGACCAGTGGAGTTCATTCCAGGAAGACAAGGTTGTTTTCCCCCTTATATTAATAATAAGAAAAAGGTGTTCACCCTCACTGCTTCTACGCAGCATTCAGACCTCAGAAGATCCCTCTGGGAGCTCTGAAGCTAGGATGGCCCTTCAGAGACGTCCAGAATTAACAGCTAATGGGTAGCTGGGTTGGGTGCCTGGGTGGTTCAGGTGGTTAAGAGTCTGACTCTTGATTTCAGCTCAGGTCATGATCTCCCAGTTGGTGAGATCCAACCCCACATTGGTCTCTGCACTGTTAGCACAGAGCCTGCTTGGAATTCTCTCTCCCTCCCTCTCTCTCTGACCCTCCCCCACTTGATCTCTCTCTCTCTCTCTCTCTCTCTCTCTCTTAAAATAAATAAATAAACTTTACAACATGGTAGCTGGGCTTTTCTATCCCCACATCTATCATTCATTGTGTCTAGAATGCCACAAGGCGAGGGGTATATGGTTTAGCCAAGCAGCTCCCTTCAGCTGAGCGCAATGCCTAGTTCGAGTGTCAGCTGAGATCCATTATCAACCAAACTCCTGACAGGTGGGGGTGAGCACTCGGTCATGAAGGGGGGATCCGGGTGGGATCCCTACGGGAAGCATTTACTAAAGCTAAGCATGTGTGTGCCCTAGGACCTAGCATTTCCTCTCCTCATGCACCAAAAGACACGTACCAGAATGTTCACAGCAGCATTATTCATAATTGCCCAAAAATGGAAATTACCGAGATATTTTTAACAGTCAAATGGATTCATGAATGTAATGCATGCATAGAATGAAACGTTAAATAGCAATGCAAAATAAACAATCACTGCTATACTCGATATTATAAATTAATCTCACAAATATAGCATTGACTGGAAAAAAAAAAAAAACCAGAAACCGAAGTATGTGTACTAGAAGAGTTCATTTATTTGAAGTTGAAAACAGGACAAAATTACTCAGAAGCCTACATATGCTCACTTCTGGAGTGTGGCAGATCTTGGAAAAGTCAGAAGCTGGAGGTAGTTTTATTCTAATTCCTCATCTGGGTCGTTATTACATGGGTGTTTTCACTTTGTAAAAAATAATAATAATTGGGCTCTACACTTATCATCTGTGCATTTTGTGTACATATTATATAATTCTACTTAAAGTATTTACTAAAAAACAGTAAGTCACAGGCTGGGACTTTTGCAAACGTATAACTGAAAAACACAAAAGGATTCATATCTGAAATATATAAAGAACTCTTGAGAATTGGTAGGAAACAAACCCAATGGGAAAATACAAGGCAAAAGATATGAACAGCCCATTCACGAGACAGCGAGATACAAGGCCAAGAAACATATAAAAAGACACCCAATAGAAATACTAATTAGGGGAATACAGATGAAAACACTGTGAAATATTTCATAACTATCCACTTTGAAACTATTTCAAAGTCTACCAGGTTCGCTATCGTCGCAGATGTAGAGCAATGAGACCACTCACACCCCTGGGTCATTTGGTGAAGAGCAATTTGGTACAATCTCTCTGGAAAGAAAATACCTGCTCCTCGATCTACTTCTAGGAAAGTAATAAACTCTTGCAGAAGTTCCATAGGGAAAATGGCACAAGAAGGTTATTGCATTATTTGTTTGATAATAGAAAAAAACTATCCAGTATGACATTAATAAATCTTGAAAACATGCAAAAAAATATGGATTCCCACATGGGATGCTAATAGAATTTTTATTTTTTGTTCATTTTTATTTAAAAAGAATTTTTTTATGTTTTAGTTTTGAGAGAGAGAGAGAAAGGGTGAGTGGGGGGAGGGCAGAGAGAGACGGAGGCACAGAATCCCAAGCGGGCTGCGGGCTGTCAGCACAGAGACTGACGCGGGGCTCGAACTCACGCACCGCAAGATCATGACCTGAGCCGAAGTCAGATGCTTACCCGGCTGAGCCACCCAGGCGCCCCATCAGTAGGATCGTTAAATGCCGTTAAAAACAAACATCACGTTCAAGACGGCGGTTACCTCTGGGCGGGGGACTGGGACGAGGGAAGGATCCTAGAAGGGTATACTGGGAGCTATGCCAGCGTGTGCGCTGTGTTGCTTCTTAAAGAAATAGGATGCACGTGTGACAAAATGTTAGCACTCAACAGAGCTGGCTGGTAAATGTGCTGAGTGTGTTATGAACTTTCCTGAATATTTGAAATATTTCACATTTTAAGAAAACCGTTCACCAATATGCCTCTTACTCCGGTGACTCTCTCTCACGCAGATCCTCTCTCCCCAGCCACCCGTCATCACAGCACGTGCAGTGTCTCACGTCCTGTGGCTCCCCCCGCCATGTCTCACGTCCTGTGCTTCACGTGGCCTGGGTCACTGTCAACAGGGAGGAAAGAATGAACAGACAACGGACCTTCAGGCTTCTGCCCAGCAGATCATATGAATTGCCGTCTCATCTCTTTTTGAAATGGGCTATCTCCCGCTGACCACTAGGTGGGACACCAGCTTGCCAGTTGCTGGATGAATAGAACGCATATAGAATTCTCGAAACAGCCTCTGTTTCTGCAGAGAAGACCATACTCGGAAAGCAGTTAGCAGAACAGCTTAGGGAGGTGCTTCCTGAGTCTGGAAGCAGCACCTCTTCGAATTCCTGCCGATGATATTTATTTTGGGGTGCAGTAAGTAATACGCTCCTACTCTACACAAATCCCAACTAATATTCAACTAACTGGAATTTTCTCTGGTCCAGAATCGTTCTTTTCTGGCTAACTATGGTTGGGACAAGGAAGAGAGAAAATGGAAAACGGCACCTATTTGGTTTATGCGCCAGGAAGCAAATTAGAGCTTTATCTCATAATAACCCTCACGCCCACCCTTCAAAAAGGGACATCATTTCACTGTTACAAAGAAGGAAGCAAAGGCTCAGAGATGTTAGGTGCCTTACCAGCATCCCAAAAGGGAACAGGAGAATAAAGGTTTGAACCCACTTCTCTCCACCAACAAAGCTCCCTTACTTTCTACCATGCTCCCTCTCCAGAAAGCCCTTGGAGAGAAACTCTGAGAGGGAGTGGGGAGGGGAATGCAGAGAATATATTTAATATAATTTAAACACTTCTAGGGGCGCCTGGGTGGCTCGGTTGGTTAAGCGTCTGACTTCAGCTCAGGTCACGATCTCATGGCTCGTGAGTTCGAGCCCCACGTTGGGCTCCGTGCTGACAGCTCAGAGCCTGGAGCCTGCTTCGGATTCTGAGTCTCCCCCCCCCCTCTCTCTAACCCTCCCCGTCTCATGCTCTGTCTCTCTCTGTCTCAAAACTAAATGAACATTTTTTTAAAAATTTAAACACTTCTAGGCATAGCTATAATAAGAACAGGTAGTAAGAAAATCTAAAAGGTCAAATAAAATAAAAATTATTATAACTTATTCTTTCCACAAAATGGTTTTTAAAGAAGTGAAATGTCTACAGAACTCTTCTTAGATATCAAAAATGAAAACAGAGCCCTGGTATAATCTTTCAACACAGGGCTTGGTGAACCAGAAACAGACTTCCACAAGCATGTCAGATTCTCCCAAGCACTGTGTGTGTGTGTGTGTGTGTGTGTGTGTGTGTGTGTGAAAGAGAGAGAGAGAGGAGAGAAAATTAGTTTGCTAAGGTTGCCATAACAAAGTACCCCAGACTGGATGGTTTAAACAAAAGTCACTTATTTTCTCACAGATCTGAAGGCTGGGAGTCTGAGATCAAGGGATCAGCACAGTTGGAGTTTCTCCTGAGGCCTCTCTCTTTGCTTCTCTCATAGGCCATCTCCCTGTGTCTTCACAAAGTCTTTCCTCTGCATGTGTCTGTGTCCTAATCTTCTCTTCTTCTAACAAGGATACAGTCAGACAGGACTAGGACCCACCTATTTTACCTCACTTTAACTTAATTACCCATTTAGACAGTCTGCCTCCAAACACAGTCACTTTCTGCGGTACTGGGGTCAGAACTTCGACACAATATGGGGAAAACACAATTCAGCTCATAACAGACAAATCATAAGATGTGAAGGACCCAGATCAGGGCTTTTTGGGGAGAAGGGTCCATCCAAACAGTCATAGATGGTGATGTGGCCTTGTCTAGCCACCAAACTAGGAGACAGCCATCCTCTCTAGAATTATCCCAAATGACTGGCATCAGAAGGGCATCATCACTAAACTCCTTTTTTGTTCTCTTAATCCTTTAAAGATAATTATAACGATACGGGCGCCTGGGTATCAGTCGGTTAAGCATGGACTTCGGCTCAGGTCATGATCTCACCGTTTGTGAGGTCTAGCCCCACATCAGGCTCTGTGCTGACAGGTCAGAGCCTTGACACTGCTTCGGATTCTGTGTCCTCCTCTCTCTCTGCCCCTCCCCCACTCGCTCGCTCTCTCTCGCTCTCTCTCTCAAAAACAAATAAACATTTTTAAAAATTTTAAGGTAATTGTGACAAGGATTCTAGAGAGATTCTAGAGCATTATACTTTCATGTCCCCAAGTTCCCACATAAAAAAGAGACCAAGCAACTTGTATATTACAATCAAAGATCTGGAACTCCTACAACAAAACAGGTGACAAGGTATCCCAATGAATCTTACAAAATGAGCATCTAGGGTAAGTCATCGACAGCCAAACAACCTGTATGAGTTGAGGATCTGAGTAGGAGGAAAAGGAGGGATTCCAACAGTCCAGACAACAGGAAAACCACACCGATGGCCCATATTCACTGAAAACACAGAGGTCTAATCTGAGAATAGTAGGATTCAGTTCACGAGTGAGGACAAGGGGACCATGATACACTATTCTGACCATGATGGACCAGACTATAAGCCCTCAAATATAGCATACTGAACCTTCCTGTCAAGACAAATGCCACAGTGGGAAGAATAGGAACGAATAGGCACAGAGAAAAGATCTAGCACAGAAAAAAGAGGGGGGAGGGATCAGAACGTCAGATCTCAGGAAACACAAGGCAATATTTTTTTCTTCATTTTGCAAAATCAGCGGAGGAAGGAGTACTGGAGTCATGAAGCTAGAAAACCTATCCTGACCTATCCTTCACTCTTATACACAAGCACTCATTTCACTTAGAAAGAAAGAAAGGAAGAGAGAGGAAGGAAGGAAGGAAGGAAGGAAGGAAGGAAGGAAGGAAGAAAGAAAAGAAGGATGGAAGGAAGGAAGGAAGGAAGGAAGGAAGGAAGGAAGAAAAAGAAAGAAAGAAAAGGAAGGAAGGAGGGAAGGAAGGAAGGGGGAGGGAGAAAGGAAGGAAGGAAGGAAGGAAGGAAGGAAGGAAGGAAGGAAGGAAGGAAGGAAGGAAGGGGGGAGGGAGAAAGGAAGGAAGGAAGGGGGAAATTTTTCAGAAATAAAAACTAAATTAGAAAGGACATCAGAACCAATACACAAAACAAATAATGGCTTAAAAGAAACAATGTGTAAAAGAGGGAATTTTAGAAAATCAAAAAGAAACGAAGAGGTTCCACTGCTGGTCAGGATGTAAGAGATCACAAAAGACACCACTGAGCAATGAGGAAGCACTCGATAAGCTTTCAGATTGTTTTTCTTTTTTTTTTTTTTTAATTTTTTTTTTAACGTTTTATTTATTTTTGAGACAGGGAGAGACAGAGCATGAACGGGGGAGGGTCAGAGAGAGGGCAGATTGTTTTTCTTTAAAGTCACTGAAGATCCGCAGATTCAAAGTTTAAGTAAAGTAAAAATTAGAGAGAGATTAGCTCGTCTTAGTGAGAGCGACCCAGTGGTCCCTTGCATTCCTGGGGCAAGTTGTTAAGCACGGGACCAGGGGTGGGCAGAAAAGCAATTGTCAGGGATAAGGGGAAGCTGAGAATTTAACAGCCGATGTGTAGACTTGAACCTGGAGGAACCCAAACACGGGTTGGACATCCCTGAGTGCCGACAACTCTCTCTCACAGAAATTTACTGAGTGAATGGTGGCCAGGAAGTCAAAGGATGACACAGGAAAGAAGAGAGCAATTTTGTGGTGTCATGGTGCTTACGTCTCACAGGTGCTGGAGGGAGGGGGATCCCATTCTCAAGACATTTGAAATTGAAGGTGAGCTAAATTAACTAGAGTGGCAGCCAGGAGTCTTAAATCAGCTCAACTGAATTAGTCCTAATCCAGCTCAAAGATTAGATTGTAGGGGCGCCTGGGTGGCTCGGTCGGTTGGGCGGCCGACTTCGGCTCAGGTCACGATCTCGCGGTCGGTGGGTTCGAGCCCCGCGTCGGGCTCTGTGCTGACAGCTCAGAGCCTGGAGCCTGTTTCGGATTCTGTGTCTCCCTCTCTCTGACCCTCCCCCGTTCATGCTCTGTCTCTCTCTGTCTCAAAAATAAATAAACGTTAAAAAGAAAAAATTAAAAAAAAAAAAAAGATTAGATTGTAAAGATCACATCCTGCCCCAAGATACCCAACTCACAAAAGGACAAGCACTTTCCAGAAACAATTACTGCTTTCAGTCTCCACTACTCTAGTACATGCAAACTGCAGCACTTAATTAAAAACCAAACAATAACAACAACGACGACAACAACAAATTACGAGACGTGTGAATAAGCCAGAAAACATGACCCACGATTAAAAGGGAAAAAATAGTCAATGGAAACAGGCCCATAGATAACCCAGAATTGGCATGAGCAAATAGAGACTTTAAATTTATTAAGGTATGAGTGTGAGCATTTTTAGTGGAAATATAGGCAAAATGGGGGAAAATATAAAGAATTTCAGCAAAGAAGTGAAAACCCCCAAAAAAGACCCAAATGGAAATTGTAGAACTAAAAAATACAGTACCAAAGTAAAGAATTTGATAAGTGGTCTTAACAGCAGGCTAAACAAAGGATCTAGTGAGCTTAAAAACATGTCAGTAGAAATTCTCTAAATTGAAACATAGAAAAAAGTACGAAAAAAGTGAGAGAAATGTGAGACAATATGGAACAATCCAACATACATGTAATTGGAGTCTCAGAGGAGAGGGGGTGGTGAGAGGACGAGAGAGAGAAAAAAAAAATGAATCAAAATAACTATTTGGAAAGATATTAGCTGATACTTGTTTCCAAAACTGATGAATGACACCAAAACATGGACCCAAGATTTAGACCACCATGGGGCACCTGGGGGGCTCAGTGGGTTAAGCCTTCGACTTCAGCTCAGGTCACGATCTCAGGGTTCGTGGGTTTGAGCCTCACGTCAGGCTCTGTGCTGATGGCTCGGAGCCTGGGGCCTGTTTCGGATTCTGTGTCTCCCCCTCTCTGCCCCTCCCCTGCTCGTGTTCTGTCTCTCTTTCTCTCTCTCTCTCTGTTTCAAGAATAAACATTTAAAACAAAAAATTTTTTTTTTAAAGAATTCGACCACGCTCTCTGTCCACTTCCACTTGTCCTGTGTCACACTTCCTCTCATGACTGGTAGAATGGGAGGAGCTACAGCAATTCTGGGTATCTCACTAAGGGGGCTGGGTTTACTATTCGTTTGGGTTTAATGATATAAACGTATGTGGTTCGCAATCACTTCCATGTCAGATTAAGTTATTACCAGCTAGTGTAGTGCATAAACGATTTCTAGGAATACTCCTGCCCACTGTAACAACTCACCCGGCTTGGTGACACGTATATCACAATATATTTGCCTTGCATGCCTCATCTACATAGTCTTATAGGAGAAAAATCCACCTGAACAAGACCTAGAGTGGTTAACCAGCATGATATTTTGCAAGAGTTATGTGTTTTCAGGGAGACTCGGGTGGCTCAGTTTGTTAAATAACCAGCTCTTGGTTTCAGCTCAGTTTACGGTCTCACGGTTCGTGGGTTTGAGCCCCACCTCGGGCCCTGGGCTGACAGTGCAGGGCCTGCTTGAAATTCTCTCCCTTTCTCTCTGCCCCTCCTCCACTTGCACACTCTGTTCTCTCTCTCTCTCTAAATAAATAAATAAACTTTTAAAAAAGAAAGAGGTATGTGTTTTCTTTACAGGTTCATTGATGGAGTATGTTTAACCACACGTATAAGCTGGCTTTTCTCTGAAGAGTCTAATTATAGAGAGATGCCATTATAAATCTGTCCAAGCCTTGCAACTTGGATATAATAATATTATAAGTGCTCTAGCCTATGTTTTTAAAGATTCAAGAGAGAAACCCAAACACAACAGGAATGCAAAAAAATTATTCAAAAAATTAGTGAAGCTTAAATACGCCATTTAACTGCAATTTGAATGGATGTCTTGGAATGTTTCAATAAAACAAGTGAGAAATTATAGATCTCCCTCATATGCACAAAAAGTGTCTTTTTTGACACTTTAAAAATTTTTAAAGCACTGAGAGAAAAATACACATAAAAATTACTAGTCGGGGAGCCTGGGTGGCTCTGTCGGTTGAACATCCAACTCTTGATTTTGGTTCCGATCGTGATCTCATGGTTCATGGGTTCAAGCCCCGCGTCAGGCTCCACGCTGACAGTGCAGAGCCTGCTCGAAACTACCTCTCCCTCTCTTTCTGCCCCTCTTCCACTCTCACTCTCTCTCTCTCCCGAAATAAATAAATAAACTATTTTTTTAATTACTAGGATACCTCAAAGCTATAAAGATGAAAATGCACAACAGAAATTACTCCAATATTGAATAGAGAATTTTACTAACAAAAAAAGTTTCGATTATACAAAAAAACAGTAAGTCATTAAGACAAAGAAATAGATTCGTAATAGAAATGGTACCTTCTTGAATAATTTGATATCCAATAAATAATGAGAAGTGAATCAGAGGAACGCATTGCAACCAGACTTCAATTTCTTGCTTATGGGACACTGATGCTGATAAAGATCATCTAAAAGCCCTAACATGGCACCACAACTGGGACATTGATGACCATCTGGTCGGTGAGGGATGTCAATTCAAAGAATATTTACGAATAGTCACTCACAAGAAAACTTGAAATGCCTTGAAATCGTAAAGCTCATGTGTGAAAGCAACTCACTAAATATTGTCCCATTTTCACAACAATCCTGAAACTTTACCTGACATTGCCAATAATGAGTTTGTAAGGCTAAAGCCAAACGATCGCTCTTTTCTCAACTGTCAATAATAAACACATGCTGGTCACAGATTCTAGGAAAGACTGAATTACCAATCTATTCTCTCTGTTTAAATGTATTTTTTAAAATGTTTATAATGTTTATTTATTTTTGAGAGAGAGAGAGACAGAGTGCGAGCGGGGGAGGGAAAGAGAGAGAGAGGGAGACACAGAATCCGAAGCAGGCTCCAGGCTCTGAGCTGTCAGCACGGAGCCCGACGCGGGCTCAAACTCGGGAACGGCAAGATCATGACCTGAGCTGAAGTCAGACGCTTAACCAACTGAGCCACCCAGGCGTCCCTGTTTAAATGTATTTTAAAATTGCTGCCATATGAGGAGGAGAGCAAAGAAAATGCAGTCCAAAAAAATATATAAAGAGGGTAAGATAGATAGGGTGCCTGGGTGGCTCAGTTGGTTGAGCTGAAGTCAGAGGCTCGTGAATCATGAGGTCAAGATCTCACGGTCGGTGAGTTCGTGCCCCATGGGACTCCGTGCTGACAGCTCAGAGCCTGGAGCCTGCTTCGGATTCTGTGTCCCTCTCTTTGCCCCTTCCCCGCCCGAGCTCTGTCTCTCTGTCTCTCTCTCTCTGTTTCTCTCTCTCAAGATACATAAACATTAAAAAAAGAGAGAGAGGGGGGCCTGGATGGCTCAGTCGGTTAAGCGTCCGACTTTGGCTCAAGTCACGATCTCGCGGTCTGTGAGTTCGAGCCCCGCGTCCGGCTCTGGGCTGATGCCTCAGAGCCTGGAGCCTGCTTCTGGTTCTGTGTCTCCCTCTCTCTCTGCCCCTCCCCCGTTCATGCTCTGTCTCTCTCTGTCTCAAAAATAAATAAACGTTAAAAAAAAATTAAAAAAAAAAAAAGAGAGAGAAAGTGGTGGTTGAGGCAGTTAATTAATAAAATATTTGGTTACTTTTCTGGACTTTTTACTGTGTGTGTTATTAAATTTATGATTGATAGCGATTTTTTTCTCTCTTACATAAATGTGTACTGTCAAACCAAAGTCTACATTCATAATTTAATACTATTTGTTTTTAAAGCGGGTCCCCCAAATACTACAAGCTTCGGGACTCACAAACCTAGACCCACCCACGCGGAGGGCTGGCCCAGTCTCTGTGGGACTGGCCACACTCCCAGTGACAGTCGGGGGAGGGGATGTGAGGACACCCCCTCCAGGTTGTTTCAAATATATCCCCACTGTCTCTTATTTTTGTTTGCCAGTTTTCTTTTTATGATTTGTCCTTTTCCCCCAAAAACAGAGGTTCAGAAGGGGAGAATTTTCAATGATCTCAAGATCGTTGATCTCGTTTCACTGTTTTATAATTAAAGCCAGAGGACAGGACTTTGGGCAAAACCACGCCCAATGATCAGAAAGATTGTCAAAGACAAAGGTGAGACCATGGGATGAAAACTACCAGGAGTTGGGGGGCGCCTGGGTGGCTCAGTCAGTTAAGCATCCAATTCTTGATTTCAGCTCAGGTCACGATCTCATGGTTCGTGAGGTCGAGCTCTACATTGGGCTCCAGGCTAACAGAGCAGAGCCCGCGTACGATTCCCTCTCTCCCACTCTCTCTGCCCCTCTCCAGCCGTCGCTCTCTTTCTCAATGTCTCTCAAAATAAATAAATAAACATTAAAAAAAAAAAAAAAACCCTACCAGGAGTGGTTTAAAATAATAGGGAAAATGTGAGTTGTTCTCTGTAGCGATCGGAGGGCACCATGGGGGCCACGGGGATGCCCATCCCTTTGAAGAACTCCAGCGTGGCCACTCTCTCATGAGGTTACTCCTGGGGCCATTTACCTTGGATAGTTTCCACGATGGATAGTTGTCAAAACCAACTGTCTTGACGGCTGGGCCCACACCTCAGAAGTTCTCCTGAAGAGGTCAGGAGATGCTGGTGTAATCCAAGTAGACAATGAATAGAGAGGAAACCTGTGTTGGCAGCAAAATACGCAGACAGTGCGTTGTGTTCTGGAACAACTGGTAACGAAAGTCCACAGAGCGCTCACTCTGTGCCAGACAATTCGCGGGGCCTCTTCCCGACGTGCTACCAGAGTTAGTCTCTGCCCAAACCTCTGAGGTAGACGTGACCGTCAGCCCACACATGAGGAAACGGACCCTGAGAGGGACAGGCTGGAAGGTCAACAGCGGGGACTGGACCGTCCCCCACCACGTTCCAGCTGCCCCCAATTCCAACCCTTCCTCCAGCCCAAGTGTTGGGTGAAGGCTGGGGTCTCTGCAAAACGGTGCCACTTTCTTCCAGGCTGAGTAACGGACTTCCTCGGGAGCTCGTTTAAGCAGCTCTAGGACCCAGAGCCCAAAAGGAGGTGCGTCATAAGTGGAAAAGTTAATTCCCCGGAGCGGGAAGACAAGGAGTCTAGGCTTCTAGAATGTGCCCCTTGCCAGCTGGGACCTGAATTGCACTCCCCTCGGTGTCCCTCTTCCACGAGCAAAACCAGAATGATGTCAGCCTACATGTATACAGACCGAAGAATGAGGCAGGCATTGGGGCGCCTGGGTGGCTCAGGCAGCCAACTTCGGTTCAGGTCGTGATCTCGTGGTTTACGAGTTCGAGCCCCGCGTCGGGCTCTGTGCTGACAGCTCGGAGCCTGGAGCCTGCTTCGGATTCTGTGTCTCTTTCTCTCTCTTTCCCTCCCCCGCTCACACCCTGTCTCTCTCTCTCAAAAATAAATAAAAAACATTTTTAAAAAAATACAAAATAAAATAAAAAGAATGAGGCAGGCACCACTCCAACCTCTCACAACCCTACCATCATCCAACTTCACAGATGGGGAAACTGAGGCACAGAGAGGTTAAGGAACTTACCCATGGCCGGGAACTGAGCCTGGAAGCCAGACCTCAGGTCTTCACTCCCAGCCACTGTGCGTGCATGTGCCTTATACGAGCGTGAGAACCGAGGAGGGTGGTCTCTATCACGGCTTCTCAGCATGGTCCCTGGGCCAGCAGCACGTGGGAACTTGGTAGGCATGCAAATTCTCAGGCCCCACCAGAGACCACTGGGTCAGCAACTCGGGGGTTTGGGATGGGACCCCGCACTCTGCCTTTAACAAAACCTCCGGGTAATTCCCATGCTTGCTCCAGTTTGAGGACCTCTGCTCTAAGTGACCTCTAAGGCTCTCCGAAAGCTGAGCTGAGGAGGGAAGGGGCAGAAGGCAGAGAAGTACCAGGTAAAGCAGGTCAACCAAGGGAGAAACAGAGATGACGTAAACACGGTTCACGGAAGCACAGGCGTCGATCATGACAAGGCCATTCTGCTCCAAGAAAAGCAGCGAGGGCGTCCCATGGCCAAGCAGGTGTCTGAGAGGCTGGCCGGAGGCGGAAGTGAGCGGGACGGGACAGCCAAGCACGCACGCATGAGGCCTCCAGTGACACCTGGCTGATCTCACCACCCCAACCTCTCTCGGTGCTGCTGTCACTGCCCCTGACACTTTGAGCCCCAGGATGAAGGCTGTGAAAGTGACAGCATCCCAGAGTGGGAAGCATCCTGGGGACCATTTCACCCAGCAGGACCACTTCTAAAGCAGCGGGTAACAGCTGTCCCACCACCACCCAGAAGGGCCATGTGGAAAGACAGAACAAAAGCCACATGTTCCCTAAGAGAAATGAGCCAGGCTGGCCAGAGAAGCACCCCAGGAGGGGCTCCAGCCCCTGGGAATTCCCGAGCGGGTGGCAGGACCCACAAGTGAGGGAGACTGACGTTCTGTGCAGGGAACTTTGACAATGGGAGACAGAACAGGGCCCAGAGGATAAATCCTCCCTCCTTCCCTCCTGAAGGACGGTTCTGAGTCCACAATGGCCCAGCCACCCACTTGGCCTCTTTGGCCAGGTTTGTGAAGACAAACCATCTTGACTGCTTGTTTTCCCTCCCTGCTCAGTCCCTTTATCCCTCCCTCCTGCTTCTCTGGGATTTTCACTCATACACCCTCTCCCCCCAAAAAGTGTTAATTCATCGTATCTGTTCTTCCACTTTGAAAAGGTGTATCAAGAAAACTGAGCTGGGGAGTCTAGATATAAAGTGTAGCCAAAACTCCAATCATTAGTCACGGAAAGCGTGATGATCATAAAATCGGAAAACAGTCCCTATTTTCCGCTGAAATTGGAAAAGGAAGTGCCTGCATGTGACATGGGCTCAGGGCTAAAGGCCAGGGTCACGGCGAGGCAGGAACGAGCACAGAGAGGCCACGGCCAGGGAGGATCTGATCGCATGTGGGTGGGCTGGATTAAGGACAGCAGCTAGTGAATGGTGAGCAGAATTGTGCAAATCAGGATGTAAGCAATGCAAAAGTTTCAGGCACAGGCTGAAATTGGGTTCTGCTGCAAACGCCAGAAAACTGCCAAGAGCAACTTTTTCACAACTCTGGAAATTAACCAAAGACTTGCAGCAATTCCAGGGGATTTATTCCAGAAAAATGACTGAATCTCGGTAAGAAATGGGAGCTTTGTAGCATTTTCACTTGGTCCCTAGACCCCTCCTCCTCTTCCCAGAGGAGGCCGTGGGGGCGTGGGGCTCCCCTGAAAGCCCCATTCCCAGACACTGTCCCGTCTGGAAGTTCCCTAGAAATCCCAGTGGCCCACGTGACCAAGAACAGAGACCACGTGCGTAAACACACACACAGCAGCTGCTGCCACCAGAGCCCGGGGGGTGTGATTTCCAGAGTCACCACAACATATTATTCGGTGTGTCCAGTTTTCAGAAAAAAAAAAAAAAATTTACTAGACACGTAAAGACACAGGAAACATGGCCCACAGGGGGGAAAAAATCAACAACAGTCAGAAACTGCCCCCGAGGAGGCCCAGATGTTGAACTTTCCAAATCAAGATGTTAGCTCAGCTATTATAAATACATTCAAAGAGCTGAAGGAGGTAGAGAAGACAGACCCGGGGAAGAGAGGAAGGTGTGAGTGTTACAGGAGGTGGGGGAGACGCCAGTCCTCGTGTCACGGAGTCGAAGCATGAATCTCGCCGACAACAGAGAGCGAGCAGAGCCCCGGAGCCTATGGAGCGAAAGTACAAAGCTCTCAAGAATGAGAAGGGTCCCGACTGGGTAGCCATCGAGGATGTTTGTCCCTGACCTTTTATTGGGACCTTATCAGAAAGTCTGTGAGACTCCACACATGACCTGTAGCCCAGGCAGGTCTGGAATACCTTTGTCCTTTTTTTCCCCCCACCCCCCCTCCCCCCACCCCATCGCTTCTTCACCCTCCCACCGCAGCACCTGCCTCCCCCTTATCTCTCCCTGCCTAATGTTAACCCCTTCCCTACTCACGAGCACCATGTCATGCCAAATAGTTAATATTGGTAAAGAAACGGGTCGGCCACCTGGGTCGGCTCGGCCGGTTAAGCGTCCGACTTCGGCTCAGGTCACGATCTCGCGGTTCACGAGTTCAAGCCCCGCATCGGGCCCTGTGCTGACAGCTCAGAGCCTGGGGCCTGCTGCGGATTCTGTGTCTCCCTCTCTCTCTGGCCCTCCCCGGCTCGCACTCTGTCTCTCTCTCAAAAAAAAAAAAAAAAAAAAAAGAAATGGGGATATATATATATATATATATATATATATATATATATATCTCAATTGATTACATATACTGAAAAGTACAATATCTACCATGAAAAATGGATTCGTGGGGGGACACCTGGGTGGCTCAATCAGTTAACCATCCTCCCCAGTGCATGCTATAAACAAAATAAAGAAGTAAGTAAGTAAATAGACTTTTAACAAAATGCATTAGTGAGGCTCAGGTTTGAAGACAGGTCAGTTGAGATTACACAGGCTGAGGAAGAGAAGATTCTCAGTCAACTCAGACACTATGACAGAAGACCACGAACCAGGTGGCTCAAACAACAGACCGTGATTTGTCACAGCTCTGAAGGCTGAAAGTCCCAGACCAGAGAGCCTGCATGGTCGGATTTTTGGTGACAGCTCTCTTCCTAGTTTACAGATAGCCGTTTTCTTGCTGTGTCCTCAAGGGGCAGAGAGAGCTCTGGTCCCTTTATCCCCTTATAAGGCCACCAATCTCATCATGGGGCTCCACTCCCATGGGCTCATCTAAACCCAATTACCTCCCAAAGGCCCCATCTCCAAACACCGTCACACTGATGAGCAGGGCTTCAAGATATGAATTAGGGGGACCAAGGAAGATGTAAGCATTCAGTTCACAGAAGCAAGAAAAGAGAATTTTTTTTTTTTTTAATGAATAGAGCCTCAGAGACCTGTGGGACACCATCAAGTGTACTAACATACACATAATGGAAATCCCTGAGGGCGTCCTACGCCACAGGACATTTGCACCTACTACTCCTCTGCCTGAGTTGCTCTCCCTTACACAGCATCAGCATGGCTCCCTCAGTTCCGTCTTCCAGGTCTCTGCTCAGATATCACCTCAACACTGAGGCCTTTCCTGAGCGCCTCATAGGAAACAGCCACTCCGTACCCCTCTTCGCCGCCCACAGGCACCTCCAGTCCTCCTACCCTACCTTATTTTTCTCCATGGCCGTCACGCATGTGCTATTCTCTGTATCTACTTGTTTACTGGATTGTGGTCTTCTCCCTCCACTGGAGGTCGGCTCCAGGAAGGCTCAGAGTTTGCTGTTTGGTTCCCTGTGGGACTGCCAGCTCCCGGCACGGTCCTGCACGCCAACGGATGTGCAACAAGTCTTTTCTGAAACAATGAACTCTGTCAGCCCTAAAAACGTCTATCTGCTTTGATCCGGCAAACTCACTCCTGGGAATTTAAGGAAAAACTTCAAGAGAAACATCACATGAATGCAAATGTTCATTGCCATCAAACTGTGTTTGTTAGACCTCATTTTACCAACCGCATAGGGAAGGCTAATTATAAGAAATCAGCATATGGAGTCGGGTTTGTAGGAAAGGTTCCTCGGAAGAGAGAGTTTTGAACAGACTCTTCAAGAGGCAGATTTGGTTGAGCAGAAGAAAGACCCCGGGGGAGCAATGTGTCTGACAAAGGAACAAAACCCAGAAGATACCTGTCATCTGCATCATTGTCCCCCCACCCCGGGGGTGGGGGTGGGGGGGGTGGAGTTTCAGGACCAGAGAGAAGTTAGTGGGTGAGGGGACCAGCAGGTCACAGATCGCACCTGAAATTCAGTGTGAACGTGACCATGACCGAGCTCTCCTCTCAATACATATTGGAGAATCCCAAGATGTTATAAATGGAAGGTTTGCACCTTGCAACAACTGTTTTAAAATACCTGCAAATGTGTAAAATATCTGTGACTTCCTCTCCCACATCAGGAAAGTCATTCTGCACTTGCTGGGGGGATCTTGTCAAACACAACGCCCACCCACCGGGGCTTCTGACACAGAACCTGGTGGATAAGCAGGGGCGGGGCTTCTGCACCTGCCTAACACCCCCGCACCTATTAAGGGTCCCTTATCAGATCATTTGGGGGCGTGTTTGCGACTGTCGGAAAAGATTTTCGAGTAATCTCAACAGAAAGAACGAAAGTCATTCCTCTAGATGAGGAAAGCCTTTGACGGGCAAACTCTTCAGACGAAAATATTTGAGGACACATTAACAACAACAAAATTCTCAGGGCGTGGGCTAAATCGATCAAAAGACACTTCCAGGGGAATCTGTCTTCAGGGGTGAGTAAATTACTTGGGCACACGTAAATCTGAGCAGTCATGTGAATTTATGAGCACCTACACATTTCCTCAGTGCGTCTTTATGGGGACCTGTGTCAAATCGGGTCACAGGCTTCGTGGTCTGGTAGAGCCCATGAGAGCAGTTTCTGTGTTCAGCAAGTCTAGAGACATACAAGGTGTACAGGTCCCAAATCCCTCGCCTGAAACTCTTGGGTGCTTTGTAATTCAGAATGTTTCAGATTTCAAGAAGACGGTGGTGCAGAAGTTTGTTGTTGTTGTTGTTTTAATTCAAGTTAGTTAACATACAGTGTAGTCTTGGCTTCAGGAGTAGAACCCCACGATTCATCACTTACATAGGACACCCGGTGCTCGTCCCAGCAGGTGCCCCCTTAATGCCCATCCCCCATTTAGCCCATCCCCCACGCACCTCCCCTCCAGCAGCCCTCAGTTTGTTCTCGGTATCGAAGAGTCTCTTATGGTTTGCCTCCCTCTCTGTTTTTATCTTATTTTTCCTTCCCTTCCCCTAGGTTCATCTGTTGTGTTTCTCAAATTCCACATTTAAGTGAAATCATGATACTTGTCTTTCTCTGACTTATTTCACTTAGGGCTACACTCTAGTTCCATCCATGTTGTTGCAAATGGCAAGATTTCGTTCTTTTTCACTTACACGTAAGTGGTGCAGACTGTATATTTATAGCGGTCCAGGAAAGTCCGCCCCAGCACCCTGTAATCAAATACATCAGCATTTCCATAGCGAGACATAAATATTCCCACTAAGTGAGATGTAGGTAGCCTGAGTGCGGGTCAAGAAGTGCTACCAAACGAGCTTGCTGCAATGTTATGGAACTCGTCCTTTAAAATCCAGAATTTTTTTTTTTTTTCAAAAAAGAAAAAATCCAGAGCTTTCTGGACTTTAGGATGGTGGGTAAGCGGTGGTGGGTTGAGGAAATGAGCTGTTTCCAGAAAGGCCTGGAACTGTGGGAGACAACGCATGTGATGCAGCTGAATGGGGATCAGAGGACCTCGAATGCTCACGCCCTCAGCCCCACAGGCCACATAACGTTCGCACACAACACGTGTGTGATCGAGTGAGGCGACGAAGCGCCTGTGATCACCAGCCCCGGGAGGACCTCGGGTAGGCTGACAGTCCAACTGGAGAGAACAGGGGTTAGCGGCCGTGGGATTTGGGGCGATCAGGGCCTACTCCGGGCAGAGAGCAACAGCAGATCTCAGTCTGGGAGAGAACCCAGAGCAGGACCGGAAGCCAGTTTGAGGGCAGTTTTGCTTTAAAGCTTGCAATTTCAGGCCTTTCCTGCCTCCCCACAAAAACCAATGGCAAAGTCTTCCATAGCTTATTAATCCGTTACAGCGTTGGATTTAATTCTGGGGCACGTTGAACTGCCGAGCTCTGCCTCAGGGTGAGCGTGAGCCAAGGTCAGAGTGGTCCCGCCAACACCCAGGCCGCACCCACCCATCACCTGCACCCCACATCAGTGACCAGTGTCTACAACTCAGCCTGATGTCCACCACAGGAGCCCCCGGCTGCAGGAGTGGTTTGTAACTATGCTTGGCAACGGGAAGCTGTGGTGTTGTTTCCCAGCGTAAGGATACCTACGTGAGTTCGCCAACAATTACACAAAGGGAGCCCGGCCCCGCGAGGTGAGGCTAACAACAGCCGTTACTGTCTAGCGGCTTCCGGGCACCTGACAAAGAAGAACTCACTGGTCCTCACAACAGGCTGGCCAGGCGGGCACTGTTGTACTTCCATTTCACAGAGGAGGAAACTGAGGCATAGAAAGGTTTGATGACTTGGAGAGGTGGTGCTGGGATTTACACTCGGGTGCCCATGCTATTAACGAATACACGAACCGTGGTTCAGAGACCCCCATTCGTGCACTTTCCACCCAAAAGCTTCTGCTGGGCTTGCCGCCTGTACGCTGACAGGTGACGGAGAGGAAAGGTCATGAAAGACTACGGTGGGTTTTTGAAAATATTCCTCAAAGAAAACAGCCCGCTATTGTCTTCTGCCTCTTCTCAGCAAACCCAAAGGTAAGGCATCCAAGTGATTTGGATGGTCTCCACTTGTCAGTCTTCGGAGTTTAAGCCCAGGGGAGTCCCTGAGTCCCTCCTCAGCACAAGCTTTGCCTCCTTTTCCTACTCCCTGGACCTTCATGCAAACCCCACAGCCTGGGGCGCCTGGGTGGCTCAGTCGGTTAAGCATCCAACTTTGGCTCAGGTCATAATCACTTGGCCCGTGAGTTTGAGCCCCGCGTCGGGCTCTGTGCTGACGGCTCAGAGCCTGGAGCCTGCTTCCGATTCTGGGTCTCCCTCTCTCTCTGCCCTTCCCCCACTCGGGCTGTCTGTCTGTCTCTCAAAAATAAATGAGCATTAAAAAAAAAAACCCACTGCCTTCGCAGATTCTGCTCACGGCAGCAAAGGGGCTCCAGACCAAGCTCCTTGGAGAGACACCAACGATTTTATATGTGTGGCCTGCACCACATCTAGAGACAGATGAAGGGCTGCTGAGTCTCCTCCCAGAGCTACTCAACTGTACTTCACTTAGAGAAGAAAACCAATTCTACTCAAGTGATCTGAGGTCTATTTAAGTGCATTTTTTTAAATGTTTTTATTTATTTTTGAGACAGAGAGAGACAGAGCATGAGCAGGGGAGGGGCAGAGAGAGAGGGAGACACAGAATCCCAAGCAGGCTCCAGGCTCTGAGCCGTCAGCACAGAGCCCGACGTGGGGCTCGAACTTACAGACTGTGAGATCATGACCTGAGCCGAAGTGGGACGCTCAACCCACTGAGCCACCCAGGCGCCCCTTAAGTGCATTTTTAAGGCTGTATTCTGATAAAGTTAGGAAGCCAGAACATAGCCACGGTGCCTTAAAGTCTTCCTCTGGGGGTTGAAGCAAAAATAAATAAATTAAATAAAATAATAAAATATAAAGTGAAATAAATCAACCCCTGAAGTCTTGAAGGATCATGTGGACTCTCCTGTAGGAACTTTTGAGGCATTAACACAGCACTTTACATTGCAAACACTCTCCCTCTCTCTCTCCCTTCCTTCCTCCACGGAGCTCCCTTCTGGCCCTGTAGCCCTCACTTTTTCCACCTCTGGCCCCCAGCGGGTCCGCCTAGACACTCTCTCCTGGGTCAAGGACACCCCCCGCCCCCACTGTGCCGTCGGCAGCCCACCGGGAAATATAGTCTGGTCTCCTGCCCCAGCTGCTTTTGTCGCACATTGCAGTCGTGGAGTTCTCTGGAATGAAGTGTCCACCTTGTTGTCCGTAGAGTGCGACCAGAAGTCCTAGAGGCACATGTATAATGCATCAGGCAAAAAGGCCAGTGCAAACAGGGGGCCCCTGGGGGTTTTGAGGAAATATTGATTAGATCATTGATTAGAAAGCGGAGGGGACCCCAAAGGACTCCAACCACTTATAACTAAAACGGGCAGAACCTCAGAAGTTGTCTGGGTGGGAGGAAAACTCGAATGGAGGCTTCTTAAGATCTAATCAATGCTGCTCCTTGTGAAAAAGGAGGTAAGAACAGAGCAGAGCCAAGATGCTTCTCCTGTGGGGACACAGCCCCCTGGCTGGGGGCTTGGTCAGGGGACTGATTCTCACGACCTGGCTCATGGGTCGGTGGTCAGTGCCCAAACGATCAGCTGCCATGCACTGGGCAGCATGTCAGGCAACCGTGAAGAACACAAAAATGCCAAAGGTCTGGATTCTGAGTCAAGATGCATGCGCCAGCAACCACGTGCAAGCCAGGGCACGAGGCAACCGCCAGCATCTGGGGACGACGCCACTGTGGAATCTGGACTGGATACTGAAGAGCAGACACTCCGTTTAGTGGGTGTCAGCACGAGCAAGGATTTGAGGCCGAAAGGCACGAGGCTGGCTTGAGACGAGAGCAAGCACCCGTGTGGGGGGGGAGCATGGAAGTAACGCGTGGAGAAGTTTTGAACATCAGTGTGCTGCCGGTTAGTCAGCTCCTGGCCCTCAGCTGCCAATGCACCTTCCCTCCTGGGCTTCGTGGTGCCGGGGCTGGAGGTCCGCAAGCCACCTTCCTGCTCTGCCAGCTGCTCCCTGCGCTGACAAAGGGGGCGTCGGAGGGAGACTGCAGGGCTGGAGGGGGAGGCGGGGAAGGGCTGTTTCCTGTCTGCTTCCTGTTCCTGCCGGCCTCACCCGGGCAGCCCTTCGGCATCCTGGGAAGCGGCGTTGTTGCTTCCGTTTGGACCCAGTTCTGGAGCTTTCGATCAGCAAAACCAGCCTCATTACGCACCCCGGGAGAGGCGTCAGCCCAGACTTCAGGGACCTCCTCCTTAGAGCCTGAGAACCTCAGAGGTTCAACTCCACGGCGCCCTCTGCCAATCTCCTAAATTTTAATTCCAATTTCTTCACTTCCTACCCCCAACTGAAGGGAAGGAGCGGCTTCCTGCGGTGGCTTCCTCCACAATATGGAGCTTCACCCTTCAATCACCTCGTTAATAAATAACTTAACATCTCCTTGACAGATATTTATATTAAATTCTACTAACACAACTGCTTTGATTTCTGTTTCCTGCTTAGACTCTGACTAATAAAACCAGAAAGGGAAATCACATCTCTATGTGACAAGAACTCTAAATCCACAAATTTAGAAGTACAAGAATATCCTTTCCATCCTTGTACTTAAAACAAGTTAAATCCCACATCGTGTGTGTTCCACCCGTCGGGTTAGACATTATCAGGGCTCTATCTCCCAGTCCAGAGGCAAGTAAGGACTGAGGGAGGCTTACACAGCACCGGCACATTCATCCGTGAGTTCACTCAGCAGTATATACAACCTAGCCACCTTGAGATTCCTGCTGTCCACCCACTGGCTCATGAAAGCCCGTGCTTTAGAATAATGACTAATCTGGTTAAAGACCGTGGCTATTCTAGACCTGCCACAACAAAGATTACAAACAAGGATTGAAAAAAAAATCTAGCCAAACTACAAGCAGATTAACCACTTGCCAGAATAACGATCTGCACTATTCAAAGGAAGACAACAAAAGCCAGATACTCAACAATGTGACATTCACAACCACAAATCACAGCAAATTAAAACCACGATGAGATATCACCACATACCTATTAGAACAGTAAAAGTTAAAACCCTGACAATACCAGGTGTTGGTGATATTGTCAGAAACTAACTCTCATCCACTGCTGGTAAAAATGTAAAATGGGGGCACCTGGGTGGCTCAGTTGGTTAAGCTTCTGACTTCGGCTCAGGTCACGATCTCACAGTTCACGAGTTCGAGCCCCATGTCAGGCTCTGTGCTGACAGCCCAGAGCCTGGAGTCTGCTTCAGATTCTGTGTCTCCCTCTCTCTCTCTCTGCCCCTCCCCTGCTCGCACTCTGTCTCTCTCAAAAATGAACAAATGTTAAAAAAAAAAAATTTTAATGTAAAATGGAACAACCACTTGGAAAAGTTTGACAGTTTCTTGTGAAGTTGCATTTACACTTACTATATGACCCAGACATCCCACCTCTAGGTATTAATCCAAACAAAATGGAAATACGCTCACAAAAAGATGCATCCTCACATGTTCCTACCAGGCTTATTCATAATAACCAAGAATTGGAAACAATTCAAATGTCCATCAATAGGTGAATGGGTAAACAGATTTTAGTGTATTTACACAGTGTGATACCACATGGCAAAAACTAGTTCTGATACACAGAGGAAATTCACAAACACGCTGAGTGGAAGAAGTCACGCACAGAAGAGTACAGTTGACCCTCAAACAATGGAGGTTAGCGGCACTACCCCTCTACACAGTCAAAACACTATGTATAACTTTTGACTCCCCCAAAACTCAACTACTAATACCCTACTGTTCGTCGTAATCCTTACCAGTAACATAGTCAATTAACACATATTTTGTATTGTTACATGTATTATGTGAGATATCCTTATAATAAAGTAAGCTAAAGAAAATGTTACTGAGAAAATACATTTACGGTACTGTAAAAAATCCACATACAAGTGGATGCCTGCAGATCAAACTCATGTTGTTCAAGGTCAACTGTACACACTGCATGACGTTTATGGGAAATTAACCCGTAGTGATAAAAATCAGATCAATTACACAGGTCCAGGATGTGGTGTAAATTAGTTGGGAAAAGACACTAGGGGTTTTGGGGATGGGAGTGGAAATATTTTGTATGTCAGTGTGGGTAGTGGTTACTACAATGTGGATAGTAAGTTTTCATAAGTCACCAAACTGTACGTTGAAAAGAGTGCATTTTTATAGAACTATCCTACGACCCAGTAATTGCACAACTAGGTATTTATGCAAAGGATACAAAAATGCTGACTCAAAGGGGCACATGCACCCCAATGTTTATAGCAGCGCTATGAACAATAGCCAAAGTATGGAAAGAGCCCACATGTCCATCGAGGGATGAATGGATAAAGAAAATGTGGTATATATATATATACAACGGAGTATACTCAGCAATCAAAAAGAATGAAACCTTGGCCATTCGCAACAACATGGATGGACCAGAGTGCATTATGCTAAGCAAAATAAGCCAGTCAGAGAAAGATAAATATCATATGATTTCACTCATATGTGGAATTTGAGAAACAAATTTATATTTGTTTATATAAACAGATGAATACAGGAGAAAGGACGGAAAAAATAAGATAAAAATAGAGAAGGAGGCAAACCATAAGAGACTCTTCAATACAGAGAACAAAGTGAGGGTTGCTGGAGGGGGGGATGGGCTAAATGGGGGATGGGCATTAGGGAGGACCCTTGTTAGGATGAGCACTGGGTGTTGTGTGTAAGTGATGACTAACTAAATTCCACTCCTGAAAAAACAAATAATTAAAAAAGTGAAAAAGAAAAAAAAAAGAAAAATAAACAGTGCATTTTTATATGTTAATTATGCTAATACAGTTAAAATATACGTCTACTGGAGGAAAATTTGTCCTTTCAGTGAGCTGAAGATGGGTCAGAAAGGAATGAGACTAGAGGCAGAGGTCTCAGGTCACCCCCCGGGAGCAAGCGGGAAACCCAGGCGTCCTTCCTGGGTTTGGTCTTTCAAACCAAGCCCAGGTTCAGAGCGCAGAGTAAAAGGACACGCAAACTAGCAATCAGGGAGGAAGGCGGTACAAACACCCAGCAACTGATACACGTTCCGCAAAATGAAAAGAGTGGATTTGATTAGTCACTGGTACACCCAGCCAGGCCCTAAGGGCGCCACGCAGTGCGCATAAACAGGAAAACCGGTTTGCTGGCTACCGCACTAAGCCTGCTGTCACAAGGCAGTGGAGACGGAAATCACTAGAGTTTGGCAAACGCGTGGGTGTGAGAAGGAGCTTCAGAGACAACCTGGTCTCGGCAGCCTGGGTTCCCACAAGAACGTCGGGGTGCGGGGAGGTCATGAACCAGAGAGATCCACTCAGAAGACAGGCTGTGGCAGAGAAGGGGAAGTATTTAGCCTGGGAAATTCTGAGCTCAAGGTGCCCACAGGACAACCAGGCGATGCCCAGCAGTGACTCAGAACATGAAACACAGGAAAGGCCATTGGAACAACACACGCGGGTTCAAAGGCCACTAGCATAATCCTTGTTCTTTTATACTGAGTGCCTTGGCAACTGCTGTTTCTTTTGTGTGAAACACTTTCCCTCTCCCCCACATCTATTCTACTTTGTCTAAAAGACCAGTTCAAATGAAACCATAAAAGTGGTCCTACACTTACGCAGGCAAAGTCAACAGCTTTGGCCCCCGGGGCATCTTACCGTGCTAATTGGGAGGGAGTGGAAAGGCTGGACTGAGAAGAGCCTGAACTCTGGGGTCAGAGTGATCTGGGTTCGAATCCTCTGCCAATCATACTGGCTGTGTGATCCTGAATAATTCACCGCGTCTGGAGTCTCAGAGTCCTCCGCGAAATAGAGAGAACATCAAACTCAAAAGGTCATTGTATTTAACGAATAAACGCCTAACTGCGGCTGCCTGGCTGTGGAAACCGTGACACAGTGTGTTGTAATTGTTTAAAAGACCTGTTCTCTCTCCCCTTCTAGACCGAGTGCCCCACTGGGCTCCCTGGGTCTCCTTGAGTAGGCGCTCACATCATGCTTGGCGCTACACAGAGCTGGAAAAAGACGTGGAGGAGGGACCCCCGTGGTCCATTCAAGCCGGGGTCATTGGAATCCTGAGCAGGTTCCGCTGTGAATTCACTCAGAAGCCACATCTGTGTTTTGGAAGACGCAGCAATGAGGCCAGCAGCAGCCTGCCACCTTCTGCCAGAAAGGAGAGAGAGAATGTCTGCAACTGTGAGTCACTGTATAGGTTTCACTGCAGATCCACCTTGGGGAGCCCGGAGGCGGAGCCGGGGGCGGGGAGGGGTCTTGAGGGTCGATCCGTGTTCCCCAGGGGGAACCAGAGTAGAAGGCAATTCAGCCTGGGCTCGGGTACTGCGGGGAGGAGAGGGTGGCCTCTGCAAGGATGTTCCTGGGAGGGTGCCCTCGGGGCGGCGACAACCTCCCTCAAGCACCACGACAGCAGGGACAACGAGGATGTGACGCCGCATGGCAGACTTGCATCCCCAGAGCACCTCTGGGACCCTGGATCCTTCTCTGGAAAGCCCCACTCTGGGGAGCTAGCCTGCACGTTGCTGGGGACCAAGGAACAGAGTCCCGCAGGACAGGAAGCAAGGCACAGTTAAGGTGCCGGCCAGCCGCAGACTTAGCAGCTCGGAAGCCGACTGCGACCCGAATCGCGAGACCCCCAGCGCGAGCCGACCCAAGTGCGCGCGAGGACACAATTCCGCCGGCAGCGCCCTTCCTTCCCGGAGCGCAGGCCCGGCCCTCGGGGCGTGGCCCGGAAGCTACCGACCAATCCGTGTCGCGAGGATTGGTCACGTGACCGCGGGTCGGCCGAGGGTTTCCTGCCTTCCGCCTCGCAGCTCCGCCCAACGCGGCGAAAGGCCGCTGCCACCACGCCGGCGAGGAGCTTCTCGCGAGAGCAACCCAGACATCCTGGCCTCCCGTTGGTCCGGCGCTGGCTGGCACCGCGCCCTCGAACCGAGAGCCGTGAAGTGCGGTGGCTCCGGTGCAAGTGATGGAGGCGCCCCCAGAACAGCAGGCTTGTCGGGGCTGCCTTGGCTTCTTCTTGCCGCATCCAGCCAGGCCCCGGGGACCCCGAGGCCCTGGACGTGCACTTCCCGGGGCCGGAAGCGGCGACCGGGTTTGCAGGCGTCCGTGGGGGCCTCGGCTCGCATGATTTCCCGGCTTCTCAGAATCTTTGTCGCCACTGCCACTACACCCACTGAAAATCTGAGGCACGAGAGAACATTCCAGCAGGGAATCCGGGGTCGACCTCATCTGAGATGTGATATGAGCACAGCTCGTGTTTGCGCGTTCCACGGTGCTCAAGCGTCTCCCCAGAAGGGTTCACCTATCCTTTAACCACCCTGCAGGGCGCGCTTTGTCCTCCCCGTTTTAGAGACGAGGAAACCGAGGTGCTGACAGGTTTGAGGAACTTGTCCATTGCACAAAGCCAGGCTTCGCATCTCAGCGTCTCCGACCGGAACCCTCCCCACCCTCCGGCTGCTTCTGAAAGAGCAGCCTCAGGACCCTGCGGTCTGGGGGGAAAGGTTTGGCCAAATGCCACCAAGCACTGGTCAGGGAACGGGCTGCACACTTGATGCCCTGTCCCCGAGGCGCCAGCCGCGGAGCCTAACCTCAGATGTCCAGTAGAAGACAGCCTGTCACCGGTACCCACCAGAGCCCCTTCCGTGTTTCCAGCCTCCCGTGCTGCACCTGGTTCCCCAGTGCCAAGCTGGCGTGGACCCCAGCTGTGGTGACAGTGCCCTGGCTATGAAAGGGCCACTTCTTAGCCACGGGGCTGCCAGGAGTGAAAAAAATGGGCCTCCTCAGATACATTTCTCCGAAGGAACTCCTAAGGGGATATGAAAATTGTCCCATTTATATTCATTCATATCAGGTGAACATTCGTATCAGGCCCAACATGATACCTTCGTGGAGCCAAACGAATCTACTACTTAAGCCACTTGCAGGTGAGTCAGAGCCCACTACCACTACCATTTAAAACATCCCCTGGAGGGGTGCGGGGGGGGGGCTCAGTCGGTTAAGCATCTGACTTTGGCTCAGGTCATGATCTCACGGTTTGGGAGTTGGAGCCCGGAGTCGGGCTCTCTGCCGACACCTCGGAGCCTGGAGCCCGTGCTTCGAGTTCTGGGTCTCCCTCTGTCTCTCTCTGCCACTCCCCACCCCTCACTCTCTCTAAAAAATAAACATTAAAAAAAAGAAAAAAAATTCCCTGGAAATGCCTGAAGTTACCATTAGCGGTTCTCTGAGATTAAGAATCATCCTGTCTAGATTCATTGACAAATGAGATGTATTAAAGCCCTGAATTTCTGATAGAGGGGAGGTAAATCAAAGCACTGGGTTCCTGGGAAGAGGAAGAGAGAACACAAGGGGAAAGCCCCCCCCCCCCCCCGGAGGGACTCTAGAGAGATCTAAGCGGGATCTCTCCGCTTAGTGCAAATCCCTCGGAAAGTGCAAATCCCTACTCAGTACTCCCCAAGCCTTAAAAGGGTGCTCTTCTGCCCTCTGGGGTTCTGAGACCAGATGAACCTACTCAGTGTTCACAGCCACCTGTGGTCACACTCTGGGGCTATGAATCCGAAGGCTCTCTGCTAACCAAACTTCCCTCCGAGCAGCAGAAATCGGAACCGTTTCTTTCTCCCGTTCCAGGAAGCAAAGCACAGCCATATTCAGAAAATAATGAGAAAGACCATTAAGTCAAAGGAAAAAGGAAAACAAGTCAATAAATCAACTGTGTGTGGCACTACAGAAAAGATTAAGAACGCCAAGGTGACATAAGCATTAAACATTGTTATCAATCTGGGGAAACTTGATTCCAGTCACAATGTTCTTTCCTCTACCAGGCAGTGTGCACCTCTACATGAATTAGGAAAAGGCATCCCTTCCTCAAGATACGTTATTGCTGTCGGCCGGAAAAAACCTAGGACGACCTCTATGAGAATGGTGTCCCTGAAGTTGCTCAGTGCGTGACATGCGCCACTGTACAGGGTGGCCGGGAATGCAAAGCACACTTGGATATCCTTCATGGCAGAGGGTCATACAGGCCACTGATCAGGCTGAAGCTTCCCAAGCGCCAACTACAGTTTCCTTTGTGATCAGGAGCTGAGATAAAAGACAGGTGTCGCAGATGTCTGAGCAGCCCCTGTATCTGTAGGGCTCAAAGAAGTAGGGTCTCCTTTGGTGACCTCAGGGGCACTCACAATACATAATCACAGAGGGGCTGTGCATCCTGGCTTGTATGCAGCTGCTGCTTGCCATCATATGACACTTAATATTGTAGGTACTGTGAAAAAAAAAAAAACCAGGGAGCCTGGGTGGCTCAGTCGGTTAAGCATCTGATTTCAGCTCAGGTCACAATCTTGCAGTCTGTGAGTTCAAGCCCCACGTCGGGCTCTGTGCTGACAGCTCAGAGCCTGGAGCCTGCTTCAGATTCTGGGTCTCCCCCTCTCTCTGCCCCTCCCCTGCTCATGCTCTGTCTCTCAGTAATAAATTAACGTTAAAATTGTTTTAAATAAATAAAAAACACATAATTTATTAGGTTTGCTTTTTGCCCAAATAATCTGAGGCTTGTATTTGATGCTGATTTGGATCAACTGGTCCACATGCTACGTATCATACTATAGTTATGTTGTGTAGAATTATTTATTTTCAAAGGTGTGGATTTTGAAACAAAATCCACACAGGGGTCATGGGGAGTGGTTATAGTCTGCATAGCCATTGACCCATTATCAGTCTTCTCGTGAAACAAAAGTCTGTCAAGAGTGCTTTATATTTTCTCAGACGATGAAAACAAATACTCAAGCATATTTAGAAAGAGCAACCATTTCTGGATGTATCCTTCGAAGGCAAAGATGATTTTAAAAACAGTTTTTCTAACAGTAAGCAAAGAAAAAGAGATAAGGTCATATAAAATAAAGACAGCAGAAAAAAAATAAAAAATAAAAATAAATTTAAAAAAAAGAGGTTAGAGATGGAGAGAGCCAAAGCATAAGAGACTCTTAAAAACTGAGAACAAACTGAGGGTTGATGGGGGGTGGGAGGGAGGGGAGGGTGGGTGATGGGTATTGAGAAGGGCACCTCTTGGGATGAGCACTGGGTGTTGAATGGAAACCAATTTGACAATAAATTTCATATATTGAAAAAAAATAAAAAAGACAGCAGGAAGGGGACTAACACGAGACACAAGGGCTCCCGGAGGCTCGTGCTGGTGTTGTCCATGGACACAGGAAAACACACGCTGCATCTGGGGATACGGTGAAAAGCAAGTGGCATTGAGTAAAACAAGTAATTTTTTTTATTCAGCTACCACTAGTCTATTAGAGAACAAATTTCTTCTTTGGGGACACAACTGTGTTACGCTGTACCGTAGATTAGTATTTTCCGAGACTGGTGACTGTAGTATTTCTGTCCTCACATGTTCTTCCCGGATGTTGCCGTACTCCCTTCAGGAGGCGGTGTCTCTGTCCGCCTCCCCTTGAAACTCCCCTTGGAACACAGAGCCTTCGTGAATAGAATTCGATGCCTGGAATGCATCGGGAGCAGCACTGCCCACTCCCAGGGCCAGGCCACAAAGGCAGTTAGGGGCTCGGCCAGTGTCCTCAGCGCTCTGGAGTCTGTCCTTTCTCCACCGCGCCCCACACACACCTCTCCTCTCTCTCCGTATCTTTCCTTCCCCATCTCTGCCTCTCTCTCTCCCCCTTGAAACCCAAGCACCTTGCTGTGAGGTGCCCAGAGCACAGCCTGGCCCTGAAAGAGCTGAGGTCCAGGGGCTCTTGGAGGAGGAAAGGCTCTGGGAGAAACATGGGAGTAAACTGCAGGACAGAGATAAAGGCAACTAGAAGTCCAGGGAGAAAATGTTCTCCAGGAGAGGGAATGAAATCTCAGTAAATGAGTTGGCTCTGCATGAAACAATTATTCCACTGTCTTGATACTGAGAGTAGATGGCGGGGGTGGATGGGGGGGTGGGGGAGGAACAGGTGGGGCAAATAGAAATTCTACTCTCGTAATAGAAAACTCAGCAGATCATGTGGAAAAGAGGGGTCTGAGGAAATAACAGTATAAGCTCATATGGAGGTACGATTGGCAGACTCATGGTCTCCAAAGATGCCCAGGTCCTAATCCCTGGAACCTAACATGACAAAAGGGATTTTGCAGATATGAGGAAGTCAGTGACCTTGAGGCAGGGAGATGATCCCAGATCATCCAGTGAACCCAGTGTACTCACAAGAGGCCTTGAAAGATAGGGGAGGGAGGCAGGAGGGTCGGAGAAGAGGAGCCACGGAAGCAGAGGTCCAAGGGACGTGCCTGATGGAGGAAGGGGCACGAGCCAAGGAACACGGGTGGCCTCTAGAAGCTGGAAAAGGCAAAAAGACACAGGTTCTCCCCTGGAACTTCTGGAAGGAACCATCCCCACCAACACCTTGACATTAGCCCAGTGACACCCATTTCAGACTTCTGACCTCCAGAACTGTAAGACAACAGACCTGTGTTGTTTTAAGCCACTAAGTTTTTGGTAAGTTTAAAAGCAGCCACGGGAAACCAACACAGGGAGAAACGCCCAGAAGGAAGAACAAGAAGGGTTGGAAGAATGTCCTGGGAAGTGTGATCACGCGGGGAGAGGGACTCCAGTCTGTTACCCTTCCACTATATGCCTCTGATAACTTTGGTAAAAACTGTACAAATTCAACAAGGGATCCTGACGTAGCAGTGACTCAGAGAGGAGGACGTGAGCAAACTGTCTGTAGTCCCCATAAGGAGGGAGCCTGAACACTTAAAACCACAGGGTTCCACACGCACCTTCTGTGTGCCGCCCCCCCCCCCAACACACGCAAGGCATTAGGAGGGACTTCAAAAGATGCTCCGGCCCCAGCACTCGGGGGTCCGTCACTCCCACTTGCCTCCCACCTTGGAAGAGCCAGAGCCAGGCAGCACCACCCCGGTGGCAGGGCCCCAAGGCCAGCGAGTGCTGGGAGTCCGCGAAGACGGGGATGGGTTGGTCCAAAGGAGCTGCTCGAGCTGCCCTGGAAGAACTGGAGTTGGGGGATCCAGGCACAAGAAGACAAAAGCCAGAAGAAGGAAGCGAGAATCGTGTGTTGGGGGACACTGGAGACGAGCGGAAGGCTCCATGTGGACGGGACCCGCCCCGAGGACAAGGTGTAGAGGAAGCATACAACCCACGGCTGCAGGTTTGCACACTGTCGTGTACAGCTAGGCGTGCCAGGGACGCTGACATGGCTCAGACCCTTTCAGAGCAGTAACCTCCGGTGGGCAGGTCCCAGCTTGAGCCCACGACCCTTCCCGTGAGATACCATCTACTGAGAATTCACTAACACTCTAGGCACTGGGAATCCTGTGACAAGCGGCACAGCCTGGGAGCCTCCCTGGGGCTCACATTCCAGAAGGGACTTGATGGTGAACACGTGCGTTAATGCCCGAGGGCGCTGAGTGCTTTGAAGGCAGGCAAGGGAAGCGGGTGTGCTGTTTCAGATGGTGGAACCAAGAAATGACTGAGAAAATGACACTCGAGCCAGAGGGCACGGCAGCTAGCTGCTTGGGACCTGCCTCAACTTACCTATCGTGGCCCCGTGGGTTAGCTATCCTCCGGAACCAAACGAGGTTCCTTCGCACCTGTCAGTAACACTGATGACAGCCCCACTGCCACAAAAAGCCATTCCAGATGTTTGCTCCCATTTGCAAACGTTACGGCTCAGCTGCCCCGCTCTGCTCGCCACAGGCACTTAAGAGCTGTTTGCCACACTAGGCTGGGCGATCTCCAAAGACAGACGCAGACACATGGTGACCTTCCATATCAGGGCGTTGAGAACATGGCATGTTCAGGAGCTCACTGAACACGCTGTTCTCCCGCCGATCCCTCCTGGAGCCCCTGCTCGCTATATAAGGCTGTGCAGCCACACTCATATAGACATACAGTCATCAGCACGGGTTTGGTGTTGCTATCTTTGGAAATAGTACACGTCTTTTGAGCCTCACTGAGGGCATGTCCACCTGTGGCTATCTTTTGGCAGGGCGTCAGCCTTACAGAGGCACGCACATGCCCACGCCACTCAGCAGAAGGAATTCGGGCACGTGGCATTGGAGCCCTGAAGTGGTCCTCCGCTTTTTTAAGGACAGAGGAGGTAAGACTGGGTTGAGAGTTCAAGTCGACTTGCTGAGCGTTAGCAGCAGTGGCTCCTAAAGTCCACTGTGCTTAAAGATCAATTAGGTGCGTATTGAAAATGCAGATCCCGAGGTCCCAAGACCCAGAGCTTCAGATTCAGTCTTGTCTGAAGAGGAGGCTGGACTTCTGCCATGCCCAGGATGCCCCGGAGCTCCGGATGCTGGTGGTCCACACGCCTCAAAATCTGTTTTACCACCAAAACCTAGTGTTGGGGGCAAGTTTTTTGAGATGCCACCCCCAAGGCTGCCACAGTCAGCTGTAAAGAACACGGAACAGTTTCGTGTTAAAACCAAAGCACAGGGGCACCTGGGTGTCGGTTAAGCGTCCAACTTCCGCTCAGGTCATGATCTCACGGTTCGTGGGTTTGAGCCCCACGTCGGGCTCTGTGCTGACAGCTCAGAGCCTGGAGCCTGCTTCGGATTCTGTGTCCCCCTGTCTCTCTGTCCCACCCCTGCCTGTGTTCGCTCTCTCTCTCTCTCTCTGTCTTTCAAAAATGAATATTAAAAAAATAAAAATAAATTTAAAAAAACCAAAGCACAAACCCCGCCCGAAGTTTAAGCAGAGAAGAGGTCTAGAGAGATGCTTGTAGAGAGGGGCGTGTTTTTCAACTTACGTCCTTCTCGGAGTCCCAGGCTCCTCCCTCCAAGATCTGCCTTCCCCTTGGAGTTATGGAGTTTTTTTTTTTTTAAACTGAGATTTCCAGGGGCGCCTGGCTGGTGCAGTTAAGCATCCAACTCTCAATCTCGGCTCAGGTCATGATCTCACAGTTCATGAGTTCAAGCCCCGAGTCGGGCTCTGAGCTGATGGTGCAGAGCCTGCTTGGGATTCTGTCTCCCCCTCTCTCTGCCCCTCCCCTGCTTGTGCTCTCTCAAAATAAATAAAAAATTAAAAATAAATAAATCTCAGATTTCCATTATACCCACCAAAATTCCAATCCTAGATCAAAGCCTCTTTCCTTTTATCTCCTATCACCAAAATTAGCTGATATTTGCAAAAGAATGTTAATAAAACGCTGCAGAAAACTAGGGGCATCCTTATTAAAAATGCAAATAGCCATGAAGGTGCAAGTTTCCAACATGTAGGTTTCTGGTGCTAACACGAGCATTCGTCCCCCACCCCCCACCCCCACCCCCCGGGGCCCTGGGCTCCTGCTGGTCCTCCTGCTGGCCTCCATCTGTCTCCCAACCCTTCCCTCCTCCGAGAACCACCGAGGCCGGAAACAGAAAGATGGCTTCTTACCCCACGTGCCCACACCCCCCCCACCCTGGCATGCCGGTGCCCCCAAGGCGCTCTGGTCTCTCTGGCCCCAAGCTCTGGGCTCCAGGCTCTGCAGGGATGATTTCGCGCACCCCCCCATTCAGCACACGCCTGTCCCTGCGTGGGTAAGCACGATCGATATACCTGCCACAACAACCCACATGCGTGCCCCCTGCAGAACCGCTCTGGCACTCCATGGGGCGCTGCGTCCGTGGAATACAGCAAAGACTTGAGAGCCGATCCCTTGGAATCACGGCCAGTAAAAAAAATGTCAACGTCTCCAGGTCAAGAAGGTCAAGAAGTTGAAGACTACTCTCCCCTTCGCCGAGTCTCGGGGTTCCCCGCTTCGGACACACACCGACCTGAAGTCTTAGCCTCGGAACCAGCTCTTAACCGGTCGGAAGAGACCACGGCCGGCCGCAGCGACTAGATTTCCATAGCAAAAAAAGAAAGACAAGAAGTCGTGACACGATCAAGTGTTTATTTGGCTTTAGTGAGTGAATTCACGCGCAATGTCGTGTAACCCCATAACATTCGATTGCATTTGGACGTTTAACGGATCACCTTCACTGAAAAGAATCGGGTCCCACCGAAGGGAGGCTGTCCTGGAAAATCCCGGATGTGTGGTTGCCGTAGTAATCGATGCCTTCTAGAACAAATCCACGCTTGGCTAATTACAGCCTTCTATTTTTAAACTCATCTACATTCTTGTCCCACCCCCCCCCCCAACATTTCTCACGCTACTTCAGCAATAATATACTGTTACTGTTATCTGTACAGCCTGTGCTGATCTCAAAATAACTTGTTTCCAGTTAGCCCCTGCGGGAGGCAGCGGCGCTCAGTCGGACAAGAGACGCCTTTGAATGACCCCCGAACGCTTTACGCCATAGGGATACAAGGGCAGCACCCATCCAGGGGCACAGCCACCTCCTGAGCACCTGGGGTCTGGGGGTCGGGGAGAGGCCTGCTCAGCGGTCTGCCCACCACCTCCCTGAGCCAGGCCCAGGCCCCCACCGCCTCATGGGAGGTCCTTTGGTCACCAGCCGCGGAAGGGACGGCAGAATAGCCCCGGGGCCCACATGAAGATCAGTCAGGAGCCTGTCAGGGCATCACCCGGCCAGGTCAGAGCCCCACACCCCCAGCCTGAGAAAATGCTTCCTGCAGCCCCCTACTCTCTGGGCTTCTGACAAAAAGCCTGGCCGCCCGGGGTCCTGCTAACTCCGTCTGAAGGCCTGGCCCTCCCACCGGCAGGGCGGTGGGTGCTGTGGAAATAGACGAAGACCTGCCGGTGAGAGCAGGCAAAGATCATCATTTACCCGCAGCTTGCTCTAGCAAAGGAGTCCGCCACCATCACCTGCTGCCTTCGCTGCGAGGTCTCTGCTAACAACGTACCACAAAGCACGTGCCTCCGACAGTCCAAATTTACCCGTTCAGAGTTCTAGAAGGCAGGAGTCTGAGATCATGGTCTCTGAAGAGCCAGGCTCCCTCTGAAGGTGCCAGGGAGAATCTGTTCCAGGCCTCTCTCCTAGCGGCTGGTGACTTGTGGGCACACTTTGACGTGCCTTGGCTGGTGAATGCCTCACCCAGGCCTCCGTCTTCGTGTTCACAGCGTTCTCATCTGGGTCCAAATGTCCCCTTTTTATAAGGATACCAGTCATATTGGATTAGGGGCCCCCTCTACCCCAGTACGACCTCATCTTAACTAATTACATCTGCGGTGATCTTATTTCCAAATAAGGTCCCATTCTGAGAGAGGGAGGATCAGGACTTCAACATACGAATTTCTGGGGGACACAGCCCGTAACACTTGCTCTGACAGAGACTTAAAGGCAAGCAAAGCAGGGAGTGGCAAAGCTTTATACTGGACCAGGGGGAAGGCTCCGTGTGGGCCGTGGTCAGAGGGTGTGGGGGCAGGGAAGCTAACCAGAAGGGCGGCATCCTTTGGGATTGGTTTCTCAGGTTGGCTGAGTTAGCAGAGGCAAAATCTAGGCGAGCTGCGAGTCACTGACCAAGTCCTGACTGTTTGGAGCTGGTTGCTGCAGACGTTTTATGTTGTTTTTTTGTTTTTTTGGTTTTTTTAATGCTTGTTTATTTTTAAGAAAGAGTGCGAGCAGGGGAGGGGCAGAGAGAGAGAGGGAGACACAGAATCCGAAGCAGGCTCCAGGCTCCGAGCCGTCAGTACAGAGCCCGACACGGGGCTTGAACCCACAAACCACGAGATCGTGACCTGAGTGGAAGTCGGACGCTCAGCTGACTGAGCCACCCAGGCAGCCCGAGGTTTTATGTCTATATATAGAGAGAGAGAGACTATATATACATATAGTCTCTCCATTGTCCATTTGTATATTAATTCTCTCAGTGCAGATGCCATGTTCTGCCAGCCTCAGGCTGCTGCTGGGGCCGGCGACCTGGAAGGACCTGCAGAGAGAGTCTGGAGCAGGTGGTCTGCAAAGCCCAGCACTGGAAAGGCTCAGTGCCCCCCCCCCCCCCCCCCCCCCCCCCGCCCAAGAGCAGACCCACGATGGCGCAGCCCCACAGCGCAGACCTACTCAGGACCTCACCAGAGCAGAGGCTGAGTACCCAGGGCCCCTTCCATAATCTTCTCTTTCTCTTTCCACCAGGCTGAGCAGCTGTGGGGGAGGAAAGTGTAGGCACACTGGCCAGCCGTCCTCAGGCTTCCAGATCGTAGCACCCCTTTCAGGACTCCAAAGAGCTTTTGTTTATGTGGGAGACAACCATCAGTATTTACCACGTTAGAAGGGAGAGATTTGGGGGGCGCCTGGGTGGCTCAGTCGGCTAAGCGTCTGACTTCGGCTCAGGTCATGACCTTGTAGTTCGTGGGTTTGAACCCTGCGTCTGGTTCCGTGTTGACAGCCGAGAGCCGGGAGCCTGCTTCGGATTCTGCGTCTCCCCCTCTCTCTGCTCCTCCCCCGCTCATGCTCTGTCTCTCAAAAATGAATAAACGTTAAAAAAAAAAAATTTTTTTAAGGAAGTGAGAAACCTTTCAAATATTAAGCCCATTACGTGTTAATGTACGTAACTTATTTTTATGAAAAACAGTTGTTTATTTATATTTTCCAAAAGAAAAAAATTGCAGAGATGGTAGTATTTTAAATGTGCGCAAGTCTCTTGAATGTCTGGCTGAATAGAAGCCGGAGTCTCGTGTCTGCATTTCAACTGTTGTGATGTCACACATCACGCAGCCTCTGGAAAACCCCACGTCATGCTCGTGTGAACAAAAGCTTATAGCGTGGTAGAATTACCAGGAAAAGCAGTTCAACCTAGTCCCCAGGCCCTGCCATAGACTCATGCTCAGTAGCCGAAGCAGAGATCAATCAGCAAGCCTGCAAGGGAGGAGGGAGAGGGATGCCCGGCAATGTGGGAGGAGGATTAGAAACCATCCAGGCCAAATAGACTCGAGTCTCACAAGTTAGGAAAATGCTCCAAACCTGAGCGAATAGACAAGAAATTTTAGACCCGAGTCAAAATTGGGGACTTTCAAGATCTTAACCTCCCGCCTGAAAATGCAAAGGGGCTTGCTCGCCCTGTCTCTCTCTCTCTCTCTCTCAAAAAAAAAAGTGAGGGGCTCCTGGGTGGCTCCGTTGGTCGAGCTTCCCACTCTTGATTTCCGCTCAGGTCATAATCTCAGGGTCATGAGGTTGAGCCCCACGTCAGGCTCTGACTGGGTATGGAGCCTACTTAAGACTCTCTGTCTCTCTCCCTCTCTCTACCACTCGTGCTCTCTCGCTCTCTCGCTCTCTTAAAAAAAAAAAAAGCAAAGGCAAATGAAAAAAAATAAATAATGTTTGTTAGTTCAATTTTCCCCCCACTAGTTCCTAGATTATATGCAATTAGAAACTGACTTAAGTAATGGATGCTGGGGATGCCGACGTTGTCTGGGTGGCCCTGGGGGCACCCGGGCCCTGGTTCGACCCACCGCAGCCCATGGAGCCCAGGGCTGTGAGCAGAGGGACAGCCACGGAGTAACCATGTGGGGGTGTCTTCCTTTTCCAGCCTTCTCTCCTCCCGGTCCTACCTTCTCTCCTTCTTCTTGAACTCCTCTTGGCATTTTCTTCTCCTCTCCCCCTCTGACTCTACTGTGTACCCCAAATCGTGGTTACCCCGATATTTAAGATGGAAGCAATAGCCAGCCACTTACTAGAGTAGATTAAAACTAATGCCCTTCTTTAAAACGGTTGGTTCTATGTTATATAAACTTCACCTCATTTAAGAAATATACGAATGCCCTTATTTTAAGCCAAGTTTATTTTTTAATTGTTTAATCCTAGGAAAAGTATTTCGTCCATTGGTTTATTTATTTATTATTTTCTAAATTTTTGTCATCCATTGGTTTAAATAAGGAAGAGTGACTTGGAACTTCAGAGTTCGTAAAACATGATATACAATATATGTGTTAATTTAAAAAATTTTTTTATGTTTATTTTTGAGAGAGAGTGAGAGAGCACACGTGCACATGCATGAGTAGGGGAGGGGCAGAGAGAGAGGGAGACCCAGAATCCGAAGCAGGCTCCAGGCTCCCAGCTGTCAGCACAGAGCCTGACATGGGGCTCGAATTCACAAACTGCTAGATCATGACCTGAGTGGAAGTCAGAAGCTTAACCGACTGAGCCACCCAGGTGCCCCTATATGTGTTAATTTTTAAAGAAAATTTACTGAATCATGTAATGTTTCCAGAGGCTGTGTTCCAAATTATTTTATTTTAAAATTTTTAATGCGTTTTTTATTTGAGAGACAGAGTAGAGCACAAGTGGGGAAGGGGCAGAGAGAGAGGGAGACACAGAATCAGAAGCAAACTCCAGGCTCTGAGCTGTCAGCACAGAGCCTGATGCGGGGTTTGAACTCACATACTGTGAGATCATGACCTGAGCCAAAGTCAGACACTTAACTGACTGAGCCACCCAGGCGCCCCCCCAAATTATTTTAAAAGATAAAGAACAACAGGGCTGCCTGGATGGCTCAGTCAGTTGGGCGTCTGACTTTGGCTCAGGGCATGATCTCATAATTCATGAGTTCAAGCCCTGCATGGGGCTCCATACTGACAGTACAGAGCCTACTTCAGATCCTCTGTCTCTCTCTCTCTCTCTGACCCTTCCCTACACCACCCCCCTTAAAAATAAAAATAAACATTAAAAATTAAAGTGTCTAAAAAAATATAAAGAACAAATTAAGCATGGACACAACCATAGAGAATCAAAGATACTCAACTCAATTCTCAAAATGCAGGCTTGGTCACTAGAAGTCACCTGCTTGACCAACCTGTCACAACCACCAAAAAAAAAAAAGGATGTCCAAGCAAGGCATCTATCTCTATCCCAAAAGCACAAAGATAATCATGATGGATTTGGGGGAAAAGTAGACATATACGAGGATAAAATTAGAAATCGGAAGTAATGGTCAGCTACTGCTACAATAATGCTGCATAACAAACAACCCCAATAGCCATTATCGTTTTCATTGAGTCTTTAATCATGGTGTTTCAGGTTGGCTGTGCTTTGGCTGATCTAGGCTGCAGTTTGGGCTGCAGTTTGTGTTGTGGTCTCTTCCCCATGTTCTTTGCATGATAAATAGCAGAGGCACAAGAGGCAAGGAAAACCATACAGGCACATCTAAGACCTCTGCTTGCATCACATTTGCTAACATTCCTTTGGCTGAAGCCAGCCAACCTGGTTTCACCCAACATCAATGGTGTGTTGTATCCGCAGTGAGAGGGGAATTGTTGCCAACTGATAATCCATCAACTTGGGGCAGAGAGAGCAGGCGAGACAAAATCGGTAGAGCAACATCTTCCAGAAAACTTGAACAACATGTTGCTTTGATTTAAAGGGTGGTAAGGAAGAGACCCTGTAGGGGAACCGTTCACTGAGATTCTTCTAAAACACTAGTATCTTGAAAACGGAGATTTGTCTCTAACTCTGCATTTTGGAACACATATATTAAATTATATCAAATAGAAAGAATGTACTTTTTGTAAGAAAAATTCTAAATCAAGTCACCCCGCCCGAGGACAAAGAGTGACTAGTGGCCATCGTCACTCATGCATTTTTCATCCACACTTGAGTGTTACTGGACGAAAGTTGTGTGCCAAGTGCTATGCTGGGGCTTGGCGGGTCAGGGCAGGGGGTGGGGGGGGGGGGGTGGCGGGATACAAGGATGGAAAAGACACCCTGCCAAGAGCACTTAGTCCAGTTGGGGAGGGGGTAAAAAAGAAATAAATGTCCATGAATAACTGGAACTTAAGACAGAAAGTGATAAATGTCCATTTTTAACACATAGATAAAATGCTCCGGGGAGTTAGCAGAGGGAGCATTACTTCCAGATGCTGAATAATGATCATATCTGGTTGACGTGATTACAAGAAGCTCACAGAACTTTTGAACCAGCCAATAATCCGTTCAAACTCTTTATTTTACAGAAGAGGACACTGAGACTCAGGAAATGCAGGAAGTAATGCAGGGGTAAGAGAAGTTTTCCTTCCTTCCCTTCTAAGTGCTTTGGCTGCTCTAATAATTAAATAGACATGAGGCAGGAGATACTAAGAAGAGAAAATCAAACAAAAGTTTAGTAATATGTATACCTCCTGGTTACATGAGAGAGACCCGGGAAAACTGAGTAGCTCTCACAGACAGGCAAAGCCACCACCTTAAGTCCCGCCTTCAGCCAAAGTCAAAAGATGCTGGGCCGCTGGGGGGAGTCAGTTATGGGAGGTGGCCCAGAAAAGCACAGTGAACACGGGAAGGTTGTTTTACAGATTTAAGTCCCCGCCTGCTCCAGTGATAACGGTCCGGAGATCTAGCCCTCCTGCTCTTCCTGGTACCTGGAAGGAGACACCGTACACGTGGAGACCTCCCTCATGTATGCAAATATTTTTTTTTTTAACGTTTATTTATTTTTGAGACAGAGAGAGACAGAGCATGAACGGGGGAGGGTCAGAGAGAGGGAGACACAGAATCTGAAACAGGCTCCAGGCTCTGAGCTGTCAGCACAGAGCCCGACACGGGGCTCGAACTCACGGACCGCGAGATCATGACCCGAGCCAAAGTCGGCCGCTTAACCGACTGAGCCACCCAGGTGCCCCAAATATCTCTTATAAAAGGGTAACTTCCACTCGGTTTTCAGAGTTTCTCAAAAGCAACCAGCCTGAAACCATCCCTGTGCCCAAGAGACACATGGGGGGGGGGGGCGGTATTTTCTCCTCCTTTAGTCCCACTTTTGAAACTTTAAAGCATTTTCACAGTCCAGAAGCTGAATTGATAGGTTGCTCCCTATCTCGCTGAACAAATCACTCAGTCCTGAGAACAGGTCCGTTCAGTTAAACAGCTGTGTCTCGTTCCAGGAGAATGTCTTAAAGGTGGACTCCCAAAGTTAGGAGAAATCAGGTATCTAATAAGGCATTTCCATGGGAACAAAAGAAAAACAAAGGTTAGTGATTGGAACAAATTATAAATCAGTTTCTGAGCCCAGGGGGCATCCAGTCAAGAACATTTCTAGATGTCAGGCTGGAAGCATCTTCAGATAGTGAGGGCAGGTGCTGGCAATCGGACAGATCTCTTTGAATTTGCAGTTTGCCTCTGGTGATCCTTCTGATGGATCTTCCACAGGCATCACGACTGTGTAAACATGAGCTTTTACTTTGATTTCTGTGAAGTTTATATCAAGTTGTTCATATTCAGTTTGTGGGACTTTGGGCGAAAGGGTAGTTTTTGGTTTTAGTGATTCCAAGTCAAAAGGTGGGGGAAACCTGGGAATGGTAGTTTGGAGATCTGTGGCCAGGTATTTGAAGGAGCTGTAAGAATTCAGGATCCAGTCCAGTTCCAGGTAAATAAAACTTTAAACAGAATTGGAACTTAATATCCACCAGTTGCATTAATAGTTCTTATTGAAGTAAGTTTTCACTCCAAAATAACCCTATTTCTACCAAAGATAATTACAGTAAAATTAATTTGTTTGAAAAATAAGTCTAGTCTGGGGCGCCTGGGTGGCTCAGTTGGTTAAATGTCTGACTTTGGCTCGGGTCATGATCTCATGGTTTGTGGGTTTGAGCCCCACGTGGGGCTCTGTGCTGACAGCCCAGAGCCTGGAGCCTGCTTCACATTCTGTGTCTCCCTCTCTCTCTGCCCCTCCCCCGCTCATGCTCTCCCTCTGTCTCTCTCTCTCTCTCAAAAATAAACAAACATGAAAGGAAGGAAGGAAGGAAGGAAGGAAGGAAGGAAGGAAGAAAGAAAGAAAGAAAGAAAGAAAGAAAGAAAGAAAGAAAGAAAGAAAGAAAGAAAGAAAGAAAAAGAAGTCTAGTCTGAATAAACTTGACCTGATTATTTATATAAGTATAGCAAGAATAGCAGCTAACCATATAGACTCTTAGTCTGTTTCACTGGAACTTTTCATAAGGAACCTCAAATGGGACTCTTAAAAGCCTCTAAAGGCCGGGAAGCCAAACCAAGGACTTGCCAGACTGGCCTGCAATACCTATAGATTTAGGTGAATTCCTCTCTTAAGGATCCCAAAATATCCTAAGGTTCCTGCACTTGCCAGGAAGTGACCTTCCTTAAGCATCTGGCAAGACTTCTGGGAAGTCTGTAAGCAGGGTACTAGGCTGTTTTTCCAAGGGACTTTATTGGCTCCATAAAGTCAACTTTAGTTCCTTAAGGCTATTTGGTCATATCTGAATCTACATACATCTCTCTCAAATATGACATTCTAGTCAAAGCCTTGGTAATATAACCAATTTCCAATTGTTAGAGAACAGGAGAATAAAGAGAACAGGTTCTTATTAAACTTATGCAAATAACTATCTTGCCATAAAAATAAGAATACTCAGTGAGAGTTTCTGAATTCTGGAGAGATTAGGTAGGGAGAAAAAGATAAATGTTTCATCTTTGTTCACAAAGGTGTATTTTACCAAGTTACTCTGAGATATATAGGCAGCTAGATCAATGATCTGATCTTAAAGTTATCAGACACCTGAATTCAAGGGTTCTTTCCACGAGCCTCACTAAAGATGAAACCAAAATAATAATAATAATAATAATAATAGTAAAATTTTAAAAATAATAACAAAAAGATGCTTGCAAAAGCATTACAGTAAAACAATAACTGTAAATGGCAAAAGATTTTTATTTTATTACTATTATTTTTTTTAATGTTTATTCATTTTGAGAGAGAGACAGAGCACGAACAGGGGAGGGGCAGAGAGAGAGGTCGACACAGAATCCGAAGCAGGTTCCAGGCTCCAAGCTGTCAGCACAGAGCCTAACGCAGGGCTGGAACCCACAAACCATGAGATCATGACCTAAGCTGAAGTCAGACGCCCAATCAACTGAGCCACCCAGCAGCCCCTGGCACACGATTTTTAAATGGCCATGGATCTTTTAAAGATCTGATGAGAGTTCATTATAAAATTTGCGTATTTCTGTAACATGCAACATTTCCAGATAATAATCGAATTACAAGTGATAACATTGTACTAGGACATATCAGCATTCTAGGAATTTCATAAAATTCCCAAAACACCTATGTTAATAACATTGTCCACACAAACATCACAAATCATTATGAAACAATACTTAATTATCTCTTTGACCAAAGTGGTAATAAAAGGTTTCAAAGGTTACATAGCCGTGGGCGAAATTTAACTCTTAATATTAAGACCCAGTTTTCTCAAGCAATCAAAGACCTGATGGTAAGGAACACAGGAAATCATTTTTTAATGTTTACTTATTTATTTTGGGAGAGTGCGCACAAGCAGGGGAGGGGCAGAGAGAGGAAGGGAGGGAGAGAGAGAATCCTAAGCAGGCTCTTCGCTTCAGCACAGAGCAATGGGGCTCAGTCGCATGAATCGTGAGATCATGACCTGAGCTGAAATCAAGAGTCAGACACTTAACCGACAGAGCCACCCAGGCGCCCCAGGAAATCATTTGGATAAAACACGAAGTCTTTGCTTTTTAGGCAGACTACTACTTAAAAGGTAAAGAAAAACAAATCTCTTATCAGGAGCGGATCAATAGTCCAAGAAAAGTTTATCTTTTTAGTAGCTGAAAGAAAATCAGGTTTTAGCTTTACATAAATACGCTACTGATTTTAAGCTTAATTTTATAATCCTTATAATCAACTCAGTACATTTTTAGCCCCCTTGACCACACAAAATAAAATTCTCTTTCTCTTCCCAACTTTCTTTACTAGTGTTTTACTTTAGGACAATTTTACCTTCTTTTCCCTTAACAAAAATCCATCTTCATATCTTACACATTTTCTTATCCAAAAACATCTTACTTTCCTTGCATACAGACTTGTTTTCCTTATTACTTCTAGTAGCTGTAATCACATATGTTAGAATTCGTAACCCTTAGAAACCTTAATTTCTAGCAAAACTAAGAAGTAAGCCGTTGTGAACAGCCTGTTACACCCACATTCTTTAGATTGGCAAATTTGTGAATACATTTCATAATTTCTAGAAACATATGCCTTTTTAAAAAATAGTACCATCTTTCAGCGTGGCACAAGACATGTTTACTAACAGACCCGAATATCTTTAGTTCTTCTGTAATAAGAAGCCAAAAACAGATAAACTTAGGTTCAGTAATTGATTGGGTATTCAACGACTTTTTCATCATCTAACTCCACAAAACTTTAAAGTTTCAAGTTAGAAAGAGAGTTGAAATTATTTCTAAGGACACATACCATAAAATATAATTATTGCTAAAAAGTTTACCCGGAAACTCCTTTCCACTAACTCATTTGTTCCCAGCGATGATGCTTAGATTACTCACAAAAACTCGACAAGATATTAGCCATCATCCAGGTTACTTTTCTTGCTGATGAGTTTTGTAAAAGATAACATGAATTTGATTAGTCCACACAAGTAGTTGTTAATCTGAATTACATTTGATGTCTCCATGAGGACACACGTATCTTAATTAGACTAACAGATTTCAACAAGCTTTCATTTACCAAAGATTATCCTGCATCACGAAATTCATGAATTTGAAAAGCATTTGGCTTGGCTTCTATATTTCTGAGAGTTTTAGAATCCCCAGTCCTTAATTTCTATAAGTCCTTGTTTGTTTTTAAGCCAATTGAATAGAACTCTTCACAAATGAATGTTGCCAATACCATTCAGAGGTAGAAAAATATCACATCTATAACATACATGCAGAAACACACATGAATATATAGACACAAATGAATATTAGAGCTTTCGTTTTAAAATTTTAGCCATGAACTGAGTATAATAATGCAAAACCCCCTCATTTAGGAAAGAGCAGTTGGGGCCAAACTGAATTTCTGGCAGATGGAATAAATGAAGGTTACCTGTTGAGATGGCTAAAGCTTCCTTTACTAGTATTGGTGGAGAAGACATTTAAGATTTTTCATTTGCCCAATTTCCAAAAACCCTTTTTTTCCCTCTCTCTTATGGGAGAAACATCTCCCTAAAGTTTGAATTTCAAAGAGTGGCTCTTAGGTCCTAGACAAGATGGAGATAGAAAGTCTATATCACAAAGGCACAGAGAAAGTATCCAAGTTTTCCCAAACATGGAGTTTGGGGGGGGGGCATATTTGCCTATAACCAGGGGTCTAGGACAATTTAAACTTTTCCTCCTTTTCCTTTTTAATGTTTACTTATTTTTGAGAGGGAGACACACACACAGTGAGAGTGAGGGAGGAGCAGAGAGAGGGAAACAGAATCCCAAGCAAGCTCCAGGCTCTGAACTGTCAGCACAGAGCCCGACGTGGGACTCGAACCCACGAACCGTGATCTCGTATGACCCGAGCTGAAACCGGACACTCAACCGACTGAGCCATCCAGGCGCCCTGAACTTTCCTTCTTTTTCTTAAGGTCAAGACGATTCTGTTTCCCATGTCTCAATGTCTACAAGCATTCTGAGATGAAGAGGTGACTTCTGGGGACTGGTAAAGACAGGTGGGATGGAATTGCTTCTAGAGCCACGTTTCAGGTTTTGTAGAGCTCGGCAAGACAAAGCAACTGTTTCCAACTGTCCCCCAAATTGAGTGGTGATCTGAATGATAGAAGTGTGATACATCCATCCAACTGTATTTCCTTTCATTTGCTTCTCTATCTCAGGGAGATTTCCAGCGAAGATGGCAATCAAATGATTTTTTTTGTTTAATGTTCTAGAAACTCAGGGTTTAATACATTACATCTTCCAAAAGCCGATGTAAAGTATTTAACAAGGTTCTGCAGATGCTCTCCTCCTTTCTGGTGCAAAATTCAACCTTAAGCCAATTTATTTTAGGGGGGAAAGCCTCTAATATTGCTTCTATCAAGCCTTGAATATCAGCCTCCAGCTGAGCCATTTCCTGGTCATTTGTAGGAGGACCTGAGATGTTCTGGCCATCTGTCTCCTCTGCGAGAGGGTTTTCCCCAGGGGGGCAGCTGGCTTGTCTGATAACCATAGTGTAATCATGGGAGGAAAGGACAACCATTAGCAGCCAATCCAGGTCCTAGTGTGTGGGGTTATGAACGGCCGCTCATCTTCCCAACTCCTCTCTGCACTTGGTAGGATCTTCTGAAAGAGGAGGTAAAAGGCTTTATAATTTAGAAGATCTGTTGCTGCCCAGGTGACGTGAAGTCTTTGTGGCGGGGGGGTCCGGGATACATCTATCAAGAACATTGTATGGGAAGGCCCGAAGCTGGCGGGGCCTGATTACAGAGGCCTGGAAAGTAGGAGGAATTGTAAGGAACAGCAAAGTGAGCCCTGCCTCCTGTCCCGAAAGCTTCTGCTAAAGTCACCTCCTGGCATTTCATACACCTCAAGCCTGGAAAGCAGACCCTGCTCTCTATAAATCTTAGGAAGAAAGGGAAGTTGAAACAGGCAGCTGGGTGTTTATGGGATTGTCTGGGGATGTTACAGGAGTCCCGGGATGTAAGGGAATTTGCTGAGGAGGTGGGGCTAGATTTGAGGGGGGGGGGGCTAGACCAGGGGCTCAGAGACTCAAAAGATCTTCTGGAGGGTCAAGGACAGGGATTTGGGGGTAAAGGGGTGTATAGGAGTGGGGAGAGGAGCGGGGAGAGTCCATTAGATGTGGACTCTAATGTTTGCTCTGAGTCTCATTTCTGTTCTCCCATCTTTTGAAGAGAGTCCCTAAGGCTAGCTGCTAATACTTCTTTGTGTCCACTTTTAATTTGGTCTTTCCATAGGTACCAGTAAGACCACTGTTTAGGGTAAGAGTGCTCTAAAACTTTTTTTCAGATATAGTAATTTGTCCAATAAAAGGATTCAGCTTCTGGCCTTTGACAAGTAGGCAGTTAGGATCATCTTTCAATCTCCATCTGCAACTGAAACCAATAAGCCTTTGAACCACTTAACCACGGACGCAGGAGGTGGCCCAAAGGAGAGGGCTAAAGATGCAGTCCTCACAAGATCCAGAAGGTTCGTCAGATCCCAGCGTGAGTCCAGAAAGCAAAGACGTCACAGGCAGTAAGAATGCTGTATCAAAAAACGGTGTCTCCAGTCCCCCATGGGAGCGTGAGACGGGGGCACCCGGGTGGCCCGGTTGGCTAAGGGTCTGACTCTCGATTTCGGCTCAAGTCATGATCTCAAGGTCGTGAGATGGAACCCCATCGGACTCCATGCTGGCAGCGTGGAGCCTGCTTGGGATTCTCTCTCTCCCTCTGTCTCTCTCTCAAAAAAACAAGAGACAGAGAGGAAATGTGAGAGGCCTCCAGTCACGGAGCCACCAATCTGTGGCACTGGGGGGCTGGCGGAGGGGGGGACCCTGCCGGAGGGGGATTTTCCAGCACTCAGCCCACGTTGAGACAGCGGTCCATTATGGACAGGAGCCCTCATGGCGAACTCCCCTGAGAGCTGGCACCATCAGAGAGAAGGGACGCCAGCCACAAGTCCAGGTGTGGCCTGTACTCCGACCCGGCTGGCCCATGCCCCCCCCCCCCTTCCAGATCCAGTCGACTTAACATCCTCCGGCTGGCACAGACCAGAGACAACATCCTCGCTGGTCACAAAGCCAAGGTCCGGAGACACAGAGCAAGACAAAAGGGAAACCTCATCCGGATTTTCTCACGCCGCACATTAAGAGCGTTAGCTAAAGCCTTGGGTGTCTCCGGGCCAAACTAAAACCCAGAGTGCCGCTGGGTTGAGGACTGCGCGATGTTCTCCGGGTCACCTCTTTGCACAGTCTTCTCTTGCGACTGCCGGGTGACCTAGTGTCAATCTAACCCGTGAGCAACGTACCCTACCCCGAGAGCCTTAGAGGTAGGTGACACGGGCGCTAACAGCTCTGAAGGGCTTGACCCGTGCCCGCCACCTGCGTGGCATGGCTTCTAACATATCCCTTAGCAACGGCCTTTCCCTCACGTGCACATCAACCACGGCCAAGTTTATCTAAACAGACACGGGTCTGATGAGGACGGTGAACCCATCCGTCTGGGAGGCCGGCTCAAACAGCAGGCCGCGGTGGGGCCTGGGCCTGTGTTCTGCCCTCTGCTGTCCCGCCTTATGACAAAGGACACAACAGACAGACAAAAACAGCATTTGGGTGAGGCACATGTTCAATAAACAAGACCTTTTTTTTTTTTAACCCGGAGTTGCCGTGCCCAAGGAACGAGGTCCACAAAGATTTTCTCCTACTAATCTAACTTGAGAAAAATGCTCACTTCCACTGCACCTGGCAGGCAGAGGGCTGGGAGACGGACGAGGTAAGAATCTTTGCTTCTGCCGTAGGGGCGGCAAAGCTTTCCCTCCTTCCCTTCTGGGTGCCTTGGCTGCTCCAATAATTAGATTGAGAGAAGACAGAGTAACAGGAAAAAACCAACCGACAAACAAGAGTTTCATAACACGTATACCTCCCGGTTACGTGGGCGAGCCCCAGGACAAAGAAACAACGGTCAGAAATGGCCAAAGCTGTCACTTTAAGCTAAAGATAAAGATGCTGGGCAGCTGGGGGGCGTCGGTTAGGGGAAGTGACCAGGAAAAGCACAGTGAAGAGGTTGTTTTGTGGATGTAGGTCCCCGCCAGCTCTGGGGATAGGAGTTTCTGGAGATTTAGCCCTCCCCCTCTTCGTGGTACGGGGAGGGAGACACCTCACGCGTAGAGATGTCCCTCAGACACGCAAATGTGGCTTATAAAAGGGTAACTTCGCTTGGGTTTTGGAGTCTCTCAGAAACAACGAGCCTGAAACAATCCCTGTGCCAAAGAGGCACATTTTGGGGGGCGTTCTCTGTCCCCCTCCGGTGACATTCCTACAATCACACAGCCTGCAGTAAAGGGGCCAGGACTCAAACGAAGTCTACTGCCCCCCTTCTGGGCCTCCTTCCGCTGTTTGCCGTGGCGCTGTTTCCAGGATCCCCGAAGCTGCTTCAGTTCAGCAACAGTTCAATTCCACACAGTGACAAATGAGAGCCCTAAGCGGAAGGCGGTTACAAGAACTGGGTTAAATAAATACCAACCCATCAGAAAACAACAAAGAAAACATCAGCCCCAAATTTACGACCTGCAAGGGTTTTCCCTACTTTTTTCTGCCATGGATATTCATCCAGACCCCTTGTTCTTTGACTGAAACACCCAGAAACACACCGGTCTCTTCCTGGCACGCGGAAGGGAGATGTTTTGAACGATCCAACGTGTCTCTTGTTCTAAGAACCCTTTAAGGATGTGAGTTATGGGGCCTTTCTTCCCGCCTTGGTTCCTTTAAATTATGCTCATAGCTTGGCAAAGAACTCTTAACTGCCTGGCCCATTAATCAGGCCGAGCCATAAATTTCCTGCCTCATTGCCCTGTGGAGAATCCGTCTGGAAGATGTTCACGCTGGAGTAGTTTGGGAAGCTCCCACAACATCAATGGCCTGGTGGGGTCAGCACCCGCCTGCACTCCAGAGCCCAGGGGGAATGGGCGGGGCCAGCCAGGACACCCGCCTCGGCCCTCCACCGTGGCTCTGTGGCCCCGACCAGCCACTTGACCACGCGGGGCTCCACATCTGCAAAATGGGAAGACTCCCATTTCTCTTTCTGGATTGTTTTGAAGGTTAATCAGATAAAGTGTATGAACCAGAAGGTGATGGTTAAAAGACCCGGTAATGACAGCAGTCTTTCCAGGGACACAGCACAGCCTTCCCCCCAAGGCCTCCTTAGCCTTTGGCCTTGCTCGGCTGGAGAAGGCCCTTCCTTCCCTGCCTTGCTGCAACCTCCACCTTTGTCCTTCAGCTGCTGCTTGAGGGTGCCTGGCAGGCTGAGTCGGTGAGGTTGGGTCTCTGGGTGGTGAGTGAGAGCCCCACACTGGGCCTGGAGCTTGCTCAAACGGGAAGCCCCTGCGCCATAATGGCCGAAGAAACGGTGGGCCTGGAATCTGCTGAGAGACCCCAACCGATCCTGTCTCTTCCTGTCTCCCTGAAGTGCAAAACAGGCCGAACAGGCCACCCAGAGGACCGTGGAATTTGCAAACCCCAGCTTGAGAGGCTGGTCCTGGTTTCCAGGGACACCTTCCTGCAGGAGCGCCAGAGACCCTCACAGCCCGAGGGCACTGCTTTTCCTTTTCCTCCAGTATCTTCGGCCACTGCCCCGAGTTTTTCCTGAAGGGGCACCTCTCAGGGTGAGTCTTCAATGGCTGAAGCGTCTTTGCTCTGTTCAGTTGTGAAATAGTAATACTAGGATTTCAACTCAGATGTGTAGGGCATGGGTATGGATTGAGACTAAAGTTTATTTTACTTTATTTTATTAAGTTTTTATTTATTTTGTGTGTTGGGGGGGGGGGGGGTAGGGGCAGAGAGAGAGGGAGAGAGAGAATCCCAAGCAGGTTCCACACTGTCAGCGCAGAGCCCAAAGCGCGGCTCGATCCCGTGAATCGTGAGATCACGACCCGAGCCGAAATCAAGAGAAGGATGCTTAACCAACTGAGCCACCCAGATGCCTCCCGACTAAATTTTAGTTCTGGTCACAGCATCCGATGGGTACCACCCCAGAAGGGCTGCCTACTTCCAAGGAAAGCTGTCACATCTCTCAGAATGAGCTCTTAGGGGTGCGTAATTGGCATATGCTTAAAACATGTAACTAGATGGGTGGGGGAAGCGGGGCCAGAATGAGCACTGATCTAAGATTAGCAGATTAAGCTTGACTGAGTACAAGAGCTCTGTGCCTTCAGAGCTCCCAAACGCTTGCCCCTGCGCGGGAACGCTGCGGCCCCCTGCTCTTGCTACATCTGTAAGGCCTAGTCTTTGGCCAGAAGCTCTGGATCTCTCTCTCTCTCTGGGCAGAGAGTCCGACACAGCCATCCTAAAGAGAGCACATCCATCTCTAGCACCTATTAACCTTCAAAACAAAACTGCCAGTTATTTTACCAGCAAAAATGGATTTACTTGGGATCAGCAGAGAATTGCAATCGGGGACAAGCCGCAGCAAAACCAGAGGCAAGTCCAAGGAACAAAGGGGAGGACTGCTCTTCTGGAGAGGAAAGGAGCCGTGATCAACAGAAAGTCCATTGGGGCAAATGGGAGTTCAACTGTAGCGGCTTCTCTTTGGCTGGGTGGTGACTGTCTCTCATTGGCTGGGCCAGGGCAGGAGAAAACCTTCCTTCCTCCCTCTGGGTAGTTAGACAGGATCTCCGCGCAAGGTACCTCTCTTCCGGTTGGGTCTGGGCGTGAGAGGTCCCCCTGGCGGCCTCCCGACTCCATTCTAAATGAGGGTTCCTGATTTTCACGCACCCGTCTGAAAGTCAAGGTCATGTGGATTCCTAACCCTGCCTCAAAGAAAAGCGTGTGTACTAAAAATATATATATTTAGTTTAGATAGATTAGTTTCACGCTTGCTGTGTTACAGGATTCTATAATAAACGTAAATGAAGTAAAAAGACTCCTTCCACTTTATTACACGTCGGAAGTCAGTAAAGCAAGTGGAGTGTGGTTCGCTGTAGACCTCTGGCTTCCCCAAATCTTTCTCAGAACGTACTCATGGCCCTGTATCTCTTCTTAAATTAATTCCTGCTTCCTCCCCTAATTATTGTATAATTCAGAGGCGTCGCTTTTTAAAATCAAGTCGTTATTCGACCAGCAGCAAACGATAAGAGAAACAGGGGGGATATGTATACTTTTTTAAAAAACATATTTTGGTGCCTCTTGTATCTCAAACATGGCCTCGCCAAGGATTACACATACGAGATTTAACCCCTCATCTTTTTTCTTTTTTCAAGGTGTTAGATCTTTTCTTTACCGGTTGTTTTCTAAGTTAAAGTGTACATAAAGTGGGATGCACGGACCTGAAGTATACCATCCGATGAGTTCTGACAAATGGATGAGGCTGCGTGACTCAAGCCCTTATCCTAATACGGGGCATTTCCATCACTGAGGAAAGTTGACTCATGTCATTCCCATGAATCTTCCCACCTACCCCCAGCCCCAGAGACAGCCGCTGCTGTGGCTCCCGTCAGCATAAATGGACTTCATACATAGAATCAGTGTGCACTCTTTTGTGTCTGGTTTGTTTCACGGCACATAATGCTTTTAAGATGCATACGGTTTCATGTATCAGGAGTTTGTTCCTTTCTGTAGCTGAGTAGTATTCCATTGTACGAACCCGTCACGGTTCCTTCATCCACTCTCCTATGGATGGAAATTGGGGTTGTTCCCGGTTTTTAGCTGATAGTAATAAAGCCGCTGTGAAGGTCCTTGTACAAATGTCTTTCTTAGTGGATATGTTTTTACTTCTCATGGGTAATCTGGAAGTGGCACTGCTTGGTCACAGCGAGGGTGAGTGGTTAGCGTGAAATGAAACAGCCATTTCCCCAAAGCATGGTGCCCGTGATGACATATGACAGCCGTGGTGACCACATCCACCACGACACTGAGTGTTGTCAGTCTTTAATGCTAGCCATTCTCCTGCAGCGTAGGGGAGAGAAGCTCATTATGGCTTTAACTTGCATATTACTGATGAATATTGAACACGCTTTTAATGAGCTTATTGGCTATTGATATTGTTTCCTTTGTGAAGTCTATGTGCAAGTATTTTTTTTAATATATTTTTTTTATTTTTTGAAGGAGAGACAGAACATGAGCAGGGGAGGAGCAGAGAAAGAGGCAGACATAGAATTCGAAGCAGGCTCCGAGCCATCAGCACAGAGCCCGACACGGGGCTTGAACTCACAAACTGTGAGATTGTGACCTGAGCCGAAGTCGGACACTCAACCGACTGAGCCACCCAGACGCCCCGTGCAAGTATTTTTTTAATGTTTATTTTTGAGGGGGGGGGGAGAGAGAGAAAGAGAGAGAGAGAGAATCCAAGTGGAGGAAGGGCAGAGATACAGAGGGAGACAGAGAATCCCAAACAGGCTCCAAGCTGTCAGCACAGAGCCCGACAGGGGGCTCCAACTCATGAACGGAGAGACCACGATCTGAGGTGAATCCAAGAGTCGGACACTTATCCAACCGAGCCACCCAGGGACCCCTCTGTGCAAGTACCTTGCACCCTTTTTAATTGGGTGGTCTGTATTCTCATTATTGAGTTGTAAAAGTTATTTTCCTAGTTTTTTCCTCTATGCTTTCCTTTAAAAATGTTATAGTTTTAGCACTCATATTCAGGTCAAGGATCCACTTCAAATTAACTTTTTTGCATGACGTGAGATAGGACTTGAGGCTCATTTTTTCCACATGGAAATCCTGTTGCCCATTCATTGGAAAGACTATTTTCCCCCCATTGAATTATCTCGTCACCTTTGTGGAAAGTCAACGGGCCATGTAAGTGTGGATCTACTTCCAGAGTCTATATTCCATGCCAATGACCTGTCTGTCTACCTGTCTGTTGACACACAGTCTCAGGTGCTACATGGGACAGACAGAGATGAATCAATAAGTTGACAGTGGTTGAAGCTGAGTGATGGGCACAGGTAGGGAGTTCATTACCCTATGCTATTTTTGTACAATAAAATGCTTTCTAAAAGAGAAAGCTTTAAAACGCATGGTGGGGGGTGGGGGAGGGATGGGACGTCTGGCTGGCTCGGTAGGTGGAGCATGTGACTCTTGATCTTGGGGTTGTGAGTTTGAGCCCCACGTTGGGTGTAGATAGAACTTAAAAATAAATTTTTTAAAGCAATAAAAATAAAAAGCACGGGGAGGGGGCGGCGGAAAGGTTAACCTCCCTTGAAATACCAGCAACGCAAATTAGGACACTCTGTTTTCACATCCCCGCTTTGATACTTAAGGGCAATCCCCCGTTTCCCTTGGCGATGCAGACTTGTAGCTTTACCTCCACGCGCAGAGACACACGCCATCTGCTCCGAAGAGATGGACTATTTAAATGCGAACAATATCACACGAGAACATTTGGGACAGTGCTTATGTCATCCTGAGGTGAAGAGGCCTTTCTTAGCAGGACAGAAAAATCCAAAACTATAGAGGAAATGCTTGACTTCTGATGACATGAAAACGTATCACCTCCATACGTCAAAAAACAAAATCACAGACAACTTAAAAGATGAGGGGCAAGCAGGAAAGCATTTGCAATATATAAAACAGCCACCTGGTAGTTACCGTAATCTCTTCAAGTCTCTTTAAAAGTCATTAAGAGATGTAGGGGAGCCTGGCTGGCTTAATCAGTGGAGCGTGCAACTCTCGACCTCAGGGCGGTGAGTTCGAGTCCCACGCTGGGTGCAGAGATTAAAATCTTAAAAAAAAAAAAAATTATTGAGGTGCAGACTTCCACTGCATTCGTAATGTTATTTGTACGTGTCTGCTGAGTCGATAAGCTGATCTGCAGAATTTTTACACCTTTTTTGTTTTCATGAGACATTTGATAGTAAATCCAGGATGATGAAAACGAACCAAAACAACAGAGGAGCAACCCCTTAGGAAACCGACAAAGAGGTGAACGAACGCTCCTACCACTAACCAAATGTGATACAGTGATTTGCAAGAAGAAATACGTATCTGGCCTTCGTCCACTGTTGCCGGCACACAGTTCCAAAACTTGGAATCTCCTATACAGGAACCGCAGGGGCCTCTTTTGTTACAATACTTAGTTTTGTTCCCAGTCCCCGAAACAGCTCCAGAGCGGTAAAGGGGCAGTGGGCGGCTTTTGTTATTTATAACCAACCCCTCTCCGCGGTGTGACTTTCGGAGAGCCCCCGAGGGCGGGGGCTGGTTGCCAGGGTAACCAACCTGCGATCCCAGGGTTGGAACTCCAAGCCCCGCCCCCAGCTCTACGGAGGGGAGAGGGGCTGGAGATCTGAGCTCGGTCGCCCGTCCCACCTTTGTAGGGAAGCCCCCACCGGAGCCCAGGAGGACAGGGCCCAGCGCTTCCCGGCTGGTGAAGGAGAATGACGCACCAGGACGGGTCTTGGGTGCTGTGCCCCCTCCCACATCCAGTGCCCTACGCATCAGTTCCGGCGGGCTCTCCCTGAGTTACACCTTTTTTCCAATAAACAGGTAATCTAGGAAGTAAGCTGTTTGCCTGAGTTCTGTGAGCCACTCTGGCAAATCAGTCAAACCCAAGGAGGGGGGTCACGGGAGCCTTCTGATTTCAGGCCGACTGGCCAGAAACACAGGTGACAACCCGGACTCACCAGGGGTGTCTGGGGTTGGGGGGGGGGCAGTCCTGTGGGACAGAGCCCTACACCCGTGGGATCTGACGCTACTTTTAGGGAGACAGTATCCGAACTGAGTTGGCCCACAGGACACCCGGCTGGCGTCTGGAACATTCCTCGGACGTGGGGGGAACCCCTCTCCCCACGGCAGAATTTGGTGCCAGAACTTTTACCTCGATTCTAAAAAGCTCATTCCTTCCACATCACCACGATTCTAATATTAGCACAAGTCCCACAGACTGTGGGGTCCATTCGTGTCATGGCTTTTATTTTCATTCTTCCCACGTTTCTCTTACAAATGAATGGTCCATGTGTCACTGGCAATATGTGACACTCGAGGACATACGGGCCGCGGTAGGTATTAAGCGGCCGCTTATTGTACTAACAGAATTACTGCCTTGAAACAATAAATGGCTAATACTTTTGGCTAAGGGAACAGAAAAGCCCGTCCCCACGAACTGAATTCCTCATGGTGACCCCTGCCGAACAGCTTTGTCACTGGTCCCCAAGCCCCCGGATCCTCGTCTTAAGGACTTTTCCTCCAAAGGCAGTGAGTCTCTGAGTCCGCGGGAAGAAGGCTCGGTTCCTCCATCGCCCGGAGCACAGGACGGGGAGGGGATGAGCCACAGGTGGATGGGAGGCCCCTGGCTGGAGGGCCTGCGGGCGGCCTCCCTACAGGCACGCCTGCCTCCACAGCAGCGCCCGTGACAGTGACCCTGCTCACGTGGGCCGTGGTCAGGCCCCCCTACCGTTCCTTGCGCTGTAGAAACACGTCAGCCCCTCCCTTCCCTGCAGTTTCAACGAGACGCCCGAATACTTCGATTTTACAACAGAGAACGCAGACGCCGAGGGGCTTTTCCCCCAGCGTCTGGTCGTCCGTCCAGATGGTCAACATCTTTCTGGTTTTAGAGCCCGAATGCCCACATCTCCGACCCGGCTCCTGGGTTTACTGCGCTTCCAGAAATATGGGACGGTTTGGATGCCGGACCCGGAAAAGCCTTGTGTCAACTTTATTTTGCCTACTCGTTTCTCTCGTCCCCTCCCGGGTGCTCAGGACGAGGGGACCGACCTCGGGTGCCCTGGGTAACACCTGGGCCCAGCTGGGACCCTCAGATCCTGATCAGACACGCCACCCACAGCCCGGGCCCGGGGAGCATCCCTGCCTTCCGTTCTCCACCTCGGCCTCCTCCACGCCCGTTCTAACTATTCTCCCTTTGCCACACGGATTGGCACGAAACCCTCAACTCCTGCATTTTCTCGAGACGCCCAGAAGCGCGTCGGGAGGGGGGTGGGTCCCCGTACCCCCTCGAGCACCCGACAGATCACAGAAGGGAAGAGATCCCAGCTCGTCACCTCATCACCGCTCTTCCCTTCTCTCCTCGCGAAGGGGCTTCGAGCAGGAGCCGAAGACCCCGGCAGCACCTGCTCAGTCGCCCCCGCCACCCGCTTCAGGACTAACGACGGCACCACCGCCCTCTGTCTCGGCACACGGCTGTCGCCGAGGGCCACCCGGAGTGAAGTCAGGAGGGCCTCGGGGGCCTCGGCGTCCGTCCGGCTCTGATCTCACGAGGCAGGGCGTCCAAGGACTCCCGATCAGCTCAGGAAGGGCAGCCTCTTGCTAGGGAGTGCACCTGTTACTAGTGAGCCTGAGACCCACTGCACTTAAGAGAACCACGCTGCGTAAACCAGCGGCTCCTGGAGCTGACGTGACCGAGCTCTGTTTGCCACCAAGAGACAAACACGCGGCTCGCTGTCTGCAACAAAAATCCTTTGGAGTAAACACAAAAATAATTATGGGCTGACCTCCCCGAGCCCTAGACTTAAACTGGGTTAGACGAACTTTAGAAAGGAGACTTACATACGATGAGTGTAATAACAAGCCCGTCGCCCCCTTACCCACGGAGGGCACATTCCAAGAAACCTCGGGGATGCCCGAAACCCGGATAGTACCGAACCCTATAGATACTATGTGTTTTCTTTTTTTTTTCTAATGTCTATTTTTGAGAGAGAGAGAGAGAGAGAGAGAGAGAATGGGGGAGGGGCAGAGAGAAAGGGAGAGACAGAAACGGAAGCAGGCTCCAGGCTCTGAGCTGTCAGCACAGAGCCCGATGCGGGGCTCGAACTCTTGCACTGTCCTTCATGCACAAGGACAGTAATTCCCGGAGAGACTGTCACGAAGAGTGAGGTGGCCAATATGAAAACTGCATCACTGGGTAAGAAAGAGTGCGCTCCCTGCCTCTCTGCCTCCAAACCCTCTGGCCAATGTGATGACCCTAAACCAGGCGTCACTGCCCTCTCCTGTGGCACCAGCCCCTTAGACGACATCTCAGGAGCCCATGGCGTGGCCTCGGGCGCCCACTCTGCCCTTGCCCCCTCCATTTTCCCTTTGGATTGGATGCTCCACCAGTCTGATTTATTCAGTGCTTGTGTCGGTTTCCTTGGAGGCTCTAACAAATTACCACAGCTTGAGAGGCTTCACACGATACCAATGTATCATCTTGCAGTTCGGGAAGTCCCAAGTCCAAAATGGGACTTGCTGGGTTCCAATCAAGGTGTTGGCTGGCCCGTGTTCCTTTCTGGAGGCTCTAAAAGAAAATCCACCGACTTGCCTTTTCCAGCCTCTAGAGGCCACATGTACTCCTCGGTCTGTGGCCCTTCCGCCATCTTGAAAACCAGCAACGCGGGCCAAGAGCTTCTCATGCCGCCATTGCTCTGGCCCTCCATCTTCTGCCTCCTCCTCCACTTACAGGAACTTTTATGATTATGTCGAGCCCATCCAGATAAGCTGAAACACTCCGCATCTCAAGGTCATCTGATCAACCTTAAATTTCATATGCTACCTTAATTCTTCATTGGCACGTAACTTAACATATCAAAGGTTCTGGGGACTAGAACACAGACGTCTTTGGCCGGGTTGGTGGGGGGGCATTATTCTACCTCCGTCAAAACACCGTGGCACTCACATCTCTCTGCCTTTACCTACGCAGCTCCTTCTGCTGAGAATGCCAACTCCCCGATGCCCATTCCCATTCTTCAGACTCATGTATTGTTGAAGATACTTCTCAGGTGTTACCTCCTCTGTTGGTCTATTCCTCTTCTGAACCCATAAAACTTTGAATCACGCTGATCCTGTGTTACGACGATTATTTATGCGCACCGGCCCCATTAGACGGAGAACACCCAGTGTCCACCGTGTCAGGACCTTTGCTCACTCAACGGAACTTTGGCACTACGAGGTATTACTTCCCTCTTTGTGGATGGAGGGCCGTACTTCCAGCTTGTCTGTCCTTCCCGGGATCTACTTGTCTGCTCCTAGACGACCACCACCACGCTGGTTTTATCGCAGTGGCTTTATAGAACGTCCTGACACCTGGGAAAGCAAGTTCCCCACCGCCACTCACCCTGTGCCCTACTGTTCGTCTTCCTCCTGCGTTTCGTGGCTACTCCCTCAGGTGCTGCCTCTCCTATCCTGATGGTGATGGCCAGCCACGTGTGTCCGTGCACCAATGCTGATCAAAGCGCACACTTGAAATACGTCCATCAACGAGAGTCCACGCTGAATGCAGCTGCCACTTCGGGAATTTCGCAAATACGCAGGTGGTTAGACTAAAACTAAGGATCTTTCTTTTCCTTCTTTATGAAACTAAGTACTTGACCCCATGTTAATAATTTGGCTCCTTTGGGGGCGCCTGGGTGGCTCAGTCAGTTAAGCGTCCAACTTTGGCTCGGGTTGTGATCTCACGGCTTGTGCGTTCGAGCCCCACGTCGGGCTCTGTGCCGACAGCTCAGAGCCTGGAGCCCGCTTCGGATTCTGTCCTCTCTCTGCCCCTCCCCTTCTCATGCACGGCCTCTCTCTCTTTCAAATGTACACATAAAACATCTTTTAGAAATAATAATTTGGCCCCTTTGGTACTAGTCAGTGCTATTGGCTAAGCACCCCTCCCCGGAAGCCTTCTCGGGTACACCCAGCAGCTTGCAGGGAGTGCCCTGCAAACGGCTTCCGTGGCACCCCCCTGCCCTGGGTGGCTCACAGTAAAGTGCCAGCAAGGGGGGGGGAGGGGGGGAGGCCCGTCACTCGCCTTCCCTCAAGCAGTGTCAGGGAAGAGAGTGGCCAGCCAGGCTCCTCCTCTTGCGGGGCTCGTGGGGCACCTCCTGGAGCAGCCTCGAGGGTTCTGAGATGCGATGCCTCCCTCCGGCCAGCTTCCCACCGCAGAGGGTGGATCTCACGCGAGCCCTTCTGGTGAAGCACCTCGGCCAACGGAGCAGAGCCCCACCTCGGTCTGTGGAGCAGAGTCCCCACCGCGCCCCCTCCGGGAGGTCTGGAGGTTAGCTCTGGGAGGGGGTCTCTCGCAGTCCCAGGTGCAGAGACCGCTGCCTATACCCTATACTCTTCCGGCTCTTAGAGTTCTCTCACTAGCCAATCACCCATTACTCTGGTTAATAATTCTTTTTAATGTTTATTTTTGAGAGAGACAGAGGGTGAGCAGGGGAGGGGCAGAGAGAGAGGGAGACACGGAATCCCAAGCGGGCTCCAGGCTCTGAGCTGTCAGCACAGAGCCCCACCCGGGGCTCGAACTCACAAACCGCGAGATCGTGACCCGAGCCGAAGCTGGACGCTCAACCGACGGAGCCCCCCAGGGGCCCCTGGGTTCCATCTTCTGATGGGACCCTGACTGACGCACGGCTGGGAAAACAATTCTGCAGTGAACGTCAGTGGTCTTTCACGGAAAAGGAAGGACGACGGAGAAAGCGGTGCCAGGAGCCCAGAAGAACCAACAGCTGTGGACATGGCCACCAAGGATCCCCGAGTCCTGGTCCTCATGCTGCTTTGCAGTCCCCTCCCACACTGAATACGGCCGACCCGCTGGCCCAGGAAGATACTGTAGATGTGGCACGTTGTCAGGACAAGCCACAGACATTTGTGGCTTCCCCCTTGTGCTCCTCATGTGGCTGAAGTGAGGTGCTATGTCATGAGGCCACTGCAGGAGCCCTCTGGAGAGGTCCACGTGGGGAGGAATGGAGCCTTCTGCCCACAGTCAGTGGACGGCCGAGGCCTCCAGACAAGAGCCCATAAGGGAGCTGCCTTGGCAGGGACCCTCCAGCCCCAGTCAAACCTTCAGATGACTGTCGCCTCCACTTGAGCGACCCCACCCCGAGGTCATCCAGTGGAGCTGCTCCCAACTCCTGGCCCAAGGAAACCAAGAATAATTAATTATTTGTTTCTTAAAGCCACTAATTTGGGAGTGGGGAGGGAATTTGTCATATACGTTACGTAACATTAAATACCAAACATGCATGGTCTCAGAGCGTCTCCCACAAAATGCCTGCTACTTACAAAGGGAAAATTAGTAAGTTTACAATGGAGAAAATGGAAAAATACCACTTTGACGAAGCGATCAAAGCATCACCAGTACTGAGATATAAGAAAAGCATACGCCTCCTGATATGAATTACTGAAAACAGCACGTCATCATTTCCTGGTGTTCTTGCCCGAAACGTGCAGTCATGATTTAATCACAAGAAGCATCTCACGAGCCAAAACCGAGGAAAATTCTACAAAATAACTAGTCAGAGCTCTTCAAAAATGCCGAGGTCATGGAGGGGGGGAACACAAGACCAAGGCGATGTCTCAGGAGGAGACTAGAGATATGTGACAAATCAAGGCGGCGTGTGGCCCTGGGTGGGACCTGGTCCAGAAACCAGGTGAAGTTTGAAGAGATCTGTAGATTAGCTGATAACAGTGTCAGCTAGTTTCCCAGTTTCATGACTGTATTAATGACCACATAGTACGTTCAATGTTGAAGACACAGGATGAAAAGTATCTGGGAACTCCCTGTCCTACGTTCATAACTTCTTAAAAATCCTGACGGTATTTAAAAATTAGAAGTGGAAACTAGTATCTTTCAAGAACGAAGGTAAGACTTGTTTCCAAATATCAAAAAGCAAAATAATTTACTGCTGCAATAAAGAAGAAACTAAAAGGTGTTCTGCACGCAGAATGAAAATAGACCTAATCAGAAGTTCAGGGATGCAGGAAGAAATAAGGAGTAAGAAAGAGGGTAAATTTGAATTTGGGTAAACCCTACTGAGTGCTGACTGTATAAAAAGCAAGCATAAGTCTATTGTGGGCTAAAATTATCCAGAATTAAAATATGGTAACAGCATGTAAATTGAGGAGTGTTTACAGTTTAAAATATTCTGAAGCCCCTGCAATGTCTAGGAAAAGGGGAGACACGCTTAAGTAACATTAGTCTTTGATAAACAAACGTCACACTTTAAATCTCTATAGTAACCACTAAAGATAGAGTAGAACACTGTATAACTTACAGACTAGTGGGGGAATTGAAAAACTGAAATGGAAAAATACAATTGAAAATAGAATTGCAAAATATACAATCAATCCAAAAGAAGAAGAAAATGCACAGGAATAGACACAAGGAGGGGCGGGGGGAGAAAGAGGAGATATACGGTGCAATCCCAAATGATAGATAATTCCAAATATATCAGTACTTATATTAAATCTAAGTGGACAGAAGGTCCGGTTGAAAACAAAAAGACTTGCAGACTGGATCAAGAACACATCCATGATATATACGAGACACTGTTTTTGCAAAGACACATCAAAAACATAAGGATATAAAAAGGCTACGGGTAAAAGGGTGGCAAAGGTTACGCTGCGCAAATACTAATCAAAAGAGGACAGCCGTGGCTGTACTAATTACAAAGCAAAGCTGAAGGCAAAAACGGTGACTAGACAAAGACGGGACATTTTCTTCTCGGGGGAACCCCGGATGCATTCTCACTGAAGTGAGGAATAAGAAAGATACCGCTACGTCTCCGCTGTCTCCGCAACTGCACTGCACAGTATCGTTAGACGCGGGCGAACGACAAACAGATAAGCACCGGCGGGCGGGTACAAAATGTCCCTATCTGCAGGTGGCATCGCCGCATTCTGGAAAAACGCGAAGATCCCACGGACAAAACCATTAAGACACAATGAGAGAATTTTGTGAGACGGCGGGATCTAAAACTAATGTAAAAGCCAACGGCCTTGGGACGCCAGAGTGGCTCAGCTGGTTAACCGGCTGACTCTGGGTCTTGGCTCAGGTCACGATCTCACAGTCGGTGAGACACTGACAGCCGGGAGCCTGCTTGGGATTCTGTCTCCCTCTCTCCCTACCCCTCCCCTGCTCGTGCTATCTATCTAAATCAATATGTTTTAACAAGCCAACGGCCTTCATGCGTTCATAAAACAACCGGCTAGAAGATATGCGGAAGAGAAAAACCCCACTGAGCAGAAACAAAGAAAAACCACCTCGGTGTAAAAATAACACGCAACGTGGAAAGCTTTTATGCAGAGAACTTTAAAAGACTCCTGAAAGACACGGAAAGTGAGGTTCACAAATGAAAAGACATACCATGTTCCTGGATACAATGCTAATTTCACATCAAAAGAAGTCCAATCTCCCCAGCTCATGACGTACAGCATTTTCTTCTGAAATTAGTTATTCAACAACTCACGTGGCGGAGAACGAGCCAGGAAGGGCGACCTGAAGGGAAGAGGGTGGGGCTGCCAGATGTCACGCAGCCTCAACATGAAAAGACATTGTGGTTGTGGCAGGTGGACGGACTCACAAACCAGCGTCTGGAAGATCCTAGGAACTGGGTGTCACCGTACGACAGATGACAAATGCGGGATCTTTAATGGATGGCGAAAGATGGGCTTTTTAATGAATGGTGTTGGGACACCAGGGTAGCCGCCTGGGAAAACAATACAGTTGAATCTGTGCCTCACCGAACACACAATAAGAGCAACTCCAAACGGATCGAAGATTTAAATGGAAAAAAAAAAAAAAAAGAAACCATTAAACGATAGTAGAGTGGGGAGAACTTTTCTATTGCCCCAAATACAGAGTACAGACGGTTCTAGATTTAAGGGGACTTAAGTAACGGAATGAAACGCAACGTCTGGGCCCTAATGGGATCCTACTTTGAACAGACCAGCACTAAAATGTTATATTGGGGACGGTGGGGAAACTTTGACTTTGGACCTGTCGACAGGAACTGTTCATTTTGTTCGGTGTGATAATTATATTGTTTAAGCAAGAAACTGCCGTTAAAAAAAGGAGATGCTTACTCAAGTAACGTGGGGTGAAATGTCACATCTTCAGCGAAGACAAGATTATAAAGTCGAGGTGATGTCGGCAGATTATCGCAGGGACGCATAATGTCTCTGAACACTTCTGGTTTGGGAAGTTTGTCTTCCCAAAGTTTGCCTGTTTGTCCTCAGCACAGTCAGGAACTGCTTTACAGTCTGAATTTTGTCAGAGCAGACATCATTCTAGAAAATACCAAAGACAGCACGAATCGAACGCTGATGCGGACACACACCCCCAGCTGTGCCGCATGCGGCCGGTGCCCGAAGCCCCAGGATCGCCACTGTCCCGTCGGCCGGCCAGGGCACCTGCCAGGTGTTGTACGAAAGGGAAGGAGGAAACCATTCCTCCCGAGGACGGAGCGAGGCCCCGAAGCCAGGTGGGAGGACAGCAAACGGGCGGAATCGTCCAGGAGGAGTCCTGCACGGGCTGCGCGCCCAGAGCTTTCCGGGAGCAGCCTGGGGAAGTGTCGGGGTCCTGGGTTCCTCCACTTTCTTGCCTCTGCAGGGTTGAGGCCCAGGCCGGGGAGGGGGACAGACCAGCGGGTCCTGCAGGAGAGCCGACCGGGAGGCCTGGAGACAGGGCCCTTCCAGCTGCAGCGAAGAGAACTTAACTCCGCCCACCAGTCTTGGGGAGAACGGCGGGGGGGGGGGTCGTAAGGTGGGTAGGGGGACTAGAGAAATTCCGTTTTGTCACCAAAACCGTGCTTTATTCGCGGGCTGGTGTGGTTTGGGAGAATTTGGTCACGCAAGAACAAATCCTTCCTCACGGTAGACAGTCCAAGGTAAGGAAGGGGCAAAGACAGACTCACTGGAAGCACCTCACATGGGCAGCCGGCTGGTCCCCTGCAGTCCTTCTAGAAGGACTGAGTCGGTCAAGGTCCCGGAGGTGGTTTTAAGCCCCTGAAGTTTCCTTTGACCATATGCTGACCCTTGCTGTCACCTCCCCAACCCAGGTTTGTATATTTAACCTGGAAGGGCGTTGCTTTTCATCTTTACGAACCCCTAAGCTGCCGCCGTGACATGCTGGCACGTGGCCATTTCTTAAAAATCGGCTTTGGGCCCAAAAAGCAACATTCTCTTGGTGCGGTTCTCCCCGATTTCCCGGTTCCCCTTCACCCACTTTCCCAGTCCTGGGCCGTGGCCCCCTTCAGGCCACAGCCCCTCGCCCGTCCACGCTGACCCCGCGGCGGCTGGCACCCTGCCTTTGCCAGGCTCCCCCCACCCGCCCCCGCCTCAATGGCCCACGGGACCGGCTGGGGTAGCTGGTGCCTCTCTCCAGCCTGAGAATGTTCCGCCAGGTACCAGAGGGAAACAGCGTCTCCATCCTTGATCCCCTAGCAGATTCCCTGCTGGAGGGATTCACTTCCAGCTTGATTAGCAAAAACCACTTTCAAAAAGCTTTTTGGGGAGAGACCTTACTGGTCTGGCCGGATTCCCAGATGCAACAGGACGGGCATCTCACACCTACTTTACATCAAGCTTTGGAGAGAGCAGAGGGGGGAGGAGGTGGGGGGCGGGGGCAGACGTTAACTCTGACACAGGTACTGGGGCGCTGAGGGGGCACACGCAGGTGCCACCCAAGGGTCCTGGACCGGGGGGGGGGGAGCAGTGGGAGGCGGCTCCAGGAGGCAGTTTGGGGGAAAGGGGAGTAGACTTCAGTCTACAAACCGTGTCCTTGGGCGGGGTGCTCAGCGTGGCTCCAAGCGGCACACTGTTCTAAGAGTTTTGGGTGTATCCGCTCATTTCATCCCTGGGAACCCACAGGGTAGGCAATATTCTCATCCTCGCTTTTTTTTTTTTTTAATAGAAAAAGTTGTATTTATTTTTGAGAGAGAGACAGAGCGCGAGCAGGGGAGGGGCAGAGAAAGAGGGAGACCCAGACTACAAAGCAGGCTCCCAGCTCCGAGATATCAGCACAGAGCCCGACGCGGGGTTGGAACCCACGAACCGTGAGATCATGACCTGAGCCGAAGTCGGACGCTCAACAGACTCGGCCACCCAGGCACCCCTTGTGCCCATTTGAAAGACGAGGGGGCAGAGACCCAGGGAGGTCGAGTACCCTGGCCAGTCCGGGACGAGGAAGGCGTGCGGTGTCCGGCCCAGACTGGCACATAACGGACACGTTAACGGTGGGACCCCCCCCCCCCAGGATGGTGTCAGGCCAGGACAAGACGGGGGGGGGGGGGGGGGAGACTGGCACAGAACGGGCGTGTTGCCTGCCGAAGGAAAACGCTCCCGTTGACTGCTTCCGGCCCCAAGAAAGGGGCTTCTCCAGAGGCTCACAATGGGGATGCCACCCCGGGCTCCCAGAGATCAGTGAAACACCGCCTGGTAATTCAGGGGTCTTTACAGTCCTCGAATCACTCCCCCGCCTCTTCCCTCTGACCTTGCCAGCAACGCCCGTAAACCAGGGACACTGTCTGGGGGTCCCACCACTCCTGTCCCAAGGGAGAGCAGGATGGGGCTTAGCGCTGAACACACAGCAGAGCGCCTCAGACTCCCCACCCCTCGGTAGGTCCTCACATCTCACGCTGAGGACGCTCCGAGGCAGGTGTCCCCGTCCCCGTTTTAGAGTTGAGGGAGACTAGGGCTCAGAGAGGCCAAGCAACTTGCCTGAGGACACACAACCAGTACAGGGCAGACCTGGGATTCCAACCAGCCTGACTCCAAAGCCGATTTGCTCACCACTGACTGTGCTAGGGACAGAGAAAGGTCTCCCGCGCGGGGCATCCGTTCTGAGCAGTCCCTATAAAGGAGTTTGCAGAGGCGTTAAGAGCAGTTTCTGGAGTCTGCTTGCCTGGGCCGGGGGGCTGGCCTCATCGCTGCCACTCACGGACACTCTCTCCTTGGGGCTTCAATCTCCTCCATCTGGGAAATGAAGGTCAGGACAGGACCCATCCCCCCTCGCTGGGAGGTTGTGTGCATTAAATGCGACGTGCCCAGAGCTTTTGTTGCTTCTGAACAGGGACTGTTGCGGTATCACAGAAAGAGGCTTGGTCTCTGTCGCCGGTGTCTGACCCAGAAACCCTAAGTCCCTTGTCACTCCTTGAGTGACAGGAGCATCTCTGGTCCTAACATGATGACCCTTGGGGGGCCCTGGACAGCTTCAGGATGGGGGCTGGTCTTTCTAGAGAGAGACCAGGCTTTGACTAGAAGCCTAGATCTTACTTTCAGCTCACCCCCTAACCTCCAGGGGAGGAAGGCCGCAAACTGATGTGATGAATCCTCCCTGAGACCCACCCCCTCCCCCCGTTCCCCGCCCCCGGACGAGAGGATTTAGAGCCTCTGAGCTGGTGAACATCCATGTGCCAGGAGGCTGGTGTCCCCCAACTGCACGCGACAGAAGCTCCCGCACTCGTGACCCCTCTGGATCCCACGCTCTTCATCTGGCTATTCGTTCGTGTCCTGCATAATAGCCAATAAATAACGCGCCCTCTTGAGTGCTGTGCACTGTTCTAGCAAATCACTGAACCAAGGAGATCGCGGGAACTGCTTCACAGCTAGTCGCTCAGAAGCTGGCTCGGGACTCGCGACTGGCGTCTGAAGCGGGGGCTGTCCTGTGGGGCTGAGCCCCCTGCCCGGTGGGATCCCGCGCTAACTCCAGGTAGACAGCGTCAGAACTGAATTCTTGGGACACCCGGCCGGTGTGTGCAGGGGGTCAGAGCATCGGTTGGTATCGGGAGGAGAAATTAAACGCCTCCACTGCCCTTGTGCAGGCAAACTGACGGCAACGCGAGCCGAGGGCAGACGGTGCCAGCACACAAACTGGGAGCCGCAAGCTGGTCGTCGGGCTGGCCTTCCTCGCTGCTGGACACGCAGCTGTCCTGTAGGTGGCTCCCGTGTCAGAACTTGCTCCTGTACCAACAGACGGAGGCACAGAGGTGGCGTCCTCCTCCCGGCTCAGAGACTCTCTGAGGAGCAGAGGTAAGTCCCCGGGAGCAGGGCCAGAGGGTCGTGGATCCCTGCCCCAAACTTGCCCTTCCGCCGCACTGACAGGGGAGGCCGAACCCCCGCCCCCTCCTCAACTCTTTTGCTCCATCGATTGAAGGGAGGGGCAGAATTTTTCCTGAAGAGGCCAGATGTAAAATATTTTGAGGTTTTCTGGGTCAAAAGCCAACAATCTAGGATATTGTGGATCTACATCACAAAAGAAAAAAAATTTAATTGGTGAAACTCAAATATAATTATCGAGCACGTTTCTTGAGGTCCACTAATGAGTGCAATTTTCATTCTTTTTAGCAGGGGCTTAACATTTCACTGAATTGAGGCGCAAAGCTAGAGTTGCCTCTCGTCACCATCGGCTGCCCTTTGGGCAGATGAATCGCTTCAACTGAAGGGTCAGGCCGGAGTTCCGCCATGGAGGCTGGGTGGATTTCGCAACATGGGAATTTCTTGTGGGTTCGCATTCACGTCTACAAGAGCACCTGCTCGAACTGCGGTGGGAGGTCCTATACCTGCTGCAAACGCGTGTGAACGGAGCCCTCGCTTTCGGTGTTCACTCCTGACAACACGGCAAGTGCAGTGATGCAGCGTGACGTTATTCTGACATTAGCTCCTGTGGCGAGGACTCTACCATGGTCTGAATCCCGCGTAGGAAACACTGCTCTGCTTTGTGATTTTAGACGGCATCAGTGAAGAGGGCCAAGTCTGCAGCCAAAGCTAATTTCCAAAGCTCTTCGGGGTTGGGGAGCGGTGGTTGAGGGCCGTGCTTCTCATTCAGAGAAAGTTCAATCTTGTTGGTCCTCAGCTCAGAGACTGAAATAAAACCTCACCTGAAAAAAAACTACGACACCAGCGAACTGTCGTGGGGCAGCCCATGTCCGGATATCACGCTCCTCCTGCGGATAAAACTCCACGGACCCGGGGATGGTTCAGTCCACAAGAGAGAACGCAGCCCAGTGTTGACAATACTGGGTTCGAGAACGCTGGACTCGAATGTTCTCCGCAAAACACCTGCTGATTTAAGCGATACAGCAAATAGCCAGAGGCTCTAAAATCTGGTATCATCACAAGCTTTGGAAGCCTTTTCTATTCCACACGTATTTTTTTCCACCGTCGATTGCGACGCATCTTGAGTCAACCTCAGGTTGTGCGGAACCCGTTTCCTCCACTTGGAGAACGTTTTTGCCCGCAGATGTTCCACCCAGGTTGTCGACGGAGCTGAAGTCTTGAGTAACTCGTCACTCGGCACAGACTCGTCAAACCACCGAGCCCTGCTGGTGCCACAGGTCAACCCCTGTAACAAGAGTCAGGGAAAGCCACTCAAAATCACTTGCCCGGCTTTTTAACGGACTGTTGACATCGCCCACAATATCCTCAACCCTTGGAGAGGCCGTCGTCAGAGAAAGGCTAACAGTCCTACACGAATTCACTTTCCCTGGGCACAGTTCTCCAGCCGCTGCATCAAAACATGGTTTAACTGACCCACTGCGGGTCTGTGGTTTCCCCTGCTTGGCGAACGAACGAGCCAATCAGAAACGCTGGTTGTAGCAACACTATCATTTGTGTGTGTGTGTGTGTGTGTGTGTGTGTGTGTGTGTGTGTGAAGAAATTCTGTGATTACTCAATTTTAAATTTTCCCATTTTTCTGGCCACTGCTTTCTCGTGAGTTAGAGATATTTCGGTTCAGAGGCGTCACACCAGCATCTACGGCATTCTTTAGGACAGCCACCAACCACATCAAGGCACTTTATCAGTAACGAAACAATCCACCCTCCACCACGTCTGAGAGGCATGGAGGTATCGGAAGTTTCCTTTCCACCTTCCTTGTTTTGACACGATGGGAAACACTGGTGAGAAAAAAACAAAACGTTGAGGCACGGCCACACGCGCGGCACTCAGAAGCCCAACGGGTTATAGCTGTGTCCCAGCTCTTTGTGATCCCCCAGGCAGGAAAACGACCGTGCCACACGCTCTCTGTGGCAGTTCCTCAACTCTGCCACCGTAGCATGAAAGCAACCCCAGAGAAAAACGCAAATTAAAAAAAAGAATAATCTGATGGTATTCCGGATTCTGAAGTTTAAATTTCACGCAATTTTCACATCGTGAAGTATCCGCCTGACGTTTTCCAACCGGTTAAAAGGTACAAACCACTCTTACCTGGATGGGCCATGGGAACACAGACTGGCTGTGATGTGCTGATACTTAGTCTATGGCAACGGCAGGAAGCAGAGGCCAGTCAGCCCTGCCTTTCTAGAGCTCTCCCGTCCCTGAAGGACCCACCACCGTGGAAGGAGTGCCAAGGGCCTGATGCCAGCCACGGATTGGGAAACGCAGGTAACAGTAGCAAGAAAGCAAGCGGAAACATTTCAGGGAGACAAAAAAGAAAAAAAAAAATGTGAGGCTTCCCTGGCGATCGCTGGCACATGACACATCTATTTTCTCTTCCATCCCGAGCCTATTTTTTACCTTTGTTCAGAGAATCCTAGAGAGCCTCCCTACCTCTTGGTCCAGAGCTACGGCCCAGGGTCCCTCTCACGTGGCAAGGTCTGGATGAAGGATAACGTATGGTGCCTGGAGTTGTGGGCTCGGACGGGGACCGAACGCCACACGGGACAACCAGTTGCTGCGAAGGGCTACCGGGCTTTTGGGTCACAACACCCCGGAGCTGCCGCCAGGTGAGGGATTGCTGGACCCTGGAAACCAGAAGCAGGGAAGATGACCCAGGGAAGAGGGGGAGGGGGAGGGGAAGGAAGCAGCACATTCTCCGTCTGGATTCTTCAGAGCCTCCTGGAAGCTATTTTGGTTGCCCAGTTGGATGAAAAAATCCAGATACATCTGTTCATTTCCAAGTTCACGAAAAGCCTGTCAGAATAAAAACTTTTCAGCACTACGGTGATTCATCAGGACAATGCAGGCGGTCTTAAATAACTAAGCTTCTTTTAGCCCCTAAGCTGAGAATCTTGATTAATTGAGATTAAATTAGTCTCACCCAGAACTCTGCTTCTGGTGGTCCGACAACTGGAGGGGGCAGCCAGCGGTCGGTTGTCCTGGGGATCTCAAGGTCAAAGTCAACATGGAGAACTTCCAGCAGGCTGCCCTAGAGGCCAGTCGCGGGCCAGTCGGGCCATCTTGACCAAGTTGCTTAAACTCTTCGGTTGTCTCAAATGTAAAGGGAGGCGCTGACCACTGCTTCTCGAGCGATCACGCTTACTGCCGCCCGAGGACCCTCGTAAGATGCGGATTCTGAGGCTGATGTGGCCAGTCCCCGGACCACCGAGTGCTGAGGGACGAGACCATCTCCACCTCCCCGACACACCCTCAGGGTCATGGAAGGCATGATGGGTAACAAGTCTTGGAACAGACAGGCTTCTCGTGTTGAAGTGCCCAGGCTCTGCTCTTAACCCCCCTTCTATTGCCTCACTCACCATCACCTGCCTGACGAGGACCCACACCTCCCACCCCAGGCCCTCAATCCGTTCTCTGGCACGAAATCGCCCACTGGACTTCTCCCCTCAGATGCCCTGCAGGCCCTCAGCGCTCCGAGTCCTGTGACCGAACACATGAGCATCCGGCCCGCCTGCTCTCCCTCAAGTGCCCCAGGCCCCGCGGCCGGCAAGCACTCTGCCCCTGCAAAGCCGCCGAGTCGACAAGCTGGAAGAAGCCCGGCTTGTCTCCCTCACCACCTCTCTCTCTGTCCACCCAATCCCAGAGATCGATCAACTCTCCTTCCCAAGTACGTGGACCCTATCCGTGTATCAACAGACACTGGCAAGGCCTCTCGATTTCTCATTACACCAGGCCTTGAACATCCTGTTGTCTTGTCCTAGGTTCCAGAACATTTCCACCACCACTTGCATGACTCCCATCTGCCCATTAGATATCGGCTTCGGCCTCGATTCCGCAGGGAAACTTCCCTCAGCACCTGGACCAGAATACACTCGGCTTCCTGGGAGGCGTTCGCCATCTATCTGCTTCCGCTCCCCAAACCAAACAGTGACATGCCGGTTGGTGTCACCCCTCGGACACAGCTAAGTGCCTTGCACACGACAGGTGTCGGGACTCCTCTCCTAGAGTCCTCACATCAGTTGCCCCAAGATCCCCGTTCATGTTCTCCTCCAGGATGAACTGACTGCTATCTTTGGTTTGGGTGTCTTCTGTAGGAAGTAGGAGGGATATTTCTCCTGGTCTTAATCCAACCAGTAAAGGAGAGAGCAGCCTCGCTCCTCGTACCCGGCCGCTCCTGGTCACCCTCTGCTAGGGCCGAGACAGGACTCGCAGGGTCAGGGCCGAGCCGGGGAGAAAGGCCGGCTGGTAATCATGCGCATGGGAAGGCCTCAAGCTTGAATCTTCGCAGCCCCTACACGATGGGCGGGGGACACCTTCGGAAAAGCTCTCAGCTCCAGGAAGGAGGGGACCAGTGTTGCCAGCGTCCACACCCCCACACGTGGAGGAAGCCCTCGGAGAGACTCGGGACTCGGGTCAGAGGGCAGTGGGAAGCAGATAAATGCCGGGTACGCACTCTGCAAACAGCAAAGCACCAGGCAAGTCTGGGATTGGCGAGGGAGGCCAGCCCTGCCCACGCCGCCCCAGAGGCGTGAGGTCGGAGCTTCATCCCTGCAGGCCAGGCCCCAAGGGGCAGCCACGTGCGAACAGGGCAGGCCCAAGACCGAGAGCTGTCAAGAGGTTTGCTTTACAGGTAGACGGCCGTCTGTTACCTGAATTTTAGCTGGGGGTGGGATGGGGTGGGGGGTTACTGCTGCTCCCCAAAGAGTTGTCTCTACCTCCGGTGAACACTCAGACCCCATTATCAGATCTATTGCTTTCATCTTTATCCAAAGCCACAGGCCCGTGTGGTGCACACGTCCCTGTGAGGGAACGCCAGTCACGTATAGTCTAAAGCTGATGAACTGGCTTTTGCCCTAAGAAAATGGTGTCCTTAGGCTTGTTCTAAGGAAGGGAATGAAAAGGGAATCGTGTTGAGGGACTCCAAGATGGTGGAGGTAGACAGTCTCCTACCACATCAACAAAATAAACGGAAAATAAAAACAGAAAACCAGCAGTAGCTAGCCCCCTCGTGCTTTCAAAATGTGGGTTATAGCCAATTAAGTTCTAAAAGCTTCCCCACGGTTATCAGTTTATGAACCCAGGAACCGATCGTCTACTGCTCCTGTTTCCTCCCTAACTCTGAAGGCTAACCACTCCACACGTCTGCCTCGGGGTGGCGACAGGGACGAGCGGAGAGGGGCCGCTGGACACAAGACGACCAGGTCTAACCACGCTGCCTTTCCACAGTTACTCCTGCAGCCTCCTTGAAGTTGCAGAGGAAAATTCTACTTGAAAACCATCCTTTATGAGACATTTAAATATCATACGTTACCTCAAAGCAAACTACAAAACCTACAACCTCAGAATCGTAAAATAGACGTAAGTAGCAGCAAAACGAAGTACTGAAGGAAGAGTTACAACCCAGTGACAGACTCCAGGAATAAACATAAACTGGAAAATAATCCTGTTGAATCATCCACAGAAAACGCCACTCACCTGAGTTCCCGGGGTGGCTGCTATATTCACATATAGAAAAAGTAGACTGATTCGTGCTGCAGAGTCAAGCTCTGTATTCAGTTACAGATTCTGTTTTTCGAGTGCTTCCCGTACCGAGCTACGATCCTTACGTTCATTATTAGCTCACCGAAGCCCATGCAGAACCCCATGTAGTGGATGCCACAGTTACTCCCACTCTACTGAAGAGGAAAGGGAGGCTCGGAGAGGTAAAGCGACTTGCCCAGGAGAAGAGCAAGGACTGGACCCGATTCCGAGCTGACAACCACGGGGCTTCCCAAACGTCGGCTTGCTCAGACCAGGGGGCCAGTGGCCCGGAGAACTCCTGCGCTTCACAAAGACCAAGTGGGGCCAAGGCGTGAAGGACGACGTCCCCGGCCCGCCGTTGGGACCCTTAACACGTGTCACCCTCACGGGACCTCCGAGGGCTGCGGAGAGGTCACATCAACCCAGTTCCAAAAGGGAAGATGCCAGAAAGACACAAATTGTTGACGTCTGAGACACGTGCATCTGACCATTTCTGACTCTGTTGGAGGCTTGTCCGTGACATTTTACGATGCAATGTGAGTGATGAATCTTAGTTGCTCGTTTATATTTAGTTTATACATCTGTATGTATAAAAGCTTCCATAATAAATCTACACTTTAAAATCTCTTTACTACAGACTTCTGTCAGATGAGCCGCAGGCACCTCCTGGCCCTGAGAGGCGCCGGGCTACAGGTGCAGCGTCACCCGGAAAGCTCCCCCCGAACCACAGCTGCCCAGGCCCCACCCCCACCTCCTCCATCCGTCACCAGCAACTCTGCCACGATTTGTCATCTCAAGGTGGGAAACCACGAACAACCAACCGCCTTCAGGTCAAGAGACCACTAGGTGTGCAGTCACAGGTTTCCGCCAGCCGAAAACTTTCCCACGTCCGAAATGGCCGAAGACCCCCCTCCCCCCCCCCCCCCCCGGGGTCCTGGCGTTCGCTGACCCGGGAAATCTGAAGAGGAGTCTCGCTCCCACAAAAAAGGCCGTTACCGTGCTACCACGGGTCTTTTTGCAAACACGAGCGGCACAATGCAAACTTCCGGAAAGCGAGGCATACTCGCCCCTGGTTATCCCGCGTGTGCTGAAATCTGAACGTTTTAGTTGGCGACGTAGCTCTCTTTTTGTCTTTGGACGAGATTTAGGGTAAGAAAGTGGAAACAAATTAATGACGACAAACACCTGGTGCTCACCGGAAGTCGTGCAAGAGCACCCTACCCTGGTGCTCACCGCTCGCTTGGAGCAACCGGAACCCGGGCGGGACACAGGCTGCGCGCACACCAGCGAGAAGGACACACACACAAACCGATGGTCCACTTACCTTGCTCAAGGAGTCTGCACAAAAAATATCTAGTGCTTGAAACACAGGGACACGTAAAACTACGAGGCCAGGTGACCCCCAGGGGGACGGCTGTCGGACACGGGGTACTGCTATGCATTTTGAGGGACGACAAAGAAAATAAGCTATTTTCTTCGGGTCTCTTTTCTTGTTCCTTGTCCTAAAAATTACTTACTGTTATGTTTTCACCCTAGGAAATGAAGTCTAGCGAAGGAGACCCAAGATTAAGAAAATGAGAGCTTCTGCTCTACTCTGACACCAAGGGCTTCTCAATGCGGGGGGCCACCTGCTGTCCCAGGGAGGGTTCTAAGAAATCCGAAGACCATCTCAGGATACCAGAATGGGCCCCCGCCCGCCCGCCCTGCCCAAGCCTTAATCTTAAAATTTCAAACTGTCTTCATATATGGCACTAAAAACCAACCTCTGGTATCTGGAACAAACCATCTGACCTATCAGTTCTGGTCACCACTACAGAACTGGACATAAAAACGAGTACTGAGCTTGTATTCTGAGAGCAAAGTAAAGGCCAAAAGGAAACTGGAGAAGTGCTCTGGAAAAAATTTGGCATTTGCTATCCTGTCTTTGTATTTTGTTTATGTATTTTTTATCCTATGACTTACTACAACAGTCAGTTTCACAACACAGGAGCTGAGGAGGAGGGTACAGGGACAAATGCGACAGGCATTTCGTGGGTCTTCTAGAATTACCGCAGCCTTAAGGATTTTCTACAGGTCATTCTAATACTCCTTAAATAAAAATATGCTTAGGATTTTTGGAGTCTGATCCCATATAAAACGTGCCACTTACCGAAGTTAAACAAAATGCTCAGATCGTAAGAAAAAAACTAAAGCCAGTTTTTTTTTTCTTTCTGATGAAGTCTAACTTTATGCGGCCAACTTGCCTTTTACGGAATCACATTTAACTTTTTAAGCAAGTTTTCTGCCTTCCTGAAAGCCACCCTCATATATACTTACATATTAATTTATAAAAGGAAAAGACTTTAGGTTACACGTCAATTCACTGTGGCGGGAGTTCCAGACTCCACACAACGAAGTCCCTGATTCGCCCCCCTACGTGGATCTGGGGAAGGAGGAACGAGATGACGTGTATTTCCTCTTGTTTCCCAGAAGGTCCAACCCTATTAAAAGAAAAACCACTGAACCCTCACATCCATTCTAAAAACTACAAGCTATTAGCACTCTGAATAGGAGAGAAACTGAATATAGTAATCACTCATATAAAGAAATGATTTTGAAAATCAAAATGATCAAAATCAAAACCTCCAATTTTCACTTTCCGGGATTTGGGAAGCCTAGGTCCACGTCGCACCATTTCCTTCTTACACATTTGACCAAACTTATACTCAGTATACCTACCAGACCCATTACCTGGACCAGGTTAATTGCATAGGAAGAGTTTTTTACTATGTTTACATCTTTCTTAATTTTAAAAAAGCATAGTAAAGAGTCTGAGGACAAATTATTCAACTGTTTATCATACATAAGACCGCATGACTATGATACAAAGGGGGGTTCTTTTTCATTTAACGTTACAATATACACAGCAAGTCCGGACCAGATCTTACAATCTGCACACAGGTATTTAACCTTTTCCATGCTGTTTATGTTTTACAATGCACAGAAGTCCTGTAACCAAACCGTGTAGTAAAGCACACAAAACTGGACTGTAACATAACACAGTATGCAGAAGCATTGGATTTTATGATTTCCTTTATGTAAATAGCGGTTTAAAAACTGCTTTCGTTTTTGGTGCTTGCTAAGATGTGGCAACCAGCACAGAAAAAAATGACCTGACCCATGTAATATCTTCCCCTTATAGTCCTAAACAGCAGTAACTACTGATTCCTTTTGATATTGCTATACTCAAGATGATATCCTTTTATTCACTGTAAACTTTTATGAACTACCAAGTTCAAAAATCATCCACAGGCTTGACATTTAATTACAAAATAAATATGGATTTCCTGATTAACAACAAAAAAATTTTGTGGATTATAAAAACGGTATTTCCAAGTTTCCATTCACATTCACATAGTTTTAAGCCTTTCTTTTTGTCACTGTTTACATATAAAAACCTGCTTTTTGTTCAGAAAAAACTGACCTAGTCAGCCACATGGAATTGACCAATAAAAAGTAATGTGGTGTTCTGCTGAGTTGTTTTGAACAGGGTTATCGGCAGAGGTAGATTACTGCTTCTTTCCTAGGCTTCTTTTGATCCCGGACAGATAAATTACTTATCTTCATTCTCCCAATTCAACCGCTCAAAAGTATAACACCCTAAAATTGGTCAATTTAAAAATGGGAACACAAATTTAGCAACTGCCAGACTGTGTTACATTAAGGCAGCATAATCTCAAAACTAGGCACCTGTTAAACACCAGCCTGTTCACTTCAGGTCACGCATGAGAGTTTTGCTTTACTCGTGCTCATATTTTGGACCTGTTGGTGCAATCAAGGTCTTGCTTTCAAGTTTACAAGTAGGTTAATCAGGAATACAAGAATCGACTGCTGGTTCCATAGCTTCTGGATCCAGTGTCCCTTTACCTTCGGAAGCCTGAACACATTTAGAATGTAACAGATGCTGTCATCTTGAATTAGATGTCAATCTATTATGTTCAGAACACAGATTGCTGTAGATGTATTGGCTATGGATTCAACAACAGTTCCAGTTTTGTTTAAGCAATAGTACAGCCATAATTTTCAACTGACATTTAAAAATGGTCTAGTTACACCTTGTGTCAAAGTGCAGGACTGCTACATTATTGGTTACAGACATCTATGTGCTATAAAAACAGCTTTGGTACAATAAATTATCAAAAAAGAAAATAAATTTTTGTAAAATTCACAGCATAATTGTGAGGCAAAAAAGCAGTCACATAAAATTCTGCATTTTTTAAAAATGTTCAGGATGAACAGAAGACATCTTTGTGCAGAAGAAATGGTGGAGATACCACGTGCCGAGAAAAAAAGCAAAAACGAAACAAAAAAAAAACAAAAACAAAAAAAAAAAAACAAAAAAAGTAAAAAGCAGGAAGGGACACAGCTGTAGCTATTTCCATCAAAGCAAACCACTACTTCTGTGACCTTCAACCAATAAGGAAGTCAACTTTATGACACACGCAAAGTGACCTTGCAATACCTTACAATTAGTGGGTCACAAAAGTCTATTTTAAAAGAAAGGCCTCTTGAATTACCCATTCTCTGTGTTTTCAGCATTAAGGACTGTCTGCAAAAGCATGTCCAAAAGTGATTGCATCTGAAATGGTAGGCTCTTCTAATTTCGAGTCCAAATCCATAAGGCCAAAGGTTATCCCAAAGACCACCACTCAGACCTCCCCAGGACTGGCCACGACTGACCCGTTGATTGCTTCTCAGTGCACCTCGGTTAGGAGACCAGTCACGTTCCATTACTATCTACCGTGGCCTCTCCAACAGGAGACCCACGGGATCCCGTGTAATTGCTGCTTTGCTCCTCAGTAGGTTCAGACAGGAGAGTTCTGATCCCCGCCACTTAGCATGCTCACTGTGCCTTACAAACAAACTCCAAAACAACCGTCCCTTCCATACAGCTGAAGGTGATGTTTGTGTCAGCTGGAGGTCCCTCTTCCTTACAGTACTGCGTTTCCGTGCCCGAGTGTGTTTAGAGGACTTAAAAACCCAAATTTCCCACCCCCCACCCAAAACAAAACAAACGGGGGGGGAGGGGGGTAAAGGGAGGAGAAAGGAAAAAACAAAAAGGAAAAAAAACACCCTCGTGGGGCCCTTTATGCAAATTATGTGCAGTGCCTTTTTATTTTAAAATTAGTTGGCAAATGACCAAGACCAACATCTGAACATTAACTTCTGTGGAACAGAAAAGACAAAAAAACCCACTACGGCTGGGGTGTGGCAGGTTAAAATGGGGGAGGCGAAAAGAGGACACCTCTGCGCTCTCCGTGACGACGGGTTTGTGGACATGGCTCTTTGAAAAACTTCATTGTCCCTTTGCAATCTTTTCAAGTTAAAAAAAAAAAAAAAAAAACAGAAAAAGAAAAAAAGTCAGCTTTGCCCTCTTGTAGCGGTTCAGTGTGTTAATCTCCTTCTGATGCAAGCAGCTTTGCACTTTGTTTTTTGGAAAAAAACACCACTTCTATAAAAACACACAAGAAACAAACTCAAGTTTCAATTTAGTCACGAGCTAGCTACAGAACTCTGTTGCACACAAACTCCTGTCATGGGGGACTCTTCTCTGTCAGCTCCTTGCCTCATCGTCAGATGTCCCTCAGTCATGTAATGTGTAGAACCTGTATTAGCAGAAAATTGGTACGCTGAATGTCCAGCTAGGCCAGTCTCTTGGCGGGGATTGGAGTAGACGGTCAAATTAACGTCCATAGCTCCGTTCTGTCCAAAGTCCAAGGTGTTAGCAGCCACCGGGCGATTCTGGTAGGCCTGGTTGCCTTGATTACCGGTAGAGGAGGAGGACGTAGAGGAAGAAGTAGTTGAGGAAGACAGGGATGTCATGGAGTGGTGACTATGGCCAACCTCCATAGAATCCTGGGTAGAGGAGCTATTCGTTGGAGAATTGTAGACCCTTGGCCTGGTCCGGTTACCCAAGGCTTGTTGTCCGTGGTGGTGGTGGTGGTGGTGGTGGTGGTGATGGTGATGGGAACTATTTCCATGGTGATGATGCAATGCATTCTGTTGAGGGGCTACATGAAAGGTTGTTTCTTGAACGGGATGAGTTTCAACAGTAACCTGTGTAGGAGCTTCAGTGCCTGACCAACCAAGGGGAGCAGGAAATTGCTGACGCACCTGTAAGAAGATTTTCAAAGCATTTATTCAGAGTACTGTTTCCAAGCTTTACTTAATCTTCAATCGAAAGCTAGGACACCAGCATTTATGTTAATTAGAGAGAGGGGATTTTTGAAACTTTTAATGTGTCAGTTCTAGAACACAAAATCCCGGGCCGCCTGGGTGGCTCAGTAGGTTGAGCATCCGACTTTGGCTCAGGTCATGATCTCACCGTTCGTGAGTTCGAGCCCCGCCTCGGGCTCTGTGCTGACAGCTCGGAGCCTGGAGCCTGCTTGGGATTCTGGGTCTCCCCCCTTCTCTCTCTGCCCCTTCCCCGCGCGCGCTCTCTCTCTCGCTCTCTCTCTCAAAATTAAACATTAAAAACAAAAAAATTAGAACGCAAAATTCCAAGTATGTTTGAGCGAACCAGTATTTTACTATGAAAGCTGCAATTTTTAGCAAGCTATATCCATTAACAGGCTCATGTATTTATTTCACTGGCCACTTTCTTTCCTGGGATGCATTGTTTATGCCAGGGATCAGCAAACTTTTTCTGGAAAGGATCAGATAACAAACATTCTGGACAGGTTCAAAATGAATTCTTGGCTTTCCCGTAAAGCCCCTCTTCTCTCCATCTTTCCCGTTTCAGTAAGAGCACTCTTTTCATCAGCGGCTCAGTAACTCCTGCATCCACACCATCAGCAAGTACCATGGAGCGTGCCTTCGAAACGGCTCCAGCCTGGCTGCTTCCCTGGTCTCCACCACCATCCCTTCTCCCAGACTCCTACCGTCCACCGCTCACCCACACCGCACAACCGCCTCCTAAATCCGCTCCCAGCTTCCATCCTTGTGCCTTTTTTCCAACCCATTCTTCATAACAGAAGAAAAATCTTCTCAAAACACAAATCCAATCACTTTCCTATTTAAATTAAAATCCTTTAATGATTTCTCCGCGCACTTATTAGAAAAACAAACTAATGCAAAATCCATAGGTGGTCTGCCTCGGGGGGGGGGGGGGGGGGGGGGGGGGGGCGCCACCGTTCGTCTCGCCAACCTTGTCCTCCAGCCATCCTTCCTCTTGCTACCTGGGCTCCAACACCGGGTCCTCCTTCCATTCCTCCACCCGGTAGTCGTATCTTTCCAACGTCTCAGGGCATCTGTGCCTACTGTTCCTTCCTGCCTAAAATGCTCTGACTTCTCATTTCTCCTCGGGTGCTTCCTTCCCATTTCGGTTCGAGTCTTCTCTGACCACTCTGGCTGACACTGCCTCAACTCCTGTGGCAGCAGCTACCAGCTGTCCACATGGCGGCACTACACTTCCCAGCCTCCCCCGTCCTCAGGTATGGCCACGGGACTGAGCTCTAGTCCGTGCAACACGAATGAACGTTCTGATGTTTTTATGTCATGGCCGGACCTGGCCCACCAACACCTCCCACATCCCGCCCGGTGGATGCCAGCAGACAGCCAGGCCCTAAGGGCCGGAGTTATTCGCCCAGGACACGGGAGACAGCCATGCCACTGACCTGAAAACCCTCCCGGGACCGCTACCCAAAAAAGAGACTTCATACTCCCTTTGGCTACCATATTTTGTGGGGTCTATTATCAGTCTGGCTTACTCAAATCCTCACGCATCCCACCCAACAAATCGTCATCCTAGATCACATCCTGACACCTTTTATCAGCAGTACTTGCAATTTCTATTAATTTGACTCATTTTGTTTATCTACTCTGTCCCTATGAGCTGGAAAATATGTCTTTTACCAGGAGCTGACATAAAGCGTTTCTTTCTCAGCGGAAGTGGTCTGGAGAGTCAAACTTTAAGACACACCACTGAAAACAATCCAGTAGAAAAAGAGGCAGAAAGTTCTCAGAAAATACTGACGGCTCTTAAACTACAACACGACTCAAATTCATGTATAAATAGAAAATAAGCAGGGTTGCCTGGGTGGCTCAATTGGTTAGACATTGGACTCTTGATTTCGGCTCAGGTCACGATCTCACGGTTTGTGGGATCGAGCCCCGCATCAGGCTCTGCACTGACAGTGTGGAGCCTGCTTGGGATTCTCATTCTCATTCTCTCTCTCTCTCTCTCTCTCTCTGTCTCTTCCATAAAAAGTTAAATAAACTTAAAACACATTTTTTAAAGAAAAAAGAGGAACAAATAAGCAAAATAAAAATATCTTCTGTCCAATACCATTTTTCATTTCAGACTGATCAAAGGTGATCACCCCCCCCTCCCCGATTGTTTCTCCAAAGTCTTGCTGGTGGAAGGCTAAACTGGCAAAACTAAATGGAGAGCAATTGACAGCAATTATGAAACTTACAGATCACATCCCTCTCTGACCTGCGATTTCACATTTAGGGGTTCCTATCACAGGTACACTTAATGTGTATGAGTGATAGGTCTGTGGCATTCTACCGTCATCTGTAATAGTAAAAAAGACTGGAAATTAACAGGGGAAATGACTTATGGAATATCTAAACACGGGAGTATCATGTGAAGAAGAAGGAAGAAAAAGTTCTCCAGGTACTGATGTAGAAAGAGCTCCAAATATATATTAAAAATACATGTAAAACATATAACGACCCCCCCCCAAAAAAACAAGCAAAAAAACAAACTCAAAACATCAACTTGTGCATGGCACGCTATCGTTTGTGTACAAAGATTAGGAATCTATATCTGTATGTGGATATGCATACAATATCTCAAAAAGGATACAAAAACCAATAGCGACATTTAAGTGAAGGTCTGAAGTGTAAGTGGCAGCGACCAAAGCCGAGACAGGGGAAAAGTGTTCCAGGCTGAGCACAGAACATGTGAGAAACAAGAAAGAACGTGGTATATTCCAAAAAAATGACAAAAATCCAGTAAGACCAGAGCAAATAAAGAGGAGAAAGAATGCCCTGAAAAGGACCAGACCGTGGCAATCACTGAGACCTTCGCAGGAAGTCTAAATTCCCTTTTAAGTACAAAGGAAAAGCCAAACACTGGTTTAAAGTAGGGAAAAGCCGCATCAGACTGCTTTACTGAATGTTCATGTGCCCGCAGAGAAGAAAATGGCGTTGACCGCTGAATGGAGTTAGATGCTGGAAGACCAGGTTAGAACATTCTTTATAGGAAGACAGGCTGGAGACGGTTGTAGCAATGGGATGAAGTGAAGAAAATAAAAGCACATTTAGGATATTCAGAATTCACACAATTTACTACTTGATTCAACTGTGGGATGAGGGAAAAGACGAGGCAAGGATCAGCTCCCCAACCTAACCCCCAGGTGTAAGGCTTGAACAAATGGGTGAATCTAGGGCCATCTGTACGAGGAACACAAAAGAGAAACAGAGGCCCAGGTCAGAAATGAAGCTGGAGGGGGGACCTGGGCCAAGACGGTACTGAGGCATCGGACAGGGTGGGCGAGGTCAACCGGCAAGCGCGCAAGCCTTGGGAGCGTCCGTGTCTACAGGGTGGGCAGAGGAGAATCCGGAAAAAGAGACAGGGAAGGAAAGGCCAGACAAGTGAGGGAAACTCAGGGGGCGTCCTGCCAAGGGAAAAAGAGGGAAAGTGCTTCAAAGGGCAGGGAGGAGCCAAAACTGTCCACGTGGGTGAGAACAAAAAAGGACAAGCCTCTGAATGCCCGGCACCGGCCTCCTCAGTGGCGGCCGCAGGTGACACTTGCAGCAACGGTGTCCCCCACGGGAGCAGACCGAGGAACTCTTCACGGGTCCAACACAGCCACCACAGGCTAGCACGACGTAGGGCCAAACAGACACCAGACAGACACGGGCCAGGAGGAGGGCTGGCTCCAGCCGGGAGAGACCTGGGGGGGATCAGATGCTGACAGAAGAGAATCAAGCAGACCCAGGAGCCAGAGGCTGAGCAAGAGGTCAGTTTCTAAAAAGAGTAGCAGGGGCGTTGGAAACAGCGCCTACAGAGAACGGGGGAGACACGAGGTGATGAGGAATGGCGAGCCCGCCCAGAGGCTGGGCACTAGGAACTGGCAACGGCACCGACCGTGCCAGCTTGCTGCTTGTGGTCTTCTCCGCAGCGCCCAGCAGCCCCAGCCACGAGAATGGGGCGTGATACTCAGCAACCTGTCCTGACTTCGCTTTTACAAATGATACGCCGGCCCCTCGTCACACAGCACCGTGACACAGTGCCCAGTGTGAGTTAGTATTTTACAAAGAGTATTTCATAAATATTTTTACTACCAACATCTGCTTCACCCCATTGAAAAGAAAAATACCCGATTACAGCCTCTTCTTTAACACGTTTCAAAAACAAACGAGGGGGGCCTGCATGGCTGTCGGCTGAGTGCCCAACTTCGGTTCAGGTCACGATCTCACCGTCCGTGAGTTCGAGCCCCGTGTCGGGCTCTATGCTGACAGCTCGGAGCCTGGAGCCTGCTTCAGTGTCCTGTGTCTCCCTCGCTCTCTGCCCCTCCCCACCTCAGTCTCTGTCTCTCAAAAGTAAATAGATATTAAAAACAAAAGCAAAAGCAAAAAAAACCCCAAAGTAACCCCAAAACAACATGGAGGTGAGAGACCACAAACTGCTTCGGAATCAAGGACCATGAGTGACCAAAGATCACAGGAAGCGGTCGGAGCACAGTAATGAAGAGCACAAGCCAGGGAAAGTTACTGAACCCATCAAGGGTCGGTTCCCAAAGTTAAAAGGGAAACTCGAACAGTGTAAGGCTCCAAGTGCTACTGTCGTAAATGAGATAAACACAGGGAATAACAACCGGAACAGTGGCTGGTATGCACCCAAGAAACGCTAGCTACTTCTACATAGCGAGGGAGAAAACTGCAAAGACGTGCTTCCTTAGTTACGGACAGGGCAGAATTCCCTACACGCGTGGAAGCTACTAAGACCCCGTGGGGTAAACGACACAACCATCGGAAATGCGCTTGGCGCCCACCGCGGCCCCGGCCGGCTGCTGCGGGGCCGGGCCTCCACGGCGGGGAGCTCACCTGGGGACTGTGAGTCTCACAGTCCATGGCCTGGACGGCAGCTGTGAAGTGCCCGCCGCTGTGTCGGTGCTGGTGCGTCGGGTCTGACCTGGCTCTCCCACTGTTGCTCGTCCCCGACGATCCACCTTCGGGATCACAACACAGTACTTGTAAGTCTGAAGTTAACTTTGCTCAAGTATGTATTCCAACACTCACGTTAACACCGAAGGTACGGCACGCGCAAAAAGCTGTATGAACCTCAAAGCGTATCAGGAAGTCATCCAATTCTCTAAGTTCTTTCACACCGACCAGTGAACTAACACGCGACAGTCTGGTTTGGGTTAAGTTAGGGGAAAGTTCAAGCACGTGAACAAAGTATTTCTACTTAAGAAACCAAAGGAAAACTTTGGCTAAGAGGGGCGCCTGTGGGGCTCAGTCGGCTGAGCGCCCAACTTCGCCTCAGGTCATGATCTCACAGTCTCTGGGTTCGAGCCCCGTGTCGGGCTCTGTGCGGACAGCTCAGAGCCTGGAGCCCGCTTCGGATTCTGTCTCCCTTTCTCTCTGCCCCTCCCCTGCTCATGCTCTGTCTCAAAAATAGATACAAACATTAAAAAAAAACACATTTAAAAAAAACAAGAAAGAAAGGGTTTCGTTTCCAACTGCCAAGCAGAATTTATCACGCGTAATTAAGTATCAGAGCTTGGGGACAGGTGAAATGTTTTACTAACTACAAAGGGTAGATTTAGGTAAAACAACTCCTCCCTATCCCAACAACCAATTCTTCAAAGACTTTACAGTAACCCCCACCTTGTAACAAAAATAAGAAACGCTTCCAGGCCTCCCCGAGTATCAGAAGGACCGACCTGAGCTGGAGGACGTGCTGGAGGTGGTTCCGGAGGACTGTGACTGCTCCATCGCGGGACTCGTGGACACGCTGTTACTTGTGTTTGTACCTTCGTCAGCTGTCTTCTTGAAAAAAACTGTGCTGCAGGGCATAGTAAGGTTGAATTCGAGTTTTGGGGTCATAATCAAGCATCCTTAAAATGAGGTCTTTGAACTTCAAGTAGTCAGCCACGGTATGACCCGATTCCCCAGCACGACGCCCACCGGGTCCTCCTGTTTCTACTCCGAGAATATTATGAAGTTTACGGGTTCCTGGTGGTTTATACTCCTGAAGAGAAGAAAGATAAAAAAAAGCTTTCTCTAAATGTGATGGAGTATGTAAAAGCCTGCATAACTTCAAATATGCTTAAATATGTTATATATTGAGACCTTTATTAAAAAGAACGCTTTATACTCAGATTCTCTGGATTTTCACACATTACTATTCCAAATGCGCTTGTTGTTGGAGAAATTCAAAATAATTTCGAGACCAAAAATGACTATAAAGATCATGTGGCCCAGGGGTCAGCAAACAAAGGCCTAGCCTGGGCTGTTTTTCTATAGCTTCAGCTATGAATGGGTTTTATATTTCTAAAGGTTGTAAAAACAAACAAACACAACCACATAATATGCAACAGAAGCCCACAAAAGCCTTAAGCTTTTACCTTCTGGTGCGACCGCTGCTCCGGCCCAGTGGTCCGAATCGCTTTTCTGCCTGATACACGTGACCTCGGATGCACTTCCTTTCCTAACAATGGCTCTCCAAAGCTGTGGTAATCACTCCAAGTGAAGATTCACTGGTTTAACCCTACACGCCCGGATTTACCGTTCTCATTTCGTTTATTTTTTTAAGTAATCTCTACACCCAGTGTGGGACTGAACTCATGACCCCAAGACCAAGAGGTGCATGGTCTTCAGGCTGGGCCAGCCAGGCGCTCCCCCACCACTTTCATATTTAGATAACGAAATTAAAAGCATTTAGAATATGCTGAGTAATAAATTAACACGTGTTGAGATTTTTCTGAAAACTCCTTTTTTAATAGATGGTGGTAGAACCCTTAAGACGCTTATGAATATTGAATTTATTCAGAATGGCATCACCGATTTTTGCTTCTAGTGACAATGCAGAAATTCGTAAGAGACCACGGCTCTCACTCTGAAAGCAAAAACACGCCAGCAGGTAGGCCACAAAATCATTCCATTTAAAAAACCCATCTGAGTGCCAAGAACTAAACAAATCAGAGTTGACGGAATTCCAGAAAATGAGAAGCCCTTTCTAGGAGAGAAGAGACCTAAGGTGAGGGAAGGAGCAAATGCCAGAGATGTGGGTAAGAAGAATCCAGCCCAACTCTGAACCAACTCCTGGCAGTGTGGACGGGCCAAAGGTGGAGGGCAGGCGGAGAGCCCAGACATGAGCCCCCAGGGAACTGAGCAGCAGGACGGACAGACTGCCTGGGGCAGCAGGGCTGCAGAGAGAGCACTCAGGTCTCCACAGACACTGCTTAAAACCTAGGAAGACAGTGGAGAACAGAATCTAGGTGGAGCGAACAAACAAAGCAAGGCCCAGATTCAGCTCAGCTACAAAGGAGATGGACTGAGTCCCATATGACGGAGTAAGAGGTGCATCTCTTTCTGGAGGGAGGGTTTACCTCCATCACAACTGTTCTCAGATACAAAGTCCAGCGTGCATTTAAAAAACTACAGACACAAGAAATTTTAAAAAGATGGGTCCGTAATCAAAGTGCAAAAATTAGTCGGAAGACCCACATAAGTAAACCACCCAGATGCTGAAACTGGCAGGCCGGCATTACAAATAACCATGATAAACAAATAGGTAAAAGATTTTAGTTCAAAAGGTGCACAACATGTGTGAATAGATGGGGGGTGACAGAAGACCAAATGCAACCTTTCCCTGAAAGGTAAGTAAGTGGAAATGCGGAAATGTCAGAACTAAAATATGCAATATCAGAAATCAAGAATTCACGTAATGGTTTTAACAGCAGACTGGACTCAGCAGAGGAAAAAAAAAAATCAGTGAATCAGAAGACAGAGCAAAGGAGTTATCCAAACTAAAACAAAAAAGAAAACAGCATGAACAAACTGGAGACCTCTGAGATCATGCTGAGCCTGTCACACACATTTCAGTAGAGAACTAGAAGGAGAAGAAAGACTGAGGCAACAGATACTGGAAAAGATACAGTCTTAGGAAAAACTGACGAAAGCGATCAACCCACAGACCCCAGAACTTAACAACTCCAAGGAAAATAAATACAAAGAAAGCTATACCTGGAGACATAAGAGTCAAATTATTGAATAACTGAACAAAAACAGAAAACATTAAAATCAGCCAGAAGGAAGGGGGAAAGGGAGAAACATTACATATAGGGAAGGATACTTAGAAAAGCCACTGGCTTCTCTTTAGAAACAACGTGATACACAAAGCAATGTTATAACCTCTTTTCTCTTTTGCTGAAATGTCAACCTAGAATTCTACATCCATGGAAATGTCCATTATCTTCCTTAAGAAAGTAAATAAAGATATTTTCAGATAAACAACTGCTGAGAGACACCATCAGCAAAAGTTATTCCCTACAAAATAAAAAAGTTAGACGAAGTTCTTCAGGCCGGAAGCCAAGAAGGGTGGGAAGGAATCAAGAACGTACATAGGTAAACAGAAAAGACCTTTTTAGTATCTTTATTTTGTGTGTGTTTCAAAATTTCTTTAAAAGTCCCTTTTTATTTAAGCAGTCGATGTGTCTGCTGTGAGGGTTATAACATATGCAGAAGTGACGTACGATGCCACGTGCACAAGAGGTAGACGGTTAGACAAAAGGGCATGCTTGATCACGTGGTGTTACGTGAACGTCAACTGATGCATTAAGGGTACGTGTAACACTAAAAATTACACACAGGGTAAGAGCTAAAGGGTCAAGAGAGCAGATGAAAGAAAATACCAGAACACCAGAAAGTACTCCATTGACCCAAAAGAAGGCAGGAAAGAAGGAATGGGGGAAAAAAGAGGTGAGACAGAGAACAAATACAACAGTTAAAACCTAAACTTCCAAATAACTAAATGGGTTAAAAACTGAACGTGAAAAAAAGAGACTATCTGACTGGATTAAAAGGCTTGACAACTAAATGTTGCATACAAAAGCTGTATTTCATATATAAATACAGACAGATTTGACGTTAAAGGGCACAGAAAGTACAGACTATGAAAATGTTACGAATAAGAAGGTTGGTACAGGTAGTGTAATACCAGACAAGTCTGACTTAACAATTAGAAATATTACTAGAGATAAAAAGAGACATTTCATCATAATGAAAAAGTCAATTTATCACAGTCACAACAATACTAAAAGGGTACACACCTACTAAGAGAGCTTTGAAACACATAAAGCAACGAAAGGGAGATGAAGACAAATCCAGAATTATCACTAAAGGCTACCATTCCCCTCTGTCATTGATAAAACTAATATCCACAGGCAGACACATGTACACACACATATAAAATAAGGATGTAAAAGATATGAAAAAAAAAAAAAAATCGAACAACCTGACCTATACTGACATCGGTAGACCACTACACCAAACAACTGTATAAAATGCAATTCTTTGCAACGGCACACAGGACATTCACAAGGTGAGATTACCTGCTATATTCTAAAACGAGTCTCAATGAATTTCACTTAAAGGAGTGAAATCATGTTTTCTGACCCATGATGCTACTGAATTAGAAATCAGCTAACAATAAGATACCTAGAAAATCCTCAAATATTTTGAAATTATATAACAAGATTCTAAATAACAATGAGTAAAAAGAAATCACAAGGGAAATTAGAAATGTTTCAAAATCAATGAGACTTAAAATATATCAAAAGTTGCTGCATGCAGCTAAAGCAATAGTTAGAGGGACATTTATACCATTAAATGCTATGAGAAGAAAGTTTTAAATGAATGATCTAAGGTTCCACCTTCAGAAGCTAGAAAAAGCAAATTTAGCCTAAAGTAAGGAGAAGAAAAAGAAATAACAGAGAAAAGCACCAGTGAAATAGAAACAAGACGAAGCAACAGTAAAAAACAAAAGACTGGTTGCTTGAAAAGACTGGCAAATTTGACAACCACTAGCAAGAGTAATGGGAAAAAGGAGAAAACAGGAATGACCGATGTTAGGAATACAAGAGAGACTGTATCACTACAGATCCTCTAGAAACTACAAAGATAATAACGAAATATCATGGGTCATTTTATGCTGACAAAGCCAACAACTTAGATGAGGACAAATTGCTTGAAATCCATACCTACCAAAATGGACTCAAAAAAGAAACTCCAAATAGCCATATATTTACCAAAAAATGTGAGCTACAATTAATAACCTTCTAACAAAGAACATCTCCAGTCCTGATAGCTTCATCGATGAACTCTATTAAACATTTACAAAAGAAATAATGCCAATCTTATACAAACTCTTTCAGAAAAATCAAGAAAGAATACTTCCCCAATAGTTTTATGAGACCAGCAGAATCCTGGGATCAAAACCTAATGAAGGCATTATATTAAAATTTTAGACAAATATTCCTACCAATGTAGACTAGCAAACTGAACCCAGCAATACGTAGGAAGTGTGGTTTATCATAGGTTGAGCTTAATATTCTAAGAGTTATTGATGTATTTTACCACATAACAGGGAAAAAACCATATGATCATCTCTACAGGTGCAGAAAGCATGTGACAACATCCAAAACCCACTCATGATTTAGAAAAACAAACAAGTAAGACACTTCTCTAAAAACACAGGAAACTACTCCTTCAACCCGACAGAGCTACAAGACACATACACAACGAGCACCATACTTAAATAGGTATGCTTTCCCACAAGATTGAGAACACGGGGAGATGTCCATTCTCACCAAAACTACTCAATATACGGAGGTCCTAGTCAGTACGATAAAACAAGAAAAATAAATAAAGGCATACAGATTGAAAGAATAAAACTGTTCATTTGTGGAGGATGTGAGTAAGTAGAAAGCCCTACAGAATCTAAAAACAAATAAAAAACTACAACAAATAGGTACATGTAGCACGATCTTAGGATACGAGTTAATATACAAACTCAATTCTATTTCCACATATTTTCAATGAGAAAAGTAGAAAACGATACTTTAAAAATGACATTTTAATGACATTTAACGATACTTTAAAAATTGTATGAAAAAATCAGAAATTAAATAAAACGAACTAAAAATATGTGTGAAACTTCTGCACTAAACCCCACAAAATGTTGTTGAGAAGAATGAAAGACTAAATAAATGGATAAACCATGATCACAGACTGAAGACACAATACTGTTAAGATGTCCATTCTCCTGGATGGACCCTTAATGCAATCCAAACAGAAACTCCAGCAAGATTTTTTTTTTTTTTTTAACAGACTTATAAGCTGATTCTAAAATCTCTACATAAATAAAAAGGACCTGGGGAACAGGGAGGGGAAAAAAAAAATTAAAACGGAAGAAAAGATGCTGGTGAATTTACACTACCTGCATTGGGGACTTCCCACACGGTATGCAACCAGCACTGTCGTACTGGTTCAAGGACTGATAAAAGCAACGTAACAGAACAGGGTGCAAATACAAGCCCGCACAAAAAAGAACAATAACTGAATAAAAGCACCCAGATTGACGGGGAAAGGCAACTATCCAACAAACGATGCTGTAACTCTAAGGCAGGCATCTGGGGGGTGTGAACATCAACTCCTACACCTCATTCCATCCTTAAAACTTAATTCGAGATGAACCCCAGGACTAACCATAAAAGCTAGGATCAAAAAATCTTTTAAAAGAAAGCACAGAATACCCTCACAAACTTGAGGAAAGCAAAGATTTCTTCAGATACAAAGCCTTCACTAAAAAAAGTTGACAGATTTGATTTCATTTGAAAATAGTAAAATTTCCCACTCATCAAAAAAACACCACTAAGAAAAGAAATAGTAAACTACAGTCCGGGGAAAAAATATGGACACATGTATGACAAAGCACTTATATTCATTATGTGTAAAACAAAAACAAAAAAACCTCCAACTCAATTAAACAACTCAACAATAAATGAGTAAAAGACTGGAAAGATGGTCACAAAAAAAGCTCTACGAATGCTTAAAAAGCACATACCATTAGTCATGGGGAAATAAATGCAAATGAGACCACTACGTACATTTGCCCATCCGAATGGCTAATTTCAGAAAGAGAGACCACGTCAAATGGGGAGGATGTCATACAACTAGAACCCTCATACTCAGTAGGGATGTAAAATGATGAAAAAATTTGGAGAACTGTATTTTCTCGTGAAGATCAACACACATATACCCTATGACCTGGCAATTCTACCTCCAGGCAATGACCCTAGAGAAATGACAACACATGTGTACAAAAGATTTATGCAATGATGTCCCCAGAACCCTTATTCATAATAGTTCCGAACTGGCAACAATCCAAACGTCCACGGACAGGTACATACAGATAAACTACAACATTTTAATTTCGATAGAATACTATGAAGCAGTAAAATGAAATAACTGTTGACACACACAATACGCATGAATTTCCAAAAATGATGTTTGTTAAAGTGAAGGAAACAAAACAGTAAATACTATAGGACTACATTCATATGAATTTTACCTATGAACAGGCAAAAACTAACCTAGGACGAGAGAAATCAGCAAGTAGGGGTGGGATGACAAAGGGTCACAACAATATTCTGTTATCTTATTCTAGCTAGTGGTTATATTATTGTATCTAAACTATACTTCAACAAATCAGCATCTTAATTCTTCATCCACTTTCCCCACCAAAAAAAACATACACATAGTATAGATATCATTACTAGGCAGCTAAAAGGGGCTCTTGACACATAGGTGAGAAATTACCAGTAAAAATAAAATCACTGAGAAAATAAACAGTACAAAGATACCCAACGATTGCACACGCAATGAGTTTATACTTCTGGTTAAACTCCCTAGTGCAGCGTTCATAAAGTAATCATTTGGTTCTGGATTTGAGTTTTTGGTTGGTGCAAAATTTACCTATGTCCGAAGACAAATACTTATTTTATACTTTAAGTTTCTTAAATGAGTTGCTAATTGCAACTAAGGGAAATCTCATAAAACCTATAGTTAAGTAAGAGGTATTAAATACAGGTTAAGATACTTCCAATTTTAAGAAGGGAAAAGATTTATCTACTCTTTTCTGAAATGCCCCCCCCCCATAATTTTGTTAAAAAGTAATTATAGATCAGTTTGGGAGAAATGATAGGTTTCGGCCCATAGTAGCTTCACTGTGGTTTTATAAGGCAGAGATGTGCATGGGATGGGATGAACGTTTTCTTTAGAAAAAAAGAAAAAACTGGCGGAAAAAAAAACAACAAAAAACAAAAAGATTCCAAATGGAGAAAGCAGTAGCCACCTGTACTGCGGAGAGAGAAAACACGAAGGAGGTTTCATACCCTCCAACTCTATTTCAGATCGACTGGCTGGAGCTACCTTGAAGGCTGGTGAAGCTAAGGATTCCCAGGCTGTGCTCTGGGTTCAAGGGGAAAGGGGCCATGACTGAGCTCGCTCCGTGGACAAAGGCAGAAGGATTCAGGATGCTTGTGTGGTGTTTGCCATCCCTTCCTTAGCGGGAGGAGGCTGACTGTGGCTGCCGGATATTGCCCTGCCTAGAGCTCAGAGAATAAGGCAGAGTGCAGTCAGTTACAACCAGGTATGAAAGATACAATTACAGATGTATTTTTAAATCTTCTAAAGAAAATCGTTTGGTACTAAAAGCCTACGTGAAGGTGAATTAAAGCCAAGAACCATCATCTTCAGTTCACTGGAAAGGACACCTGGTGGCAGCATCGCTAAAATGCAAGGGGCAAAATACAAAGTGGCGCGGAAATAAAACGTCCTAAGTGGTAACAACGTGTTTAAACTACAACCCCAAGGTGTCCGGTGCAAAGATCACACACCATCAGGTATTTATACATCACGTTCTTCTTACACCAGAGACAAACTAGATTACAAAACACATGATTATTTTCACATTTATATCAAACAAAAAGGAGATGAGGATGCGAAACTGCCATCGTTCACTCTGTTAAACTGACGCAGTCTAGCGATCTGAAACCAGAAGAAAATTACTACAACAACCTAACATTTTGAAAACCTTAATTGCAAGGGTTTTGGACTGACATCCCTGCCATCCATGCCACCGAGCTAGGAACCAGAACTGAAATCTGCCGAAGGATTACTGAGTCGGTTGATATTCTTGCCACAAATCGCCCAAGTCAAAAATTCTTTCCTCCCGTCGGAACGAATTGTTTTGAAAAAGCCGTTTACTGCAATCCTGACCTCTACTGCCCACAGCTGCAGTACTGTTTACTGTGACGTCGTTATATACACTCACTGTGACAGACAGAGGTTGAACTTTCGGATTCTACTGCTGAAATGAGGCACGCTGATTTGATCAGCTGTGTCACACGGCAGACATACAGTTTCCAACATGAAGCCTTAACTCTGCCCATTAAACACACACTCGTCCATACAGACAGTTCAGGGCAAACTATACCCAACTTTTGAAGAAAGCAGACACCTAGGTTCTTAATGAAATTGTTAACGGAGACACTGATTTCAAAATACAAAGTGAGCTACCAACAGCTGCTGTGAAATAAGTAACACAGGCTAAATAAATATACATATAAAAATATAAATAAATAAATCAAGTTTCCCTATTTTACCCGTTTTCCATCTTTGGTCTTCTTTAAGTTCCAAGTGCCATCTGGCAACTTCTCAAAGAACTTTCTTGCTTTTGGTGCTTGGTCAAGAATGTGAGCAGGTGGAATACTCAGAACTTCCACTATTTTATTCATCTGATCTACCTGTATTAAAAATAAAAACAAAAACGCCTGTAACTTCTACTGTAGTACATCCTGCTTCTCCTCACCAGTTCATTCGTTCATCCATAAATTTTATTTTATTTTTTTTAATTTTTTTTGTAACGTTTTATTCATTTTTGAGACAGAGAAAGACAGAGCATGAACAGGGGAGGGTCAGAGAGAGAGGGAGACACAGAATCCGAAGCAGGCTCCAGGCTCTGAGCTGTCGGCACAGAGCGCAACACGGGGCTCGAACCCACAGACCGTGAGATCATGACCTGAGCCGAAGTTGGATGCTCAACCGACTGAGCCACCCAGGCGCCCCTCATCCATAAATTTTAAACAGAGCATCTTGCGCGTGTCCTCTTAGGCATTGAGCACACGATAATGAACAAAAGAGACACAGTCCCTGCCCTCCTGGAGCCCACCATTCCACACAGGGCAGGACAGACAATTAAACAAATGAACACGTAAAATCAAATAACCATCCAAAAAAAAAATCCCACAGGCTTAATAAAGTGTGGACCAAATAAAGTATATTTTTAAGTGCAGGTTCATTCACTCAAATACCAAGTGTCTCCTATATGCTAGAAGCCATGCTCAGTAGAACATAGCAGTAAACAAAACAGATAAAAAAAAATCCCTGCCAAAAAGTTCGTACGATAGGGGAAGAGATCACTAATGAACAAACACATAATGAAATACATTAGGTCAGACGACGACGAAGAACCATGAGGAAATTCAAAGATGGAGGGTGAGAAGGGGCACTGCAACCGAAAGCAGGGTGTCACCAAGAAGACGGTATGACAGCAAAGACCCAGGCAGGGAGGGAAGGAGCCACGCGCTCCCTGGGGAAAGGGCATTTCAGGCATGGAGAAGCACTGATGCAAAGGCCTTAGTACCATGGGCCTGTGGCTCCTGTTTCCAAGGGACCACAGAGTAAGGCTGCGTGCTGGCCCAGGGAGAGCGAGGGGAGGCAAGGTCGCAGAGAGAGCGCAGGAGTCACAGGGAATGGGGGATTCTTTGAACCACTCAAAGAACTTGGCTCTTACAATGGGTGAGGTGGAAGCCACTGAAGTTTCACATGATTTAATAAAATACAGTTAATTGTATCTCATTATGTTTTAGTTAGAATTAATACAATTGAATTTAATACCGTGTAAGCTCATGAGAAAGATCCTGATTTACAGGATAATATTAAGGATGACAAAACAATACCAAACACACACTATGCCAGTTACTGCCCAGGACTAGCTCACTACTCCTGTAGTTCAAGTGAATTAAAAGGATGGAAGGGACACGTTTCCGACGCCATATTAAGAGTTGTATAACCCTGTGTAAGTCATGGTCTTTCTTTTCTTATTTATAAATGCATGGACTGATCAAGATCTGTAATGGTTAACTTTTCTTCAAAACACAAAAAAAACCCACAAGGTTTTAAAGCCAATGGAAGTCCAATTCCTCTGACTACAAGAGAGCATGGCCTCTCCCGTGCCCTCCTAGGCACTGCCTCTGACTTTCCAACACCTTCTGAGAACAGACCGGAAACCCATGAATTAAAAGAAGTACATATAGCCTGTAGCTCTAAAATTCTATAATCGTAATTCACCCTAAATTACTCGGATCAAATCTCATCAAGGCTGCCAGCCATCACTTCTTAAATTCTAAATCGTACCCTCAAAATTTACAGCAATGTTGACACCGTTTTCATAGTGGCCCTCGTGCCTTTGTTACCTTTTTCTGTTATATTATACTTAAAATCTGTAACATTTAAACCAAAATGCGTAACATTTTCTAATCTAACTTATTGTTTTCCTTATTAGCAGATGAAAAGATCTCACTTCCCATCTCAAAATCCTAAACTCACCATTACAATAATTGAAAAACTTTTTAAATGAACAATATAAATTCAAAACTGACCCAACACTTGAATATTTAACTTGATTATACGCAGACGTCTTTTCCTAAAAAAAAATTTTAAGATTACACAGTCAAAGATTAAAAAACAAAAGGAAATTATGAAAACAGAAACAGAATTTAGAAAGCAATCATCATATACCTCATTGGCTCCACTGAACAGAGGTTCTCCAGTGTGCATTTCAACCAAAATACACCCAAGGGACCACATGTCGATAGCAAGGTCATAAGGCATTCCCAGTAGCACCTCTGGAGACCGATAAAAGCGACTCTGAATATACTGGTATATCTGAAATATATTGCAATATCATATTAATTCCAACATAAGTTTTGTTTCATTGTGCTCAACACTGAATTAAGAACATTTATCTGGTATCAACAGAAAAAACAATTGCCTAACTCCTAAGCTGGGGTTCCATTTACTGATTTCACCTTTATGCTACAAGTATCACTTAAACAAACATTTCAAGAGAGTGGTTAATCACACTGTGAAATGCAAAACATACAATTCAAGCCCTTTCGTTTAGTCCAATCCTAACTGGCAATCAAGATACACCTTAAAACAATTATGTTTTGTTAGAAAAAAGACATTATTGAGAATAGGGTCTCCCTATTAATTATTCTTTCCTGCCATGGATAGCACTTGGTTTACCACTAATTTAAGGACTAAACTGTATTTTAATTAACCTACAGAATGTATTTTAGCATCAAGTCAAATAAACTCAGTACAATGTAAATGAAAATTCAGACATCTATTACTGTACTGGTTTCACAGATGTATCTGAGAAACACCCCCATATAAAATTCAACCGGAGGTCATTCCTGATCAATCACTTCTTCTGCCCTGTCCTCCTCCACCTCCATTTGAGAATTCTTAGGGAAAAAAATCTTGAAATGGATAATTTTCAATGAAGTAATCTGAGAATGTCTCTAGAGACCAATTCATTTTCAGCCATCATAAATTTGTATTTAGAAACATCAGGAAAGCAAACAAAAAGAGAAAGAAACAAACAAAATCCTCCTAACTAAAGCTCTTCACGCTTAACAGTCCAATTAGGTGGCCAGCGGTGTGGTGCTTTCTCACGGATGCTTTTGTGGCTCCCACCTAAAACTCTAGCCGAGTCTCCAAAAAACAATTTGATGCCCCATAAGCAGATCAACCCCAAACCTAAGGCCTTGTCAGAATGAAGAAAGTGAAATTCAAAGGGAGAGGTAAGAACTATTACGTTTCCAAGTTTGTGGAGGGCCAACAGCATCGGTAAGCCCCAACGACTCCCTACATCTCAAAGGTCTCATTTCCCAGCTTCCGTCTGTCACTCGTCTATTTGGTTTGGTCGAAGCAGCGGCTGGGTCATCTACAAGGTTGTGCACCCAAATCCCCTGCAACACGCCTGCCCGGCCACCTTCTGAGACGGAACCAGTAAGGGCAGGGCAGGGCCACTGGGTGTGCGTCTCAGAAAGGATCTCTCGCTCTCACCTGACACGCTCACACAGTTTAAACCTCACGGAGCTAAAGGGATAGTTGTCTCAATTTGGCTGGAGAGGCACAGTAGTGTTTGATATTAGATCACAACATAGGATTTAGGTTTAAAAGGTGAGGGCGTAGAAATTTCCCAAATCTAAATCTATTCAAATGACCTTCAAGATGGGCATGTATTTCCCATTCACAATATACTTAATCCCCATCAACAACTACGCACATCTCTTGATTTTCAGAGGCATCTGAAACCCCAAACTTTGCTTCCCACTCCCCTAAATCTCAGTCGGTGATCTACAGAACACTGCTACCGGAAGACAAGTTGTAGAAAGTAACAAAAAGCCTGATAGTCCTGTTAACTGGCTATGAACCTCCACGATTAAATTAACCAGCCATGCTTAAAACACAAAGAGACTGTGCAACAGAAAAGTTGCACAGGATAAGAAATCCAATTGGGAAAAACAAAAAGCGGAAAGCCAACATGAAATAGTATCTGAAAGTCAGTTGTGGCTTTTCCTTTTTTCCCCCGCTAAGAAGTGCAGTTTCAATACTTTCAAGTAAATAGGAACAGTGTCTGAAGTGAGTAAAACATCATCAAATGGGGATCTGACTTCCTTTCAAGAAGAGAGCAACCTATCACTCCTATTCTATATGCAAAACCCGCTGTTAAGGGTAGCTTTCATTAACGCTAGAAAGAATAGCAGGAAAAATCTTTCTTCCATCAGCTAAATCTAAATCCATTTATTGCTATAGACAGGTCTGTCTTCAGCAGTCTGAGAAAAACCAGTTTGGACATGTGTCAGAATGTATACAGGGCAAAAAAGATTTAAACTTATTTATCAACACAAGTATACTAACCAACTGTGTAATTTCTATACAAGATCACCATGTGTAATGTAAAATTACCTGTATTTTTCTTAACTTACCAGTTTTTGGAGAAACACATTTATCTTGATCTTTAGAGAAACATTTCATAGCAAGGATTCGATGCTCTAGTATTGGAATAGCCCCAAATTTATACTAAAACCTCTACTTGGAAAATACACAGATCCACGTAATATTTAATTCGCTCATCTCCTATTCTCTCTTTTAGGCACACAGGTCATTTTTTAAACCCCATTTTAAAAAACCAATACCTTCTCATTCAAAACCTAACTATTTGCATTTTAAGAGATACTTCCCCAAAATAGGTTTCAACACAATGTGATTCAAGCAGCACATTTTAAAGATAACCATCCTGTGATTACCTCTGAATTGTATACACATTAATAACATCTCAAATATCTACCTACACTTTTACCTAATCCTACTTTAATACACAAGTCCTGAAATATACTTACCCTCTGCCCCAACTGACAGGAACTGCCAAAGTCAACGATCTTGATTGCACTGCGTTTGGGGTTACAAAGAAGGATATTCTCAGGTTTTAGGTCACAGTGAATGATACTAAGTTCTGGAGTCGCGAGGAAAAGCAGTGCAGTGCACATCTGTTGTGCAAACTTTCGTGTTAGGTTCAAAGAGACACCTCGAAAATTGGTGTTCCTCAACAAGTCATAGAGGTTGTAGGACAGCATTTCAAAAACTAAACAGAGATGGTTTCGAAACATAAAGTGGCGCTTCAAATGCACTGAAAGAGGAAGAAAAAGTTTCATTTTAAATTATATATACCAATAAGATGAGAATAATGCATGCACGAACTCTCAAACAGTCTAACAACATTTCCACGTCAAATGTAGAGTGAAAACCAAGTTAGAACTTGGAGATCGGCGTTCTGCACTAACAGCACATTCTGTAACCAGTCAGGAATATCTAGATTGTTCACCTGCTAATTAAACAGGTGTCGTGCCTGCCAATCAGCAATATAACGTGAGAAGTACCACCAAAATGCTTAGTTTAAAAAAAAAAAAAGAAATCAGGTCTGAAAACACACATAGCAAACTGACAAACAATACTGAGAATACTTCAGTGACTTTCTGCTCCCTTCTGTGAGAAAGTATTTTTTACTCCCTGAGAACCCAACCTCACAACTTCATATAAAGCCCCACCCACTGGGATCTCCAGGTTGTGACCATGCTGCTGTAGGCGGCTCTCAGGCTCTGATATATATCCATATTCCGCTTTGCTCAGCCTTGGATCTCACTAGTAATTTCCTGTAACAATTGTCAAAGGAAGGCACAGATCTTTTTTCTTTTAGGCAAATACAACAAGTATGTGAAAAGCATGCTTTACAAGAGTTCATAATCAAGGCATTTGATTTATGTTCATCAAACCGGTACATGGGATATCTTGTGCACAACTGAAGGTTTGGGAAAACTTGAAAATAAAGCTCAATCATAAGAAGAAATTGTAAGCAGGCTCATGAATGAGAAAAAAAGAGTATAGAAGCCATTATATGCGATCAGTGTTGACCTCTAAAAAGGCTTAATACACACTAAATTGCTTCAAAGATTGTGCTTTTCGTATTAACACTGACTGCACATCAGATGAGGTCATTCAATAAAGTGCTGCCCTTCACTATAAAATTCTTATATATACCAAGCTGAACACTTGTTACTCAACTGGAATGACATAAAACAACCATCTGTCAAGGTTACCTTCATTTTGGTCTCTTGGTTTCATAAAAAAAACAGGTTTCTCTACAGATCTATCTGGAGTAACTATGACGGTATTCAATCTCTGGTCCCCAAAAATGGGAGATACATTGTGTGCTCCTGAATGGCCTCCCCAGGAGCAGGGCGTCAACATTGGTTTCACATCATTCTTGATACAAACAATCCAAAGCTGGGATAAATAATACAAATGCTAAACGGCTCTATAGGAGTCTACAGTACAACTCAACACTCTGAAAATAAAAAGAATCCTTAAAGGTTACATAAGAACGTATAACATCTGGGGCTCCTGGGTGGCTCGGTCGGTTAAACGTCCGACTTCGGCTCAGGTCACCATCTCCCTGTTAGTGGGTTCGAGCCCCACATCAGGTTCTGTGCTGACAGCTCAGAGCCTGGAGCCTCTTTTGAATTCTCTGTCTCCCTCTTTCTAACCCTCCTCTGCTTGCTCTCTCTCTCTCTCTCTCAATAATAATAAAAAAACATTAAGAAAAATTAAAAAAAAAAAAAAAAGAATGTATAATATCTGCTCTTAATCAGTGAAGTGCATAGGTTTAATACTATAAACAGAGCTCCATGGGCAAGAAGACACCCCAGCAACATGGTCAAGAGTTTTAATTTGATGAAGCAGTAGCCACAAAAAGAATGTAGAAAGTAACTGATGTCAAAATTCCAGTGTAATTACAAAAATTCCTTTAAGAAACTCTGTGATTACAAAGTTCTTCGAATGAAAGATCAAGCCACTTGGTTCCACCTGACTTCCCAATTCATTACCCATTTACTGAGTAACTACAATGGGCTGAGCACTAAAGACATTGTCAAAGAAAGCTCAAACACAAGTATATTTATGTATCTTTTTCACCGAACTTTGGGGATACGGTTGTGTTATCTTTTTAACTGAACTTTGTTGAGGGTCAGCAAGACTTTGTTCTAAACCTAAAGTGAATTTTAACTAGACCCATGACAGATACCAAATAATCCACGTGAGCAATTATGCTGCACGGTAAAGAAGACTTTTTTTTTTTTTTTTTTAAGTCTCAAAGACCTAGGACTACAAACTATTAGAATAAACTATTCTTATCAATTACTTCAAAACAAAAAGAAGTTACTGACATCACAAAAGAGCAATATGACTTTGAGACATCTTAAATTTTAAGTATCAATTCTCCTGGCAGGGCTATGTCTAATTTTAAAGTTTTTGCTTGTTTTCCAATATAGAGCCTCAGTTTCTTGAGACACTGTGCATTCACCACCTTCCTAAATAAAAACTTAAAAAAAAAAAATGCATCCCAAAAGCATCTATAATAATTAATGCTATGAATAATCATTAAAGTCAGTTTATTAAAAACAAATTGACAGCCATTATTATATACAACTGAATAACTAACATTTATTGAATGCTTACTATAAATTTGCCATGTTTTCTTTCCATAAGACAGAATTCAAATGCAATGCCATCAACATTTTCTCTACTACTTAAGCAAACACTCAAAACACAAAACACAAGAGTGAGGAGGAAGATGTTCACAGATTATAAGTCAAGTATCCTTCAAATGTCCTTCTTGAGCTTCTAAGCCCTTTGAATGAAAACAGGCTCAAATTTACACAAGTTATAACTGACACTGAACAGTAAATGTTCAGTGAGTACGAGAGGTTTTAGGGGCACCTGGGTGGTTCAGTCAGTTAAACATCCGACTTTGTGGCTCAGGTCATGATCTCACAGATCGTGGGTTGCAGCCCCGCGTCAGGCTCTGTGCCGACAGCTCAGAGCCTGGAGCCTGCTTCGGATTCTGTGTCTCTGTCGCTCTGTCTCTCTCTCTGTCTCTGTCTCTGTCTCTCTCTCTCTCTCTCCCCCTCCCCCACTTGTGTTTTTCTCTCTCTCTCAAAAATAAACAAAAAAAAAAAAAAAAAAGGAAAAGGTTTTAAATAGACATGTTATTACTATGGATTGTATCAGGTTTTCTCTACAGAGAAGAAATTAAGAAAAATTAATAATATTAAGGTCATTTTACTGTAACACTAGGGAATGAAGGCAATTTCATAAACGAAATCTGATCTTGGTATCTGAACCTTACATCTTTAAACATTCATTTTTTGTTTCCACCATTTTGGGCACACTAAAGAATCATAATGCCCACTTATTCATAAAAAGATATTTGTTAAATAAAATTTAACCTCATGTTTATCAAGTCAGGCCAGCATTTCTGGAAATGAGTTGCTATGTATACATGCCTAGAGAAACTTCTATAGTTAGTTGATGCTAAGGTCTCAATCTTAAAACTTGATGGTATTTTATATTTACTCTTGGTAGCAATTTGTTTCTTGGCACATAGAATAATGGGATCTTACAATCCTTGGCATCTTAGATTTGACTGAGAACAGTATTAAACAAGGTATATTCAGATGTTGTTGGGCCCATATATCAACTGACTTCACTAGTTTCAGAATTTTTCTCTTTTTTGTTTTCAGGAAAAACACTGTAAGACAAGGAAACAAACACAGGGTCTAGATTCCAGCAGAGGTAGCTTCAGATGCTAGCTGCAGAGCCCCTGGGATCCTGGGTATGTTACACTTTGTAAACACAGTCTATAATCTAAGGACCCCACCGCTTTCCTTACAGGACTACTCTATTACAGATGATGGAAGAAAAGCACAAGGAATATGATAGGAGTTCAAGAAATAGTGGCTATTACCTCTTTTCTGTTGTAATAAGTCTTAACAGCATCTAATGCTGTCAAACTGACAAACAGCCTGAGGAGGAGTCTGAGAACTTGGCTCAGACATTCCAAAACTAGTTCTATTATTGTAATACATTTCGCTTACTTCTGATTTCTGAGGGTAGGAGAAACAGTTAAAGTTGCTAAAAAGAGGACCCCTGGATAAAGTGCATCATTACAGCAAACAAATGGCACTAGTAAGTTGCAAAACATGATACTATTCTTGTGTTTCTAAATTATACACCACGAGGAATGCACATTCCCCAAGATTTAGAATATTACTGCCAGATCGAGTAACCGACAAAAATCTATGCCCTCCAACAGAAATAAACAGTTGAATTTTTAACCTGTCACTTTAAAAATTAACATATTCTCATTCAAAAACAACCATGAACTCAAACTTCTGGCCCATGTGAGGGCACATGGCTTTGTGTGCCTGTTTGTTTACCTATGTAGTATTTCATTTCAGTGTCATGTTTGTTCATGAGCTCAAGAAGTCGCACTTCTATCTGGGCTTGATTCAGAAAAGCCTTCTTGTTCTTTATTATTTTAATGGCAACCCATTCTTGCTCCACACGATCATATGCTTTTACAACCTAAAAGAGAAAAAAGGTAAATAATTCTCTACTAATGGCAACAACTGCACAACATTCTACATTTAACTTTAATTGTATATTTACCTAATTCTCATTCTTCTCATCTCCCTAAGATGAGGTCCTGTTCGTTTCCATTCAGTCTCATCCATTTACTACTTTACAGTCAACTTTAAGTCAATCTTTTCTGTTACATTTCTTTTGTATCCTTACAGTATTTCTAAATATCCACAATATTGCCTTCTTAACAAAAGCTAGATTTCTCCAGAAACAAATTTACATCACGACAAGTGCTTTACTTTTTTACCTTTTTTACTAAATGACACTATAAAACAATTCTCCTAACCTTTTAATGGGAGAAAAACCTGGTTTAAATCTCAAGTATATGTGTAAATTATTTATTTTTTAAAGTTTTTTTAATGTTTATTTATTTTTGAGAGAGAGTACGCATGAGTGGTGGAGAGGCAGACAGAGAGGAAGACAGAGAATCCGAAGCAGGCTCCACGCTGTCAGGGCAAAGCCCAAAGTGGGGTTCAAACTCACAAACTGTTGAGATCATGACCTGGGCCAACGTTGGACACTCAACTGACTGAGCCACCCAGGCACCCCTCAGATAAAATATTTAAAATAAGGTTCTGAGTCATTTGAAAAATGCAGAAAGCTTCCTAACCTTAAGTTAGACTTTCACAAACACGGGTATATAACAAAAGAATAGGTTTACTTTAAAAAAATATATCTAATACAAATTACTCAGAAAGTTCCATGATATAAGGTAAAAGCCACAATTAGTGGATTTTGATAGTTTTAAAGTAGGAATCAATGCTAAGTGGAGTGTTCATAAGCAAATCACCATGTACACCTCTCATCTTAATTTTACTCACTTAAAAGGAGTTTCACATTATTAACAAAGAGAGTTACGTAAAAATTAGGAAATCAGGGCACCTGGGTGGCTTAGTCAGAAACATCCAACTCTTGATTTTGGCTCAGGTCATGATCTCACGATTTGTGTGAGATCAAGCCCCAAGTCGGGCTCTGGGCCAACAGGGTTGAGCCTGCTTGGGATTCTCTTTTCCTCTCTCCTTGCCCCTCCCCCATTCACGTACTATCTCTTTTGCACACACACAAAATAAACATTTAAAAAACTCAGGAAATCAATACATTGATAAAAGAGAACTATCCACAAATCAGAAAGAGCCATCTGATTAAATGTTAATTTATATTTATAATACATACAATCTGAATAGGCAAGAGTTTTTATACATTTTCTAGCGTATTCAGAAAGCCTGGAGATAGATGTAGGTAGAACTCCAGGTAATTCCAATTTGGAGGCTGAGTACCACTAGAGGAGAGGAAGAGAATGGAATGCATGAAGATTTACATCAGTCAAGGTTAAATATATTGTCAATGGTGTATTATAAATGGTCCAATTAAAATCAAACTTGGAGGGGTGCCTGGATGGCTCAGTCGGTTAAGCGTCCGACTCTTGGTTTCAGCTCCAGTCACGATCTCGCGGTTTCGTGGGTTCCAGCCTCACATCAGGCTCTGTGCTGCCACCTTGGGATTGTGTCTCCCTTTCTCTCTGCCCCTCCCCCACTTGCGCCATCTCCGTGTCTCTCAAAAAAATAAATAACTTGTTAAAAAAAATTTTTTTAAATCAAACTTGGAATGAAAAATGCAATTATTTCTGGTTTCATCCAATTCTAGAAAAAAGAGTGTCTACTGTCTTTAAAATCAGAGGCTACCCCTATAAACGTCTGACCAAGCGGTTTTGGTATTCTTCTGTTTCAGTGACTATATTGACGGCACCAAGAGCTGCAGTTCTACGCCCGGATCCTAATGGTCTCCAGGACAAAGGCCACTAACGGGCCCAACTATTTACTGACTTAGCAAATAGTTAACCGGCTAAATGCTAAAGCAATGGCTTCCGACCCTGAATTACACATTCAACAGGCAGCTTGAAAAAATACAAACGCGCAGAATCCAGCCACAGAGATTCTGGTTTAATTGGTTTACAGCCCAGGTAGCAGCTCCTTTCCCCCCAACATCCCCGCCCCCCCCCGCCAACCTCCTGCCAAAGCTCCCTGGGAAATTTCAATGTGCAATCAAGACTCCTAACCATTGGCTAAAGAAATGAAGGAGCATCTTACTTGACAAGGATCTGGCAGAGTTCAGAAAAAATCTGATCAAGTCAGTATGGAAGACATTACCTGGTGAGTGACGGGTCCTGAACCTGAACACGCATGAGCCTAAGGCAGGCATCAGTCTAACCCGATGAGATGGAGTTTGAGGTCAACGGGTCTCAATTTTCAAACGTTTAACTATGCTCACTTGCTCTTAGGAATTAAAGTATGAGAAAATCAAAGTGAAGGGGAGGAGAAAAACATCACTCTGAACTCAAAGACTACATATTTAGGGAAAACCAAAAAACCAAAATGGAAAACGAAGTTTAGAGAGTCGGCTGTATGGCCACCATTTCCACAGTGAACAACACAGGGGTTAGAAAACCGTCCTACTGAAGGCAGCTGCCCAAGTAGCTGGTGTGATTTTCAAGGTGGACCCAGCAACCCCTGGATCTAGGGCGCGTGCGGCTTTACTAAAACGCCTTTCCTTAGGAGACCCTGAGAGAGAAGGAGCTGCTTCTGACAAAAGAAGTAATACTTCATAAAGAGGGACTCCCCCAACACTGAGAAACCCCTAACTCAAAGAAAAAGAGGTTACAAATCAAGGAGAAGGTCCCTGAGTTCTTTACAAGCACTGCAACTACTTGGAATTTGAAAGCGGGAAGGGGCAGATACTATACACAGGTGGCACCAGGGCCTTGAAGAGCCACACTGGAATTGCAGAGGCCTCCTAGCAACCTTGTACGTATTTCCTTACAGGTTTAATAGCTGAAGATTTTTCTGGGCCTTTTCTGGGTGGCTGCTAACGGCCCACAGTACATTTTTTGTCCTAAGTGTGATCAGACGCATGCACAGGCTGAAAAAAAGGCATTATTTTTCCTTCTCTCAGAGCAGGAATGGGTAAATAGGAGCACGCGGGTTCCATAGTTTTAAAAGGCCCCAAAACAAAACCATTTTTCTCTAAAGGTGGTTCAAGGAGAGTCATTCTGAAACCCATTCTATCCTCATCACTGAAAAGTCCAAAGAAGTGTTTGAACTGCAGGTTAGTAATGGCCTCACCACACAAAGGGCGGGAGGCAAAGGAGACTGGGATCAGCAGTAAATCACACCTCGCACCAAACGGAGCTTGGGGACTCAATGAGACAGGACTGACAAGTGGGAGCAGCTAGCTGGGCAGGTCCACAGCCAGAGAAAAAGTTTCTTAAAAGTGCAAAGACGAAGGTGTGATGGCTCTCGGTCTGAGCACAACTGACGCGAGAGACCGCCATATTTAGGGTTTTGCGCTCTGCGCTGAGGCTGGGTGGGCAGGTGAGGACGGAAGGGCTGTGGGTGGAGACGAGGCCAGGAATAAAGAGAAACACCGAGTTCTGTTGGGGAGCCCCTTCCTCTCTTTTCCTGCCAGAAGCTGCTAGAAGCTGCTAGAAGCTAGAAGCTGCTGACTGATCCTTTCCATCACAGTCACAGTATCAGCCGTGCTGGTACTGTGAGAACGGGAAGAGGAAACCCTGAAGACCATGTGCCCACTTCAAGGCCTGATAACAGAAGGTAAGTTGAGAGAAAAACCAGGACACAGCCCCTGGCTTTCCCAGCCTCTAAAAAAGTGGCAGGGTACCTGCTGTGCCAACCGAACTCTTTTCTTTTTGAAGAGGAGTATCAGATAGGAAGGTAATTATCTCTTGCATCCGTAGTGAAGAATCATCCAGAGACCATACACAATCCACATGAAAGGGGCAACACTACCTGTTAGCGATTCCGATCAACTCATGTATCAGTAAGGTAAGTACTTGATAGCTCTGGAAAGTAAACATGGAAAGTCTAATGGAGTTTTTAGAGCTGATGCAGTTTTACTGCCTTTGAAGGACCACGATAACCCCAAATACTTACATATCTGTTGTTTACGTCTATTTACAGACATTGAAAGTGTACTACTGAGGAAAAGGCATAACAACATGATTCACTAGGAAGCTCTAATTTAGGAAATACAGCATTTTCCATTAAATTACCTGTCCAAAGGAACCTTTGCCTATCAAGGAGTCAATTTCGTAACGATCCATCCACTTCTCTCCGTTTTTTACAATATAATCATAGTTATCATCATCATAACCATCATTGTAAACCTTCCGCTCCTTCTTATGACTAGAATCGTCTCCCTGGCCCTGTTGGTGTCTTCGCTTCTTTTTTGCATAGTAAACCTGAAATGAGAATGTACCGGTGTTAAGTGTATAATTTAAATCTTTGGGGGTGAGGAGGCGCCATGTGCGCGTGCGTGTGTGTGAGATATAGATCAAGAGTACACGTGAGACAAATGTGCCATCAGGAAGAAACTGATGAATTTTTATTCCTTAGAACAAATACAAAAAAATGAAATAAAGAATTTTCTATAGTTGCTATCTGAATTACGTAATGACACTGATATATAACCATTGAAAAACGTCTACGGTGAAATTCACCTTTAAATTATATTGTTTATACATCTTATCAACAGATGCTAAGTGACTAGTCAAAGTATCCCATTCAAGAAGACTAACAGAGTCTGATTTATATTGATTTCTTAAACTAGGATATAACTTGTATACAATGAGATGGCATAGCTTGTACGAGTATAATATGAGGGATGGGGCAGGGAGGGGTGTGTGTGTGTAGATACTGATGTAATCAACACATGCCAAACCAAATAAAGAGCTTTTTCATCCCATCAGCTTCCTGCATCCCAATTTTATATTTGGTCTTAAGACAAAAGGTTTTAAAAATGAAAGTTTAGATGGGTGTGAACTAAAATTTTCCTAATACAAAAGGCCCTCTGAGACATTCCGGTTTTTAAGCCTATAATAACGTAACAACTAATGAAAGCCAGCCGCTCCTTCCCCTTCCCCTTCCCCATAAGGGCCGTAAACCCTGTGGCTGATCACAGTTGAGTTCTTCTCCTTCTATCTATTTTTCTTACAAAATTGTTTCTAAAGCCAGTTAAAAAATTACAGGTAGACTAGGCAATAGTTCAAGTAATTGGTAACTAACTGAGGAAATTATAAATTACACTGCACAGAATAACACCAGAAAAATTCTAGTTTACAAGGTGCCAAAATGGTTAAAAACCTGCTTCAGCAAAGCTACTGGGAAACTCTGGTTTTACCACAGGTTAACAGCAGCTTTGTTAATAATCTCCCAGATATTAGCAAACTGACATTAATAAACCGTTAACAATTTTCCAGATAATCAAAACTAGTTTGGCACATCTTTTCTAACACATTGTGTACAAAATCCAACGCAGAAATGTTCATCATTGAGTGCATACTAATCTTATCTTGCCACACTGCCACAGTAATACAACTATACTGGCATTAAACAGCATCAAACTGATATAAACTGTACACATGCATAAGAACATGCTTTTAGTTAAATGGCTCCAGAGCTGGAACGGGGCAAGCCTTTAGTATGAAAGGAGACAGGGCTCACATGAAGAGGAAAGGAAGCATAGACACATCCACTCTTCTCCAGAAAAGCTCATTTCATAATTAATTGGAGCTAGAGCTGCGGCTAGAAGCAGATGGCAATCAAGCCAAAGGCCTAAGACACCAGAAAAATAATTTTTGGAGCCAAAGGGCCAAGGTGATATGAGTAATTCCAAGTGCTATGTTTTTTACTCTACTTACACCCACCAAAAACGCTTTCAAATATTTACAATAAAGCCACACACATAAAAATTTAAAAGACAATTTAAAGCCACAGAAATAGAGACCTATCAAATAAAGTAGGCCAAATGCCTGTTAACTGGGTATTAGATCTCACTGAGTTTCCTGACATCCATGGCGAAAACAGAAAGACATATAATAATTTACACAAAATTCTAACATGTGCATAATTTTACAGTGTCATTATTCCCTCCTTTTCTCCTTTCTTGCTTTACAGAAGAGTTATTACAGAAACATGATCTCAGCATATATTAAATACAACTTGGAAAAAAGGGAAGTCATCCTACAATTATCTTAATTTTTTGCAGTCCTTGTTAATATAGTTTTTTTCTTTTACACAATTATATTACCTATAAATCATTAACACTCTGGTTTACACAATAATCATCCATATTATAATCACTGGGAATAAAGTTTAGTATATTTAAAAAGGCCACAAAATAACTTTTCTTCCCTGCTCTATTGCAAGATATGCTATTAAAAGAAATCAGTCATCTTACCTCATTAATATGCTTATATGTTTTGATCAAGTCAACAGAAAGTTTTCTCAGGGGAGCAGTTGCTGGATCACGGAAGGTTTGGGGCATCCGCCTCTGTAACATGACAATATCAGGCATCACCTTTAAATAGACAGAAAAGACTAGCACTTTAACTATACTGTACTGGTATAAATCCCCTCTCTTCTGTAACCTGTGTACAGGTATTAAAAAAAAAAAAAAAAAAGACATCTACATTAGAAGATCATACATTCTCTCTCAGTTATCTCTTTCGCCTGGATTCCAATGAAGACCACTGGAACAAAGAAGTGAAATTAGAAGATAATGTGCCGGCTGTGGCTTTCGATCCCGTTCCCCAAATTAAAGTGGGATCACAGACACACCCACGACTCCAGGAGACGCACACGACACTGCCCAAGAGGGCTTCTCCATCATACAAGGAAAAAGTTCTTCCGAATTATTCCTAAAGCCCGATCTGGTTGACAAAAGGCAAAGGCAAAGACAAACCCAACTTTCAACTTCCTAGGACATGGTGTCAGGACCCGCTGGCACCACAAAGCAAGGCGGCCACGGGGCAAGACTGGAGCCCGGCACTAAGACGTGCAGCCCCCACACCCTCGACCCTGCCTTCTGACAAACACCTGCCCCGTAAGCAAGGCGGAAACCTGCGTTTGTTTCTTTAACAAAACACGCTCTCCCCGGTAACACGCCCGAGCTTACTGTCCGCATTCCCTCCCCGCCTTAGCACTTAGCGCCACCTGACATGCTATATTTACACATTTACCGGTTCTAGTTTTTTCCCCTTCTCCTCCCATTACAAGAAAAACTCCATAAAGCCAGGGATTCCTTTGTTCAGTGGTGTATCATTCCCTTTGCCTAAAACAGTGGTGGGCACGTACGATACGTTTCATAAATACCTGCTGAATAAACCAACGAATCCACAATACCGAAATCTCTACTTACAATTACACTAGGAGCGGCCCCCAAGTAAGTTCCAGAGAACACTTCAAAGCTCGTGAGACTCTTTTAAAAACTAATTCCAACCACATTCTATTAACAACCTCCCCACTCGAATCCTAAACGGTGTCCCTTTTATCCTGTAACAGGTAGTCGGAGTTCAGCTGTGAGCTCCCTGCTAGATGGGAGGGGGACCAGAGCAGGGGCATCCTCCGTACATACACCAGGAATGCCTCCACTAGTGTGCCATGATCCCGGACCGTGGTCCCAACAGGGCTTCTTGCCATCAACAGATCCTCAAAACCGACGACGTGCATCAAGGTACCTACAGTCACCATCACCAGCCATTCGCGGATTCCCGTCTAGCTCTTGCAGACAGTGATGCCTCAAAATCTAATGACTGAGCCAGATCCCCTGGCACAGCCCCTCTCCGGGGACACTCGGGTCAAGGTGAGGGGCTGAGAGACAGCAAATGCATCATACCAAGGCCTCACCGAAATGTCTGGGGTCTTGGGATAATTAACCACGTCAACCCACACCAACGAAACAGAGGGTTGGTCTGTAAGGTGATGGTGGACTTAAGGGCCACCGTCCCCTTGGTAAGACGAGATGGGAGCGATCGTGGCAGTTTTCCAGATGCCTTTTCTCTAAGACTAACATTAACATTGGTTTCCTCTGTCTCTATACTCAAACTCTAAAAAGCTATTATCCAGAGAGTAATTTCACTGAATTACTGTAGTAGGCTATTAATTCATTCTCTGTCCTCGTGATGTTTCCCTCCTTAAAGTTCGCAATAAAGTTTAAGGGGGTAAAACTCTTCGGTGGTTAGAACTATTTGTCTGCAAAGATAGCAGCAATTAATAAGAAAATCCAAATTACTTAATTTTTCAAATATATGTTGTTTTATCTTGCTAAATATAAAGAGCAGGTACAGTGAGATGCACAGGATATTTTATTCTTATACTGTTCCTTGGAGATGTAATTTAATCGAGTAACAATACTGGTAATAAGCATGTCAATTATTTTTATGTGAATGAATGCTATAAGCAGTTAAGATAATGAAAAAGGTTTGCCTTAACATATTTCCTTCTTTATTTTTTAAGACCCTGGCAACGTTTTCTCATGCAGGGAATTAACTCGGCAAGACCATCCTTAGAGCACTGGGATGCGGCTAAACCCCACCATGAGATCTTACAGAAGCTCAACCAGTGAGGTATTTCGTTACTACTCTAAGAAAAGTTTGGCGGGAGGCGGAGCTGCTGCGGTTAGAAACAAATGAATGACTTAAGTAGTTGACAAGAAAATAAGAGAAGTACTTGCTCCACGCCCTGTCAGAAGCACACACAGATTTCTGCATCTCTCCTGGAATCCTCGCAGCGATCTCCTGAGAGGGAGCAGTGTTCTTGTCACCAGCTTGCAAGTGGGAGACCGGAGTCTATGACGTGAAATGCTCGGCCGGAGTTCTGCGGCTCGTAAAGGGCACCTGTGAGATGGCAACTGAGACCGTGCGAAGTCCCGGGCTCTGAACCACACAACACTGGGCCAGGAGCTCCTTCCTGGTCAGGGGAAGGCCTCAATTCTACCCTCTTGGCCGAGTCACTTTTAGGCTATTTGTAGGGCAACATCACGGAGTTGTGCTTAATAAATATCAACAAAATAAGCATGAAGGTCCCCATCATACATTCAAGGAGCAGACAGAAGGGCCGCCTCCTGCAACTACGTGAGTCAAGACCCCGGGTCCCTGTCTTAGGACTTGCAGACCATATGCTACACCAGCCCACGGTTTCAGTGTTTTACGCTTCAGTTATAAGAAAAATCTCTTCTCATCTGCCTGATTAGGTTCAGAAATTTCTGGACTATGGTAGAAATACCTGGCTGAATACTGTTACTTAAAAGACAGCCTTTTTGGGTCGCCCGGCGGGGCTCAGTCTTAAGCGTCTGACTCTTGGTTTCGGCCCAGGCCGTGATCTCACGGTTCGGGAGTTCGAGCCCCACACTGGGCTCTGCACTGACAGTGACACTGACAGCAGAGCCTGCTTGGGATTCTCTCTCACTGCTTCTCCTATTCTCTCTCTCAGAATAAATTAAAAAAACTGAATAAATAAAAATTTAAAAAGACAGTCTTTTTACATCATATGAATCCTTTAAAAACATCTTGTAACTAAAAAACAGAAATATCAAGTGAATTATTTCTGACTTTAAAATAACCCACAAATAAGATGTCAGTTGTATCTCAAAACAGGTGCTGTGCTGACCGAATTACCTGCTACAATTACCTACTACAACTAAAGGACTAGAATTTTTTCTAGCCCTCCATAGATGCCAGGTGTCATACAACAGAAAGGGCACTGTGTCTAAGAAGAAAGAACCTGGGCTGCACCCCCAAGTCTACGGCGTCAACACCTGGAGAAGTCACAGGTGGGAGCTCAGGCCCTTCAGCTGGAAAACAATAAAAACAGGCACCCTGCCTGACAGGCTGCTTTTGAACATGTGAGAAAATGAATCCAAACATACTCTGTTTCTTAAAAGTACAGGTGATTCTTGAACAACGTGGGAGTCAGGAACACTAGCCACGCTCCCTGTGCAGTTGAAAATCCACACATAACTTTTGACCCTCCAAAAATTTAGTTACTGATTAGCCTACTGCCAGCCAGAAGGTCTGCCAATAAACAATTAACACATATTTTGTATATTATGCACTCTATTCTTACTATGAACAAAGTCAGCTAGAGAATGGAAACCGCTATTAAGAAAATCCTAAGGAAGAGAAAATACATTCACAGTACTGGGCTGTATGTATCAAAAAGATCCCCATCTAAGTGGGTCTGCGCGATTCAAGCCCGTGTTGTTCAAGGGTCAGCTGCACAATGCAAACGAATCATTGTGCTTTTCCTATTTTTTGGATGTACCACAGAGCTGTCTTCTGGTACACACCTGCCAAGTTTGAACACTCGGACCACGTGCTCCAATTCTCAAACACGCAACTTCTCAACTTACTGCATAAAGCAAATTCCTAAGTCTTGCCATAATTCATCTTAGTTATTCACGTGCTATATATATTTTATGAATGTAAAGCCAGCTCAACTGTTGACAAAATTCTTCTTATAACACATACAAGGGTGTCCCCTCATCATGATGTTACTTAACTGGAGCCAGGTGCTCATTAAAACCACATACTAGGGAATTAGAAATAAATAATCCAGTGTAAGAAATATATTGAAATTTCCCAAGGTTCTGATCATCACCTGATATATTAAAAGGCCTAAAAAACAGGGGCAACCCAAATTCCTAAGGGCCTTTTTCAGTGGTCATCACACCCTCCATCTAAGTGGGGAAAGAAACTTTACCACAACTATAGTCAGTACAAAAATTCTCCCCAAACCAAAATTCAATGTAGTGAATGCAGTTAATTCAGGAAATATGCAAAACACACACGTACATAACACACACGTGTATGTGTGCATACCAAGAGATTTCTGCATTTATTCTGTTACACTGTCCATTTTATAAACAACTGCTGAAATCTCTCGTCTGAATATTAAAATGACCAGTGCGGTTAATTTGCATTACAATTTTCTCTTCTCCATTTTAAGGAGTTTCATATTTATTGCAATGCCTGCGCGCTGAAGTTGTTTATAATGGCATAAAATCCGCTCTGCTTAAGTTTGGAATCTGACCTGTTTTCCTCTTATATTCTTCTCCTTAACCACCTTTCTATAAAAATAAGCTCTCAGTTTCTTTATTTTAACAGACATTCTTTAAAATGAACTTTTCCCCTCCCTATTACAGAAGGAGAGAATGTGGCTATGGTTGGTTTGTAAGTGTTTTTTAATCAAGTGGAAGAGACAGAAAAAAGAAAAAGCTGACAAACTTGAACGCAAACTTCTTGACATCCTATCTCATCAATCCAGAATCTCGTGTATGGCACAAAAAAGTGAAAACCGTCAAGCCGTTTTTGCCTATTTACCATTCTGCCACACTCCCAACAAATCACTTCTGAAACAGCACACACTTACCTGGTTAGTGAGAGGTTGCTGAATCTGGTCAGAATAAGATAAGGCAGAAACCTGTTGGTCACTTATGTTTGGCTGGCGACGGTCACTGTACTGATGTGAATGGGGCATCTGTCCAGCCATCTGAAGGCCAGCAGCATGGAATGAAAATGACGGTGCGAGCCGAACAGATGAAGGTTTGCATGCTGAAGTCTCTCCTCCTACGAGAAGACAGTAAGTGAGGTTGAAAGGATGTATTTATATCCCAGTGTCCCCATCCTTTGACCTAGCTGACAGTCCTTTCCACAAGGACCTTAGGATTTGGGAGTTTCAGTAATAGTAAAAGTTTTTAAAACCACACACTGCAAACAAATAACTATACTCAACACAACAGTTCTAGATTCAATGGGATAAAATACAGTGACTAACGTGTCTATAAATCTGTGGTAAGAGAAAATCTTGTCTTTTCATAAACCGCTAGGGGTAACAACCCTTAATACTTATTTTCACATAGGAGGTTTCCATCGAGAACTTTGAGTTAAGTAAGTAATCTTTGATTTTCTGAGAAGGGCCTCTCCAGTGGATCAGCTCCAGAGAAACTAACTCAGACGAGATCGGGCGTGTTCAGGGTGCTGTGGCTGTAGACACAGAAACCAATTCAAAGGAACGCCCCTGAGATGCCGCTTCGCACCCACCGGGTGTACGCGATCAATATTCCAGCATCCCCCAAACCAAGCGAAAGATCTGTCCTCAAGGTGCTCACCACCGACACGGGTCATTAACAGCTGAGCATACAAATACACGGATACAAATTCACAGGATGCTGGGTTCCTCCAACTCTTCAGACACAGTCCCGAGAGGATCCAGACCCCGCAAGCTCCCCGCGAGTACGAACGGCCAATAATCATCCCACAGGTAAGGCTGGGACCACGGTCACGATTTTCACGGTAGAAATGGAAAATGAACACTTGGTCCATACAAGCATTGGGTAGCTGGCGAATAAAAGTTCATTCTTCCTTGAAAAGAAGACCTTTCTTCTTAAATTTAACCACACTTGTAATCTCAGACGAAAGCCAAAAGGTGAAGCGCCGAACCCTGGCCAACCAACCGAGGGCCCAGAGTTCCCGTGCGTGCCTTCCTGAACAAACCAGCTAACTCCAACCAGACAACAGGCCGTGTCGTTCAGCACCTGGGTACTTTTCCTCAAGCACTGTTTTTGAGACCTACAACAGCGCAGGCCCCACGGTCAAGAGCCCGGACGCTCGGCCAGGCTGCCGCACTTCGGAACCTGAGCTCCACGCTCCTCGACCGCGTGGCCTCGCGCACCTCATTTCGGCAAACGTGCATAGGCTGTGGGGACGGTGTGTAAAATACTCGGAACAGCTCTGGCGGCTCATGAACGGCCCACACCGGCCACGATGCTGCCCTGTGCCGTGCGGTAACGGCTGGTGGGGACAGCACCCGTTCTCGCGGGGCGAACAGCCTCTTCCTTGACGGTCGCCCAGACTCCCCAAACCGGAGAGAGCAAAGCTCGGCGCCCTCCAAACACAAGTGCCACTTCTCTGCTCCACCAGAGCACACGGCGCCGCCTTCCACCCAGTCACCCGGAACCAGAGCTCCTGCAGTCGGAGTTCTCTGCCCCCAGAGACCAGCCTCGGGCAAACAGCTGCCCAATCTGGCTGCCTCCACCTCCCGTAGAACATTCAAATACGGCCCCTCTCTTCATCTCCATGAACCCCTGTCTCACTCAGAGGACTCCAACAGATCCCCACGAGCTCTTTTTTGTCTTTATTCTGCCCATTTGCAGCTCTGGATCCCTTCAGTAAAATGCTAGAGTGACTCTTCGAAGCAGCAAACCTCGAGTCCTCTCCCCATTACTGAAACTGGAACATAACCTGCCTTGGCACGGCTCTTAGACCTTAGCTTCTGTCCCCTCCGTTACAGCCTGAGGTCCTTAACTGACCCACAGGGCACGATCAATAAATAGTTGCTGAATAAGTGAAAGGACAATGCCACTATCATGATAGATGGGGCAATTTTCTAAACATTTCATTACTCATACTAAAAAAATACAGTCCATTCAGATACATGGAACAACTCTGTTCAGCTAAAAAACAAAACAAAACTGGGAATTTAGCCTAAGGATATAATCGATGACGTGCACAAAGACACGGAAGAATGTTTATCCTGGTATTGTCCGCAACCATTTTAAAAAAAACAAAAAAACACGGAAACCTAAATGTCAAATAATGGGGGGAAAAGGAGGCTTTACATCTACATGACAAAAATACAAAAACCAAACAAACTGGGAAGGAATATAAATAAATTTAAATATATATAAATAGGATTAAGTTCTTTGATATATAAATAGCTCTTATAAACAGTAAAAACACTAAGGCACTGAAAGGCAAGTTACTTAACCACTCTAGGTCTTAGCTTCCCTATCTATGAAACAGAGATATTATTACACTAACCCTATTCCCTTAGGTTTATTATGAAGTTTTCAAAAAGTAAGACACAAGAAAACACAAATAAGGGATCTTGGTACTTTACAAAATACTAGCTTCTGCTTCTACTACCAGTGTCATTATATACTAGGTTTAAACTCACTTATTGTAATATAGCAAAAAAAGGATAAAAATCATTAGTATAGAGCTTAAATAATTATCAATTGAACTTGTTAAAGGGGAGAGGGGAGAAACATGGGCATCATCCCAGAAACCCCCCCCCATCACTCTCTGACCCCTCTCAATCAATACCCAATTCTCTCTACCCCAAAGTTGCTATCTTGACCTCCAAAACCAGATTAGTTATAACTTTATATAAGTGGGTTTGTTCACTTCACGTTGTGCCTATAAACTGCAGTTTGGTCATGATCGTTACTTCATGGTAACCCATCTGACCTACTTGCGACCGACACTTGGATTATTTCCAGTTCAGAGCTATTATGAACCGTGTCATTAGGACGAGTCTTGTTAAGGGTCTTCTGGCACATACACAGATGCTGTTCTGTTGCTCTTCTAATCGCTGTAGTTTCTAACTTCTGTAGTGTTTTTAATTGCTCCGTTTCTCCCCTGGAAGTTTATGAAAGTCCCTTCTGCTCTGTTCCTTCACTGACACCTGGGACCCTCAGTCTTCCTAATCTCAGCCACTGCTGGAGGTATGTGGTGGCTCTCCACCAACACATGAGCGTGTACAAGTTTCCTGGTGGCTATGAGCAGCTTTTCATCTACTGAAGGCCGCTTAAAGATCCACTTAGGTTGCTTTTCCATTTTTCTATCAAGAAAGACTATTCCTGATACATTTCTAAAATTTAAAACATCCTATTTTTAACACATATTGGGTACGAGCCCTTTGTCGGTTGTAAGTGGTCTGCATGGTCACTCTCTTAAGGGTGTTTTTTTGATGAGTACAATCTACTAATTTCATCACCTTTTGCTTTAGAATTCGTATTTTTGGTGTCCGTTTAAGAAATGTTCCCTTATATCCAAGTCATCAAGAAATGCTGTTATCTTCTAGCAGGTGAGTTTTCACCATTCGCATCTAGATGGGCAGTGCTCTTGGATTTGATTTCTGTGCATGTGTACCACAGGAATTCAGCTGCATCCCCCCCATAACAGACATTCAACTGACTCAGGACCAATTATTACAAAGACAAACTTTCCCTGCTGCTCTGCAAGGCATGTGTATCATAAATCACATGCCCGTGCACGCTTGGATCTGGTTTTGGATTCTCTACGCTGTTCTACTGGATACAGACCTACCTAGATTTCTTTCAACCTTGTGCAAGAACCAGCTTTACAAGTTTTAATATCCAGTAGAGAATTCTGTACTTCCTCAACAATGGTTTGGGTTATTCGTAGTCCTCTGCATGTCCGTATATGGTTTAGAATTAGCTCACCAAAATCACAAAACAAATAAACCTATGTTGGCACTGTGGTTGAAACTGCACACCGTCTCTCTTCAACAGTGCTGCTCGACAGAATTTCTGGCCATGATGAATGTATCGGCATCGTGTAACAGGCTGCCATAGCCACTAGCACTTCTGGACGTTTGAACGATAGTTTCGCCTTCCCATTCCTTATTCTTCCCCCCACCTCATTCCTCTTGCCACTGTCCCTCGAACCCGGCGGTGCTCAGAGAGGGACACAGGTACTTACTTTCCTGTCTTATTCCCGATCTCAGAAAGTAAGCTTTCAACGTATCTCTAGTACTGCGGTTGATGTAGGTTTTGTTCTTCCTTGATGACCATTAACAAATGAATCAAGTTCCTTTCTAATCATAGTTTGCTAAAACCTTTCCCTCACAAATGGATGCTAAATTTTATTAAATGCTTCTTCTGCATCCATTGAAATGACATGAGTTTTCTGATCCACTGTTAATGTGGTAAAATATACAGATTGATTTTTGAATGTTAAACCGACTATGCATTTCCTGGAACACAATTTGGTCATAATCATCCTTTTGTGATGGACTCACTGATGAAACCATCTTGACTTGGAATTTCCTTTGTGGGTAGTTAAAAGCTAATAATTACTTAAAAGTTGTATTTCTTTAAGAGGACTATTCAAATTTTGTATTTCCTGGTATGTCTGGTAAATTGTTATTTTTCTAAGAGTATGGCTCCTTCGTCTACATTTCATATGCGCTGGCATCAAGTTCTTCATTACAGCCTCTAAGCTTTTCTATCAATGTAGGTGTAAATCTAGTGCTATCTCCTTCAACTCAGGACTGGCTAACGAGGCCGGCTCCTATCTTTTGAGTTTGCTAATTTTATTAAGTATCCTCTCTTATGTGGGTTTTCTATTTCTGCTCTCGTCCTGTTCTATCAGTTAGCAAGAGAGGTGTATTAAAAATATCCTGGGGCATTTGGGTGGCTCGGTCAGGAACCGTCTGACTCTAGACTTCACCTCAGGTCATAATCTCACGGTTCATGGGTTCGAGCCCCATGTGGGGTTCTATGCTGACAGGGCGCAGAACCTGCCTGGGATTCTCTCTCCCCCTCTCTCCGCCCTTCCCCTGCTTGTACTCTCTCTCTCAAAATAAATAGATAAACTGAAATAAAAGCCTTTTATCATCATAAACAGCCCTTCTTTATTTCCAATAATGCTTCCCTTTTTTAATATGGTCACACCACACTTTCTCATTCTTTGTGTGGTATGCCTTTTGTCCACTTTTCGCTGCCAACTTTCCATTCCCTTACATTTTAGGTTTGTCTCTTGTAAACAGTATGTACCTGGGTTTCATTTATGTATGTACACTTATAACCCTTCTATTTACTCCAACTATTTCATGTTCCTTTCTTACCTTCTGCTGGACTGAGATTTTTATACCTCCCAGACACACAAATTATTTTATTACTTTTTAGAGATCTTTTTTTTTTTTTTTAATGTTTATTTTTGAGAGAGAATGAGCACATGTGTGGGGCTGGGGGTGGGGACAGAAGATCCGAAGCAGGCTCTGTGCTGACAGCAGACAGCCCGATGCGGGGCTAGAACCTATGAACCTTGAGATCACGACCTGAGCTGAAGTCGGATACCTAACAGACTGAGCCACCCAGAGCCCCCACTTTTCAGTTATTTTATATGCTACAGTATAGATTACCATCCTTGACTCATCAAAATCTCATTACTCCTTTAATTTGTATACTTTGTTGTTGCCTCGGGCATGTACACACACACCTACGCACACATACTCACAATCACGAAATATCAACAAATCATCCCGCATGAGTACAATCAGACTCAAGGATACACTTTGAGGAAGGGATGGACAATTCTGTGACATCCAGATAGCTATGAAAGAAATACAAAGAAACTGACAGCTGCTGCTTGATTATTGTAACTATCCTCCCAAAATATCTGTTTCATTTTCTCAATCTAGATCCCATCAATTAACGGATTAACTGCGTGCATTAAATTCACCAAGCACCGAGAGGTTAACGTGACACTGTTTGGAGGTGACAATGCCACCCATGATCTAGAACAGTACTTCACAAACATTAATGTGCTTACAAATCGCCTCTGAATCTTGTGAAAAATGCAGGTTCTGATTCCGTACATCTAGGGTAGGGCCTGAGGGTCTGCATTTCTAACAGGCCACCAGACGATGCCAAAGCGGCTTCGAACATCATCTAAAAAACAATTTAATTGCTTAACTTAATGAAAGAAAGCTACTTCCAACTAATCCAAGTGGCACATAACCCAAACCTCAGCTAGAATTGTGACTATACAATACACCATAGGGCTGGTTTCCCCCCAAGAGATTTGCCTTCCTGGTTAATTATTTGGGGCTTTTTATTATTATTAAAACACTAATACACACTCCTGTACATAAGGGTGGTATGCTAGGTGACAAAGAATCCAATGTTCTTTTTAAATTTTGCTGTAGGTAATCAAAACATGGACTAACAAGAAATCACTTTATGTTTTTCACTTGTAGTACTTTTTTTTAGCTACTTACTATACCATCTATCACAACTACTAACAGTCCCAGTGATGGGGCCTCGTAACTATGGTCTGTATATAGGTGTGTTTGCCACATGCTCACTGTCTCCTTTCTGAGTTCAACTGTTATGCGTGCAATGCAGAAAGATACTCAAGTTTCATTTCCTCCCACAAGTATTTAAGTTATCCATTCATTCATTCATTCTTCTCCTATGACAAGACTCCATCCAGGAAGACAAACTAATACGAGAATTCCTTCTTTACCTGATTTTATAATCAGGCCCATCGCCACGGTTTTTAGTCTTTCCAAAGTTTCCCTCTTCCCTTTCTTTTATGTTTATTTTTGAAGGAGAAAGAGAAGAGAGAGACAGTATGCACTAGCATGAGCAGGGGAGGGACAGAGAGAAGGAGTCAGAATCCAAAGCAGGCTCCAGTCTCTGAGCTGTCAGCACAGAGCTCGACGCGGGGCTTGAATTCACGAGCTGAGCTGTGAGATCATGACCTGAGCTGAAGTCAGATGCTCAACTGACTGAGCCCCCCAGGCGCCCCTGCATCTTCCCTTTCAAGTCAAATGTTAAGAAGAACAAGGACTCAGTTCATCCTATGATGTTAATAAAGTATTAGGCTGACCTGTAGGAAACTGCTAATCTTAGACCTCCTCTGGCCTACAAAACAGCCATTTCAAATGGTTTAACCTGACATCTATCTATACCATGCTATATGTAATCCTTGTCCAACTAAACTAAAAATGAGCTTTAATATTTTAGCTCAAGAATGTGTCAAAATACATGCTGTAGTATCAAGTCTTATAATATTTAATTCAAAATTATCTTCATAATCATTATTTGGAGTTCAGTACCAAAATAGTATTTTAAATTGCTGCCAAATAGTGTAAAAGGTAAGCTGGAAAAAGTATGCAAGTGGGGTCCTGTGCGCATTTTTATATCCTTCTGAACTATATGGAGCTTTTTTACCATAAGTATGTTTTTGAATATTCATAAAAATTTTGAAGGAAGGAAGGAAGGAAGAAGGAAGGGAGGGAGGAGAAAAAGGAAGAACAACTAGCAGTAGCTTTCTCATTCCACTCCAGTTACGATGTTTCAGCAAAAACCTAAACCAGGGACCATAACACTATAGAAATTAGCGGTGATTCTTCAGAGAAGCATTCCATGAACAGATCTGGGAGACTGGGAGATGGCGAGACTCAAACAGGCAGCCGGACACAGAGAGCACACATCAAAGAGAAAAGCCTAGGAGAAGACCCTCGGCAAAGAAAAAAGCCATTTATTTATCTCGGATGTGAAACCCACAAGTAGCTCTGCCTGTAGCCAGCTTGAATTTCTTTTGTTGTTAATACGCTGATAGGGGACCATCCTTGTGACATCTTAAACCACATTTGATTTTAAAGAGAAAGTACGGTATTAAAGACCAAAAATAAATGAAAATAATCCAAGCTAATTAAAACTGTAACATCCACAAAATGTGGAAACTCTTAGGAGGCCAAGCTTCTGAGATAGACTCCCCTGAGAAAGGAGGGGAGGGCAACCAAGATTATGTAGGAAAATGTGCCAAGATCACTTGCAACAAGGCACACCCATAACAAAGGAGAAGAATGTTAAAGTAAGAGCCGACTGCACTTAAATGATGGCTACAAACACAGGTCTGTGATGAAGAGGGTAACTGGATAGGAGTCCATGACAAAAGTTTTATTCATCAAGGTATCATCAGTACCAAGAACAGTGCCTGCCACGTGGCCTGCATTCAACAAATATTTGTTCAGTGAAACAATGAACTGAATCTATCAGGAATATTTAGAATATGAAGAAATGGTTGAGAAGGGAGAGAGCTGAAGGGAGTAAGGATGGAAGAAGTATTTTTAAAATGAGGGGCTCATGAGTCAGAAATAAAGAATAGTCTAATCACCGCACAGGCTAGAGCTGTTGCTCGACAATTTCTCTTACTCGTTTTTATATCCCGAGCACATAGCACACTGCATGGCTCCACGGGTGTTAAAGAAATACATATTAAAGTAAAACTATGAAAATAAGATGTAAACTACATTAGGGCTCCGTAAATTATCTAATGATAAGGACAAATAGATTTTTTATTCCCTTCTAGTTAGTGGACAGTATATGTCATGACAAAATGAGTGTACATACATAACGTGTACACACACACACACACACACACACACACACAACTTGCTTTAACCTACAAGCCAAAATAGCATATTCAGTTGTCTACAAACACGACGAATTTGCTCGTGTAAGATCCAAATAAATGTTGAAATTTTTCAGTCTGAAACTTTAATTCAATTGTGAAGAATAACTATGGGATAGGGATAAAAACACGTACTTTTAAAAGCTTATCACATCAGTGCCTCGTAACTGACCTACCTCACGCACCGTGAGCAAAACTGGGCAGCTGCACAAAAGCACTGTTTTCAGACCCAAGACAACAGGCCGTGCAGATCTGTGATCCCTGAGAAAAAGGAAACAAACCTGGGGAGCCCCACAATCACTCTGGCTTTCTATCTGGAGACAATTTCCACAGTCCAGTGTGGGGAGAGGGGGCCCAAACACAACAGAGGGGTCTTGCTGAGTGGGGAGGATGGAGATGGGAGGTCCAGGCTGGAACTGGTAAGGCAGGCCACAGAAAGGAGGGAGCTCTGCACAGAAGGAGCTCCATTATCCTACACCTAGAAATCCCCTTGATTCTTTGGTCAAATACTAAGCTGCCCAAGTGCTGGGTACAGGTCCCTGTGGGAGGCGAGGCAAAAAGCATGCGCCAGGAGCTAGGAGCTGAACAGCTATTAGAACTCGCACAGCACCCAGGAAACGTAAGTGCTCCAATCAGCTAGGGTGGAGAAACCCAAAAACACCACGGACATTCAAAGCAGACTTCCCCCACAAAAAACATCCAAGCTTCAGCAGTAGAGCCATCCTGGCTGCCTCCTGCCTGTCCCAACAGACACTGAAACATACCTTCAAGAATCAAGTGTGCAGCCTGCCAGGGCAAAATTCAACACCTTTCAAAGGACAACAAAACCCAGAAGCTCAACTACCTAGTATTTCTAATGCCTGTATCCAATCAAAAATCACTAGAAAGAGGGCGTCTGGCTGGCTCAGTCAGTAGAGCATGCGACTCTTAATCTGAGTTGTGAGTTCAAACCCCATGTTGGGCATGGAACCTACTTAAAAAAACTAAAATCACTAGGCACACAAAGAAGCAGAAAAAGGAGGCCTGCTTCAGGAGGAAAACAAATCCACCTATATAGATCCAGAAATGACAGAAATAATGAAATTGGCAGAGGAAAAAACAGGCATACAAAGGCTTCAAAATAGAAGGAAAATGCAGACAAAATAAGAAAAAAACAGCAAATCTTCTAAGTTTATTTATTTAAATAATCTCTACACCCAAGACGGGGCTCCAACTCACGACCCAGAGATCAATAGCTGCACGCTCCTCTGAGCCAGCCAAGTGGCCCCAAACAGCAAAACTGAATAAAGAGAAAACTATAAAAAGGAATCAAATGGTAATTCTAGGAATAAATAATAATTGAAATGGGGATGCCTGGTTGGCTCAGTTGGTAGAATGTGCAACTTTTGATCTCAATGTCATGAGTTCAAGCCCCACGCTGGGTGCACAGATTACTTACAGAATGAAAAACTATGAAAAATTCACTGGATGGATCAAACAGCAGATTAAACACTGCAGAAGATCAGTGAATGTAAAAACGATGCAACAGAAATTAACCTAACTGAAAACAAGTATAAAATACAATGGAAAAAATAATAATAAATGAGACAAGCATCTAAAACCTTCACAACAAAATCAAGCAAACATTCCTATCTAGAGGAAGTATTAAAAGGAAAGGAGAGAAAAATCGGGGAATGAAAATTTATGAAGAAATAACAGTTGGAAATTTTCCCAAATTCAATGAAAAGTATCAACCCACAGATCCAAAATCAATCAACCCAAGCAGTATAAAAATACACAGGAGCATCTGAATGGCTCAGTCGGTTGAGTGCCTGACTCTTGATTTCGGCTCAAGTCATGATCCCAGAGTCGTGGGATCAAGCCCTGGGTCAGGTTCTGCACTGAGCACGGAGCCTGCTTGGGAGTCTTTGTGTCTGTCTGTCTGTCTGTCTCTCTCTCTCTCTCTCTCTGCCCCTCACCCTGCTCACATGTGTGAGCACCCTCTCTCTTAAAAAAAAAAAAAAAAAATGCATGTGCGCACACCCACACAAAGGCACTCAATTGTTAAAAGCACTGATGAAGAAAAAACCATAAAAGCAGTCAGAATGGGGAGAAAATACACATTTACATACAGAACCACTGACTTCTCATCAGAAACCATGCACACCAGGAAAAAAAAAAACAAAGCAACATCTTAAAATGATAAAAGAAGGGGCGCCTGGGTGGCTCAGTCAGTTAAGCGCTGGACTTCGGGTCAGGTCATGATCTCACCGTTATTGAGTTCGAGCCCTGCACAGGGCCCTGTGCTGACAGCTCAGAGCCTGGAACCTGTTTCCGATTCTGTGTCTCCCTCTCCTTCTCCCTCTCCCTCTCCCTCTCTCTCCCTCTCTCTCTCCTTCTCTCTCTCTCTCTCTCTCAGAAATATACAGTAAAAAGAAATTTTTAATTAAAATGATAAAAGAAAAAAACATTTAACCTACAATTCTGTATCCACCAAAACAAGCCTTCAAAAGACGGGCAAAACTCTTCCACAGACAAACGAAAATAAAAAAGTCTTCAATAGCAGACTTGGCACTCCAAAAATGTCCACAGTTCACAGAAGGAAAATGACACCAGACAGAAACGGAGATCCACACTAAGGAATAAAGACCAACAGAAACGGCAGATACGTAGACAAATAGTAAACATATTTCTTGTCGGTAGTGTTAAGAGAGAACTCATTGTTTACAGCAAAAATAACAACAAACTGTAGAGTTTACATCATTTACAAACGTCATGCAGATGACAACCACAGCACCAGGTACAGGACAGATAAAAGGCAAATACACCACCGTGTAAGTTAAGGGTGCACGTGCTAAGCTCGCAAGCAACCACTAAGATGGACCAGATGGACAGACAGACAACTGGAACACACAAAATCTTACTTTACACTAAACGGGTCTTAACCCTTGCAATTACAGAAGGCAAATTACATTCTCGCAGCAGAAATAAGAAGTCAAGAACTTATTTTTAGGAATAGCATCTGGAACACACACAAAAAAGATGAAAATAGCCACCCAAAATATAGCTGCTGGATTCCATAAATTATTACACCATACAAGGTATAACATGTAATGTGTTTATATTTATATGGCCCCCAATATTCTAAAATTATAAAACATTGTTAAGTGGTAAAAATAAAGAAGCAGATAATACCTCCTGGTATTTTATGGGTTATCAGTAATCATGAAAATTCCAGGTAGAGGAGAAAGCAATATTTTTTTTCTTACAGTACCCAGAATATAAAAATGTTTCATCAGTAATCAGCCCATTTAAATAAAAGTTTTCCCCACTCTGTCAGAAACAAGGTGTTAAGTAACCTTCGATCCTTTAATTTCTAGAAATAAGGTGGGGGAAGTTTTTTGTTTCAAAAACAAAAAACAGGCAGACAAAGATAGAGTGTCTCTAGACAAACTTAACAGGTGAGATTAACCTCTTAAGAAGTCAAGTCCAACCTAACTCAGCCTGGTGGCTGGTTGGTGGCTGGTGGTGTGATCGGAAGCCCAAGGTCTACCTCCTAGTGCAACGGGACTGAGACGTAAACCCCACCAGGACGTCCCCCTTCGTCCAGCTTTGTTCACTGCTGAATCCCCGGGACTTACAACAGTGCTCACTCAGCACACAGAAGAAGCCCCAGAAGGAAGTGCTGCCCAAGTGACTAAATGAGCAGTTGAACATAAAGAGCACAGACAGTCATAAACATAAATGTGCACCCGCCGTTTGTAAAGTGAATCTGCCACTAGAAGACTTAGAAATCCCAGAACAAGATGGAAGGTTATTAATACGCTGCAATATATTAAACATACTGCAGAATTTTAGGTACGACTACCTGATACATGATTTTAAATAACTATGACGAAACTTTTGGAAAACTGAAAACAGATGCTTTACCAGAAAAAACATATGTGAAAGAAAGCAACGTATTTAACACAACAACTGAAGTAACGGTCGCTTGTACAAAGTGTTCACAAACATGCTGTTGAGGCAAATGCCGTAAAAAAGTTTATCTTCATGACTGCAGTCACACGATCCTTGCTGCCTTATAATTGTCTTAAATTTACAAATACTGTAACCACCCCCCCCCACACACACACCCCCCAATCCTTTGGGAGAACATAAAAAGTGAATTTGTTTCTAACCGAAGTTTAATTTTAGATGTTTCACTGGACAGCCTTGCAGAGGGGCAGAAAAAGATGCCTCCTGGACTAGCAGAATCCAGGTAACAGCACAAGGGAAGAGCTAATGAGCCACGACCCGCTGAGGCAGCCTTTTCAGGAAATATCAGTGCCATCACACCAAACCAGTGTGTTGGTCACATATACAAGAGCTGAATTACGGGAGTTTCTTTCCAGCCGAGGATTAAAATAACATCATCAGGGGCGCCTGGGTGGCTCAGTCGGTTGAGTGTCTGCCTTTGGCTCCGGTCACGATCTCACGGTTCATGGGTTCCAGCCCCACGTCCGGCTCTGTGCTGACAGCTCAGAGCCTGCAGCCTGTTTCCGATTCTGTGTCTCCCTCTCTCTCTGCCCCTCCCCTGCTCATGCTCTGTCTCTCTCTCTCCCTCAAAAATAAACATTTAAAAAATATATGTATAAAATAAATAAAATTAAAATAAAATAAAACAAAACAAAGTAAAATAAAATATAAAACAAAATATCATTAATTCGACGGGTAACCAATCAGGCTAACCTGAGACCACGCCGCTAAGAAAAACATCCACAACCACTGTTGAGAAGATCTAGAAGATCAGGGTACCTGGGTGGCTCAGTCGGTTAATTGTCTGACTTCAGCTCAGGTCATGACCTTGCAGTTCATGAGTTCAAGCCCCATGTCAGGCTCTGTGCTGACAGCTCCAAGCCTGGAGCCTGTTTCAGATCCTGTGTCCCCCTCTTTCTCTGCCCCACCCCTGCTCACACTCTGTTTCTGTCTCTCAAAAATAAATAAATGTTTAAAAAAAATAAATAAGTAAAAGATCTAGAAGATCTACACAAGCTGTGACGCTAGCTCCACCAAGCATCCAGACGAACATCAGAGAAAATGGGCAAGTGACCGAGGTCCCGACTAGACGGTCCAAAAGCCAGCCTCTTCTTTAACGGGAGGAGGCACCCTCTCACCGCAGCCACTCGGCCTTCAGGAAGTTCAACCTCCATAAACACTCCTAGTGTTTTACAAAGATGATGTCATTCAAATCGACAAATTTATTAGTCATATTCAAAGAACGAATTCTTCCAAGCAAGCTGAGAAACTATACGGCTCCGACCACATGGTGCGGCTGACCCTGAGATTCTGGCGTGGCTTCCAGTGAGAGGAATGACACCAGGGACCCTCCCCAGCTCAGCACGATCGGTCTCAGTCTCAGAGTGGTCTCTCATACAGACCCCACCAGCTCAGGGACCCTTATTTGTGGTTTGGCGACTCCAGTCACCTACGCCAGGTTATCGCAGCGGTCACCGGCACGCCAAACAGCAAAAGGGCAGCCAGACTGGCAACGGCATGACAAGTGCGTTCGACGAAGGCCACTCCCTACTTGCAGTCAGAAGAAAGGGTTTTCCCTCACTTCTCCCAGGTCAGTCATCTGTGGGACAGCTAAGGGGGAACACTGGAACAATCCAGACAGGTAAGTGCAGGTTCCAAGCTGTTCATAATCACTTTTGTCAAACCTTCTGGACCCGGGCCCTGCTTTCTACATCCCTACAGATTCCTCTATAGCATGCAAATAGCACATTCATTTAGAACACAGAAAAAAATGAGGAATCCATCCGGAACATTCATCTTGCGATCCTGACATACGCTGGACTAGAATTTAAGCCCTCCGCTCGCCTGCCTTAGCACAAGCATCAAGCGCAGCATGGCAACAAACAGGTCCCTTTCCTCATACACGAAATAGGATTCGTCATCTTGTCCAATCACGTAAATCCAAAGTACAGAGGCCTTCTCTTGTATGATGCCATGGATGTGAAATGTTACAGACTGTTGCCAGAGAAAGAAAAGGCTGCCCAACAGTCTGCTTAGAGCTTAAGAGAGGCACTTTAAAGAACGGTGGTTAAAATGTTTCTTTTTTTTCAAAAAAAATCTATACAAAAACACAGTAAAATGCTATTTATCTAGAAAAATGTTAGAATGTTATGTATACACCCACGTGCACACACATACATATAAAACTTGAATTACCCAGAGATGGGCCCTCTCCCACCCTGTTCCAGTTTTCTTCAGATCTCCTGGCCATAACTCTGTCAAGGCCTACGTAAGCACACTAAAGTTGCCTTCCAAAAACTTGGAAGTACAGAAAGAAGAGAAACTATGTATTACAATGCATCTAAAAGCTGAAATCGTATGAAGTCATTAAAAAGCTGAACACGGCCTGCTTAGCTGCCTTGCCCTCGAGGAGGAGCTGCCGTGCCCAAACACGGAAAGAGGCAGCTAGAAATAGGCAGGAAGGTCACCTACCACAGGCCGCCCATCACCTTCGACTGTGCCACAACCACGGACGGCATTTTAAGAAATGTCTGAAGATGCTACTAAGTTTCAGGCACAGAAGGTTCCTTTGGAAAGAAAGCTGCCTCAAACTTTCCCTGATCTTTATACCACAAGCAGGCGCACCAAGAGCAGCTGGGGGGGGGGGGGGGGGACCCAAACCACAAAAACTCAACCCAACACATTAAAAAAAACCTTTCCCTCTCTCCTATCCCAAGCAGAAAAGAGAACCATACACACACCCCTCACTCTTTTTTAGTTCTGGCAAAACAGCTGTAACATACAAGATATTTTTAAATCTAGTTAAGTACTTGGGTACCTATATTGAATTGCAGCATAATACTTAAAATTACCCGATGAGGCAATCATTTGGCTTTGTGATTCCAATTAAAACACTGTATATTTACGGGATTTTCCATTACAAAATGGCCAAAAGGCAAGATATTCATCTGACCAAAGACACTTTAAAAGTTAGGCATTGAGCAAACTGTTATAACCGTTCGATAGAGGTTATAAAATTTAATAACATAAAAAAAAGGTAACCCTTCATTAAAAATATATTTATGTAGCAAATAAATACATCATTTTAGGGCTCATCATTAGTTTTCCTTCTTCCGAGTCTGCTGTGCCAAAGTGCTTAAAACTTGTACCTGAGTTCTATGCCAGATGGAAACAGTACGGAACCCGTTACTGTCCAAAGTATTCTACGGTATCCTTAACACATTCTCTAATAATACAATTAACACCGAGATATGCCCCTCCCTTCAGAAAGGACAAAAGATGCAATTCTCACAAACGAATAATAAGTATATGAGAAAACTAACCGGAAGTCAAAAAGTCAATCGATAATAAGTAACAAGGAGACTTCATTTTTACCTCTCAAACAGGCAAATTTTTTTTAGAGTACCCTGAATAACAACTGTATGGATAAAACAAGTTTCCATGACCCTTTACTGGAATACTCTTAAGTAGTCAGAATTTTTAAAATGTAATGAAAATAGAATTAGTAATATTCACTGAACTTTCAGTCCGTGCCAAACACCGTTCCAGTATGCCTTGGTACCCCCAGAAGCTCTATAAACGAGATGGCATCATTATGGTACTCGTTGCATTTTACAGAGAGAAGCTCCAGTCAAGCAGCTGGAGAGGGGCCCCAAGTTCCCAGGTTCACACGTTAAGAAAGCCAGACTGACTGCGTCTCCAGAGAACACTCTCGTCGCCACCCTGAGCCAGGCCCCAAAGCCGGGAGTGAGCGCAAGAGTGCTCAAGAGACATGGAAACCCCTCCTAAAAAGTGAGACTGCTGAAACCCTGCAAAGGAGCGAAGAAAAACCGAACCGGCGAGGAAAACAGGGGCCGGGAAGCGGCACCCAGCCTGCGTGCCCCTTCCCAAACACACCCTGCTTGAATTCAAGTGAAAACGGACCAGTGGGTGGCTGTGGCAGAAGAGAGAGGAAATTACACAGGAGTCTAGAGAACACGAGTAAACTTCACATCGAGTTTCACAAAACAGAAAGGCCAGTTCTCTAGTGTCTCTAGTTCTGTAAAGAGCCCATGCAAATGTCCTGTGGGAGAAGGCAAGACTAGAGAGCGGGCCACACTCGGGCGCCAACCTCCCTTCGCAGACTAATCTTATGACACACTCCCTCCCTCGGAGGCACCCCCACACTCTCTCAAGCACACCCCCTCCTCCCCTACTTCCAATCACTGAGTGCCTCAATCACTTTGCCCCATCCACTCTCACTTGTCTTGCAAGGAGTTCAAATGTCGCCTCGACTTTGGCTTGGAGAATACAGACAAAGGAGCAGGTTAAGGACAGAAGGGCAAGCCGGGCCCAAGAGTCTTCTTGCCAAGCTAAGGAATTTAGACTGTGTGAAACAGGTTAAGAGAGTGCCAGGGAAGGTGTGCCAGGAGCGACACAACTCCAGTTGTGGCTTTGGTTCTAGCCATTCACATTCTAGAGTGTCGAGATTCAATTTTGCCACTTACTGCCTAGCTACTGTGTGACTTTGGATAAGTTAATAAAATCTGTGCATCCCTTTTCTATCTGCAGAATGAGTTAATAATAGTACTTGCACCTTAAGATTATTATGAAAATTAAAGAGTTAATGTTTAAAGTGGTATCTGGCACATTTAAGTACTCAGTAACTGTTCTATTATTTAAGCTGATAACAGAATTGGTGTGTAATAGGGGCTAGAACGGGGAGAGCCCACAAGCAGAGATCAATCAGGGACTTATTTCAACAGTTCAAGCACAGGACTGTGGGAGCCTTCAGGAGGGAGGGTAATGATAGAAAAGGAAGGAGACGTATGAACAGACCCTCGGAGGTAGAGGTGACAGGACCTGAGTGCTCGTCTAAATATGGAAGAGAGGAGACAAGCCAGATGCAAAAATGACTCAGAGGTTTTGAGCCCAGGTGACTTGGAAACCAGCGATGACGCTCAGAAAGGCAGGCAAGGGTACTAAGCTGAATGACGATAGTTCCTTAAATGTATTATGATCTGAACTTTAAAGACTGACTCCTAGTATTTCGCACTTTATCAGGCACGTGATAGTTAAAAAACTTTGTCGAAAAGAGAAAGGAGAGTGGGGCGCCCAGGTGGCTCAATTGGTTACGCGTCTGATTTTGGCTCGGGTCACGGTCTCATGACTCATGAGTCTGAGCGGGCCCTGTGCCGACAGCACGGGGCCTGCTTGAGATTCTCTCGCCCTCTCTGCCCCTCCCCCACTTGCACTGTCTCTCTCTCTCTCTCTCTCTCTCTCAAAATAAACTTAAAAAAAAAAAAGAAAGAGAAAGAGGAAAAAGGACAAAAGCATGAAAGGAGAACGAAAAAGGTAGAGCCAAGAAAAAGAAAACTGGCCCTGGGAGCAGCCCGTGTAGCAGCTACAGGAGCGTGGGATGCCCCACGCCCAAACGGCCCCTCTCCGCCCCTCTCCGCGGGAATATCATCACTCTTCATCTGAGGCGGCTCCAAAGTACACACATCACTCTCCTCTCCTGTCTCCAGAGCACTGTCCTGGGGAGCCTCTGTTTCTGACAGAGCAACCCAACCTGCTCTAGATGCCTGGGCAGAAAAAGAGGTCGAACACCCCTGAATGACCACGTCCACAGTCGCTTCCAGCTCCGGCAGCACGCGACACGCCCGAGCAGGCCACCGTCGGGAGTGTACGAAGATGTCGCGCTTCCCGGTGAGATGAGCGCTACGTATCTATCTACACACAGGGGAGAGGCGCCCGACTCTGCGCAGTCAGGAGCCTACCTCCACCGTCAATACCAGTGACTTTGTGGTCACTGGATTTCCATCAGGTCCTCTAGGTTTGGGGCGCCTGGGTGGCTCAGCCGGTTGAGCGTCCAACTTGACTTCGGCTCAGGTCACGGTCTCACGGTTCGTGAGTTCGAGTCCCGCATCGGGCTCCACGCTGCCAGTGCAGAGCCTGCTTGGGGTTCTCTCTCTCCCCTCCGCCGTCTCTCTGCCCCTCTTTGCTCATGCTCTCTCGAAATAAATAACAATAAACTTTTAAAAAATAGTAAAAATAAAGTCATCTAATCTTACCTCTTAAGTTGTTTTGGACACCACGCTTTTTGACTCCCTGCACGATACCACACAGGGACACTGTGCCAATGACTTAAACATTTTAATATTGGAACCGTTCATGTTTTCTATTAATCCTACGGATATGTTCATAATTTCTATTTATTACAATACTTTTAAAGATGATCCTTAAAAGCTTTGCTTACAACATCAACGCCTGACACCGTGAAGCCGTAACCTCAAAAACTGGTGTTCCGTTTCTCTGCCTCGCTTTGTTCAGATTCGTTACATCCGGTGACCTCCACGAGCATCTAAAACCACCACAGAGGTGCTCCCATGCCTACGTCTCCTCCTCAAACAGAACTTTACCTCACGTGCACAGTATGCCCCGTAACACGAGACACTATGTAAAATGCTGTTTAAGAACCCGACGTATGTAAGGGCTGAGGGATAATGTGGGGGAAATAATAACTGCTCTATATTCCAACAGGTACAGTACATGATTTTATAATGCCAAGTATCATCACAATGCTGAAAATCAGGCCTGGTTAATTTTTAACACAGAAAATACTTCTTCTCATAGCTGAATGACACCAAGGTAAAAATGGTGATACGTGCCAGTGACACTTCTTCCTACCTTCCACCTAAAAAGATGTTTTCCTTTCTTTTGCAAATGTTTTTCTAACTGAGGCATAAATGACATACATCAGTTTTTGGTACACAATATAATGATTCGGTCTTTTCTGTTTTTAAGTCGCTAGAGAAACCACTTTTGAGGCTTTTAAAATAACCCTCCACTCTCTAATATCTAAAATGAGGAAAGGAATACTTATAACACAATCCAATCAGTTTATGCTAGGGGCGCCTGGGTAGCTCAGCTGGTTAAGTGTCTTGACTCTTGATTTCAATTCAGGTCATGATCTCACCGTTCGGTTTGTGGGATCGAGCCCGTCGGGCTCCACACTGACAGCACGCAACCCGCCTGAGAGTCTCTCTCTCCCGTCTCTCCCTCCCCTGCTCGTGCACCCTCTTGGCTCTCTCCTCCTCAAAACGAATAAACTCTACGCTAAACAAACTGGAGTTGGGCCTCTTAAAATGGAATCAAAGAACATACCTCTTCAAAGGAGAGCAGACAGCAAGACAACTCTCCTCCACTACCGGGGCTGCAGAACCCACTCCCGACCGCCGCCTCAGAAGCGTCCTCCATCAGTTAACCCCTCTGTCTCCTGTTACCTTCCACCTCTCTCCCCCCGGTTCTATCAAACACGGAAACACGCCCTATGTCCTCACTGTAAAACTAAAACCCTTCCTCGAACCTACATGCTCCTTTAACAACCAATCTATCTTCTTCTGATTCATTTACTCACTCATTCATTCAACAAGTATTTACTGAGCCCCTGCTATGCTCTAGACCTGAGCTGTCCAGTACGGGAGCCACTGGTCACAGATGGCTAACGGAGCACTTGAAATGAGACTAGTAGGAATTGAGATGCGTTGCAAATGTAAAACACACACAGAATGTAAAACATCTTATAAATAACTTTTAATTTTGAAATACTGTATTTTAAATATATGGGGTGAAATAAAATATATTACTAAGGTTAATGGTACTGTTTGTATTTGCTGTTTTTTAAACTGCGACTCCTAGAAACTTTTTTTTTTAATACTTATTTAGAAGAGAGAGAAAAAGACACGCACAAAGAGACAGAGTTCATGCATGTGGAGGAAGGGCACAGGGAGGGAGGGAGAGGGAGAGAGGGAGGGGGAGAGAGGGAGGGAGAGACAGAGAGAGAGAGGGAGAGAGAGAGAGAGAGAGAGAGAGAGAGAGAGAGACAGAGAGAGAGAGAATGAATGAATGAATCCCAGGCAGGCTCTGTGCTGTCAGCACAGAGCCCAACGCGGGGCCCAACCCCACAAACCAGGAGATCATGACCTGAGCTGAAATCAAGAGCCGGCTGCCCAACTGAGTGAGCCGCCCACGGTACAGTTCCAGACAGAGTCTGTGGCATTAAGGACACAGTATGAAGATGAGCCAAGTCTCCAGCCTCCGAGAGCTGGTATTTTATTGCCGGTGATGGGCGGAAGCCTCGAACAACAAACGAGTGAACGCGAGCATTTCAGAAAACGGTGTTCCGCAGGCAGGAAGACCGAGAAAGAGAAAGTGCAGGGGGGAGGGACCACACAGCAGTACAGGCCTCTCCCCCTCCGTCCCTTACAACAGAGAAGGCCGCCAGGCTTCCTGTCGAGTACGACCTCCGCAGACCGCCGGTGGCCGTGTGGAACACGCACGAGTACAGATTCCGAGGCTCCGAGGCTCCGAGGCTCCGAGGCTAAGCTGAGCCTCAGGTGGAGGGCACGCTCGCTCGCTCGCTCGCTCGCTCCGTCAGCCGCGCCCACCATGGCCGGGGAACAGGCACGAGGGCCAAGTACGACCGCTTCGACCTGCCAGGGGCGTCTCCCGTCCATCCACACGGGCTAGAAACGTCTGCTTTGGTCACTCTCTCACTTCCGCCTCCCTGCGCGCGCGCCCGCGCGCACACGCGCAGTCACACTACGTTCTGTGGCTCCAGACTCGGAACCGGCTCACAAAGCTATCTGCTCGCTTCCGTGTTCGGTCAACCACTTCTCAGAAGAAAGTGAAGACGGGGGTCTCTCCGGTAACTGCTCCTTCTCTGGTCTCCGCGCCTGAATTCTCCCCAATGCTGTCACCTGCGTTTCCTCAGAAAGTTTCAAAACCCCCAACACTTTCAAACCCCAGAGCTTCCAGGGTGAAGCGTTTACACTTCTTGTGTCACGACCGCCTTTCTCTCATCTGTCCTCTCGGCTGCACTGACGCTGCTCCCTGTCAAGAGGTTCTCCCCTTTTCTGCTCCTAGAAATCCTGAACTCAAACTTCAAGACCCAGATCGAATGTCAGCGTCCCTAAGGAACCTTCCAGAAGCTTAGAGCGAACTGCTCCCGGGCTCCATTCTTCCCTGAGTCTTCTGCCGTTTGCACAGCAAGCGTGCTCTGTGCCCACAAACGGCACCACCTCACAATCAGAACCCAGAGGGAAGGTCTGGTCTCAACGGCGCACTCCCCTAACGACAGCAATGCAAAGGCTTCACGCGGCCACGCGATAAACGAGTGCGTGCGTGACGACGACGGCCTCTGCATCCCCTGCCCACGACACTCTCACCCCCTCGTCTGGAAGAGGCACTCCTCACAGGTGCCCTACCGCCCTGGGCTGGACCTCACCCAAGCTCTACGCAAATGATTTCTCTGCTCACCCACTGAACTACGGGAAGGCTGGGCTATCTCACTCATCCCTACTAGGCCAGCACAGAAAGGCACCCACTACATGTTTACTTGACGAGTGGATGAATGGATCCTAAGACTTATCAACTTCCCCGTCGCAATTTACATACAGAAGAGGCACCTGCTACCCAGAGAGGTTTAGTGACTTGTCCAAAAAGGTCAGTGGCCAAATCCAGACTGGAACACTGTCTCCTATCATACACCATAACATGGGACCGTATCTCCTGACGGAAAGGTCCTGAAGTGTTCGTCATTCCTTGGTCATGCATGATCTGGGCACTCATCACAGTCTGCGGGTATCATGAAAGAAAAAATGAAACGAAACAAAACTACACCACCGACACGAAAGCCAAACGGCAACAAAAATTCACTCTTCCTTACTCCTTGGTAACCAGGGCTTGCTGGTAACCAGAGTTTGAACAGTCAAATGTTCCCATTCAGTCAGAGTTTAGAAACTTGAGGGGTCACTCCTGCAAGATGCAGGGACACCGAGAGCATAATCACACAGATACTCACTGCAAAGCGCCGGGAATGGCACCCCCACCAGACGGGCCTCTGGCTCAACCCTGGCTGTGTCCTCTGCTGCCTGGCTCTTTGGTTCCTACGTCTTTTTCTAGCATAGGCTCCAGCTTTCTAATCAATTCTGGGGCAAACGTATAGCCCTCCGTGAAATTCACATTCTTCTACCCAAGTTTAACCGAGCATCAATTTCTGCTGTCTGCATCCAAGAACCTTGACTATCACATATAAATGAACAATGAGGGACCATCACCCCCACCCCCAGGAAAAGATCATGGTGGGCGGGGCAGAGGGGATGTTATTTAGCAGAAACACGGGAGAATGAGCAAAGGAACAATGACAGCAGTAACTACATAGCATAAATCAGTGTCTAACTATCTTTAGTCACTTGCCATATGGACTAGATTGCTCATCAATAACTAAAGGCATTTCTTTTTCCTGACTGATGCAACTCGCCTCATTCAGCTTCCCTGCAGCTAGCCTCCCCTGCAGCTAACATGGCCCCATGACTAAGATCCAGCCAATGGAAGATCAACGTAAGTGATGTGTGGTGCAACCAGGCCTCACCCATAAAAATCTCCCCTGTACACATGCTTTTTCCCAACCCAGTAACTGGAAGCTAAAACCCAGGGTGATGACCTGTGGATACTGTATGTATAGAACACATGAAAAACCACCACCATCCCTGAATAACTGTAGAGAGCAGGACAATTTTCCCCTGGGGTAGAAGTCAGTGGGCTGTTACATGAGTAAGAAATAAATGTACAGATTTAAACCACTGATGTGTTGGGTATTTTTATTACATCTGGTAGCCTACCAAAATGAATACAGATATTAATATCTACCTAGAAAGGCTAGTGTATACTTAAATATTCTTTCCAAGTTTGAAAACACTGATCACACGTACGCCACTTACAATTAGTAAGGGTCTGCACTAATACAAAGTTACCTCCCCAAAGTTAAGAAATTTGTTTTTGATTTTGAGAGGGTAGACTTTTTCTTAGAGAACAGGGACAAAAGCAGAGGGTGAGACAGAAAGACTGACATGAGCCTTCAAACCAAATTAAATAACCCCTGTTACTGATATATATGTTTTCAGTATCTGAATTCAAAAAATCTCAGTATACAATTTGTTTTTCCAGAAGAAATCATGACCTAGTCTAGAAGCATGTTCTTATTTTCTATAAGTTTTCATAATGAAAACAGTTATAGTATAAAAAGTGCTACGTACTCAACAGCTTACTTGGGGAGTTTTAAAAATACAGAAGACACCCTAACCTCTAAAGATTTGGACTTTCTTACGTCTGAAAGGGGACCAGACATCAATATTTTTCAAATACTTCCCAGGTGATCTGGTTACAGGGCCTCTCCATTAGAACAAGAATTTTGAGTCAGATTTGTAAGATTTAAAATAGTGATGATTATGGGACACCTGGGTGGCTCAGCTGGTTCAGTGTCTGACTCCTGATTTCGGCTCAGGTTACGATCCCAGGGTCATGAGATCAGGCCCCGCATCGGGCTCCACGCTGAGTGTGGCACCTCCTTAAAATTCTCTCTCTCTCTCTCCTTCTGCCCCTCTCTCCCCTGTTCGCATGCTCTCTCTCTCTGAAAATAATAATAATAATACAATAGCAATGATTAATATTTGGTATAAAGGATAATTTTAAAAATCTACAGTGTCTACTCATCAACGGAGAAGTTTCTATTAAAATCCTTTCTGCAATATTTTCCATTAACAGGTAACAAATACTCAACTGTGCAATCATTATTCTTTGCATTTTGAGGAACAAAGTCAACGAAGAAATCACAATGTGAAGATCAGAAATGCAAATTTTTTTTGAATTATTTGGAAGAAGGTAATACAGACAGAAAAATCCATCTCTTAACAGCTCTTAATAACTAATACTTCTGAAAAGTGGGACCCTAGGGAAACAAGAGCAGCTTTCATTATCTACTTTATATATGCTTTTATTACTTTATCATTTTAACGCGCAGCTTTTAAATCACCATACACAACTCACACTTACTAGAAAACACCAACAATAAATGCTCTCAGAAAACATAAGAGACTCCCCACCTCAAAGCAAAATTAGTCACCCCCCACCTCTTGATTTAGCACAGCGATCCATCCCAAACCCAGTGGACAGAAACTACCCCTTCACTCCCAAAGTTCCAACCATCTGTCATCACTGCTGGCTACTCAGATCAATCTTTATTTTCTAGCTTTGAAGCTGAACCATACCTTCAAGACCAATGGCTGTCAAGGTCTTGAGCAGGGGTCAGTCAATTTTTTCTTAAAGCCAAAGTGTGAATATTTTAGACTTCGTGAAGCATAAAGTCTCTGTTGAAATTAATCAACTCTGCCCTTGTAGCACAAAGGCAGCCACAGACAATACCTAAACCAGTGAGCGTGGCTGTGTATTTATCAAAAAGAGCAGCAGGCTGGATTTGGGATCTTGAGGCATCAGAAGCAGTACGGTTAGTATGAGGCCCCCTGAAACTATCATTCATACACACACGCACACGCATACACACACACACGTGTATGTATTTATATATTACACATAGTTACATAATAGGAAATATTGTAGTTATATAGGTAAATAAAACATGTGTTTGTGTTATTGTATCTTTCACCCCATCTATAATACAAGGTCCTTAAGAATGGAACTGCTGCTTCATTCACGGACAAATCTTTGGTGAACGAGCATGTAACACTCAAAAACCACTGCTGCCTGACTCAGCTCATGAGACTCAAAACACAGATTGAGGAGAGGGATACAAAAGAATTAACTTCTGCTATTAGAAGACTAGAGAGATTATCACACGTAAAGCTGTGCCCTCTCTTCCCCTCCTAAGCCATCGCTGTCATGAACAAGGAGGACAAGTGCTACAAGGAGGAATGGTCACTTAGACTAGTATCTACTGCTGGAGCAGTGAATCTCATCAAAACCATGCACAAGAATTACAGACAGAATACCGGCAGAGCAGGAGCCCCTCCCACCTACCCTGGACCCTATGCTTCAAGAGCAGGAAGTAGGGGTGGCCACAGTGCCTATAGCATACAACAGGCACTGAGCAAATATGGTATTAAGAAGCATAAACAGGGACACCTGGGTGACTAGTCGGTTAAAAGCGACCGACTTCAGCTCAGGTCATGATCTCACTGTTCATGAGTTTGGGCCCCACACTGGGCTCTGTGCTGACAGCTCAGAGCCTGGAGCCTGCTTCAGATTCTGTGTCTCCCTCTCTCTCTGCCCCTCCCCTGCCCATGCGCGCACGCGCGTGCGCTCTCTCTCTCAAAAATAAACATTAAAAAGAAAATAATTTTTAACACACATAGTTCAGTATATTTTAGAAAAAAGTTAATATGCCTTTGTTTTTAGAGATCCTACAATACTTGAGATAAATAAAATGAGGCAGTGCAGTGTGATCTATTTTATGCAAAACGAGTGAATTGAGAGGACAAGTGCTCGGGAAAACTTTTTCCAACTTTCAGTCCTAAAATATTCTTCCACATTAACTGTTGAGAAATATGGAGACTACGTACGGGTCACCAGCAGGGATTTTCAGCAACAAAATTTTCCTGCATATCTTTGCATTCTTTTCCTAATGTCTAAGACATTTCTGATAGCAAAATCTACTCAAGGTTTTAAAAGCAGAGAAGCCCTTACCCCCAAATGAACAATAATGTTAAGACTGCCAATGCTGAGAGTTGCCCGGGTGGCTCAATTGGTTGAGCGTCTGACTTGGGTGCAGGTCATGATCTTGCTGTTCCCGAGTTCGGACTCCGTGTGGGACATCTGTGCTCTCAGCTGGGAGCCTGGAGCCTGCTTCTGCTTCTGTGTCTCCCGCTCTCTCTGCCCCTCCCCCACTTACACTCCGTCTGTCTGTCTCTCTCTCTCAAAAATAAATAAACATCAAAAAAAAATTAAAAAAAAAAAGACTGCCAATATTGACACTGAATTCCCACCTCTTCCTTGGCTTTGTGACAAAACGGACAGCAATTACAAATCACTATTTTCCCATCTGGAGCTGCCTGGGCTTTCATACGCACGACTGTCATTCCCCTACTCCAAGTGGGAAAAAAGTGTAAGTGGTTCAGGATACAAGAACAGATTTTCAAGATCTTATGCATGACTGTGATTGTCACTATAAAATGGAATAACCCACAGATAAATGTATTCATCTGACACAAGTCAAATGAACCAGAAGTCAAGCACTCCCTTGGAGAGAACACCCCTAACCTTCCTCGCAAAACACCGCACCTCCCCCTACTGGCTACTTGTTTAGCGGTTTGCTGTGTAGCTCTATCCGTCAGAACGTGAAGTTCCACGAAAGCAAGGGCTAGGTCTTATCTCCTAGTATATACCTAGAACCAAGAGGAATTCTTGGCACAATAAATGCTCAATAAATATTTGTTGCCTATATCACACACCATTTCATTATTTTAAACCAACTGACATCTATTCCTTAGTTACTAACCGATCAAAAATAGTTCCATTATCTTCAGGTGTACATTCTGCACGTTGTCTAAATCAACAGAATTGCTTGGGATTTCTTACTTTTATTCCTCTTCTATAAGTGACAAGTGAGGCTGGTATTCTAGTTGTCTGGCAGTATTACAGTTTCTTTATGAAAGACTTAACACATTAAATGAGCGGCCTGGAAGAAAAGTATCAGAGGCAAGCCTAGATGACCACCTGAAAGCACCATGATTACTGCCCACGTTTGAATTCTAGCTCCGTCACTTACTACCTACATCCTTCGGTACCTTTCTTAGTCTTCTGTGCCCCAGTTTCCTCATCAGCAAGACAGAAACGATCCTCCCAGTATCACCTGCCAGTTCTCTAGCCCTCTCACTCCTGCTGTGAACACTGGCAGTGCATCACCTACCCAGGAAGCCCCGCTCTTGATTCTATCATCCGTCGCGCTCCCTTTCATGGCAAAGCAAGGCCAACATTCATCAATTCACTATCCGTTTCTCAATTTTCTGCAATGTGAACTCAAGGAGCTGTCCCTTATTTCATCCACCTTCACCACCACCCCACCCCAGAAAGAGAATGCCTTTACCTGACACTTCCCGTTTCTACTAACAATACTCGGCCACCCGGCCAGGAGTCATACCATGCTTCTTCAACTCTTCTTCATTCCCTACCCTGAAGGACTAATCATTCTTCAAGTTCTGTCTAGGGTTCCTTAGGAAATTCCTTTGTACGCATCTTCTCCGTTCTCCTATGTCCTAACTCTCCACAGAAAGTAAATTCCTTAAGGACAGGAAGCAGATCTGATATTTTCAACAGGTCTACCTAACACCTACTAAAGGATTCTGTACTGAGTGAGCTCAGTGAGTACTTGTATACTAAATTCATGCATGTCGGACCTGCTGTGATCACCTAACTGGTTCCCCAACTCCAGATTCCTGAGCCTCCAACTCTTCCTAAATGTTTCTTAAAATGCTTCACTCCTCCAACTTGTCTGCTTAGACACACTTCTTAATATAGTCGGTTCAAGTACCCACTAGTTATAAAATATTACAGGCGGTACTGGGATGGGAGCAAAGAGCTGGAATCCAATTCCAAAAATGAGTCCTCTCCAGTTGTTCAAACAAATTACAAGTCTGTGCAAGAAACAGCCATGTAAATACTTATAATAAAAGGCACAATAAAAATGCCTCTAAATATGATGAATTAGAATTAGTAGGGTCGTTTTAAGTAAGATAAGCAGAGGAAAGGAAAGCAGGCAGCCTAGGAGGAGTGAAAAACAAAAGACTCTAAGAACATAAAAGTGGTAGTTCAGGGGAGGGGGTTTAATTACAGGTTTGCCTGTGTCCCCTCAAAATACATGTTGAAGTGCTAACCCCAAGTACTTCAGAATGTGACCTTACTTGGAAATAGGGTCACTGCAGACATAACGGGTTAAGATGAGGTCATTAGGGTGGACCTTAATCTAGTAGGACGGGTGCCCTTATAAGAAGACGACGCTGGGACAGAGGCATGCACAGAGCAAGTACCTCACGTGAAGATGAAGGCAGGGATCCAGAGAACTCAGCAGAAGCCAAGGAATGCCAAAGATTGCCAGCAAACCCTGAAAAGCTGGGCAACAAACACAACCACCAGGCTAGGAAGCATCAAGATAAATTACACAGGGTAGTATCTTCACAGGAGGGAGGAATAATTAGATTAAATACTTGCCGGTCTCACCTACAAAATCTCAGAAGTGTGACTCAAAAGACTGAATTATTTTCAAATAACCTATCCCAGAAAAAAGGGTCAAGAAAATCTGTAAGAATGGAAAAATACTCAGCACTCAACAAAGTCAGAATTCACAAATGTCTGGCACACAGTCAAAATTACCAGGCATGCAAAACACCAGGAAAACGCAACCCATAACGAGAGAAAAAAATTCATCTGGAATCAACACAGCTCTCACAATTCGCAGCTAAAGACATTAAAACAAGTATTATAACCAAATTCCACATACTCAAATAGATAAAGGGGAATCACAGAAAATATTTTTTAAAAGACACAAACTGAACATGTACAAATGAAAACCACAATGTGTAAAATTAAAAACACTGGGTGAGATTAATATATTAGACACTGCAGAAGAAAAGATTAGTGAACTTGAAGGCACAGCAATAAAAAGTACTGCAGAATTTCAACTGACTGCTCCACACCTAAAATAGCTGTCAAAACAGAAAAAAGGACTAAAATAAATTTAAGACATTCCTCAAGTTCTGGGACAACCTCAAATACCCTAATGAGTATGTAACTTAATTTCCTCATAAAAGAAGCTAAGCAGAAAAAAATGCTAAATGAATTCACAGCCAAAATATTCCAATTTTGAAAAAAATTACAAATACAGAGCCAGAAAGTCAACAAATCCCAAGATCCAGAAACAAAGAAAGCTACATCAAGGTACATCATAATCAAATTGCTCTGCTTAAAACTGATGATAAAAAGAAACTCTTAAAAGCAGCAGGGAAAAAAGAAACATATATATATATAGAAAGGAAAGAAAATGAGGAAAGAATTCTTATAAGAAACGATGCAAGCAAACAGAGCAACACCTTTAAATTCCTGAAAGAAAAAAAGTTATCACCTAGAATTTTTATACCCACTGAAAACATCTGTCAAAAACAAAAGAGAAATAAAAACATCTTCAGATATACAAAAGATGAAAGAATGTGTCCCTACTAGGCCCGCACTACAAAATATGTTAAAGGAAGCACTTATGATGAAGGAAAAAGAGTTCAGATATAGAGAGGAGCTAAACAAAACAATGAAGAACATAGGGAAAGGTATCTACAGGGGCAAATGTGTAACAGTTTTTCTAGTAAGTTAAGTCTCGTTAAAAGAGAACTATTAAACAACATTAAAAATAATGTAGTGTGGCATCTGTAACATATGTACAAATAAAATCTAGTTAAAAACAGCTGAAAACCAGTAAAAGATAAATGAAAGCACACGATGGTAAAGTCAATACACTACATGTGAAGGGATGTGGTATTATTTGGAAGTAGACTATGATAAGATAAAAGGCAATCACTAAATTAAAAAACAAAGAGTTAAGTAAGCCAACATCAAATCATAAAAAAAAAAAAAAAAATCAAAACATAAAAAATAACTCAGTTAATCCAGAGAACGCAGAAGAGGAAGTGGGGAATAAAGAACAGATGGGACAAATAGAAAATATACAGCAGTGTCATTTAAACCAAAACATACCACATCAGTGACTTGTTTTCTACCTTAATAGAAAAAATCCAAATGAAATTCAAAGTGAAAGAATAAAAAAAAAAAAAATGATCAACATCCAGAGTAGAAATCAATGAAACAGAAAACAAAAAACAACACAGAAAAGTCAATGAAACCCCAAGAACTTCCATGAACAGAAGATACAAAACTACTAAACAAAATTATAGTAAACGGAATCCTACAATCTAAAAACAGGGGACAATATGGGGCATCTGGGTGGCTCAGTCAGTTGAGCGTCCCACTCTTGATTTCAGCTCAGGTCATGATCTCTCATGAGATCGAGCCCCCGCTTAAGATTCTCTCTTTTCCTGGGCATTTGGGTGGCTCAGTCAGTTAAGTGTCCGACTTCAGCTCAGGTCATAATCTCCTGGCTCATGAGTTCGAGCCCTGTATCGGGCACACTGCTCTGAGTGCAGAGCCCACTTGGGATCTTCTGTCCCCCCCGCCAACCCCCTCCGCCCCTACCTTGTCCATGCTCTCTCAAAAATAAACCAACATTTAAAAAAAAAAAAAAAAAAAAAAAAAAAAAAAAGATTCTCCCTCTCCTTTTGCCTATCCTGCTTGTACCTGCATGAGCACCGTGCTCTCTCTCTCTCTCTCAAAAAATAAAAATAAATTTAAAAAGAGACAATATATTATTACCAAGTGGCCATTATTTCAGAAACAGTTTAGCATTCAGAAATCAATGTTATTCACCAAATTAACTTAAAAAAAAAAAAAACCACACTGGTGAATCTCAACAGATGCAGGAAAAAATGTGACAAAACCCAACAACCATTCTCAATTAAAAAAAAAAAAAAAGACCTTTAGCAAACCGGGACTTGAAGGTATCTTCCTCAACCTGATAAAGGGCAAAGACTAGCACCACACTCAGTGGTGGTGACTGAATGTTTCTCTGTTAAGATAAGGAAAAAGACAAGCCTCTTTCATCACTTCAATTCAACATTGTATTCTATGTTCTTTATGTATTCTACATTCCATGGAAGTTCCAGCCAGTGCAGAGAGGCAAGAAAAGAAATACAAGGTAATCAAACCGGAAAGGGAGAAGCAAACTGTCTCTAATCACAGACAACAGAATCATGTAGAAAATCTCATGGCACCTACCAAACAGCTATTAAAGATAAGCGATTCAGCAAGCTGGGGCGCCTGGGTGGCTGTGTCAGTTAAGCACTGGACTTCGCTCACGTCACGTTTTCACTGTTCGTGAGTTCGAGCCCTGCGTCGGGCTCTGTGTGGACAGCTCAGACCCTCGAGTCTACTTCAGATTCTGTGTCTCCCTTTCTCTCTGCCCCTTCCCTGCTCGTGCTCGGTCTCTCTCAAAAATAAATAAATATTTAAAAAACATTTTTTAAGTGATTTAGCAAGGTTGCAGAAAACAAGATCAATATACAAAACTCAGTTGTATTCCTATGTACCAGCAACTACAATCAGAAACTAAAAATTAAAAACCACTTATAGTATCAAAAATATGAAATACTTAGGTATAAATATGACAAAAATGTCACTGAAAGACCTGCACACTAAAAATTAGAAAAATTAGAGAAATTAAAGAAAAATCGAATCAGAGGGAGAGTTACACCACGTGCATGAGTCTGAAGAATCCATCCTGTTAGGATGTCAATTTTTCCCAAAATTATCTATAATTCAACACAATCCCAATCAACACAGAGTAGTCACAATTTTAAAAAAGAAGAAAACCGCAGGACTAACACTGATGTCAATACATGTTATTAGGCTATAGTAATAAAAACTACAGTATTGGCATCAAGATACACTAACAGATTAACAGAACAGAAAAGATGCAGACCCACGAATGATTTTCAACAAGGATACAAAGGTGGAGAGAGAACAGTCCTTTTGCCACATGGTTCTAGAATAACTGGATATCCATTTGCAAAAAAAAAAACAAAAAAAACAAAAAAAAAAACAAGTGATCTTTTAGCTACCCCTTGCAGAACCATAACGAATGTTAACTCCAAATGGATCACAGACTTAAATGTAAAACCTAAAACTATAAAATCTGTAGGTAAGGGGGAAAAAAAGAAAACCTTTTAGATCTTGGGACAATTAGGCAAGTGTTTTCCAAAGCATGACCCATAAAAAGATCAAATCAATAAATTATACTTCAGGGGCGCTTGGGTGGCTCAGTCGGTTAAGCCTCCGACTTCGGCTCAGGTCATGTTCTCACAGTTCATGAGTTGGAGCCCCGCATCGGGCTCTGTGCTGACAGCCTGGAGCCTGGAGCCCACTTCCAGTTCTTTCTCTCTCTCTCTCTCTCTCTCTCTCTCTCTCTCTCTCTCTCTCTCTGCCCCTCCACTGCTCACGCTCTCTCTCTCTCAAAAATAAACATTAAAAAATTTTTAAAGACATAAATTTCACTTCATAAAAATTTTAAGTATCTGTTTTCCAAGATATTTTTTTAAGAAAATGAAAAGGTAAGCCATGGACTATGAGAAAATCTTTGTAAATCACATTATCTGATAAAGGACCTGTATCCAAAATAGATCAAGAATTCTCAAAGCTCCACAGTAGGAAGAAAAGTCAGACAAAGATCTGTACAAACACTTCACCAAAGACAACATATACAGAGCAAACAAGCATGTGCAAAGATGTTCAACATCATTAATCACTGGGAAACACGAGTGAGATATCACTACACAACTATTAAAATGACTAAAATTAAAAAGAATGACCACACCGACTCCTGAAATCATTGTTTCACTATATGCTAATTTGGATGTAAATTTTAAAAAATAAAAAATAAAATTAAAAAAAACTAAAACTAAAACTAAAAATACATATATATGTGTGTGTGTGTGTATATATATGTATACATATATATATGTGTATACATATATATATACACACACACACACATATATATACATATATATATATATATATATATAAAAAGAATGACCACACCGAATATGGCAAGATGTGGAGGAACTGAAAGGCCCTCTACGATGCTGGTAGGAATGCAAACTGACACAACCACTTTGGAAAACAGTTTACCAGTTTCTTAAAAAAGGAAGCATACACCTGCCATATGATCCAGTCATGCCATTATTAGGCGTTTTCATCCAAAACAAATAAAAACATGACCATGCAAAGACTTGTACATTAATATTCACGGCAACTTTATTTCTAACAACCAAAACTGTAAAATGAACTCAATGTCTTTTCAACAAGCGAATGGTAAATTTTTGTGATGTATCTACACAACGACTACTCAGTAATAAAAGAAATGAACTACCGACATGTACTACCATCATGGATGAACCTCAAAATGTGCTGAGTGCAAAGCAGACAAAAAAGGCCAACCAGACAAAATGATTCCATTTATACAAAATTCTAGAAAAAGTAATGTGTACTGACAGAAAACAGACCAGCAGTCACCTAGGGATTGGGGGGAGGTGGGAACGAACAAGAAGCAGAACTACAAAAAACTACAAGGAAACTTCTGAGGGAGGAATGGATATGTTCATTATCCTGGTGGTGGTAAAAGTCTCACAGGTGGTACATGTGGCTTTAAAGCCATCAAATCGTGTATTTAAATAGGAGGAAGCTTATTATATGACAATCATAATACAATAAAGCTGTTAAAAGAAGCTGTAGCCCATCCAAAACAGGACTTTTTATAGGCACACCCTCTCAAATCTGCTTCTTCGACAGCACATCCCATCTCATGGGATGGCAACTCAAACTTTCCAGTCACAAAGATCAAACACCTGGAAATTATTCAGTGTTGTGTTTTAGTATTTTAAAATCAAAGAAATGTCTATTCTGAAATTTGTAAACATTCATAGAAGACATGTCTTCGTAAAACTGAAATACTGCTTTAAAAAGAATTTAAAAATCCGTTTTTTGTTTTTTTTTTTTTTACAAGAGAAACTTGAAAGTCAGTGCCATCCATCCTTCGTGGCCCTCAATAAGCGTGTCTTTACTATCAACCTTAGTCAACAAAATGTTCGGAAAGGGCCTCCACCTTCAACTAGATAGCATCAGCCACACCCTACTGACTTACGCTGTCACCTACTAAAATCCTATCCATTACCCAACACCATGGGAAATACCACTTCCACCACACATCTTTTCCTAGTCCTGATCCAAAAAGGATTACTCCCACTTCCGAATTTCCACTTCTCTTACAGTGTGCATGCTCTGCCATGGGATACAGTTGTGTACAGACACACCTCAACCACCATTCTAAATTCCCGGAGTCCAAGAGTCTATGTTCCTTTGACTATGTAGGTGAATGAAGTATATATGCCTAGGAAAGCATTTTACAAATCAAATGTTACTGTTTAATTGCTTTTATTCTTTCCAAGGCTGTAAGACTGTCCAATTAGCTTATCCATCTAATTTAACTAGACTCTTAAAGACAGAACAAGTAAAGGGTTTTGTAAAAGTTCGTAGACTTGACGGACATCTAAATTCCCACGAATTATTTTTGGTGCCATCTTGTATTTCACTGCTTTAGGGCCAAAAGGGAAGGAGGAAAAGAAGTTAAAAAGTCCTATGCTTGAACCAACAGACACAAAAGGGAAAAGCACTGCTTGCCACCAAACAAAGTGAAGAAAAGCCAAAGAAAAGGAGAGCTAGAACACTACAACAGCAGCTCTTATTTTAAGGGAAGGACAACCAGCCTGCCTGGAAGCCCAGGCAGTGAAATATCTAAGACACTGGGGGCCCTTGATCTATCAGTGTGACCATCTGTATTGGACAAATGAGAAACACCAGAAAAATTACTTTCATTCAACTGCTATCTATTCTTCACACTCAAGTGTTCTTCTTTCCTATTACTCTCCAGCTACTTGAATCCTAAGCCATGTTTAAAACCTTAACACAGGTGGTTCAGTCGATTTTGGCTCGAGTCATGATCTCAGTTGGTGAGTTTGAGCCCCGAGTCAAGCTCTGTGCTGACAGCTCAGAGCCTGGAGCCTGCTTCGGATTCTGTGTCTCCTTCTCTCTCTGCCCCTCCCCTGCTAGCGCTCTCTTTCTCTCTCTCTCAAAAATAAATAAAACATTAAAAAAAATTAAAACCTTAACAAGTTCTATGGGTTTCCTCTTTAAGCCTTCCCCAAACACTCAACCCATTCCCCATGTCCCTATTCTTAAAATGCCTGATTTTTTTTTTCCTGTACTCTTCTGGATAAATCCTTATGGCACTTTCTGTATGAATGTTTTCAATTTTATCTAACTTTGCAAGTATTTACCAAGTAGTTATTCTTTACCTCTTAATGTTCCTTGAACAAAGCACTGGGTTTTGTATTTCCTACGGAATCTGCCACCTAACAGCACCCGATAAAGACTCAATGTCAACCAAGAAATATATATAGTACAAGCAACAGTTAAAACATCTGACTTAAATTAGAAAGGCAGTAATAGCAGGAGGTGGTGAATAACACCTGATCTTCCAACTGAACAGAAGAACATGAACCAGGAGTTCGAGTTTATGCTATTTGCTAGATTACATGGGCAGTACCAGACAAATTCTGCCCCAAAGCTTGCAGCAATTTATGAAAAACAAACATGTACCTTTATGAAAGGTTAACATCATGAGAAAAGTCAAGTATGTTACTTACTGCAATGGTACTATTTCTCATCTGGAATAAAAAATAGTCGATTTTATTTAACAGGGTTTTAGAAAACCTGTGCATAGTGCTGCTACCGGAGTTATATTTTGAGACAAAGCTAAATATTTCCCTTTTATGCTCTAAAGTATTTAATTAGATGAAGATTTTATACAACTTAGCTTCCGTGATATAATATACATATTTTGGTTACAGGTATTTAGCAGAGCAATTAAATCCTTATTTCCACTTCTGTTCTAAAATCCGCCTGCCCGCAGTGAGTGGGAACTGCTGCAGATCATTAAACACTCATTTATCAACGTCTCTCACCAGGCAACACAATGCAGCAGAACAGCACACAGAAACCATCCAGAACCCCAGCAACAGCGGCTAATTAGCATAGCCTACCACTAAACCGGCACCATATGATTGGAACTGTTAGTCGGAATGCTAGCCAATCAAACTAGGTTATGCAAATAGCCTATTTTAGTTGCCAGGGCAGAGCTACTTCCAATTGTCCAATAGGAAAACAAGCAATAAACAAGAAATGAAATTGAGCTTTGTCACATTTTCAAGTTGCTGTTAACACTTTCAGGTTTAGAGCAAAATTAACAGCAACTGTAAAGGATTAGAATCATATTTTACCTTCCACTCCAAAAGCAATCCAATGGTAATACACACAGAATACAAAGTAGTGTATTTGTTATCATTTTAACTTTTTACTCTATAGATGAGTTTTTCTAACAGAAGCTGCAATCAACATTTCAACTTTTCCCCCACCTAGTCAAAAGCAAGCATTATGTAAATGTCTTTCTATACATTTAAAAAGATTCTCAAACATTACATTTTTGAGGAATCCTACAAAGCATATTTATTCTATTATGGGAAGGCTAAATGAAAGGTGGGTATAACAGAACACATGGCTTGCTAGAAGTCTTAAATTTTATCAGACTGAAGAAAAATAATATTTTGCTTCTGATTACGACACGTTACGATATAACTTCAAAAATAATTTAAAAATAATAAAACCCAAATTAAGTATTAACCTATAGGGCTTAGGATATGCAAATTGGGACCAAGTAAACAAGACTCTTTGGAACCAAGTTCAACTAAGATATAAGCATAATATAAACACGTTATATTCACATGTAAACTTTCTCATAAGGAATAAAACATTAAAGAAAACCTCTGTCAGTACATACTAACAACTACAAAGATAATTTTAAAGAACATCAGTGTTCAGACAATTCTTAGTTGTTGAGAGAATTTCTTCAATCTCACATATTCAGAGAAATGCTTTGAAACATGTCAAGGAGACACAGTTCCCATTTGTGCCTTATAATTCTATCTTCATAAAAGATACAATTTTATTTTAAAATAGATCAACTTGTCCCACCTATCCTAGCAATTCTCTCCTTCTAAATGGAGTACAGATTCATCCCATACCAAGGAAGTTAGTGATTTTAAAATCTGTTTTTCCGCACAATGTCTGTAAATGTCTCCAGAAAGACTTTCAGCATTTGAAAACTACACTGAATTAAGACACAGAGCAGATTTTGAGCACGAGACTGAAAGAAAACAGCATGTTGGTCCTATATCACTGCATATTATCTTCCCCTTTAAGAAAACTGAAGCCACTTCACCATCTTCAAGCACCCACCACCCATAATTGTCTCCTAACTTCTTCTCATGTTCTCTCCACTTAGAGATTCTGGATGAAAACCACTTAAAGTCCAATAAAACCAAACCAGAGTCAGCTTCTTGGAGGAGAGAGATCAATTACTGAACTTTAAAGGTGGAAGAAAGCTTAAAAATCATCTAATACTAACCTCTCATTCTATTAAAAAAGAAACTATGCTTTTTAGAAAAATAGTGCATAAAAGATCCTATCTATAGATGAAAATCAAAGCCCTCTCAAACCATCTTCAAACAGTATCTATGAATAATCAATAGATCAGTCAGGAATCAATAAGTATCTTGGTTTACCTGCACATATGAAAATTATATTTAAATATAAGCTTTCAAAAAAGAGTAGCTCGGAATCATTCCCCATGCCATCACCTACAGCATCTACTAATCAAGGCTTAAGAAAAGTTTGAAAATCACTCTCAAACCCAAAGCATTTAATCCACTCCCTGAAAGACTCAATGTCACTTCACTTCAAACTTTAGGTATCATCTGGTGTGCTTAACTACTTGGAATGCTTACAAACCTCCTTTAATAGTAAGGACAAAGGCAAGAAGAGAAATAAGAGAAAATTTTTAAATCAATTTAGTTCACATTTTTGTCCATGAGCCTTTAACATTTTGGCTAGTTCTCCCAGGTTCAGGCTTCTCTTATTCCCTCCACATTGGGAAAGCAATCCTAAGACTAGCTTCCAATCAACATCAGTAAACAAAGCATTTTCCATGTAAACAGGAATGTTTCCTAGTCCACCTCTTAAACATTCTTCATATCATGAAACTTTCCTGTCCTTGAAGGGGGAAAAATTAAAACCTTGGCACTTTTATTTTCTTTAGTGGCCTAGAGACCCAAGGAGACATCCTCTGCCTGGTTACAGGTACTCCAGGATAAAACACCCTGAATTTAAAATGTTTATCAAAAAAATTTTTAAGCTACTTAAATTGTGGAGTTTAGTTTAGGAAAGTGTCAATGACTAGTACTATCAGATTCCAAAATTAAACACTTAAAATGTTTAAAAATAGTTAACTCACTAAATAAAACTTCATTACTAAAGTATATTTTAGAATTCAATTCCTACTAAAGAAAATAAGTTTTCTAAGAATAATTTAATCATTAATTTTTTAAATACAGTATCCCAATTACATTCTCCCCTATATGGTAAAAAGAAATATATTTAAATAACTTCTCATCGATAATTAATGATGCTCAATATATATAAGAAGCCTCCAACCTCTCAATGTCTGAACAGGCCATTATTAGGCCAAATAATAAGTCATCCACGATTTTCTGAAATGACCTCACACCATAACGATTTTGTATTTTAGGGAGATATACAATGTAACTTTATAATTCTAAAATATGGCAAGTAGATTAATTTGAAGCCATCTAATCTGGAAAAATATTCAAACATTTTTGGGCAACTACTTTAATCAAGTTTGTAAAACCTCATTCCATAAAATGAGCCTGCCACCATTCTGTTTTGCTAACCATCTTTTACGCAAGATTAAGCCAAGTATCTGTCGTCTCCAACTTAAGAGGAATCTCCATGCTTTCTTTTACCCCCTCCTTCTCATTAAGTCCACTTATAAAAACAGAAGGTAAACTTTTATTTAAATCTGTATCAAAGACATAAATTTTTAAAGCCTGGAATATTCTTTACCCTTGTGGATCAACTATTTCAATGTGGGGTATGGTTTCATCTTCTTCCTCCTTCCCCTGATGAAACAAAAAAGACTCCTAGAACATTATCAATACTCGTTATTTTATATTAAATGTATTTTTGCTCCCTCATCCAAGTATTGTGGAAATATAAAAGTTGACTGATCAGGCCTTTATTTAACTATTACCATTATTAATGCATATCGCTAAATCAAAACAAGATTCTCACAAATTAAGTTGAGGGTTAAAAACCCATTTTGCCTTGTGCTTATCAAGGCAATAAGAGTTTCATCTTTGTTAAGTGTCTTCACCTTAAACTGTATTAAATATTTACTTGTCAATTTCCATGTCATGTGAAAACAAGAGGACAGATTTCTATTTATTCTTATTTTAAAAATGAACAATAAAGGGGCAACTGGGTGGCTCAGTCAGTTAAGCATCTAACTTCGGCTCCGCTCATGATCTTATTATGATTCCCGAGTTCGAGCCTCGGGTCGGGCTCTGTGCTGACAGCTCAGAGCCTGGAGCCTGCTTCGGATTCTGTGTCTCCCTCTCTCTCTGCCCCTACCCAGCTCACACTCTGTCTCTCCCTCAAAAATAAATAAAAACATTAAAAAAAAATTTTTTTAATGAATATGAAAAATTCACTTTATTTTTTTTTAGTAATCTCTACACCCAACATGGGGCTCAAACTCATGACCCCAAGATCAAGAGTTGCATAGTTGGGGCACCTGGGTGGCTCAGTCGACTGAGCAGCCGATTTCAGCTCAGGTCATGATCTCATGGTTTGTGGGTTGGAGCCCCACACGGGGCTCTCTGCTGTCAGTGTGAAGCCCATTTGAATTCCTCTGTTCCCCACTCTCTTTCTCAAAAGCAAATAAACATTAAAAAAAAAAAAAAAGGTGTTGCATGCTCTTCTGAGACAGCCAGGCACCCCTGAAAATTTCACTTTCAAGAGCTTTGCGTGGGAAGCACCTGAAAGAGAAAAGCAGTCATCCTCCAAAACTCAAGGTAATAAAGAGAGGCCATGTATCTGTCCATGGGGAGGTAAAACATGTGAAAAGATCAGGGACAGAGAAAAAAGTGCTTCCAAACAGACCCAAACCAAAAGTCACAAAGGCAGAAAATGAAGTACAGGTATTGACTTTCAACACGGCTGCTTCTCACATGGGCAAGTTTAAGTGCTACACTTAAAGTATACTACTTAAAGCAGGAATGTTTTCCTGAGACCAAAAGGCCACCTACTTCTTTATACAGTTGACCTTTGAACAAGGGTTTGACTGCACAAATCCACTTATACATGATTTTTTTTTTATAAAGAGTACTGTAAATGTATTTTCTCTTACGATTTTCTTAGTAACATGGTCTTTTCTCTATCTTACTTTAAGAACACAGTATACAATACATACAACATACAAAACAAAACATGATAATCGATTGTTTACATTACCTGCAACAATTCTGGTCAACAGTAGTAGTTAAGTAGTTAACAGTAGTAGTAAAGTTCTTGGAGAGTCAAAAATTATACTTGAATTTTCGACTGCATCATTCGAGGGTCAACTGTGCTACCAGAATTCACCAGTAAACAGAGAACCAAGGCCATAATTGGAATAGTGCTTTAAAAAAATCCTCTTAGACTACCAGCAAGAAAAGAAATCAACACCACACCTAGAAGTTCAGTTTCCTGAGATGGGAGAAGAGGGTCCTTTTAAAAAAGAAAATCTAGAGCACTAGCTAGACTGAGCATACTTGTTCATATTGTCCATAATATCCGCCAAAATGGTAGTAGGGAGTCACAAAAATAAAATCAATTAATTAAAGCACAGAATAGGGACTTAACAGTAAACCAAAGATTCTGACAGATTTCTTCAGGACAAAAGGCCAATGGGATCATACCAACGATCAAAGGAATGTCAGCCCTCCAGCTGAAAGCTGGCACCAGAAACCACAGTGGAAGTGGCAAGTGCCATCCTGGGTGAGAAAGGAAAACTGGAGAAAAAGAAGACAACTATCTGCCACATGGTCACTCCTCTCCGGGTGCCTCTAGGAAGTACCCACTAGTCAACACACGGAGTCTCAGCCACTGAAACCCAGGCTAAGGCCAAAGAAAGACCCTGTGAGGATACTAAGTCACGTGCCTAGAAGGGCTAGATGGGCAATCCAGCAGTCCATACTTCTCGCTGGGGCCTCCTCAACCTGGCAATGGACAAATGAGTCCTTCTTGCCAAGACCCCAATTCACACTTGCTGAACTGAAGCCTGCCAGTCCAATGGCTCACCGTAAACACCCAACCTGTCTGCAGTCCTCTCACAGGGGGAGAAGCTGACATGGCAGAGGAAGTGAAGTTCTTGAGCTGGGCAACAGGGGTGCACAGGTATTTACTATTAGAATACTATTAAAAAAAGGGGGGGGGGGGGTCATGTATAGACCAAAGGTGACGGCAAGTGTGATAAACAATTACTCTGCATCTGAGGCTTTTAAAAAAGTTCTTTCTGGTGAAAGTTCAATGCATATCAACTCATACAGTATCAGACAATTAAATCCTCTTACAAAACCAACCATTATATTGCCAACACCACACCTGAGTCCCAGGGTTAGCATCTCACCTACGAGTGGAACAAACTTAGTGACACAATATTTACATCTCCCTCTCTCCACTTTTCCAGGACAGTTTTTTGTTTTCAATTTTCAAAAGAATCTCAAAAACAAAACATGGGATTCAGTTCTAGTTAAGGAAAGCTGCGTAAAAGTGTATACACTTATGTACATACAATGTAAAAGTGACTATCTGGTGGGTAAAGTCTGTGATGTAGTTAAGAAATATAAAAAAGGTCTTAAAACCCTCACTGAGTATCTTGGGAAATCAAGAGAAACTGTCTAAAAGTGATGGATCAAGAAAGAGAGGTTTAAATCAGTTTTATAAAATCTTAGTCATAATCAACAAAAAAAAACTTTAATTTTTTTTTAATGTTTATTTTTGAGAGAGAGAGAGAGAGACAGACAGACAGACAGAGTGCAAGCAGGGGAGGGGCAGAGAGAGGGAGATACAGAATTGGAAGCAGGCTCCAGGCTCCAAGCTGTCAGCATAGAGCCCGACGTGGGGCTCGAACTCACGGACCACAAGATCATGACCTGAGCTAAAGTTGGATGCTTAACCAACTGAGCCACCCAAGCGCCCCCAGAAAAAAAACTTAGAAGAAGACAAATTGGCAGGAAGAAAAGCAGCATAGAGAGCTATTCGATTTTGTCTTTCTGGGAGGACAGTCATTAGTTTTTTAAATAATAAAACAGAGCTATAAACACATTACTATATTTACAGTTACAGAAGTAACCAAAGGAAGAATTGAAAAATTCAAGAATTGAAAAATTCAAGCTCAGTCAGTTAAGTGTCCAACTTCGGCTCAGGTCATGATCTCACGGTTCATGGGTTCCAGAGCCTGGAGCCTACTTCAGATTCTGTGTCTCTCGCTCTCAGTCCCTTTTCCACTCAAGCTCTCTTGTCTCTCTCTCAAAATAAAAATAAATGTTAAAAAAAAATTTTTTTAATAAAAAAATAAAAATAAATGAAAATAAAAATTTAAGATTAAAAGTGATTTTACCACTAAGGAGAATAAGGAAAACTGATTATTTTTTCCTTTCATAATGAAGTACTAGCATACGCATGTAAACTGAGTAATTACTGCTTAATACAGAGGAAAAGTACAAATATGAATTTTTAACATGTCAGCTGAACATAGCCTAAAAAATACTACTTCTAATAGGAGGAAAGAACGCTGGTTGTAACGAGCAGGTTAGAGAAACAGCAAATATCCAACACATTTTTTTTTAACTTTTATAACTTTACAGAAAGGAGATCTAGGTTTACATTAAGAAGATAAATATTTACATTTTCAAGTGTCTGCTTTTTGGAGTACTTGATTCCATGGAGTGTATTTCGGGGATGGTGTATAAAAATGGAGATAAATCTGTGTTTCTCTCTAATCTAATCTCTAATACAGAGATCCATTCAACGATATAGATGCTACACGTTTTTTTAAATTTTTTTGTAATGCTTATTTATTTTTGAGAGAGACAGAGACAGAGACAGAGTGTGAGTGGGGGAGGGGCAGAGAGAAAGGGAGACAGAATCCGAAGCAGGCGCCAGGCTCTGAGCAAACTGTCAGCACAGAGCCCGACGCGGGGCTCGAACTCACAAACTGTGAGATCATGACTTGAGCCGAAGTCGGACGCTTAACTGACTGAGCCACCCAGGCGCCCCAAGATGCTACACGTTTTAAAAAGACTAGCATGAAGGATATACAGGTCTTGACCAAACTAAAGAAAGACTACAAAGTAGCCTGATGTCAAACATCAGAGGAAAAGGAAGACAAAACCTTTTAGAAAGAGGTAAAATCTTAAATTACACACCTTTAGAGAAAGTAATCTACAATATCCAAATCTTAAACCGTAATAACTTTTTACTTCAGCTTTCTTAGTTTGGGCTTTCCTTTTATAGCTTGTTACTTCTTAAAGTAAACCACAATTTATTCAAAAATCTTTTTAAACAGTGGCCAAATCTACCCATTTTCTAAAACTACAAAAACCAAACTTCATCAAATTATTCCTAGAACCAAAACACATATTTTATTTCACTTGAATTTACAATTCAAATCACTGTTGATAATACACATTCTTCACAACTCATACTTGCCTAAGAACAATGTTCCTTTTTAAAGCAGCAGTTACTTCCACAGACTTTCCAGAAAAGCTAATACAGATAAGCTTATTATATTTTATCGAAACCAAAGAGTAAATTATTTATGAAACTCTTGGGAATCTCTTTAAAAGAGGAAATACAATCCAGAAAATAAAAGGTCACCACCATCAACAGATTATTAATGGGTTTGTTCTCATTTGTTCAAGAAATATTTGAGAATCTATTATGTCCCAGGTGTTACACTAATAAGACCTAGTTTCTCCATACAGAAACTTTAAAATCCTGTATAATGATACTGGGAACAAAAATTAAAAAGACAAATGCAAACTGGAAAATGTCTGATTGGCAGTAACTAAGTAACTGGTTAGAGTCTAGAGTCACGCTTGCTCCCAGGTTTGAATCCTAGCTACATTCACAGGATCAACCTGGGGCAGGCCTCCTAATCCCTGCTGGGCTTATCATGCCTATCTCAGAGTTACCATGAAGAGTAAACGCATTAAAAAAATGTAAATTGCTTGTAACAGTTCTTGGTATTACAATAAAGCTTGAATGAGGATCTCTTACAAATTAAAACAACAACAACAACAACAACAACAACAACCTCAAAAAAATACCAGCAAAGAATATTGAAAGGAAACTCACATATGAATAACATAAAACATAACACATGAATAACACAGAACATATTCGGTCTCACTAACATTCAAACATGTGCAAGGGAAAATAATTAAGTTACTGTGTCTATCAAATTAACAAACATTTTGAAATCGCCAGGATTCTAGAGCATCGGAAAGTTCTGATGTGTAACTGGTAGAAGTGACAATTGTACTTTAAAACATATTTGAAAATACGTATCGTAAGTCTTTTAAAATGTACATATCCTTTAATTCAACAACTACAACTTCGAGGAATTAGACCTAAGGCAATAAATCAAAGAGGAACAAAAAGACTACACAATAATGTTCACTTAAACATTATTTATGAACTAATTAGCAACAATGGGGAATAGGTTAAATAGTAACTAATTTGTAGAATACCAATTAGCCATTAAAAATGATGCTATAAAAGAATATTAATGATGGAGAAGTGTTGAAATTGTAAAAGACTATAAAAAGTAAAATATGACCCCGATTTTGTTTCTTAAATATGGTCTAAAGGAGCCACAAAGCACACAAAGTAAATCTGAATGTTAGGATCACTGGTGACTTTCACTGTCTTCTTTAAAGAAGTTCTACCTGAACTTGAGTTATTTTTAAGTAACAGTATGTAAGCTGGATTGTGGTAGTGAGAGCTGCACAATCAACAAAAACTCAAATTTACTCATAAAATGAATAAATTTTTATGGCACATAAATTATGTTTCATGGAATAGTTACACACACACGTGCGTGCGCCCCCGCCCCCCCCCCCCCACCTTATAAAAAAGGTGAGGGGATAGGAAAAAGTCCCTGCTGTCAAAGGAAGAAAAAAATTACAAACATGTTGTGTCTTACTCAATGGGGAAAAAGAAGAGCTTAAGTATTTCAGGTATCTTTCAATTTTGAAGGATATTGTTGAAAAATATAATAACTGCAACAAGATATTCATGTAAAAATGGATGTTATACATTCATCATTTCGTAAGTATGAAAAAGCAAAATGTTAATTTTCAGCTATCTTGGTTCCAAGAATAACACCCTTTACCCATCACAATTTTTCCCCTTCCGCCTACCCTGCTCCTGGAAATGCTTTCTGCCTAATTCCACAGTCCAAATCATAGGCCACAAAGTAGCATAATCCCAATAATAGATAAAACAGTCCTTCAAAACAAATTTTAAGTTGTGTAAATGAGATATGAATTCGAACGGACTGTTAACTCTGGTAATACAAGCCTAACATAAAGTTTGAGACATTAACGTGTAGTTTGAAAAGACATCCCAATTTCTCAAATTCAGGAGAAATTTAAGAAAATGCAAGCCCCCAATAAACATAAATAGTACGGTAATGATTGGATGGGGTGAGAACACTAATCATAAAAATAAGAGCACATCTCCTGGGCGTGTGCTATGTACACACCATGTACTCTGTGTATTACAAGGTATTCTTACCATCGTTATGCTTCTAGTTCTCCACAAGAAACAGGTTTAGAGCTCTGTACTTTGTTCTGATAGTCAGTTCTATATTAACATATTTCTGGCATAGCCAGCCCCAAACCTCTTCTGTTTTCCTTCCCTCTCATTACGTGTCTTGAGTTGAAGAAGTAGGCCCCGCTGATTTCCCTACTTAAAATCCTCACCGAAATTTAACGAGTAACGGTCTCCCCTAAACTGTCCTCTCCTCCGAGCATCTCATTTGAAGTACTACCCTTTTACTCCCCATGAAGAACTATGAAGCAATCAGCAACTTTCTTCTTTCATTTTTCCAGTTATTTGAACTGCACCTTCACTGCAGAGAGCACGGGCATTCTAGAACACACTCACAGATAACCATCATTCACTTTTCAGTTCCACAAGCATCTGTTTAACGCTCCCCTTCTATCCATGTCCCTGCAGTCTTTCTGGGTTGCCCAAGTTTATTCTCTAGTAGAGTCCTCAAGAAGTGCTCAAAAAGAAACCAAAGTTCCCCAAATTCATACCTGTGTTCCTAACACTTTGTCTGTTTTTATAGTTTAGTCCATTTAGCTGGATATAAAATTCCAGGCTTTCTTTTTTTGTTTTTGTTGAGAATACTAAATGTTACCCCACTGCTTCTGGCATAAAGTGTTACTATCAAAATCAAGTAATCTAATTATTCTTTCCCTTTATTTTTTTTTAAATCCTTAAAAAAAATTTTTAACGTTTTTTTGTTTGTTTGTTTGTTTTTTGAGAAAGAGAGAGAGAGAAAGACAAACAGAGCACGAGTGGGGTAGGCACAGACAGAGGAACACAGAATCTGAAACAGGCTGCAGACTCTGAGCTGTCAGCCCGGAGCCCAGTGTGGGGCTTGAACTCCCGAACCATGAGATCATGACCTGAGCCGATGACAGATGCCTAACCAACTGAGCTACCCAGGCACCCCTATTCTTTCCCTTTAATAATGACTTATGTCTTTGCCTAGATACCCCAATAATCTTTTTTTTTTAATTTTTTTAATCTTTACTTTTGAGAGAGACAGACAGACAATGTGAGTGGGGGAGGAACAAAGAGAGAGGGAGACACAGAATCCAAAGCAGGCTCCAGGTTCTGAGCTGTCAGCACAGAGTCCAATGCGAGACTCGAACTCACAGACTGCAACATCATGACCTGAAGCAAAGTCAGACGCTCAACTGATGAGCCACCCAGGCGCCCCACCAAGAATCTTTTAAGTCCAGTAATTTTTTTTTAGATTTTTTTTTCAACGTTTTTTATTTATTTTTGGGACAGAGAGAGACAGAGCATGAACGGGGGAGGGGCAGAGAGAGAGGGAGACACAGAATCGGAAACAGGCTCCAGGCTCCGAGCCATCAGCCCAGAGCCTGACGCGGGGCTCGAACTCACGGACCGCAAGATCGTGACCTGGCTGAAGTCGGACGCTTAACCAACTGCGCCACCCAGGCGCCCCTAAGTCCAGTAATTTTTAAAAAATATGTCTACATGTTGGGTCATTTCTGGACCCATACAACACAAGTATACAACATACCTTTTCAAAATGTGGTGGCAAATCCTTTTTTTTTTTTTTTTTTTAATTTCAGGAAATTTAACTTTTAGTATATATTAAGTTTCATTACTTTTGTTCTTCAGGATTTCTTATTACTATATGTTGAAACCTTACTGCCTATCTTTAACAACTGTCACCTTTTTCTAGATGGTTATTTTTCTTCAGTTTTTGTTTAATTTTTTTTTTCTATTTATCTCCAGTTCGCTAAAGAAATTCTTTATTGTGTTTGTTCATTCTTGTGTTCCTTCTAGATTAGGCTTCTAGATTTTTATTAATGACTTTCTCCCCGTTTCTTCAGTTACCACCACATTTCTAGGATTTCTACCCGGATTTATATTCACATTCATATCACTTTCTAAATTTGTTTGGGTTTGTTCTAAAACACTAGGTTATCGTTTTCATTAGCTTTATGGACATTTCTCTCTGTCACGCTTTCACTGTCTGCACAAATATTACTCTGCTCCTTATTCTTTTCTTCTTACAAAAGCTCTGTGGGAAATATGACTGCAATCCTTGCCTGTTGCTCATTTTCATGTAAAATAAAAAACATTTATTTTTACTTTTTTTTTTTTTTTAAGTTTACTTATTTGTTTTGTGAAAGCAAGAGAAACCATGAGCACAGGAAAGGGCAGAGGCAGAGAGAGAGAGAGAGAGAGAGAGACAGAGACAGAGGGAGAGAGGGAGGGAGGGAGGGAGGGAGGGAGGGAGGGAGGGAGAGAATCCCAAGCAGGCTCCACGCTGTCAGTGCAGAGCGCAATGCAGGGCTCAAACCCACGAACCATGAGATCCTGACCTGAGCCGAAATCAAGAGTGAGACACTTAACCAACTGAGTCACCCAGGCACCCCTAAAATAAAAAAAAACTTAGAAAACTGAAGAACTTTTCTGGTTTTGGTCCTTTTATGTCTCCATGAAGGGTACTGAAATACAGCCTCGTAAGTGAGATCTCCTGTGTGTTCACCTTCCCTCACTTCATCCGACCTTTTTTCCCTTTGCCTCCACCGTCGCCATCCTGCTTATTTTGGATTCCGTTCCCAGCAGTGTCTCCTCAAGTGCAGGGCTTTGGCCAGGAAAGGAGCTTCAACTGTCTTTGAAAGTTCATAGGGACCAGACGGCTCGGACCCTCAGAACTCGCCACGCGCCCCATATATCCTGGAAACTTGAAAACATCTTTGTCTCCGCTACTGTTCTCAAAATTTGCTGGCCACCCTTTCCAGGGAGTTTTTGCTGGCGATCCTGCGTTTCTCCTGTTCTCGGGCCCTTCAGACGGCCTGCTGCCTCCTTCTGTACAAGCACGGACACCGTGCACGTCTTGTAGTTACTGGAGATTGGCCCTCACCCACTTGCATTGGGGTTTGTGGGGACACCGTTCACTTCATCTTGTAGAGGTGGTGTCCACGAGGTATCCGTTTCGCTGTTCTAGTTACTTTGTTTTCAGAGAAAACTGTGGAGATTCAAAAAACTATGTCCTGCTGTCATCTTCCCAGAACTCAAACATTCTTTGGAGATACGTATAGTAAGTATCCCTAAAGTCTAAAATTAACAAATGTAAGTTTATCTGTTCTCACCTGGGTTTTAGAACAAAGGCCCTAAGGACTAAGAAATTCAACTCTGCAATGTGGCTACCCTTAGCTTTCTCATCATTCCCGTAAATATCGTATGTTCTTTCATGTGATATTTAGTCATATCATCATTAACTGCTTCCACTTAGCGATTAGAAGCTGAAATAATACAAACATGAAATACTAAAGGGAGAGGAGACGGAAGATAATGTGGAAGTCTTAAAACCATTTTAAGAAATTTATCAGAGCAGACGCTCACATTAAAATATTATTTAGGGATAAGGATGGCAAAAGTTACTATTTTTGCAAAGAATTCACCGAGCCATTTTTATGTCCCAGGAACCCTGCTCAACAGACACAGGGTACACAAAGAGAATAAGCCATAGCCATCTGACCTTGGGGAACTGTCAGACCAGGTGGGACAAAACAACAGTTAAGCGAACGAGTGCAAATGCCATAAAAGCATTAAATAAAAATGACTTGCTAGAAAGACAGAACCTGGGAGGAGAATATCTACCAAACTATTAGCTTTGTTGCCTAATTTATGCATTTCTTCTTTTTTTTTTAAGTTTTATTTATTTAAGTAATCTCCACACCTGCTGTGGGACTTGAACTCACGACCCCAAAATCAAGAGTCACATGCTCTTCCGACCAGCCAGGCACCAATTATTACTTTGGACATTTCTGAAGCACTTAAAACTTTTTCCTCTATTGAGTATACACTATTACTTTTGTATTTCCTAAAATAGGAGATTCTTCTTTTTGCCAGCTGAATTAGAGTTATTTTTAACTGTAAAACTCAACGCTCACAAAGATGTATCCAAAGACACACATTCATGTAATGCGAGTGGGTATAAATTGGTACATATTACCAAAGAGTTTTCTGAAAAGTTGTATCAAGGGCCTTAAAAGTTTTCAAAACTCTATAACCCAATACTCACACTCCTAGGACTCAATTATAAGAAAGTAATTTAACACATAACCAAACATTTGTGCACAGATGTTAGTACTTTAAAAAAGGAAAAGAAAAATTTAAAACCAGTGTCAAATAGGAGATATCCAACTAGGAAATGATCACCTAATGAAATATCCTCAAATCAGCACACTTTAAAGTGCATTTCCAAAAGTACTTCACCCTCAAAAAAGCTACAGTTCCGAATGCTCCAGATTTGCTTCGAGTTTCAAGTGATCTGACAGCAGATCACTAAGTTAGCTAAGTTTTCGATGACACAGGGGAATATTTATGATCCAATGCTAAGCCAAAAAAAGAGAGTATGTAAATAACATAAAATACATTCTAACCCAAGCACACCATCCTGAATGTCAAAAGTGGCACAGAAAACAAAAACTTGAAAGGAAACGTGCCAGTGTGAACTGGACAGAACTTTGGGAACTTCCTCCTACTTCTCTCTATTCTTACAAATTTCCAAATTTCTTCAGTGTCTGCGTATTACTTAATAAACAGGGAGAAAAAGTAACAGACTGAGAGCAAAACATAAATCCAATGGATTTACCATTCACCAAAAACAATAAATTTGTTCAATTATTAGAAGTGGAATCTGATTGCCCAGGGTTAAGAAATGAGTAGAAGCTACAGAAGGGAAAAACATAAAGACCAGATGCACAGGGCTGTGTGAAGAACAATCCCGAAAGGAGGCAAACTGGCAGTTATGTGCCAAAATATTAAAATGTGCAAACCCAATGCACCCTACATCTGAATGAGATTTAAAAGTTCATTTTTTCTTTTAATTTACAGATCTGACTTCTAACTGCTACCCTAATAATATGCCATACTCCTACGACTATTAAATATGGAAACCTTGCCCTAGAAAACTCACATTTTACAATGAATTAGAGGGGTGCCTGGGTGGTTCAGTCGGTTAAGCGTCCGACTTCAGCTCAGGTCATGATCTCGCAGTTTGTGGGTTCGAGCCCCGCATCAGGCTCTGTGACAACAGCTTGGAGCCTGGAACCTGTTTCGGATTCTGTGATTCCCCTCTCTGCCTCTCCCCTGCTCGCACTCTGTCTCTCTCTCTCTCAAAAATAAACAAACATTAAATTTTTTTAAATAAATAAATAAATAAATAAATAATAAGATGAATTAGAGAATCTAAAGTTTCAAATTCTGCCATATTAGTTTGAAGCACTTAAATTCATACGCTTAAGAAATATGACAAAGACCCTATGAGCAAATCAGCACAATTTAAAGTAATTTCCAAGGCATTCCACCTAAAAGAGTTGTAGTTCTATATGTTCCAGAACTCTTTCAAGTTTTAAAATGACTAACCTATGACTATTGTTCGACAATCCTAATTGTTAAAGACGATGCCAACATCAAGCATGGTATGGACTGCTGTATCCAACAGCTTTCCACAAATTATGTTCCATTGGATACTCACGAGCATAAGTAACAAATAAGGTGGGAGGTCCTTTGATCCAACAAACTGGAAAAAAACAGGCAAGAGCTTTTATATTAATGTACACCATAATCTCTGAGGCAGTGCATTTTCCAAATGCAATCTCAGAAGTGATTCTACATCTTTTATTTTTTTTAAGTAGGCTCATGCCCAGTGTGGAGCCCAACATGGGGCCCGAATTCATGACCCTGAGATCATGACTCGAGCTGAGATCAAGAGTCCGAAGCTCAACCAACGGAGCCACCCAAGTGCCCCTCTGCATCTTGAATAAGTGAAACGTGGTTACCTCTTAATTCACAAGGATAAAGAATGCTCCGAGGCTCCGAGGAGGACGGTGTGCTTGGGTAGACTGTCACTCATCTCTAACGGGAATGAATGGGAGGGCAGGGATGTGCGCAGAACAGACAGCCAGGGGGCAGCCACGGGAGTCTGGAGCTCAGGAGAAAGGAGTAGGACACGAAAGTAGATTCGCGAAACGTCGGCACGTGGGGGTCAGGTGAGGGCCAAGTACTGTGAATGCTGTTAACCAAAGAGAGCTTTCTGGTTTTACTCTAAGGCCTTGAATTCAATACAGAAGTTTTAAGAACTGATGACAAATATCCACTGCAGCGTTTGTTTACATATCTTCCCACTTCCCCAACTGAACGGTGCCCTTAGCTTCTAGGCACAGGGATCCTTGTGGGCAGGCCACCTGTCACAGTACGTTACAGTAGCCGGTACAAGGCAAACGTGAGCCCAATAGTTGTTTGGCCACAGATAATTTTTTGTCCCCGCATTTAAAAACAATTCAATTTTGCTTCATTTATGGTCTTATTTTTCAATATGCAAAAAGACCCTCAAATCTAAAGGGTATGAGAATACCCATATACACAAGTACTAGCGGAGCATCGAAGTTTGACTTTAGCTTGGTGCTCAAGAAAAATCTATTATTGAAGCCTTTGCTTTTGAAAGACCAATCATCAGTCAACACCTAGTTCAACACACTTTCTAGCAGCTCTGGACCCACACCTAACCACCCAAGTGGGATGACAGAGCAGGGCGTCGTAGCATCTAACCAACAGAGAGAGTCAGTGCCATGAAAGCCTAGGGAGAACAGAACACCCACTTTCGAGTACGCAGCAGCATTCCAGAAATAGCTTTCACGGGAGAACTCCTCGTGAGCGTTTGTGTGGTCAAGTTCTATCAGGTGAAGTACAATAAAATGTGTGCACAGGAACACAAGAGTGACTGCTGCCTTAATTAATGATGATCAGGACAGCTGCTAATTTCGTGCTCAAAAACAATTACTAACCTTTAAGTCATTAAAAGGGAAATACAGCAACAGCTAATACATATGTAGAGAAAGCCAGATCTTCCTTCTTGAGTTTTTCCCTCATAAGCCGCCAAGTGTTGATAACTTTTAAAGAACACCAGGCCAAATGAGAGAGCCCGCATTAGATCATAAATCGAATCTTCGTAGAATTTTTGTGTTCCGGCATTCATAAAAGTGACTAAGTAACCTTTATAATAAACTGTTTTTACTCTTTAGACACCTCATGCCATCCATAAGCCTTTCAAGAAAAAGGCTGTTTGGGAACCCTTTGTATCTCACAGAGATTAAAGGAGAAAGAAAAGAGCAACTTTGCCACGACCTCAAAATTTCATGCAGGAACACCTCCAACCAAAATCATTAACTATTCATGGATAAATCCAGGAGATACCCCACAAATGCTTGGTGTCTCTACTGACCTCGGTTGAAAGTGAACACCTACTTCGGAAAGCCAATGTGCCCTATGGTGCCCGACGAGCAATCCACGGGCCGACAGTGCTGAAAACTGTTCCGGCACCAAGAGGTCAAACTTACAAAATCGGACAACAAAATTTTCATCAAATTCTAAAGTTTTTCTCCGTAAATATTCCTACTCATTTCTCTAGGACAGTGACACTCAGCCTCGGCACCACGATGACTTTACAAGCCCCTCAGCCAGTACGTGTACACGGGGCAGCTCTAGGGCGCACGTCTGAGAGACGGATCAAAGAGGATTACCCAATCACCTTTTACTTAAAAAAGAATTACCAGAAGATTCTGTGAATCCCGCATTAATGTAAAACATTATTTCATCTACAATTTCATTTAAAAATATATTCAAAACACAGTTCTTCATTCAAAATAGTAGAGACATTTTTTTGAATCCCACTCTAAAGTCAAAAAGGTAATCTTTTTCCTTTAGAAAGCATAGATCACCAAAAACAAAAACCAGTCACAAAAACTTTAAGAGCTACACCAATAATGCGATTAAATCTCTATGTAAGGTTTATGTCATTACTTCGTTCCCAGTTAAAGACCACATTTTCAAACAGTTTATAAATATAACCCAATAAGACTATCCTGACAAAGTCTATAAATATAAGGCACTTGGTTCAACAAAAAGCCTCACAATCAGTGTGATTTAAAGAATATACAAGTTTAAAAGTTACCACTTTATCCATCAGCCACCCTGTAGTTTCAAGAGTGTGAACACAGCCATAGATGGGCTAGCCTCCATTTTTCCATTTTCCATTAATAAGATCACCTCAATTAGTAACTCAATCAAAAATACTCTTTCAAAAATGCCTTTATACTGCTTCTCCCATGTAAATACAAATAACAAAAGGATGAAAGGAAAGAAGGAAGGAAGAAGAGAAAGAGAGAGGGCTGGAGGAAAGGATGAAGGAGGGAACAAGGGAAGAAAAAAACAAAATCCCAGACTTTATTTTTCCAAGGAATCATACATATGGGTATAATATCCTTACTTTAACTGTCAGTCTGAATTTAGATACACGAACACCTACTCTGTATGCCCTTAAAAGATTTGCTCAATCCTAATGGGGAGCTGAAGGAAACATGCATTCAACCATAAAGGTGAATATTTTTTTGTTTTTGACAGAAGTGCTTCAATTTTTACCAAAGTATTAGCCAACCAACCACTTTTGAAAAAGTCATGTACTAGCAATTACTATGCTGTACTTGTGTTAATACCACACTACTCAGTCACTAATATCAAACAGATTCCAAAGTCAAGTTTATTAAATATCACAACTATCTTTGTATTTATCGATCTAAATATAATTCCCCCCACTACGATGTTTATCAGAAAGCACCCACATTCAAAATACAGCACCAGTTCCCACATTCGCTCAGACAGCCATAGCTTTACTGTATTTCAAAACTTGAGTCACCTGTATGCATCGTCTTCTTTCAAGTCTCATATCATCCTGATGGGGTGGGGGGAGGGAGGGAAGAGTCCAGCAGCAAAACTATAACACTGTGTGAAGAAAAACAGATTATGATAAGAGATAAGGATGCAAGACAATCACCCCTAATTGAGGAACATCTAACGTAACTACAATCCCCAAAACAGAGATACAGTGACTGTAAACTTGTACACTAACATTTATTAAGCTTACTTGAAAATAATTTTCATTAATGAAAATCCATTATACATATATATAATGTAATGTATTCCATTGCCAGGGAGAAAAGGTTTCAAAAATCTGTCTACCACCGATGTAAACTTCAGGCATTTCTAGGTATGAAATAAAGTCAATATTTCACTCTTCTATGTAATTTATCTGGGGGGAAATGTACATTTTGTAATAACCATCAATTCACAAATCAGTATGAATGTGAATTCACTTCTCATCATGGCTTACTATCAGAGGTAGTTCGATTTGCTTGACGGTTAAGATTAACTTGTCAATCTACCAAGGTTATTTGTCAATGAAGTTCTGAGACACTGCTCAACTGCCCCCACCTAAGCCCACAGGCCGCTTCTGCTCCCCAAGTGGCTTCTCTTACTTTACTGTAAGTCTTGCACCGGACTTCCTATTTACTGCTTCCATTGGTATTTCACAAATGAGCAGCAAATTTTATAGTGACTGATGGGAAAGCAATGGCAACCGCAATGTTATCAGCTGAGAGCAGGTGATAACAGACAAGAGACAAGGACAAGGACAGGCTACAACCTAACTTATAAATGAGTTCAGTCTACAAACCTACTTTTTCAACGGATACTGTGGAATTCAGTAAATATTACTAATGAAGTAATGCTGCTCACGTTGGCCAAGTTCCCAGGCCAGCCAAAAGGAACTTAAGTGATACTGAAAGATATTATTGGTCATGGGCACTGAGGACCCCTTAGAATACAATTGCAGATCCTCTCCCTGTCTGAACAAAGTCTAAACTAGGTTGTTTTTCTTTGTTAGCACTCTCTCCGATCCTGATGTCTGTAATTCCCTAAATTTTACATTAGGGAATCCCAATCATCCTGCTTCCTAATCCTTTCTCCTAAGTAAGTTCTGTGTTCCTAAATTATTATCTAAAACTTCTACTGCCTCAGTGTGATTCATGTCAGGTATGTGACAGAAAGAAATCAACTAGACGGAAATAATTCACTTTAATACTTGCAACTTTCAACAAGGATGCGAGTTAGTCCAAATGAATCCCTAATTGGTAGAATTCTAATCGTGTTACAAAATAAAGGTAAAAACAACCAAGCTTGTTTGAAGAAGAACGTTTGTAGGCAAATGGTCACAGATTTGAATGTGTATTTATTGCCCTCAAATATGTCTGCTTTTCACTCATTTCTCCTTCTATTTTTGAACTCCCAAGTTCTTTGAAAGCTTGACATTTGTACTCCAAATAGCAGCAACTGGAAAGAGCAGCTCGGCGACAGAGGTTTAAATGTATGAATTATCTGTAACTTAGGAACCGCTTATGTCTAAAATCACTACCTATATTCCAGACTCCACTTCTAAAGAACCACTTTTCCAGTTTAGATTCTACAGTAAAACCTCAGACATGGAACCGACTGGTACCCACTTTGAGGGGGTGGGTATGGACAGGTAGAGGGATGAACATTGAAGTACTATCTCAAAATAGTTTTATTTAAAAAATAATACTTGAAACCTCAAGATTAAGGATTTTTATATCAAAGACATACTCTTCTAAAAATTTTTCACTCATGAATGGTCAAGTCTTTACAATTCCAGCATAGACCATGGAGACAAGAAATGTGAATTAAATCTCTAGCTATGAATTATATACTATCAAATCTCTTGGGTTCTTAACATCACATTCTTCACCTATAAAATGTTAACTTACAATGTTACCGACACTTTGCCAACTTCAATGGTTTCAAAAGGATAGACACTACTGATACGAGAGAAAAATAATTCATACTTCATAAGAAAAAAAGCAAAAGCAGGTAAAGCATTAGCAGTCTTTTTATTCTACTAAAAGCAGTTAGAAATTAGCAGATTATTCCATCACTGTATTAAATATCTAAAGGTAAGAAATGCGGGCAGGCCAGTGGCACAACAGACTGCGTATCTGAGGATCGGAAGAAGCATGCCTCAAGCCTGTCCAATTGAGAAAAGTCATCCATTAATCACCACTCATTTGAAAAGCAGCCTTTAGCAACAGGGAAAGCATCTCTACAAGTTACGAAACTTGCTGAGGACACACACGGCAACCAAACCGTCATCTACTGAGCGATAATAAACTCCGTAAGTCTTGACCTTGGACTGCTTGAAATTAAGATTCTACCGATAATTCCATATATCCTTCAGGCCGGTCACTTTTCAAAAAAAATCTGCTCCTACGAGGTCAGGGTTTTATGACAATAAGTAGGTAACAGCGAACACCAGATGGACTTTGCAAACTACAAACACAATTTTCTTTCTAAAGTCTGAAAATCCAGTCATATTTTACATTCTTCTGAGAAAAACCCACAGTGAATTTTTCACCTTTCCCCCTACAAATGGAGTCATTCACAAATGATGGCGCTCAATTAGATGCTAATGAAAAGCCTCTACTCTCCCTACCACGGGAACCTCCTATAATCCTCAAGATCTTTTAGAGTATGTTTTAGCAAACATTTTGCCAAAGGCAATAAAGCGGTCTATGAACAATCCAGAAACTGAGCTTAACTGATTTTTGAAGCTAAACCTACACACCATTTGTTTAGTTGTCTGAAAATCACTGCATGAAAGTAACCTAGAGCACATCTGCAGAGACAGAATTTCAACGCATGGAAGTTTAAATGCACGGAATGCCCAGGTAGGCGTCAGACTCCATCTGTTAGTACGGGTCTCTCTCTACAGAGGGAAGGAGGGAGAGATAAGGTGAAGGAGAGCGAGGGAGAACCCTGAGACACCTAATTAAAAGCAGTGACGGATTGAGATTTAGAAAATTAATGCTAATCCTCAAAGATCAAGATCGGCAAAACTGTGTTTGAAATGAGCGCATTAGCTTCATACGGCAAATCCAGATTAACTCAGGAGTTAATGAACTAAGTGGAAGATACAACGTCTCCTCTCTGATGTCACAATGTTTTATAATGACATACAACTAAAAAGTGTATGCAGTTTCAAAATAAATCAGTAGGTATATCACAAGCAGCAGGTGAAAAGAATCAGCCCGACACAGGCTTCGGAAGTACTGGTAGGGACTGTTTTATTTCTTAAGCCGTGTGGAAGCACACAGCTGTTTTTTAAACATCTTTTAATTTTGCATGGTATGTATAATATTCGCACATGTGTATTTCACAATTAAAAAATTTAATCCAGGGGCACCTGGGTGACTCAGTCAGGTGAGGGTCCGACTCTCGATTGTGGTTCAGGTCATGATTTCATTCATAGTTCGTGAGACTGAGCTCCGCACTGGGGCTCTGAAAGGACCATGCAGAGCCTGCTTGGGGTTCTCTCTCCCTCTCTCTCTGCCCCTCCTGCCCTCTCAAAATAAATAAACTTTAAAAAAAAAATTCATCCACGTGAAAAAATAAAATATAATACACAATAGGATTTAAAAGGGCAATTTAGACAGTTCAGAAGATGCCAATCTGAAAATAAGCTACCCACTCCCAAGACAGAACAGGCTACAAAAATGAAATCGGGGACAACTAAGCTGGCAGATCTACAATTTGATTCCATGCACTGAAATTACAACATGATTATCGAAAAACTATCCTGTGACTGGCGTTCCTTGTAAATTTCTGTTCATTTACGCTAACATTAAGGAAGAGACAAGAAATGTCTTCTTTTTCCACGTAACAATTTTAGGAACACGTTTTCTAGAGTCATGATAACCAAAGGAGTCAAAGCAAAAAGAAAAGTTTTAAATATGGTTTTGATAACCTAACACAAGGAAAAGAAATCTATTAATTCTAATTCCCAATAAGAGGACCAAATAACACGGACAAAAAAGCATTTTCGCTAACCGGGATTTCAGGTGAAATCCTTAAAACCAAGACGATTTAGGACTCCACCAAAACCCCTAGAAACAGTCATCGTCTTAAAAAAATTAAGAAGGCAAAAAGCACAGGAGAATCCCAAAGAAATCCTGTGCAAAACGACAGGGAAAAAAAAAAAAAACGTTTGCTCAACACTACGCACCAACCACTCAACTGAGACACTGTACACAGGCTGACACACTTCATCTCCTGACAGCCCGACAAGTGGGCAATGTTACTTCCATTTCATCAATGAGGAGAGCGAATTCAGAGATTAGCCTACCTGGCCTAAGGTCACAGCTTGTGGACTCTGGCCTCACACCAAAATGCCCCTCGTTAATAAGCGCTGAAACAGTCATGAGGAAATTACAAAGATCCAAGAATCAAAGGGTGTCTATGTCTGATTTCTAGACCCCATACTCAGTCTTCCACCTCAACCGTCCCAAACATAAAGTACAGTTCATAGGCAGTAAGTTAATTTGTAAAAAGCATTTCAGTTTAGAAGAACAGAAAAGAAACTCTCCTCTAGTCTAGCAGAGAAAATCTGATCACAGCATATAACGGACTGATATACAGATTCCCTTTACCAAACAATATTAAAGGAGGCAAACTAAAAAGAAGGTATAAACCAAAAGCAGGTAAGTCACTACAGCACCAACGCCTTGGGCAAGATAAAAAAAAAAAAAAGAAGGGTTACAATTACATGACTCCAATGGCATACTGGAAGTGAAGGTACCTGAGATACATACATGTTAAAGGAAAGAAGAAGATGTGATTTCTCATGAAACTATGTGAAAAAAACACAACCCTGAGTAAACATTAAAGAGAAGGTTGAAGAACTAAGAGCTGAGTGGATTACATAACCGTGGCCCCAAATTTTTGCTACTTCAAGCACCAAGTTACTTGGCCTCTCTGGAACTATCTATATCTGGGCTCAAATGCCAACAAAATTAGGCACTATTTGTATACAACAATACATACAGGAAAACAAGAGGGAAATGCCTCATGTGCATATTACTTGTAACAGAATGCACTGACAAATGTCGTTTTTAAAACCAGAGAGGAGAGACTAGAAAGTTTCTAGGAGGAAGCCATGATCAGTAAGCGTCAAGTACAGGTGCCCTGTCACGAATTCAAAATAGGCCAACTACCAACATATTTACATCCAGTCTAAGTTCCTCAAATTCTCAGACCACAAAACTTTCCAGAAACCTAATTCCTACTATGAGAGAGTGACTACCAAATAAAATAGAAACTAAGAAATATATCACAGGCAAACCTAAGTTCCAGAAGGCTCATTTTGAAGATGCAGGATGAAAGTCAACCAGTATTGCAGTTATATGCGGAGCTACACGGGCTCTTACACGGTACCGGGTTGGCTGCCTCTCTCTGCAGACTTCCGGGCCCACATTTCCACCCAGTAAACCAGGCTTGAATGTGCCAGGTATTATTGTTTCCTGGTTACCACTGAATAGATGTCTTATCTTTACTGTACACATATTTTCCTTTAATTCACTTAAGTCCCATAAATAATTATGTAAGTAAGTAGTACTATTATCCCCGTTTTACAGTTGAGGAAACTAAAGCCCAGAGAAGTGGAGTCTCCACAAGTCACACGAAGACTAACGGTAAAGAGAAAATTCAAATCCAACCAAAAGGACTCCAAAGCCAGTGCTCCCAGGAGCATGTTAAACTGAATTTACAATCTCCTCAACCTTCTCCCCTGCTCAAAACAAAAAGGGGGGAAAGACCAGGCAGGACTGGGGGAAAAAATCCATTTCTCCTTCCTGTATCCCCAGTCTCAGGTTACACGTGTCACCGTCACCCCCGTCTCCCAACTAGAACCTTAATCACCTAGGACCTCTTTTCTATTGCTTGCGACACACATCCACTCTGCAAATTCTTACGTCGGGTTCCCCTCAGAAAGGTCCAGCTGGCCTCATCGCTCCACCTCTTAGTGTTCCTGCCACGGTCAAGGCCCTCCCGGTCCTATCTGCACTCCCTGCTCCAGTCTCCCCATACAGCCCACTCTCATCAGAACTGCAGGCCTCAAAACACGCTGTCACCATTGCAGCCCAATCACGATCACAAAAACGACCGCTGGCCAGCAGGCTGTCCTGAAGCTGGAACTGAACAACGATGGTCTTCTCTCCATTTAAAATTAAAGACCTCAGGGGCGCCTGGGCGGCCCAATCGGTTGGGCATCCGACTTCGGCTTGGTCATGATCTCACAGTTCGTGAGCTCAAGCCCCATGTCAGGCTCTGTGCTGGCAGCTCAGAGCCCGGAGCCTGTTTCAGATTCTGTGTCTCTCTCTCCCTCTCTCTCAAGAATAAACATTAAAAATTTTTAATTAAAGACCTCAAGGGGCGCCTGGGTGGCCCAGTCAGTTGAGCATCAGCCTCTTTATTTCACCTTGGGTCATGATCCCACAGTTTGTGGGTTCAGGCCCCGCACCGGGCTCCACACTGGTGGTGCGGAGCCTGCTTGGGATTCTGTCTCCCTCTTTCTCTCTCTCTCAAAATAAATAAACATTAAAAATTAAAAAAAAAGATTAAGGACCTCAAGTGTTTCTCCCATCATTTATCTGAAATAAGCAGACTGCGTTTCTAATTATAAAACTCTACATTGTTCATTATTTTTTAAAAAGGGAATGAGAAGAAACTGAATAGGAACAGCCAAAAGCCACACAAAATTCCGATATCCTATGGCATCTCTGCTCATTTTTTTTCCACACCTTTACATCAACAATTTGTATCTGCGGCACCTTACTCTATGCTTGGAGCATACACCCCTGCACGGACCTAAATTTACTTTAAACAAATACCTATTGGGGGGTATTTGGGTTATTTCCAACTTCCCACAAGCATCAATTTTGAGCCTTGGAGCCTGTTTTCACCCACTTGCTAATTAAGGAATTAAAAAAAAAAGTAATACGAACACCGAGACTTTTTCAACCGCTACTGCGGATGTGCTTGCTTAAAGACATGTTTCATATCACCTACACATAATGTACTCAAGCCTTCTATTATTCAAACCGATCCCAGGGCATAAAAGGAATTAAAAAGGAATTAAGGGACTTCTCAGAGCGAGATCTAATGCTTAGTTATCCCCAGTGACCCCCCCCCCCCCAACCTGAACAGCTGGGTTCATCTCATTCATTTATATATTCCTATCAGACACAGGACTCTCAGGAAGAGTGTGTGTTCAATCGACAGCCTGCAAGTCCTTCTCAGGACTAGTTTTTAAGAACAACTCTGGAAGACCACTCTGCTCTATCCTTTCTGATAGCACTGATTTTTTTCTACAGTGGTCATATATATTTATATGACACACACATATAATTTTACTTATAAAACACACATTATGTATAATTAATTTACATAAGTGCACACACACATATACTTAGTCGGCTGCATGTACCTTTATACAAATATAATTATATACAATTTTATAAACCTCTGCTTTTAATTATCTTTACATTTCCAAAATACAGAAAAATAACCAGGCCCAGAAATAATCAAAAACACACACTGTTATTAGTAGCTTACATCTTCCTTCAACCAGCCCGTGACGATTACTAAGAGTAGTAAATGAGTTTAGTTTCACTTCTTTTTCCCAGCCACACTTTTAAGAAAATTCCTAAAATGTGTGTGGCCTCGAGGCCCCCATGTCTCTTTCACGTGTAGCCCCAACCTCAGGTGTTACCTGCAGCCTCATCCCCTGCCCCCTCCGCTCAGTTCTCGATCCATCTGTCCCACCAAAAGAAATACTTCAAAGCCTTACTCTGAACTGACAATGCCGGAGTCTTTTCTCCACACTCCCCTCCCGCTCAGTAGCTATTACAACGAGCCGCTGGGTGTCGCCTACAGTGCCATGTCACTACCTCAACTCCCCCCACCAAAGACGCACCCTCACCTCCTTCCTCACAGAGCTCACCTTCCCATCTTTGTCGCTAACACCAGCACTCTCCCAGCGACATCACTAGAAACTGACTTCTTTTTTTTTTTTTTTTCAACGTTTTTTATTTATTTTTGGGACAGAGAGAGACAGAGCATGAACGGGGAGGGGCAGAGAGAGAGGGAGACACAGAATCTGAAACAGGCTCCAGGCTCCGAGCCATCAGCCCAGAGCCTGACGCGGGGCTCGAACTCACAGACCGCGAGATCGTGACCTGGCTGAAGTCGGACGCTTAACCGACTGCGCCACCCAGGCGCCCCTAGAAACTGACTTATTTAGCCCTTGAAGTGGTCTAAGTCCTGGCCAATTTTCAAAATGCTTCATGCCTTAATTCTTCTCCATGCCCACTGCCACCACCTTGGTCTAGGTCCTTATTGCATACTTGGTATTCTAGATCCTCCTCGAAAAGCATCTGCTGGGCCTGGTGGTATTCTCAGAAACACTAAGGGAGGTTCTCAAAACTCGACTGCAGACTCCACACCCAAAGATACTGATTCGGGAAGCATGCAGAAGAACCCAAGAATTCTTTTTTTTTTTTTTTTTTTTTTAAATCCAGGTGATTTCTGAGCACAGCCCACTTTGGAAACCACCGAACGTAAAAGGCAGCTTATCCCCTATCTCAACTCATCTGGCATATAGCGGCCACACAGATCTTCCGGAAGCACAGCACTTTCAACCTGGATTTAACTTACCCTCTGGATTTAACTTACCCTCTGTAACTTAAAAACATTCGCTCGAATCTCATTGTCCTGAACACAGAGTGTGGCATGGCATTCGATAAAATGCCGTTTTGCCTCCTTCTGCACCGACGCTCAAATCGTTCCCCTACCTACAGTTTGCCCCTTCTTCGCCTAACCCTTTACCTAAATCCTACCCATCCTTCAAGACCGCCTCGATTCCCCCTCATCCAGCTGTAAGCCACTCCAGCCTCTCCTTGAATTTGCATTTAATGACCCACCACCATGTTCTGTTGGTTACTTCTGTTATACTCTTATTCCAGTGATATTATCTACTGCTTGGTGAGTTTCATATTTCTATTTTATCATGGTAGATGTTCAATAAACACATCGGTATCATGAAAAACAACATGGAAACTATTGTTCTATACAGAAAAAGTGAGTTATAAAGCAGGATGCAGACACCGTATGATTACATTTTTAAAGGACAGAAAAATAGTTGTGTGCATAAAAAAATAAAATGAAATAAAATAAAATAAAATAAAATAAAATAAAAAATAAAATAAAATAAAATAAAAATCCTGACAGGTTATCCATAAACCATAAATAGCAGTGATCTCCAGAGAGAGGAACTGAAGAAAACTGTTATTCTTATTTTTCGTACTTTCAAATTTTCCTTAAAGGAATATGCATTTTGTCATGAAACCAAATCTTCCTAGAATCCTAGACCTTAAAATCTTAACCTAGAATTTTTTTTTTTAATCAATAGAAATCCTGTGAAAAGGACCGGCATGGATATCAGCAGTCACACGGCCACAATCTTAATACTTATGACTTATTTGTTAATGTTAACATTTCCCAGCCTTTATACTTCAAATTCCACTGGCGTCACCAGGTGGATGTTCAACTTCCGGGACCCTGTTCACAGCTGTGCAAATCGATTTTATACACGAACATGCTACTTCTCTAGCTGTACAGCGTTTTGTTTGCGCTCTTGGTTTGTCCTTTCAATCAAAACTACAAATCTTAACATAGTGTTACTGCTCTCTTATTTCCACATGAGACCAGGAGACACAGAATTGGTGAGAAAGCTGAAATTAATTTTAAAATAAATTTTAGGAATAAAGGTCTGGAAAAACCCTTAGAACACCACCTTAAGTACCCCTTTCTTCTTAAGCAGAAAAAAAAAACCCTAACAGTGAAAATCTAGCCATCTCAAAGATGAATTCTCATGACAAACTATAGCAAAATGGTCCATCCGTAGTTAGAAATTCTATGCTAAATTCCCCTATACAAACTTAAGTTCCTGATGTTTCTTCTGCACACTGAAGGAACGGAAAAGAGCTGCACACAGCCTACAAAACCCTCTTCACGTGCACAAACGCTCCTCAGCTTTCCTCCAACTGAACACGAAGACACTCGACGTGCCTTCAACTGAATTAGCCAGCCTCAGTCCATTTCTCCTGCTCAAATCTCCTGCTTTCTCAATGTACGATCTCCAAATGTGTACACGGTCTACTCAAACGCGAGCCTTGCAACACTAAGTACGGCTCCCACGCAGTGTTCCTTTCTTCACGCGGCTCTCATACGTGGTCCACTTGTGGTCTATTATGTCTCATGTTCCATCTCTAGATGGATCCATTTCTAGATTTCGTATCTAGAAATCCCTTTCGTGATAGAAAATACGACATCTTTATATACAAGTCTCATTAAAAATAATTTAGAAATCAGAAAATAAAAGATTTCAACACTAAAAAGACAAGGTGACAGAGATTACGGTATTCACATGACAAAATATTATGTCTCTAAGTCAGTTCTTACGATAACTGTATGACTTAAGGGAAAGAGTCACACGCTGTATCAGAAAGAACACAAAACCTTCCCTCCAAAGCACAATCTCAGGAAAGTAAAATAAATACACTGAAAAATCTCTGAGGAAAAATATAGAAGATTAATAATGAATGTCTCTGGCTAATAAAATTCTGGGTGATTTTTAAATTTTCTTCTTTACACTTTTCTGTCCATCACAACTTTTATAAATAAGCACATCTCTTATAATCAGTCACAAACAAACAAACAAAAAGGCCCAAGAAATTCAACCGACACCTTAAACGTGAAAGCCATCGTGCTACCTATAGCTCACAGCCACAACTAGGAGAACCACCTCCAAGTACACCCAAGTTTTAAAACTCCAATACAGGTAAAAGGCTCACGCTAATGAACTATTAAAGGTCTTTATTTTTTAAAAATCAGTTAATACACTGGCAGGTCACTGTCCGCACCAAGACCCAAAAAAGCACCTAGTGTGGCTTAACTTCGCGTTGCTGACTCAAGGCCCTGCAGCCGGCCTGCCCCGGTTTAACTCCAGGCTCCACAACTTAGCGGGTGGGCTCGCGCCAGGTTCCAACTCCTAGATGACCGCGTGTCCGTCCTCACCCACAAGGTGAGGATGATCCCGTGAGGTTGTTGTTATCAGTGACACAGCACGTGTGAAGCATTCACAGCTCTGCGGTCAGCTGTGCCGAGCGACTCTCTCCACCGGTGCGTTTCACGCTACCGCTACCCTTCACCTTTCTAGTCTTCTCTCCTGCCACCAATTTTCCCCAAGCTGACACTCCAGCCACAACGGGTACAGGCCACGTTGTTGCTGGGGCTGTTCCGCGAGCTTTCCTCATCCCGCTCTGGGTGTCCACGCCAAGCTCCGGGCCCAACACCAGCGCTGCCTTCCACGGAAGTCTCCGGCCCACGCTGCCCGCAGACCCCTCTCTCCTCAGCCCTGCAGAGCAGCGTTTACACCGAGACTCTCGGGCCTCACGCCACTGGCCTCGGACTGTAGCTACCTAACTGCACCCGTGCCGGCTTCCAGCCCCGGAAAATGGGACGAGCCTGGCTCATCTCGCCCTTGGGGAAGGCCGGCTTCCTCAACTACGGCAGACTCTCAATACAGAAGAGAAAAACCACGATCGTCAAGCCGCGTCGTCTCCTAAAACACCTGCTTCGGGTTGCTTTGTTGAAACGAGTGAGTTACAACTCTTCAGTATTTAAGACACGACGAGAAGTACAGTTAGGTGGCACACGAAATCTAGTGGCGGAGCAACGGAGTTCGCCATGGCTGGCTTAGTTCTAGAACTCACTTCAGTGCAAAAAGCACAAAGTCTAGCCGTTCTGCCACAGAGAATGTTGTCTGTGCTAAGAAATGTGGGATTATCAACTCCACATAAAGCTTGGGCACAGTTTTATTCCTGTTAAACACCAGAACTCTTTTTTAAAAAAGAATAATCTGGGGGCGCCTGGGTGGCTCATTCGGTTGAGCGTCCAACTCTTGATTTTGGCTCAGGTCGTGATCTCATGGTCGTGGGATTGAGCCCTGTGTCCAGCTCCATGCTGAGCGTGGAGCCTGCTTGGGATTCTTTCTTTTTCTCTCTCCCCCTCCCTCCCCTAATCGTGCTCTCTCTCAAAAAAAATTTTTTATTAAAAAAAAAAAAAAAAAAGAATTTTTTTTTTTTTTTTTTTACATTTTTTTAATGTTTATTTTTGAGAGAGAGAGACAGAGACAGAGTGTGAACAGGGGAGAGGCAGAGAGAGAGGGAGACCAGAATCCGAAGCAGGCTCCAGGCTCTGAGCTGTCAGCACAGAGCCTGACGTGGGGCTTGAACTCACAAACCGTGAGATCATGACCTGAGCCGAAGCCGGACGCTCAACCGACTGAGCCACCCAGGCACCCCAAAAAAAAAGAATTATTTTTAAGTACGGTATTACTTACACTGAAAATGCTCAAAAACCAGGCGGGCAAAATCCTGATCACTGCGGAAGCAAGGATGACAGGGACACAATGGTTCATTATGTTACTCTCCCTATGTATCTCTTAAGTTTTCCATAATTAAAAGTTCCTTTAAAAAATAAAGGGGTGGTCGAGTCTGGCGTCGGGCTCCGCGCTGACAGCCGGGAGCCTGGAGCCTGCTTCGGATTCTGTGTCTCCCTCTCTGCCCCTCCCCTGCTCATGCTCTGTCTCGCTCTCTCTCAAAAATAATCATTAAAAGTAAATAAATAAAAGTGATGATATATGAAAAAAGTATTAGAAATACAATGCTTTAATCCATACAATATGTGAGCTACTTGACAAAAGAAACTAAAAGAAATTGAAAGATTCTGCTATATTTTATCACAAGAGAGCTTACAAACAAACCGTTAACTCAGCAAAATTTGCTTTTCTATTCTTGTTTGTTTCTCTTTGGGGAGAGGAGAAAGGGGTTAAAGTAGCCTGGGAAACTATTTTCTATAAAATATTTTTAAATAAATCACTAACAAAGATTTACCTATGTAAGTTTTGGTTTCTACACAATTTTTCCAGAAGCATTCATTGTGTTACTAAATGTACAGCTGTGGTGTGAAAATCCAGGGAGCTAGGTAGAAATCCCCTTTAGGATATCATCAGCTACCTTCGCAAGATCGATACACCACAAACTCCCTAGTGCCAAAGTCCCCAAAACAGATGATCCCACTACTCTTTTCCAGCCACTCCTGGAGGACAAAAACTGAACACTGTAACAACCCCCCCCCCCAACATTTCCTTTTGCTACCCACAGTCATGTTCTTCATCTTCTTACATTTTTTATATTATGCAGATAGCACATTTTTCATATCTAATATAGATGGATTATATAGTAACATCAAATTTAATTATCAGACAGTTACAAGGACTTCAATTTCACCTCATTCCAATCAATCCTTTAGCAGATGTGGAAACCAAAGTCTAGAAGTTATGTGCCTTACTTAGGATATCTGAAAGTAAAATAAACACTGAAAAAGATCTAATGATCAAATCAATGATAAAAGTCAAATAATACTTGATTGCCACTTTAACCGAGCATTTAAACCCCACTCCTACACAGAAGTATGTACAAAGATAACATACGTATGTAATGACAACATAAGCATACTTATACATAAATGAAAATACACAGGAAAGAGTCCAGAAAGATGAACTGCACAGCTGTAAGAGCAGTACCTCTAGTTAGGACAATGGGCCTGGGAAGGTGATGGGGTGGGAGCGGGGAGAAGTCAAAAGAGAGACGTTCGTACATCTGTACACACTTCGGAAGTATCATCCTTTACACTTACAGAAACAAATGAAAAATAATGCCAAATAACGGCATATACGCAACTATCCTAAAAATCAGATGATGTCTTGACATAAGGAGACTTTTAAATTCACCATTTCTTCAATGATCACGTGCCGAGTACCAGAGACACAAGGGCACAATTTACCGTCACTACGCCCGCCCTTAGAGAACTCATGATCCAACGTGGGAAACAGACAAAAATCACAGTAATATAGGACTGCAAACTGGGCTAACAGATATGAAATATGAATTACGAACAGAATATAAAAAGGGGAACCAATTTGGATTTGAGAAAGGAGTGTCAGAAATACTCCTGCCAAGAATATGACAGGAGAGATCTGAATGTGTAGTCTTCGTATCCGTACAGCTTCTCAAGCTCACAATTCTTTTAACTTCTAGATGCACACAATGAGTGGCAATGAGAAAACCTAAAACTTCTGAGAAAATAATAGATGGATGGGAATCTGCAAGGACCAAGGCTCATCAGCCAAGATCAGTGAAAGACTAGAGGAACAGTGAGTAGATGCCTTCAAATAATTAAGCAAGTCTCACAATTATGGAATGAATTGACTAGCTTCCTGTGTTTCAAGAACACAGGACTAACATCAGAAATAAGTAGAACGTTACAGGAGAACACGTGGAGAAAGAATAAAAGAATGAAGCCATCCACTAATGGGGAGTTCATGAATGGCACCCCCCATCGCTGCATGTTCCTGCAGAGCCTGGGACCCATAACACCTGCCTCAGCCATGACTCTAACACTAAGCAGGAAGTGGAATTCGATTACTCTAGAGTCCAACCCTCTGGCCCAAAAGCCCACATCATTGCATTATTTAAAAATGTGCCCGCTCTATGAAATATAACCAGGGGAATAGCTACTATTTTGTAAGAACACTTTCCTCCACTGAGCCTGTTTTGCCCTTGTTCTCTGAGGACAACTTCTCAACAAGGCGGAAGGAGCTGGAGTCCAAGCAAAGCACGGGGGTCCTGCTGAGATGTGAAGTAAAGATCTCAACAACGGAAGCAGCTGGAATCTTGGTGGACAGGGCAACAGAGAGAAGGAAGCTGTGCAAAAGGGGACCCAAGAGGACCAGAATTCACATGGACAGAGTGAGTCTACTCAAAGCTTAGCAAAGAGTGACTGCTAAGATGTTGAGAACAGAACAGAAATGATGTAGAATGAGCAGGTGTAGGCATGTGGGGAGTCCCTGCCCAGGCACCGTGGAAAGATCTAATGAATATCTTACAAAGGTTCATTTAAATGTGTCAACTTGACTGGGTCATGAGGTGTCCAGACATTCGGTCAAACATTTTTCTGGGTGTGTAGTGAGGGTGCTTCTGGATGAGGTTACCATCTGAATAAACTTCTCCCTAATGTGGGTGGCTTCATCCAGTTAGCTGAGGGCCTGAATTAAAAAATAAAAAGGCTGACCCTCCCACAATAAGAGAGAACTCCTGTCTGACCACATTGAGCTGGGACACCAACCTTTTTCCTGCCTTTGGACTCAAACTGAAACACTGGCTCTTCTTAAGTCTAGCTAGAGCCTGTGGGTTTTCAGAATGGAACTTAAGTCATCAGCTCTTATGATTCCCAGGCCTCTGGACTCCAACTCAAACTACACCATCAGCTCTCCTGGGTCTCTAACTTGCCCTCAGCAGATCTTAGAGGACTTCCCAGTCTTGATAATCAGGTGAGCCAATTCCCTATAATAAATCATGTATCTCCCTTTGGGTCTATTTCACTAGAAAACCAGGACAAACACATACTCTTAACTTCCTTTCCTCATTTCAAGACTAAGGGCCGGATCTCCTAGAATATAGCCTATGAACCAATAGTAATAGTGTCTAAAACCAAACCCAGGGCAAGATATGAAGGAAGACTCAGTTTGGAAGTCATCCCCCCATATTAGAGGGGATTCACCTTGAGCTTTCCATAGATCTTGCAAAATACAGTATAAAACCAAATATATATAAATTCAAAGTAACCAACCAGCCTTCGAGAATAAACATTAACACACTTAACAAGAAGAAAATAAGATTTAGTCAAATATTAGTCAACAAGCAAAGGAAAAAACCATGTGATCCACAATCAAGGGGGGAAAAAAGGAGTCAATAGAACACCAACCCCAGGATGGACCAGATGTTAGATTTAGCAAACAAAGACTCTAAAGCAGATGTCTGGATGGATTTTAACAGCATACTGAAGACAGCAGGGGAAAAAAATCAGTAAAATGAGAGGTCAATAGAAATTACCCACTCTAAAACAGAGAAAACTGGGGCGCCTGGGTGGCTCAGTCGGTTAAGCGTCCAACTTCGGCTCAGGTCACGATCTCACGGTCCGTGAGTTCGAGCCCCACGTCGGGCTCTGTGCTGACAGCTCAGAGCCTGGACCCCGCTTCAGATTCTGTGTCTCACTCTCTCTCTGACCCTCCCCTGTTCATGCTCTGTCTCTGTCTCAAAAATAAATAAACATTAAAAAAAAATTTTTTTAATAAAAAAAAATAAAACAGAGAAAACTGAAAAAAAAAAAAAACCAGACTCTCAAAGACCTACAGAATATAAAATGTTCTGACACATGTGAGTGAAATCACAGAAAACTGTGAGGAGCAGGCAGAAAAATGTGAAGAAATCATGGCTAAATACCTCTCAAATTATAAGCATACCCAGGCATATCATGGGCAAACAGCTTACCACCAAAGATAAAATCTTGAAAGCAGCCAGAGCACAAAAAGACACTATATATCCACAGAAGAACAATATAGTAAAATCAATAGCATCTCATCGGCAACAATGGGAGCCAGAGACAGTGGCCCACCACCCTTCATGTGCTGAATGACAAAAAATGATCAACCCGAAATTCCATGTGCAGCGAAAAGAACCTTCCAACACAAAGGTAAAATAAAGACATTTGCAAGATTGTTCAAAATCGGAGAGAATTCTCTGCCAGCAAACCTACCCAATGAAAAATGCTAAAGAATTTCTTCAGACTGAAGAGAAATGAGAATGGATGGAAACACAAATCGACACAAAGGAATAAAAAGTGTCTGAAATGCAAATAAGTAAATTTTCATAAATATATTTTGCTTCTCATGATTTATTAAAAGACTTGATTGTTTAAAACAAAAACTTTTAAGTTGGAGTTTAAAACATGTACTCAAAACTCGTAAAAATTGTATGCTGGAGTTTATAATGTATAATGTAACATATGTAGCAGTAAAAACCATGGCAACAACTGTACTCAGCGAGAGGCAGGTTAAACAGACTGATGTTTATGGTTATCACATTTGGGAAATGGGTTATGAGAAGTGGAAAGTGTCGGTGACTTTCACTTTTGAAAACAGAGATGCCCTGCCCTCAAAATACAGAACACCTTCAGAAGTCCCTGTGAAGATCTCATGCACAGTATTTACAACACACAAAAAAACCTTCCATCACAACAGAAATCCAACAGACAACCCAAGGAACTAGAAATAACAGGAATAACTAAAAAGATCTTCAAAATATGTATCTTAAGATGTTCCGAGAAATAAAAGACTACTTTTTTAAAGGCTGACAAAACAATAGGCAGGTTCAAGAAAGAACCAGGTTTTAAAATTAATACACATGGGCGATCTGGGTGGCACAGTCAAACATCTGACCCTGGATTTGGGCTCAGGTCACGATCTTGCGGTCCTGAGATGGAGCCCCGCATTGGAATCTGCACAGCATGTGGGGCCTGCTTGGAATTCTCTCGCTCCCCCCCCACCCCTCCCCTGCTCCCACTCACATGCACACTTTCTCTCTTTCTCTCTCTCAAAATAAATAAATATTTAAAAGTAAATAAAACCAAGGGCGTCTGGGTGGCTCAGTCAATTAAGCGTCTGACTTCAGCTCAGTCATGATCTTGCGGTTCGAGAGCGCAAGCCCCGCATCGGGCTCTCAGCTGTCAGTGCAGGGCCTGCTTTGGATCCCGTCTTCCTCTCTCTCTGCCCCTACCCCTCTTGCTCTCTCTCTCTCAAATAAACACACACACACAAAGTTTTTATATAAATTAACACACACATGCACACATTTATGTCCATGACTAGCTCACAACTTCAAAAACCCTCCACTGACACCATCCACTCTAAGTGTGAACATCTTTTCTTTTTTTTTAACGCTGTTTAATATGTGTGTTCATAGTTTATCCACAATGAGCTAGCTGTATTTGTCCAAAATTAGCTAAAACAAAGGAGCAGAATAAAAAAAAACAGTCCAACTATAACACATTTTCAAGTCTGATATAACCAAGCCACATTAGAAAAAGTATAATCATAGTATATTTTTCCCTCTATCCTGCAATCTGCACCCTCTCAGTCATTAAAATTCCTAGATTGCTAAATTAAGTGCCAACAATTTAATCATTTGCCTAAATTTAGATTCATTTTTAATAAATGCTTGATAAAAATTACCACTGTCAGCTTGAGCCAGCCCTAAAAGAATAACCCCCATTATTTAGAGACAAGTAGCTTAAAACCATTATTATAAATGACATGCAGCGTGGTGAAATTTGGGGTGAAGACTCCCAATTTGGATCCCAAATCTGGATCATCAAGCTAACACTGAAATGTTACAAGACATACTATGAACTCTTACTGTAACGGGAAACATACTCATGAGAGATCTAAAAGTTACTGTTTCAAAAGCTACCTTCCTACTCTTCCAAATAATTTACAGGAGTGGAAGTTGAAAGATGTCACCCCCCAAAAACTATCCACATCCTTACCTCTGAAACCTACAGGTGTTAGCATATTTGGAAAAGGGCCTTTGCTAATGTGATGATGAGTAAGTGAAAGATCTCGAGCTGAGGAGATACCCAGGTGCCCTGCCTGCCATCACAAGTGTCCGTGAAAGAGAAGGGCAGGGGGAGATCTGACACAGGAGAGGAAAAGGTGACGTGACCACACAGGGAGAGACCAGAGTGACGCCGTGACCAGCCGCCAAGGAATGCCAGCAGCCTCATAGAGACGCCTGAGGAAGCACAGCCACGGCCCCGCAGACACACTGAGTTCAGCCCAACGATACGGATTCCAGACTTCCGGCATCTAGAACTGTGAGAAAATTAATTTCTATTCTTTTAAGCCACTAAGTTTGCGGTGATTTGTCACAGCAGCCACAGCAAACTAACACAAAAAAGACATTCTATAAACGTCACCTCCGAACAGTGTTCCAATCTGTATTTGTCTTCCTGGATCATGTAAAAAAGTGTGTTTCATTTACGGGCACCTCTCGCTCGGAATGATCTGCAATCTTACCGGTTTTTGGTAAGTTCGTTCAAGCTTCTTGACAATAACCAGGCGCGCCTGGGTGGCTCCGTCAGTTAAGCAAGTTAAGGTTCAGGGGATCCAGCCCCACATCGGACTCTGCGCTGAGAGCACAGAGCCTGCTTGGGATTCTCACTCTCCCTCGCTCTCTGCCCCTCCCCCACTTGTTCGCTCCCCCTCTCTCTCCCTCTCAAAATAAATAAACTTAAAAAAAACAACTCAATAAATAATAAAGACAACCGCTAGGAGACAGACCGTGTAAAATCCCCCCCCCACTCATGCTCATCAAAACCCGACAGGGAGCCCCCCAACCTGGAAGAGCTCATCAAGCACGTCTCCCACATAATCTAACGCGAACAGCAAACGCTAAGGTGCTGTCAGTAACGTGAGGGCACCAACCGTGTCTTTCTCCTTCTCACTACTTGAACCCTAACGTTTGGCACGCTGTCAAAGAAACCAACCTTCCCATTTCCCGCAGAGACTCACGGCCACCAAAGGCCGCCTGTTTCCCCTCCCGCTCCTCCCGCTCTCCCCGCTCTCCCCGGCTACAAGCCCCGCAGCTTCCTACTGAGCCCGCATCTCCAGCCGCAGCATCCCGCCAGGTCGCCCGGGCGAAAGGCTGCCGGGGCGAAAGCGAGGCAAATCCACCAGGCCGAAAGGAAGGATGGGTCTGAGATGTGCTGTGAAGCCGCCCCCCCAGGAACAGCCACGTTTTCGATTATCCGTGCAGAAGCCACAGCCGGCGCCAGCACCGCCAAGTGCTTCTAGGCTGTGAGACCCACGCTCCTCCCACTAACGAACCCGGCCCGTGCCACTCGCGGGACCCGCTGGAACGGCTACGGTGACACGCGTAGGGCCCAGCACAGGGTCCGCACCGTCGGATTCGTTCTGCCTCCCTCTACTTCAGGGAAGGGGGCGCAGCCGTAACCCCCGCAGGCTGGTCTAGCATCTCATCTGCCTCCCAGGTCCCGACACGAGGGGGGAGAGGAGTCCTCCGAGGACCTGCCGGAGGCTGCTCTCTCTCAGGGAAGGGGGAGAGAAGAGGGAAGTCACTCGCGTCTCCAGCTGCGCCCTCCACCTCGCCGGACCTCTCCCTTCCTCTGAACGCGAACATCCGAACATCGAACATCGTACTCAGATCCTGCCCTGTTATGGCTGCAGGATTAAGTCTTTAAAAAAAAACAAAAAAACAAAACAAAAAACGTTCCTAAGAACGTTTGTTCGGAAGTTCTGTTCGGAAGTCTTCTCTATGAGGTTGTAACTTCCCAATGGGCAGAGACCGTGTCACATTCAGGCCGGCCTCGCCGAAGTGCAAAGCTCCAAGTTGCCCACGCTAATGACACCGAACGTGGTACTTAACTGAAGTCATCAAGTTGACACATGGTATCTTAACCATGTGGAAACAGAAGTACGTAAGTTATCTGGCCGGCTTGTTCCCCTGTTGGTAGTTACGCTGGGCAGATAACTTTTTCTGAATCCCCGTTCAATTATGCAATATCAGGAAACCCAGATTTCTACCTTATAGTTATTTCTGGAGAGAACAGCACTTACCCCTTGGGTCTGTTGGGCAAATAAATAAGCTCGATTCCTGGAACGGACGTGACTTATAACACCACTCTAAATTCCCTAAATTCTGGATGGTACTTTTTAGTTGTGAAATAATTACAAATACAACTCATTTCGTGCTCTCTGAACCCTATGAAGCCACATAGGTATAATTTTGCACTTCCGCATGTGAGGCAAGTGAGGCACGGACTATGTACAGCCATGGTCCCCAGACGCCTCACAGCTCCAACAGAATCACCCTGAGGGGCTGGTTAAAAATTCAGATTCAGAAACCTAACCACCAGCACCTCCAGAGAGTAGGGCCAGAACACCCATTTCGAACAAGGGCCCTAAGGCGATTTTGACACAGGGCCAAATTTAGGGACTTCTGATAAGAATTCAGAGCCCAAGAGGCCTAATGGTATGTATTTAAGAAGGAGCTTCCTTCTACTGGGCAAGCTTACTGAAATGAACTATGGGCTACTCCTCCAGAAAACAGAGACGTGGCCTGTGACTGAACGTGTACCTAAATGTTCCTATGAACACAGAATGCCCCACAGATTAAACAACTCTTACCGAGCTTGTACTCTGAGGAGACAAAGGTGTCATCAGTTAGAGCTGGTTAGTTTTAGGTTTCTGGTTAATTTTAAAACTTGTCTTTTGATATATTCTACTTAGCATTTTAACCCATCACTTGCCAAAACTTCCTCTTTATAGTAATTACATAATTTTTTGCATATTTTTTAAATAAAGACCTTAAGTAAAAAAGCTTCCCCCAAAAGTATACTAAGAAAATTAAATAGCTTCACCTACACTATCTGTGGCAAAGACAGTCCCCTCCTTCTTCCGTAATTGTAGCCAAGCCCATGGCTGCCCAGAGAGGTTACATTTCCCAGCCTCCCTTTCGCCTAAGTATGGCCATGGGACAAAGTTGTCACGGACAAATGAAAAGTGCAAACAAGGGTGGGGTGCCACCTGTGGGCTGGAAGACACGGAGTGAACACTTCTGTGTCTCTCTGTAAACTGGGGCAAGGACAACACAACTGAGAGCCACACCTCGGGGTCTGGTGGCAAACCAAGATAAAAGAAATCTGCGTCTCTGAAAGACCAACTGAGGCAGTCACCCCCACCAACCAGGCCATTCACCTCCAGACGACTCTGTTCTTGGGGCCATCCATTAGCCGGCTCTCAGTTACAGCAGCTTAACTATGTACCCTGCTGTTTGTGTGGCAACTGGAACGAATTCCCTCTCACAACTCCATCAACCTGACGGTATTTCTAATGTGGTCACGATATTGGGTAATAAAATTCTGGACCCTGAAGGGCTCTTAAAAGACCATCTACAAAATAACTCAAGTTTGAAGACAAGGATCCTGATGGCTAGGGAGAGTCAAAAGCATGGCAGTAGGAAAAACACTGGCCCCCAACATTCCTCTATCTTCCCAGTTCATTCTTCCTTCAACACTATTCTACAGACTGGATTCTAAAATCGTGGAAAACAGGGGCGCCTGGGTGGCTCAGTCGGCTGGGCGGCCGACTCCAGCTCAGGTCACGATCTCACAGTTTGTGGGTTCAAGCCCCACGTCAGGCTCTATGCTGACAGCTCAGAGCCTGGAGCCTGCTTCGGATTCTGTGTCTCCCTCTCTCTCTGTCCCTTCACGCTCGCACTGTGTCTGTCTCTCTCTCAAAAATAAATAAACATTAACAAAAATTAAAATTTTAAAAATAAAATCACAGAAAAGAAAACTACATTTTTCAAAATAACCTGTGGATGACTTTCATTCACTGATTCAACAAATAATCTAGCCCAGCATCTTGTCAGCTGCCAAGCAACGTGTTTTGAGGTGAATGCAGATTTTAGAGGCCTTCAGTTTTCTGGATGTACTACATCTTTAACTGTCCTGAGCCTGCACAAATTACACAGAAAACAAAACAAGTACAAATAATGTCAACACTCCCTTGAAGGACCTAGAAATACCCAAATCAAAATGTGGCAGTTTTCTTTACAGAAAGTAGTATATTGGAAACTTCTCTTCTACTTCTCCCACCACCATCCTCTCATACTCCACATCTTTTTGGAAGACTTTTTTACCCTAAGTAACCTCTACACCCACCGTGGGGCTCGAACTCACAACCCCAAGATCAAGAGTTGCATGCTCTACCAAAGGAGTCAGTCAGGCGTCCCCACAAAAAAGCATTTCCATTTATACCTAGCCCAAAACAGAGGAAAAGGCCAGCAAACCCAGGGAACAGTATTACTCCTACACTCCTCCTCCCCACCCGCCCCCCGCCCCCCCACCCCCCACCCCCCACCCCCCACCGTGAACAGGGCCACTGGAGGTCCTGCTTTCCACCCCTCGCAGCCCTCCTCCCCCACCACGGCCTGCACCACACAGGAGACAGAAGCAAAGGGACAGGCCTCACTCCCTCGAGACAGGAACACCTCTTTCCTGTGGCATACAAGGGATCCTGGCGAGCTGTGTGTTAACAAGCTAAATAACACGAAGAGTTTTTGCTAATAGAGAGCTAAAAGGTTTTTAAATCCCAGAACAGAGTCCATTCCAGCAGTGCTTTGTTCATAAAGATAAAAATCAATCTACTTGGATGCAAAATGCCATAGAGTAAAATGTTTCCATTCTCTAGATATTTTAAAAGAAATTCCACTTAACGTCAGTAAAATCTTAGTCTTAAGAAACATTAACCAAATCACATACTACAGTTTCCCAGGATTGGGGGGGGGGGGGGTCACAGGTCCTGTGGGGCAGGTATGATGTCAGAATATTTCTCACAGGACGATATTTCTCAACCTTTTTAAAAGTATTCCCATCCTCAGAGGTGGCGGGGGGGGGGGGGGGGGGGGGGGAAGAGAACTAAATCAAATTTAAATTAAATTTCTCCTTAATAAGAAAAATGAAACCTGAAATATTTTGTCAGGTAGGGTTGACTTTTAGAGGGCCACAAACCATCGTTAATACCTAATTTTTTCACTCCCTCATCTCCAACAATTATTACCCTGGTGGGGGTGATATTACCCCCCATGGAGAATGCATTGCTCCTCAGACTTGACATCACCCAGATCCCTTCTAAGACTTCTGAATATGCTAAGTCTGGGGTCAACCCCCAAAATCTGCACCTCGCCTTAAGCTTTCCAAAGGACTGATTATATGGTCTGTGGGCCACAATGTTTCTCATGAATTTCCGTGGTCATACCCATTGCCTAGTAGCAGAATGACCTCAAAATAGAATCCAGATGCGAGCCGTTTAAATGAAATAGCTGTCACATCCTGCACATTAAGGAAAAAGAGATCTGTTTGGGTTTCTTACAGAAGATGTGAGGACGGTCTACCTCTTCTTTCTCCAGTACGTAAGACAAGCACAGGATTACTGGAGAAAAACCACAGGTGTTTTATGGACTGTAACATGTGACCCAAAAGGAGATTTATGTCACTTATTTCACAAAGTACATATTCAAGGTTTCTATCTAGTACTTCGATACTTTCGCTTAGGTGAAATTGGAGCCGAGCATCCCATAAAGTACTCATGATCTTTTCTTCCCCATCCCCAAATGTGGATTTATGAACCCTACCCATACACAGTCTAACTGAATTTGACAAATTATACTAACACAACACAGCTATCTGAACAGAGCTCTAACAAACACTGCATTATCAAACGAATAAGCCAGTACGATTAGACAAAACAAAAAGAACGGAGAAGTCATCTTTTTTCCCTTCTCCCCTTCAGAAAGATATTTGTTCGTGCGGTGGAATGTTCTTTGGTGGCCCCAATAAGCCACTCTTGCCAGTGACCACATCTTACAGTCTCCTCCGCCTGAATCCGGACGGGCCCAAGACTCACTGCGGGACTGAAGAAGCTGGCGACGATGACACTGTGCCGGGTCCGGGCCTAAGGCCTCAGGGGGCGCAGCGGCTCCTGCCGTCGGCACCTCTAGAATCCGGTCACCACCTCTGAAATCCAGTCAACCACGTACAAAGTCCAAGCACCCCAAGATCACACCGTGAGAAAGCGCGTGTTACAAGAAACAGCCGTGCAGAGGAAGACACACCAGACACCGTCCGTGTGAAAGACGAAGTCATCTCAGACTCTCCAGTCCCCGCAGCTGCCACGCAGAATGGAGGAAGAAGCCCTGCCCAGATTGGAAAATTGTGAGCGAAGAAATGGTAAGCCACCAGGTTTGGCCTGCTTTGTGAAACAGCCATAGATAAGCTCAACATTTTGTATGCAATCGCTTCTCGGCCTTTCGGCTAAGATCAAGTTTAACATTTTGTATGCAAATACAAAGGAAAATTACAATGTACCTGTCTGCAAAATGTTTGAAAGTAAATATTCTAGATCTTCTGAAATAATTTATCTTCTTGGACTTGAAAAAAAAGGCTAGTAAATTCTAACAGACTGTATTAACGCACTTCTTTGACAAATAACACAGGCGCTACCAGCTGGCTAATGCTGGACGAGAGACGGGGTCAAGGCTCCACCTCAAGACTAGAGACCTCCAGACACATCCAGAAACAGAACAGCTGATTTATTAAACTGCACTAAAAACTAACCCGTAGATGACCTCTTTCAGAGTGTATGGAGTGGAGGTTTTGAAACTGATTTGTATCTTTACATAGAGTCAGTGGGGTAAGGAAGAGTATTGTTGCCTACTATTAAGAAATGACAATCATGGGTAAATGTCAATCTCTATCAACGAGTTCGGAGAATCGTTGAGAATATTATACACGATGTGCCAAGCATCCTGGATACCAGGAAGAAAAAAAAAAACCAGTCTTGCCCACAGCAGTTCAACTTAGCAAAGGCCCCAAATACAAATAATGGTACTACAAACACTTTCTAGAATAAAGCTGTGTACACGTAAACACAAAAGGAACTAACGAGAACACAGAAGATGGAGCTGTTCTTTCTACCCCATTCCTGCCTCCTTCCAGGAGAGTTAGGAAAGACTAAAGGAGAGGACATCTGAGATGAGTAACTAAGGTTATGGAAGACCTCCCCTCAAACCCATCCCACAACAGCTGGAATTTAAGGATTCTAACGTTGGTCCCACTAGGGGCACGCTTATCAGCTTTGTTCCCCAAGGGTCTGTAGCATCTAAATCAGGGCTGGCCACATAATAAGATACACAAATGCCTGTTAAATGTCGTTGAACTCCTATGGACCTTGGGCAATACCATAGCATTCAGCAGCATTTATGTAAGATGAATAGTGGTGCACAGAGTTGCTTTGAAACTTATGTAAGATACCATATGATACCATTAGGAAACGAAGGTGGATAAAAGCAGTTTGAATGGCGTCATTTTAAAGGAAGTATTATTTATTTAATGTACCAAGCACCCACTATATGCCAGGATCTGTGCTCTATGGAAAATGTTGTAAAAGAAGTACAGATAATGTGCTCCAAATGAAAGTTCAGAGAAAAGGAGAACGCAACACATGTGGGGAAATGTAAACTACTTAAATAACTCTACATGGAACAAATACAGTAGGGCTGCAGAAAAAGAGATCAGAAAGGTAGGCAGAGGTACAACTACAAAGAGAACCTGAATACTGGATCTTCATTCCATGGAAATGAGAATCATGAAAGATTATAGGCTGTGGAATAGCACAATCAGGGTGGAAGGCGAAAAAGGGTAGCAGTGCAAAAGATAATCAAAGACACGGGGCGCCTGGGTGGCGCAGTCGGTTAAGCGTCCGACTTCAGCCAGGTCACGATCTCACGGTCCGTGAGTTCGAGCCCCGCGTCAGGCTCTGGGCTGATGGCTCGGAGCCTGGAGCCTGTTTCCGATTCTGTGTCTCCCTCTCTCTCTGCCCCTCCCCCGTTCATGCTCTGTCTCTCTCTGTCCCAAAAATAAATAAAAAACGTTGAAAAAAAAAATTTAAAAAAAAAAAAAAAAAAAAAAAGATAATCAAAGACAAAAACTGATCTGAGAGGGGAATATTACAGCTTCAATAAATATACATTCAACATAGACGGTAATCCATGCATTTACCTTTGCTCTCTCACAAAACTCCAATGAATATAAAATCTACTTAAAATCAATAAAGGAAAATAAAACAAGAAAGACGGTGATGGAGAAACAGGTTTTTAGACAGTGCAAAGAAGACGGACTGTGGTAGCGGACTTAGAGGAGAATGAAGGAAGCCACAGAATGAATGCTGACACTTGGAAGTACCAAGAAAACGAGGCACCCCGATCCCGGAAAGGTTCAGGACACACACATATTCTCTGGCTCTGTCCACTGAGAGCCTGGGAGCATGCACACCTTGAGAGCAGTGAGCATACCTAATGCCCGGCACTTGCGTATTAAATGCCATTTCCATGAAAAGAACCAGAGCTCTAGGCAGAGTTCTCCAACTTGACTCAAATGGCACGAACCACTGAAGAAAAATTTACTAAACTGAACTTCATTAAAATTTAAAACGCTCACTCTGAAAAAAACTGCTAAGAGGATGAAGTGACAAGCTACGCGATACGCTAGGGACTGGGAGAGAGCACGCGCAGACCACACAGTGAACAAAGACCCCGCACCTAGAATACGCAACTTTCATAACTCAACAGCAGAAAAAAAAAAAACCAATCCAATCAGAAAATGGGCAAAAGACATGAACAGTTACTTCACCGAAGAAGTGAGAGCAAATAAGCACATGAAAAGCTGTTCACCATCATCTGTCATTAGGGAAATGCAAATTAAAACCGCAACAGGATATCACTACACCTATCAGAACAGCTAAATGAAAAACAGTCGTAACACCAAATGGTGAGAAGGATATTGAGAAACGGGATCCCTCGTACTTTGCTGCTGGGAACAAAACGTGGTACGGACACTCTGGAAAGCAGTCTGGCAGCTGCTCACAAAACTAAACATGCATTCACCCTGTGACCCAGCCATCTCAATCTCGGGCATATACCACCAAGAAACGGAACACTTACATTTATACAAAAACCTGTACTCAAACGTTGAAAGCCGTTTTATTCATATTATTACACAATATATTGGAAAACAACCTAAATGTCCCGCCATAGGTGAGCGGCTGAACAAACTTGGTCCATCCATACTACGGAATACTACTTGGCAATAAAAAGAAATTAACTATTGATTCACTCAACAACAAATGGACCTCGAGGGCATTATGCTTAGTTAAAAGAGTTGATCTCAAAAGGCTACACACTGTAAGCTTCCATTCATACAACATATGGAAATGACAAAACCACAGACATGGAGAATGAACTGATGGTTGTAGGGCTGCTGGGAATTCAAAGGGGTTGGATAGCAGAAGAGAGTTCTTTTAAAGTGATGGAGCAGTTCTATTATCTTGATTGTGGGGATAGGTACACAAATCTAGACACGGTATAAAGTTACAAGGAACTACACACGCACACACGTAGGTTTAAAGAACACTAAAAACCGAATAAGGTCTGTCTGTTGTCTAGTTAACAGAAATGTACCAGATATGTCAATTTCCTGATTTGGGTATCCTGGTAGAGCTAACATAAAACTCACCATTGGGAGAAGTTGGATAAAGGAGGTACATGGGACTTTAAACTATGTTTGCAGCTTCTTGTGAGTTTATGATTATTTCAAAACAAAGGATTATTTAAAAAATAAAAACAGGGCTCCTTGGAAAAATTGTCCAATTCCAATTCCAGACTGAGACAGAAGTTCAAGATAAGCCTGCAAAGTGCTCAAAACATATTGGAGACATTCCAAAAGGGCACAGACACCAACTTGAAGGAGCTTCTTCTAACAAAATCCTGGACAACTGGAGCATTAAAGTAAGTAACTAACTACAATTATGGATTATTACCCATTACATAAAATAGAAAATCAGGTACCCATAGTGATATAAAATAAGTGACTAAATTAGAAGTCTGATTACTAATAATGGGCTATTTACATAGTCTCAAAGTACCTCTACACAAAACACACACTAATTACAAGGGCGGGGATTAACTTTAAAATGAAGAAGTCTGAAGGCACCACCATAATCAAGTGATCAAAGTGAACATTATCAGAAAACAGGACAAAGGGAAATCATATGATCATATGGCACAATAACGCTACCCCCCCCCCCCCCCGAAGGATGTCCACGTCCTGATCCTAAGAACCTGTAAACGTGTTACTTTACAGGGCGAAGGGTTGAATAAAGGTTGCAGGAGAAACTGAACTTGCCAATCAGATGACTTTAAAATAAAGAGATTAACCAGTATCATCACAACAGTCCTTAAAAGTGAAAGAGGAAGGAGAGGGAGACGGCAGCAGACGATGGACAAGGTCCAAAGCGACTACTCTGAAAATGGAGGAGGAGGCCAGAAGTCAAAGAGTACGGACAGCCTCTAGAAGCTGCAAAAGAAGGACAGACACTGTCCAGCAGAGCCTTCGAAAGTAATGGAAGCTGGCTTGCACCTTGATGTGAGCCCAGGTGAGATCCATTTTGGACTTCTGAACTCCAGAACCGTACTATAATAAATTTGTGGTTTTTAAGCCTCTCAATCTGTGGTAATTTGTTACAGCAGAAACACAACGCCAGGAGTACACCACCTAACAATGCAATGAGAAAAATATAGCGTCGCTTCTACGATAGTCCTACAAAGATGCTTCACGTACCATCTAATACAAAGAAAACATCAGACAAACACGCATCGGTGACTCTAAAATAACCAGCCTGTATTCTTCAAAAATATCAACGTCATAGAAGAAAGAACAGATGAGGAACTGTTCTAGATCAAAACAGTTGAAAAGACATGACGATAAAATGCATAAGTAATCCTAGACTGTATCCTCTTCCCATAAAGAACACTCCCGGGACAACTGCCGCAACTTGAATGGAGTCTTAGGGATCAGACAGCTGTGATGTATCAATATTAACTTCCTGCCTTTTGTGGTGGTATTACCGTTACGTTACGCAAGAGAGTGTCCCTGTTTGTAGGAATTATGCGCTACGATATTCAAAAAGAAAGAGACATCATGTCAACAACTTTCTCTCAAGTGGTTCAGGAAACAGAAGTTACTTGTATTATACCTGCAAACATTTCTGAGTTCATTTCAGTAAACAAGTAAATAAAATAAGGCAGCAAGATCTCAAATTGCAGTCCCAGCTCTGTCCAGGCTGGCAACCGCCATGTCTGCAAAGAGCCCAAAGGCATAATCTATGGGGGACATGAACAGACGCTCTGGACCTGGAGACATCAAGTGCAACAGAGAGCAGTTTTGAGGCGGGAAACCAAAACCGAATCCATGAAGAGTCTTGACACAGAACTGTGAACTCCAGTTCCCCTCCCCAATTCTGCCTCCAGAACACCAGCAACAGGAATATCCCTTCCCTCTCCCCCAGGCATGGGGACAATCAGGCGACAGCCAGAGGCCTGGAGTGAAAGCACTGGGGACACTCCTATTCGTGGGTTCCTCGATCTCCACACCAAGCCTTCAGTAAAGAAGCCAGCCTCACACCTCACAGAGAGCTTCCATCCACTTTACCACACCTTACCCTGAAGTGAAAGCCACCAGCCCGAAAATGGCCAAATATTTGAGGAAAGGTGCCAACGTTAAAGACAGAAGTCAAAACAAGCAGAAAAATGGGAATCCAGAGGAAACTGAGGCAATGCCACAAAGAGGGAAAACAAACAACCAAAAAAACAACGGTGTCAAACTATACTATCATGTGCTTGAGGAGGTAAAAGAATACATGTTATCGTGAAGTAGAACAAAACGCTAGTTTAACAGAAAACAAAACAAACAAAAAAGGCAGGGCGCCTGGATGGCTCAGTCGGTTAAGCGTCTGACTCTGATTTCATCTCATGGTTTGTGGGTTTGAGCCCCGCCACGAGCTCTGCACTGAGAGTGCAGAGCCTGGTCGGGATTCTCAATCTCTCCTTCTCTCTCTGTCCCTCCCCCACACTCTCTCTGTCTCAAAATAAGGAAATAAACTTCAAGGAAAAATAAAAAACAAAGAACAAATGATAACCCTGATGGAAGATAAAAGTTGAAAAATATCTCCCAAGAAGAGTAAGAATTAACAAATAGCAAATAGACAAGATAACCCAAGTGTACGTCACTTGAGAAGACCAAAGAAAAGCAGTTATCAAGGAAAGCATACAAAAAACTTACCCATATCTGAAGAACAGGTACCTCCAAAGTAAAAGGATGGGTCCAACACAATGAAACCAGCCACCAAAGCACATCACTACAAAACTTCACACCAGAGACAAAGAACAGATCCTTAAAACTTCCAGAGAATGAACAGCAACAACAAAACATGGGGGAGGGGTCATACAAAAAGGACCAGAATCTACTAATAAATTAATGGATGTATGTAATATGTAACGGCTGCCAACAGCCTCGAATATTGTGTCCCTCCCAAAGGAAACCGATCACCCACCCACGGACCAGTCTCCCTACCTACCACCCTCCTCCCAACAAAAAACAAAGAGAAAGCATTACATATGGAATTTTATCAAGCCTTAGATCTTATTACCAAGTACCAGAAAATACAAGGGACAGGGGAACACGTCAATGACACCACAGGGATTCACTCAACATCTAGACTAGAGGTAAAACAAGATAGAAGACACCGTTTCTTCAACAAAGTCAAGGAGGAAAAAAAAAAGATGCAGAGGAGCAATCGATCGATTAAGGGACCTTACTTAGATCCTGTTTGAATCAAGCGTTTTAAAAACATACCATTATGAGGCAATCCAGGCCATCTGAACTCTTACTGGATATGTGAAAAATTACTATTAATCTTTTTAAGGTATGATAATGGTACTGGGGTTATAGTTTAGAAATCAGCCCTTATCTTTTAGAGATATATACTGAAATATTCACAACTGAAATCAGATATCTGGGTTTTTGTAAAAACTCAAGTGAAAGAGGGGTAGGCAGGAATACCGGTTTTTTGTTGTTTTGGTTTTTTTTTGAAAGCAGCCATGAATTGATAAATGATGATGCTGAGTGACAAGTATCTGGAAGCTCATTATGTTCTCTAACTTTTCCATAGTTTTTGTTTTAATAGAATCCAGAATACAAATTATATCTGCTACATGAAGCTAGAAGACCATGAAGTAATATACTCAGAAGCTTGCAGTAAAACCTATATTCAACCTACAATCCCATACCCAACCAAAACTTCTAATCAGGAGGGAAAACAGATTAAAGATACTTTCAGACAAGGTCTCAAAAAATTGACCTTTCATGCACCCTTCCAAAGGAAGCACCGAAAGCTGTACTCCAGCAAAATGAAAGATAAAAACAGGAAAGGTAAAGGTCAGAGAACCAGGAAACAGAAGACACAACCCTGCTGGAGATTTGCAAAAGTAATACTATTAGGCCCAAAGAGCAAGAATTTCATACAGGCAAGGCTTGATGAAGGGTCCCCTAAGAAGATTCTTGTGGGGACAGGAGAACTAGCTATCTGATATGTTTGTGCAAAAAACTATATTGAGAGCCTAACGGAAGGTATGGGAAAACTCAGTCACACGGACCTAGAAAACAAAGCAAGCGGAAATACAATTGTTAATTCCAGGAAAAACAAAACTATACAAGGAGGGAAATGTAATCATAGTATACAATATAGCTCCATAGTGTACTTACATAATCATAAATACCAAATGTTTCATGAAAAAAAAAATGTAACTATAATGGGTAGATGGAAAGAGAAAAGTATTAAGGCAGGGTTAAAGTTAAATGTTCACCTACCTTAATAGAAAGTCAACAAATAGTATCTAAAATTTTAAGCTAAATACAAAAACAGAGTCAAGGTTACCTACCTAACCTACTCAGCCTCCAACCTCTCCTTTCTTCCTTTGTAATAGAAGCTGTTTTCATTCAAGACCCATGTGCACATCACCCCAGTTAGGCACGTGCTCAGGGGACGGTGTAGCCAGCTCCACGATGATGCCCAACTGGTCAAAGGTAACCCCATTTCCCTTTCTAGTGAGCGTTTCACAAACAGTCATACAACCCAGACAAGTCTACCAAAGAGTTTCTGGGCAGTTTCCACATTCTTACACAGCTACAAGAAAGAGTTCTCTCCTCTTCCTGTGGACACTGTTGTGTCTGGATACAACTCCTCAAACTGCTGCAGCCACCTAATTAATCTGTGCATGGAGCCAGCGAGTGACTCGAGGGGGGGATGGAAAAACTGGGTCCCTGAAGACATTACTGTGCCACCAAATCAATTAGCCCTAGAGGCCATCCTACCTCTGGACTTCCAACTGAACCTCGTCTGAGTCCGGATCTCCGTACCAGCATCCAAAAGCATCCTGACTGGTACAATAAGCGTATCAGAGAGGTAGACGGAAGAAACCAAGAGCTGAGGTAAAAGAGCTCGCGAGCCAGTAGGCAGGGCACGCAGGGCCACGAATATTTCAGATGAGCCCAGATCCCGTAAAGACCTCGGGACCTAGACAGCCTCTTGTATTCTACCGTGCCCGTGTAGACCCTGAGGTGACAACGTTTGGGAAGCCCTGCTCTAGGGTGCAGGACTACTGAGGGGTGTGTCTGGGGACAACTTTTTTCATTAGAAACCTTTCATTAGTATTCAATTTGGATTACATGCATGTTAAACTAAAAATTCCTTTTTTTATAATTTTTGTAAATGTTTATTTTTGAGAGAGAGACAGAGCACGAGCAGGAGGGGGCAGAGAGAGAGGGAGACAGAGAATCTGAAGCAGGCTCCAGGCTCTGAGCTGTCCGCACAGAACCCGTGGGGCCTGAACCCACGAACCACAAGATCATGACCTGAGCCAAAGTCGGACACCCAACCTACTGAGCCACCCAGGCACCCCAAAACTGAAAATTCTGAAGAAAACTAATGCAGTAAGCCAAAAGAGACTAATCTGATCTCTGGAGAGGTCATTAACAATAATGTGAAGAAAGAACTTAATTGAAGACTATTTCAGAAACAAAACTCAAGAGGGTTTGGTAATAAAAGTAAATTTAAAAGTGACAGGAGAGGAACCAAGACTACAAAAATGTTTCCTCTTTGGGGACATAACTCTACTAGATCACCCAAAGTGAAAACATAAGTTATTTTTTGTTATACATTACACTGGTTGGATTACACTAGCCGTTACCTACCAAACTCTCAAGTTTTACAAGTACAGTTGACTCTTGAACTACATGGTTTTAAACTCAAGGGTCCACCTAAATGAGGATTTTTTTCCAATAAATACATTGGAAAAATTTTTTGGAGATTTGTGACAATTTGAAAAAATTCACAGATGAACTGCAGAGCCGAGAACTACCAAAAAAATTAAGAAACACGTATTATTCTACCCAGTATATAGTACGTATAACATACAAAATATCTGTTCATCAACTATTTGTTATGGGGAAGGCTTCCAATCAACAGCAGGCTATTAGCAGTTAACTTCGAGGAGAGTCAAAAGGTTTATGTGGATTTTCAGGGTGCCTGGATGGCTCAGTCGGTTGAGTGACTTCAGCTCAGGTCATGATCCTGCGGTTCGTGAGTCCAAGCCCCACGTGGGGCTCGCAGCTGTCAGTGCAGAGCCCGCTTCAGATCCTCTGTGACCCTCTCTCTCCGCCCTTACCCCACCCCTCGCGCTCAATAAATAAAATAAGGGGCGCCTGGGTGGCGCAGTCGGTTAAGCGTCCGACTTCAGCCAGGTCACGATCTCGCGGTCCGTGAGTTCGAGCCCCGCGTCAGGCTCTGGGCTGATGGCTCGGAGCCTGGAGCCTGTTTCCGATTCTGTGTCTCCCTCTCTCTCTGCCCCTCCCCCGTTCATGCTCTGTCTCTCTCTGTCCCAAAAATAAATAAAAAAACGTTGAAAAAAAAATAAAAATAAATAAAATAAATGTATGTTATTATTATAATAAATAATAAATTTATATTATTATAATAAATACATCTCAATAAATAAAACATTTAAAAATAAATAAATCAGGTCTCTCTTTAAAAAAAGGTTTCTGTGGATTTTCAACTGCACAGGGGGGTTCAGCAACCCTAATCCCCACACTGTTCAGGGTCAACTGTAATTTAACTTGGGAAGCTGAGACACAGTATAAAATAATACCAAAACGCCAACATTCAGCCATGTATTAAGGGCCAAGCAAGATTCTAGTCCTAGACACAAAACGCACACAAAATACACATGGTTTCTGCACTCATGAAATTCACCTAGTATCTGCTAACAACACAGTCCACAGAAGCAAACACTGAATAGTAACGCTGAGTGAGGGCTGAGCCTGGTTTGAATCCTACCTTACCAACCACTACGAAAAATTACTTCAACTCTAAGCCTAAATTTTATCATCCATTAAATAAAATACTACCTTACTAGGTTGTGGTAGGCGTATACTCACACAGTGTACAGAGCAAGCTTGAGAAAGTCTGTCCTTCCGCATTACCGGGTGACAAGAGGGTTTGCTATAACATGCTAATGGGCATGGGGAAGCTTCAGGAAGGCAATTTTCTCCGAGCGGATTTCCTCCACACCACAGCATCTTGAGGACGGGTCTGCAGAGCACATTTACAGAGAAGAGAAGCTTCCCACCGTGTACTCTGCTTCGGATCCACCAGGAGTGATTTTTATTCATGTCTTCGTCCCTTAGGCCTCTTAGTTCTCTTGCGTTTTTTGGGGTTTTTTTAACCACTAGTTAGTGTCCACTCTGGAAACCCTTACCATCAGTTTAAAGACTACTATGCTTCAGTCTCCCCATGCTAGCTAGTGGGCAGGCACACAGGACCACGAATGTTTCTAACCACTTATCTTTTAGGCTGGCCACTCCAGTACCTGCGAAAACAGAGTACGGTGACACAAAAAACGCCTTCTCAAAGCAACAACACGTGCATTTTAACCTCATTCTTTCAGTCACTCAACAAACATTTATGGAGTCTTCTATGTGCCAAGCCCTGAAGACACAGCAGTGAACAGAACAGACCCGACCCTTGCTTTCAAGCAGCTTAGGCTAAAGAAAGCAGATGCTACATAAATAAATAACCTCACAGCTATAAAATTCAGGTGGAAAACGTGTGAAGTGATGAGAAGAAAAAGTTCACGGTATTTTAAACCTAACGTAGACAGGAGGTTAGAAGGAGTCAAAGAGGAATCAGAGAAGGCCTCCCTAAATATGTGAGATCTAAACGGAGACAGAAGAGATGAGTAGGAGCTGGTAGGATAAAGTCCTGAGCACTTTATACGCATTCACTTACTCTTCACGATACTATGAATAGTAGACACCTATTATCCCAATTCTATACAAAGGAAAACCGAGGCTCAGTTTACACAGCTGGGAAGAGACAGGGCTAAGATTCAAAGCCAGGTACCTAGATCAGACTCCACGGAATGCACTCTTCCCCACTACACACTGGACAGACCCTAGCATGGCTCCTATGACATGGCCTCATGCTGTTCGTGGCCTCGTGGCATGGCCCGCTCCTTGACCCGGGGCCCGGGACCTTGCTTCTCAGAACCAAGAGAACGCAGGAGAAGTGATAGGATGTCACTTCTGCAGGTATGATACCTAAGAGTGTACATCTGTCTTGTGAAGAGATGACACTCTCCTTTACTGTCTTTGAGAAAGTGAAGTGGCCCTGTTGGAAAGGACCATACGGCAAAGAACTAAGGGCAGATGCCTACTAACAGGTAGCAACAAACTGAGACCCTCAGTGCAATAGTAAACAAGAAACTGAATTCTACCAACGACCGAATGAGTCTCAAAGAGATCTTTCCCCAGTCATGCCTCACATGTTACCAGAGCCCCGGCCAACATCCTGACTGTAGCCCTGAGGCCCTAAAGCAGAGGACCCAGCTAAATTGTACCCAGGCCTCAGACCCCCAAAAACTATGAGATCATACCTGTATAAGTTTCTAACTCTGTGGAGAAACACTGTTACATACCAAAAAACAACTAAACACTACTGCATAATAAAGTTCGTCCATCATATACCCCAGTGCTTTACTGAAATACTGATTTTCAACTACTCTTAACTACATATCAAGCCAAATTCAGGTAGCATTCACAACTGTTCTTTTTAAGCAAAACTCACGTATGAAGGTGCCAACGTTAACCATAATCTGACCCTACGTTTCATAAAAGCCATCTGAACTACCCTGTTTGCTAGTTCCATTATCTCTGTCATTTCTGTCTGTTTCTATTGAGTTTTCTCTTCTAGGTCTTCAAATTCATTAATCTTTTCTTTTGTAATGTCTAATCTGCCATTAATGCCAGCCAATGTATTTTTCATCTCACACATTACTTTTCACCTCTAAATGGTTTTATTTGGGTCTCTTTTTCACCTTTCCAGTCTCTACCTTTTTAAACATATGGGATACAGCTACAATAACTGCTTTAATGTCCTTGCCTGTCAATTCTAACACCTTTCAGTTCTGGGTTGGTTTCAAATGACTGATATCCTAACTATAAGCCAGGTGAACCTGCTTTTACACATATTTAGGAATTTTTGATTGGATGCTGGTCATTTTAAACTGTTAAGTATTAGGTTTTGTTATATTTCTTTAAAGAGTATTGGACTTTGCAGGCAATTACATTCCTTTAAGATTAGTTTGTGCCTTTTGAGGCTTGTTTTTAAACATTTTCCAGTGAGATCTAGAGAAGCCTTTATTTGAGGACCAATTTGGCCCCACTACTAAGACATGACCCTTCTGGAGTCTCAATGAACACAGCATTTAACAAGAACTTTTGTCTTCTGGCTACAAGGTACTCAAATTATTTCCCAGCCCTATGTGAGCTCTGAGAATTGTTCTGCTTACAGTTTTCCAGTGGATTTCTTCCCCAGGAACTGTTCCTTTATGAAACTGCACCCTACATGTGCACAGATTAATCTTCAATCAATCATTGAAGAGGACCACTAAGAAGACTTATGCTCTGCCCAGCTCCCTTCTCTCCAGAACCCTGCTCCTCAAAACAGAACCATTCTGCTGGAGCAGAACCCCAACTCCAATCTTTGCTTCCTCAACTCAGTGAGGCCAAAGGCTCTATTTGGGATCCCCCTCCCTGCACTGAGATCTGAAAATTGCCTCCCAAGAAGAAAGCTGGGCCATCAAAGGGCTCATCTCATTTGCTCCCCATCTGTCAGGGATTACAGTTCTGTACTGCCTGTTGTTCAATACCTGAAAATCGTTGTTTCATGTATTTTGTCCAGTTTCCTAGGTGGTTACGGAAGGTGGGTAAATTCAGAATGTACTGCCTCATAGTCAAAAACCCAAGTCACGACTCCTGACGATGATTTTAAAGTAAATGTTTTATAAGACACATCTCCTAAACCTACCCACACCCCGTTATCTATTACAGTACCCCACCTTTATTTTTATCATGGCATTTAGCACTCTTTGCCATTGTTATTTGCTCTCTTGCTTTCTCTACTTTTCACAACAGAATTAACCTCTGTGAGGGCAGGGATCTTGTCTATCTTGTCACTCCTGTATCCCCAATACCTAGAAGAGGCAAATTCAAATCAGCAAATTCATTAAATCAATAAGCAGCCAGCATGTAACTATTTCACTTAATATACATGAACTCTTCCCACTAATAAATTCTAATCTAGATGCAAGTAACCCTGACCCTGGAGTTTCTTGGAATTGTCAATTACCTTAATTAGCATCATCTAAGTAAAGGTTCTTAGTTGCAAACAAAAGAAACTAACTCTGGCTTTGCTGAAACTGAAAAGGAAGTTATTAAAGCATATTAGGCAACTCACAGAAAACCCCAGGAGGGCCAGACTGGAAGGCTACATAATGAAGAACACCCAAGATTCAAACCACAGATCTGGTCCAGTGGAGACAACACATGGTTCAGTCACTGCAACCAGGACAGACGCCAGTGACACCAGGAACCAAACGCTACAGCTGAATCTTTGTCGCTGCCCACCTCCGGGAAACAGGTGCAGCTGCCATCCCCTTGCACTGCGGGACACAGATCTGACAAAGTGTCTGCTTCTGAAAATCACTAGCTTCTGAGGTAGTGGCCTGGAGGCCCCAGGTCACACGACCATGTCCCAACTCCAAAAGATGCAGAGAAAGTGAGCAAATTTGGCTTTCAAAATTGAAGATTTCTACTTCCCCCCAAGACCCTTAAGATAAAGAATTCCTCAAATATAGAAAGCGTTTAGGGGTGCCTGGGTGGCTCAGTCAGTTAGGCGACCGACTTCGGCTCAGGTCATGATCTCGCCATTTGTGAGTCTGAGCCCCGCGTCGGGCTCTGGGCTGACGGCTCAGAGCCTGGAGCCTGCTTCCGATTCTGTGTCTCCCTCTCTCTCTGCCCCTGCCCTGCTCATGCTCTGTCTCTGTCTCAAAAATAAACAAAACATTTTAAAAAACAATTTTTTTAAAAAAGCGTTTACAGGGGCGCCTGGGTGGCTCAGTCGGTTAAGCGTCCGACTTCAGCTCAGGTCACGATCTCGCGGTCTGCGAGTTCGAGCCCCGCGTCGGGTTCTGGGCTGATGGCTCAGAGCCTGGAGCCTGCTTCTGATTCTGTGTCTCCCTCTCTCTCTGCCCCTCCCCTGTTCATGCTGTGTCTCTCTCTGTCTCAAAAATAAATAAACATTAAAAAAAATTAAAAAATAAAAATAAAAAATAAAAAAATAAAAAGCGTTTACACATTTTTGTTTATTATTGGAAAAAACGAATGAACCAGTAGCACAAGGCATCAATCCCAGTATACCAGAACTTGTATCTATTTCTTCAATTAATGGATTATAGAAGCTCTATGTTTCTCTCTCTTTTCTCTCTAAATGTTTAACTTTATGGCACTTACCCATTCAACTAAGTTTTCTATTATCTGGAGGCAGCATATGCAATCTGCTATGATGATCCTTAAGCAAATTTACTTCCCTACATCTCAACCTTCTAGCTTATAAAACAGAGATACGACCAACCACCTTGTAGAGTGGCTGAGAATATTAAAATAACTAATAATGAATATGTACAGTGTCTGGCCCATAGCAGGCAATCAATTAATAATAGCTACTGTTGCTATTATCGTTAAATAGCTTATTTTTTAAGAGAATAAATTCACTGATCGACATTAACTTTTTTAAAAAGCTACCAACACCCTGAAGATCTAAATTTCTATTTTACATGGTACTATAAATGTTCCCCCCTTTACCTCCTTCCTATGTTATCAGAGATAAAGCAACACGTAGCTTGAAGGACTCTTAACATGTTGCCACCAAAAACAAGTTCAAGAAATAAACAAAGGGAGGGAGGGAAGGAGGAAGTGCTCATGCTGAACGTGTTTCCTTTACATTTCTCTCCAGGGAGCTCCTGACTATACTGAAAAGCCTCATGAGGGCAAGGACGTTTATGTCCGTGTAACTCACTCCCAAGGGCCTAGCATGGCACCAGGCACAGAGAGGAGAGCTTCAACAGCTACTGAATAATTCTGAATATTTGTTTTCCTAAATATTTACAACAGACCTGTCACTGAGAAAGGTTTCAGAACTATTTTAAACAAATCCCTTATAAACTTTTAAAAGCTCATTCACCTGGGGGCACCTAAGTGGCTCAGTCAGTTAAGCGTCCGACTTTGGCTCAGGTCGTGATATCGCGGTTTGTGGGTTCAAGCCCCACGTTGGGCTCTGTGCTGACAGCTTAGAGCCTGGAGCCTGCTTCAGATTCTGTGTCTCCCTCTCTCTCTCTCTGCCCCTCCCCTACTCATGCTCTGTCTGTCAACAATAGATGTTAAAAAAAAATTTTTTTTAAGGCTCATTCACCTGACAAGATCAACAGCTTCAATAATTTTCTAACTACGAAACTCATTCTTTAAAAAAAGAAAAAAAATCCATCCATACAATGAACTTTCCCGAATCATTTTCATTCTGTTGTCCAAACTTGAAAAAGTTAAAGCCAAAAAGCATCCAAACAAATCACCGTCTTCGCTTTTCCGTCACTTTTTAGATGAAGTCAAAGCTAGCACTTATTTTAAATGTGAACCCGACATTGGCTACTGCAAATGCCAGATTGACATTCCAGAGACCACTGGAGAATGAACCTCACTCTGCTGGCTAGGAACCGTGAAGAGTATCCAGGCTGATTCCCTCCACAATTTTTAAAACCTCTCCAAATGAACACTAAGGGCTGTAACTATTTCAATAAACTACGAAAATGATGTGCTCCTTTAATAAAGAAGGCACAATCCAATACAGCATAGTCAAATAAACTTTAATAAAAAATAAAAAGGCACGATGTTTCTATTCCATATTCCTAACATCTGGCTTCTCACAAACAGTAGGTATTTCACAGGCATTGTTAAAGGAATCCAGGAGCAAATAATTCTTTTTCCTGGCTACATGGTTTTCCAGTCCTATCTTTAAGAAGACAGTTCTTGGGTCCTTGAGACCAAATAGTAAAGATCAAAACATGTAGTTCATTGATTCACTCAACAAATAAATGTTTACTTGGTGCTCAGGATGTGCCAAACACTTGCCAATCCCAAAGAAGGGGGGAGGGGGCCAACCACTGCCCCTTCTCTCTGAAAGGCATTAGTCAACTAAGCACTAAAAAAAATTATCAAGTGTAATAAGCACTATAGAGAAAAATGCAGCAAGACAGGAGATATTAAAAACGAAGAGGTGGCAGGGGCTGGGGGGCAGCTTTCCCTGACAAGGTGACATCTGAGCTGAAAGTGAAGGAGGAAATGGAGCTGACTTCAAGAAAGGGGAGGACTACCGGCCGAAGCAGCAGCACATGCCCAGACGGGGTCCGGAGACCCGGAAGGTAAGACTGTGGAAGTGAGCTGGGGCCACACCATCCAGTTGCGGGGTCCTGTGACTAGCAGGAGTCCCAATGTACCGTTTAAAAGCTGTTCTTGGGGCGCCTGGGTGGCTCAGTCGGTTGAGCGGCCGACTTCGGTTGAGCGGCCGACTTCAGCTCAGGTCATGATCTCGCGGTCCGTGAGTTCGAGCCCCGCGTCGGGCTCTGTGCTGACAGCTCAGAGCCTGGAGCTTGCTCTCTCTCTCTCTCTTCTCCTCTCCTCCCCCGCCCTTGTGTTCTATGAAAAATAAGTAGACGTTAAAAAACAAAGTTGTTCTTGCTCCTCATTTGCTCAGATCACTCTTTCACTCCTGCCCATGCTATTGAACTTTCCTTTTTTTCTCGACTCTCCCTCTATGCCTGCATCCTTTCTGTGTCTGGATCTTCGTCTTACTCAGCAAGAAGCCTTCCTCCAAGCGGTCTCTCCTGAATCCTCAGGCTCCTGTCTTCAATTTCTTCCCTCTGCAGAGCTGACTGGAATACTGCTGAGTAACCGCGGGCCTTCGGGCCAATTCTTCGGTAAATTCACCTAGCTTTCCTGATGTTTTGAACTGTACCATAGAACCATTATAGGGAAGTTGAAAAGGTGAGATTAGATAATAGTATGCTCAAATGAGATCCTAATAATTTTCCTACCACTGCTACTTTGAAAAAACTTTTACAAAATCTTTTGTACCATGGAAGTAATGTCATTCAGTAATGAATGTGTTTGATGTAAAGATGAAGTTAAAAAAAAAAAAAAAAAAACACTACTGAGATGACAGTTGTTCTTTTCAAGGAGAAATGATCAAATCGGAACAAATTTTTCAGCACACAGAATTTGTCTTAAAGACTAGAGTCCTATTTATATTCAAATAAACTTTAACTCAAAGTTAACTGCCGAAAGAACCTAAAATGAGACCAAAAAATTGACCTTCAAAAGGCAACACCAAAATCACTCAATTTCATGGACTCTGTGTTCCCTTTAATGAAGATTCATGTCTACCCTAGACTAAGTCCATGAGCCTACTCTAGAGACCCCAAAAGATCTCCCACCAGATCCTGACTCCCATCAGGACACCCACGGTAGGCTTTGCCGTAGCACTGACGCCCAGGCCCCAGTTCCACGGATGGCACCAGGAGGTGCTCCATAAATAATCCCAAACACCTCACGAGATAAATACATTTTAGATTATTGGTATCCTGATAAGGATACACGTGAAAAGAAAGAGAAGATGAGACTCTTCAGGAAAACACAAAGATACTCTGTCACGTGTTCAGCTACTCTATACTTCGCAAACCACGTATTATGATACAACCTTTTCCTTCCCAGAGTCACACCTTGCAGCATTGCCTTCTCCCACTGCCCTATTTCTAAGCCCATCTTTAATGGTGCTACAAACGATTTCCAGCTGTCCTTAATGGAAGCCTGACTACACTAATAATTCCATCTTCTGTTCCTTGACAGTTCCTTCAGGCCTTCGGGAGGAAACGTTCTCAACCGTCCCGCTAAACCCATCATTCCGGCACCGTACCGCTACCTAGGTTCAATTCTCTCCTTTCTATCTCCACAACTTTGGCCGCGCTGCTGTTTGAACACAGCGATATTCACTTGTTCTGCTGAAAAGTAAATAACTGAGACTTTTTAAGGCGCTCCAAACTTGGCTCTCCCATCTGACTTGTACCTTTCACCTCTTCGTATTCCTCCAAGCCTACACACCTAGAACGAGCTACCTTCCAGGCAGGCCCTGCTTCTCTCACTGTCATCTCCCCAACCCAGACCCCTCATCACTGCCCTGTGGAACCTCCTTCAGTTGCCCCAAATTAAATGCCTCACAATCTGTAAGACCCATCACTGTCATTTCTCAGTGCAACCGTCCCTATCCCTCCTCCAGGATCTCTCTCTCTCTCTCTCTCTCTCTCTCTCTCTCTCACACACACACACACACACACACACACACGCACTGATACTCGGGGCTCACGAATCTGTCATTCTCCAGAGTCACCCCTCACTTCCCCTGCTACCACAGGTCACCCACAGGACAGCCCCCAGCAGACTGCCAATGCCCCAGGTTCAACCAAGACTCAGTCCCTCCTCCTCAAGGCTCACTCAAACCCCCAGAATCCTTACTTCTCTACATTCTTCTAGTCCTTCACATGTCAACTCCTCTCCCTGTCAGCAGCCGTGGTCTCTACTATGACGACGGTGCCTGCACCCAACAGCTACGTCAACACTAACAGCACAGGTAACCAAATCTCACCCACCTCTGTAGTCAGAGCTCCTACCAGCACGATGCGCATGCCTCATACAGAGGCCGGTCAAAAGTTTACTCAGATGATGAGGAGCAAGAATCCCCTTGCACGACTTATCAAAGCGTTTACAATTACAAGCATCTACAGGTTGTCGAAACATCCATTTTTCACTCAACAGAACAAAGAAATGCAGGAAAATCAGAAAATATTTTTAATTATGTATCTGACAGAATATTTCGTTTTTTAAAGTACAAAACTCCGAGTACAACTTAAGATGTTCAAACTCACTCATAATTAAAGAAATGCAAATCCAAACAACTGAACATCATTACTCACCTATTAAACTGACAAAGATTTAAAATTCTGACGACACCAGTATTGGTGAGATCTGGAAAACTGAACTCTCAGACCCAGCTCGTGAAGTAGAAATTGGTGCTACTTTTGAGAAGACACTTTCGCAAGACATATTCAAATGTGCATATACTTGGTGAACCGGTAATTTCCCTTTGAAATATGTAATCTAGGGCTAGTGTTCTAGAGAACACAGTTATATGCACAAGGATGTATACTGGAACACTTTAAAACAAAAATACAAGAACAATTCAAATGTTCTTTAATAGAGATTGAGTAAATTGGGGTACATCCATAACACGGAATACTCCCTAACCATTTAAAAACAACAAGCAAATATCATATGGCCGATAGGGAAATACGGCCCAAAGAGATCAAGACACTTAAGATGCAAATCTGCGTGTCTGGCACGATCCCATTCGCTCTTAACTGCACAGACACTACACACACACACACACACACAATCACAATGTCTGTGCACTTTAAAAAATAAATAGGATCAAGGGTGCCTGGCTGGCTCAGTCGGTGGAGTACACAACTCTTGATCTTGGGATTCGTGAGTTCAAGTCCCACACTGGAGGTAGAATTTCCTTAAAAAATACTAAATTTTAAAAAATAACAGGATCACACTGAACATACAGCTTTGTAACACACACATACAATAAATGTTTAATGCATATATATACAGTTGCACCTACATGCACAGGACATTTCTGGTAGGAAAACAACAACTATGACCTACGGAGCGTGAGGTGGGGGTGGGAGGGTGATAAGGCGCCATTCTATAGGCCTTGAACTTTTTTTTTCTTTTTTTTCTTTTTTTTTTTATATCACGAGGACATTATTACTTGGTGATCTTTAGGAACTAAAATTCCCTAGGTCATCAGAACGATTCCTATATGTTTGACATGGTATAAGACCGCTCAAAAGGAATGATGAACACGAATTTAAAAAAAAGCCTTCTACTCCCAATCAAGCAATCAAGCGGGTCTTCCTCAAAATTATCCACAGTTTCATTACCAACACTCTTAGTGATAGGAGGCCAGCAGTCAGTCTAATACCACCAACCTCTGGCCACCAGAAAAGCCTCCATCAACCTTTCCAGGACTTACCACAAGCTGGCACTTTCCAAAAACATGCCCTTCATTCTCCTCCGGCAAGGGCACACGTGCCCTGTTCTTCCCCCCACCCTTCCCACAAAGCTCTCTCGTTAGTACAGGTGCTCATCTCCAATTTCTAAAATGACCGCCAGCTAATTCATGAGAATAAAGTGTTAACTTGATATACAGATAAAGCACACTCCTCTGGCAATATTTCCATCTTAAATTAGGGAATCCAGCTCTTCGCTTCATCTAAAAGAACGAATTTGACAGTGAGAACTGCAGATTTTGAAAAAGAAAGTAAGAACGGGGACAAGACCTACTTGGTTCCTTCTCCTCGTGCCTGGCAGGCACCTACCTACCATCTCCCCTCACGCTGCCCGTCCACGACCCTGTCCACTACAGCACTGAGAGTAACAACACCTTATTCAAAACCTCAACCTCCCACCTTTAAATATTCATCTGACTACCTCTATTTGTTAAAAGGACAATTAAGTGATCCAACCATTCACTACCAATGAGCTCACACATAAAAAAAACTATTTGAGAATGACCCATATCCCTATAAAATCCCAATGCAGTTGGTATTTCGTCCTCTCTTGCGTTTGTATGAAGAACAAAGAACCAGGAGTCGGGAAAACATACACCAGCCCTGGAGACCAGCCTATTCTGGGGCAGTGGTTAGTCATTTAGCTGCTTCTTTACATCCATTTTCTTCCCCAAAATGAAGAAGATGAACTCTATGAGTGTTTCTCAAGATGTTTCTACTGTACTGTAACAGGATTACCTGGAGTCCTAATTAAGAAAGTAGACTCCTGGGGCGCCTGGGTGCCTCCGTCCATTAAGCTTCTGAATCTTGATTTTGGCTCGATTTTGGCTCAGGTCATGATCTCACGGTTCGGTTCGTGGGATCGAGCCCCGCATCTGGCTCCACGCTGACAGTGTGGAACCTGTTTAGGATTCTCTCTCTCTCTCTCTCTCTCTCTCTCTCTCTCTGCCCCTCCCGTGCACACTCACTCTAAGAATAAATTCAAAAGAAAGAAAGAAAGAAAGAAAGAAAGAAAGAAAGAAAGAAAGAAAGAAAGAAAGAAAGAGAAAGTTGATTCCAGAGCATCATCCCAAACCTATAGAAAGAGAAGTATCTGAGCTTGGGAACTCTCACAACACTGAGAAGTTCTCCAGAAGCCTGTTTGAGAACCGTTAGTTTCTCGGGTCTCCACTAGATCAAATAGTAACACTCTCTAGTTCAAAGGAATCCTAGACTCTCTTTGTTCAAACCCACAGAAACTTAAGAGGAACATACTTGGGTAGTAAACTTATTTCTAAACATCACTGCTATCATCCTGACAACTTCAGGGGCTCAAACATTTACTGAAAACCTGACAAGACACAGGTGTTATTCCAGAATTGTCTGCTGAGAGTATGAGTATGAAAACATACCTTAAGAATACATACTAGGAAACTATGAAAATAAAACTCAAAAGCTGAGACTCCAAATACTGGTTACATAAAATATAGCCACAGCAACCAAGAACCACGTTTCTATTAGAAAAGCGTCAGTAACATAACGTGCCAAAATTCCTTCACTACTAAAAGTTTAGCTACATGTTTTCTAATCTGACCATATACGCGTATATCGCAGATACTAAATAGTGATCTATTTAAATGTGCACACCACAGTTCAGAAGATTGATGACCAAATATGGAAAATAAGTCTTATTAATTAGTGCAGTAAGTTGTCTTTTCAAGGTTTATTTCTGTATGTTTCTTCCAAAACATTTCAAGGTGTGACAGGAAATGCCTCATAATCCCCCCCCTTCTCTTCTTCAGTAGAAACAGATTTTCAACCAACCAGCTACCCTGCCAGAGACCACATATCCCAGCCTCCTTTGCAGCTAGCCACCTGACCAAGTTTGGACCAACAGATGTGAACAAAAGTCACGTATGCAACTTCCAGGTTTGTCTTTAAAAGGAGACGTGCTTTCGCCACATCTGTTCCTAGATGGTGGATATGGTGGGGAACGGTCTTCTACCATACAGAAAGTGGGGTTTCCCTAAGCACAGGGAAGGAACCAAGGTCCCCTCTACCATGGAGCCACCACATTAGCCTTAAAATTACTTCCAGGAGAGACAAATAAACTTCTTGTTTAAGCTACTGTATTTAATCAGAACAAAGGCCCAATCTTGTATTCTAATTAATGCATATAGAAAGTTGAAGTGTATAACAAATATTAATAACTTCTTAACTAATTCAGTAAAGCTGAAACTCTAATTATAAATTCTTGGGTAACCCCACCACTGAAATTATTGCTACTGTACCAACTTATGTTTAAATGGCATTTTACACTTTTGCAAAGCACTCGTTACAGTATCTCATTCCAGTCTCAAACTCCTGGGCAGGGCGGCTGGTGCTGTGCACGTCTGGCATATAAAACACTCAAGCCCAGAGAAGCTACTCTGCCCAAGACTGCACAATCATGGAGTGGTACTGGGACAGGACTCGGCAGATAGGTTCCTCATTCCATCCTCTATACACGTATACGTCTATCTACCTCTGCTGTACTGGAAGGGTGATCGAAGACCTATTCCTGTCCAGGTGGATGTTACCATCTAATGGAGAGAAGAGACAGACATTATATGAGTAGAACTGTGAATATATACGAATAATCGTACATCTATCTGCAATAAGAGCTATTAAAAAAAAAAAAAAAAAAAAGCAGAGTCCTATAAGAACGCACAGCCAAAGAACCCTACCTAGACTGGGGTTTGGGGGAAAGCCTCTCTGAAGAAGTAGCGTTTATCCTGGGACCATAACCATGAGTATGAATGGAGGAGGAAAAAGAGGGAGAAGAGAGAGGAGAAAGCTATTAAGAAATGTGCATGTGTTGCCCCAACCTTCACGAGAGCACTATGGGAAGTATCACAAACCCCGTGTTACAGAGGAAGAAACCAATGCTTAGCAAAATCACACGGCCAGTGAGTGGCAGGACCTGCTGAGATTCCGGATCTGCCTGACTCTGGAGCCTCTGCCCAGCACCATCTCACAGGCCTGTACTCTGTCCACAGGACCGCGCTGTCCCAATGGCCATCTATAACTAGACATTATGCACATTTTGGACGGGTGTCAGATGCAAACCCTAACCACAAATATCCATAAAACTTAAAAAAGAAAAATCAACTCTTGTCATTGGAAATTTGATATACTTAGAAAAATTACAGGGTTACTTAATGAACAGGGATGTTATGTAAAATAAAAGGGATGTTGAAAACCAGATTTGTTCCATGTTAAACCAGATCCCTAAGCTCCTCCCCACTGATTTACACAAGCATTTTAATTATGGGAACAGAAAATTCATAACAATTCTAAAGTAAAAATACATTTTAAGCTATCATGCATTATTACATATGAGCATATGTCCCTCAAGCAAAAGGTAAGTACCTTGTCAAAACTTTAATGGTACTATAAATTTTTCAAAATCTCCTTCTAGGGGCACCTGGGTGGCTCAGTTAAGCATCCGCTTCAGCTCAGGTCTTAATCTCAGTTTGGGAGTTCAAGCCCAGCACTGGGCTCTGTGCCGACAGCTCAGCACCTGGAGGCTGCTTCAGGTTCTGTGTCTCCCTCTCTGTCTGCTCCCCACCCTCCCATTCCCCCCCCCCACTTAAGCTCTGTATGTCTCTCTTTCTCAAAAAGTGAATAAACATTTATAAAGATTTTTTAAGGGACACCTGGGTGGCTCAGTCAGTTAAGCATCTGCCTTCAGCTCAGGTCATAGGCTCAGGTCATGATCTCACCATTCGTGAGTTTGAGCCCTGCGTCGGGCTCTGAGCTGACAGCTCTGAGCCTGGGGCCTGCTTTGGATTCTGTGTGTGTGTGTGTGTGTCTCTCTCTCTGCCCCTCCCCTGTTCCTGCTCTGTCCCTGTCTCTCACAACCTGAATAAAAGTTAAAAAGAAAAAAAAAATTAAAAAAGATTTTTTTTAATAAAGTAAAAATAAAATAAAATAAAGTAAAATAAAACAAAATAAAATAAAACAAAAATCCCCTTCTAGAACGGAGGTGCGTAACTCTGGTAGAAAAAATCAACTGTCAAAAATCCCAAAAGTGGTTCTACATTAGCACAAAGTATGCCCACCAGGACCCACATCACTTTAGACATTCAACGTACTGTAAGTTATTATCTCCAAAAGAAAATTTTAACTCGTTATACAATTCTGAAAGGATTTCAAAGCAAAAGCTTAACTTCTGAAAAATGTTTAGCTGGCCTATATAATGCAATACTTCCAAACCATGTTGTTTCCATACACTAAAAAATGAAACTCAGGCTGCCTGTAGCCACTAAGGAACACAACTTGTCTTTAATCACCTAATACGAATCTTTGATTAATTATTTTGTCCTGTGAAACCAACATTTCATTTTCACATAACCAACGATAAACTTTACAGCTGCAGCTTAACGCTGCAGGCAAGATTTCAAAAAATTTATTCATTTAGGGGCAACTGAGAAGTTTTAGATAACCTGAAATAATTTGATGATTCTTTTCCAAGTATTTAAACAAAAACTTTAGCCTCCCCAAATGTCTACTCAAAAACTGTAGAAGCTGTGGTTAGGAATTACCACAATTTCTCTAGCCATCAAAACACTGACCAGCGGTGAAGATAATACACGGTAAGAAGTCTTTTAAAAGGCACAGGGGTACCTGGATGGCTCATTCAGTTAGGCATCTGACTTCAGCTCAGGTCACGATCTCAAAGTTCATGAGTTTGAGCCCTGTGTCCATCTCTGGGCTGACAGCTCAGAGCCTGGAGCCTGCTTCAGATTCTGTGTCTCCCTCTCTCTCTGTTGCCCCCGACCCACTCACGTTTTGTCTCTGTCTCCCAAAAATAAATAAATGTTCAAAAAAAATTTTTTTAAAGGCATAATCACCGTGTATACTCAAGTCCCACAATACCCTGACAAGGCCAACTGTCTTAGCACCAAGTTTCAGGTGACCGTGTTTGATAACTTCAAGTAGTATTTTTACTTGTAAATAGAAAACAGGTATACCTACCAAAACACTCAACAGAAAGTAGAGATTCTTAGCTCATAGCTGGAATTACTGATAAGGAATACAACAAAATTGTAAGAGCAATAAAATTCTGTGTAAGTGCTAAGTTCTTTATAAAGACTCTTCCTGGAAGTTTCTGCATTTTGCTGGGTTCAAATGTTTCATTTTTTTTCTTGGGGCAATGAGAGAAATTGCTTGGGGGCGTGGGCGTAGGAAATGTGAAAGTTCTTTGAAGTGAGAGAGAAGCTAATTCTGAAGCAAAAAGATTGACACCTTTATCACAAATACAAAGAAAGTCAAAAATGAAGACTCCTATTAAACTTACTTTTACTAAGCAATTCCCTTTGCACTCATAATAAAGTTACTTCTATCCAAATTTTCTTCCCCAAACTAGATACTTACCAACCATAAACACACATGTAAAAACATCCCTAGTAATCTAAGTAGCTAAGCTGTTATTTAAAAAAAAAAAAAATGTTTTCAAGTAGTACCCAAAATTCGATACAAATTAGCATATTCGTTTTTTGCATATTAGTTTCAAAACAAAATGCAAGCCAAAGGTCCTTCTGTAACTTCTGTTGTAAGTTGTCTTTGACTTTGCTTTGGCAGATAAATATTCACAGCACTATAAAAACCTATGTATATAAATTCTTTAAATACCAGTTCCCTAACCACCCCCCCCATCTTTAAGTCATCAACACAATAACTATCCATAAACTGAAACCCACCGGACAGTCATCTGACAATATTCTAGGAGGTAAAAATATACTAACCAAGGATATTTTTTTTTTTTTTAACTATACACATTCCCAAACAAGACACTGCATTAAAATGGAGTATTTTCATTTATTTTGAACATCAGTTCCCCTAAAAGACTGGAGTAATGGGTTAATTTTTGAATCCCAACACACAGTAATTCTGTGTATCTCTTAAGTTTCTAATAAGTCCCACCAAAATGTCTTTAAAACATGTTTAAGAATCTTATACCCAAATTCCTTATAACAAAGATCCCACCAGCTCATTTGGTCCACTTCCCATCCCCTACCAATAATGACCATCCATTCATTCAAGTCTATTCCTTCAAGTCATAATCATTTTTAGATTTTAAAGTGTGCCTGCTACCTTACACAGAGGTGACCCTAGAATAATGACTTTCTGAGCTTATGCCTCTTATGAACTTTTTATACTGTTTTACAACAGAACTTGGTACACATGTTAACAGGAGTCCTTAACTTTCTGATAAGGTTGGAAGTGTAAACGAATTTGGACAGCCAACACAAGCACCGGGGCTATTTCAAGACAAATCTTCCAAAAGCACTGGGGTACTTTAAGTGTAAGTCATGTGTATATTAAAAATCTTAACTGTAACCGAGTAAACTTTTCTCTTAACTGCTGTTTCTTTGAAACTATCTTCTAGTCTCACATTTATAGTCTGTCTGAAGATAATTATTTCTCTCAAGGTAACTAAACAATCAAGACATGACAAATTTAGGAAAACAAAACCTAAAGGTAATTCCACTGAATTATTAGAACTCCCCCAAATCAAACTAAATATATCCATTCTTAAACATTTTGTGTATGTAAGGTACAAGAGGTCATACAGGAATTCTATTCAAAGATTTAAAAATTCCTAAAAATAACTTTACACAAAACTTTCTCATGACTCATCAATACTTAAGTCATGCCTACAGTTAAAATTAAGTGTGAAGAACAAAACGCACCAAAAAATATTTAATTCCTTCCAATCAAGAACTGCCTACATAGTTGTTTTTTTTTTTTGGGGGGGGGGGGGTGGGGAGGGTGGAGGGAAGATCTGACAAGTTTCTTTATGAGGGTCTCCTTTCAATCTTTCCACTTCCGCAAAGACAAAGTTAATTCCATGCTCAACACTGTCAGGGGCACAATCTCTGGGTTAGAACCCTGAGTCATTATTCACAGATCGCTCCAAAATTTGCCAGTGTTTATAATAATCGGTTATAACCTAGTGATTATGAGCCCAGGCTGGCTACAGACTCCTGGCTCCTGGAGTCCCAGCTGTATGACCTTGGATGAGTCACAGCTCAGTTTCCTCATCTGTGAAATGGGTTAACAGTTCCTACCGGTAGGAAAAGCAAGTTCATACATGTAAAACCCCGACAATACTGCCTGGTACCCTTCATCCTAATCTTTAAAAAATGCGTGTGAAAACAATGCCATACGGTGTATTTTCTAACAACTTGGGCGGAATTCAAAAACCAAACGGTGTTGGCATTCAAGTCCTGCACCTAGATTGCGAGGACCATATAATCTAGTGCTGGACGAAAAGCAGAGCCCATTAGTCGGAATCGCTCACTAATTTTGCCATTTTTAACTATTTCAGACTAGGGAGGGGCCTTTCGAAAGGTGTTAAGAAATTCGGCAGCTTTGGTGGATCCAAACGAGAGCGGGTTTGTGCCTGTAAATAGACTTGTGAAGTTTTGTTGCAATAGCCAGGTATCAATTATAATTTACGCATTCTCAGCCACCAACTCCTCCGGCTGCTAAACAGGTCATTACTCCACCTCGAGTGGCCGGGATCACTTGCACTCACTGCACAACTTCGGAGCACGCCGAGTGCCCTCGCTCCGGCACACACCCCAAGGGCCGCTGAGGGACCCGGCTCCCGACCTTCCCCGGCGCCTCGCCCAGCAGCCAGCCCCATTTTCTTAACCCGTGCATTGTCCTTGCGGAGAACCCCGGCGGATCCCACACTGGTGGGGACCGAGAGGAGGGACGAGGGAGGAGCTGGGGGAAGAGGATGAGGAGGAAGAGGAGGAGGAGGAGGAGGAGGAGGAGGAGGAGGAGGAGGAGGAGGAAGACAACCTCCTCCCCTCCGCTCGGGCGACCAGTGAAGGTCTGGCGCTTTCTCCGGCCCCCAGGCCCCGGCTCCCGGGAGGCCGTGGCCCCTGCTCCCACCCTCCGCAACTTTCCCTCCGCTCGCACCCGCCTCTCCTCCGAGACCGGGCCTGTCGGGCTCCCTCCCCCGGCGGCCGGCCCCGGGCCGCGGCGCCTCCTCCTAAAATGGCAGGTCCCTCCCTCCGCCCGGCCGGCCTCGGCGCGGGCCCGGCTGCAGGCCGCGGGGGGAGCCGGGCGCCGGGCCGGGCGGGGCCGCGGCCGGGCCGGACACTCACCGGGACGATGGCGGGGCGCTCGCGCCGCTCCCTCCGGTGAGTCTCAGCCTCGGGCTCCCGCCGCTGCGCTCCCGCCGCGGCCTCCGCAGCCAGCGCCGCCCCGGCCGCTTCTCTCCGCCCCCGGCGCTCCCGGCTCCGCGGCCGAGCCGCAGCCTTCTCAGTCTCTCTCCGGCTCCGCGGTTCCAGCGGCGCCCGGGGCCGGGGAGGCGACAGCCCCCTCCCCGGCAAATACCGCAGTCCCCGGACCCCGACTCCCGGCGGCGGGGCCGCGCGGCCCGGCGCGGCGCGGAGGGCGGCGGCGGCGAGGCCGGGCGCCGAGTCGCGGCCGCTCCCGGCGGCTTCTTCCCGAGGAGGATTTTGTAAATCTCACAAAATGGCGCGCGCTCCAAACCTGCGCAGCGAGAAGCGCCGGGGCCCGAGCGGCGGCGGCGGCGGCGGCGGCGGCGGCGGCTCCTCCGCCAGGAGAGCCCGAACCGCCCGCCCCCGAGTCCCCGCACAGACAGACACACACACACACTCACACACACACACACGCACGCACACTCGCCCTCGCACACGCTCACTCACACACACTCTCACACTCACACCGGTCCCGCCCGCTCGCCGGCGGCGGCAGCGGCACCAACAGCAGCAGCAGGAACAGCAGCAGCAGAAGCGGCGGCGGCGGCGGCGCCCGCACCCCCCGCTCGAGGTGTCCGCTCCCAGAGCCCGACCTGGGCCGCGATCAGCAGCAGCGACGGCAGCAGTCTCCCCGAATCCCCCCGCCGCTCTTGCCGCCGCCACCCCCGCCTCACTCCAATGGGGCTTTTTATTATTATTCGGGCGGGAAGCGAAAGGGTTTAAAAAAAAACCAACCAACAAAATGGCGACGGACCGACCCGGTCGCTATAGCAACTGTCAATCAAAACGCAAAACCCCGGCTGACGTGCTGACGTCCTCCTCCCGCCCCCCGGCCCCAAGCCGGCGGGCGGGGCCTGTTGCTCGGGCAACGGCAGATTCCGTTCCCTCCTTTCCCTCTCCCCCGATGTCCCCAACCAACCACCCAACCCCCTCAGGTCACGTGAAGGATAAATTCGGAGCTCGGGCCCGCTACGAGTGTCAGAGGAGGGCGCGTGATTCGCTCGGGGGAGGGGAGAGGAGGGGGACGGCCGGGCCGAGGGAGGGAAGGGAAGCGAAGGGGGGCGAGGCGGCGGCCCGGCCTGTGCGCGAGCGCCCGCCGCCTCCCCGGCCTCCTGGCCGCGCCCCGCCCCGCGCCCGCGCCCGCGCCGACTGCGGCCCGGGGAGCGCGCGCGGCCTCCGCGCCGCCGCCCCCGGAACCCCGCGCTTCCGCGTCGTGCGCCCGCAGCCCCGCCCGCGCCGAGGGGGAGGGGGCCGGGCTCTGCGGCCGCGCGGGGACCCGGGAAGCCCACCCCCTGGCGCCCGGGCCCGGGGCTCTCACCTTCATCCCCGGGGAGCGCGCCGGCCGCGGGAGGGCGGCCCGGGTGCGCACGGCCGCGCGTTTCAACTGTTCTTCGAAGGGTTCGCGTGCCCCCCTCGCCGGAAAATGCCCACGGAGGCCGCGGCGGGGGTGGGGAAAAGGCCGCCTCCGCGTTTCAGACATCTCAGGAATTCCGGACGCTTCGCCCGAATCAGGGATGCCCCTGCGGCTGCCACCTTGATTAAATCCTGCCTCTCGATTTTTGCGGCAGCCAATGCCAACGATCAGATATTATGCACGGAGCCATCATAAAAACTTTTTTAGGCTGTGCACGCTCTCCCAGGCTTTCCCACCTATTCCAAACCCCTCCCCACCTTTCTGGGCGCAGCCTTTCCTTCTGGATCGGAATGCCCCCAACATTCATCCTCTTGAGCTATTACTGTATCCTGGTTGCCCGACTCCCTGTTTTCCTCTTTGATGCACCATCTCCGCTTCCCGATTCTTTTCGCCCACCGCTCTTCATTAATATTCTGGCTTCCGTGCGTTTTTATTTTATATACCCCTTCCGCCTGGCTAAATATCGCTAGGTGTGCTTCCCAGGCATTAAATTCTAGATATGCTAGTAGCCATGCTGTGCTGGCTACATTGTAAGCAGTAGACAGCCACTGGCTAAAAATTATATTCTGTACCAATGCTAATTAAATGGCACTTAAAAATGTTACGCTAAAAAGGATGATATGGGTGTTATTTTACACCAAGTCACAAATTTATTGATTTCTAAGCTTATTTTCCCATCATATAATAGTGTTCCAGTTTTTTTAAGCTGTTCACAAATACATTAGCAACAGATATGATCTTGTTGGCGTACAGAAAGGCCCCATATTAAGTACTGGTCTCTATCCTATGTGACTCAAGGAAAGATACTTGCTTTAAATGATTTACAACAAACGTTTCCCTCCTACACTTACCAGAACATTGGTATAAGGCAACAACTCAAATTAGCCAGGCCCTGAAAAAAATCAGACTAAACCTCACATAAATTAGCTAAAAAGTAGTCAGGCAAATAGCTTACTTCAGACTGATTCTCCATGTTATCAAAAGTTCACTTGGGGGGCACCTGGGTGGTTCAGTCAGTTAAGCATCAGACCCTTGGGTTCTGCTCAGGTCATGATCTCAGGGTTCTTGGGTTGGAGCCCCACTTCCTCCCAGGGCGTAGCCTGCCCCTACCCTCCCTCTCTCCTCCCCCCTCCCTGCCCCCACCCCCCGCAAAAATAAATAAATTTTTTTAAGTTCTTTTGGATTGCTGCTCCTCAAAAGTGACTCACTAATGCAATTAAAATCCACATTCGGCTTGATTGTTTTTGAAGGAAGTAGCCAAGCACGTCCCTACTGAGGTGAAAGATCCTACCTTGATTCTTCCCAAGCTCACACTTCTCCTTACACAACTTACACAATCAACTTCTTCCTCCACTGGCTCGTCTTCTCCCTGCTCCCCACCCCACCCTGATTCACCAGTTTCACTTCTATCAGAACACTTAAGCATTTACAACCGGTAACACTAGATTTGAGTCAAATTTTTATTGCTGGTGATGAAGGAAACTTGCATAATTAAACTTCTAGGTAACCTGCAAAATTTTATGGCAATGTCTCGGGAAATGTGTCCTTGTCTTCAGTCAAATCAATCTGGAAGATCAGGTTGAGGCAGAATCTTGAGCTAATAGTCATGCATAATAGAAAGCATTGATGGTCTTCATATCTAGAAGGCTATATCCCTTCTCCCCAACACCCCTACCCCCAGCCTGACAGCCTTACACAATATTGATCAATGAACTATCGTGCCCAGGTTGGAGTGCTGTAAAATTAGTTTTATATAGGGCTTCACCTAAAAAGGAACATGTAAGTTGTACTGACTCCAAACAAGTGAACACAGGTAGGCAGGAAGGACTCTGGTAGAAATGCCAGTTCAGTGTTGACCAGGTTCATCACTGTCATCTGAGACTTAGCCCTAGCAGACCCAGTGGCGGATATATCCAATCATAGAAGTGAACCTCTAAAAGCAAAGACCCCCCCAACTCACAAATAATAATAGCCTCCATTTACCCAGTACATTCTGGGGTAGCTCCAATCTCATAGCAACATTACATCCCCACTATACAGATGAGAAAATAAGTTCTGAGTAATTCAAAAAACTTTCCCAAGGTCATACCCCCAGTACCTGGTAAAGCCAACATTGAAACCCAGGTGTAATTGCAAAGCCCATATTCTTTCCACACCAAGATGGCTCAAGAGTATTTGGAGATTGGGTTCTTACCAGAGGTAATCAAGAGTAAACCCTAATCGAATATGACTTATGTCCTTTTAAAAAGGGGAAATTTGGACAGAGACAGAAACACACACAGGGAAGACAAAGGAAAACACCTTCTACAAGCCAAGGGATAACTGCCAGAAACTAAAAGAGAAGTTGGGATTATTGCTCACAGCCTTTAGAAGAAACCAACCTCCTGGGGTGCCTGGGTGGCTTAGTCGGTTAAGTGTCCAACTTCAGCTCAGGTCATGATCTCACAGTTCATGGGTTCAAGCCCCACATCGGGCTCTGTGCCCATAGCTCAGAGTCTGGAGCCTGCTATGGATTCTGTGTCTCCCTCTTTCTCTGCTCCTCCCCCACTCGTGCTCTGTCTCTCTCTCTCTCAGAAATAAACATTAAAAAAAAATTTTTTTAGAAGAAACCAACCTCCTGACACCAGAATTTTGGAGTTGTAGCCTCCAGAACTGTGAGGCAGTAAATTTCTGTCCAGCCACCTGCTTTGTGGTGCTTTGTTTTGGCAACCCTAGCAAACTAATTCGCAGATCCAAGCCAAGATGCCCGGATTTTTTGTTTGTTTCCACTTGTGTTAATGACCAATCTTGGTGGTGCACCTACTAAGCCCAGGAGTTCACTAGATGGAGCCCTGCCAGGAATTAGAACCCAAACTTTCCAAGGACAAACTAACAAATATTCCTATCTCTGCCCCTCATACCAGGTGAGAAGGTGGACTATTGACAACTTACCCCTGCACAGCGGTGTGGCTTCAATCTGACACCCATGTTCTTCTTATAGACTTCTGAATGAAGGTCCTTGATTGATCCCCTTATACAAGTTTTACTGTTTGCTCTGAATTTAATAGTAATTCATGTGTATAAAACATGAAAAACAAACAAAATAAGACAAGAGACGGGCATTATTTAAACTGACAATGGTAGTATGTCATGAACCAAGAGGTTAATACAGTTGGCCCTCGAGCAACACAGGGTTAGGGGTGCAGACACCCCCTTCCCATTACAGCCAACACAGAGAACTTTTGACTCTCCCAAAATTTAACTCTTAAGAGTCTACTGTTGACCAAAAGCCTTACCAATAACATGAACATACAATTAATACATATTTTGTATGTCATGTGTATTATAAACTGTATTCCTACAATAAGCTAGAGAAAGAAATATTTTTTTTTAATTTTTTTTAATGTTTATTTATTTTTGAGACAGAGCACACGGGGCAGAGAGAGAGGAAGACACAGAATCTGAAACAGGCTCCAGGCTCTGAGCTGTCAGCACAGAGCCCGACACAGGGCTGGAATTCACGGACAGCGAGACCGTGACCTGAGCTGAAGTCGGACACTCAACCGACCTAGCCATCCAGAAAATTGTAATTTTTTTTTAAAGATTATCAGGGGCTCTCCCATTATTATTTTTTTTTAATTTTGTTAATGTTTACTGATTTTTGAAGGAGAGAGAAACAGAGTGTGAGGGGGCAGGGGCAGGGGCAGAGACAGAGGGAGACACGGAATCCAAAGCAGGCTCCAGGCTCTGAGCTGTGGGCACAGAGCCCGACATGAGCACAAGCCATGAGGTCATGACCTGAGCTGAAGTCGGGCGCTTAACCAACTGAGCCACCCAAGTGCCACAAGACAATTGTTTTTTAAAAATCACAAGAGGGGAGCCTGGCTCAGTCAGTTAAGCACCCGACCTCAGCTCAGGTCATGATCTCAAAGTTTGTGGATTCAAGCCCCACATAAGGCTCTGTGCTGACAGCTTGAAGCCTGCAACCTGCTTCAGATTCTGTCTCTCTCTCTCTCTCTCTCTACCCCTCCCCTGCTTGTACTCTGTCTCTCTCTCTCTCTCTCTCTCTCTCTCAAAAATAAATAAACATTAAAATTTGTTTTTAAGTCACAAGAGAAAATACATTTACGGGATCAGCTGTACTCAGTTCTCTACATCTGAGATCCAAAAAAAATAAAAGTGATATATGGTCACTGCAAACAGTTTTACGAAATGGAAAACAGTAAAGAGGTACAGATTATTCGTAGGTGTCCCCAGAGATAAACCTTATTCATATCTTCATATTGACATATACACTCCCAGACATTCTTAGGAATGAATGCGTACACACATAGAGGTGCATTTCATGCCTTTTTTACTTACAATTCTGTTATGAACACATTTTTCTGTTAATCAAGTAACATTGAGGTGATTGTTTCAACAGCTGCAAGTATTCTATCAGTTGAGTGGGCCATAATTCATTTAACTGTTCCTTTATCGTTTAAGGAAGTTTTCCCTTTTTTATTACAACTAGAGCTGTACAGAGGTGCCTGGGTGGCTCTGTCAGTTAAACATCCGACTCTTAGTTTCAGCTTAGGTCACGATCTCACGTTTTGTGAGTTCAAGCCTCACATAGGGACTTGGGATTCTCTCTCTCTCTCTCTCTCTCTCTCTCTCCCTCTCTCTGCCCCTCCCCCGCTCTCACATGTTTTTCTCTTTCTCTCTCAAAATAAATATTTAAAACAAATAAATAAGTAAAGCTGCATAAACATCGCATAAATACATTTAACACGCCTGTCCAGCTATTATTCCTCAGGGTGAGGTAAGGGCATACATCCTTAAAAAGCTTTGATTCCTGTTGCCAAAATATCCCTCAGAAGCGATTTCACCAATTTGCAGTCGTAAAAGTCATGTGTGAGAATGACTTTTCCCACTCTCTACCACTCTCTTGTTTTAATTTACCTTTCTTTGATTATTTAAGGTCTTCTGTCTTTTATATGTCTATTGGCTATTTATTCCCTGCCTGTATATATATTCATTCCATGCTCATCTGGGAGAGAGGTGGGATTTTATTGATTTTATTTTTCTAATTTTAATTTTTCTATTTCTATTTTTTTTTAACTTTACTGCAAAAAAAGAAATAAAAGGGAACAAAGGAAAGAAAACTGGAAAGCTGTATGTAATGGTTAGGCTAGTGTTAGATGCCCATCACTCTGATTTATCTGTGGCCATCTCTATTCCTGTCTCCCCGGGGGATCTAACCTGGACCTTTTCCCTGCCTCAGCCTCTGCCCTCCCCCTCCTACCTCCTCTTGATGAGACCTTTGACCAAGTGCTCCATTCTCCTAGCATCAGGAGGTTGCTTCCAAGGTTGTTCGATGCCAAGATTTGGATCTAACGGTGCCATCTTTAAAAAGGAGGACAAGGGGCGCCTGGGTGGCTCAGTCGGTTGGGCGTCCGACTTCGGCTCAGGTCAGAATCTCGCGGTCCCTGAGTTCGAGCCCCGCGTTGCGTTCTATGCTGACAGCTCAGAGCCTGGAGCCTGTTTCAGATTCTGTGTCTCCCTCTCTCTCTGACCTTCCCCCATTCATGCTCTGTCTCTCTCTGTCTCAGAAATGAATAAACGTTAAAAAAAAATAAAATAAAAATTTTTTAAAAAATTTAAAAAAAATAAAAATAAATGAAAAGGAGAACAATATTCATAACTTTCCTATCATGTAAGAATGTTTACCAAGTATTATCGCACGAATTATAGTTAACGTTTTCTTTTCCTGTGACATCAAGATAAAGGCTAAATAGAAAATGTGAATGGTTAAATAGAATATGTAATAGTATATACTTTGCACTGTTTGAGAATAGCTTGAAACAGTATTTAAAAAAATTTTTTTAATGTTTATTTATATTTGAGAGAGAGAGAGAGACAGTGCATGAGTTGGGGAGGGGTTGAGAGAGAGAGACACAGAATCCGAAGCAGGCTTCAGCCTCTGAGCTGTCAGCACAGGGCCCGATGTGGGGCTCGAACCGCAAGCTGTGAGATCATGACCTGAGCCGAAGTCAGTCAACCGACTGAGCCACCCAGGCGCCCCTGAAACAGTATTTTGCAACATTTTGGCAAGACTTGAAAAGGAATGCACTTTAATATATTGATTCATAGGTATATAATAGCTTCCTCAAAATTAACAGGTTGGGAGAAAATGCCCTAATGAAACTGAAAAACAATTAAGTATGTGGAATTAAAAATTAGGTAGAAGACACAGAAATCTACAAAGGTCACTTACTTCAACGCTTCGCTAGCTCAACAATTCGTGAGTTGGGGATTATTTTCTTGGCTTTTTAATGTAGGTACGTAATGGACATCATTTAATATTCCTACAGTGTTTACTGATAATGTGCGTTTCCTGCTACCGTCTTCAACATTTTTGCTATTTTGCTTCTATCCAATTCAAAAGACGTCTGTGATTGTGGCAGTGGCGTCCCTTTATTATACTGCATTTGCATGCCTGTCTCTTAACCACCAGCGTGCTCCTAGGGCAAGGATCCTACATTTTCAGCCTTTCATCCACTACCACTGTATCTGGTCCACCATAAATACAATCTCGTTTTGTATTTTTTAAATGAATGGTGAGCTCTAGCCATTTGCTTCCTATTTTCCTCCATCCCATCTGACGTTTTAGGCAATTGTAAAAATTTAGGGGAAACTGTCCAGCGATTTGTACAGAAGCAGGAAATGTTCTCTTCTGATCTTAAAATGGATGGAATTTCTCTAGCACAAGAGGAAAGATTGTTGCAGTCAGCAAAGCCAGCAAAAGAAAATTCCACGTAAGAGATACAGTTCTGTTCGTGATTACCATGGAAATAGTTAGTTCTACCACCGCAGTGTTTCTCAAACCAGTGTTCGTGCACAGTCTGCAGTTCACCCCAGGTATCTCCACTTTGAGAAACTATAAATTCGGGCATTCTCAGTGGACAGAGATTTCAGAAGGACCTCTGTGTCACTGACTCTTTTTTTTTATTATTTAAAAATTTTTTCTTTAAGGTTTATTTATTCATGAGAGAGAGAGAGAGAGAGAGCACAAACCAGGGAGGGGCAGAGAGAGAGAGGGAGACCCAGAATCTGAAACAGGCCTCAGGCTCTGAGCTGTCAGCACAGAGCTTGATGCAGGGCTTGAACTCGGGGAAAGGCGAGACCATGACCTGGGCTGAGTTTGGACACTTAACTGCCTGAGCCCCCCAGACGCCCCTGTGTTGCTGAGTCTTTTAACATCTATATAGCTGCCTGCCTGCACTGTTAGTAACTCAGGGGCAGGGCCAAATAGTCAAAAGTCCATTTATGAAGGAAAGCAAACACGTCTGTCTATTCCCACATCTGAATTTACTTCCAGACTCTTAAAAGCAAAAATTATTTATTACATTTCCTTCTTAAATATGTAACACACAGAGTATAGAGGACCAGACAAAAGGAGCCATTAATCCCATTGCCCAGATAATGTTTAATTTTTTTAATAAAAACAATTCAAGTACGTGGTTTGAAAAGCGGAAAACAAAACACAATAAAATAAAGAGGAAAAGCCCCCTCCTAGCTTCCCTGTCTCCTTTCTCTGTCACCCTCCTTTCCAGGGCCACAGGGACTTTTTCTCAAATGCTGTGTCATTTGAACAACCCAAAGGGCTCTCTTAGCTTTCGGGATAACGTTTCTGTCTTTCTTTTTTTTTTTTTTAACGTTAATTTATTTTTGAGAGAGAGAGCGAGCATGGGAGGGGCAGAGAGAGTGGGAGACACAGAATCCGAAGCAGGCTCTAGGCTCTGAGCTGTCAGCACAGAGCCTAACACGGGCCTCGAACTCATGAACTGTGAGATCATGACCTGAGCCGAAGTCAGACACTCAACCTACTGAGCCACCCAGGCGCCCCTAGGGTATAACATTTCTACTACTTGTTAGTGTGTCACAGTCTAACCCCTAGGTCCTTCTTGGCCAGTTGAGACCCCAGAACATAACTGGCCTTTTTCTGCATACTCTTCTCCCCCCTGGAAGGCCTTGTTCCCTGGCCAAAGCCTTTACCTTCCTGTGTTTTTATTGAAAGCTCCCTTTTCCGTCAGCCGGGAGAAAAAGAAGCTCTTCAAGAGCAGAGACCTAACTCACTTGGCTTTTTTTTACCTCCCCTCCCCCGTGCTTGGCATATACTAGTTACCAAATAAATGTTCTGGTGAGAATCAAACAACCACAGAATTGCAAGACAGCAGGAGCTGGCTTCAGTAGGCAAGCAGCTGAAACCAGGAAATGGTTAAAACCAAGAGGAATACACTTCTTCACCCAGGGCTTGAAAGGGGGTGGCCATCTGCTTCCGGCTTTCCTCTCCCTCCCACAGTGGATGCAGGCTTCCTGAAGACTGGTGGGGATCCTGACTGGGAGGGTTGTCAACCCACAGGAAAGGCTGCAGTGGCTTCAGTGAAGCACGGAAGGAGTGTGACTTGGGGGGTGGGGATGTCACTGTCATGGTACCTTCTGATTTACTCTGGCTAGAAAGGCGGGTTGGGGGGAGGGTGGGGGAGAGGAGGGATGGAGGGGTGGAGGGGAGGGGGATGGGAAGGTGGGGGGGCCAGGGGTCGTAGGGGTGCAGCAGGAAGCTGGTCACCTGAAGATGCCGCCAAAATGGGACCTTGACATTTCCTTCTAGAATGTCTAGTCCGAGAAGGACTGGGATGAAGGCAAGAATTCAGGAGGAAGCAGAAAGCAGGAACCAATTCCTGGGCGACGGGCTGTGCAGCGAGGCAGGTAGAGCGGAGGGCGAAGCCCAGGGGTCCAGGGTTCTGAGTTGAAAGGGTCCAATATATTCGAGGTATATGATTTCAGACCACTAAGGAAGGGCGCTCTGTCCTGGGCAGAAGTCATCTGAGGCATCATAAGCTCGTAGGCTATCAGAATGGGAAGAGCCAGGCCCTTAACCTGTCCAAACCCTAATCGTGAAGTCGCTGCTATGGGCCAGAAAAAACACACAGGAGACCTTATCTGTTAACTGTATGGCGACATGCTGGTCACATTCGTCATTGAAAAGATTTTCATTTTCTTGCAGGAAAGCAGGGCATAGGCAATGTCCTGTGAATCTGGACTTTCTAGAAGAGTTGGTGACCTTAGTAATCTTCAGAGCAATTGGGAAAAAAGTGGTTGTAGGGATGAAGAATGTGGGGATCTCGTCTAGGGTCAACCGCATCCCAGCTGTAAGGTCCTGGCCGATTTAGCCTCTCTGGATCTTTTCCCTCGTTTTAAAAGGGGGATTCTTATAAATAAAAAAGTAGTAACAAGAAAAATAAAAAGATAAATGGGGATTCTTTATCATCTTTGTGAACTGTCAATCATTATGCAAATATTGGGCCCTGATATATAGAATAAGCACATTGCATTCAAATTTTCACTTTTGAAGCCTTTCCCAACTGGCTTTCCCCTTCCAAAAAAAAAATAGGTGAACAGGTGACTTATTCCACACTCTAAAATGCTCCAGTCTCTCTAAACGTAGTTAAAGCATTATATTCACAGACGTGATCTTAAGCCTATGCTTAAGCATCTTCACCAGCTGGAAACTCAGGACTTCCTGAAACTAACCAGACTTTTGACTGCCCTTGGGGGAGGAAAGTCCGTCTTTATGCACCAGAAATTGATCTCCCCAGAGTTTCCGCCAACCCGAAGTCATCCCTGTTGGCTCTGCACAGACCAAGTCAAACTCTTCTTAGAAATGCCAAACTTCGGGGTGCCTGGCTGGCTCAGTCAGTGGCGTGTGTGACTCTTGATCTCAGGGTTGTGAGTTCAAGCCCCACTTGGATGTAGAGAGTACTTAAAAATGAAATCTTTAAGGGACGCCTGGGTGGCTCAGTTGGTTAAGCATCTGACTCGGGCTCAGGTCACGATCTCACAGTTCATGAGTTTGAGCCCCGTGTTGGGCTCTGTGCTGACAGCTCAGAGCCTGGAGCCTGCTTTGGATTCTGTGTCTCCCTCTGTCTGCTCCTCCCCCACTCGTGCTCTGTCTCTCTCTCTCTCAAAAATAAACATTTAAATAAATAAATGAAATGAAATGAAATGAAATCTTTAAAAAAATGCCAGCCTTCAAATGTTGCAAGAAAATTGTGATTTCCCCACCTGAGTTTAAACTCCTTGGCTTCCAACATTTGCTTATCTCATCTATTTCCCGGGGCCAAGCCCCCACACCTCCTTCACAAGCTTCAAGGATTTCCTCAAGTTGAAACATTGAAAACAACCTAAACATCCAGCAGGGGAGCCTCGGTTTAAAAATGTGGCATATCATGGGGGCGCCTGGAAGGCTCAGTCATTTGAGGGCCCAGCCCTCGATTTGGGCTCTAGTCATGATACCAGGATCGTGGGGTCGAGCCCTGTGTCATGCTCCATGCTGAGCATGGAGCCTGCTTAGGATTCTCTCTCTCTCTCTCTCTCTCTCTTTCTCTCTCTCTCCTCTTCCCCTCTTCCCCCACTCTCTCTTTCTCTAAACAAAAAAAACAACAACAAAAAAATTGAAAAACAAGAAATGTGGCATACCATGTCAAAATAGAACACATAATAAAAGAATATTTCATGACATGAGAAAAATGATCACAGTCTGTTAAAAGATAAAGGAGGTTATAAAGTAGTAGTATTTAATTTTGTAATAAAAAGTGCATACTTTTTTTTAAAGTACATTATTAAAATAAATTTTTGTAATATTTATCATTGGGTAGTACAATTTCAGGTGACATTTATCTTCTCTGTGCCTTTTTTCAAATTTTTTACAATCAATTATTGGTAATCAGGAGAAAAAACAGGCTCTATGTCTCTATAGGTTCTAATCGCCCAGGTTATCATAAAATAGGCTTCTTCCCACTTCTCATTTCTGGAAAAAAAAAAAAAAAAAGTAACAAGGAGCCCAGAATACCACGAACCTGGTGGACATCCAAGAAATATTGGTTTCCTTCCTTATTTGCTACGTTCTTTTTTTTTTTTTTTTAATTTATTTTTGAGACACAGAGCCTGAGTGGGGGAGGGGCAGAGAGAGAGGGAGACCCAGAATCCAAAGCAGGCTCCAGGCTCCGAGCGGTCAGCACACAGCCGGACGTGGGGCTCCAACTCACAAACTGTGAGATATGACCTGAGCCGAAGTCAGATGCTTAACCAACTGAGCCACCCAGACGCCCCTTTATTTGCTAGGTTCTTAGGAACAACTTTCATATCCTCCCTTCTTACTAATCTTTCTTTCATCTGCTTTCTTCATTTATTTGAGAGAGAGAGAGAGAGAGAGAAACAGCACAAGCGGGGAGAGGGGCAGAAAGAGACAGAGACACAGAAGCAGGCTCCAGGCTGTGAGCTGTCAGCACAGAGCCTGACGCCGGGCTCGAACTCACGAACCCTGAGGTCGTGACCTGAGCTGAAGTCGGACGCGTAGCCGACTGAGCCACCCAGGCGCCCATCTCTCGTCTGCTTTCTGTGACGTGTTTCAATTTTCCATGTGACTTTTGCTGTACCTGCAGCTTTGTCCAAGCTATTGATTGGAGGTCCCTGATAGTCAGTAGCTCCAACGACAAAAAGCAGACACATCTCTCCATAAGGGAGAAAAGTATGAAAGGAATGTCAGTTCCAACACTTTGCAGCATTTTTAAGCCCGAAAAACCCCAGGATATATCTTTTTTTTTTTTTAATGTTTTTTATTTATTTTTGAGACAGAGAGAGACAGAGCATGAGCAGGGGAGGAGCAGAGAGAGAGGGAGACACAGAATCGGAAGCAGGCTCCAGGCTCCGAGCGGTCAGCACAGAGCCCGATGCGGGGCTCAAACCCACAGACTGTGAGATCATGACCTGAGCTGAAGTCGGACGCTCAACCGACTGAGCCACCCAGGCACCCCACAGGATAGATCAAACCCAGCTGGGAGTTAATTGTTCCGTCTATACCCGTGACATCGTATTAGAGTACGGCCCATTTTCTGATCCCTGGATCTGCAAAGGGACCGGAATCCTTTGCCCTAGAGTGAGAGTGCAAGTATGCACCGTTCACGACTTTGTATGTTACAAGTTTTTGTCAAGAAGGAAATCCAGACAGTGAGTGGTTAAACATAAGTAAATGAGGAAACAACAACAGCAACAACAAACCGGAGGTCTCAACTTGTCAAACCAGAACTAGCCTTCATCCTACATTGTTCTCTTAGATGACACATTCGGGCCTACAGCCGCCATTTTTTACAAACCGACTTATAAGTTGCCACATGAATTGACTCCACATGTATTTGGATACCTGCACTGTGTCAGATACCCTGATCATGCGGGAGATACAAAGATACATTGGATGGGGCTCCAAATCTGAAAGAGAGACCAGTGGGGAAGACCAGCCATACACCAGAAAAACTGTAATATGGCAAGTTCTGGGATAGAAAGGAGAGGGGCAGATGACCCTTGTCTTGGGGAATCCCAGGTCCATAGTCTGAAGCATTTCTCTCCATATAGTCTTTTTGAGCTTCCACCCCACCCTCCCACACCGCCCACACCCAGCTTTTAATGATTCACTCTGGAATGCCTGCTAGAGAGGTGATGAGAACTGCAGAAAAAGAAAGAGTTTGTATAAAGACTGTTTCCCATGAAGAACTTCAGGACAAGCCACCCCAACATATGACTTTTGGTACATTGATTATTTTGAACGGAAGGCACTGAGGAACAGCAGGTGCAGGGCCGACTCTCTCTGAAATCCCTCATCTGCCTGAAGACATCTCCAAAAGGAACTTGGTCATCTATCCCCTCCCAGGAGTGTCTTCAGCAGGGAAGATAGACTCTCATCACTGGAGACATGAGACTAGAAGAAACTGTCATACATCCCATCTAGTCTTCTGAGGGCCCCCTGCTTCCCTAAAGTCATCTGCCGTCCCCTAAGTTGGCTACACCCCCCTCATTCCCCTATTAAGACATACATAAGCTTTCAAGTCTCACCCACCTTTCAGTATTCTCTTTTGTCCCTACGACGCCCCTGTGTGCATTATACTAAAAGTGAATACATCTGTCGACCTTTTCTGCTGTGAATGCGCCTGTTGTCTGTCTATTTCATACACCCAGCTACACAGCCTAGGAGGGTAGAGGAAAGTCCTTCCTCCCCTACAGGGGAAACTCCAGGTTCCAAGACTGTTGGTGACACCAGGTTACCTTTGTGGCTGGTGGTCTTTCCTTCAAATTGCTTCAAACGCTTTGTAAATTCTCTCTCAAAACCCGACAGAAGGAAGGCAGAAGAGTGCAGAGGCCCCCGGAAGAGGCGTCAGCTGGCCCGTGTGCTACCACTCTGCAGTTCATGGGTGCTTCAACTTTGGGCAAACCTCACAGCCCCTCTGGGCTGCCATTTCTCATCTGTGCAAAGGATGGGGGTGGGGTGGGGAGAGTATATTGAGTCATCTCTCAGATTCTTTACTGCTCAAGAACTCAAAGAGCCGGTTCCTGAAACTTGGGCAGAAGCAAGAGAACATATTTGTTGCATCATTTGTACCATGGGCACATTCGATAGCTGGTTGGAGACCTACTGGCTTGGTGTTTCCCTTTAATGGGCTGCTTTCTAATTGCTTTTCCTCTTTTTGAAATGGGTATTAAGGAAATATCTGATTTTTTTCTTTCTTGGCTTACAGCCATGGCTTCTTGTCCCAGCGTTTTCCAAGTCTGTGAATAATGATCTGGTTTAACTTATGGATACCCTGAAGGTAATACCACAAATTGCTCATGATTCAGTTTTGCTTGTGCTTCCCCGTGCAAAGTTCTCCCCGTCTAAAACACTCTGGGATGAGAACTTTACCCACAATACTACTTTAAATGTACACAGACCTTTCCACTAGAGTGTCTTTCACATCTCTGATAGCAGTGATCAACACAGGCTTTAGTGAGGAGTGAGGAAAAGTAAACATCTTCAGTAGTGTTAGAAGGGCTGTTTAAAACAGATTTCTCACTTTAGTTTTCATTCTCCAATTTCTTCGTGGCTAATGTATATAAACAATTGATTTCGGTATTTTGACCATGTATCCCACAGCTTTGCTGAATTCACTGATTAGTTCTAATAGACTGTATAACTCTCTTTGGATTTTCTGTGTATACAATCATCGGTGAATAACACTTTGACTTCTTCAATTTCTTTTTTTTTAAGTTTATATATTTATTTTAAGAGAGAGAGAGAGCATAAGCAAGGGAGAGGCAGAGAGAGAGGGAGAGACAGAATCCCAAGCAGCCTCTGCGCTAACAGCATGGGGTTCAATCTCACAAATCTTGAGATCATGACCCGAGCCAAAATCAAGAGTTGGACGCTTAATTGACTGAGCCACCCAGTCACTCCTTTCTTTTCAAACTATAAGCTTTTTTTGTCCCTTACTTCTTCTGCTCTTGCACTGATATGAACCGCCAGTATTATGTTGAAGATAAATGGTGAGAGCAAATGTTTTTTCTTCCCTGAACCCAGAGGGAAAAGCATTTGCTATCTCACAATTCAGAATTTTTGTATATTATCCATAGGCCTTTGTAGATACTCTCACCAAGTCGGGAAATATCCTTCTCTTCCTACTTTACTGAGTGTTTTTGTGACTGATGGGTATTGAATTTCACTGAAGGACTCTTCTGCATCTATTGAGATGATACTTTGGTTTTTCTCCTTTATTTTGTTAGTGACTTTTTAGTTAATAATAGCTTTTCAAATGCTAAATGTACTTGGTAATGATATGTTAACCTAAATTGTTGGATTTAATTTGGTAATATTTTGTTTAAGATCTTTGCATTCACCAGAGATATTGGTCTATAACTTTACAATGTTTTTGTCAGGTTCTATTATCAAAGTTATACCACCTCAAAAAATGAGTCAGCGAATATCCCCTTTTTCTCATTTCTGTGAAAAAGTAATATAAGATTAGTATCATTTCTTCCTTAAATTTTTGGAAGAATTTACCAGTGAAGTCACCTGAGCCTGATGTTTTTATAGTGGGCCTTTTGTTTTGTTTTGTTTTAGTAGACTTTGCACCCAGCTCGGAGCCCAACATGGGGCTTGACCTCACCACTCTGAGATCAAGACCTGAGCTGAGATCAAGAGTTGGGTGCTCAACCAACTAAGCCACCCAGGTGCCCCTATAGAAAGACTATTTTTTAATAATAGATTCCATTTCTTTAAAAGATATGAGAATATCTATATATTATGTTTCTTCTTGTATCTATTTTGATAAATGAATTTTTTCAAAAAATGTCTCCATTTCACGTAACCTGTCAACTTAACTTTGTTTTGAATGTCCTTCTATTATGCTCTCATGTCTGTAGGATCTGTGGTGATATCTCAGTTTTCATGACTGATATTAATAATTTGTATTTTCTTTCTTTTTTATTCATCAGTCTGATAAATGTTACATTATTTTTATTAGTCTTTTTAAAAGACCAACTTCTGGTCTTGTTGATTGTGTCTATTGTCAGCCTATTTTTCCATTTCACTGATTTCTGCTCCTAAGTATTTTATTTTTTTCTACTTTCTTTGGGTTAAATTTCATCATATTTTTCTAGCTTTTTCAGATGGAGTTTAAATAATTAATTTTCAATGTTTCTTCTAATTTATGCATTAAAGCAATACATTCTCTTTTAAGCCTTGCTCTCGCTACATCCTCCACATTTTGCTAGGGGCGCCTGGGTGGCTCAGTCGGTTAAGCATCCAACTTCCCCTCAGGTCATGATCTCATGGTTTGTGAGTTTGAGCGCCCCACGTCGGGCTCTGTGCTGACAGCTCAAAGCCTGGAGCCTGCTTCCGATTCTGTGTCTCCCTCTCTCTCTGCTCCTTGCATGTGTGAGCACGTGTGCGCTTTCTCTCTCTCTCTCAAATATAAATAAATACAAACTTTTAAAAAAGTATTATGGTTTGAATTCAAAATATGTTCAATTTTCATTCTGATTTTTATTTGACTCATGGGTTAGTTAAGAATGTGTTACTTAATATTCAGATATTACTGGTTAGTTTTGTTTTTGATTTCAACTTTAATTTCACTGTAGTTAGGAAACATGCTTTGTGTGACTTCAGTCTTTTGAGATTTGTTAAGACTTGTGTGTCACTGGTGTGCCTGAATGGCTCAGTTGGTTAAGCATCTGACTCTTGATTTCAGCTCAGGACATGATCTCAAGGTTCATAGGTTTGAGCCCCACATCAGGCTGTGTGTTGACAGTGTAGAGCCTGCTTGGGATTCTCTCTCTCTGTCTCTCTCTGCCCCTCCCCTGCTTGTGTTCACATGTGTGTGTGTGTGCACATGCACACATGCTCTCTGTCTCTCAAAATAAATGAGTTATTTATTTACTCATTTATTTATTTTTGAAAAGACTTGTAAATCAATATACGGCTCAATGTATGATTTATTTCAGGGGCACTTGAAAATAGTGTTACTGGGCAGTTTTGGGGTGAAATGATTTATAAATACCAATTGGGTTGATTTGGCTATCAATGCTATTCAAATCTACCGTGATTATACTGATTATTCTTGCTTGTTTTATCAGTTATTGAGATCAGAAATTGTGGATTTGTTTATTTCTCTTTAATTTCTGACAAATTTTGCTTTTCATATTTTGAAGATATACATACATTTAGATACACATACATTTATGATTCCTCTGTCTTCCTGTTGAATTCACCCTTCCAGTATTATGAAATGTCCCTCTTTATCACTAGTAGTATTTCTTGCCTTTCCATCTACTTGTGTGTGTGTGTGTGTGTGTGTGTGTGTGTGTGTGTGTGTTTATGTGTGTGTGAGACTAATTTGCCAGACCAACCCAGTGTGGAGCCTGATTTGGGGCTCGAAGTTACGAACCGTGAGATCATGACCTGAGCCGATATCAAGAGTTGGACACTTAACTGACTGAGCCACTCAGACTCCCCTTTTTCTGACTTAAAAAAAATGTTTATTTTGAGAGAGAGTGCATGCAGCAACCAGGGGAGTGGCAGACAGAGAAGAAGAGAGAGAATTCCAGGCAGGCTCCATGCTGTCAGCCAGAGAACTGTGAGATCATGACTTGAGCCGAAATTATGATCTGGAAGCTCAACCGACTGAGCCACCCAGGTGCCCCTTTTTCTGACTTTAATAGTTGAAATGGACACAGCTTCTTAATAGGCAAGGAATTGGTACTGAATAAAAATCACATGGTAAAGCCATATTTGCAGGAGAGGCATCTTGTTAGTGAGAAAAGCTGGAGCAGAGAGACTCAGCATTAGGAACAGCACTGCAGAACTGACTTTTGGTCATTGGGAGAAATAAATTTTTTTTTTCAACGTTTTTTTTTCATTTATTTTGGGACAGAGAGAGACAGAGCATGAACGGGGTAGGGTCAGAGAGAGAGGGAGACACAGAATCGGAAGCAGGCTCCAGGCTCCGAGCCATCAGCCCAGAGCCTGACGTGGGCCTCGAACTCACGGACCGCGAGATCGTGACCTGGTTGAAGTCGGACGCTTAACCGACTGCGCCACCCAGGCGCCCCTGTCATTGGGAGAAATAAAAGTGGAAAGAGTGCATCCAGGCACACTATCTAATATTCAGAAACATAACCTTGACCTCTCCTCCATCTGAACCTGTGTTTGTCCATACAAAACTTAGTCTACTCAGTCTACTTCATCTCAAAGTGAATTAAAATAGAACTAATATAATTATAGTCAGAAGTACATGAAAAAAGGAAAAAAATGACAAATGATGAACGTTAGATAGAAAAATATTGCTGTAATGAAGATGAACACTGTGAGAGTAGATGAAAATCGAACAGATAACACTGAACTACAAAAGCTCAGTGAATGTGTTTCCCCTACAATGCAAAAGTTCAAATAGAGATATAAGTGGCCAGGAAAAATGCCCAGACAACCCCCCAAAATGAAAGCTTAGAAAGGAAATTGAAAAAAAAATCCTGGAAATGAAGGTCAAACTGAGAGCAACGCAAAGAAGAAAGAACACTGTGGAAAGCGTGAGAATGGAAATGGAACATAGGAAAAAGAAGAGCAAGAAAAAAATAAAATAAAAATGAATAAATATTTTTAATGGATTAGAAAGAATATATGGAAGACCAATACCAATAAGATCCAACATACATAACCTTCATTCCATTAGAAGAAAACAAAACAAAACAACAACAATGAAGACAAGGTGGAGAACAGAGAGTATATGAAAAAATATTTACAGATACAATTCAAGAAAACTTTCCAAAGATAAAAGAGGACTTTATAGAGTATAAGGAAATAACTTGTTCCAGGGGGAAAAAACACACATAAAAGGATAAACATTACTATATTATCTCAAAGTTTCTGTTCTTCAAAGATACTTCTTTAGGCATCCTGTAAAAAGATCAAGTTATGTAGGATGACCACATAATTTGTTATTTAACTGGAACAACCGAGGGAGTCAAAATGGGTTATTAGTTATTAGTTGTTACATTGGTGCAACAGCATGAACTGGGGTTGTCTTTGGTAACCAGACGTATAGATAGCCATTCTCCTTATAAGAAGGAAGGAGTACACGAACCCCAGACTTTTTCACAACAGCAATTAATGAGCATTCCTGGCCTCCTCCAGGGAAGTGTATGCAACCTCAGAATTTCACACAGGGACTACCGTTCCCATGAACACTTTTTAAAGAAATTACTACAGAATGCAATTTAACCAGCTAAGATAGCATGACCACATATAAAGCAGTGATGAACATTAAGCCCATGTAACTATATGGCAAGCAGGGAGACTGTGCTGATCAAATAGAATAATAACACTGAAACTCCGGAGAATGTAAAAAATGAAATAACTCAGAAAGCCTGTGGGCAATGTGGAAAGAGGGTGGGAACTGTATTTCTCCATCCTTTTTATAACCAGAAATACAGAGATATCATTTAGGGCCAATAAATGAGGGATCAGCATATTTAAAAACATAAAGGTGAACTTCAAAAGAAAACCTAGTGATTTAGTAGAATTGCATGGTAGGAGGAAAAGGACAGAGAGGAAGAATAGTAATTCTAACATTGCTTATAGTGAGGGGTCAAAATATGACATCTAAAGAAAAAAATCATCTCCATTTGGATCACTAAGCCAAACCGTCTACAAGAGAAATACCTAAAACAGAGTGACTCAGCAAGGTTCACCTGTTCATTCATTAGTATTTATTGTCCTACTGTGTGTCAGGTGTATAATAGGTGCCCGCAAACTACCCATGAACCAAAACGACAAAGCTCTTACCCTAAAAATGCTTTGTTTTAGAAGAAGGAGACAGATAATAAACAAGAAAATATACGGTGTGTCAAATGACAAGGAGTCCTACAGAGAAAAATTAAGCTGATAAAGAAGTGGGGATTGAGGAGAACTATACGGATGAGTAATCAGGGAAGCCAGGCCACATAGGATTCTGCAGGCCATCAGACAGACTTTACCCTCTCTCTGTGTGAGATGGAACCCTCTGGAGGGTTTTACACAATGGTTGCAAATCAAAGAATCCGTAAAGAAATATGAGGTAAGCGCTAAAGAAAGAGAGCAGGTAACATGATTTTTATTTCACACATTGGTTAATTCAAGGCAAAAAAAAGAGACAAAAAAAGGATATTTTAAAGGCATTATCACCCACAAAACAAAAATTACTAGAAACATAAGGAATGAAACAGAAGACTCTCTCTATGACAGGTCAAATTAACAGAAATGAATAAGTATGTAAAAGATCTGAATAACGTACTTACTGAGGTAGATGACAATGACACATATACTGTATTCTCACAACAAGCTGCTTTTTAAGTGCTCACAGAACAGTCACAAAAACTGATAACATATTAGATCACAAAAAAATCTCAATTCTTCTCCCCATATAACCAATAATTCCTCAAAATAGCAATAGCACAAAATACCAGTTCCTAATCACAATGTGGTATAACTAGATATAAATAATACACTAAAAACCAAAAAGGTGCTACTTCCTGGAAGTTGAAAAATTCTTTCATAAACAACATTCGGGTATAAGAGACACAACAATTGAAACTGCGTAATATCTAGAGAAATAATCACAATTAAAAAAACTAAGTCAGAACTCCTGAGATACTGCTAAAGCATAACTTGAAATGCGTTGCTCAACTCTATGCAAATGCATAGGAAACCAGAATGAATACTTTTCAGGATGCCTGGGTGGCTCAGTCAGTTAAGCGTCTGACTCTTGGTTTTGGCTCAGGTCATATTCTCAAGGCTTTGTGGGTTCAAGCCCTTCATCGGGCTCTGGGCACTGGCCGCGCAGAGCCTGCTTGGGTTTCTCTCTCTCTCTCTCTCTCTCTCTCTCTCTCTCTCTCTCTCTCTCCCCCTCCCCCACTTGAGCTGTCTCTGTCTCTTTCAAAATAAATAAACTTAAAAAAAAAAAAGAAATGAACACTTTTCATGGAAAATGTAAATTAACAAAGTCGACCCCAGAAGAGACAGGAAACTAAAATGACAAAGCCTCTCACAAAAAAATGCCAGATGGATTTAACCATAGAATTCAACCCAATCTTTAAGAGATAGATAATGCCAATACTATCTAAATTGTCCTAGATTGCAAACAAGATGTCCCCAACCTTTTCTGCAATGATAGCTTAATGTTAAAACAAAAACCCAACTACAGTAGCATAAACAAAATGACAGAGTAGTATCATTTAAAACTGAAAAGGTGGGGCACCTGGCTGGCTCAGTCAGTAGAGCATTCAACTCTTGATCTCAGGGTCATGAGTTCAAGCCCCACATTAGGCCTAGAGCTTACTTAAACAAACAACCAAACAACATAAACAAACAAACCTGAGGAGGCAGGAATTCTAAATAAAATATCAGACAAACATTACATGACTATTTCAATGAACATGTGGAATACATTAAAGAAAATGAAAAGATGTGTTGCTATTAAAAAATCTATTAAAACAATTTACGATATTAAAATATTCAAAGAGAAAATAATTGATTATTTCTATTGACAATAAAAAAGCATTTGATAGCAACCACTTCTGGTTTTATAAAAATATTCTCACTACAATAAGGGGCGCCTGGCTGGCTCAGTAGGAAAGAGCATGAGACTCTTGATCTCTGGGTCTTGAAGTTCCAGCCCCATGTTGGGTGTAGAGATTACTTAAATAAATAAATAATTTTGGGGCGCCTGAGTGGCTTAGTCGGTTAAGCGGCCACCTCACCTCAGGTCATGATCTCGCGGTCTGTGAGTTCGAGCCCCTCGTCAGGCTCTGTGCTGATGGCTCAGAGCCTGGAGCCTGCTTCCGATTTTGTGTCTCCCTCTCTCTCTGCCCCCTCCCCTGCTTGTTCTCTGTCTCTCTCTCTCTCAAAAATAATAAAACATTAAAAAAATTTTTTGTTAATAATAAATAAATAAACAAAAAATTTAAAAAACATATTACAAAGCTACAGTAACTTTTAAAAAGAAAAGGGTGGGGCACCTGGGTGGCTCAGTCAGTTGAGCATCTGACTTCAGGTCAGGTCATGACCTCACAGCTTGTGGGTTCAAGCCCCACGTCAGGCTCTATGATGACGGCTCAGAGCCTGGAGCCTGCTCAGATTCTGTGTCTCCCTCTCTCTCTGCCCCTCCCCCCTCACATTCTGTTTCTCTTTCTTTCAAAAATCAATAAACATTAAAAATTTTTTAAAAAACAGAGGAAAAGCGTGCATTTCATTAATAACAGTGGGTTATTAATAACAGTAGTTGAACTGGGAAAAAAACACATTAATAACAGTAGTTGAACTGGGAAAAAAACACAAAAACCATGGCAATTGGCTTGGAGTGTTGGTGCTGGAGGGAATTGGATGGATTCAAGAAACAAATGGGGCGCCTGGGTGGCTCAGTCAGTTGGGTGTCCGACTTTGGCTCAGGTCATGATCTCACAGTCCTTGAGTTTGAGCCCCGTGTCGGGCTCTGTGCTGACAGCTCAGAGCCTGGAGCCTGTTTCAGATTCTGTGTCTCCCTCTCTCTCTGACCCTCCCCCATTCATGCTGTCTCTCCCTGTCTCAAAAATAAAATAAACGTTAAAAAAATTTTTTTTTAATTAAAAAATTTTTTTTAAAAAAGAAACAAATAAGAAATAATATGAGAGGTACTATGTTTTCATAAGACTTGGTGATTGATTGTATTGTGGAAGGGAAGCAGGGTGGGGTGTTGGAGGAAGGGGTGAAGGAGAAATTGTCAAAGGTGACTTCCTGGTACATGGTAGAGCCATTTCCTGAGCCAGGAAATACTGAAAGAGGTAGATTAGTGAGGCATTATTTTGAGTTCAGTTTTGGATCTCCTGAGTTTAATCCAAATGGAGATGTTGAATAGACAGTTGTGTGTGCCCAAATGATCTCAGGAGAAAAGTAGAGATAAATTTCTGAATTTCTGTGTGTTCAAATGGCTTTTGAAGCCATGGAGATAGATAAGAGAGGTGTGAAGGGAGAGAGCCCAAGATAAGTCCTCCGGAATCCCAATATTTGAAGGTCCAAGGAGGGCGAGGGAAGGGACTTGACAAAGGATACCAAGAAGTGGTGTTAGAGGAAGAAGACCAGAAGTCGGTGGTGACACGGAAGCCCAAAAGAACAGATTATTTAAACCAAAAACTCTTCAGGATCTCAATTATGTGCCACATAAATTGAGGTGAATTGAATTGAATTGAATTGAATTGAATTGCATTGCATTGCTGGATTCACTGAAGAAGAACTGAGTCAGAAGCTGAATGGTATTGTAAAAGCATGCTGCTGCTAAATAAAGCTCAGTTCTTTACACTCATGGCCTCCCCTTGGCTATTCAAGGTCAATAGCACAATTGATTGTCTACTCTGGTCTTTCTGGAGGACTTGGAGGTGGCTTCCCAGCCCTGCTCTATACACCACCTCAAGCAGCCACCACCAGCTAATCAGACTGGCCCACAAGAGAATAGATAATACCAAACTGTCCCTCTCACCTCTCACTTGGTTCTCCTCATCCCCATCAGCCAACCAGCCGGTGCCATTCATTTCTAGAGGATCCACCGGTTCTTATCCCTGCCTCTCCACTTGTACCACGGCCACCATGGGGCTGAGCTTTCCTCTCTTGACCACCTCATGCTTCCGGCTTGGTCTCCCTGCATCCCAGGGTGTTTTCCGTCCAATTAATCCTGCAAACAGCAGCCTTCAAATAACCTTCTGAAAATGCAATTTTTTTACCATCTTAAGCACCCGTTCAGAAATCTTTGGTGACTCCACACAGCAAACATAGTTCAAAATCATGAGCATGACACTCACAGCCAGCATCCACCTCTCCAGTCACATCCCTTGTTCTTGCCTCATGCAAACTTCTAGCCTGTCAAACCATAGACCACAGGCGCGAGAAGTTCTCTTGGTGGTTTCTCACCTTTATTTCTTCTTCACATTGCTCTCTTTCTTGCCTGGAAAACTCCATGCCCACTTGAAATTCTACCCATCTGTCAAGGTTAAGTTCAAATCCTAAATCTTCTGTGAAAACTTTTCCAATTGTCTCTGCCCCGCTGCTTCTGCGATATGTTAGTACTAATACTCACTTGGCTTCCCATCTACATCATCTGTCACCTACTTTGAGCATATTTTTTGGTAAATCCTAATGACACTGTAAACTCATTCAGGACAGGACACCTGTCCTCCTCTGTAGTCTTCATAAGAGACACCACTGCATCTTATTCATTGTAAGCTTTAAACACTAACTAGGTAAACAATATCCCCATAAAAGATTTAACATATAAAACAGCATTTTCTTTCTTTTTAAAAAAACTTTTTTTAATGTTTTTTTATTTTTGAGAGAGAGAGAGAGTGGGCGGAGGGGCAGAGAGGGAGTGAGACACAGAATCTGAAGCAGGCTTCAGGCTTTGAGCTGTCAGCACAGAGCCCAACGCGGGGCTCAAACTCACAAGCGGTGGGATCGTGACCTGAGCCAAATTCAGATGCTTAATCGACTGAGCCACCCAGGCGCCCCTAAAACAGCATTTTCTAATACATCGTAATCACAGTGAATCACTCCATAGTCTAATCATAGCTCCTAATATGAAGAATCAAATAAAATCTTCAATCAAAGAATCTGAATTTTACTATTTCTACAACGGCATCCTTTTTGGGAGAAGAAAAGAACTTTAAAAAGTTTTAAGTGTAAAAGTTACATCCTATTTGTCAGTTGGAGCTTTCTCGTGTCCTACCGAGTTAGTGCTATTAACTGTTTGACTCTACTATCGGACGTCAACTTGTTGCCAAGACCATTGGACTTAAACACTGGTTTTAAATGTTTTCTTAAGGGGGTAATGAATTTTACAATCAACATTTGCAAAATACCCCATGCTCCCACTGGCAAGTTTTCATTCATGAATCTTAAAGCAGGTTACCTTAAATTTTTTTTTTTTTAATGGAAAGAATAACTGACACACAGTGCACAAGTCTTATGTGACCGGCTGGAGGGATTTTCACATGTGTGTGTCCTGTGCCATCAGCACTCAGATCAGCACATAGAGCATTTTCAGCCCCCCAGAATGCTCCCTCCTGCCCTCTCCCAACCAGTATCTGGGTAACCCCCCTGCTCCGTTTCCTGTCATGATAGATTTTTGCCAGTTTTTGAGATTCACAGAAGTGCTATCATCCAATCAGGATTCTCTCTGGCTGTTTTCACTCTACGTCTGTGTTGTGTGCTCCGTAGTCTGTTGTTTTATCGTTGCTGAAGTCACATTGCCTTTGTTACTGTACACTTTTTTTAATTGACAATTGTTTGTTTTTTTAAGTTTATTCTCCTTATTTTTTAGTGATCTCTACACGCAACGCGGGGCTCAAACTTGCAACCGACTGAGCCAGGCATCCCTGTCACTGGGCGCTTTTTATTGCAACCGACGATAAATTGACCATACATGTATTTAATTAATACGCTGATATTTCCTTTGCATTCACAACATTTATCTACATTTTATACATTTAGATGTACTATACCTGTGGGTTTAAAATTTCTTGTTTTACCCCCAAGTAGTAGCAACTGAGCAAACAGATGACCCATAGCAGTTATGAAAAGCAAAATCTGGGAATATTTTTCAACAACATGATCAATGGTTTTTACCTTAATGACCTGGGGAGAAATGTAAGAATATTACTAGTATGGTCTTTAGTGTTTACTTTAGGAAATGTTGGTGAGTTTTGAGGATAGATTGTCTGCAGATGTTATCTTAATTATTGAATCTTAATTATTGATTGATTAGGTAACACTAAGCAAGTTAAAACGTCTAACTCACCTTTCCCACACTGCTAGTGTTTGGCCAGGAGAATATAATCTTTTTAGTGCTCTGAGCATCACAGAAAAATCACCCAAAATCCAAGTTATCATCATATTAGTTGGCTTTCTCTAAGTTAGGTTATAACTAACAAATAATCCCAATGCTACAACATAACTTTGTTCTAACAAGTCTCTGCGGCTTGCTGTGGCTGATCTGTTCTTCATAATACATGTCCGCGATCTATGGCTCTGCACCGCGTATTCTTTATTTCAGGACCTGGGCCAAAAGCATGTCTCTCTAGGGGCGCCTGGGTGGCTCAGTCAGTTAAGTGTCCGACTTCAGCTCAGGTCACGATCTCATGGTCCGTGAGTTCGAGCCCCGCGTCGGGCTCTGGGCTGATGGCTCAGAGCCTGGAGCCTGCTTCCTGCTTCTGATTCTGTGTCTCCCTCTCTCTCTGCCCCTCCCCCGTTCATGCTCTGTCTCTCTCTGTCTCAAAAATAAATAAACGTTAAAAAAAAAAAAAAGAAAATCATTAAAAAAAATAAAATAAAATAAAATAAAAGCAAGTCTCTCTTGAGACATGCCTGACTCTACATAGAGGGAAAAGAGATGTGATGGCTTCTAATGCTTCTTCTTCTCTGCGACAAACCTTTGGCTGGAGCAAGTCTTATGGCTGAGTGTGACCTACAAGGGGAAGGAAAATCCTGTAGGATGAGTCCCAGGAGATTGACTGAAAATTCAGTCTACGTCAGGTAGTGTCATAGTATCATCATCACTGTCACCACTATTATGCATGGTCTATGCCGTATGAGATTTTGCCTCCATATTCCTCTGAGAGCCTATGGAACTCCTTTGTTTGGGATGACATCGGCCACCTGTCTACACAAGGGTGGATAATTTAAAAGCAATATGTGGATACCCCAACATGTAAAAACATTAACTCTTTTTTAGCATTTGCCTTTTCATGCAGGTGTACAAATCTTGGGTAAGCAGCCATTGAGGAAGCCAATTCATATCCAAAGCCACAACTGACACCAGCAACTGACCTTTCCAGAAGGAGTAATAGTACATTCGAACCAACAGAGCACCTGCTGCTTGTGTGTTACCTGGCTATGGTTTCAAGAATAAATGAGCTGAATGAGTCAAAGTGACTGCCAAATAGCCTGGAAGATGTTCCTGGTCAAATTGACACAAGTATATTCTGATGGAGAGATATTTATGATGTTAAGGTATGCATAAGCACCTATCCCACCTGTCCAAAGGTGAGATGATCATGCTTTAGAGAGAATGAACTCAAGGTCACCTTATCATTCGAGATCAGTTTGTCACTAACTGCTGTGTGAAATTGATAGGTAACCTTGTTTGACTTTGTCTTACAGGAAACCTGCAAGGCTGATATGAGTAATGAATGCCCTGTTTCTATATAATTCCCAGGTCAATACTGTGTATTGGCTTTTCTGATTGGAAGCCATGTTGTTTAAAAGGCAGAAAGAAGCACCCTTGAGAAATATTCAGAGATCTTAAGGTGTTGGCAGTTGTTATCAATAGAGGAGAATGTACCTGGTCTTTTATCCAGTTATACTTCTTTTTTTAAATAAAACTTAGACAGAAAGGGGGGGTGGGTGCCCTGGCTGGCTTAGTCAGTAGAGCATGTGACTCTTGATTTTAGGGTCATGAGTTTGAGCTCCACACTGGGTGTGCTGATTGCTTAACAAAGAAAATAAAGTTGATAACAAAAGAAGAAGAAGAAGAAGAAGAAGAAGAAGAAGAAGAAAGAAAGAGAAAAAAAGGGGAAAAAAAGAGAGAGAGAGAAAAGATTGGTATAGAACCAGTTGTGGTTCAAGATAAAGGTCAACAAATTTGCCTGCAGAGGGCCCGATAGTGAATATTTATGGCTTTGGGAGCCATCCAGGCTCACTCCCAGAAACTCAACTCTGCCATTGGAGTATGAAAACAGAAGATAGATAGGCAAGAGGATAAGGTTGTGTTAAGCAAACATACATACAAAACACTTTATTTACAAAACACAACCTTCTAGAATTCAATTTGGCATTTGGCCTGCAGGTTGTAGTTTACCCACCCTGCTCTAAGATAATGTATGGGGGCCTGCCATAAGATAACCTTTGGATGACAATGTTCTAGGCATTCTAGAACTCTTAAATAGGGAGTAAATGCAGGAAAGGAACTATGACTTAAGCAAGGATGGTAGTTATGCCTCAGTGCTGTGGCCCCCCAGAGAGAACACAGTCTGGGTAATGCTACTAGAAGGGAGCATACCTTTTCCCCACTTCTGTTTTCCATAGTGAGAGTTTTCCTCTAACACTAGAGAGGTGGAACCATTATTTAGAAGATGAGGTAGCATGCTTGGCTCAGCTCTGCCCTATTTCTTCTTGAGAGGAAGTTGCTTACAAGGACAAAACGTCCCCTGCTGTGTTCTCATGCCTACACAGTACCCCCATAGAGGGAGGCTTGATCCCATGAAGGACTCCCTGGGACTAGGTAAGAAAGACTGCCCAATCTGAGAGTTAATATTGACAAGCTAACTTGTGGAATAAGCCGAAAGCTTTGTTTGCTAATGTGGCCTCCATTATTAATAAGATAATAGTTTGGTCCTCATTGTTTTTCTTCAAACTATTTACAAGTCAAGTAGGGGAGGGTGGCATTCGTTGGGTGCCAACTAACAGGCCCCAACATATAAAACAACATTGTTTAATTTAATACTTTCATTTGAGAGAGGCAAATAAAATACTTTAAGTCAGGTTTCAGACCACCAAGATAAAGGTATGACCAGAGGTGAACTGAGTCTTACTGAAACTGCAACCCAACCCCAATCCATCTCAGTTCCCAACTGGATTGAGGTGATTAGCTCTTCACCCTATATATTTCACATAGGAAAGATGAAGTCCTGGAGACTCTACAATCCTTTTATATATAATGTCTGACATACAGTAAAAAAATAAATTTTCAAAGAGACAAGACCATATAATGAATAACCAATAAAAACATAAATAAACAACTGATGCAGACCAAGAAATATTACAAGTATCGTCATTAACAGACAAGGACTTTAACCACGAACACCGTGTAAAAGTAAATGGAGGAAAAGATGGATAAAATGGGTGAAACATGGAGACTTTCAACGTAGAATTCATTCGTAGATGGAAATCTGTAAAAAGAAACATGGACATTTTTTGGACTGAAAACAAAATTACCGAAATTAAGAACTTATGGGAAGAATTTAACAGAAGACTGGCATAACGGGAGATAGAAATAATAAAATAGAAGTGAGATCAGTAGAAAAAAAAAAATCCAAACTGAAGCTCAGGGAGAAAAAAACAACAGACTTGGCATAAAACATTTGTGGGACACAGCAAAAGGTCTCACAAATGTACAACTGGAGTCTCAGATGGAAAGGAGACATAGAATAGGGCGGAAGCCATAGCTGAAGAGATAACGCGGGAGCATGAAAACATTAATCTATAGGTTCGAGAAGCTTGGAAAACTGCAAGCAGAATAAATAAAAAGAAATTAGTATTCAGTCACATTATGTCCAGATTACTAAAACCAAAAACAAAGAGAAAACACCATTTAGAGTAAAAAATATATCTTTAAGAACCTACAATTAGACTGACAGCTGATTTGTCAATGAAACTATGGAATCCATAAAATAACGGAGCCACATCTTCAGACTGCTGAAAGGAGAAAGAAACACTGACAGCAGACTTCTATACCTAGTGAAACTATCCTCCAGAAATGAAAGCACATAGAATCATTTTCAAACAAGAATGGGGAGACTTTATTGCCAGAAGTTCTGGATTCAATAAACTGCCATAGGAACGTCTTGAAATTGAAAAGAGATGATCACTCAAAGGAAATTAGAACCTCCAGAAGCACTGAAGATCACTGAAAAGGCTAAATAAGAGAAAATATAAAGGACTGTTGATTGTATAAACCGGTAACAATCCCGTCTTAGGTGCTCTCTGCCAGCCATAGGAGGATAATACATGACCACATTCGCACAAGGAGCAGGAAAGGAGTATAAGAGTTATGGTGTCATGAGGCTCCTGCATTTAGTAAATGGTAAAAGTGCGAATTCAGACCCAGTTGTATAAAGTCAAGGGTGAATGATGAGATCTCTCGCTAAAAATTATATAAGAATATTTAGTTTAAAAGATAATAGAGGAGGGGCTCCTGGGTAGCTCAGTTCACTAAGCGCCCAACTCTTGATCTCAGCTCGGGTCTTGATCTCAGAGTCATGAATTCAAGCCCAGAGTTGGGCTCCATGCTTAGCATGAAGCCTACCTAAAGGAAAAAAAAAAGATAATAGAGGAGAGAAATGGGATGTTATGATGGAGATGGTAAGAGTGGTTATTTCTGTGGGGAGAAGGGCACAAGGAAGGCTGATGGTATGCTGGAAATGTTCTCTATTTTGATCTGGGTGGTAGTTATGAGGATATATTTAAATTATAAATGAATGTATGTTATATATGATATACATACCTTATCCTACTATTAGCATTTACAATTTAATGCACATAATTATATAAATGTTACAATTAATTATAAACATATGAATATATCATATGATATACGCTATAATATTTATATACATTTACATTATATATAAATATTATGACATATTTATATAATAGCATATAATGTATATAAAATATGTACTTTTTAAAGATTTTTAAAAGTTTATTTATTTTGAGAGACAGAGAGAGAGCAAGCACAGAGGAGGGTCAGCGAAAGAAGAAGAGAGAATCCCAAGCAGGCTCTGTACTGTTAATGGGGAGCCTGAGCAGGGCTCAAACTCACGAACTGTGAGATCGTGACCTGAGCTGAAACCAAAAGTCGGACGCTTAACAGATTGAGCCACCCTGGCACCCTTATAATATACACATTTACATATAAATTCACTGAGCTGTACTCTCATGGTTTGCGTACTTTATTATGTGCAAAATAAATCTTAATAAAAAATTTAAATATGTCAGCAAAATAAGAGAAACATTGTATCCATGAAACAAGAATAGGATGCTTAAAATGGAACAGATTGGAGAATCAAAATGAGTCTTTGAAAACTGCAAATATGATAGATATAAATATATATAATAGCAAAAAGAAAAGAACAGTAAAAGAGCTGAAAGATTAAGTCTAAAGTATCTCTCTGAAAGTAGAACAAAAACACTATGTCCCACAGGAGAAAAAGGTAACAAAATTAGAAGCTCATTGTGGATGTTGAATATCTGGCTAACAGGAGTCCCAGAAAGATAGACCAGAGAAAGTGGGGGAAAAAAGGAAATTATTGAATACATAGTTCAATGAATTTTCCCAGAACCAAAGAACACGAGTCTCCAAATGAAAACTTCCACCGAGTGTCCGGCACGATGAATGGAAAGAGACCAACATCAGAGAACACCATGGTGCCATGTCAGGACATCAGATAGAAGAAAATATCCCAAGAATTTTTAGACAGAAAAAGAAGGTCACCTACAAAAAGTCAGGAATTGGAATGGAATTCAAGTCCTCAACAAAACACAGACAGCTACGAGATAAGGAGGCTAAAGCAAACACGCGATCCAAGAATCTGGGGATCCAACGCAGAAGAGACACACTGGGAATTCCCAGCTCGGTGATGAGGCAAAGTCCCAGTTAATAATTGTGCAGTAGGCCTGGGGGCATGCCGTGCGGACCCACACCGGTGGTCAGAGAACTCCACACCAGGCGTCCTCACAAAGACAGTGCGACTGATACAGATTATCTGGGGAAAGATGGCATGGAGCGGGATTTTACAGAGCTGTTATTTTTAGGTGAGAAAACACTTAATGGCTCCTAAAAAGCAAAGCAACTGAAGAAATCAAGCAATTAAGTCCAATAAAATAGGCAGTTTTTACAATACAGGAACTGTAATTGTTGTATACTCATTAGTCAGTATATGGTCCTATATCCTGTAGTAATAATAGTGAGAATATTGAATGTGGAACTGAACGCAAGAGAGCTAGCATCGTCTCCTACTACACCAGAGAGTTATTAGATCTAAAATTGTAGGACCCAAGAAATAGCAGTATCTGGGTTTATTTTTAAATTGGGAAGTAAACACAGAACTGGCAGCTAAATGCATTGAAAGCAGGTATCGTGGGAAACAGGAAGTGGAGGCAAAGGGAAGACTGCATTTTTTGTAATGAGGCTTTTTGCCCCAAACCGTTTTCTCTTTTATTTTGAAAAATGTCAAGTGTATGGAAAAGTTCAAGGGTACAAGGAACACCCAGATACTCTTAACCTGGATTCCATGTGACCTTCCTCTCTCCCTTATTTTCTTTTATTTTTTTCTGAACCTCTTGAAGTGAGTTGACAACATCACAATACTTCCTTCATAAATACTCCAGCTGGTGTCTCCTGAGAACGAGGACATTCTCCTCCACACTCAGAGTATCATCATCACATCCAAGGAAATGAACACTAATCCCTTGTGATCCCCTATGTGGATTGATGTACAGTCTACAGTTAAGTATTCTCCATAGTCTCCCAAATCCTGTTTATATATATATATATATATATATATATATATATATATATGTATGTATATGTGTGTGTATATATATATGTGTGTGTGTGTGTATATGTATATATACATATATATATACACACACACACACATATATATATATATATTTTTTTTTTTTCCATCAGGATTTAATCAAATTTCACAGTTTGCCTTTGGTTGTTTCATCTCTTTGGACTTTTAAATTATGGAATAGTCCCCAGTGCCCAGGTCTTTCTTGTTTTTCATGACACTGACTTTTTGGACGGGACTCTAGTTGTTTGGTACGATGGGTCACATGCTGGAGGTTTCCTCATGACCGGATTCAGCTTCCTATGGAACTGTTCCCAGGCACTATTATATTACTGTAGAAAACAAAATCAAATGGAAAAAACGGAGATGGTATTTGTTTACATTTATTGAAAAGACGACTCTGTTTCTCTCTCTCTCTCTCTCTCTCTCTCTCACTCTCTCTCGGTCACCTTGGGCTGGAGTTTGCTGCCTTCCCTGTGTTAATTGGGTCAGCATGTGCTCACTAAGTGATCTCTGACACAAGTCACTCCAGGAAGCAGGTTAAACACCTTTTCTCAGAGAGGCATACATTTTCACAGCTTTTCATTTGAAATTTGTTCCCAGTGGGGATTTTTTTCCCCCTCATCTTCCCAAGAAATTCTGTGACTGAAAATTCGTGTGAGTTATCTCAATCACAAACGGAAGTTGTTTCTGCGCAAATCCCTCGGTAGCTGAATGGATTTGATTCTCCTGTGTGATAAAGCCAGATCCAAAGGCAGCCCTGTAGGGACGTGGGTTCTGTGCCCGGATCTGCCATTGACACCTTGGGTGACCTTGAGGAAGCCCTTGGCCTCTCTAGGCTCCAGTGTTCTTATCTATAAAAAGAAGGGGGCAGAACAAGTTGATAATGAAAGGTACCTTTCAAAGCATGATTCTCAAGTGAGCAGAAAGAGAGGTCAAGGGCGGATAGCCACCCCACACCTGGTGGGTGGCCCTTTTTACCTTCCTGGAACTCAACTCAGACACACTCTCCACCCAACAAGTCGATCCTCGGCTGTAATCGGGAGACAAATAGGTGGGGGAAGGGCACAGAGAAGAGCAGATCAGGGGCAGTGGTGTAAATACCAGTGCTAAGGGGGCGGAAGAAAACCCCGCTTCCAGGGTGATCTATGTGATGATAAATCGCGAGACAAATAGTCTAAGAAACCAGTGTAATGTTAAAAGCAAAAGAAACCTCAAAATATTCTTGTGAAGTCCTCAACAAACACTTAATAAATTTAATGATTTAATGGCAAAGGACCTCAGGACACACTCCCCCAATATGTGCCCCTTTGGAACACCGATTGTTTTGAGCTGAAGGCTCTGGAAAACAGCAGATACAGGACAGAACCTCTCTGATCGCCCTTATCTGCCTGGAGACATCTCCAAAAGGAACTTGGTCATCTATCCCCTCCCAGGAGTGTCTTCAGCAGGGAAGATAGACTCTCATCACTGGAGACATGAGACTAGAAGAAACTGTCATACATCCCATCTAGTCTTCTGAGGGCCCCCTGCTTCCCTAAAGTCATCTGCCGTCCCCTAAGTTGGCTACACCCCCCTCATTCCCCTATTAAGACATACATAAGCTTTCAAGTCTCACCCACCTTTCAGTATTCTCTTTTGTCCCTACGACGCCCCTGTGTGCATTATACTAAAAGTGAATACATCTGTCGACCTTTTCTGCTGTGAATGCGCCTGTTGTCTGTCTATTTCATACACCCAGCTACACAGCCTAGGAGGGTAGAGGAAAGTCCTTCCTCCCCTACAGGGGAAACTCCAGGTTCCAAGACTGTTGGTGACACCACGTTACCTTTGTGGCTGGTGGTCTTTCCTTCAAATTGCTGCAAATGCTTTGTAAATTCTCTCTCAAAACCCGACAGAAGGAAGGCAGAAGAGTGCAGAGGCCCCCGGAAGAGGCGTCAGCTGGCCCGTGTGCTACCACTCTGCAGTTCATGGGTGCTTCAACTTTGGGCAAACCTCACAGCCCCTCTGGGCTGCCATTTCTCATCTGTGCAAAGGATGGGGGTGGGGTGGGGAGAGTATATTGAGTCATCTCTCAGATTCTTTACTGCTCAAGAACTCAAAGAGCCGGTTCCTGAAACTTGGGCAGAAGCAAGAGAACATATTTGTTGCATCATTTGTACCATGGGCACATTCGATAGCTGGTTGGAGACCTACTGGCTTGGTGTTTCCCTTTAATGGGCTGCTTTCTAATTGCTTTTCCTCTTTTTGAAATGGGTATTAAGGAAATATCTGATTTTTTTTCTTTCTTGGCTTACAGCCATGGCTTCTTGTCCCAGCGTTTTCCAAGTCTGTGAATAATGATCTGGTTTAACGTATGGATACCCTGAAGGTAATACCACAAATTGCTCATGATTCAGTTTTGCTTGTGCTTCCCCGTGCAAGGTTCTCCCCGTCTAAAACACTCTGGGATGAGAACTTTACCCACAATACTACTTTAAATGTACACAGACCTTTCCACTAGAGTGTCTTTCACATCTCTGATAGCAGTGATCAACACAGGCTTTAGTGAGGAGTGAGGAAAAGTAAATGCCTTTGATAATGTTGGAAGGGGTCTTTAAAACAGATTTCTCATTTACTCCTAGACTCTAAAATTTTTCCTAGATCCCGAGAGCCATGAAAGCCTGGAGAAAATAGAAAAGGAAGGAACTCGGATGTATAGTGCTTTTTCAAACAGGAGATAAAATGCTGAGTCAACCAGGCGGTCTCTGATTCTAGGTCAGACTTACCAGGGGGTAAGGATTGAGGAGAGAGAGACATACGGAGGCAGTGCCCCAAGACTTAAAAGTCTTAGGAGATACATTGGGGCATCTGCCTTTGGCTCAAGTCGTGATCTTGTGGTTCTTGAGTTTGAGCCCGCATTGGTCTGTCTACGGTCAGCACAAAGCCTGGATCCTCTGTCTCCCTTTCTCTCTGCCTGTCTGTCCCCTGCTCATGTGCTAGCTCTCTCTTTCTGTCTTTCTCAAAAATAAATAAACATAAAAAAAGTCTTAAGAGATACATTAATCAATCACAACGAGTGGACTTTTTTTGGAACCTGATTCAAACAGCTTGTTTAAAAAATTATAAGGGGCGCCTGGGTGGCTTAGTCGGTTGAGCGTCTGACTTTGACTCGGGTCATGATCTCATGGTTCGTGAGCTGGAGCCCCGCATCGGGCTCTGTGCTGACAGCTCGGAGCCTGCTTCGGATTGTGTCTCCCTGTCCTGCTCCTGCTCTGTCTCTCTCTGTCTCTCAAAAATCAATAAACGTTAAAAAAAAATTATTCCTATTTTAAGATGCTCTACTCACGTTCTTCATGTTCATTTTGGAAAGTTTGTATCTTTTAGGATAATTCTTCTAACTGAACTGATAACTGAAATCATAATGATTTCTGGTGATCGCTTCAAAATAATTTGAGTTGGGGAACCGGGTGGGGTTATAGGTAGAAATAGATGAGCCAAAAGCTAATGAGCATTGAAGCTGATGGATGAGTCTGGGGGGTTTGTGCTATGAGTCTTCATTATCTGTTCGAAAATTTCCATAACAGTTTTTAAATAACTACCAAGAAAGCAAATCTTCTCACAACAGAGCAATAAGGGAAGCGAGAGAAGCCAGGGTTTGCCCGTCCCGTTTTACACTAGGCATCCCTTTGGGGTTTGGGGGTAGAAATAAACTCTTAGAGTTTGAGGTAACCGTGAAGAATGGAAATGGGAGAAGGAAGAAAGGTCTCGATGCTTTTATATTCCCCAACAATGCTAATATCGCCACACATTCAAATAACGTTTCACAGTCTCAAGTCCTTTCTGTCTCACTGGATCTTGGAAAAACCTGGTGTGTATATTCGTTGTCATCTATGACACCTGATGAAATGTCGTCATTGTGTTGTGTTCGTGTTTGTTTTTGGATGATTTACTTTAAACCTCTGGAAATAGACTCTTGCTTCTTTATTAGTCTCATAGTTGATACTTACGGATTTATTTCCTGTTCGAGTTTTGCGTGGAAGACAGTCTGCAGGTCTATTTACGATATTAGAATTCTTAAATGCTCCCCTATCATGATTTGGAGCAGTTTTCTTTTTCCTCTTAGCTTCTATTTGGGGCGGGGGGGGGGGGGTGTACAGGGGAAAAGCCATTCTTTTTCCGTTGAGCCCACCCAGCTCTTTTATTTTGTGTTTCCCCTTATCTCCAAGGCTTCCAGCAGGAGTTGTGAAGCCATCAGAAGTGTTCTGTTCTTTTAAATCCCTTACCAGCTTTTCCTTTATTAGCCACATTATCCTTTATCTCTTTCCTGTGACGGCTTTTGAAACACAAATTGATGAAGCCATGTCTTTTGTTATTTAAATATTATACACATCAACATTTACAAGTGTATTACAGGAAGACTTAAACCCAATATCCTACCCTAATGCTGACAAACCTACACATCTGAAGAAATACCACTTTCCTTTCCCCCTTTTTTGTGTATCTCGGGTTCCAGGATTCTACCCTCCTAGCGCGTGAAACTACCAGAGGGTCTGGCATTAAAAATTCCAAACTGGTCACAGACCTTCAGCGAGGTCAAGAGCAGTAAACACCTTATCTTTATAAGGGCAACACATTCTTAAGTTAATACGAAGGCCTGGATGTATTTTGCCAGCATTGGTCTTTATGCAATCACGGGACCACCACTGAAGGGTGCAACGAACTTCTATGCCATCGGAAGATCATCCTTTAAGGGTCTCTAAGCCGAGCTCTGGTAGGGAAGGGATCCCTTGGGTGAAGGCTTCCCTGGGCTCCGACAGGAGTCACTCTGTGACTCTGCAAATATTAAATATAGCCACATGAATCACACTACAAAATTCCAGCCCTGAAATCTGGTGTCGGGCATAACAATTTGTTCTCTCTCCTTGCTCATGAATAACAAAGAATCAATTGAAGAAATTTTAGCCTGTCTAAAGAATACCCTGATGTTTTTTTCCTCCCTGGAGGAGACACATTCTGTGTTTGACATGACATATGCTTCTCAAGTGTTATTTTGTTTCATTAATCTTTGAACTAAATTGTCAGTCCTTGTAACTAGAAAGACATTTCCCCAGAACCCTCCTGACTCATGCTAAGGGTACACAACAGCTGATAAACTCTAGTGACCTCTGAGGAGACAGATGGGCTGTGTGGCTTTCAACACCTACGTGGCTTTCTGGACCGTGGGTGACAACATAACCCAGGTTAAAACGCTCGGCAAAAATGGGCAGACCATTTCCAGACGTGTTAAGTCGAGAGCAGGGGCTGCATTAACCGGTTCTACCGTCCTATCAAATCTCTTGGCTTTAACTTTCCTCTCCCTTATTCTTTCTCATTTGTTTACGCCTTTGTGTGTTTCTGTTAATAATTACAAAGTAATGCAGGCTCATGGCAAGAGTAACAACGGCTAACATTTATTGATGGCTTCTAAGGTGCCAGGCACTCTAGGAAAAGCTTAAAACTCGCACCTCACTTCATTTTCAACAACTCTTTGGGGGAGGTAATATTATCTCCAAATTACAGATTTAAAAAGCTTGGATGTACAGGACTCAGAAAGTTTATCACCCACTCATCCTTCCTGAAAAAATTTCCTTTGGGGAAAAAGCAAGGAATCCAAGAAAGAGAATACAATTCAAGACATGTAAAAGTGGTGAGAAAAATAAAGTAGTAAAATGTAGACTTAAATCTTAAGGTTAAGAGATTTAAGAAAGGGTTTTAAGAAGACAAAACAGAGTAATGGGAAAAGAACTTAAGTGATAAACTGGAACTAAAATTTCAGATTATTGCTCCAAGACATGAATTGCTTAAGATCTTGTCTTGTTTCCCCCCAAAAGTTACACTGACTCATTCTAAGCGCTGGTAGAAAAGCATTATTAAAAGCTTTCATTAAAATTGAGGGCCATCTCCTACAATTGTCAAGGTCATCAAAAATAAGGAGAGACTGAAAAGGAGTCAAGTCACAGCCAAGAGGACAACTGAGGACTAATGTTAAGCTAAAGTATTAACATTGAGGGAGTTGAGCTCCTAGAGGAAGGTCACTCTGCCTGTCTCAAGGACTCGTCAATGGGCTGTAAGTTTTAAGGAGATTTTATTTATTTATTTTTCTTTTGCCTTTGTTCTCCACATCAGAAAGTATTCAGTAAATATGAGTTTTTAATAATGATTAAAAAATTAAGGGCTGTCATAGAAGAAAAGGAATAGAATGCATATTTTTCCAAACTATAGAAGTAGAAGACTTAAAGAAAATTCAAGAACCCAACAAAAATAGAAACGTTAAAGAGCAAAGAAAGCAACGTAAATAAAAAAACGTAAAATAAGACACAAGGACTCAGTAACTACAGTAAATGTGAATGAGCTAAATTCATTATTAAAAAGCAAGTGTCCACACTCATTAGGTTGGCTACTATCAACAAACCAGAAAATAACAAGTATTGGCAAGTAAAATGTGCTGCACTCAATTCCAATGTGGGGCAGGCAGGGAGGGGCTCCTGTACAACCACCAAGCAATGAACTCAATTCTGACAGTATCTATCTGGAGATAGTATCAGATCCCACAAGTTAAGGGTTCTGTCTCACAGACTAGCATCCCCTCCTTCAGGTGCCAGCCACAAGACCAGGCTGTCACCTGTGCTTCAGTTCTTTTGACCAGAGATGTGAGGTTCCAACAACCCCCGCCTTGGGTTCCATTAATTCCTAGATTGGCTCACAGAACTCAGAAAAACATTGTACTTACTAGATCATTGGCATGTTACAAAAGATTGTAATGCGGGAGTAGCCAGATGAACGAGATGCATAAGGCAACATGCCCGGAAAGGGCTCAGAGATTTCATGCTCTGTCTGTGAAAACCAATTTCCCCAAATCTCCATGTGTTCACCAACTCAGAAGCTCTCCCAACTCACTCCATTTGGATATTTATGGAGACTTCATTACATAGGCATGATCGATTAAATCATTGGCCATTGGTGATCAACTGAGTCAATGTCTAGGCCCTCTCCCCTTCCTGAAAATGAAGGGAGTGAGTGGGACTGGAAGTTCCAACCCTCTCTAATCACAAGGTTGGCTCTACTTGGCAACCAGCCCTCATTCTTAGGTGGAATCCAAAAGTCACCTCATGAACATATAAAAGACACCTTTACTGAGCAATAAAGAAGTTCCTTAGTTAATTCCAGAAAAGGGGGTGAAGATACACACACACACACACACACACACACACACACACACACACACGTGTGTGTGTGTATCTTTCCTCAAATATATATTTGTTGTTATAAATCACAATATTATGGTGAAGATGTGGAAAACTGAAACACTTGGGCATTGGTATTGGGAATGTAAAATGATGCTACAACTATGGAGAACAGTATGACAGTTCCTTACAAACCTAAAAATAGAATGACCATATGAACCAGCAATTCTACTTCTGGGTATATATCCCAAAGAGTTGAAAGCAGTCTCGAAGAGATATTTGCACACCCATGTTCATAGGAGCATATTCACAATAGCCAAAAATGGAAGCAACCCAAGTGTTCACTGATAGATGAATGGACAAACAAAATACAGCATATACATACAACGGAAGACAATAGTATATACATACAGAATGAAGAAGAAAATACATTCTGACACATGCTATGACATGGATGCACCTCGAGGATATTATGCTAAGTGAGACGACCTAATCGTAAAAAATGTTGGGGGCACGTGGGTGGCTCAGTCGGTTAAGGTGAAGAGTCTGACTTTTGGTTTTGTTTCAGGTCATGATCTCATGGTTCATGAGTCCAAGCCCCACGTGGGGCTCTGCACCGGCTGTGTGGAGTCTGCTTAGGATCCTCTCTTTCCCTCTCTCTCTGCCCCTTTCCCTCTCTCAAAAAATAAATAAATAAACTTAAAGTAGTGTTGTATGATCTCACTTATATGATGTTTCTAGAGTAGTCAAGTTTATAGAAACAAAAACAGAATGGTGGTTGCCAGGGGCTGTTGGGAGGGGAAATGGGGAGTGGTTTCATGGATAAAGAGTTTCAGCTTTGCAAGATGAAAAAGTTCTGGAGATTGGATATACAACAGTGCTAATGTACTTAACATTTCTAAATGTTAAGTATACTTAAGTATACTGTATACTTAAAAATGGTTAAGATGGTAAAAAAAATTTATTTTTAATTTATGTATTTATTTTGAGAGAGAGAACATGCACTTATGAGCCAGGGAGGAACAGAGAGAGGGAGAGAAAGAATCCCAACCAGGCTACACACTGTCAGTGAAGAGCCAGAAGTGGGGTTCAGTCTCATGAACTGTGAGCTCATAACCGAGAGTGAAATCAAGAGTCGGACGCTCAACCGACTGAGCCACCCAGGCACCCCGAAGATTGAAAATTTTACTTTATGTGTATTTTACCAGAATTTAAAATTTTTTTGAAGAGAAGATTCTTAGACTGGGTGAAAACATAAAAATGCATCAAGAACATTCTGTGTCACCAAAGAAAAGGAAACTAAACAACAATGAGATATTGCTACATACTCATCAGGATGGTGAAAACCCAGAACACTGACATCACCAAATGTTGGTAAGGATGTGGAGCAGCAGAAACTCTCATTCACTGCTGGTGGGAATGCAAAGTGGTACAGCCACTTTGAAAGGCAGTTTGGCAGTTTCTTGGAGAACTAAACATACTCTTACCATAAGATCCAGCAATTGTGTTCTTTGGTATTTACCCAAACAAATTGAAAACACGTACACACAAAAACCCATACACAGATGTCTGCAGCAGCTTTATTTATATTTGCCAAAATTTGGAAGCAACCAAGATGTCCTTCAGCAGGCAAGCGGATAAAGTGTGGTCCATTCCGACAATGGCATATTATTCAGTGCTAACATCAATGAGCTATTAGGCATGAAAAGACGTGAAGGAACCCCAAGTGCATATTAGTAAGTGAAAAAAAAAAAAAGCCAATCTTAAAAGGCTATTTATGGTATGTTTCCAAATATATGACACTCGAAAAAGCAAAACCATGGAGATAGTAAAAAAAAAAAAAAAAAAAAAAATCAGAGGGGCACCTGGGTGGCTCAATCGGTTAAGTGACTCTTGATTTCAGCTCAAGTCATGATATCACGGTCTGTGGGATTGAGCTCCGCACTGGGCTCTGGGCTGACAGCACGGAGCCTGCTTGAGATTCTCTCTCTCCCTCTCTCTTTCTGTCCCTCTCTCTTTCTCTTTCTCAAAATAAATAAGTAAACTTAAAAAAAATAAGTATGCCAGCAAATAAGACAGAAATGGAGCTGCCATTTAGGACCCACCACTGGAAGTCACATGGTAAAAATACTCAATTGGTCAAAGCCACCCCAGATCGACCGGATTCAAAGGGAAGGATAAGACCTAATCTGATGGGAAGACTAGACTGGTCACATTTTAGAATGTCTTGTCGGATGGAAGGTATTTTTGCAGCTACCTTTGGAAAACACAATGTGTGACATAAATAAAAATCAATAACAATACAGAAGATTTGAACAATGCTATTAAACAGATGCAATTAGCTTATGTAGATCCCTGCATATACGGCTGTTAAGTACAAAATACCCACCTTCTGAAGTATTCATGGTGTCTTTACCAACAGCGATATATGCTGAGCCAGAAAGCAAATCTCAACAAATTTCAAAGGGTAAGAATTATATAGAGAATGTGTTCTGACCCGCGCGACCTGAGCCAAAACCAAGAGCCATACACTTAACCGACCGAGCCACCCAGGCGCCCCTAAGTCATGGGGGCTAAATCATGATTTTAGAAACAGCATGTATCAAAATTTGTGAAACTTCTGCATGTTGCCACGTTGTAGTAAGCGGTACCAGTCTAGCCTTCCCACTCTTCCCACTCAGAAATGGCTAGAAAACTTTAAACTATATATAAAATAAATGCTGTCAGATATCACACAATACACAGTGCTGGACTGTGAGGTCTTTAAAAAAATTTTTTAATGTTTATTTATTTTTGAGAGAGAGAGAGAGCACAGCCCATGTACGAGCAGGGGAGGGGCAGAGAGAGGAGAGAGAGAATCCCAAGCAGGCTCCATGCTGTCAGTACAGAGCCCGACAGGGGACTTGATCCCAAGACCATGAGATCATGACCTGAGCTGAAGTCAGACGCTTAACCGACTGAGCCAGCCAGGCGCACCTTATTATTATTTTTTAAATGTTTATTTATTTCGAGAGAGAGTGCAGGGGAGGGCCAGAGAAAGAGGGAGAGAGGATCCCAAGCAGGCTCCACACTGTCAGCACGGAGCCGGATGCGGGGCTTGATCCCATGAACTGTGAGGTCATGATCTGAGCCGAAACCCAAAGTGGGCCACTTAACCGACTGAGCCATCCAGGCATCCCTGTCTCTCCAATCTTGTTGCCACAATTTGCCTTGTGTCATCCCCTCTCTTATGGATCCGAGAAGAGTTGTTAACTTTTTCGTCTGTTCGGCTTTTTACTTATTAGGATGGAGTGGTGGCTTGCCAAACTTCTTACATGTAGAACCGGAAACTGTTAAGTCTCCCTCTTTCATTTCCAACACTAGTAACTTGTGTCTTTTTTTCTTGGTTGGCTTGGCTAGAGTTTGATCAGTTGTATTCATTTTTTTTTTTTCAATGGTTGTATTAGAGAGAGAAAGACAGACAGTTCGTGAGTGGGGAAGGGGCAGAGAGAGACAGAGACAGAATCTGAAGCAGGCTCCCGGCTCTGAGCTGTTAGCACAGAGCCTGACGCGGGGCTTAAACCCATGAACCGAGAGATCATGACCAGGACCCAGGAGCCCCATGATAAGTTAAGTTGTATTTTCATTTTTATTCAGTTTAAAATATTTTAAAATTTCTCTTGAGAATTTCTTCTTTAACCCATGTGTTATTTAGAAATGTGTTGTTTGGGGCGCCTGGGTGGTGCAGTCGGTTAAGCGTCCGACTTCAGCCAGGTCACGATCTCGCGGTCCGTGAGTTCGAGCCCTGCGTCGGGCTCTGGGCTGATGGCTCGGAGCCTGGAGCCTGTTTCCGATTCTGTGTCTCCCTCTCTCTCTGACCCTCCCCTGTTCATGCTCTGTCTCTCTCTGTCCCAAAAATAAATAAAAAACGTTGAAAAAAAAAAAAAAAGAAAGAAATGTGTTGTTTGCTGTGTCTCCCTCTCTCCCTCTGCCCCTCCCTCCCCCGTTCATGCTCTGTCTCTCTCTGTCTCAAAAAGTAAATGAACGTTAAAAAAAAAAAATTAAAAAAAAAAAAAAAGAAAGAAACCCATACAATTATACATGTTTATAAACGTGTGTCCTAAACTACTCTACTCAGGAATATTTTTGCTTGTTTTTGGTTTGGTATGTTTCTAATGTTAAGGCTTTACAATACTAAAGCAAAAAAAAAAAATTATACAAAACAAAATAAAATAAAACAAAACAAAATAAAAAACAAAACAAAAAAAGAAATAGACCCATACATGTGTGGTCAGTTGGCATAAGAGGGCAAAGACAATTTGCTGAGGAAAGAGTGGTCTTTTCAACAAATGGTGCTGGGACTCTAGACAGCCACATAGAAAAGAACGAAGTTAGAGCCCTGCCTTACACCAGGCACCAAAATTAGCTCAAAATGGATCAAAGACCTGAATGTAGAAGCTAAAGTATGAAACATCTAAAAGAAAACATAGGAGTAAGAAAATCTTCATGACCTTGGATTTGGCAATGAATTCTTAGATATGACACCACAAGCACAAACAAAAGAAAAAACAGAGATTGGACTTCATCAAAATTAAAAACTTTTGTGCTCCCAAGAAAGTTATTAAGAAAGTCAAGGGGCACCTGGGCGGCTCAGTCGGTTCAGCATCTGGTCTGGATTTTGCTCAAGTCATGATCTCACGGTTTGTGAGTTCAAGCCCCACATCTGGCTTTGCAGTGATAGCACAGAGCCCGCTTGGGATTCTCTCTCTCTCCTTCTCTCTGCCTCTCCCCTGCTTGCTCTCTCTCTCTCTCAAAATAAATAAAGTTTAAAAAAATTTAAAAAGTATTTCTTTCTGAGGGTCCTAGGCCAAAATATTCAAAGCCATTGATTTAATATCTGAAGTTATTGTCTGAACATGTTAAAACAGGTGCCACAAAATGTTTCTTACGACTGACCTTGAGCAATTTTACCTTTTACCGTGTTAGTCTCAAACAATTATATTATGTATAACTGTATTAGACTTTGTTTCACAGCCAGTTACATCTATAGAAATACAACCCATAGAAGAAATTATGGTTTGAAAAAACTTTCTATTTTTCTTTCCTTTTTTTAAAAGTTTATTTATTTATTTTGAGAGAGAAACAGCACGAGTGGGGAAGGATAGAGAGAGAGGGAGAGAGAGAAGAATCCCAAGCAGTCTCCATGCTCTCAGTGTGGAGCCCGATAGGGGGCTCGAACCCATGAAACTGTGAGGTCATGACCCGAGCCAAAACCAAGAGTCTGACACTTAACCGACTGAGCCACCCAGGCACCCCAAGCCTTTCTGTTTTTCTTTACAATATTTAAACTCCTTTGTTGAATAGCTAGATAAAAATTTACAGTTAAATATTTAACATACTTAAATGTTTGAATATTTGAATTTCCTTAAAACATTAGTTTAAGGTCTGAAATCCACAACTTAACTGACATTTACCTTGGGTTGGGGATGAGAAGTGATGGAGGGCCTGGTCTAGGTTTTACTTCTTATTAATACAACCTTATCTATAAAGGAATACGGCTCCATGGAAAAGTGATGTCAACTATTAATTGGTTTATTGACTCGGCTATAATATTTGCTTTATTTTCTCGTGGTGTAAATATTTCATAACAAAAAGATTTTTTAATGCTGTCCTTGTAATTCTAATGTTTTAGTGCCACTTAATTCACAAACACCTGAGATGTAACTAAGGGGGTCATTAGGTTCTTGAAGGGAGAAATAGTTTTTGTTCGTTTTTTTTTTTAGTCTTGACACATTTTGATGAAAAAAATGTCCTTACTATGACCTCCTGTTTCCATGAGATAGAGAGCGGGTCTTTAGTCTTTGGAAGCAGAGGAGCCCGAACTTAGACTGTAGAATACGTTGTTTTGAGTACACGTGTCATACGAGAGCAAAAGCCTACCGTGGAAAGACCAGTCAGGAGGGCAGTGTTGCAAAGTCCAATCAAAGGAAACCCCTCGCTCAATCTGAGAAGTTGTGCTGTGAAAGGAATGGACGTTCAGACACTAAAAAGGAAACTGAAGACTCCTGGTCTCGGAGGTGGGCCCTCAAATGTGTCCACGGTGTGAGAGTAACCGTGAAATCGAGACAGCAATGGGTCAGGCAAGGAGCGGACGGTCTCCTTGGGTCCTCTGACAGACAATACTTTGGCCGCCTTGAAAACGGGTAGGCCTGGAGGTGAAATGGACAGCCACACTCAAAAGGAAAACTAAATATTCCTCCTCAGATCCAACCCCCCACAAAACCCACTCTTAACCATAGTGAATATATAAAGAATCATCAGACACTCTGGAATACTCAACAGGCACCCTCCCTCCTCCTCCCTCCTACTCGCTCCTCTAAATAAGAAGGTACGCACAGATACAGTGAGCTTTTTGGAGACGTTGGAGAACTCTCAAGATGCTTTATTTTCTGACACGCATGCGTTCAACCTATTTGGAAAACGTTCTACTTAGAGCAATGTTTCTCACCCTTAAATTCACCAAATAATTTTTAATAAAATAGAAGCTACTAAGTATATTGTGCTCGCTGTGGCAGCACAAATACTAAAATTGGAACAATACAGGCAAGATTAGCATGGCCTCTGCACAGGGGGACACACAAAAAGCTACTTAGTACAGGGGCGCCCGGGGGGCTCCGTCAGGTGATCCTCTGACTCTTGATTTCGGCTCAGGTCATGATCTCACGGCTCGTGAGTTCGAGCCCTGTGTCGGGCTCTGTGATGACAGCACAGAGGCTTCTTGGGATTCTCTCTCTCTTTCTCTCTCTCTCTCTCTCTCCTTCCTCCCCCATACTCACACACACACACACACACACACACTCTCTCTCTCTCAAAATAAACAAACAAACATTTAAAAACAAAACAAAAAACACTACTAAGTATATAGTTAAATGTGGTTTGTTTAAATTTGAAAGACAGCTATAGATCTTAGCATATTTTATTTTGGATTGCATCAGAGAGGAGTTGAACACAAGCTCTGAGATGTTATTTTCATTCAAAGGAAGGGGGGTCATCCGCAGCCGGCATGTTTCTATTCACACGCTAGTTACATGCTGCACAAGACCCATTCCCGTGAGAGGTGACTGCCTTTGGAGGCTTACTTTTAAGATCGCTAATTTAAGAAGTTTCTTCTTACTTTTGAGTGTCGATAGTTTCGTGTTCTTTCAGAGGTATTCCCCTGAAAAAATTTCCATCCTTATTTTTAGAGTTTCTTATTATGGAAAAATTGAAATACATGCAAAAGTAGACAGACTAGCACAATGAACCCAAGTCACCTAGATTCAACAGTTATCAGCTCAAGGTCAACCTTGTTTCATCTATGCCCTCACCCACTTCCTGCCTTCCAGTATTGTTCAGAAGCAAATCCTGACATCGTATCATTTCAGGCGTAAATATTTCAATATGTAACTCTAAATGACAAGGATTCAGATTCTTTTTTATTTAATTAATTAATTAAGTAAGTAAGTAATCTCTACGCCCAGTGTAGAGGCTCTGATTCACTACCCTGAGATCAAGAGTGTGTGTTCTTCTGACGAGCCAGCCAGGCGCCCTGACAGAGATTATTTCCTTTTTCTTTTCTTTTCTTTTTTAAGACTTTATTTTTAAATGATCTCTACACCCAACGTGAGACTCAAACCCACAACCCTGAGATCAAGAATTACGTGCACCACCAACTGAGCCAGTCAGGCGCCCCAAGTATTTTTTTTTAATAAAATAAATCTATAGTTCCATTTTGCACCTAAAAATTAATAACGATTGTATAATTTCAAATACAGGCGACATATCACATTATAGAGAGTAATTCAGACCAAACTGGGTTTTTGAAAGCTCTCATTTTGTACCGTAAGGAAGACATTGTGGTCTGCCTTCCTGTCTCTGGAAGGAAGGGATCCGAGAGTTAAACCAGGACAGAGATAGGCAAAGGGAAATGCGGTCTTACCTGGATTAGTGAGGACTCTGACTGCAGGTCAGAGCTGGAATAAACAACCATAAGAGGCTCTTTTCTTCCTTTCTAAATGTTTTATTTATTTTTGAGAGAGAGTGCACTATAAGGGGAGGGGCAGGGAGGGGGGATAGTGGATCTGAAGTAGGCTCTGCGCTGACGGTAGTGAACCCAATGTGGGGACTGAACTCACGAATCTTGAGATCATGACCTGAGCCGAAGTCGGACGCTCGACCTAGTGAGCCACTCAGGCGCCCCAATGAAACTCTTTCTTTCGGGGATACTGGAGTGTCTGATGGAAGGGAAGTACAGGAAATCAGCAGGGGCTCAGAAGGGATCTGGACTGAGAACTGGGGTGGAGGCACGCCAGAGGGACCCTCTCCATCAGACAACCCTCCTCTCTCTCTCTCACCTATATTTCATTCCTCTTGACTGGAAAAACAGCTGTGCGAAAGCCCCCGAATTTCCTCTCTTTCTCTGCATGAGAAACCAAACAAAACTGGGATGGGAATATCTTAGTAATAATTGCAAGTTTCCAGGAAAACCGGCTCCGATTGGGCCAACGTGGGTTAAGCGCCCACCCTGGGTCCAGTCGGCAGTGACTGATGGGGGGAGTGTCACGTGTCACAAACATGGCTGCCAAAGTTTCCCCGTGGTCTGGCGGGGAGGCGAATCTCCCAGAGAAAAGCAAGGGCCGTTGCTCACGGACTGGGTTGTTGCCGAGGAAAACCGGGAGCAGAAGCGTCTCTGGAGCTAAGGAATCAATGGTGGATCACCGTGTGCAGGGTCTCACAGACAGGAAGGCATTCCTCCCTCCTTATGCAAAAGTGGACAGGTGTCCTCACGAGCGAAGAGGTTCCGTCCTGGGCTGGGTTGTCAAACTCAACCAACGCTGTGCTTCTCTCCCCCTCAACAGTGATCCCAGAGTGAGAACCACCCTACAAGCCAGTGAGTGAAGGTTTCGTCTACCTCTAGCTCGGTCATGTCCCATGGTGGGTGGGGGCTGGGAAGTTGCAAGAGAAAACCCTTTCAAACTATGCCCTCCGACCGTCACAGGGGGACTCCTCTACCTGAGAGCAAGGCTAAGAGGCAGGTAAAGAGGAAGGCACACAATGAGATGTGGATATGAGACAAAGAGGTTTGGAAAGAACCAAAGACTAAACTCAGCTGAGGTGCTTAACAAAAGGCCTGGTTAGGCATCTTCATCACTTTCATTGGGTCCTACTTATTCCTTACTCTTTCTTGTTTGGTTGCTTTCTTGCTTTCTCTTTCCTTCCTTCCTTCCTTCCTTCCTCCCTCCCTCCCTCCCTCCCTCCCTCCCTCCTTTCTTTCCTTTTTTCTATTTCTTTCTTACTTGCTTTCCTTCCCTCTCCCTCCTTTCTCTCTTCTTTATTCAGTGTTCCTTCATCTGTGTTTTGAGGATCAGCAGCAGAAATCACCTCGGAGGCTCCTGCAAGATTCAGACTCTGGCCATTGTTCCCAGACATTCAATTTGGTCTTGAATGGGCCTGGCCTGGGAATCTGCCTTCGTAACAAGTCAGGAGATTTTAATGCACACCCAAGTTTGAGCACCACTTGCTGTGGACAGAAACATTAGTCAAGTTGGCCCCAGAATTTTCCATTCATTCCCATGCCTTTAAGCAAGATGAATTTTCCTAATATAATTTCCCTACATTTCTGTGGTGATGGAGATGTGTGGAGCCAGCATACCGCAGTTGTCAGTCGAGGCATTCAAGTCTACACCCTAAATACCTCTCCTCCTGCCCCAGGAGCTGCCCTAAACAGCTGCCTCATTCAAGAAAAGCTCCCCAAACTCTCCTGTTCTCCGAGTCATGTCACATCTCCCCAGATGAGGGAAGTGGTTTCTTTGCCTCTCTCAATCTAATGTATTAACACTCTTGAACATGGCATTGGTTGGCTAATATAATAACAAGCATGTTTATATAGAAATTGTCAATTCTAATTTTTGAAATGTCACCAAGCCCGATTTGATATAACATCGTCTAGATTTATACGTCAAAGCGCCCTCCTCGGGAGAGAGTCTCCCCATGCGAAGGTATGATGGCTACCATGAAATTATAGGCAAGGCAAGCTGGTTGTATCAAGTAGTCTTGGGCTGGTCCTGAAAGAACCATTTCTTTTCATTTCTTTAAAAAAAAAAAAGCTTTAGCTTTATTTTCAGCCTTTTGGCTAAGATCAAGTGGAGGATCTGTTCTTATCAGTTTCATACCTGATACGTCCTCTATCCAAGGACAATGCATTAAATGGATTTTAGGAACAGGTAGTTAGAAAAGGAGCTTGCTCCGCCCATTCCTCCAGGTACAGTCCCCCCCCCCCCCCCCCGCCCCAGTCCAGAGCTTCAAACTTGGGATGGCTGGGAATGCAAGCTGGTGCAGCCACTCTGGAAAAAAGTATGGAGGTTCCTCAAAAAACTAAAAATAGAACTACCCTACGACCCAGCAACTGCACTACTAGGCATTTATCCAAGGGATACAGGTGTGCTGTTTCGAAGGGACACATGCACCCCCATGTTTATAGCAGCACTATCAACAATAGCCAAAGTGTGGAAAGAGCCCAAAGGTCCATCGATGGATGAACGGATAAAGAAGATGTGGTATATATATACAATGGAGTATTACTCGGCAATCAAAAAGAATGAAATCTTGCCATTTGCAACTATGTGGATGGAATTGGAGGGTATTATGCTGAGTGAAACTAGTCAGAGAAAGACAAACATCATATGACTTCACTCATATGAGGACTTTAAGAGACAAAACAGATGAACATAAGGGAAGGGAAACAAAAATAATATAAAAACAGGGAGGGGGACAAAACAGAAGAGACTCATAAACAGCGAGAACAAACTGAGGGTTACTGGAGGGGTTGTGGGAGGAGGGATGGGCTAAATGGGGAAGGGGCACTAAGGAATCTCCTCCTGAAATCATTGTTGCCCTCACTATATGCTAATTTGGATGTAAATTTAAAAAATAAGATTTAAAAAAAAAAGAAAAAGAAAACGACATAAAACTCTAAAAAAAAAAACAAACAAACTTGGGGTGGCTTTGGGGCATCTGGCTGGCTCAGTTGGTACAGCATATGACTCTTTATATATTTTTTTTAACGTTTATTCATTTTTGAGAGACAGAGCACCAGTGGGGGAGGGGCAGAGAAAGAGGGAGACGCAGAATCCCAAGCAGGATCCAGGCTCTGAGCTGTCAGTACAGAGCCCGACGCAGGACTCAAACCCACGAACTGGGAGATCATGACGTGAGTCGCAGTCGGCTGCTTAACCAACTGAGCCCCAACCCAGATGCCCCAAGCATGGGATCTTGGTCTTGGGACAGTGAGTTCAAGTCCCATGTTGGGCAAAGAGGTTGCTTAAAAAAAAATTTATATACCATAAACTCACCCATTGCAAGGATACAGTAGATGTGTTTTAGTGAATCTCTACATTTACACACACATTATGAATGAATTCAGTCTTCTTTTTTTTTTTTTGAGGTTTTTTTCTTTTTTAAGTTTATTTATTTATTTTGAGAGTGAGAGAGTGAGCAAGCGAGCCGGGGAGGGGTAGAGAGAGGGGAAGAGAAAGAATCCTAAGCGGGCTCCGCATCGTCAGCAAGGAGCCTGATGTGGGGCTCGAACCCAGGAACCGTGAGACCACGACGCAAGCCAAAGACGGATGCTTCGCCAACTGAGCCACCTAGGAGCTCCTGTTTTGTTTTGTGTTTTTTTTTAAGTTTTATTTCTTTTTGAATCCAGTTTTCCAACACTTCCATCCATCCGAAAGCCTTCCTTTGCCTGTTGGCAGTCACCCCCTGCTCCCACCCACAGCCCCGGGGCAACCACTGATCTACTTCCTCCACAGTTTTGCCTTTTCTAGAAATAGAATTATAAATAGAATCTATAATAGAATTATAAATAGAATTGTAGTCTTTGTGTCTGACTACTTTCACTCAGCAAAATGCTTCTGAGGTCTAGCTCAGGCTGTTGTGTAGACCAAGAGTTCATACTTTTTCATTGCCAGGTAGTAGTCCATGCAAAGGATCATTTTAAGGCCTTCATTTAAAATGTCTTCACGTCGGTATGATTGGAACTTCTCTATGACTAGAAACTCCAAACCTAGACAATTTCTTGCCGTCTCTGTGCCATGAGTGGAGAGGAGGCCTGCCCGTCATTTCAACTGTACCAGGTGGCAGAGAAGATGAGAGGATCGTTTTCTGAGTGTTGCTTCAACATTCAGCTTGTATGCTCAGACTGCAACCTATTTTTCAGTAGAAAAGCAGGGCATGTCTTTTCCAAGATGTAACTGTTGAATGCAAGGTGTTTCTGAAACATGCTAATATCATTGATCAGGGAAGATTTATAATATGCCTGTGAGCTTAATCACCCTTTTATATGTATTTTACTACATAAGAAGATCCATGTAAGACTACATGATCTAGGGGCACCTGGGTGGCTCAGTCTGTTAAGCATTCCACTCTTTTTTTTTTTTTTTAACGTTTATTTATTTTTGAGACAGGGAGAGACAGAGCATGAACGGGGGAGGGTCAGAGAGACAGGGAGACACAGAATCTGAAACAGGCTCCAGGCTCTGAGCTGTCAGCACAGAGCCCGACATGGGGCTCGAACTCACGGACCGCGAGATCATGACCTGAGCCGAAGTCGGATGCTGAACCGACTGAGCCACCCAGGCGCCCCCAAGCATCCCACTCTTGATCACAGCTCAGGTCTTGATCTCAGCGTTGTGAATTCAAGCCCCACCTTGGGCTCCATATTGGAGCCACTTAAAAAAAAATTTTGTTTTAATTAAAAAAAAAAGCCAACTACGTGATCTATCGCAAGCATACCGGTCTGTGGCACACGTGTTTTATAGTTACCTTAATTCTTGGATTCCCAGGAATGGGCTACAGGTCCTAAATGAGCTAAAACTGTGATATTCTGTGAATGTGCTCCATGCATCTATTTTGGAGTGCATGGTCTCTGGTTCGAATATCTTTGTGCATATATTGCTTTGGAAATACTTTCTCAGCTTCGGAGGCATTCTCCAAACACTTTCCGACATAGCCCACATTCCAGGGTGTTTGCAGAAGGGCTGTCGCTCTCCCCCCACGATCCATTTCCGGCTGCACAGCTGAGTGGCCCAAAGAGGAAAGAGTATCTAGTAGTTTGGAGAATGTAGTTCAGTGGGCCCTAGAGGTCTTTATTTTTAACAGTGTGATTAAACAATATTTCTGACAGCACAGGAAATTAGACACATGCTTATGAAGTGCTTCTTTTGAAAAGGGCACGATGCCAGGCTAGAAAGCAAGGATTTATAGACTTCATTCATTAAAAAGACATTTTAGCAAAATAAAAAAAAATTTTAGCAAATTTTTAAAAAAGAATTTTGCTAGGTGCGGTGGGAGGTACAAACGGGAGTAATTCTCAGCTTCAAGCATGTACCATCTGAGGAGGAAATGGGACTTTGGCGTTATTCCTCAGGTGATCTGTGTTTGTCGATGGACTTTAGAAACCTACATGTTCTTTCCTTTGGTTTGGTTTGGTGTGACAGAAAAATGGTTTCTGAATTATTCTGGAGACAGAAGTCTTTTGCTTCACCAGAATACAATCAGAAGAGCAGGAGTTAAGTGGATCCAATTGTTTTGGGAAGGTGCATTTAAACAGGTCTGCAGCTTAGGAGATCGTTTGTCTTTTGTGTCCCAGGAGCCAAAAAAACCTGGGTGCTGATTCCGGCTTTGCTGGCTTTTTGTTTGTTTGTTTGTTTGTTTGTTTGTTAATGTTTACTTATTTTTGAGAGAGAGACAGAGAGTGCGAGCAGGGGAGGGGCAGAGAGAGAGGGAGACACAGAATCCCAAGCAGGCTCCAGGCTCCAAGCTGTCAGCACAGAGCCCGACGCGGGCTTGAACTCATGAACCTCGAGATCATGACCTGAGCTGAAGCCGGATGCTTAATTGACTGAGCCACCCAGGCACCCCCCTCCCTGCCCCGGCTTTGCTGTTAATTACCAGGGTGATCTTGGCATCTATGTGGGTTTCCCCAGGGTCTTGGTTGTTTCTCGTCTAGAAAAGGAGGACACGTGTGGCTATAAGTTTTTAGGTTCCTGTCAGCAAGAAAATTCCACAAGGCCTTTTTCACTGGGAAAACAAATCCCTGGCAAGCTCTTGTCTAATAATTACTGTTCGGTAACCCTCCTAAGGCTTTATGACTTTTCTAATCTTCCGGCGTTATGCATTTTTTTCTTTCCTTGGGTTTGTAATGGAGCAAAGTTAAGAAACATGTCATTGATACATATTGAGGTTTTAAACATTGACCTTTGCCTGAGTAGCAATGAGAAAATGAACGTTTGTGTTTCTTTAACATATATATACACATATACACACACACATACCCCTTCTACCATGAAAATGAGAAAATCGAGTCATTAACATAAACAAATGAGAAGTGAGACTTTGGGGTTTGAGTGTGATTCCTCCCACCCTCCTCCAACCTCCGATACGAGACTGATAAACCGTGAGGATGGTGGTGGGAGTCACCTGATGCCATGTCCCAATGTCCCGCCGTTCTTAAATAAAGGAAGGATAAATTCCCTGTCTTCGTAATGTAAAAAAGTAGTCTTTGTTCATCTTTTACGTCTTGACGATTAATTTCTCAGCCATCTGCAAAAGCTGTGATGAAGCTTTAAGAAGAGCAAAGGACAACAGAACATCAAAAACATAGAAATGAAAGATTCAGTGCTCACCCTGCCTGCGTGTACGTGACGCGATGCAACTGGGCATAGGGCACCCTGGTACATGTTGATAAAATTCAGATATCGGGTTTTAAATCCGTAAGTCTTCATTCTCACCAAACAAATTTCTGTTCTTCAATTTTAAAAAGGCATATCAAGAAAATCGACCTCGAAGTTTAGGAGTTAAGTCCAATCTCCAATTCGTTAGTCATGGAAAACATGATGATCAGATAATCAGAAAACAGTCCCTTCCTATCCTCAGCTGAAAATGGAAAACGAAGGGCCTGTGTGTGATACGGGCTCGGGAAGAAAGGCCGGGGTCACAGCGAGGCAGGAGCGAGCACAGAGAGGCAATGGCCAGGGAGGATCTGATGGCATGGGGGGACTTGGATTAACGGTGAATCTAGTAACAGGTGGGCATAGAGTTTTGCAATCTGGATGTAAGCAATACAAAAGGAAGTGTCAAAGAAAAAAAGAAGAGTGAGTTTCAAGCAAATGCTGAAATTAGGTCCTGCTGCAAACGACAGAAAGCCCAATGTAACAGTGGCTTAAACATGATTCCGACGTTTTCTCTAAACAGTCGCATGAAGAGCGCCTCCATCAACAGGAATCCAGGTTCCTTCCTCTGGTGGCTCACATCCTCAACATAGAGCTTCACCTCATGGGCCCAGACAGCCCTTCAAGCCCCATCTAGGCAGCAAAATAAGTGCCTCTATTCAAAGATACTTCCCAGAAGTGGCAAATACCAACTCCACTTATATCCCATTGCCTAGAATTTAGTTACATGGTCACAACTGGGGAAATTGGGAATCTGGTGGAGGTTGAGTTCTTTTTAAAGATTAAAAAAAAAAAATTTAAGTACAATCTACCACCCACCATGGGGCTCCAACTCACCACCCTAAGATCAAGAGTTGCATGCTCTAAAAACTGAGCCAGCCAGGCACCCCTGGGTTTCTTGATTCTGGGTACTTTGTGCTCAGTTAAAAATTGGGGTTCTAGGGGCGCCTGGATGGCTCAGTCGGTTGGGCGTCTAACTTCAGCTCAGGTCACGTTCTCGCGGTCCATGAGTTGGAGCCCCGCGTCGGGCTCTGGGCTGACGGCTCAGAGCCTGGAGCCTGCTTCTGATTCTGTGTCTCCCTCTCTCTCTGCCCCTCCTCTGTTCATGCTCTGTCTCTCTCTGTCTCAAAAATAAACATTAAAAAAAAATTAAAAAAAAATTGGGGTTCTAGGGGTGCCTGGGTGGCTCAGTTGGTTAAGCATCTGACTCTTGATTTTGGCTCAGGTCATGATCTCACTGTCATGAGATCCAGTCCTGCTTCAGGCTCCATGCTGAGTGTGGAGCCTGCTTGGGATTCTCTCTCTCTCCCTCTCTCTCTCTCTCTGCTCCCCTCTCAAAATAAATAAATAAGCATTTAAAAAAATTGGGGTTCTATTGTGCAGAAGAGTGCATCTGTGTAGTAAAGACATTAACCTTGCCCGGAAAGCAGTCTGGCCCTTGTCCTCTCCTTCCAATAGGTTGTTAAACTCCACTGGACTGTGTAGATTGGGGGCCGCCATGCTGGAAGTCCATGTCATTCAAGGTCATTTAGGATGAGGTGTTTGGGTCGTGAGGTATTAGTTCAACTTCAAGAGGAGCTTGGGGGATGCCTGGGTGGCTCAGTCAGTTGAGCATCCAACTTTGGCTCAGGTCATGATCTCACAGTTTGTGAGTTCAAGCCCCGTGTTGGACTCTGTGCTGACAGCTCAGAGCCTGGAACCTGCTTCAGATTCTGTGTCTCTTTCTCTCTCTGCCCCTCCCCTGCTCACACTCCATCTCTCTCTCTCCCTCCCCTCTCTCTCTCTCAAAAATAAGTAAATCATTAAAAATTTTTTTTTTTTTTTTTTTTTTTTTTTAAAGAGGGGCTTGGGACTGGGTGGCTCAGTTGGTTAAACCTCCGACCTTGGCTCAGATCATGATCTCACAGTTCCATGAGTTTGAGCCCCACGTTAGGCTCTGTACTGACAGCTCAGAGCCTGCTTGGGATCCTCTCTCCCTCTGCCCCTCTGCTCGCACTCTGTGTGTGTCTCTCTCTCAAAACTAAATAAAAAAATTTTTTTTTAAAAAAGAGGGGCTTGGGACTCACATCAGATATATGGGAAACCAGCACGATTACAGGGTGGAGCCCCAACAGAACACGTCTCAGAGGGTGGACGGGCTTCCCCAGGTGGCAGTGCCCCACATGTGTCTTCACGCATCGATGCCGGGAAAGTATGCTGCCCGCGACCCCACAGGGAAAGGACAATGCAAGATCCACCCTGGGTACTTTCCTGGACTCTGCCCTCTGTACGCCTTCCCTTGGCTGATTTTAATCTGTATTTTTGTTGTTGTTCTTCTTCTTAACTGTAAGTATGGGTACAGCAGCTTCGAGCGGGCTCTGTGAGACTCTCCAGTGAACTATTGAAACCGAGGACGGTTGGAGGAATCCCCCTAACTTGTAATTAGTCTCAGAAGCGAGAGTGGTTTTATACGGACTGTGCTCACTCTACCTTCAGAGCATCCCAACCCTGTCCTGGGGATGGCACAACGGTGCAGAGGGCAAGGCTGTGTGTGGCCAGAGGCTCTGTGTGCTCTGGGCCTTACTTGTCTGGCCTGAAAATGAAGGTACTAACATCTGAATAAACTTGTAATTCAGTCGGGACATCCCAGCACACTGCGATGAAAGATATTCTGCTATAGAAGAGGGGGAGAACATTGGAAGAGAAAAGGAAACCATCACAAAACCCACTTGCCTTCGGCCACCCACGTATTTATATACCCCTCCTCCCACACGGAGTACAGATTTATACTTTTTGCAAAAGCAACAACCTCAGAGTCCCATTTAGGCATATCCTTCAGTTCAAAAGCCTGCGTCTTGGGTGGCGTCCAGAACTCTCCATTAGTGCAGAGGGCTCCTTGTGGTCTGGAACCCCTGAACCTATAGAAAAGTGATCTGCTTCAAAATAAGCAATATACAATGATGCAGTAGGAAAAGTAGCTCCAGTGAAAACTCCCACTGGAAAGGGGAGTCACCGAGGACACCCAGCAGTCCTTGACCCACAGCAGGGATCAAATCCTGGGGGAACGGGATTGGTGGGGGCCCCCTTCTCTGGCAGTACAGTAAAGTATTTGGACAGTGCATCCGAATACCTTTGGCTCTGGAACAAGATTTCTTGCCTAATATCCTCCTGGCTCCAGCCTGCAGGGGGACCTCCTTGTCCCTCATTTTCAAAAGCCCCATCAGAAGTGAAATTATTTGCTGCCTGAGAGCGGAACAGATACGGGGTCCTAAGAATTGCTTTAGGGATTGGTGGACTACTTGGCAGTTTCTTTTTTTTTTTTTAAGTTTATTTATTTATTTTGAGAGAGAGAGAGAGAGAGAGAGAGAGTGTGTGTGTGTGTGTGTGTGTGTGTGTGTGTGTATGAGCAAGGGAGGGGCAGAGAGAAAGAGAGAGAGGGAGAGAGAGAACCCCAAGCAGGCTATTCGATGTCAGCGTAGAGCCCAACACAGAGCTCGAACAGACGAACGTGAGATCATAACCTGAGCCGAGATCAACAGTTGGACACTTAACTGACTGAGCCACCCAGGCACCCAAGTCTCTTTATTAATATAACTAATACCTTCACAAATCTCCTGGGTTTCTGATATGCTTGTTTCTGGTATGTTCTACTTTAGGACTGCCAGATTTAGCAAATCCTCAGAAAACACAGGATTTCCAGGTAAGCCTGAATTTCAGATAAACAATGAATGATACTTAGAAGTAGAATACTTGAAATTAATTAATTAATTAATTAATTAAAAGAGAAGTAAAATATTGGAGACACCTTTACCCTAAAAAATCATTTGCTGTGCTCTCCTACCCCCTTCTCTTCCATCAAATTATAGTCCCTTTGGATCCGATGAAATGGTGGGCTTGGTGACAAAGATAACACCCATATAGTGATGTCTGCCTCTGGACTGGCTCTCACTGCTTGGCAGGAAAACCGAGATATAAAGGTCTTTGTGAAATTAGGAGGCCTCAGTAAAGCCGCCTACCCAGGCTGCCTTTGCCTGGGTTATAGAAGCTTGGGTTTTTTAATTCAGCAAGACTCCAAATTATCAGTTTATGAGTCAAATGAATTGTAGACTCCAGACAGAGGAGATTTCCCAAGCAGAACAAATTCCCCATTCTGTTTCTAGGCTGCCTGGCTTTTTCCCGAGTTCCCCTCTCTTTTGGACTTTTTGGGAAGTGGCAGGCGGCAGCCGAATGTGCCCCAGATTCTGAAATTTTCCAACCATTTTTTCCTAACGTTCTGCCTTGGTCAGCAGGCAGTGTGCCTTCTAATGTAGCAATGGGAACATAGCACCAGATGTCTCACGGCCGTGCGCCTGCCTGTGAATCTTCGTCACTCAACTGCTTAATCAGTTCACCATCTTTTAAGTCCTGTTAGGACTGGAGCCAGCTGCAGATGTCAGAGGTCACGAAATAATAGTCACCGAGGTGGGGATATTAGTTTCCTACTGTTACTGTAACCAATTGCTACACACTTAGTGGCTTAAAACACCACACGTTGGGGGCACCTGGGTAGCGACCAACTCTCGATTTCGGCTCAGGTCACGGTCTCACGGTTTATGGGATCGCGCCCTGCGTCAGGCTCTGTGCTGACAGCGTGGAGCCTGCTTGGGATTCTTTCTCTCCCTCTCTCTCTGCCCCTCCCGCACCTAGTGATAAGGGTGACTGAGAAATGTAGACATTATTCCGGACAGATACCTGCCCAGCTAAAATAATTGGGGTTTCTACTGCTATAAAGGAAGAGGAGGGTATCTGTTGGGGGACACCTAGTAGTCTCCACTGTTCCTGACTAAATTTCTAAGATGATATGTACATATTGGGGTTGAAAATGAACTTAATTCACATGCAACTGTGCTGAGTTCCAGAAGGCAGACAATTTTTACCTGTGACTAGTCTCGTGCAGATCTTTGGAGTAACAAGCATCCTCTGCGTAGCACTGAGACCAATGTTCCCTTAAAAAAAGAGAAAGAAAGAAAGAAAGAAAGAAAGAAAGAAAGAAAGAAAGAAAGAAACATACATGTAAATACCTTCCAGGGAATAAGAACATGAAACAGAAGTTTGATGATTCCGGAAATAAACACAGGAGACTTTCCTCCAGAACCTAGAGTGAACCAAATGATCTATCAGGTAGCAGTGAATGGGTAGTTTGAGTTCTTACTGGACAGAGGTGTGGTGGCTGGAGGAGGTGCATCTCAGGGCCGAAGTGAGGCTCCAGGACGTGGAGAACCAGGAAGTGGGATGGGGTTTGGGTGAAACTGGGACCCTGCCTCCTCATCTACAGGTAGAAGCCCTCCTGCTCTCCCAGCTCACACCCCTTCAATAATCAAATCACGTCGGGGCTAGGCCCTGAGAGGTCCCCTCTTGGCCCACTTCTCTTCTTCTCTCTTACATGATTGCCACAACTGTTGTCCAGTCACCGTTACCTCTTGCGAAGATTTCTACAAACATCTCCTAACTGCTCTCCAGTGTATTCTTCACATTGCCGCCAGAAGTATCTTTCTAGAATGCAAAGCTGATCGGTTCATGTTATAGGTTGAATTGTGTCCCTGCAACGACGATATGTTAGAGTCCTAACCCCCAGGACCTCAGAACGGGACCTTATTTGGAGAGCGGGCCTTTGCAGAGGTGATCAAAGTAAGATGGTGTCATTAGAGGTCCTACGATAATAACTCTTCGTGCTGCTGGAATTGTGTGCTCCACCTTCTTTTCCCTTCTAGGCTGGACGCTACATGAAGGCAAGACCTTATCTGTTGGGTCCCCAGTGAGTCCTCAGGATTTAGCATAATAAATAAATGTGAGACCATTGACCAAATGAATGAATGTATATTTTCCCCATAAATTGTGTATTTCTATTTCCAATTTCACCCCAACTTTTATTTTAAAACTTTGAAACATGGAGTGGAGCTGAAAAAATTATATAGCGAACAGACATATGCCAATTATCTAGATTCTAGAATTAATGTGTGGCTATGTTTGCTTTATCACCTACCTATCCATCCACTAATCTTCCTTATTTGAGTAGGAGTTTGAAATTTAAAAAAATTTTTAATGTTTTTTTTGAGAGAGAGAGACAGACAGACAGAATGTGAGTGGGGGAAGGGCAGAGAGAGAGGGGGACACAGAATTCAAAGCAGGCTCCAGGCTTCATGATGTCAGCACAGAGCTTGGCCGGGGGCTCGAACTCACGAACTGTGAGACCATGACCTGAGCCAAAGTCGGATGCCCTACCTACTGAGCCACCCAGGTGCCCCTGAGTTTGAAAGTAGAGATGCCCCCAAGGTCCTTGGCAAAATGTCTGCTCAATTTGGTAGATATCCCTAGGACAGCAGAAAATTCCTGAAAGCTATATCCTAGTCCTTTGTGCTAAAGCTATGATCATGTGAGTTTAAAAAAATATATATTTAATGTTTTATTTATCCTTGAGAGAGAGAGAGAGAGACAGAGCATGAACAAGGAAGTGACAGAGTGAGAGAGGGACACAGAATCCGAAGCAGGATCCAGGCTCCGAGCTGTTAGCACAGAGCCCAATGCGAGGCTTGAACTCAGAAGCCATGAGATCACAACCTGAGCCTAAGGCAGACGCTCAACCAACTGAGCCACCCAGGGACCCTGATCATGTGGGTTTTTGACTGCAATTTTAAAAGTGGAGCTCTTAGAATTTTCTAGCATTTTCCTTATCCTAGATGTTTACATATTTCCAGATTAGGTGTATACCTAGGATTAACATCAAAACTGTTTTGCATGAATATAGAAACTGCCCAGGTAAAGCAGGAAGAGCTCGGTGATCACAGAGAAGCTAAATCAATGGGGCTATAACTGAAATCGAACAAAGGACACTTCATCTGGAGGATGAATCCCCGGGTGCAGCCGCTGTCCTGCTCAGTCAGGGTCAGAGAGGGTGAACCAAGATGTGGAACTTCCCTACAGGGCTGTGGTGGTACCAGATACCTCCTTGTCACCCAGCCCCCCGGAAATTCCAGGAAAACCCAGTAGTCTCTCAAGGACACCAGAGCACAATCCTGTAGCTGACACAGGAGCCTAGCCTGGGGACCAGGCTGCTGTCATGTTTAAACCTCAGTGAGTCCCGGGGCGCCTGGGTGGCTCAGTCAGTTGGGTGTCCGACTTTGGCTCAGGCCAAGATCTCATGGTTTGTGAGTTCGAGCCCCCGCGTTGGGCTCTGTGCTGACAGCTCGGACCCTGGAGCCTGCTTCGGATTCTGTGTCTCTCCTCCTCTCTCTGCCCCTCCCATGCTCATGCTCTGTCTCTGTCTCTCAATAATAAATAAACATAAAAAAAAAAAAAAAAAAAAAAAAGAAACCTCAATGAGTCCCATCCCTGATGTGCTCTTAGACGTTCATGAGGAATGGCAGGGAATCAAGTTAATTTCCGTGATTTCCACCTCCCCCTTCCCCCCCACTGCTCCGCTCCTGACATCACCTTGTTCTATTCTTTTCAGAGTTACTCACTTTACTCCACAGTTCGCATTTGGGGGGGAGGGGCTTGTTTTGCATAAGTTCTAGCTACATCGATTATAACAACTTTTTTAGCGGATTTACACTTTACTTTTAACGGATTTACAAAGTGTTGGGACATGATGGCCCACTGATGTGCTGTAGGGAGTTTGCAGGTGACCCATTGGCAGTGTCTCTGTGGTAGACGACACCCCACCTCATGGCAGGTAGACAGAAAGCAAACAACACAAACGAGGAAAAGACCTGTGTGGCACCAAATGCTCACTCTACACAAGTTGAATTATCGGAAGGCTGTGAAAATGAAATTAATGTAAGAGATGAAACATGTGACTTTAACAAGTTGTCCTTCCTGCATTGCCTTTTTGATGACAAAAGTGCTCATGATTTAGTATTCACCGATTTGCCTATTTGAGAGAGATTTCAAATGTCTCCCCTATAAATGGTAAAGATCTCCCGTCAGGAAGAATACCCAGAAATGAGTAAATTAATCTTGTCTATCACTTAAAAGAAGCCCGTCTTTGGCTTGAGTTAGGAAAGCCAATATAGTCATGGTTTGCTTTAGATCATTTAAATCAGCTCCTGACTCTTGCAGTTGGAAAAATCCTGACTGCCCTTATCAATTAATTCCTCTTCCCTCTTTTAAAGTTTAATGGCTGCAGCTGCTCTGGAAAACAGTGTGGAAGTTCTTCAAACAATTAAAAATGGAACTGCCCTACGACCCAGCAATAGCACTGCTAGGAATTTACCCAAGGGACACAGGAGTGCTGATTCATAGGGGCACATGTACCCCAATGTTCATACCAGTGCTTTCGGCAATAACCAAATTACAGAAAGAGCCTAAATGCCCATCAACTGATGAATGGATAAAGACGATGTGGTTTATATACACAATGGAATACTACTTGGCAATGAGAAAGAATGAAATCATCCCATTTGCAGCAACGTGGATGGAACTGGAGGGTATTATGCTGAATGAAATAAGTCAGAGAAGGACAGATATCATATGTTTTCACTCATATGTGGATCTTGAGAAACTTAACAGAAGACCACGGGGAAGGGAAAGGAAGGGGAAAAAAAAATAGTTACAGAGAGGGAGGGAGGCAAACCTAAGAGACTTAAACACAGAAAACAAACTGAGGGTGGATGGGGGGTGTGGGGGAGAGGGGAAAGTGGGTGATGGGCATTGAGGAGGGCACTTGTTGGAATGAGCACTGAGTGTTGTACGTAAGTGATGATCCATGGGAATGTCCCCCAAAAACCAAGAGCACACTTTACACACTGTACATTAGCTGATTTGACAATAAATTATTATTAAAAAAAAAGTTTAATGGCAAATATATTTTTTAACTTTCATAGTAAATATTTTAAAGATTTTGGTTTATTTTTTTTAAGTAATCTCTATGCCCAGGGCGCCTGGGTGGTTCAGTGGGTTAAGCGCCCGACTCTTGGTTTCAGCTCAGGTCATGATCTCGAGGTTTTGTGAGATTGAGCTCCATGTCAGGCTGGTGCTGGCAGCTTGAGATTCTCTGTTCCCTTCTCTGTTTGCCCCTTTCCCACTTTCACTGTCTCAGTCTCTCTCAAAATGAATAAAATAAATTTTAAAAAGAGTAATAATCTTTACGCCCAACCTGGGGCTCGAACTCATAACCCCAAGATCAAGGGTCGCACACTCCACTAACTGAGCCAGCCAGGCACCCCTTAGCTTTAATAGTAAATACTTTAAATTTGATGGTAAATACTTTTGAAATCATGCATATTTGTGAGAAGAACCATGCCCTAAATACCCCAGCACAGACATTGTTGACAGTTCAGGGGCATCTCTTTCTCTGCTAGGTTTTCTGTGCTTTTTGTTTGTTTAACCTAGAGACTTAGGTCGCATGTGTTTTATTTGTTTGCCTGTTTTTCACAACTGTGATCATATAGATAAAATTCTGAATTTTTTTAAACTTTGATTTTAACACAACCATTTTCCAATGTTAGCATGTGATCTTTGTAACTATACTTTTGAAGTCAACTTATAGAAGTATAATTTATACAAAACATATCTGCTGTGTGTGTATATATACAGATTTATGAGTTTTAACAACATAGATAACCTGTGTAACTACCTCCCCAATCAAGATATGGATTTTTCCATTGCCTTAAATGTAACCTCCTGACCCTCTGAGGGCAGCACCGCTATGTCACAGCCCCACCCTCCCTGGCCACCTCTCAAACATCCCCTTATCTGTTTTATGTCATATTGATTAGTTTTACCTACTTGGAACTTACATTAAGTATATAGATTTTTATGGCTGACTTCTTTTGCTCAGTGTATCTTTGGGATCCATCCATGCTGTTGTGTGTGTCAGTAGCTTATCCCTTTGTATTGATAGTGTTTTATCGTATGGATATACAACAATTTGTTTATCCATTCACCACTTGGTGAACATTTGGGTTGTTTCCAGTTTTTCTCTATTATGAATAATGCTGCTATGAACATGCAAGTAGAAGTCTTTGTGTGGACATATGTTCTCATTTTCTTGCATAAACACTAGGAGTGAACATGCTGAGCCACTTATTAATTAGGCTCTTTGTCTTATTATTGGGTTTTAAGAGTTTTTTACACACTCTGATATGTGTACTTAGTCAGATATGTGTACAGTGAATATTTTCTCCCAATGTGTTGCTTGCCTTTTCATTTTCTTAGTGGTATATTTTGAATAGCAGAAGTATAATTTAGCATTTTTCCTTTTGTAATCCATGATTTTTATGTTCAGTCTAAGACTTTTTTTTGTCTACCCTAATGTCAGGAAGATTGTCTCCTATGTGTTCTTTCAAAAAGTTTATCCTTATAACATTCAGGACTATGATTTATTCCAAGCTAATTTTTATGCATGGTGTGAGGTAGGGGTTGAGGTCCTTTTTTTTTTTCCAAATAAATTTTTCATGATTTTGCAAATATCTAGTTCAAAACCCTATGCTGAAAAAGTTTCTCTTTCCCAATCAAGATTATCTTGGCATCTTTATTGAAATTCATATGATTTTGTTGACTATATATGTATGGGTTTATTTCTGGACTCCCCATTCTATTCCATTGCTGTATTTGTCTATCTTTATGCCTTGACCATTGCTTTATCCTAGGTCTTAAAGTCAGGCAGTATAAATCCTTCAACTTTGTTCTTCTTTTTCAAAATTATATTTGCTATTCTAGGTCCTTTGCATTATCATATTACATTTTTGAAATGTTTATCCATTTTTTGAGAGAGAGAGAGAGAGAGAGAGCATGTTGGAGGATGGGCAGAGAGAGGGAGACACAGAATCTGAAGCAGGCTCCAGGCTCTGAGCTGTCAGCACAGAGCCCGACACAGGCCTCAAACTCATGGACTGCAAGATCATGACCTGAGCCAAAGTTGGACGCTTAACCAACTGAGCCATCCAGGCGCCCATCATATCAATTTTTTAATTAGTTTGTCCATTTTTCAGAAAAGGCTGCTGGACTGTTGAGTGGGATTGCATTGAGTGGAAGAATGGACATCTTAATAACACTGAATCTTATACTTCATAAACATGGAATATTTCTCTATCAATTTACAACTTCTCTTTCCAGCATAGTCATGTTTTTAGTGAGAGATAATATCTCACCAAATTGGAGGTATCGTTTATCAAATCTGCCCATTTTGTCATTTAGGTTGTTTCCAATTTTTATTATTAATAATTTGCTGTGAACATCATGGCATTTAAAGTTTTTTTTTTTTTTTTTTGAGGCACCTGGGTGGCTCAGTTGGTTAAGTGTCCGACTTTGGCTCAGGTCATGATCTCATGGTTTGTGAGTTTGAACCCCATGGCGGGCTCTGTGCTGACAGCTCAGAGCCTGGAGCCTGCTTTGGATTCTGTGTCTCCTTCTCTCTCTGCCCCTCACCAACTTGTGCTCTGTCTCTCAAAAAATAAATAAATGCAAAAAAAATGTTTTTAAGGTTTTTTTTTTCAAACCTAGGGTTCTTTTCTTTTCGTTTTTTGAAAGTAGACTTCACGCCCAGTGTGGAGACCAACATAGGGCTCAAACTCATGACCATGAGCTCAAGACCTGAGCCAAGAGCAAGAGTTGGTTGCTTAACCAACTGAGCCACCCAGGTGCCCCTAGCATTATTTTCTTGAGATAGGTTTACAGCAGTGAAATTACTAGGTCAAGGAATATAAACATTTTAAAGGCTTCGGTATATATTACCAATTTTCTTCCTATCTGTGTTGTACCAATCACATTGCTATCACAATGAATGAATACTCTGTCAATATTGAGTATTTTGCTAATTTAACCTGTGAAGTGGAAGATTCTTTCTGGAATTTCTTTTTTTTTTTTTTTTTTTTTTTTTTAATTTTTTTTTTTCAACGTTTTTTATTTATTTTTGGGACAGAGAGAGACAGAGCATGAACGGGGGAGGGGCAGAGAGAGAGGGAGACACAGAATCGGAAACAGGCTCCAGGCTCCGAGCCATCAGCCCAGAGCCTGACGCGGGGCTCGAACTCACGGACCGCGAGATCGTGACCTGGCTGAAGTCGGACGCTTAACCGACTGCGCCACCCAGGCGCCCCTGGAATTTCTTTTATTGATGGTAAACATTTTTCCGTATGTCTGCTTACTCCATAATTTCATCTTTTGCAAATGTTACTCATGTCCTATTTCTTAGAGTTCTTCTTGTTTTTTTAAAAAATTACAATTTTATTTTATAGAGAGAGAATGAGCAGGGGAGAGGGACAGAGGGAGAGAAAGAGAGAGAATCTTAAGCAGCCTTCATGCTCAGCGAGAAGCCCAATGTGGGGCTTGATCCCATGACCCTTGTATCACGACCTGAGCCAAAATCAAGAGTCAGATGCTCAACTGACTGAACCACCCTGGCACCCCATTTTAGAGTTCTTACAGATTCAAATGTTATCTCTGCTGGTAGTCAAAATTCCAAGAATGACCCCCACTGACCTTACCCTTGTATGATCCCCTCCATTTAGAGGGTGGGTGGACGCGGGGTGTATGATGAAATATCATTCCCAAGATTATGTTATGTTATATGACACCATTAACTTTAAAATTGGGAGATTTTCCAGATCAGCCTAAACTTATCATAAGCCTTTTATTTATTTATTATTTTTTAAAAATTTTTTAATGTTTATTTATTTTTGAGACAGAGAGGGACAGAGCATGAACGGGGGAGGGTCAGAGAGAGAGGGAGACACAGAATCCGAAGCAGGCTCCCGGCTCTGAGCTGTCAGCACAGAGCCCGACGCGGGGCTCGAACTCACAGACCGTGAGATCAGGACCTGAGCCGAAGTCGGAAGCTCAACCGACTGAGCCACCCAGGCGCCCCTCATAAGCCTTTTAAAAGCAGAAAGTTGTCCCTGGGAAGGAAGGAAGGTAAGATCAAAAGGAAATTCAAAGAGATTCAAACCACAGGAAGGATTCAACATGCCATTGCTAGCTTTGAAGATGGAGGGGTCCAGTGGAAGGATGAAAGACAGATCTCTACGAGCTGAGAGTGGTCCCTGCTGACAACCAGCAAGTGAGCAGGATCTCAGTCCAGCAACCACAAGAAATGACTTCTGCAAATAACCTGAATGAACTTGGAAGTGAGGCTTCCAGAGCCTCCAGATAAATAGCTCAGCTAACAGACACCTTGACTTCAAGCGTGTGTGATCCTAAGCAGAAAACCCAGTTGAGCCCACCCAGACTTATATCTGATAGAACTGTGAACTGGTAAACAAGTGTTATTTCAAATCCCTAAGCTTGTGGTAATTTGTCACACAGCCATAGAAAACTAATGCATCCTCTTTAAACAACACATGATCTTTGCTTGTCATATTTGTTGCACATCCTTCCCATTCTTTTTATTATGGGTTTTCTCCCTTTGTGTATAGTAAAAATGTATATACATTGAATTGATTCTTTTGTTTTCCTTTATGATACTATTCTATCAGTCAATCTCCAGTCACAAAGTCTTCCCAAATCTACTCCAGCTCCACAGTTTTTTTCCCCCACAGTTTTTAAAGTTCAATTATATTTTCTAGCTCTTTATGTGGTTTAAATTTTTAAATTAAAATGCCTTTTTATTAAATGAAACATGTATATAATTCTAAAGTCAAATTGTGTGGCATGGAACATTCAAAGAAGTCTAGTAGCTTCCATCCCCACACCCACCCCATTCTGTCTTTTCTCCTTAGGTAAGCATTTACTTTGGTCATCTATTGCTACATCACAAACCATGTCAAAACTCAGTGGCTTGAAGCAATGGCCCTTTTGTTATCTCTCACAGTTCTGATGGTTGATTGAGGCTCAGCTAAGTGGTACTTTTGCTGGTCTTGCTTTGTGTCATTCATGTGGCTGTGGTCAGATAGTAAGAAGGGTGGAATGTTCAAGATGGCTGCATTCATATGTGTTAGGTACTTGGAGGGGACAAGAGGAAGGCTGGTCTTAGTGGTGGGGGACTGGTGCTCTTTTTCCCTCCATATTGTCCAAGGCCTCTGTTTCTCCTTGTAGCTCATCAACATGGTCTCTCCACCAGTGTCTTGGGGCTCCTTACATGGTTCTCAGAGCTCCCAAAGCACAAAAGCATAAGTTGCTAGGCCTTTTGAAGGCTTAGGCCCAGAACTCCCTCCACATGCTATTTGTTAAAGCAGGTCATATGTGCTAATATCTGTATGACATGGCCCAGGACCCTCACCTCCCCAGTTGCTCATTTCTTGTTGGAATTCTTTTGCTGGTTATTCTTGCTTATTTATCATTCCAAATAAACTTTATAATCAACATGCCTGGTTGCAAGAATAAAGAGTAGATGATATTTTTATTGGCATTGCTTTAAATTGATCAATTAAGCAGAGGACAATGAACATTTTGATGCTATTGAACCTCCTTATCCAAGAACATGGTATGCCTTTCCTTCCCTTCAAAGCTGCTGTCATGTCTTCTACAAGACTTCACTAGTGTTTCTCAAATAATTTTTCCACATTTCCCGTTAAACCTATGTCTAACTTGTTCTATTATGTCCTAAACTTTTTAATTTCAGTAGGTTTTCGGGGGTGGGGGGAAAAGGGTTATGGCAGGATAGCAAAATCTAAATTATCTTTTCACCTAAGTATAAAGCCATTCAGCCTAATATCATTTGCTGAATAATCCTTTGTTCTGTGCAGATTTATGCAATCTTTTACCATCTTTTACCATAAAATTTCATATATACTAACAAATTGGAATTTGTTCTGAGCTACTCTGTCCAATTGATCCTATGCCAAAATGATGCTGTTTTAACTCTTATTGCTTTACTATGTTTTATGCCTACTAGAGCTCTTTTCCCTACAATTAACTTTTCTTAAAGATATATAAATTCCATTATTTTTAAGAAAAATTGCCATTAAACATCCTCATTAAAAATTATATTGAGAGGAATTAATTAAGCCTAAAAATTAATTTTATAAGACTGTACATTTTTTAAAAATTTAGATTTCCTGGTCAGAAGTACTGTGCATATCTCCATTTTTCATATTTTATACACATATATTTTTTATGCTTATTTATTTTTGAGAGAGAGAGAAAGAGAGAGACAGAGTACAAGCAGGGGACAGGCAGAGAGAGAGGGAGACACAGAATCTGAAGCAGGCTCCAGGCTCCGAGCCGTTAGCACAGAGCCCAATGCGGGGCTCGAACTCATGAACCAAGATATCATGACCTGAGCTGAAGTTGGGCACTCAACCAACTGAGCCACCCAGGCGCCCCTATCTTATATTTCTTAATTCAGCTTTGTAGCTTTCTTCATGTAACTCAAACATTTATTACATTCAAATTACTCTGAGTATTTTATATTTTTATTGCTATTGAACATACAATCCTTATTTTCATTTTATTTTCTGACTGGTTACTGCTGTTAAATAGAAATGCCTATTGATTTTTGTATATGCAGCTGTTTTAAAATCTACAGGCACAACACATAAACGGTCAAAAAAGTAACAGTCTTCATTTCTCTGTAAATTAACCTGATTTAGCTCTCCAGCAACCGTTTCTGCTGAGGGTGGGGGGAAAAAAAATCAATCTTACTATGTAGTTGGAACTCAGTTGATACTATATTACATTCCATTTTCACATCCCCATTCTCTTTCTTGCCTTCTCTCTGAAATAATTCTATCTGGGATGGGGAGAGGTGGATGGTTCAAAAATGTCATATATCTCAGCCAGTATCCCTGCTGGTGCAGTTTGTAGTCTCCTCTCGGTCCAGCCAACACTATGCTAGAGCGTTTTGCTAGAATAAGCCTGAGCTCTCCCCACTGCCAACTCAATTCGAAGCTCACTCTTGCAGGGTCTTCTAATCCTCTCCTCTTTCACTCAGGCTCTCTGCTTTTTCCTTTCTTTTCATAGCCCAGCCCAGCCCCATCCTCAACCAGGATGGTGACTCCAGAGGACAGGCAGCCAGCCCTCGCCCCCAGATCGGTTTTGCTCTTTCTGTGCCTTTTCCTGTAGATCAGACACATTTATTTCATGTCTTTGGCAAAATGCTCTTTATCACAAATTCGTGATCCGGGGCATAAATCTGGTGAAGGGAGGGTTGGTGGTGGCGTACCTACTAGGAATTACAAGGGATAAAAAAAAATACGTTGGCTAGTATTTCAAAAATAGTGTCTCCTTCTACTATGGGATTCGAACATACAGAAAAGCACAGAGAATAGTATAATAAAGCTCCATGCCCTCATTATTCAGCTTCAATAATTATCAACATCTCTCACCCATGGCCCTGTCCCAACCATACCTGCTCTCTTTTTTCTTCCCTCCTTCGTGGAGTTATTTTTTTTTTTTAATTTTTTTTTTTAACGTTTATTTATTTTTGAGACAGAGAGAGACAGAGAATGAATGGGGGAGGGTCAGAGAGAGAGGGAGACACAGAATCTGAAACAGGCTCCAGGCTCTGAGCTGTCAGCCCAGAGCCTGACTCAGGGCTCGAACTCACGGACCGTGAGATCTAGACCTGAGCCGAAGCCGGTGCTCAACCGACTGAGCCACCCAGGCGCCCCTTGTGGAGTTAATTTAAAGCAAATTCCACATATCATATCATTTCACGTGGCCAAATATTTAAAGCCTTTTCTAATAATTTTTCAGAGGAATCTTTCTTCAGTGTATCCAAAGGCTTTGGTATGAAGCATTCACACTTCCTTATTTTTAGTCGATTACTGTATTTTTATTTGCTCCTTGACCTAATGCATTTGGGAGAGTTTACTTGAATTTCTAAATAGTTAAAATTTGGCTGGTTTAAGTATCTGGACCATACTTAGTTATTTGAATATGAGATTTCCTTTGTGGTATAGTATGCAATCAATGCTTCCAGATAACTTGAAAAGGTGAATCCCCTGTGAGTCCATTACATTTCATTGTACTTAATTATTTAAAATCCTCTATACCTTTATTGTTTATGCACTCAGTCTCTAACAGGTTGTGTTTTGTTAAAATCTTCTACTAACTGTATCTACTAACTGTACATTTATCTTTATATGTCTAAATGTTTTTGGGACACCTGGGTAGCTCAGTCGGTTAAGTGTCCGACTTCGGCTCAGGTCACGATCTCATGGTTCGTGAGTTCGAGCCCCGTGTCGGGCTCTGTGGACAGCTCAGAGCCTGGAACCTGTTTTGGATTCTGTGTCTCCCTCTCTCTCTGACCCTCCCCCACCCATGCTCTGTCTCTCTCCCTCTTAGAAATAAACATTAAAAAATTTTTTTAAAAATATTTTTGTCTATATATTGTTGCCATATGTTACAAGTTGAATTGTGCCCCCACCAAATTCATATGGTGAAGTCTTAACCCCCAGAACCTCAGAACATGATTGTATTTGGAAATAGGGTCTTTACAGAGGTAATGAAATCAAAATGAGGTCATTAGTGTGGGCTCCACTCCAACATTACTGTGTTCTTACAAAAAGGGAACACTTTTTTTTTTTAATTTTTTTTTTTTTAACATTTATTTATTTTTGAGAGAGAGAGAGAGACAGAGCATGAACGGGGGAAGGGCAGAGAGAGAGGGAGACACAGAATCGGAAGCAGGCTCCAGGCTCTGAGCCATCAGCCCAGAGCCTGACGCGGGGCTCCAACTCGCGGACCACAAGATCGTGACCTGAGCCGGAGTTGGATGCTCAACCGACTGAGCCACCCAGGTGCCCCACAAAAAGTGAACACTTAAGGGTGCCTGGGTGGCTCAGTTGGTTACGCAGCTGACTTCAGCTCAGGTCACGATCTCACGGTTCGTGAGTTCGCACCCCATGTCGGGCTCAGTGCTGATGGCTCAGAGTCTGGAGCCTGCTTTGGATTCTGTGTCTCCATCTCTCTGTCCCTCTCTGGCTCATGCACTGTCTCTGTCTCTCAAAAATAAATACAAATATTTTTTTAAAAAGTGGGGGGGGGGGCATTTGGATACAGACGCACACGTGGGGAGAATGCCAGGTGAGGATGAAGACACACAAAGTAACGCAGTGTGAGGGGTCGCGGAGGAAGACCACCATCTGCAAGCCAGGGAGATGCACCTGGCGCAGAACCTTCCCTCACAGCCCTTGGAAGGAACTAACCTTCCTGCTGGAAGGACCTCACCCTGCTGACATCTTGTTTTCAGACCTCAGTCTCCAGAACCAAACAAGAGAATAATGTTTGTGGTTCCCAGCTGCCCATTGGCAGTACTTTCTGATGGTGGCCCCAGTAAGCTCATGTGCCATACAATTCTCCTATGGCTTTTACAGCGTGTGCCTTCACCATCAAGTTCTCTCAAATCACCTTTGACTGTAAGTCGAACTCTTGCCTGACTTTCACATTTCATTGGCAGTTCTTTGCCCGGTCTTTTCATCAAGACCCTCTGTCCCCTGGCACTAAGCCCAACGTTTGCCGCGTGCACATACGTAGCATGGTGATTGGTGACTGCACATGTGAGCTCTGGATCAAAATGGGTGGCTGCCACTTAGCTGCTACATGGCTTCGGGCGAGTCCACTAACCCTTCTGTGCCTGTTTTTCCCTTTTGTAAGGTGAGGGAGTCATAACTGTACTTATAAGGATGGAACAAATTAAAATATTTCAAGTGCTTAGAACAGTGCCTGATCCACAGCAAGTACTTTATATATATGTGAGTTGTTATGAATCACTTTATAAGGAAAGAAGCACTGAGATCATTTTACAGAGGCTCATAGAAGTTAAGTCAGGAAGCTGGCGTGACAGGATTGTTGCAGGCTGGTTGCCAAGGGGCAGGCCCTGAGATGGAGATGAATGTGCAGGAAATAAATTAAGGAGTGTTCCCCAGATCAACAGGTGTTGGGGGTGGGGTGGGGGTGAAGCAAGCAGGGTTGGGTTGGGCAGAGGGAAAAGTTTAATTGTGATGCAATCACAGGAAGGCTCCCCAGCCAATGGGCGCAGAGTGCTTTAAAATATGTCCACAGATTCTTTGATATTCCCTTCCAAAGGAGCCAAATTCCCCTTCCCTTGGGTGTGGGCTGGAATCAGACTCTCTTCCTACCAATAAAGGAAATGTAAACGTGAGAGTTCAGAGCCTAGGCCATAGAAGGCACTGCAGAGCTCGGTCTGCTCTCCCTGTGGGACTGCCTGGTATGGGAGAAGCTGGCCGCCATGCTGTGAGGGCTCTCAAGCAGCCTGTGGAGAGTGCCACGTGGTGAGGAACTGAGGCCTTCAGCCCATAGCCATGTAAGGGCGCCATCTTGGAAGTGTATCCTCCAGTCCAGTCCAGCCTTCAGAGAACTGTTGACTTGGCTGCAACCCCCTGACACCTTGAGCCAAAACTACCCAGTGAAGTTCCTACCCAGCTCCTGAGTTCCTGACTCACGGACACTACGAGTTCAAAAATGTTTGTTGTGTTAAACTGCTAATTGTTGGAGGTAATTTATCACACAGCAATAGATAACTAATAGAGGGATCTTGGGAGCTGACTTGTCCTTCAGAGTCGTTCCAAACTGGGGTGAAGGGAAGAAGTCTTTATGTTCTAAATTGACTAGTCATTACAGGTGGGCTGTCTCCCCCAAATTCCCTCCCCCACCCAAATGACCATGACTTTGGGCAATGCAGTTTTCCTCAGCTAAGGGCAAGCTTTAAAGAGTGAGTTTAGCCGACAACTTTTGAGAGCAATACTCCCAGCAGCTCAGAAACACGTTCCTCAGTCCTAAAAGGTCTGAACAGAGCAGCACAGCCTCCACTAAAAGATGTTTAGTGGTCCGTCTCCTACAGTCCCAGAATGGGCAATACGCTCATTCAGCACAGCTGAAACAAGCATAGTGCCCCATCTTCCAACAAAAGATGCCTACACTTGGAGGCAGGTATTTTCCCCAGAGCTTAATAAAGAGCTGCAGTCAAGTCCTGCTTCCACCAAATACTTCCCCAATCCTCTCCATCTCAGTCGACATGGGGAGGGAGAGGAAGGAATAAAAGGAGGCAGTTGGCCTTGCAGAGAGTTCAGCGTTTCTGGTGGGAGGTGACGTAGAGGGGGAGGCTGCAAGGTAATCTCTCCTTGGTATTGGTGGGGACTACTGCAAGGAGAGGCTGGTCTTTCATTGACTCCTTGCAAACCTGTCTGGCCTACATTCTTGATTTATTCCTGCCTGCATTTTCGGAGGGAGCAAGAAGATTGAAGAAAGACAGCAGGGTGGAGAGGAGAGGCCTTGGGGCAGGTTCCAGTCCAGCCCTTTTGTGTGGCAAGGATGTGTATTTCTCATGGGTCACGCGGACTCCGTGGGAGATAAATGGTCTTGAGCTGCCTTGCTGAACCGTCACAAAGAGGCTGGGTGTACTACTGGGTGCTGGTAGGGGATGATAAGAAAATATTGAGCTGGAGATAGATCTTCCATGGAAATGCATGGGAGGGAGAAGGCCCACCAGACCTTCTCATACGTGCCCCACGAAAGGAGTTTTGAACAAGGACCAGTTATCAAGACAAGCAGGAATCAATTAAGAGAGAACTTTGGCAGTGGCCAGTTAAAAGATGCTTGCCTCAACACAGAAGCATCCAGGCCTTGAAGAGGACGCTGAAGAAGTGTCTGAGCCAGAAGCATGACTCGTACCTTCCCACTCCCAACTAAGGATCTGGGATCCCACTCATGTCCTGAGACTGGCACTTTGATGTGGTCTGATTTTTAGTAACTGAAACTGACCAGACAGGAGTATGCCCTAAGGTGTAGCTGAGGGATGGAGAAAAGATTCAAAACAACAGTGACTGGAGAAAAATGGACCGTTTCACGTTTGAAAGCCATCACACAGAGAGGGCCCCCAAACTGATTACACTGACAATTGCTGGAACCAGAGCTCTTTGCTCCGCACCAGCATTCCACACAAATTGTGTACAACTTACAAAGAGGAATAAAAACATGGCCTAGCTGACCTCAGGGAATAAGAAATGTTTGGTTGTAAAGTTAAGTAGAAAGCAGGTTTGCAGAGGCAGACAAGTCTAGGATGTGGATCCCTGTAAGAGGTTTCTTTTCCTGTTTCCCTGCATTGTCTACTGAGATTGAGATTTACCAGTTGGAAATGCTAGGTGAGTCTAGTGGAGAGGGATTCATTTCTTGAATTGCAAATAGACTAGTCTGTGATTATCAACTCCCTAATGAATTGTTTTAGAATTGCTGAGTCTGAGTTGCAGGAAGACATCCAAGACAGAGACTGAAGCCTTGAGGGCAGAGAGGAGCTGAAACCGGAGACCTGAATATTGGGAAATACCACCTTGCATCACCCTTCAAAAGCAATTGTAGCTATAGCACCATCAGTGTCGTCCTATAAAATGCCTTAAATTCTCAAGAGGGAGGCACCGGTCACACTAATTTCACGAAATCGTTTTACGGAAGATTTCTAACGTCATCCTGTAACCAATGCACATTGAAAAACAAACATCAGAACTAAAGAATTTAAGAACAAAAAGCACTTCTTCACCGCATCGCCAAAATAACGAAATGTTACCTGCCTGCTTATTGGCAAAGCCCTCGTTTAAAACATCTACGAGGAATTTTATTCGTCACGGCAAAACGTTTCCTACCACTTTATTGCTGCCCTGCCTGGAGGCCACTCCCCCCAAAACCAATATGTCTTGTGCCTGCTTCAGTCGGCTCCGTCCGGGAATGAAAAACAGACTGGGCAGGTCCGCTTCGGCGCCGAGGTTCCCATCCGCGCGCGCTGCCGGCACCCACGGCCTGCGGGCCGCGCCTCCCCGCATCCTGCGCACCGACATGAATATTCAGCCCCCGGTTCCAGGGCGCGCGCCGGGGGAGTACCCACAAGCCCCCGCGGCCCCGCCCAGCCGGCCTCCGGGGACTCAGAGCGGGGCGAGGTCACCTGGTGCTCCCGAGACCTTGGCCCGCGGCCCAGCGGCAGGGGCGGGCCGGGCGGGCCGCCCGCCAATCGGCGCCTTGCGGGCCGGGAGCGCGGGGCCGCGGGCAGGGGAGGCAGTGCCGCAAAGGCGAAGACGCCAGTCTTCAGAACCCTCGGGAGAGTGGGGGAGGACTAGAGACGGCGAGAGGCAGGAGACTAGGGAGGGAACTCAGTCCTCAGTTATCACCACCTTAAGGCCAACATAGCGCAGCGCCCCTGGGCCGCACAGCCTGACGGGAGCTTCACTTACCCCGCAAAGGCAGGGCCCGCGCTACGCGACCTCGGCACCACCCCCCACCGCGGGGCACGCCGGGAGCGAGCCGTTTTGGAGGGTATTTCCGGTGTTAGGACAGTCCTTACGGAAAGGGTGGGGCCGGCCCGGTCCCGCCCCTCACGCCCAGCAGGGGCGGGGTGAAGAGTGACAGCCCCTCGGCCCGCGCTAAGGCCCGCCCCTGCACCGGAAAAAGGAAGGCGGGGGAGTCGATCCCGAGAAAGGCGCGAGGTCTCCAGGAAAGACAGCTAGCGGCGAGGGAAAAGGGGCGGGCCCGGGTCGGAGGGGCGGGGCGACTCGCCTTCCGCTCGGGTCACGCGCGGCAGGAAGTGCTGCCGGCCGCGGAGTACTCGAAATGGGGACCTGCCTGGATATTAAGATTAAGAGAGCGAACAAGGTTTATCACGCCGGGGTAAGTAGGGTGGGCGGGCCTGCAGGTCCCGTCGTCTGCGGGGCCCCGCGCACTTCTGGGTGTGCCTGGGCGGGGCAGAGCGCCCCTGCAGGTGCGTCCCCGCCAGGTGTGTTCCGCGCGCGGCCCGCAGCCCTAAGGAGGGCACCCCGGGCGGAGTTGCCACCGCGTCGGCGGGGCCTGGGGGCCGGAGGGGCCGGCGCCTGGGCTGCAGCGTTCACCGTCTGGCCTCGTGAACATCCGGCTCGGCCTTGCTTCCGGAGCTTGAGCTGTCCAGTGAGGGCCGAGGAGCTCGGTGACCACCTGCCCCGTTCCTTCGCTCCCCCTGCTGTGACTGCAGGGGTCTTACTGAACGAAAAGCAGAATTCGCTTTGAAAGCAGAAATACGCACTTCGGGCCCCGGTCAGCTCTAACACCGTACAGAAGTGACTTATTTCTCCGGTTTTATTGTTTGAATGATCTACAGAAGGAGTAGCATATTAAAATGCAAGTACAAAAAAATAAAAATCTTAATTATGGCACTAACAAGTTTTGTGCCTGCCATTCGCCAATCACTTAATCTCCTCAGTCCTCAGTTGCCTTATTTGCAAAACGAGGGTGATGCAAGGTTCTTGTAGCTCAACCCTACTCTGCAGTAGAATCAATCACCTTGGGAATTTTAAAGTATGGTAGCCAGGGCCCCACTCCCAGAGATACCATTGATTGTAATGTGCAGCCGGTGTTAAAATCCCAGCTGGCTTGCACTGTGGAACAAACTTGTGAGTAGCAGTTGGTCACATTAATGCAGAGCAGTCTCAAAAAGGATCGAAGACCAAGCAAAGATCATGAACAGATGCTAAACCTTTTGAGTTCAACACAGCTGGGGAAACCTGATATTTACACAGACTCAAATGGTCACCTCCCAGATTGTTAATGTCAAAGGGGAAAAGCTACCTTTATAATGGAGGAATCAGGTTATCAGGACTCCAACGACAACCAACAGTGAGCATCACCTCACTGCCACCACTAGTGACACTGAGGTTTAGTTCTGGCATGATAATAAAGGGTCTGGCCTGATGGCACTGAAAAGCAAAAGCCCTTCGATGTGATATTCCTACCAAAAGGGTTCGACTTAGATCAGTTCGTAAGGAAACAATCAGGCATTTCCAAATTGAGGAACACTCTGAAATAATTGGCCTGGATTCTTCAAAAATGTGAATGTCATGAAAAGCAATTTTTCTAGATTAAAAGAGCCTACAAAGATACGACAACTAAATACAGTGTGTAATTCCTGATAAATAAATTTGGATATAGACTGTACGAAAAATAATTTTGTATGGGTGTTAAATTTCCCGAGTGGGATATTTGTATTTTGGCTATGTAGGAGAATGCTCCACATACTGAAGTCTTTACGAGTAAAGTGTGGAAATAACTGGATTTTAAATAGTGCACCCACATATTGTGTGTGCGTGGATGTGAGGAGAAGAGAGAGAGCAAGTGGGGCAAAGTGTTAATAATTGAGGACTCTGCTCGAGTCTACCTTGTATTCTTTTTTTTTTTTTTAACGTTTATTTATTTTTGAGACAGAGAGAGACAGAGCATGAACAGGAGAGGGGCAGAGAGAGAGGGAGACACAGAATCTGAAACAGGCTCCAGGCTCTGAGCAGTCAGCCCAGAGCCCGATGCAGGGCTCGAACTCACGGACCGCGAGATCATGACCTGAGCTGAAGTCAGACGCTTAACCGACCGAGCCACCCAGGCGCCCCTTGTATTCTTTTTTTAATAAGAATTTTATTGAGATGTAATTCAAATACCGTAAAACTTATCCGTTTAAGGTGTAGAATTCAGTGGCTGTAACATATTCACGGGGTTGGGTGAATAATCACCGCCATGTAATTTTACAACATTTTGATCCACCCAAAAAGAAACCCTCCACCTGTTAGCCGATACTCCTCATCCCCTCTACATCTCAGCCCCTGGCAATCACAGATCTACTTTGTGTCTCCATGGATTTGCCTATTCTGGAAACTTCATATAAATGAATCATGCAACATGTAGCCTTTCATGACTGGCTTAATTCCCTTAGCATGTTTTCAGCGTTCATACATGTAGCATATGTCAATCAGTTCCTTGTCCTTTTTATGGCGGACTAATATTCCATTGCATGGATAGACCGTGTTTTATTTACCCATTCATCTGTGGATGGACATTTAGGTTGTTTTCACTTTGGCTTTTATGAAGAATGCTACTATGAACATTCCTGTACCAGTTTTTGTGTGAACATAGGTTTTCATTTCTCTTGCATATACACAGAGGTGTGGAATTGCTGGGTGATACAGTAATTTTATGTTTAACGTTTTGAAGACCCACCAAACTGTTTTCCAAAGCACTGGGACTGCTCTACTGTGTGTGAGTGTTCCAGTTTCCCTACTATTTTGTGTTCTAGGAACTTTTCTGTGGCTTGGAAATTCAGAATAAGAATTGGGGGCAGGCAGTGGTAGGAGACTGTATACATTTTGCCTTAATCATTTTCATTTCATTAAAAAGTCAGTACATTCTATTCAGAGATGTTGGGCCAGCTGAGATGTTTTCTGTGGCTTTTAAATAATGGCACAAGTAATCGAAGGTGCATCTAGAAAAGCTGCAAGAAATGAAGCGGTGAAGTTGCCCCCGCTGGAAGTCTTCCACTTGTAGGACCAGGCCTCGTGGGTGGCGGAGTCGAAGGTGGTGTCAGCTTTGCACAGCTACTAGCGCACGTCCCTTAGTGCCATTAACGGGGAATAGAACCTGTAGTTGCTGGCTTATGGCGGTTGTAGTTTAATTAACATTTTATTTATTTATTTATTTATTTATTTATTTATTTATTTATTTATTTTTAAATTTTTTTTTTAACATTTATTTATTTTTGAGACAGAGAGAGACAGAGCATGAATGGGGGAGGGTCAGGGAGAGAGAATCCCAAGCAGGCTCCACACGATCAGCACAGATGACACAGGGCGCAAACCCACGAACCGTGGGATGACGCCCCGAGCCGAAGTCGGACACTTAACCGACTGAGCCACTCGGGTGCCCCCCTACGGCAGTGTTTCTTAATCTCGCGTTGGGAGACCATACATGGTGAGTAGAAGAGAAAAATCGAGGTAACGTCTCCTAAACAGATGGTTGCTGTCTATGTTTTTAGAAGCCAAAGGAAGAAGAAATGTTACTACACTGGGCAGTCTAATCAACCAACAAAAGTATGTATCTGGACGTATGTGCCTGTGACTCGGATGTCAGACTCCGTGGTCTGTGATTCAGGATAGGTGGAGTAGGCCAGGACTGCTATGGTGGCTTCCTAGGCTCCAGCCGGCAGGACCCTTGCTGGCCAGTTGCTTGATGCTCTCAGGTCCTGTGGACAGTGCGTGTTTCAAGCATAGTTTGGGCCATGGTCGTGTGAGGGGTGGCCTCTTTTTCCCACTCTTACTGGCCGCAAGGGGAACTAATCACATACAAGTTTTCGATTTTCCCTGCACATCTCAACAGCGCTGGTAAAGATTCCATTACTCAAGATTTGACTCCTCAGTGGGTCACCAGAGCACAGTACCTGTAACTGTCATTGTTTGACGTGGCTACCACCTACGTTAGCCCGATCCTTAGGTCATAAGTGATTGCCATTCATGCAAAACATGTTTGCCTGTGTAACCACATAAAGCGGTCTTCTGTTCCACTCAGACGTACTTGGTAAGCACTGGTATGGGTTTGTTAGTCAGGCCGTATCAGTCCGTTTTACTGATGAGGAAACTGAGGCCTAAGCAGGTTGAGAAACTTGCCCAAGGTTACCCAACTCGTGACAGCCTGGATTCCAGCTCAGGCCAGCTAGCTTCGTCCATCCAACCGTCTTGCCATCCTGCCTCCCTAAGAGTGACTATAATTGTGCAACATGGTAGAATTTATAATGTAGAAATAGTTGTTATTAATTTCCTAAGAGTGTTATAAATAGTATTATAATATTTCCATTTAAAAAACTATGACTTCTGGGGCGCCTGGGTAGCTCAGTCGGTTAAGCATCTGACTCTTGATTTCAGCTCTTTGTTAGATCGAGTTTGGGATTCTCTCTCCCTCTCTGCCCGCCCCCCTTCTAGCTCTTTTCCTCCTTCTCTCTCTTTTAAAATAAGTAAATAAACTTTAAAATAAAAAAATAGGGGTGCCTTGGTGGCTCAGTCTGTTAAGCATCTGACTCTTGATTTTGGCTCAGGTCGTGATCTCACAGTTGGTGGGTTTGAGCCCTGCTTCGGCCTCTGTGCTGATCGTGTGGAGCCTACTTGGGATCTCTCTCCCTCTCTGCCCCTCCCCCATGTGCACGTGCACTCTCTCTCTTTCTCAAAATAAATAAATAAACTTAAAATAAAACATAAAAAAATAAATCAGAACCTCTCCCCTACGCTTAAACCATGGAAACCACTGGTTTCTTAAAAAAATTAAAAATGAAACAAAAACTATGACTTCTACTCAGAAGAATGTACTGATTCTGTTACTGTGCTTTTCAGTATTTTACTTATCATAAAAGCATTTGAAAATGGCTTTGATTCTGCAGATGCCAGAGAACCTGAGTTACCTTGGGTTTAAAATTGGCAGTTGGGTTTTTTCCTAGAAAAAAAAAAAGTTTTTTCCTATTATTGACAAAATGATAGACTTTAAAAAGTCACAGTTGAATCATTTAAAAAATAAAAATGTAATTCATGCCTTGTTGACCACTTAACATTTTATAGAAGGCTGCTAAGTGAAAAGCAAGTTCTTCCTCCTCTCCCCCCCCTTTTCTGTACCCTGGAGGTATCCCCTAGCAGTTCACGTACTGGTCCAGGCATTGCCTATGAGTAATAGGTGTACATGTGCATGCACTCACACACACACACACACACACACACACACACACACACACACCTTGTTCTTTCTGCTTAACAGTGTCTCTTTGTCTTGGATACCTGTTCATATCACCACATCCCCATCAGTCTCCTCCTTTTTTAGTTGTTACTTAATCTAAACAAATTTATTCACCCCGTGTCTTTGGTCTCATGAGGCTTGGCGGTCAGAGAGAGAGATGGGTAACTATATAAACGAAAGGTGAGAAGGAGCTCAGATAGGAGCGTCTGTGGCAGATGAGCACAAAGTTGGGCATCCGCATTTCGGGCGGGCAGTAGTAGGGCCCTCTGGAGCTCACTGGCGGTGATGTTTGCACCTAGCTTTGAAATTTAAGCACTGGTCTGGGGTCTCCCTCCCCACCGGGCCTGTTCATTCCCACCAGGAGGAATAGACAGGGCGGCAAAGTGAACAAGAACCCGCAGACATTTGCAAAGCAGTCCGAGTCCAGTAAAAAGGTTTCGGACCTTTTTTTGTAGGCTTTTCCAGTGACTTCTATAATCCCATTTGGCAGTGATTTTTTTTTTTTTTTTTTTTTTTGAGAGAGTGCACGAGCAGGGGAGAGGGAGAGAGTGAGAAAAGAGAGAGAGAGGGAGAGAATCTTAAGCAAGCTCCACACTCAGCACAGAGCCCCACACAGGGCTCAATCCCACCACCCTGGTACCATGACCTGAACCAAAACTAAGAGTTGGACGGTCCACTGACTGAGCCACCCAGGTGCCCCCGCAGCAGTTTTTAAAAGGGATTTCACTTTATCATCTTTCCAAATATTTCCCCTCTTTTTCTTGAATTTATTCTGCCTTTTTCCTGTTGTTGTCTTTTATGTTCCTAACTTGACTGTTCAGCATATCAAATTAGAGCCTCCTTTTAAAAATGCAGACATTTCCCTCTAAGGACTGCTTTAGTTACAACCGCAAATCTGCTCTGCCTACGCGCTGCCTGAAGACACGGCTCCAGAGGACCCCACCGAGACTGCATGGCACAGCAACCTCACACTGCAGACATGGGAAGACCCCCAAATCACTCTACCACCGTGTCGCGTGAGGTGTGATTTGTGGCATTTCATACTTTATAATGAGATATTACTGCAATATCTTCCAATTTCCACTATGGTTTTTCCTTTGACACATGAATTGTTTAGAAGTGTGTGTTTTCATTTCTGTTGTAAAAACAATTCTCACTCATAGACTTAGAATAATTCTTTTTTTTTTTTAACATTGTATTTTTTATTTTTTAAGAGACAGAGAGGGACAGAGCACGAGCAGGGGAGGGGCAGAGAGAGAGGGAGACACAGAATTGGAAACAGGCTCCAGGCTCAAAGCTGTCAGCACAGAGCCTGACACGGGACTTGAACTCACGAACTGCGAGATCATGACCTGAGCTGAAGTCGGACGCTCAACCGACTGAGCCACCCAGGCGCCCCAACTTAGAATAGTTCTTAAATTGCAAATTTGAATTTTAGAAAATTCCTTATGAGTACCTTGAACTGGAATGTGTGATCATGGTGGAGCAGAGGTGTTGGTCCGGTGGTCAGGAAAAGACTTAGTATCATGCCATGTTTTCTGTAACTCAGTAGTAACCTGTAATGCATCAGCAACACCGTTTATAGGTACCTGTATCATTGCACCAGTTAAACTTGTTGCAATTAACTTGTTCTTTGAATCTTCCTAACTACAATACTGTTTTGTTTACATTTATATACCTAGGGCCGTCAGTACCTGCCTACTCAGTAGGCACTCTAACACTTTATTAAACAATAGTTGAAGCCTTTAAACTAAATTCATAAAGCTAATAGTTTTCTAAACGCATCAATCAGAAAGGGAAAGCTATGGTTTCATAGGTATACTATAGATTTTCCTTTGTAATTACAAATAATACTCTAGGCATAAATTCTAGACAGATGTTGGTAAGATTCTTATTTTGGCATAGCCCCAGAGCTATGTGCGAACCCTCTCCATTATTTGTATCTGCTTTAGGACTATCGTTCTTATGGTTTTTTTTTAATGTTTATTTATTTTGAGAGAGAGCATGCATGTGAGCGTGGGCCGGGGAGAGGGCAGAGAGAGAAGGAGAGAGAGAATCCCAAGTAGGCGCCACACTGTCAGTACAGAGCCCGATGCAGGGCTCAATCTCACGAACCGTGAGATCATGACCTGAGCCGAGTTTACGAGTCAGACGATCAACCAACTGAGCCACCCAGGCACCCCTATGACGATCATTCTTAAAAGAATGATTCAAATAAATATGGGAATGGAGACTTCCAAATTCCTATCAACGTGATTCTCTTCTCTGCAATTCAGAAACAGAAAATAGTAGAAAGTGGTCCAAAATTTGATCTGTGCCTTCATCACAATTTACATAGCGCAGAGTGAGTAGACCTTCCTCAGAGCTTAAAGCAGCATTGCTGTTCCACTCTGAGAATCCTCATTGAGTTCAGAAATTTGACTAGTGTTTCCCAAGCCCCATGTATGTCTGATACAAGATAATCAGTAATATGATTTAAAAAGAATTCCCTGGGGCGCCTGGGTGGCGCAGTCGGTTAAGCGTCCGACTTCAGCCAGGTCACGATCTCGCGGTCCGTGAGTTCGAGCCCCGCGTCAGGCTCTGGGCTGACAGCTCGGAGCCTGGAGCCTGTTTCCGATTCTGTGTCTCCCTCTCTCTCTGCCCCTCCCCCGTTCATGCTCTGTCTCTCTCTGTCCCAAAAATAAAAAAAAAAAAAAAAAAAAAATAAATAAATAAAAAGAATTCCCTAATTCCATATTTCCAGTGAACATTCTGATATCCCATGAGAGCACTTAACTAAAATTGCTTTATAATAACATATACTAATATGGCCCATTCCAACTTTAATCCCCACCAACACTGAAGAATGCCCGCATTTTATGCCTGAGAAGACTGAGGCTCAGAGAGTTCAGTGACATACACTGATGAGAGGAAATATTTGAAATCGGGCTTCTGTATGCCTTGTCTTAATTTTTAAGGCCTTAATTTTTCTCAGCTGGAGGAGGAAGCTGATACCTACTCAGAAGTGTTATTGTAAAATTAAATGACATAATGTTTTAAGACATTTACTGTAGGCTCTGACCCTTAGTAGGGGCTCAAATGGTAAGTGTTGGTATCGCGAGGTTTTCCGATAGTGTCTGTTCACACAGAATCGCTGTGTTAGTGCACTTTCCAAGTGGCGTACAAGTAAGTGTTGTATCAGATGCTTCTCACGTCGTCAGATGTCTCTCCACCGTGGACTTGGAGGAAGGAGGGCCAGTGACCTAGCAGCCCCGATAGGGAGCCCGGCAGTTTGGGGCACTGAAAGCTGAGTGGAGTGTTGGTCTCCCTGTATACACTCCTCACACGGTGCAGTAGATGTGTTTTTGATCAAAAAGTTTGACTCCATTGCACTGTAAATTATTGTTTTCAGTGCACCAGGGAAGTTTATTGGTTGAAAGAAACTTGCAGTAAATCTTTTGGTAATGTAAATACGGTTCATTTATTTTTATAAATTCAGAATGTTTTATGTTCTAAAATCCTGGCACATGTACTCATGAAAGTGATGCTGTTAAATAATGTGCTTGTGCCAAACATAAATAAGAGCTTTGCTCTCCAGCATAGCCAGGTCACAGTGATAAGGGATTTGTGCCCAGTACGCTGATTACTGTAGCGTGAGAACCGCTAGATTTCCATCTTGTCTTACTTGGCTTGCATGTACTTTCTTGTTACAAAATTAAAGAGGGAAAATCCTATATGTAACTGTTATTCTGAGGAAAAATTGCAGGACTGGACTGGAATGGAAAAAGAGCCCCTTACTGTACTTTGTACTGCAGGATTCTTGATGCACGAATGATCAGTTCTGGTGAATGCTGATGCAGGTACTTAGGGTACAAAGATGTAGATCTTTGAGCCAGGAGGGGTGAGTAATCCTAAGACATGTGGGGGAGGTCTGAACCTTTTAGGAATCTCTGTCGTCGAAACGTTGAGTGGGTCTCTAGAATAGAATCTAGAGATTCTAGTGGGTCTCTAGAATAGAATCTAGAATAGGCCTCTAGAATAATCGAATGCTCCTCCAAAGGCCTGTCTCCTGAATCGTAACCTAACCCTTATGTAATGCATGAGAGGCATTTTCAGAATTATCCAAGCCTGTTTGAAAACTGGGTGCAGTAAAATGATTCATATAGTTCTCTAGTTGGTGTTTGTGACAGCGGGTTTTGTACTGACCTGAGCATTAGGAAAGCCTGCTTGACCGCTCTGGGTGTGCCGGTTTCTAGACTCGGCAGCAGCTGGACGAGTGTCAGCACGCAGGGCCAGGCTGCCCTGACTCCAGCAGGGTGGTTGGGTTTCCTCTGCCTTCCTGTGGATGCCGGTCCCCAGTTCGGACCTCCTGGCCTTGCATCATCTTGGATTTGCTGGTGGAACCAGCCGCACCCTCCCCGTGGGCTCAGACCCGCATCTTTGCCTTGCCTGCTTCCTGCGGTGATGGTCCCCCAGCTGGAGAGCCAGTAGCATGGGCAGGTTGGGGGAGATGCCACCTCTCTCCCCGTCTCATCCCCCCCTCTTGACTCCGTCCCCACTACTGCCCCAACCCGAGTCAGCAGAGCCCTGCTGGGCTGTTCTCCAGACTTCAGGTTCAGCTAACGCTACGGATGGACGGTCCCTGCTATGTCTCCCTTACCTCCCCGCTCTCGGTCCTCTTGCACCTGTGAACCATGGGCTGCTCATCCCCTCAGCTTTGAGCTGGACCGACTCCCTGGCCCTGGCTCTCCTCCTACTTCCATCACTCTTCCTGCATCTCTGCCCACCCTGCTTGTCCTCTGCCCTCTGAGCACAGGCATGTTCTAGAAAAGCTGTAAGTTGAAGTCTGTTTTCCGTTTGCTTCCCACTTTCATTTCAGCTACACCGCGGGAGTTTTTATCCCCCCAGCTCTGAATATCTCTTCATCTCATTTGGGTTTTTTTTCCCCCCTAAATCAAGTAGTTGTTACACAAAAATGCAATTCTTTTAGTAGACAAATCAATGGCCTCACCCCCACCCCCTGTTAGTTTTCTGGGCTTCAGCTGTTTCATTCAGAAAACAGTCCCTTGTGAGCCACTGGGTGGGTGGGCTGACCTGTTTCCCCTCCCCATGAGCGCACAAAGCCTTGGAAGTTTCCGAAGAGCATTATTAACAAATTAGCAACTGAGGGTCTCGTGCCAGCAAGAAAAGGACAGTGTTCTGAAGCTCAGAAATGAACTTGACCCTGTCTGGATGGATGGTTGAAGGAGACGTAGGTCACGCGGTGCGTGTTTGTGAGCCACTGTGATTGCCACGTGTGGCTGGAGATGCAGGGTGCTGGGCTCTGGTGTGTTGGGCATTGTTCCTCTCCGGCTGTGGGGTACTGGGTCCTTCCAGATGCTTTCCACAGACAGGTAAAGATCCAATTTTTGTAAAAGACTTTTGTGAAGTGAAGAATTCCTTTCAGTTTCAATTAGTGTCCCCTACCTGCACACAACACTTTCCGGACACAGTTTTATGGTGAGCAGCTCTTAAAAAGACTGCGTCGGTCTTCTATTGTCCTTATTGAAGAGAACAAAGTCTACTTTCTTACTCGTAGGTAGAAGAAAATTCAGGCTCAGAGCAACAGTGCCTTTCTTGAGGTGATGGAAGATATATATCCCCTTTCATCCCCAAAACTAAAGGGAGTGTTTCCTTATAAACAGCTCAAGAAAATGAACAACATCGTTTAGAATGAAGATTCCCCCCCACACACCCAAATTTAAGCCTTGAACCTCTTATGTTAAATGAAATCTTATATAGAACTCTAACATAACCAATTTTTGTAAGTGTATGTTTTATAAGCATATAAAATCAGAGCTTTTCCCTTTGAGGAGGTTTCCCCTGGCTTCCCTGACTCATCCTCAGATCCCAAAGTGGCTGCTGAGGCGTCTGCATAGGCCTGGGGCTCAGCGTTTCGCAGCTTGAAAAGTACTGGTTGTATGATGTAATGACTGGCCACAGCCAACAAAGTTGAAGTTTTGTATCATCCCGTTTTATTTTGTCTTATGCCAGAACTTGAAAGCTCTATTAACTTTCACATATAATGCAGTGGGTGCAACCAGGCTTAAAGCATTTTGCTTTCATTCACTGGAGTATTTAAAGAATAATAATAATTAAAAGAGGTAGCCTCCTACTCTACACGAGATTCCAGACCCACCCTTGCTGGTGAGTCTTCTGCCAGTTTCCTCCCTGACAACCCGCTCACCTGGGGTTCTTGGGCCAGTAGTCCCAGCAGAAGCCGGTGGGGTCTGGCCGCCTTCACCGTTGTTCTCCTTACCGGTGGGTGATTAAGCTTGCCGTGGGAAGAGCGGTGTCAGATTGTCAGTAGAGCCTTTGATTCTTGCTGGGAACCTGAACCTGGTCATGCTCTCCTGACCCCGGATGCTGATGCTCAGAAAGGGCTTGCCTCTGAGAAACTGTGGGCTCCCACCAGCTGTCCTCCTGGCTGTCGGGCAGGTTCTCATGGTGTGTGACATTGGCACACGGGCTTTCTAATGATGGCTGGGCTCCGTTCATCCCCAGCACCCCGCCCTCTATGCTGACGTGCTTCTCTATGCTTATGGTTTTCTGTCACACACCTGGCATGATGTCAGCCAAAAATCGGCCCTTCCTCTGCTTCTCAGAAAAGATCGTTTAAGACCATTACTCTAAAACCCGAGTCATCATCTTTAGGAAAGGAACAGAGGTCCCATCAATGGAAAAGTAAGGGATAGAAGGACAGAAATTCCTCCCTTCAATAATAATCAGGAAAAAAAAAAGCCACTTTTTTTTTTTTTTATTGAAAAAAGATCTAGTGGTGTTAATTTGGCCATGCGTTTCAGATCTTTCAAAAAAAGTTCTATTTTGTAAATTTAAAAAAATCTATGTTTTCCCTTGCTAAGAAAATTTAAGGAAGAGGAAGGAGTATCAGATGAGAAGTAGCATTCCCTGTCCCCCTCCTTCACTGCCCCGTAAGCGCCCAAGAATTAGCACGTGACACTCGCAGCCTCCCGCTGTGGCAGGGTCCTACAGTCTCCTTGGGCAGGGTGCCCGGGAGCCACTGGGCCGCCTGGAGCAGAGGCTGCTGCTGCGTTGGGAAGCGCGATCGGTCGGCCCTGGGCTCTCTGGCCCCGTCCCGCCTGTGGGCCCTGCTCCCCTCACCTCTCGCCCTCTGCTCCCGGGCCCGGGCTCTGCCTTGGGCTGATGCTACACTGTTGATGCTACACTGTTGATGTGTACGTTGTTGATGTACTGTTCTCATTCATATGAGAGTTCCCTCTGCCTGGGATTCAGTTTGGTGGCTTGTCGGAGTTCATTATGTAAGCGGGCTGGCCGTTCAAAGCGTTTTCTTTGGCCAGCTCGCTGTATTCCTCGGTCATTACTCTGGCATATAATCAGGCCAGCTCCCAGCCTTCTGTGACGGGAGCTCCCTGAAGCTCTTGGTTTGTAGTCTGGAGCCTTTATGCTCCCTTATGCCAGCAGTGGCAGACAAATGTCAGTGTTCCCAAGTTTCCGTGAGTTTTACTGTTCTCGAAGTCTGAACCCAGTCATCTCTATTAAGTCAGCACTTTGCCGATACGCAGTATCCAACCCCTGAAACCACACAGCTCACCAGGATTCTAATGTGACCCTCCCGTCCTGAAGACTCGAAAAGGTTTCACTTTTTGTGACTGGCGTCGGCAATCTTATTTTGCCCCTTCCGGAACTTTTACTCAGTGGCTCAGATTTCTTTTCCAGACTCCAGAAAGTTTGGGAACTGGAAATTGCAGAGGTGTCTCCCTCGGACAACTGCCATGAGTTTGTCAGCCCATTTTACTTAGTATCTACACCTGTACTTCTATACCTAGAAGTACAGAAGAAACCTGCTGTCTTTCAGCGTAGTAGTACAGCATCAGAATGCGCTACTAAAATGCAAGCCTTGAGAGAGGGACTTTGTCTCTTTTGTCCGCTGCCCTGTCCCTGGTACCTGGAACAGTGTCTGACTCCTAGAAGGCATACCCAAAATGTTTGTTCAATACATAATGACGTTATTTCTGCTATTTTGGCAATACGTATGTGAATGTAAGCCAAACAAGTTAGTATCTCAGTATTTTGTTACCGTTCTGTTGTCAGTGAACCGATTGATTTTCATCGATTTTTACTTAAATATTAATCACTTTCAGGGGTGCCTTGGTGGCTCAGCCGGTTAAGCGTCTGACTCTTGATTCTGGCTCAGGTCATGGTCTCGTGGTTTGTGAGTTCGAGCCCTGCATTGGGCTCTGTGCTGACACTGCAGGGTCTGCTTGGGATTCTCTCTCTCCTTCTCTCTCTGCCCCTCCCCTGCTCATGTTCTCTCTCAATAAATAAATATTTTAAAAATCTTTAAATATTAATCACTTGCAGACTGTGACTCTGTTGTCGAGAAAGTAGTACGTATTGAAGAGGGCATCTTTTGGGATGACCACTGGGTGTTGTATGGAAACCAATTTGACGATAAATTTCATATATTAAAAAAAAGAGAGAGAGTAGTATGGCTGTATTTCCGTCTCTACTTAATGATCTCTGTGAGTTTCTTAATTGAGGTTATCACATACAATAGATCACTCTTCAGCGAAGAGTTCTTTTGAGACGGTAACCGCCACCACAGTCAAGATCTGGAGCAAGGACACCTGGGTGGCTCAGTTGGTCGAGTGTCCAACTCTTGATTTCAGCTCAGGTCATGATCTCATGGTTCGTGGGATCAAGCCCACATCAGGCTCCGTGCTGACCATGTGAAGCCTGCTTGGGATTCTCTCTCCCTCTCTCTCTCTGCCTCTCTCCCGGGTTGCATGCATGTGCTCTCTTTCTCTCTCTCAAAAAAAAAAAAAAAAAAAAAAAAAGACCTGGAACAGTTCTGTCACTCCCTGAAACCCCCTGTGTCCTCTGTAGTCAACCTCTTCTCCCCCCTCTACCCCCCACCCCCACCCCAGCCACTGGCAAACTCTGGTCCGTTTTCAGTCCCCTATGGTTGCCCTGTTCCAGAATATCTTGTAAGTGGCCTAATTTTGATTACACAATATGTAGCCTTTTGAATCTGGCCTTACCGTGTAGCATAATGCCTTTGAGATTCATTCAAATTGTTGTGCGTATCAATGGTTTGTTCCTTTTTATTGCTGAGGTGTCTTCCCAGGTATAGATGTACCACTGTTTGTCCAGCCATCCACCTGTTGAAGGACATTTGGGTGATTGGAATAAAGCTACTAGAAACATTTGCGTACAGATTTTTGTGTGGACGTAATCTTTCATTTCACCTATAAATGGGGTTAAGTAGCATTATAGGTTTTAATGACAGATCGGAGGCGATACAGTCTCTTAAATTCTCCTTTCTAGAACTTCAGTAAACACCACATGATACTGGCCGTTACTGACTATGTGGTGACCTATCTGGTGATGCTTCTGCTTTTCAGACAAGATGGGAAACAGTTGTGATACAGAATAGTGGAAATGGGGGTACCTCACAAATTGAAATCTCCCTAATGTTTCTGATTTCTGTTTTCCAAACAGAATGGGTCTCTGAGTGCTACTAAGAAAGACGAGTGTTTCAGCAATTGTCTTCGCGATTAATTGTCTAACTTGCGTTTTCCCACCTGGCTCGCCGATTTACCTTACGATTTTGCTGTGCATTTGATTCTCTCGTTGGTAAATGAAAGGACAGCCCATTATCGATGTACAAGATCTCTAGACCAAATGTGGTGTGAGAATCCCAGGGTGGTTCTGAGTAGTGCTGCAGCATTAGGAAGGAGGGACTTGTTTGGATACACAGAGGACTCTTGGGAACAGTGCCGGCTCCTCTGGGACCATCAGAACGGAAAGATACTGGAGAGAGAATGGCTGAGGCATCAAGTAAGAGGCCTTTGCCTCTCTGGCAGTTGTGTTCAAGTCCAAAGCAAGAGATAATCCAGCTGTGGCTTTCTAGCATACAGTCTTCAGATCTTTTCCCAAGGCGAGCAGGTTATCAGAATTTAAAGAACTTAGAGTCTTTGTACTTTTAGATCCAGAGGCCACCCATTCTGGGATTGATCTTACTTTAAAATTGATTTATTATGTTAATAGTTAATCAATTCACATGGTTTAAAATTCATGAGTTCCAGGATGGACGCATCTACCCCTCACCATCCATCAAGGTCCTCTCCATGGGGCAACCAAAAGCTATCTATTGCTTGTGATTCCTGCCAAAGAGATTTTATGCATATATAAGTAAATCATACATATGGCCTTTCTCTCCCCCCTTTTTTTTTCCACAATGGTGCAGTATGCATCCTTAAAAAAAAATAATAACCACGTATATACTAATGTGAATGATTTCCAAGGTATTGTTAAGGGGAAAACCACCATTTTCCTGTTGTTGGAATTTAGGTTGTTTACAGCCTCTTGTTATTACAAACAGTGTTGTAGTGAGTAACCGTGTTCCTAAGTCATTTCACCTGTGCTGGTATATCTCAGGAAAATTCCTAGCTAGGAATTGCCAGCCCGCGTGTTAGTGAAATGCCTTTGGTATTGCCAGATGTTCCTTATGAGGTCATGGTACTCCAGACTCCACCCACCCCAACATCTGAGGGTACCCATTGCTGCCTCCCTTAACACAACACGATAAAATATTTTGATCTTTAGTAATCTGATGGAAAATGGTGGAAAATGGCACTTAGGATAGTTTTATTTCTCCTATTGCTGTTGAGATTGAGCGTATTTTCATGGGTGTGGAATAGATTGCCTTCTTTTTCTGTGAACTCTTTGTTCCTATCATTTGCCCATATTTAAAATATTTTTTGATGTTTGTTTATTTTTGAGAGAGAGAATGAGAGACAGAGTGCGAGTGGGGAGGGGCAGAGAGAGAGAGGGAGACATAGAATCTGAAGCAGGCTCCAGAGCCCGATGCAGGGTTTGAACCCACGAACTGCGAGATCCTGATCTGACCCAAAGTCAGACACTTAACCGACTGGGCTACCTGGATGTCCCTTCGTTTGCCCATATTTTAATTTTTCTGTTAAGTTGTTTATCTTTTCCTTTTTTTTTTTAGGAGTTCTTAAAGTATTAGAGAAATCATCAGCCCTTTGCCTTTTACATGGAGTTGCATTATTTCCCAGGTTTATCATTTATGTAAATGATTTGCTCATAATCACTTTTATGAAACAAACTTTAGGTTGTATCTGTAGTCATGTTTATTCAGAATTTTGAGTCATTCTTAGAAAGGCCTTCCCCACTTTGACATGATAAAAATCATCCTGTATGGTTTCTTCCAATATTTTGGTTGTTTCTGTTTTTACATTTAAGTCTTTGATGCGTTGTGAACTTTTCTGTGAACAAAGGTTTACAGTATGGCTCCAGCTTAATTTTTTTTCCAGTTCTGAGGCTAGTTTTCCAGTATCATTTAGTGACTTTTCCATCTTTTCCTCTGGATTTAAAACGCTTACCTTTATTATCTGTTAAATTCCCCTACTATCTGGGTCTATTTCTGGACTCGTCTATTTCCTTCTGTTGACCTTTCAGCCTGTACATGCCCTGCACCTCACGTTGTGAATAATTGTGGCGATGTGACATCTCATGGGGCTAGTCTCCTTCTTTTCAACATTTACTGACTATTCCATAAGAATCTTCAAATCAGCAGCACCTGGGTGGCTCAGTTGGTTGGGCTTCTGACTCTTGGTTTTGGCTCAGGTCATGATCATGGTTCATGGGATGGAGTCCTGTGTCAGGCTCTGTGCTGTTGGCATGTAACCTGCTTGGGATTCTCTCTCCCTCTCTCTGCCTCACTCCCACTTTCATGCACATTCTCTCTCTCCCTCTCTCTCTCTCAAAATAAATTAAAAAAAAAGAATTTTTGAATCAGCTTGTCTGGTCTGTCTCACCCCACCAAACCCCCCCAAAAGAGAATTATTTTCTTTAGGATTCTGTTGCCTTTATAGACTTAACTTTGGGAAAGTAGGCACACTTAGGGTGTTAAAACTTCGTGTTCATAAGTATGGTATGGCTTTTCATTTATTTTGTGCCCTCAGCTGTTTTAAGTTTTTGTCTTATCTGTGTTTTGGACATTTTGTTAAGTTAATTTATACCATTTTAACTTTTGGGGGCACCTGGGTGGCCCAGCTGGACGGCTCAATTAAGCATCTGACTTCGGCCCAGGTCATTATCTCGCAGTTCATGAGTTCGAGTTCTGTGTCTCGCCCTCTTTGCCCTTCCCCCACTCACGCTCTGTCTCTGACTCTCTCAAAAATAAATAAACATTAAAAAAAAAAAAAAAAAAGCTTCCCATATAATATTTTAACTTTTTTTGCTTTTGGAAATAAAGTCTTTACTTCCAGCCATGTCTTCTCATTGGTGGTGGTTTTATACAGGATGCCTTATTCATTTCTCTGCATTAATTTTCTACCCAACTGTCTTCCTGAAATTTTCTTCATGTTGATAATTTTCAGTGAATTCTCTTGGGTTCTTTTAGGCATGCAATCATATTATCTGCAGATAATGACCATTTTGCTTTCTACTTTTCAATTTTCATACTATTTGTCTAGTTTCATTATGTTAACTAGTACTTGTAGTACAATAATAGTGGTGACAGTGTTCATCTTTGTTTTATTCTTTTTTAAAATATTTTAGAGAGAGAGACAGAGTATGAGCGGGGGAGGGTCAGAGAGCGAGGGAGACACAGAATCTGAAGCAGGCTCCAGGCTCCGAGCTGTCTGCACAGAGCCCGACGTGGGGCTCGAACTCACGAACCCATGAGATCATGACCTGAGCCGAAGTTGGTCGCTTAACCGACTGAGCCGCCCAGGTGCCCTGATCTTTGTTTTATTCTTGATTTAAAGGCAGTGTATCTCATTTCCTATCAAGGCTGAGGCTGGCTTTTGGGAAAAGTAGATATATTTTGTCATGTTAAGGAAGTATCCTTCTAATGTTACTAAGAATTTTATCGAGGATGGGTATTAGATTTTAGCAAGTGACTTCTGTGCATCTCTGGAGACGACTGTATTTTTCTCTGGAGAGCTATTAATGCGCTGTATTAATAATTTTTCTCAATAATCGAGCTATCCATTCCTGGACTAAATCCCACTTGATTATGATGTGATATTCCTTTAAGTTGCTCCTGGATTATATTTGCTAATATTTTATATACCTTTTATCTGTTTGGGAGTAGTTTAATATTGGAAATTTCTGCTTTTCATATATTTTGGGAGTGGTCTATGAATTTCTCTGGGCCTGGCGCTTTGAGCAGGGGTTTATTTATACCTTTCTGTACTTTTTCTAAGGTGATTGATTAGGTTTCATGGCTCCTTTGTTTAGGTTAATTGTATTTTCTAGAATGATAATTGACTTTATCAACTTTTCAGATTTACTTACATGCAGTTGAATAATGTGTTCTCCTATTATTCTTTTAATAACCTCTGTATCTCTGATACTTCCCTCTTATTGTGGAAATTTGTGCTTTTTTTTTTCTTGATAGTCATTTGCTTCCCCCCCCCCCCCCCCCCCCCCCCGAAAAAAACAACTGTTGATCTTACTTATGGGCCAGCTTGGTCAATTTTTGTGAAGGAACCACGGATATTAAGTGTGTATGTCAGTTTCCAGGGGGTAGAGTTCCACATGTACCGATCAGTCTTACCTCATTGACACGGAACGTAGGTCCTTTATAGCCTTTCTTCTCTTTGTCCTTTTATCTGTCATGAGCCAAGAGGGTGAATGAACACCTCCCACAACTAACGTGTTTCCCTCAATTTGTCCTGGTATCCCCTGTGGTTCTTGCATTGCGTTTCGATGCTGTGTTATTTGATCTGCAGCGAGTACTGCCACAGGTCGTCGCTGTGAGTGGCACTGCCTCGGGTGGTACAGCGCCCTTCTGCTTCAGCCCTTCCTTCTCTGAACTCACCCTTGTCTGATGTGAAGATTACAGCCCGTGATTTATTTCTTCGCTTTTGCCTCACAGTCCTTTGCTTATCCTTTCTTCTTCTTTTAGGTGCTTCTCTGTCATACACCATAAAATTGGGTTTTGCTTTAAGATATAATCTGTATGTCTGTTTTTAATAGACGTTAATTTAGCCCATTTATTAACGCGACATATGTTTGGCATTGGTTCTGTCACTGCTGCTTTGTTGTCACTCGAGGGGATGGTTAAGTACCTTTTAAAACTTCTTCCTCTCTTATTTTCTTTGCTTTGTGTTGATTTTCTAATACTTTGGAGTTTTATTTGTTATAGTTGTTACCCTTACAACTTTTTATTGTGCCCCACATCTGCCGTGTTTTAGACGTTACTTATAATTCCCTCTTGTGAACGATGATGAGATGACTGTATCCCCTCTTTCCTTCTTCCTTTCTCTTCTACCAACTGGTCCTGGTTATTTACAAATATTAACTCTACTGGCGTCTACCTTTGTTAAGTTTGTACTGTACGGTTTGACGTGTTACCTTTAGATCCTCACCGTCTAATAGAACTCTCCCCAGTGATGTGCATGTCCTGTACGTTATGACAGCAACTGGCCGTAAAGTGGCTTTTAAGCACTTGAACGTGTGGCTAGGACGACTGAGGGGCTGAACTTTAAATTTTATTTATTATTAACCTATATAGATTTGAATTTAAATAGCTACCTGTGGCTGGTGGTTACCATACTGGAGAGCATGGCTTTATTGGAGTGTTTGTAAGTCCCAGCTGTGAGAGTCAGGAAAACCATGGACATTATGCCACTTGCTGCGTTGTCTCTCCCTTCCTTCCCCAACTAGTGTCACTTAAGTCACTTCTACACTGTGAGGTATTTTGCATCCTTCTACCGTCATCATTGTGTATCTCGTCGTTAGAGTTGAATGGATTGAATCTTCTCGTGTTTGTTTTGTTTTTTTAAAGACTTTATTTTTAAGGAATCTCTACACCCAGTGTGGGGCTCAAACCTGCAACCCCAAGACCAAGAGTCACACGCTCCACTGAGCCAACCAAGTGCCCCACAAGTGGGTTTTTTTGACACGGTTTTTCTAGCCATCCCACAGGTGCATATAATTTGCAATGTAGTAAATTCCTCAAGGAGGATTTTCATACAGTGTTGCCTGGGGTTTATTTGTTTCTGCACATTTAAAACTCTTCTCTACTGGAGTGACTGTTGAAGTGGGTATAAAATTCTAGGATCACTTTGTTCTTTGAGCACTGTGTCAGGCATTTTGCTGTCCCTTCGTTTTGTGTCTTGCTGTGGAGAGTCTTTTCTCCCCTCTTGTGAGTGACTTAATCTTCCTGCCTGACTCCTAAAGGATTTTCTTTTTTGGTTTAGAATAATTTTACTGTAGTTTGTCCTTTTTCTGACCATTCCTGATTCATTTTCCCTCTCAGTATTTTAAAATTGATCAGTGACGACGTGTTCTGTTCCATTCTTTCAGTTTTCTTATTTGGGAACTTTGTTATGCACCTGTTGGATGTTCCTCACAGTCTGTCCTGTTTGTCATTGTTCTTGTGATTCTTTTTAATTCTTAAATTTTTATTTAATTTGAATTTTCTTATTTCTGCCCTGCATGCACTTTTTGCCCTTTTCGGCTTCACCCCCTTTTCTGTGGTGTTTTCGTTTTTTTCCTTCCACTTCTTCTCTGAGTTTTTCTTCTACCTTTATCTCTTTCTGTGGCCTCATCATGTCATTATCCCTGAGCTCTTACCGCTCTGTTTTGTGTCCATCCTTTATAGAAGCAGTTTAAAGAGTTCATGGTGAAATGCATCTTCACAGTGTTCATCTGCTTGATGATACTGTTTTTCCTGGTGAATGGTCATTTATGAAGATTGAATAATGAATATGGATCGAGGGCCTGTGGTTGCAATCACTCTGCCCTTGTGGAGTTTATGTTCCAGGAGTACAGATAATAAATAAGAGAGAATTACTTATGTGTATTTTATTGATTAATTGATTGATTTTTGATTTAAATTCGAGTTAGTTAACATACAGTGTAGTACTGGTTCAGGAGTAGAACCCAGTGATTCATCGCTTACATACGCCCCCCTGTGCTCGTCCCAACAGGTGCCTTCCTTAATGCCTGTCGCCCGTTTAACTCATGCTCCCTTTAGCCCACCCCCCACCCACCTCCCGTCTAGCAACCCCTGTTTGTTCTCTGTGTTTAAGAGTCTCTTAGGATTTGCCTCCCTCTCTGTTTTTATCTTATTTTTCCTTCCCTTCCCCTATGTTCATCTGTTGTGTTTCTTAAATTCCACATGAGTGAAATCCTACGATATTTGTGTTTCTCTGCCTGATTGACTTCTCTTAGCTCATAGCCTCTAGTTCCATCTACATTGTTGCAAATGGGAAGATTTCATTCTTTTTGACCTCGGAGCAGTATTCCATTGTAAGTGTGTGCATATACGTATATATACCACATCTTCTTTATCCATTCATCAGTTGATGGACATTTGGGCTTTTTCCATAATTTGGCTATTGTTGATAGCCCTGCTATAAACATGGGAGTGCAGGTGCCCCCTTTGAAACAGCATTTTTGTATCCTTTGGATAAATTCCTAGTAGTGCAATTGCTGGGTCATAGGGTCATTCTATTTTTAATTTTTTGAGGAGCCTCCACACTGTTTTCCAAAGTGGCTGCACCAGTTTGCAGTCCCACCAGCAGTGCAAGAGGGCTCCCCTTTCTCCACATCCTCTCCAACATCTGTTGTTTCCTGAGTTGTCAGTGTTAGCCATTCTGACGGGCACGAGGTGATATCTCATTGTGGTTCTGATTTGTGCCTCCCTGATGACGAGTGACATTGAGCATCTTTTGATGTACTTGTGTGTATTTTAGGAGGTGACATGTGCCCCAGAGTGGAGTTGAGGTGGGGCTGACTGTTGGGGAGAGGGCGGTTTTGGACAGCACGGTCTGCGAGGGCCTCACTAAATGGGGTCATTTGCATGATGACTTCATAGAGAGGAGCGAGTGAGTGTTGAAGAAAAACGATCCGTGACACTTGTTAAAGATGGTCGGGCAGGCTTTTTCAAGGATGACTTCTGTGGTGGGCTCAGGGGAGAGAACAGGCTCAATTCTGATCACGGTGTAGGTAAAGAGTGGGGGTGGGGAGGAAGAGACGCGGGGACTGAGTCCAAGTGGGGATTCTGGCTAAACCGATCTAACGGGACTCTTGCTGAAGGCAGGCCAGGTTGACGGGGTCTCATGTGTTGGGTGAGGAACCTGAGCAAGGGCGATCAGATATGGGGGGTGGCTAAAGCAATTGGCACAATTCTTGCTGCAGTCAGACATTGCAGAGGTGAACACGGGAGTCCAGAAGTTGAGGCCTCGTTGAAAAAGAGCTCAAGAGAAGCTGAGTAGAGTTTGGTCACAAGCCGTGTGGGTATGTGCAGGAGGAGCATCCAGGTTGGGGGGTGGGGGGAAGGACATGTGCAAATGCCCTGAGGTTGGAATTTGCAGGCACCTAAAGGACTAGCAGGGGGGCCAGTGGGGGAGGATTGGGGTGAAGTGATTGAGGGGGAGGGCTGAGAGATGAGGTCAGGGAGGGGGAGAGAGAGGAGAGAATCTCAAGCAGGCTCCTCGCGGTCAGCACGGAGCTTGACGGGGGGCTCAAACCCACTAACGGTGAGATCATGACCTGAGCCGACGTCAGGAGCCCGATGCTTAACCAACTGAGCCACCCAGGCGCCCCTACGCTTGGGCAAATTCTATATCCTTCTTTTATTGGCAGAGATTGAACAGACCTGTATATCATAGGAACAACTAACTTATCTACTATTTGATTAATTTTGTATTCTCTCTGCTGCGTTCTTTCTGAATTAAATCAGCGAGTGACAAAAGAGTCCCTTGGGTCATAATTATTTACTCTGCTTACTTCCAAGGTGCTTTGCTTCTTTTTCCTTCTCATGCCATAGGGATGAGGGAAGGAAAGGTGCTACTGATTATAATATGCCAACCAGCGGTCAGCCCAGACCCTGCTCCTGTGACATTAACTGAAAATGTTGTGATTAGATAGGAGCAGAACTGTCCCAGGCATGACTGTGTTGCATTAGGTGATAAAGTTCATGCAATTGTTTTGGCTCATTTTATTTCTTGCATACACTAGTCAAGTAGATTTTTAAAAATATACTAGTGAATTTAAACTTCTAAAAATTAGATTTCTGTTTAATATGGGTTGACAAGAACTAGTAGAATTAATTTTAATTAAATTTAAAAGTTAAATTATTTCAGAGGGGTTTTCATTTAAATTTGCCTACGTACTTTTTATGGGGGAGTAGGAAACAAAAACAAAATACTTAGCATATTTAAGGGACATAGAATATTCCCTGCTCCCCAAATTCCATATACCATGATAACTTGGTCAGAGGGTTTTCACTGGATGACTAGAGGAGATGGAGAGGTTTCAACATCAATAGGACAGATGGTTTTTAATGCTTTGATCTGTGGGCCCGTTTTAATTTTGCTGTTTTCCTTTTTTTGTGTTGTTGCCCCCACTTTTCTGCCATCATATTACCGCTTGACAGACGCATGCTGTTTCTGAAGGTCATTTCAGAAACACATTGTTTGAATTTATTGTGGATTCTCTTTCCGCTCGGGTGGATGCTATTTAATCTCAACTTCCTTTTCCACCCAAAACCCCCATAGCAAATTGAGACTGTCGAGTTCAATGGCGACAGGAAGAAACTGCCATCCAGCCGAGAGTATAATGTCCATATTCTGTTGCTCAGTAATTATCTTCAGGCAAATGAATACACGATCTGTTGTGAAATCGTTCTCAAATGATTTATGATCCAGGGAATTCTGGGCTCGAATGTCTGCAGAGTGAACCTGCACGTGGAGAGATTGGGGAAGACCTTTAGTGAAAGGCTGGGTTGCACTCACGTGTTGTGTGGACAGGCTCGAGACCCCCCCCCCCCCCCCAGCGAGGCTTCCTGGGCAGAGAGAGCACCATTTAACAAGGAGTTGTGTTAAATTATGCATTTGAAAATGTGTAGTCGTTTTAGCATAATCGGGAAAGAACCCAAAGAAAAGGGTCTTACTTGATCGTATTCTTTCTGAAGAAGTCATTATACGTGCTCATGTGTAACATGATTGTGAATCTGCCATTTGCCTCAGGCCCTTGTCTTTGCCCTTTTGAAATCAGACATTTGTTGGGATTCCCCCAGCCGGGAGGGCGGATGTGTCTGGAAGGGGGCGATCGCATGAGATCCCTCGCCCGCTCCCCGCCTCGCGCTCCCCGGCAGTGTCACCCAGCTAATTGTCCATGTAGTTGTCCATGGCCGTCCGGCGCCCCCACCCGAGGCTGTGCCTTCTCCATCCCAGCATCCAGGCCTCTGGTCTGTAATAAGTGCTCAGTGAATGTCTGCATCTTTGAACAGATCCTTAAGGAGACCTATTTTGGCTAATAAGGTGAATGCAAAGGAACGTTAATTTGGTGGCTGTCTCTGCTTTCCTAGGAAGTCCTCTCGGGCGTGGTGGTCATATCTGGCAAGGATTCAATCCAGCACCAGGGAGTGTCTCTGACAGTGGAAGGAAGTGTGAACCTCCAGCTCAGCGCCAAGAGCGTGGGTGTGTTCGAAGCTTTCTATAATTCTGTTAAGGTAAGAATGCTCAGGTTGCACATCTTTTTTTAGTTCATTATCCCCATAATTGTGGGTTTTTTTGCTTGCTTTTTGGCTTTATTGTTGTTACCTGTCGTCGTTTTGTAAGGTATAGTGATAGTCATACTTTTAACACTTACTAATCAAACTGAAAAAAATACTCCGATATTTTGATTCTGAATCTCTCCTGCGATCGAAAGTCTGTTTTTATTCCTAGAAGATAGGACGAGGAAAACTATAAGTGGTCTAAATTCAGCCTTTAAAGAGACCAGAGCCCTTCTGAGACGTTGTGCCTTTGGCTTCTGGCACTCACCTTCCCAAAACAAAACCGTTACTTGATATTCAGATAAGACGCAGGTAGGGCAGTGGCCATTCTTTCCTTTTTGTCATTTTGGGTAGAGGTCTGTGTTCCGGAATATCAACTCTTTTTCCGTACTTATAGTGTCCGTTTCCTGAAGGACATGTTAACTCTCGGTGTTGAGAGGGAAGGAGGTGAGAGGAGAGAAGGGCTCTTGCTGCCCGCGTTCCGATTCCGGCCTTCCCGCCCTCTTCCGCAGTCTCCCTGCTTTCCTCCAGCAGCCCTTGGAGACTCACTTCAGAAGCCGGAGATCTTCTGAGTGATGCTAACCCAGGGCTTGGAACACATTAACTACGGCGTGATGGCTGCCTTCGGGCAGGTTCCCAGTGTGATGCAGAGGCACGCAGGGCTGAGGCCGGGCGGGCCGCTCCCTCCGCACACGGCGGGCGGGCGGGCGGTGGGCAGGCTCCCGGGAGGCTGGTGTCCGAGGCGGGTGCCGGCTGGTGAGAAGCCCCGGTTCAGGTGGCGGCCCTCCTGGCCGCTCGTCCTGACGGTGCTGCACCTGCTTCTTCATTCCGAAGGTCAGAGTGCGAGGCAGGAGGGTTGTTAGGATAGTTGACTGAGCTTTTTGGGGAGAGGAGAGGAAATACCGCTTCAGATGTGCCCCAAACATCGAAGCATCCGGTACCGTGAAGGAACCATTATTGTGCCAGAGACTTGAGCCGACTGTGTGGTCACCTGCAGATACAGAGCTGTGCGGCCCAGGACACCGGTAGGGGGGGCACCCAAGGGCTCGTGGCTCGCGGCTCTCAGGGGATCGTTAACGGACACAGCGATTCGGAAGTACATCCAGAAGTGCGTGCTGATAGACGGAGTTGCTTTTTTGTCTTTACAGCCTATCCAGATTATCAATAGCACCATCGAAATGGTGAAGCCAGGAAAATTTCCCAGCGGCAAAACAGAAATTCCTTTTGAATTTCCCCTGCACGTGAAGGGCAACAAAGTCCTGTATGAGACTTACCACGGCGTGTTTGTCAACATTCAGGTGAGCGCTTCCTAACGCTGCGGGGCCACCTTCACAGCTGTTCCTGTGCAAAACGGCTCCGTGTCTCTTTCACTGAAAGTTAACAGACCCAAGAAGTTGATGTGGTTGTTGCCGAGACCTCCTGTGTGTATTCTATTTTGATTTCTCATTTTGCTTTGCAGAACACGGTTTGTGTGCGGCTGTTAGTTTTGATAGAAGTCCCAGAGGACCCGTGCTACACGGCTTCTTTGAAAAAACTCCGTCGTTTCTTTTGGCCCCCACTCAGGCCGCATGGACGCCGCGTGAGGGGTGCTTTTATTGTTTGGTGATAGATATGCCCTCACGTCTCTCTGGCACCCGCACTAATTGTCTATTTTCTACGTATAAATATCTCTTTGTTAGACATCCAAAGGCTACTACTTTGACATAGGCTTGTATTCTTTATTGAACAAACCTTGTAAATGAGGGGAAGTGAATTATGACTTCCTGTCTACCTCCGCTAGCCCAGGATGCCTTTCACAGCCACTATTGTGTCAGGCACAGTTTGGAGTCATGACTCAGAGCGAGCGAGCGAGCGAGAGAGCCTTTGCTTTATTCAGTGGAAAGAAAGGTACTTTTGTGACGCCAGCTCTGCAGGGTTCCCCTTGCTGGATGAGACAAAACCATCTTGTCTTACGTACGTGCAAGAGGGCAGCAAGTTGGGAAGTTTTTTGATTTATTGAGTTTTAGCCGATAATTTGGTCTTGGTAAGTCCCCATTCCCCTGCCTCGAGTGTAACACTTTAAAAATGCAACACTTTAAAAATGCGGTTCCTCAAAACACTCCTGAGAGTTTTAACTAAAGGTCTGTCTACGCGTGAGTTCCATGAAGTGCTTAAAAGATGGGCAGACAAGAACCACGTGCCGCCTGGCGTACTGTGCTGCACTGAGTATCTTTCTACAAAGAAAAACCGTATCTAGTCCTTTGTTATTGGTGCACCTGTTTCAGGCATTCTGTATAGTGAAGGCTTTGGACAGGCCCGTAGGAAGTACTTGTAACAGTGGGGAAGCGTCTAGATTGGAAGGAACATGCCTGCATAGACGTGAGTCCTCTGGCCAGCTTTCTAGGCTGGGAGCACTTTCACCGTATAAGAGCATAGATGCAAAATGCCTTTTTAGCAAGACTGAGACTATCTCAAACGTTTATTTGGAAATCATATTTATTCTCTTTCCAGAATCAGCATCACCGCACTTTCCTGACATGGTAGCTCTTTAATCCTGTTTATTTAATAACATAAGCATATGTTCATTACAAACCGAATAGAATAGTGTTCAAATTTCAGTGGCATACTTCTTGTTACTTCCTCCTATATTCTTTGTTTTTGTTAAAAGATTAATTGTTTGAAATCAAATTGGAGGGCCGCCCGGCTGGCTTAGTTGGTGGAACATGTGACTCTTGATCTCGGGGTTGTGGATTCAAGCCCTACGTTGGGTGAAGAGATTACTTAAAAAAATAAAATCTTTCAGGGTGCCTGGGTGGCTCAGTGGGTTAAGCATCCATCTTCGGCTCAGGTCATGATCTCACGGTTCGTGGGTTTGAGCCCCAGTGTCGAGCTCTGTGCTGACAGCTCAGAGTCCGGAGACTGCTTCGGATCCTGTGTCTCCTTCTCTCTCTGCCCCTCCCCTGCTTGTGCTCTGTCTCTCAGAAATAACTAGAATATTAAAAAAAATAATAATAATAAAACCTTAAAAAATCATATTGGAAATTTCATTCTTTTCCAGATGTTGCCAGGAAGGGCATGTGGATCTACAGTTGACCCTTGAACGGCATGGGTTTGAACCGTGCGGGTCCGCTTACTTGTGGATATTTTTGTCAGTGCATACAGTTCAGTGCTATAAATGTGTTTTCTCTTCCTTAATTTTCCTAGTAACATTTTCTTTTCTCTAGCTTACTTTATTGTAAGAATATAGTATATGATACATATAACCTAACAAAATATGTGTTAAACCACCGTTAATGTTATCACTCAGGCTTTTGGTCAACAGTAGGCTCTCAGTAGTGATGATTTTGGGAAGTCACAAGTTACACCTGCGTTTTTGGGACTGGTGCCCCTAACTCCCCATTGTTCGTAAGAGTCAACTATACATAAAAACTTGTGTACTTATGTCCTGCATAGCTGTATGTAAGTTGGAAATTCTTTAAAATGCCGTTAGAGGGCTAACATGTGGTGAATTCTTTTAGTAAGGTGTATACTCTCCCGACCCAACCTTTATTTTGGCCCTAAGATCTTACCCCTTGAGGGTTAACTTCAGAATGCTACAACCTGGAATTCTCTACCTCCCCAAATATCTCACAGATTTCTAAAGATGAGGGGATTTCTTCTTATCCTAACCTTAGATTCATAAGAGCTTATCACCTAGATTCAACATTCATTAGAATTTTGCCACCTTTGTTTCATCTGTATTTATCCTTCCTGAATCATTTCAAAGTTAGTTACAGAATCTCGACACTTCATCTAGAGGCACTTCAATGTCCATCTCTGGAAAATAGGGACATTCTCCTACAGAATCACAGTTGACATTTTCACACCTATCAAAATTAACAGGGATTCTCAAATACCATCTCATTCCCAATTCATATTCAAATTTGTCATTGCTTCTTTTGAGAAAATACACTTTAAAAAAAAAGATTTTATTTAATTCATTAAAAAACATTTTTGTAATGTTGTTTTTTTTGAGAGAGAGAGACAGAACATAAGCGGGGGAGGGGCAGAGAGAGAGGGAGACCCAGAATCCGAAGCAGGCTCCTGGCTCTGAGCTGTCAGCACAGAGCCTGATGCAGGGCTTGAACTCGTGAACTGCGAGATCATGACCTGGGCCAAAGTCGGACGGACGCTCAACCTACTGAGCCACCTAGGCGCCCCAATTTAATTTATGTTTTAAAAATGTTTATTTATTTTTGAGAGAGAGCATGAGAGAGTGCGTGGGGAAGGGGCAGAGAGAAAGAATCCCAAGCAGTGCAGAGCCCACAGTGGGGCTCAAACTCAAAACCCTGAGACCAAGAATATCACATGCTCCACCGTCTGAGCCAGCCAGGTGCCCCTTGAAAATATACTTCTTGAGCAAAACTAGGATTATGGGTTTTTTAAATCTGCTTTTCACTGATTGGTTGATTCAGTCATTCGGTTTCTAGATGGGTCTTTTGCTAGCCTTCTTGTTTTATTAGCAGAGCAAGTGCCTCCCAGAGTCCACGGTGACCACTTGTGGTCACAGGGCTGGCCTTTGCACCACCGCTTACCACGCTTACTCTGCAGATTCGTGGGCGGTTTACTTTGGATAGAAGGTGGTGTTAAACTAGATAGAAAGTGTTATTAAACCTAGTAACATCCTCTTTCTCAAATGACGTGGGCACAAAGACATTTTACACTTATAATTTGAATTGTGTTGTAGTAACATATTGTAAAAACAGTAAAAACCATAAGACAGAATAAAGGGTTTAAGATGCAGCCAGTATTAAATTCTCAGCTTGCAGGGTCTGGGTTTCCTTGTGACTCCTTAGACGGAGGCTCAGCGGTGTTTGCCCGTCTTCTTCTCAGGCCTGTTCTCACCTTCATGATTAGATCATGCATACGAGAATCCGCCCGCTTTCCCTAGTTGTCCTTGGTGCGCCTTTTCTTTTAAAAGTTATGTAAATCGTAGGCAAGTTTTATTATGTTTGTTCCACGCATGTGGCCATAGTAACAACGTTTTGTCCTATAATAACACAGCATAGAGCGGTACTAACATGTCTGAAATCGCAATTCAAAATTAGTTTATCCAGATGCTAGTCATTCTTTGTCATAGTTCAGAATATCCTTTCTGGGAGCCTGCTTCAAATCTATCGGCAGTCTTCTTTCTTCTTCCTGTTGGCTCTGTGTTTACTGACGGTCATAGAAGATCCAATCTCGCACCTCTTTCTGGAGCCCTGCTCAGTCTGACCGTCCTGACCCCCTCTGACCTGCGGAAACTCCTACCACCTGGACCATTTCTTCACGATCGGGCAAGAGCGCGATAAAGCAAAAAGATCGAGGGCTTTGCGGCAGACAGATCTGGGCTTGAGTTACGTGTTGTGTAAAGATTCCGAGCATGGGTTTTGGCAGCCAGCAGGTGTAAATTCATATCCCACCTCTGTGACCCCGAACAGCCTTCATGACCTCCTCCTAGGGGATTAATGAGGTCTTGGCATGAAGTGCTTAGTTAGCTCGGTGCCTGGCACATGGAATGGTCCAAGTCCGTATTTGTTGAATGATTGAATATAAATGAGGTATTATTGGTAGCTGTCCTTGCATTATCCTAACAGTTCTATTGGAGTTGTTAGAATTAACTGAGATGGTGCATGTAAAAGAATTGACATAATTCCTGGAACAAAAATCAGCATGTTCCTCTTCTCCGCCTTTCTCCCCACCCTCGCTTGTTAGCATCTGCCCATGTTACGAATTACTGCCTTCATACTTCAAAACATTCCGTGGCCAGAAGTTGATGCCACTTGTTCTCCTGTGCGAGTGATGGAAATCCAGTTCAAGCTGACTTCGCCTAAAAAAGGTATCCGATCACAGAGCCAGAAGTGCGGGAGGCCAGCTGTGTCCCCGGCTCCGTTGTCTTCTGTGCAGGCCTCATTCTCAGCTGGGTTCTTCGCTGGCCACGGCAGAGCTGGCTGCTAGCGTGTGGCTGGCGTATGATGTACTGGATTGGCACCCCAGCAGAAAGAGTTGTTTCCGACAGTCCCCGTAGCAGGCCTGGCTTGCCGGTCGCTTCCAGGAGGCTGACGGGAGGTCAGCTCTGCCAAAGCCCTGAGGCTAAAAATGAGGAAGGGGAAGTTCCCACTGGGAAGAGAATGCAAGAGACCAGGCCGGTCCGATCAAAATGTCGCCCATGCTGGACAGTGTGTGGGCTGTGTAGGAGAAAGACAAAACACGCGTGTGCATACACACAGACTGCACGCATACACACACGTTGTGTGCACACACACGTATACAGATCTAGCAGTACCAGGCCTCACTGAGCTTGTCTGGCTGGGGAGACCAGATTGAAATCTCAAAAGAGAATGTGTGTGTGTGTGTGTGTGTGTGTGTGTGTGTGTGTGTGTGTACACACGTATATATACATCCCTTGTCTACAAAGATCTTTATATATAGATATAGATATAGATCTTTGTAGATCTTTTTTTTTTATTTATTTTTTTTTTTTTTAATTTTTTTTTTCAACGTTTATTTTATTTTTTGGGACAGAGAGAGACAGAGCATGAACGGGGGAGGGACAGAGAGAGAGGGAGACACAGAATCGGAAACAGGCTCCAGGCTCCGAGCCATCAGCCCAGAGCCTGACGCGGGGCTCGAACTCACGGACCGTGAGATCGTGACCTGGCTGAAGTCGGACGCTTAACCGACTGCGCCACCCAGGCGCCCCTGTAGATCTTTATATATATAAAGATCTTTGTAGACAAGGGATGTTTCTTTAGAAAAATGTTTTAGGGGCGCCTGGGTGGCTCAGTCGGTTAAGCGTCCAACTCTTGGTCTCTGCTCGGGTCATGATCTTACAGTTCTTGAGTTTGAGCCCTGTGTCAGGCTCTGCACTGACAGTGTGGAGCCTGCTTGGGATTCTCTCCCTCTCTCTGCCCTTCCCCTGCTCATGTTCTCTCTCTCCCGAAATAAACAAATTTTTTAAAATGTTTTAATAACCCGGTAACACCTTAAATATATAGCAACTTCTTGTATAATGTGGACAGGTCGTTCATAATAATGTAGCTTCTTGATTCAACCATGCATGTAGTCCCAGTTATATAAAATATTTTGAACATAATTCTAAAGTTTTTCCTGGATGATTAAAACTGTAGCTGACTTTCTTCAATGTGGGTTATGTGATTTTTTTTTTCAGATTAGCATGAAGACAGTGATCATGCTATAGATTTTTGTTACCGGTGTGTCAACCCACAGACAAGAACCATGTGAAGAAACAGTCCCAGGTCAGAGCTCTTAGCTCAGGGACCGGCCCCGCAGAGGGACCCGCTCCCCCTTGGGTAGAACCGGGCCTGTCTTGCAGGAGGTACACGAGCAGTGGCTGGTTCAGAAAAACAGCACAGGCACAGCAGAGAAACTGAACACGGGTTAAAAGCTAGCGTGATGCCACCTGCCTTACCTGTCCCCGTCACCTTGCACTCAGGGTATGTCTGTGTATTGGCACATGGGGAACGGCTGAGAGGGAGAATAGTTAAGATCGGCCATGCATCGACCCCTGTGGAAGCTGGCTCCTGGATACGTGGGGCGTCTTTATACTCTTCTCTTTACTTTTGCATATGGTCGACTTTTCCAAAATAAACATTTTAAAAGATTTCCCCTTCTTTATTACTTCTTAAGGTTAAAATATGGAGAGCTAGTGGTGCCAGGGTGGCTCAGTCGGTTAAGCGTCTGGCTTCGGCTCAGGTCATGATCTCACGGTTTGTGGGTTCGAGCCCCGTGTCGGGCTCTGCTGGCGGCTCGGAGCCTGGGGCCCGCTTCGGATTCTGTGTCTCCCCCCCTCTCTCTCTCTGCTCCTTCCCCACTCACACTCTGTCTCTCTGTCTCTCTCAAAAATAAATAGACCTGGGGCGCCTGGGTGGCTCAGTCGGTTGAGCGGCCGACTTCAGCCCAGGTCATGATCTCGCGGTCTGTGGGTTTGAGCCCCGCGTCGGGCTCTGTGCGAACAGCTCAGAGCCTGGAACCTGCTTCGGATTCTGTGTCTCCCTCTCTCTCTGACCCTCCCCTGTTCATGCTCTGTCTCTCTCTGTCTCAAAAATAAATAAACATTAAAATAAATAAATAAATAATAAAAATAAATAGACCTTAAAACAGTTAATTGAAATGTGGAGAGCTAGTTTTGAGGTGCCCTGGAGTCTTAGACCTTGAGCACTGTCACCGCAGAGTCCTCTCTTCGCTAAAGCCGGAACTCCTGGGTGCAGGGTCCGACTCCGATCTTGGTCCGTCACCCGGCGCCGTGCTGTGCACACGGTGCCACGGGCAGCTCGCTTCTCAGGGGCGGTTCGTGAGATGCCAGACGCTGTCCTGGGGCTTCTTGTCCTTCCTGTGTGTTTTCTAATCCTCAGGACAAAATAGCTGCCATTTTACTAAGAGCTGCTACGTGCCAGACCCTGTACTAAGTGCGTGTCACACATCTCATTCGGCCCTTGCTGCAGGCAGGTACTAATATCCCCATTTTAAAGAGATCCCTCCTCTTTAAAGCTCACACGGGTTGTCTTATTTGTCAGGGTTCACACGCTAAGACAGACAGCTGGATTTAAAGCGGTGCACATTCTTTCCTCTCTCTGCCTCTTATAGGTGAGACTCTGTGCCTTTGCACCAGCGGGTCAACTACGGGACGTCCGCGGCATCACCCGGAAGTGTGTTTTTGCTTTTGGTCTTTTTATAGAAATGCCTTTACTTTGAGCACTGGCTCCCCCAGTTATGTATATTAAGTTCATTGAACACAGTAGTTGGACCACGTTTCCCTGAAAGTTGGCTTTCTTGGGTCTTTGGATAAAGTTCCAAGGTGGAAGCAGACCACACTAAAACGGCATTTTCTTGTCCGATTTCGCCCTCCAGTACACCCTGCGCTGTGACATGAGGCGGTCTCTGTTGGCCAAGGACGTGACGAAGACCTGCGAATTCATCGTTCACTCCGCTGTAAGCTGTGTTTGGGGCTCTGCGCATCATGATGGGACTCTTCCGCAGGGTCTGGTCTTTTCCCCCGTTTGTAGGCCAAGAAGTTAGCCTGGTGCTGTGTCATGGCTGCTGGGGAAGAGACTCCTGGGTTGGAGACAGGGATGCTAGTGTCTTCTGGCAGGATCAGAACCCTCCAGGGGGCCGTGCCTCCGCTGAGAAACAGCGGGCAGGGGCGCCACCTCTGTCATAGGAAGCAGCAGGCCTGTTTCCGAGGAACGCATCTCTTCCTTTCTCAAGGTCATGACGGCCACACAACCCAGAGCAGTGGCCCGCCTCAGACAAGGGATGGTCAGGACCTTACCTTGTTGGCACGCCCAGTGAGAGCACACAGGGACCTTCGGGGTCAGGGTGGGTCGCGTCTCCCAACACTTCCTTTTTTTTTTTTTTAATACATTTTTTTAAATGTTTTATTCATTTTTGAGAGACATAGACCATGAGTGGGGGAGGGGCACAGAGAGAGAGGGGGGCACAGAGAGAGAGGGAGACACAGAACAAGAAGCAGGCTCCAGGCTCCGAGCTGTCAGCTCAGAGCCCAACGCGGGGCTCGAACCCACAAACCGTGAGATCACAACCTGAGCCAATGGCAGACATTAATTGACTGAGCCACCCAGGCGCCCCTCTCCCAGCACCTTCTGTTATTATTTTGCAGTGACGACATATTCTTTATTTTATTTATTTATTTATTTATTCATTTTTTAAAATTTTTTACAACATGTTCTTTAAAATTTCCTTTCACGTGCCGACTGAGGGAACTGGATCCCTCTCCCCTGTGACTGTTGGCGATTCCGGGTGAATTCAAGGTAGAGTCCGCAGCCCATCTGTGCTGTTCCTTGGTCGTCGTGCAGAGCCTCACGGTGACTGGCCATGTCTGCCCTAGGTGTGACACGTGTGACGGATGTCCACAGCATTGGATTCCCTTGTCTCCCGGGCCTCTCTGCAGGCCGTGTCGTCCTTCCCTTCCCTGGGCTGTGTGCTCACACCTCCAGGTCAGGGCCGGCTCCCGCTTTCTCTAGGCCAGCGCTAGCCTAGCTCCCCCTTGAATGGCCGCCTAGACTCAGATCGCAGCGCATCTGCCTTTCGTTTGATCCTGAGCAGTTTGGAGACGGAGGTGGCCAAACTGGGGTTCCTGGAGGCGCCCAGGTGTACGGGGTCTGGACGTGTCGGCGCACGTCTGCCTGGGCCGTCCCTGGGCTGACCCGGGAGCACCGCTTCTGAGGGCCTCACCGGGCCGGGTAAGACCCGTGCGTGTGCTCCGTGAGCGAACGGGTTCTGCGGGGCTGCGGGCCGTGTCAAGATGGCACCAAACTGGACAGACGCAGAAGCCACTAGCTTTCCCTGACTCGCTTCCCTTCGTAGGTAATTGCGCAAGGCGCCGCGTCCTGGGGACCCCACACGTCTCCCACCGTCCCTGCCACGTGCCTTAGTAAATGGGGGCTTCTACAGAGCTCCGCGGGGAGGCACGTTGCTTTTGTGGAAAATTTGCAATTGTATTTCTTTTGTACTGTTATGAAATGTCCATGGATGTCTTTTAGTCATGGTTACATAAAAATGTAAGACTTAAATCTCTTGTGCAGAAGATGGGCAAAATCACCGATGTCCTTTATTTCCATCATTTTTGTGATTTTTTTTTTTTTTAGGACGTCTAACATTTATCATTAACCCCTTATTAAATGTTTAATAATCACTGTTTAAGTGTCTTTTAGTGATAATGTATTATATAAAATATTAAAAATATTTATCTTTTTTTAGAAGTCATGTGATTTAGGTATTTTCCTTTTTTGTATCAAAGGTCTTCACATGGAAGCAAAAAAAAATATTTTTTCTTTAATGTGGATTATTCTGTAAAAGAGACATACACCCTTTTATGTCTTTAACAAAAAGAACCTCCAGCTTTGTGAAGGAGAATAAACCCAAATTCAGCCCCCTGCCCAGAGCCACACTCCAGGCCAGGTCTTCCCTGACCCCCGACCCCCAGCCTGCTCATGACTGCAGGGCCCTGTCCGAGGTCAGCTCAGGGCAGGCCCTGACCCTGGTGCCGTGTGGGGCTCCCGTGTGGGTCAGGGCCGTGTGGGGCTTCCTCCATGCTCCTGGCAGCTTACCAACACCCAGCCTTCAAAGACCGTGTTTTTGGGGGCGCCTTGTGGCTCAGTTGGTTAAGCGTCCGACTTTGGCTCAGGTCATGATCTCACCGCTCGTGGGTTCAAGCCCCACGTCGGGCTCTGTGCCGACAGCTCGGAGCCTGGAGCCTGCTTCGGATTCTGTGTCTGCCTCTCTCTCTGCCCCTCCCCTGCTCACACTCTACCTCTCTGTCTCTCTCGAAAATAAATAAACATTAAAAAACTAATAATAAAAAAAAGAACCCTGTTCTTGGGGTGCCTGGCTTGCACAGTTGCTGGAACATGCAGCTCTTGATCTCAGGGTTGTGAGTTCGAGCCCCATGTTGGGGCTTAAAATCTTAAAAATAAAATCTTAAAAAAAACTACAAAAATAATCCTGTTCTTTTTTACGAACGATTTCATGAGAAGGCTAAAACCATGCTGTGATCTCTAGTCGACAAGTTAAGTACTCCTTTAAATGCCATGAGGAAGAATATGTCCACTAAAGACTATGTTCATGAACCTATTAATAAGAATATCGCGTAGAATACGCCTTTGGTAAATGAGTAAACTTGGCAGTTTGGCTCCTGGCATCTGGCTGTCAGTGGCCTCGGGATCCCAGCGCCGGAGCGGAATCCGCCAGGCAGGCCCTCATGAAGCTCGGCGGTGCCGATGGGTTCCGCAGCTGTGCAACGTGGAGGTGACCGTGCTTGGCTGACGATGGCAACATTTATGATTATTTAATGGGAGTGATCCTCCCGGTGGACACTTGGACGGCTGGGTGGCTCACAGTGCCGGCCTTGGAGCCAGACCACCCGGGTTTGACTCTCGGTTCTGCCACTTGAGACCGTCCGGGTTCTCTGTGCCTCACTGTCCTCGTCTGTGAAGTGGGGCCGGTGACCGCAGCAGCACCCCGTAGGCTCGTCGCGCTCGGTCAGGAGCGCATCAGAGGTACTTGGCGCCAGCTCTTATTCTAAAGCTTTAACGTGAATACCTTCCAATACTACTACCATTGGTTCTTAGGTCTGATTTTTAATTCCCGGACCTGAAAGGGACCTGATAGGTTAAGAAAGTGGTCCCTCATTTTACAGATGAGGAAACTGAGTCACAGGGGATGAAGAAATGTGACAAAGAGCACAACACTGTCTTTCGGCAGAGCTGTGTTCGTAGAACCCAGGTGAGCTGCCTCGCACTGCCAGCTCCCCGCCCCCCCCACCCCCCAATCCATTCTGCTGCCTTTCGTCTGTTTAAAAACGGAAAGAGAGGGGCGCCTGAGTGGCTCGGGCAGTTAAGCGTCCGACTTCGGCTCAGGTCATGATCTCACGGTCCATGAGTTCGAGCCCCGCGTCAGGCTCTGTGCTGACAGCTCAGAGCCCGGAGCCTTTTTCAGATTCTGTGTCTCCCTCTCTCTCTGCCCCTCCCCTGTTCATGCTCTGTCTCTCTCTGTCTCAAAAATAAACGTTAAGAAAAAAAAAAATTTAAAAACGGAAAGGGAAGTTGGACCCGTGGAACCCTGGGCCTTCAAGCCGCTGATGTTGGTTTTACCTCCTGTTTTAGCCTCAGAAGGGGAAGCTGACCCCGAGCCCTGTGGACTTCACTATCACTCCCGAAACCTTGCAGAACGTCCGAGAGGTACGTGCACTTCCCACTTGAAAGCCAGAGATGTTTTCTTGGTGACCGGGCCCCGTGGACAGACCGTTGACCAAGGGTTCCTTCTTTGGGTATGAGGTCATCAGCAAAGAGTAACGTTCTGATTATCTCTGTACCCAAAATAGCCTGGATTTTTGGTTTGATTTCTTTTTTTTTTTTAATGTTTATTTGTATTAGAGTGTGTGTGTGTGTGTGTGTGTGTGTGTGTGTGCGCATGCGTGCGTGAATGTGAGTGGGGGGAGGGGCAGAGAAAGACAGAATCCAAAGCAGGCTCCAGGCTCCAAGCTGTCAGCACAGAGCCCGACTAGGGGCTCGAACTCACAGACTGTGAGATCATGACCTGAGCTGAAGTCGGCCACTTAACTGACTGAGCCACTCAGGCGCCCCTGGTTTGATTTCTTTTTAAACTCGGTAACTACTTGGAAGAAGAATGCTTTTCCGAGGCTGCTCCGGGAGCCTGTATGCCCACCATGGTCCCCCCGCTCTCCTCCCGGTTCTTTTGTGCTGCGGTCAGAGCCCCTTTTCCCTGAGTCCCGACCACCCCCGCACTCACTTCTTAGCTGGCCACCTGCTCTCTTGTCCGAGGGCCTGGCTCTTCTTCCCTGCTGTTATCCCGCATTCTGCTGTCCGGACCCTGTCATCTGGGTTAAAGGCAAGTCTGGGAGGCCTGGGGCACAGGAGCGGTTATTGGCCTCCCTGGGGAGGCAGGGGTGCGTCCTCAGGTGCCTCTCAGAAAGTCCCTTTACCACCTGGAGGGGACAGGACCCCCATGGCCCGGTCGGCTTGTACTCTCACAGGGATTTGAACATGACTGGACACGTGCAGGGAGTGCAGGTGGTAGTGACGGGCTGAGGCTGCGGCCGCGGCCCGGATCTCACTGCCCTGGTCCCTCCCCGGCCTCGGCTGTTCAGCCCGAGAACTACCCAGTGGTGTCCCAGTTGGCGCTCATGCTCTTAACTGGTTTGTGTTTCTTAGGAATCTAAACAATACAGAACCAGGTGACAGAACGGGAGAGGGGAGGGGGGCTGAGTAGATCCAAGAGCGTCTTGTAAAGAGCACCCAGCCAGATCCTTTGAACGAGAGTTTTGTTCCTTCCGTCATGTCCTGCACCCTCTGGTGGACCTTAATGTTTCTCTTTTTGCCCGGCCTTGGTCTAATTGGTTAAGGTTGCGAGGGTTTTTTTTCTGTTAGCGTACTGTTACCTGCTCCTTTTCTCTCTAACATCCTGTTTCTGTTTTCCTAACAGTGATCCCCAAATGTTCAAACATGCAGAGACAATCATGCTTTTCAGTAACAACACGGAGAACGAGAACCTTCTGCCGGAAGGTTTATAACATTTTCGCATTTTCCTCCTACCACACCCTTGTTTGTTGAAATGGTCTGAAATCTAAGGTCCGCTTTGTCTGTTTCATTTTTCTCAGTGTTAATTAAGCCTCTGTTGGCTTAGAAGCCATTTCTTACAGTTGCCTGAACTATCACAGTCAGGATTTAACTGTCACTGCTTTACTGGAGGTGTCACCGTGGTCATTGCTGCCTGTTGCTTCCTCTCCCATTCTCGTGTGTCTTCAGTTTATTTTCTGTGTTGCTGGAGTACATCCTAGAGTCATTCTTTCAGAAAGGGCAAGGAGTGAACTTACATCCTTGAGTGTCTAACAGACACCAGACACTGGAACCCTAGTTTGTTCAGGTCGAAGACTCTGGCTCTAATTTCGTTTGCCCTTAGAACTTGGGAAGTAGCTGCCTGGTGTTCTGGTGCCTCGTGATTCTGATGATGACCTGATCCCCAAATTTGTGCGAGCTCATCTGTGTCTCCTCCCTCTTCCTTACCCAGCCCTGAAAACTTCCAGTATCTCCCCATCCTTAGCATTGTGGAACGTCTAAGCCCTTGCCCAGATTTTGATGTTTCCTTCAGCTGTCTTTCCTTCAGCTCTGTGACCATCTCTCAGTGTCTCTTAGACGCATCCCAGCAGAGTCCTCGGCTCGGTCTTCCAGCTCACTGATTTGCTCTTTGGTTGGTATGGAGCCCAGCTATTGAAACGTTTGCTTCGGGCGCCTGGGTGGCTCAGTCGGTTGAGCGTCCGACTTCGGCTCAGGTCATGATCTCATGGTCTGTGAGTTCGAGCCCTGTATCGGGCTCTCTGCTGACAGCTCGGAGCCTGGAGCCTGCTTCGGATTCTGTGTCTCCCTCTCTCTGGCCCTCCCCTGTTCATGCTCTGTCGCTCTCTGTCTCAAAAATAAATAAACGTTAAAAATAATAATAATAATGATAATAATAAAAGAAACGTTTGCTTCACAGCGGTGTGATTCATCTCCAAGCAGTTCCTCTCGCAAGATAGCGCCTCTTCCTGCAGACACACGGCCCTTCATCTCTCTTCCTGGTGATCCTGTTTGCTGGCATCGGCCTCTTTTTCTTGCTTTTATTTTCCTCAAGTGTCTATCGGTTTTTGGGTGTCAGCTTATGTTTATATAAACGAGGATCAAACGTGTGTGGCCTTGTTAACCAGACTGTCTGTCCTCGGCCCAAATGATAATCTGTCCTTGTGGTTACACACGCACACTCTACCTGAGGAGCTCTGCTGCAGGGGAGGGGCATTCGGCCCTGTGGGCTCTCTGTGAAGGTGTGCAGGTGGCTTGTCTTCTGGGGTCAGAGCCTTGTCGTCCTGCATTGTGGCCGTAAATGGGGACGCTCGCCCAGCCTGCTCTGGGAGCGTCCTGGGTGGGAAGTCCCCCTCGAGGGGGACACGCTGACCCCAGAGGCCGCCCATGGCCAGTTCCGCCATCCCTGTGACTGCCCCGCCCCGACTGCCCCTTCCCCGGGTGGGCCCCACCTCTGACCTCAGGGCTGCCCAGGGCCCGTTGGGAGCACGTGTGTGCAGAGCTCTGTCTTCTAACCGCGGGACGTGGTTCCCTGAGCTGGGAGCTTCACTGTCCGCGCACTTTTATTCACAGAAACACTTCACCGGGCTAGTCTTTCTCTGTGTAGCTTGTTTTTTTGTTTATTTATGCCAACGTCATGTCCCCGGGAGGAGGGGTAAAGTGAATTATTAGTCAGAATCTTTAGCTGGGCGTTGAGAGCTTTTCTTTTTTGCCAGTTGCCTAAAAGAATTTTAATGCAGACTGCTACTGCTTTTTAGTTTTCGGAACAAATAGCCTCTCTGTAGTTATTTTTAGAACTTTGTCTTGAATCAAGTCTTTTTTTAGAGCTCTCTGCCCTTGGGGCCAGCAGGTGCGGGTCCCTGCACCCCAGTTCCGGCGCTGCCCGACAGGGGAGACCAGTCACGGCCACCGCTGGCCCCTGAGGTGTGGCTGGTCTGAACTGGGATGAGCTCTGGGTGTCAGGTCCTGACTGGATTTCAAAAAGAAAGAGAATATAAATGTAATTTTTAATATTGATTATATGTGGAAGGGAGAGTTTGGACCTGTTGGTTGATTTTAGCTGTTTCCTTTTACTCCTTAAAATATAGCTACTAGGAAATTTTAAATTACATAGGTGGTTCCCATTTTGGCTGCTTTTTGTTTCTGTGAGACAGCAGTGCTCCAAACACCACTTTAGTAACTGGGACCAGCAAGGTGAAGGCTTCTAGAACAGTTACCTCTGTTTATATCCACTTCCCACAAGAAATCATCATCCACCTGTGACCAGGTTCTTAGGTCTACAGAGGAAGCATCCAGAAGGTTTAGTCAATTGTTTTCTTTAAATGTCCTTGAGGGGTGCCTGGGTGGCTTAGTTGGTTGAGCGTCTGGCTCTTGATCTCAGCTCAGGTCTTGATCTCCTGGTCATGAGTTCAGGCCCCACATTGGGCTCTGCACTGGGAGTGAAGCCTACTTAAAAAAATAGTAAAAAATAAAACCAAATGTAAAAAAATTTTTTAAATGTCCTTGAAATAAAATAAATGCCTTGGCTTTTCAAAATTGCATAATTGGGAGCATAGCATTCTTAGGGAGAGACAGCATGAGCAGGGGAGGGGCAGAGAGAGAGGGAGACACTCTGAGGCAGGCTCCAGGCTCCGAGCTGTCAGCACAGAGCCCGACACGGGGCTCAAACCCACGAACCCTGAGATCGTGGCCTACGCCGAAGTCGAACGCTTAACCGACTGAGCCACCCAGGCGCACATAATTGGGGGCATTTTTAAGTTGATTATTTTTTTAAAACCTTTTGGGTGTATGTGTGACCAGTTGCCCGTGGCCCTTACACGCTCTTGGCAACTTCCTCGGGCGTTTTTCGGTCGTGTTGCTTGGCAAGAAGGAGCTTTCCAGATCTGATCTAGGCGATCGGGACAGCTCCGAGGGAGCCGGCCATTCCGTGCGGGCCGTGTGGACGCCTGGTGTCTGCGGGCAGCTGTTGAGTAATTCAGTCTGTTAGCTGACCCGACCGTGGGTTTTACGAAAATTACCCAGCTTCGCGTTCGGTTTTTACTTGCACCGAGTGGCTGGCTGTGGCGCGATCTCCCTTGGCACCTTCGTCCCTGACGTCTCGCTTCTGTTTGTCGTAGAGAGCCCTGCTCCCCAAGTTTCTCATCAGGGGCCATCTCAGCTCAACCAGCTGCGTCATCACGCAGCCGCTGACGGGCGAGCTGCTGGTCGAGAGCTCGGAGGCCGCCATCAAGAGCATAGAGCTGCAGCTGGTCCGCGTGGAGACCTGCGGTAAGGACCCGGCGGCCGGCCGGCCGAGGGGGGAGCGGGCCGAAGGGCGCGCCTCCCGCTTCCAGGACGTGTCCGTGGGAGAAGGCGCCGCGCGGAGGGAGGCGGCTCGAGTCGCGTGGGGCAGACGGCAGCGCCGGGTGAGCGGGGTGACACAGGTGCTCACGGGGTCCCCGGGGTCTCTCGCTCGGCCCGTTTGGACACCCGCTGTGTCCTGACCGCTCGGCGGCCCGCCTCCCCCAGGGTGCGCCGAAGGATATGCCCGAGACGCCACGGAGATTCAGAATATTCAGATCGCCGACGGAGATGTTTGCCGGAGCCTGTCTGTCCCCATATACATGGTCTTCCCCCGGCTGTTCACCTGCCCTACGCTGGAGACCACCAACTTCAAAGTGGGTAAGCGCGCTGGCTCCCTGCCCCGGGCCTGCCGGGGTTCTCCCGCGAAGGCGGGGCCCGCAGAAGGGCCACCGAGTGCCCGAGGCCCAGACCCACGCGGGTCTGCTTGGGGCGGGCTCGGCCCAGAGCACCCGGTCCTCCGGCCGCTCGGCAGGAGCTCCCCGAGAGGCTGCCGTGCCAGCCCTGACCGTACACGTGAGCGGCGCCGGCCCTCCACGGGGAGGCAGCGTGGCCCTGTCGCCGTGGGGCAGGGACCGTGGGTCCGAGAAGGAAACTAGCACAGCGGGGAGCAAGCCCGCCGTGTGCGTGAGGAGGTCAGGCAGGCTCCTCTGATAGGCTGGCGTTTGGGGGAGACTCGGGCGTGACCATCAGTGTGATCACCGTGAAGGCTGCTGTCTTCCACCAGCTGGCGGCGTCTTGGTCATTTTCCATGACGAATATTTGTGAAGCCCCTCGAGTGCTTTTACCTGCCATGTGACATCATAACAAGCACGTCGTGGGGTCAGGACATCGTGGCAGGAGCAGAGGGTACCAGACTCCGTTGTTTGCCAAACACGTACAATGACGGCGATGTCTGCTAAAGACAGCGTGGGGTCAGATCTGACCCGAGCTAAGTTGCTGTGACTTTTTTTTTTTAATTAAAAAAAAAATGTTTTTTTAACGTTTACTCATTAGTGAGAGAGAGAGAGAAAGAGACTGAGCATGAGCAGGGCAGGGGCAGAGAGAGAGGGAGACACAGAGTCCAAAGCAGGCTCCAGGCTCTGAGCTGTCAGCACGGAGCCCGATGCGGGGCTCAAACTCCCCAACCGTGAGATCATGACCTGAGCCCAAGTTGGACGCCCAACAGACTGAACCACCCAGGTGCCCCGCCGCTGTGACTTTTCTCACAAAACATGTGTATGATTATCGAATAGCTGGTGTGTGCCCACAGCAGAGAGGGCAGGGCGCCAGGGGCTGGAGTGCAGAGCGAGCGCCCTCCGCTGCCCCCCGCAGGTGCCCCCCTGGCGACCAGCGTCAGGCCCCCAGCACGCTGCCCACGGCGCCCTAAAGGCCGTGTTTTATTTCAGCATACTTTGATTTTAAGCCAGAAGGAGGAGCTTATCTGTTGCTTTCTCACTTGGTTTTTCTACATAAACTTCAAGAGCTCTAAACATTTTTGTTCTTCTGTGCTGTATTTTAAGCACCTAACTTTTTGCATGCTGTTTCTATCAGATTTAGAAAGTATCCATATAACATATCATGCGAGCCTGCGATTCTTCCATATAAATCATGCCCTCAGTCCTTCAGCCGGGACAGCAGTAATGCTCTTCAGACCTGATCGTGAATTTCATGTGGTTTGGGGCTGACAGGCTCCCGGACACCAGTAGGGACTTGGTGGGGCTCACAGGCCGCCGGACACGGCTGGTCGGGAGCGCACGCAGCAGAGGGAGGGCCCGATGGCTGGGCCCCGCAGCTCCCGTGGGCCCTGGAGTTGCTGTCCGTGAGCCCGGCTGCGGTGAGGCTCCGAGCGTCTGGCTGGGAGGTGGGAGCGAGCCGTACGTCCCAAGTGTCCAGCGGTACCTGCGTGTACCCCCTTCAGCTTTGCTGGTGCTGACCACGCGTGACCCAGTGCTCCGTCGGGCCCGGGTCCTCCCGCAGGGACCGGCTCGGGGCCCCGGAGCCTGGGCGGAATGGCTGTTCTGCCCCGTGTTCTCTGCCGTAAGGAGAGCCAGCACCAGCTCCCTGACCTGGGCCTTCCCGGCCTGCCGGGCATCCAGCCACGCCGTGCCCCCTCCAGGGAGGACGGCAGGGGGGCGGGGGGATGGGGGAAGACGATGGCCACCAGAGTCCCAGCAGGCCGTTCGAGTGCCATGGCGGTCGTCACCATGAGGAGAGAGACGGGGGCGCTGCTGGCCGACAGCTCCTGCCAGGGCCGCCCCCTCCCCCCCCCAGGAAGGCAGACAGACACCCTCGGGGACACTATCCTCAGGACTCCAGCCACGAGGGCCTTGGGTGAGGTGACTGCAGAGCCCCTTCCCCAGCCGAGCTGCCTTGGTGCTTGGCCCTGGCCTCTTGGCACGGAGCTCCCCGCTCACACACACCGCTTTTGCCGTCGTCAACGAGAGACCGTTCTTTGACCCGGCGTGTGGGGTGAATTGACCCCTCCCGCAAAGAACAACAGTGAAACCGCAGTCTCTCATTTGGGGCGGGAGACAGGGACCCACACAGCTGGCCAGTTCCCAGTCGGTTCTTCCATGAAGAACTGTTGGATGAAAAAAAAAAAAAAAAAGCAAGACTATGAATGAGCAGAAAGGATTCTAGAAGATTCTCTCTGGTAAGGACAGAGGATGAGGAAAGTGTGGTTGAGAAGCTGACCTCTTCCTGTTCCAAGGAGAGAAGACCAGTTCCCCTAGAGAGAGTCCTCCCCGGTTCCCCTGGAAGCTGAGGGTGACCGTCGCGGGTCGTGGGCACAGAAGCCCCCAGGGCTGCCTGTGCGCCCCTCACCTTCAGAGCCGGGCGGTGGGCCTGTGGCCTCTGCTGCGGGGGCAGGTGAGTGTGACACCCGTTCTTTCTTTTCTCAGAATTTGAGGTTAACATCGTTGTGCTTCTCCACCCCGATCACCTCATCACCGAGAACTTTCCGCTGAAGCTGTGCAGGATGTAGCCCAGGAGCGGGCAGTGTGGACGGCGGGAGCTGCGGGGCGGAAATGCGGCTGGGGGGCCGACCCATGGGAGCCGAAGCCCGCAGCTTGTGCTTCCTTTCTCGATGAATCTGTGTCAGAAACGGAGCTGACCCCCGACCACAGTCACCGTGAAGCTTCTGCTTCCAGTGCTCGCCTCTCGTCAGACCTCTTCTTTAAGACTCAACAGGACTCCGTTGTTTTTGGCCAGATCGCTTGGCAGAAAGCAAAACTTCCTGGGACTCCTGACTTAACTGCCCCCTTTTAGAGGCAGTAAAACTACAAACAGCCGTTTGTGCTTGGCCGGAAAGTGGGATCCCGGAGGCCGAGGAAACCCTCCGCACCGAAGACTCCCCCGCAGCAAAGCAGCTTCGCCGGATGGTCACGGGCAAGCGGCCGGCTTACGACGTTGGTGGATTCCGCCCGCGCGGGGCCGTGGGGACGGGGTCTGCGGATCATCCACGCGGGGCCGCAAGGAGGCGTCCTCTAGAACGGTGTAGCATTTTTTCCCCGACTCTGTTCTGTAGTCCTTTTGTAACATTTTTCATAACAACTTCCAAGTTTTGAGGGAACTGGAATAAAGCGTCCCTTCCTGGCACGGGAGGAAAAAACGTCTGTCTGCACCTGTTGTTGCTGTGGGTTCCGAATGGCAGGAGACCTGTGCCCGGGGCAGTAGGCGAAGACCCCTCTGCGGTGGGTGGTGCTGGGAAAATGCCCCGGACGTGATGAACTTGGCCTACCCCCAAGCCCGTGACGGAGGTGCGTTCGGTAAAGCCACGTGGCTCACGGAATGTGAGCCTGTTGCGACGCGTTTCTTCCTTCTGATCCTGCCATTGTATCTGTTGGTCCGCAACGAACAGGCCTCAGAGATAAGCCGTGTGCTTCGCACGTTCCCTGGCCTCCCTGACGGTCCCTCCGCCCGGTGAGGCCTGAGCAAGGGGGCCGGCTGACCCCCCCGCACCCCGGCCACGCCGCTCTCTTCCGCGACGGCGTCCTGCGACGGGTGAGGCCCAGGACGGACACGCCTGGGTCAGGCACCGCCTTATCCTGGGGCTTCGCCAGCGAAACTGACAGCGCTTATCCACGGAGTCATTCCGAAGCTGGCTCCCAGAGAACGCGTTTCCGGTTTATAAATCGCCCTTTATGCTCACGTGGCATTAATAATTGTCTTTGATGATGTGTTTAGAGTATCAGAAGACAAAGAGGCCATACTTTCTGGGAAATTTCAAAGGCAGAAGTCATTTTTAATGAAAAAAAAAAGCTAAAGAATTTTGAGAAAAGGTTTGGGATGTATGTTGCTATAGAATTTCCGTAGTTAACAGGTTTTATGGATATAAATATGACGACTGCCCTTCTTAGGGGCTATTAACTCAAGACCTGCCAGCAGCCTGGCCGCTTTGATTTTCGTCTCATTGGATCCCGAGTGGCCCAGGCAAGGGCCTCAGGCTGGCCATGTCCTTCCCCTTCCTGGCCAGACACCTCCCGTGGCTGCTTTTTTTTTTTTTTTTTTTTTTTTTTTTTTTTGCCGCTACCCTCCCGTGGCTTTTTAAGGGAAACACAGATGTGTAGATATCTCGGACAGCGGCAACCGCCCGGCTACTGTCCTGGCTGGCTGGGGCCCGGGTATCCGCTGTCAGGTGCCCGGGGCTGCCAAATTCGCCCATTAGAGCAAGAGCAGAGGAGGGGGAGGGGAAGGAAAGAGTCTGAACCGTGAGTGTCTACCTGTGTTAACTTGGAAATGCCCCTCGAGGCAGGAACGCGCTTCGGCTGTCAGAGATCGGCAGGCAAGGGGCCTGGCTCCAGTTCTCGGCCATGTTGTAAGTTCCGGCGTAAAGGTAAGAGGTAGATCAGAAATCAGGTGTGAAAAAGCCAAAGCGTTTGTGCCTGAATTCGTCCAGTTGATGTCCTGAGCCTACCTGCTCTGGTAGCTGGTGGGGAAGAACACCCTGGTGCCCCGTCTGCCCCCACCATTGGAATCTCATAATTCCCAGTCTGGGTCTGAATTCTCCTCTTAAAACTTCGGGGGTGGGTGGGTGGGGGGTGGCGCCTGGGTGGCTCCATCAGTTAAGGTAAACGTGGTTTCCCTGTTCATGAGTTCGAGTCCCACATCAGGCTGACGGCCTGCTTCAGATCCTCTGTCCCCCCCCCCGCCCCTCCCCCACTTGTGTGCACCTGCGCATGTTCTCTCTCTCTCTCAAAAATAAACGTTTAAAAAAGTATTTAAAAAACTTTAGGGGAGAAGATTACCTCCACGTGCAGGCAGAGATGCGGGCTGTGGCAGATGGCTACACTCTGGGATCCCACGATCCCTTTCAGAACTTTTTTTCCGAAATAATGTGCTTCCGTGAACCCAAGGCCTCCTGAGTAGGGACTGACTTCCAACTCCTTTGCTGCTGGGTGTGGTTGTGTGATGAGGAGGCCGTGGGCCCAGGAGCAGCCTGCCGCCCAGCTCAGCCTAGCCGGAGCTCAGCGCCCTCCGGGATGGCGGAGAAGCGGGACACCCGTCCCCGAACGTGTAAGAACGGCTCACCTCCCCACCCTGTGTGGCCACGGGAGGAAGGAAGGGACACCTCTTCAGACCTCCAGATTGCCGGGAGGCTTGGCAGCCCAACCCCGCCCCAGAGCGGGTGGCGGGAAGGGCAGGAGCCCCACACCGGGGCCGGGCCTGGTAGGGCCGGAGGTACCCACGCGTGTGCAACAAACATCTTCGTGACCCTCCGAGCTGAGAGATGGCTTCGAGGCTCTCAGGGGTCCAGAACCCTGCTGGGGTCGGCTGGCCAAGTGCCAGGGTGGGAGGAAGCCCAGTTCCCCTGGGAGCCGCCATCGCCACCCGTTGGGTGGCCATGCCCGGCCCCACCCAGGAAAACCTCCCTGACCCGAGTGGAAGGACCCAGGGCTGGTTTTCACGGTTAGTGCTCAGTCGATTAAAAGGACTAAGTTGCTGGCTTCCCCGGAGAGAAGGGCCGGCTTAGCACCAAGAGTGAACTCAGGGAAGACAGCTGCACGGCATCCTTGTATCCTCCGCTTTGGGGGGAGAGCTGCAGCGGGCTCGCGAGGGTGGGCTCGAGGGTCTTGAGCCGGCCCCGACCCGTCCTTGAACCTTGTCAGGAGGTGCTGCCTCCCGTGAGGCTCCTCCTTTCCCTCCAGAGGGTGCACCTCGAGCTGCCTGCTCAGGGTGGGGGTGGGGGGTGCCCCACCCTGGCGGTTCCGAGTCACTGGATGTTGAGATACCAGCCGTGGGGGCGCCTGGGTGGCTCAGTCGGTCGAGCGACTGGCTCAATTTCGGCTCAGGTCAGGATCTCACAGTTGGTGGGTTCGGGTCCCGAGTCGGGCTCTGTGCTGACGGTGAGGAGCCTACTTGAGATTCTCTCTCTCCCTCTCACTCTGCCCCTCTCTCTCAAAATAAATAAATAAACTTAAAAAATTAAAAAAAAAAAAAAAAAGAGAGACCAGCGGTGGTTCTGGGTCTAGTGGGAGTAGGAGATACGTGAGCGTTTGTCGTCGTTTAGGATCTGGCCCCATCAACAGTGCTGTGCACGTATCATTTAGCCGAATGGTGATCCTCGGAGGAGGGAACGGTTACTCTCCGCATGGCTGATGGAGGGATCAGAACTGACGGAGGCACCGCCCGCGCCTCCCTGCCTCCCGGGGGCGCTCTGTTTAACGAGGTCCAGTTTCACCTGCGCCAAACCCCGGGCCACCCTCACCTCGCTCGGTGCGGGCCTCACTGTGCCACGTCAGCGACATGCTTTTCTGCCCTATTCCTCCTGTTCCCCGTCCCACGTTGGCTGCGTCACCGTGTCGGCCGAGGGGAGCTCAGGGCTCTGCTGCCTTTGTTCTCAGTGGTGGCCTCCGTTTTGATGAGGTGAATCAAATGGAGATGAAATCAGGAGACAGGAAATCGTTTGCAGCTGGATGCCGTTAAGGAGTGAGGTGAGTGACAGAAGACCCACAAGTCCAAGACAAGTCGTACCCTCGTCCTGATTTCCGTTCTGGAAAGTGAAAATGTCAGGGAATGTTCTCGACCAATTCAGCCCACTGTAGTGTCTTGTGGTAATGACCTCACAATGGCCTTGTTGAGGGGGTTCTGTTATCCCCACTTCGCAGCTAAGCAAGCTGAGGCCCAGAGAAGCTGTGAGCTGCCCGAGCCACATCGCTCTATGTTTCCTGGCCCGATCATCCGCCCCCACGGCCCCGACTTCCCACACCAAGAGAGAATTAGAATAGCCATTGCCAAAGGCGCACGTGATCTTGTTCGTGGGGGGCCACCTGTTCGTGCACCCCTGCTGTCAAAGCCACTCTTCGTAATTGCCACTGGTTGTCAAAGAGGCGGAAGAAAGTTTTGTGTGGAGAAACCTCTGTCCACGGTCAGGCTTATCCAAGCTAACGGATGTTGAGACCAGCGTAGAGCTGAAAAGTCACAAGGCAGGGCAACTGCTTGGGAAAATGCTCCGGGAAGAGAAGGCCACTTTTGGGCATGAACAATTCTGGAACGCCAAGGTGGGCAAAACTAGACACTCGGGCAGAAAAAAAGTGCGTGCATGTGGGTCCAAGAGGTGGAGGTGACAGTAAGTCTCCCGGGTCAGTGTCTTCACTCTGACCACCAAAACCTATTTATACTCGAGACTGCCAAGAGTGGCTGGAATAGTCAAAGAACGTGACTTTACTAAGAAACCTAAGGGTACCTAGCTTACAGACTCAAAGCTGACCCATCTACACTTACACAAAATGCAGTGAAGTGATGGAGGGAGTAAAGGCAAACCGGAGTGATAGCTCAGTGAGGAGTCGTGACACACAATTCTGCTTTCCTGAGAATGTCGCTGGTAGAATGGGGCCACCTCGGCCCCCGCCAGGTTAGGCAGGATTCCAAGTGCTGCGGGGTTTTTCACATCCAAACCCAGCCAGGCCCTCTGAAACCTTGCATTAACATACAAGAAGCATACTCTGGAGGTTTTAAGTACTTAGAAAAGTACAAGACATCATTTGCACCTGTGTCTGCAAGACTCTTGTCAGATTTTGGGAGCACCCCCTTGACCGAGACCAAGGGGGCGGAAAAACCAAAATATTGGATTGCCTGTGATCGGCGTCAACTGTCACTTGCTCCAGCGATGCCTCTGTTTGGTTCCCTTGGCAACGTCCAGCAGGGGCAGGAGGCTGGGGTTCCCTGAGGTAGGGTTTGTTAAACAAGTGCTCCGTGAGATGGGATGTTGTCACTTCCTTTCTCAGGGGTCACCCATCTGGGGGACAAAGGACTAGGGCTTCAGAACCATCACTTCTGGGTCTTATGGGATGGGACCGGCTTTCCTGTTTTAGACCAGCAGCCGCTGATCAGGCCCCCTGAGGGAGGCTGGGCCAGCAGCCCAGACGTATTGCTGCTTGATGCACCAAGAAAAGGGTACGTACAGACTTAGTTGACGAAAGGTTGTGGAAAAGAGCAGAAAACTAAAATCAAGTATTCATTTTAATTTTTTAAATGTTTATGTTTTAATTTTTTTAATGTTTATTTTTGAGAGAGAGAGAGAGAGTGTGTCAATGGGGGAGGGGCAGAGAGAGAGAGAGAGAGAGAGAGAGAGACAGAATCCGAAGCGGGCTCCAGGCTCTGAACTGTCAGCACAGAGCCCGACATGGGGCTCGAACTCATGAACCGTGAGATCATGACCTGAGCTGAAGTTGGACACTTAACCAACTGAGCCATCGAGGCACCCGTTTTAGTTTTAAAATAGTTTTCAACATCAAAATGTATTAAAACAGAAAACACAAAAACAGGTAAATTCAAGAGATGAGTATTGATTCCCTGAAGTGTTTACCACCATCTTTCTTTCTATCTTACAGAAAATAAATATTTTTTTAATGCATGGAAAATTTGTAAAAATCAGGTATACATTCTTCCAAAAAAGAAAGAAAATCTCAATAAAATGTTAATAAGTAGAAATTGCCCAAGCCACACAGTCTACCATATTGCAATAAAATTAGAAATTAATACCAAAAGAAAAATTCAGTATAACCATTTGTAAATTTTATAACATTCTTCAAAAAGAAAATCAGAACTTTATTTGCAGACCTTTTAAAATTTAATGAAAATGAGGGGCGCTTGGGTGGCTCAATAGGTTAAGCATCTGACTTTGGCTCAGGTCACAATCTCATGGTTCATGGGTTTGAGCCCTGAGTTGGGCTCTGTGCTGACAGCTCAGAGTCTGGAGCCTGCTTCAAATTCTGTATTTCCCTCTCTGCCTTTCCCCTGTTTGTGCTCTCTGTCTCAAAAATAGATAAGCATTTAAAAATTTTTGGGGAGGGCGCCTGGGTGGCTCAGTTAAGCATCTGACTTCATCTCAGGTCATGATCTCGCGGTTCGTGGGTTCGAGCCCCGCATCGGGCTCTGTGCTGACAGCTCGGAGCCTGGAGCCTGCTTTGGATTCTGTGTCTCTCTCTCTCAAAAATAAATAAAAATATTAAAAAAAATTTTTTTTAATTTAATGAAAATGAATATACTATATGGCAAGGAGCTTTGCACAGTGACTAGTGCTGCAGTCAAAGGATAATTCATAGTCTTTTTTTTTTTTTAAGGTTGTTTATTTTGAGAGAAAGAGCACTCACATGCGCAGGGGAGGGGCAGAGAGAGAAGGAGAGAGAGAATTCCAAGCAGGCTCCATGATGTCAGCGCAGAGCCCAATATGGGGCTTGATCTCACAAACTCGGAAATCAAGACCTGAGCTGAGATCAAGAATCGGATGCTTAACTGATTGAGCCATCCAGGCTCCCCTTAAGTGTTTTTATTATTACAATGGAGAGAATGAAAACTAATGAGTTAGGCACTCCTAAGTCTCGAAAAGCAAGAACAAAATAAGAATGACAATAAGGGGCACATGGGTGGCTCAGTCAATTAAGCATCGGACTTCAGCTCAGGTCATGATCTCACGGTTTATGAGTTTGAGCCCCGCACTGTTTGATCTTGAACCCTGCTTCAGGGGAACCCCGCTTCTCCCTCTCTCCCTCTTCCTCCCTCTCCTTCTCTGTCCTTCATGGAAATTCTCTTTCTCTCTCTCTCTCTCCCTCTCTCTCTCTGCTCTTTGCTCACTTGAGCCCCTCTCTCTCTCTCAAAAAAAAAAAAAAAAAAAAAGTGATGATGAAAGCAGGAATTGATTGATATGAAAGCAAAAACACTGGAAAGTTTATAACTAAGTCCAGGAGTTGGTACTTGAAAAGACTGATTTGCTTAGCAGAGTTTTTTTTTTTTTTTCCAATATATGAAATTTATTGTCATATTGGTTTCCATACAACACCCAGTGCTCATCCCAACAGGTGCCCTCCTCAATACCCATCACCCACTCTCCCCTCCCTCCCACCCCCCATCAACCCTCAGTTCTCAGTTTTTAAGAGTCTCTTATGCTTTGGGTCTCTCCCACTCTAACCTCTTTTTTGCTTAGCAGAGTTTCAATAGGACAAACTAAACGCAACTCTTGATTTTGGCCCAGGTCATGATCTTGAGATTTGAGAGTTTGAGCCCTGCTGGGCACTGACAGTGTAAAGCCTACTTGGGATTCTCTCTCTCCCTCTTTCTCTCTCTGCCCACCCCCCTTCTCTCTCTCTCTCAAAATTAATAAATAAACTTTAAAAAAAGAAGCCAATGTATCATGACCAGGAAGGGGTATGTGTGTATGTTTACAATAGGAAAAGGCAGTTCAACACTAAGGAATCTGTTGACATGATTTATCACATTAATCAGTTAAAGGAAACCATCTTAATGCATGCCTTAGGGTATATATTCTTTAATGTTTTATCTTGTATTTTATTTTGTATATGTTATTCCAACATGTACAAAAGGAGAGAATCATATAGATCATGTCAGATCCAAAGGATATGTATTCTTTTTATTAACATCTTTATTGAGATATAATTTAGAAACCATAAAATTGACCCATTTACAGTGTATAATTTCATTGTTTTTTAGTGTTCTCACAGAATTGTGGAACCACCACCACCATCTAAACTTAGAACATTTCTTCACCCCAAATAGAAACCCTGAACCTATTAGCAGTCAGTCACTTCCTGCCTTCAGCCCTGAGAAACCAGTAATTTACTGTCTCCATACTTTGCCTCTTCTGGACATTTCATATAAATAGAATCATACATTACATGGCCTTTTGTGACTGACTTCTTTGACTTTGTATCGTGTATTTGAGGTTCATCCACATTGCAACGTGGGTCAGTAGATCATTATTTTTTTAAGTTTATTTATTTTGAATGAGAGAGAGAGAGAGAGAGTGGGGGAGGAGTGGTAGGGAGACAGGGAGAGAATCACAAGAAGGCTCTGCAGAGGCTATCAGCATAAAGCCCGATTCGGGGCTCAAACTCATGAACCATGAGATCATGACGTGAGCCAAAATCAAGAGTCAGACACCTAACCGACCGAGCCACCCAGGCGCCCCTATAGCTTGTTACTTTTGATCGCCACATAACATTCTGTTGTATAGCTGTACGATATTGTGTGTATTCTCAGCTACAGGCATTTGAACCGTTTCCACTTTTTTGGCAATTAAGAAAAATACTGCTCTGAACACTTATATGCATATAAGCCCTTTGTGGACATGTGTTTTTACTCCTCTTAACTCTCCATGTAGGAATAGAAGTTGAGGGTCATAGGACTCTTTGATCTTTTAAGGAACTGCCAGACTGTTTTCCACAGCAGCTGGACCATCTTACATTCCCGCCAGTAGTGCCCCAGGGTCCCCATTTCTCCACGTCCTCATCACCGCTTGTTATGGCCCATCGTTTTATTGCAGCCATCCCAGCAGGTGTGAAGTGGTATCTCATCGTGATTTTGATTTTGATTTCTCTGAGGACTAATGATATTGAGCATCTTTGCATGTGCTTACTGGACGTTTGTGTGTCATCTTTGGAGAAATGTCTATTCAGATCTTCTGCCCTGTATTTAATTGGATTCTTTGTCTTTTTATTACTAAGTTGTGAGAGTTCTTTGTACATTCTGTTTACAAACCCCTTTTCAGATATATGATTTGCAGGTATTTTCCCCCATTCTGTGGGTTGCCTTCTCGCCATCCTGATACATAATTTAAGCACGAAAGTTCTAAAATTTGATTAGTCCAGTTTATTCATTTTTTCTTCTGTTGCTTGAGCTTTTGTTGTCATATCCAGGGACCTACTGCCTAATCCAAAGGCCGGGAGGATTTACTCCTGTGGCTTTTTTTCAAAGAGTTTTATAGTTTTAGATATCAGATTTATGTCTCTGATCAATTTGAGTTAATTTCTTGTATGTTGTGAAGTAGAGATCTAACCTCATTCTTCTCTATGTGGATATCCAGTTGTCCCAACACCATTTGTCAAAAAAAACCACTATTTCTCCCCATTGAATTGTCTTGGCACCCTGGTAAAAAAATCAATTGATTATACACATATGGGTTTCTGGACCCTGGATTCCCTATTCCATTAATCAATGTGTCTATTCTTATGTCAGTACCATACTGTCTTGGTTACTGTAGCTTTGTAGTAAGTCTTGAAATTGTAAAGTATGAGTCCTATGACTTTAATTTAATTTATTTTTTATTTTAGAGAGAGAGAGCAGGCTCAGCAAGGAGCCCGACATGGGGGTCGATCCCACGACCCTGGGATCATGACCTGAGCTGAAATCAAGTCAGACACTCAACTGACTGAGCCGCCCTGGTGCCCCAAAATACAGTTGATTTTTATATATTGTTTTGTATCCAGGATTCTTGCTGATATTAATCACTAATAGGTTAATTACAAATAATAGGTTAATTAATTACTAATAGGTTTTTTTTGTGGGGGGTAGATTCCTTAGGATTTTCTATATACTAGATCATGTCATCTGCAAATAGAGTTAGTTTTACTTTTTTCTTTCCAACGTTGTCTTTTATTTCTATTTCTTACCTAATTGCTCTGGCTAGGTCCCCCAGTACAATGTTGAATACAAGTGATGAGAGTAAGTGACCCTAGGAATACTTCTTAAAATCAAGATAAATGTATGTTATTGCATATAGAAAAGCTCAATTGTAAAGATATCAGTTATCAAATTAATTGAAATTTTTTAATATTTAGGGATGCCTGGGGGCTCAGTTGGTTAAGCGTCCAACTTTTTTTTTTTTAATGTTTATTTTTTTGAGAGAGAGACAGAGTGCAATTAGGGGGAGGGGCAGAGAGAGAGGGAGACACAGAATCTGAAGCAGGCTCCAGGCTCTGAATTGTCAGCACAGAGCCTGATGTAGGGCTTGAACCCGCAAACCATGAGGTCATGACCTGAGCTGAAGTCAGCCGCTCAACTGACTAAACCACCCAAGCTTAAATGTCCAACTTTTGGTCACGGCTCAGGTCATGATCTCACGGTTCATGGCTTCAAGCCTTGCATTGGTCTCTGTGCTGATAGCATGGAGCCTGCTTGAGATTCTCTCCCTCTCTCTCTCTCTGCCCCTCCCTGGCTCATGCTCTCTCTCTGTCTCTCTCTCAAAAATAAATAAAAATAAAAATTTTTAAATTTTTAATATTTAACTTTATTCTAATATAAATCTTAATGTAATATTTTCTTTGGATCTAAAGTTCATATGGAAGAATAAGTATGTTATTTTTTTAAATTTTCTTAATATAATTTATTGTCAAATTGGCTTACATTCAACACCCAGTGCTCATCCCAACAAGTGCCCCCCTCAATGCCCATCACACACTTGCCCCTTTCCCATATCCCCCATCAACCCTCAGTTTGTTCTTTGTATTTAGAATATTCAATAACATTTTAAAAATAAAGGAAAAAATGAAAGGTAATACCGAACCAGATTATTAGGTAGTATGAAAAAAAAAAAAAACCCAAAAAATTAAAACAGTATGGTAGCTGTGCCAAAAGAGACAGGACAATTTACCAAATATAAAAGCCACAGTTGGACCCAGGTGTATAAATAAGAACTTAGTATTGAGACAAGCAAGGAATACGAAGTTAAAAACGTCATTCAACAGTTGCAGAAGAATTGAGAATATTATAAGTTGTGTTAAAAATTGTATTGCCGGGGCGCCTGGGTGGCTCAGTCGGTTGAGTGTCTGACTTCGGCTCAGGTCATGATCTCGCGGTTTGTGAGTTCGAGCCCCGCGTCGGGCTCTGTGCTGACAGCTCGGAGCCTGGAGCTGCTTCAGATTCTGTGTCTCCCTCTCTCTCTGCCCCTCCCCCACTCAAGCTCTGTCTCTCTCAAAAATAAATAAATATTAAAAAAAAAATTTTGTATTGCCAGTAACCACCTCAAAAGGAAGTAAATTTCAAAGGTATAACAATGTAAAAGTAAATAATGACATAACAATACCAGAGAAGATATAGTAAGTTGATGAATCACTGAATTCTACACCTGAAACAATTACACTGTATGTTAACTAACTGGAATTGAAATAAAACTTAAAAAAAAAAAAAAAGAAGATATAGATAATATATAACTTTTATATGGTGAAACTTTTAAATATGACAGCAAGGACAAATGTCATCAAGAAGAATATTGATGGTAAAAACCTTCAATACATAAAAATTTTCTGGAAGTTAAAAGAGGAAAGACAAATTAGGAAAACTATGACATAATGACTTGCAAGGTATGAATATCATTAACATATAAGAATAGTCTTACAGATCAGTAAGAAAAGTATGAACGCCCCAAAAGAAAAATGGGTCAAGATATGAATAGACAATTCACCAGAGGAAAAACATGTAGCCAATGAACTCATGAAAAAAAAAAAAGGGTCAGCCTCACTAATTTCTTCATTTATGCAAACATGTATTAGGCAATACGATTTATCAGCCATTTTTCTGGGATACCCAGTGAACAGGGTAAAAAGCATGGTGTCTATGAAAGTTAAAGGTTCCTAAATTCTCTTTATTAAGGGAGACGTGGGAACAAGATTACGTAAGCCCTTTCTTTGATTCAGAAACGTATGAAATCAGATACATGAATCTTTTCATTGAAAGAAAAATGGTAATGCCAATCACATGGCCTAATAATCCTCTTCTTGTTCAGGCTCTGTGTTACAAATTTCTGTTCTTTCCTCACAGTAGAAACTAAGGATACAAAATAGTTATGACTCGGGGAGATAAACAAAGAACTTGTTGTCAATGAATCAGGTAGAAACTAGCAAGAAACACTAAATAAACCTAAAACCTGGCTCTGCTCCATCATAACTAAATTTTCTGTGGTGTGCCTTTTTGCTAAGCAGTATTGCAAAATCATAAATAATCATTAAATACCTGCAATGCATTATTTAACCTCTTAGCTAAAATCAATTGCTTGATATAATAAACATTTTTTTTCAAATTTTAAATTTAAAAAATGTAAATAGTGTTCATTCGTGAATTATGTGTGCGTGATTTTCACCTAAATTGTAAATGAAATCACCCTTTTCTCTTGCTCTTTGTTCACCATCAGCTTCTAGTTTTTGTGATACAGCTTCCATGATTTATTATCTCCGTTTTGCAAAAGTGTAACAGACATAAAGAAATTAATGTGTTTTACACACTAAGGTTAAATATATCCCAGATCTTCGTTTACAGATCAACCTGTATGTTCTCATGGGGTTTAAGATGCACATTTTTAAAACAGTGTTTAGGAAATTCAGCTTCTACTCATGAAGGGGAAGCTGGTACCAGACTTGCCTCTCTTTCATAAACAAATAGCAAACTAGCTAAAATATAGGAAACACCTGTGTTTAAACATTAGGCTAGTCAGTGCAGGACTGACATCCCTGGAAAGAGGGAAGCACACACAAGGTGAGTCCTAAGAATGCCGAGGCTTTGCATGTGGGCCGTAGCACGTGGAGGGGGGACTGAGGAGGACATGTCATTGCAGAGTTGGGGAATCGGAGATCAGAGTTTGGGTAGACTGGAATGGCTGGAATTTAAGTTTCAGAACACTGGAGAGGAGAAAGATACATAGAGCAAAAGCTCCAGAAATCTGAAAGGAGTCCCCTTGAACCTGTGGCTGAAAACTTAGTCACATATGATGGGGTTTTGGAATGGGGGTGGGGGTTGGAGCCGATGGCCAAGAAAGAATTCTCAAGACATCTTTGGTGCAAGAAGGTGAATTTATTAAAGCACAGGGCAAGACCTGTGGGCAGAAAGGGCTGCACTGGGGTCATGAAGAGTGACTGGTTATATACTATGGAATTGGGAGAGGCAAAGGCAAGAGGGAGGCCTCCAGAAGGACTTTCATGTGCTAAAGAGGACTCCTAAGTTACCTGAGGCCTTGCTATTGACAAACTAAGGTTGTTCTTCCTCTAGTAAGGCACTAACATTAGGACAGTAGGGGTTCCTGGAGAAATGTATACTCTGTATTTCCCCAAGTATTTGTCGATAGCCTACAGGTTATAAAGAACTTTAATTTTACCTGACATTTCCTTCTTGCCTTTGTTCCCCACATTACTGTGAAGGGGGTTGATATTAGGGGCTCCAGGAAACTGAGTCTGTAGGTTTCTGGATATTGGTAAGATTGATATCAATAGATTGATAATCTATTGATAAGATTGCCTTTTTCTTATAATTTACTAAGATATTTGTAAACTGATGGAGACTCATGTCCTGTATGACTGTGATCTCTATCAGTTAACCATTTGTTTTCTTTCCTTTCCTTTGTTCTTGGGCAGCCAGGAGAGCCTGAGGAATGTCACACACATCCCACCTGGGGGAGGTGGATGTGTTAGCTTATATGTTGCCCCTTGCCCTGTGTTCCCTCATCAATATATATGTAAGGTGAATCTCCAAAAGTCAAGGAAATGCCAGGTGTCTGTAAGCCAAACTGTTTTCAGAGCTGACACAGTGCTGGGAGGCATGTGAATTCCAACCAGCGAGAGGGAATATTCCAGAAGGGTCATGCATAATTAGCAGGGCTACTCTAAACCCATCCCACCAAAGCTTAAACACAAGTCTTAATGGGGTCAAGTTGATCTTCAAGAGTTTAACTATCAGCCAAAATGAACTCAACACTCTTTAAAAGAAGACAGACTCCAGACCCTCAGTTGGTATAATATACAATATCTAGTATCCAATCAAAATTACTAGACACTCCAAGAAGCAGAAGAATGTGATCCATAAACCAGAGAAAACTCAGTCAAAAGACATAGATCCAAAGTTGGCAGAGAAGGTCAAATTAGCAGATAAGCAACTTAAAACAGCTATTAAAAATATGCTTAAGGATTTGTGAAAAACATAACATGATGAGAAAAGAAATTAAAGGGGCATCTAGGTGGCTCAGTTGGTTAAGCATGTGACTTCTGCTCAGGTCATGATCTCATGGCTTGTGAGTTTGAACCCCACATCGGGCTCTGTGCTGACAGCTGGGAGCCTGGAGCCTGCTTCAGATTTTGAGTCTCCCTCTCTCTCTGTCCCTCCCCACCTCACCCTCTGTCTCTCTATCCTTCAAAAATAAATAAACTAAAAAAAAAATGTTTTTAAACAGAAAGGAAACTAAAGACATAAAAAATAATCAAATGGGGAGCATTTACCTGTTTACTAGAAAGGATGCTGCCTGATTCCGGGATCATTGAATTAGGCCAATTGGATAAGGGAGAAAAGGAAAGGAAAAGGAAGAAACAAAGAGAGGGGAAGGAAAGGGAGAGGGATCCTCCCGAGCTGTGGGTTGATGTCAGGTGGTCTATCATCACTGAAGTCCTGGAAAAAAGTGTTAAGTGGGAGCAGAAAAGTATTTGCTTGAATAATGACTGAAAATTGTCCAAATGTGATGAAAATTGAAACAGTTAAATAGATTTCATTACATCAATATTGACATAATGTTAGGAAGTTGTTAAATTGGATAAGGTAGATTTGCATGGAAAAATCATGTATTATAAAGTGAGAAAAGCAAGGTATAATGATAATAGGTATAGAATCATCCCATTTGTCTAATTTTGAAAAGGATACACATTATCTTATATGAAATGGGTATGGAAGTAGCCACAGTGAACTTTTGGAAGTAGATTCCTTTGGACAGAGGATTGGGGGTAGAGGGAGAGAAGGACAGATTCTTATTTATTTTTAGTTTTTTTATTTTGTGTCCATTTGAATGTTTACCTCATCCACGTATTTTTTCTATTCTTAAAACAAACACAATTTAAAATTGGTGATGTGTTCTCATGCACTGCTCATGGGACTGTAAATTGGTATACATATGTGCGTATGTATACACACAAATGCTAATACATATGTGACACAGATTAAGAAAAAAACTAGGGGCACCTGGGTGGCTCAGTCGGTTGAACGTCCGACTTCGGCTCAGGTCATGATCTCACAGTCTGTGAGTTCAAGCCCCACTCCGGACTCTGTGCTGATGGCTCAGAGCCTGGAGCCTGTTTCGGATTCTGTGTCTCCCTCTCTCTCTCTGTCCCTTCCCCGCTCATGCTCTGTCTCTATGTCAAAAATAAACATTAAAAAATATATATTAAAAAAAAATTAACTAATCTAGGCGCCTGGGTAGTTCAGTTGGTTAAGCGTCCGACTTTGGCTCAGGTCATGATCTTACTGTTTTTGAGTGTGAGCCCCGCATTGGGCACTGTGCTAACAGCTCAGATCCTGGAGTCTGCTTTGATTCTCTGTCTCCCTCTCTCTCTGCCCCTCCCCCGCTCTCTCTCTCTCTCTCCAAAATAAATAAATGTTAAAAAAAATTTTTTTAAGGTAAAGAAAGTATGCTATGATAATTTTCACATTACACAAGGCATTAAATCTTTGCCAACATACAGTTCTTCTTGGGATGTGTATAAACCTGAAACACAAGAAAATGGAGTAAAGGCTCAGAGAGCACTTAAAAAAGCAAAGAGCTGGAAAAATGAGTGACACCCGTGATGAAGAGACTATTCAACCCGGAGCCCCCAGGAGGACTCTAGCGTAGCCCTCCAGTGTCGAGGCTCTGGCCATCACCCCCAGATCTGTGACCACTGGTCCGGCCCACACCAGGCAGCAGAACCTGTGTCCACATGAAGCTCTCAGGCTAGCAGAGAAGATGAGAAAGGGCTGTTTCTTCTGCTTGGCTTGAAAGTCTTTGAAGGTAGGAGAGGCAGACTGGTGTCTGACTTGTTGTAACAGTAATAGCTCACACTTATCTAGCGCTATGTGCCAGCCACCGTTCTAGGTGCATTGACAATACTCTTACGTCTCCAACTTAATAGAGTGGAAACAAGCATGGAGAGATCGGTGTAATTTGCCCTAGGTTACCTACTGGGGAGTGTTGGAGGTGATATTCTCAGCCACGGCTACTCCCCAGTTAGGGCCCTGACTGCAGGGTGGGAGGTAACCAGGGCACTTCCCAGGAAGCTCTTTCCAGGCCTGACTGGCATATGATTAATTCAGTTGTCCAATTGGCCAACGTCGATAATACGTTACCCCCAGGTACCCGCGTCTTCCACCTTGACTGCATGTTGGAAACAGGCCACAATGACTACTTACTCCAGCTACTGAGGAGAAAGCCCAGGCCCCCCACAAATGGTGACTCTCCATGCAGCCAGTTGGAGAGCCACGGCCAAGCTCATTGAGGATGGCATTTTCTAAAGCTCTGTAATTTCACCCTTTGTGAGGGGAAGGAGATTTCCCTGCCCTGCCCCTGTGCCTCACACTTCAGAAACCCAACAGCTTCTGTAAGTTTCCCGGGCTTTGCATAGAGCAGGTAGGCAACAAATGTTTGCTGAATAAGGAGAATGAAAAGCAGGGCCTGGGGAGAGAACTGATGAGATCACCAACCTGTGGTTAGTAGGATTGAATTGGCCATTGTTTTGAAAAACAGAGGAGGTTAGAACTTAAATTAGCTCAACCCAGAACTGAGTAATTGCATGTAAATCCGCAGGCCTGCCTCCGTAGCAAATAGAAAGATAAATCTTTCATCTGTAAAATATGGACAATAACTCCTACCATGAAGGATTCAAACACTTGGCACAGAGCCTGGCCTGTTAAAAGTGCTGGGTAAATAGTGGCCTCAAAAAGTGGCCTGAGGAGGCAGGGACTAATCGAGCAACTTCATCAACGATGAATTTCCCGGGTATTGATCACCCTGGGCAAGCGGCTGCCCCTGCCTTCACAGCCCATGACATCACAGAGGGGAAGGGCCTGGGAATTTCTGAATTTGTGTTTGTAATCCTAAAAATAAATTACCATTTTGTCCTAGTCGTTACTACATTTATACTCATGAGTCCTGTTCTTTTATCATTACTGCCATTGAGAAAAACGCAAACGCTTCCAGTATCCTTTCCGAGGCAGCACGTATAGCAAGAGACTAAGTGGTTCCCATGGTATGATTCTCTGGACCCTCAGAGGAACCACTAACTGCTCCACCGAATTGTAAGAGATCTGGAGGGAAAGTGTCCACAGGGGAAACTGGTAAGGTTTGATGGATGTAATTAAATTAAGACCAAGAAACAGGTTTCCATCTGTGAGGACAAAAGGAAGAGCTACTATCTTAACGCAAATATTTAGTATGGAAAAGTGGCATTTAAGAACTCATTCTTACACGGTGGGAGGTAATTTTCTGAGACGAGCTTTACCTTGTAAAACAATCTAAAGGCATCATCAAGGTTTCTGTAATCAGAGAGTTTTGGTGTGTCTTTCATAGAAAAAAGTGAATCAAGCAAGTAATCCGTCCTTTTCTCCAACCCTACAATTGAAACCAGTTTTAGTTCTCTTCTGCTTTCAGAGGGGGAGAGATTTAAAACCTAAATCAGGGACCCTTCTCTGCTACAGGGTCCCAATATTCCTTTTTATAATTAGTATTTTTTTTTAATTTTTTTAATGTTTATTATTTTTGAGAGAGAGAGCATGAGTAGGGGAGGGGCAGAGAGAGAGAGGGAGACACAGAATCTGAAGCAGGCTCTGGGCTCCAAGCTGTCAGCACAAAGCCCGGTGCAGGGCTCGAACCCACAAACTGTGAGATCATGACCTGAGGCGAAGTCGGATGCTTAACCGACTGAGCCACCCAGGCTCCCCCAATAATTAGTATTTTTTAAGTGTACTTATTTACTTTGAAAGAGAGAGAGAGCGAGCAGGGGAGAAGCAGAGAAAGAATCCCAAGCAGGCTCCACACTGTCAGCACAGAGCCCCATGCGGGGCTTGAACCCACAACCAACAAACCGTGAGATCATGACCTGAGCAGAAACCAAAAGTCACATGCTTAACCGACTGAGCCACCCAGGTGCCCTTATAATTAGTATTTTTTATTCACAACCAATATTTTCATAATTAGCAATAGTTTAATATTGGTCAAATATGTTTAAATAGCTCCTATGGTAACCCGATAGATCCATATATAAGCTGCCTATACACAATTTAAAAAAATTACTATAATGCTCAACTATAATACAAAGAAATAAATGTATCATAAAATAATACATACTTCAATTAATCGCTTTGGCACAGAGAAACTAGAAGATATCAAGACAGGATACTGAAGTACCTAATGCCTGTAGGCACAGAATCCCCATGAATATGACAGCTACAAATGTAGCTGATTTGGGTATGTGCTGTGTTGGGGACTCAAACAAACGCAAAACGGGAGTGTTGGAGGATATCACTTTCCAAAACAGTAAACAACTTTTGGTAAAATTCTGGAAAAAAAAAAAAAGTACAGTCAAACCCTCAAACCTCTATTTGCACAGTAATTGCATTCCTAGAAAATTCAAGTACATTAAAATTCAAAGGATACTTGGTATTCATGCATAAAGTTAGGGTCTCAACCTGTGCTGTCCAGTTCAGTAGCCACAAGCCTCTAGCTATGTGTGGCTACTGAGCATTTGAAATGTAATTACCGGGGCGCTGGGCAGCTCAGTGCTTTGAGCATCCGACTCCGGCTCAGGTCATGATGTTGCAGTTTGTGAATTTGAGCCCCACATTGGGCTTGCTGCTCTCAGTGCATAGCCCACCTCAGACCTTCTGTCTCCCTCTCTCTCGGTCTCTCCCTCACTTGCTCTCTCTTTCTCAAAAATAAATAAAACACTAAGAAAATTTGAAATGTGATTACTTTGGATGTTGAAGACTAGACTTAGAATAATTTCAAAAAGAATGTAATATATCTCCATATTAATGTTTATATTGATTATATGTTAAAATAATATTTTGGATAAATAAAAATGTAAAATTTTTAAATAAAAAAATATAAGATGTAGTACCAAAATTAATTTTACTTGTTTCTTTTTACTTTTTAAATGTAGCTATTAGAACATTTAAAATGTGATATGTGGCTTAGGGGCACCTGGGTGGCTCAGTTAAGCAACTGACTCTTGATTTTGGCCCAGATCATGATCTCACCATTGTGAGATCGAGTCCCGCACAGGGCTCTGTGGTGGGTGTGAAGCAGCTTGGGATTCTCTCTCTTCCTCTCTCTCTGCTCTTCCCCTGCTCATGTGCTCTCTCTAAAATGAAAGAAAGAAAAGAAGAAGAAAGAAAGAAAGAAAGAAAGAAAAAGAAAGAAGAACAGTAAAGAAAGTAAAGAACAAAAAAGCAAAGGAGGAATGGAAGGAAGGAAGGAAAGGAGGCAGGGAGGGAGGAAGGAAGAGAAAGGATATGTGACTTGCATTATGGGACAGCAGCACTAATATGTAGACTGAGTCTGGTGGGTCTTTGAAAAGTCCCACATCCTTGGCCCTCCCCAGCTGCCTCCCAGTCATTGAGACAACCAAACACATCCTCACGTATCTCTAAAATATCTACCTTGGACAGGTAATGTGGACTGTTCTCCCTATAGGATGAAGCTCCCAGCTATTCTCTCTGGGCCTCTCTGTGCCCCCACCCTCCTCACACAGCTCTGGCCTCATACTAAACACTTCAGCAGCCCTGAACTCCTTGGTCACCCCAAGTTTGCTACTAAATTCCATTTGGACAATATTTCAAATCCCCCTCTGGTCACACATCTAGTATGTTTAAGGATAGTATGTTCACCAAGGTAATTTATCAACTGTGCCAATAAAACAAATCTCAATACATTTTAAAAGATCAAATGACATAAAACATATTCTCAGAACTAAATTATATTAGATCACAATAATTCAATATAATTAGATTCTATCAAAGTGAGATATTTAGAAAAACTTCAGATATTGGAAATTAAACACACTACTAAATAACCAATGGATCAAATAAAGCATCATCAGGGAATTTAGAAGATATTCTGAACTGAATGCAAAGGGAAACACATCACAATTTGTAAGATGCAGCTAAAGCATTCTTTAGAGGGAAATTTATAATTTTATATATATATAATAGAAGAGACAGTACGTTTAAAACCAATAAGAAGCTAGAAAAAGGAGAGCAATAAACAATAGAAAAAGTTAACAAAGCCAAAAGTTGGTTTCTCAAAAAGAGGAGTAAAATTCATAAGCTGTCAATACTAACGAAAAAAGAAAATATGGAGCGCCTGGGTGGCTCAGTTGGTTGAGTGTCCAACCTCGCCTCAGGTCATGATTTCACAGTTTGTGGGTTCGAGACCTGTGTCAGGCTCTATGCTGACAGCCCAGAGCCTGGAGCCTGCTTCAGATTCTGTGTCTCCCTGTCTCTCTGCCCCTCCCCTCCTCCTGCTCTCTCTGTGTCTCTCAAAAATAAATAAAAATGTTTAAAAATTTTTTTAAAAAAGGAGAGAGAGAAAATAGAAATAACCAATAGTAGGAATGAAGAAGTATCTATAGGTCCTTTAGATATTAAAGGGACAATGAAGAAATATTAAAAAAAAAACTTTATTCCAACAAATTCAATCTAGATGAACTGGAAAAATTACTTCAAAGACATAAATTAGTATAACTAACTCAAAAAGAAATGGAAAATCAGAATGCTCCTATATATATTAACTAGATTTTTTTACCAAAAAGCCTTTCTGTAGAGGAAATTCCAAATTACCCAACATTTAAAAAAGAATTAGTACCCATATTACATAAACTCTTTCAGAAAACAGAACACTTTGCCATTCATTTTATGAGGTCAACGAAACCCTGACACCACATCCTGACAAAGACATTCCAACTCGAGATTTACAGACTAATAATGCCTCATGAACATAGATGCAAAAATCTTCAGGGTATTATCCAATATAATGCAGGAATATCAAAATATATACATAAATAAATAAGGTTTATCAGATGTGATTCACCACATTAACAGAAAAAAAAAGTTATGTGATCACTAAAAAAAATGGACAAAATTTTTTTAAATGAAAGAACTTTCTTTTTAATATTCAGTGTTAATAATTTATTACATTATGAAAATAATTCAAGGTCCTTATTAATGATTTTTAATAAAGTTTTTTTTTTAATTTTATTTGTTTTGAGAGAGACAGAGACAGCGTGAGCAGGGGAAGGGTAGAAAGAGGGAGAGAGAGAGAATCCCAAGCAGGCTCCGCACTGTCAGCACAGAGCCTGATGTGGGACTCAAAGTCACAAACTGTGAGATCATGACCCAAGCTGAAACCAAGAGTCGGACACTTAACCAACTGAGCCACCCAGGTTCTGCCCACCCCCCTTATTAATGATTTTTAAAACTCTCAACAAACTAGGAATATGAACTTCCTTAACTGGATAAAAGGCATCTATGGAAAACCCATAGCTAACATCATACTTAATAATGAGAAACTAAATTCTTCCCCCCTAAAACCGGGAACAAAGTGAGAATCTCTTATACTGGAAGTCCTAGCCAATGCAGTAATTCAAAAAATAAAATGTGTAAGATTGGAAGGGAAAGAGAAGAACTGACTTTATTTGCAGACACAATTGTCTACATAGAAGATCTAAGGAATTAGAAAACAACACTAAGAGAATTAATAAGCACATTTGTCAAGGTTGCAGGATACAAGCCTATAAAAAACACTTGGACAAAGAAGTTTAAAAATAGCATTTCCAGTGTTAGTAAATATGCAGCATACTTAGGAATATTTTTAATGAAAGATACGAAAGACCAGAGTGAAAACTTTAAAACATTGATGAGAGAAATTTAAAATGATCTAAATAAATGGAGAGAGATCCATTATGGTTATAAGTTGCAATAATCAACATTGTTAAGGTGTTTATTCTTCTAAAATTGATCTGTAGATTCAGTGCAAACCCCAAACTCCCAGTGGCTTTATGTACTAAATACCTGCTTCTAAACTGTATTTGGAAATGCAAAAGACCTCGAATTGCCAAAGTTATTTTGAAAGACGAAAATGCTGATGCTGGATTATATTCATTTGCTCAGGCTGCCATAACAAAATACCACAGACTGGCTGGCTTAAACAACGGAGATTTATTTTCTCACAGTTCTGGAAGCTGGGAGTCTCAGATCCCAGATTAAGGTGTGGGCAGGCTGGGTTTCTCCTGAGGCCTCTCTCCTTGGCTTGCAAACAGCCGCCTTCTCACTCTGTCCTCACAAGGTCTCTTCTTAGTGTGTGCAACCCCAGGGGTCTCTTCCCTTTTTCATAAGGACACGGTTGTATGGGATTAGGGCTCCACTGTTATGACCTGCTTTTTTTAACCTAAGCTATAGCCTGAAAGACTCTATTTTCAAATGAAGTCACATTGGGGGTTAAGGCTTCACCATGTGAATTTAGGGGGAGACCCAATTCAGTCTATAGCATGGATCTCACCCCTTAAGAGTCTGATTTAGTTGTGCTGGGGATGCTGGTTATAGGCTGCTGAGATGCTCCCAGGGATTCTCATGAGTAGCCATGGCTGAGAACAAATGAGTGAGGACGAAGGTCTCAACCTGTGCAGGAGCTGAAGGCACAGAGGCTCTCCTGGGCCCTGTGAACTCTGATCGATGACATCAGGTAGACAAAGGATACTCTGTGAATAAGTGCCTGGTAGGACAGAGTTCTATTTCAGACACGTCCCCCCGCATCTTGTGTGATCCTGGGAAAGCCGTGTAACACACTCAGCCCAACGTCAGGCCTGGAGTGATGCTCGCTACATAGAAGTCATTAGCCAGGCACTAAACTTCACATTTACTCCACTTGAAGATCCAGACTCTTTCCACTATATCCTAGTGATGTCAAGGCTGTGAGGAAACCCAGCAGTAAAAGAGAGGAGGGAGCAGTAATATTCTCGTATTACATGGTCAGGAGCCCTAGTGTTTGGATGTTAGTGGGTTTTATTCATTGTAAGATTCCCGTGTTTGTATGTTGTCATCTGTTGGGGTGTGCTAAGCTGGAGCCATTCAGAGGTGGTCTAGCCACCTCTCACTACTCCCACCACAGGAACAAATGAAGATTTGCCAATGAGAACCAGAGAGAACCACAGAGCACCTACTGCCAGTCCGCCATATACGGACGCCTTAGAAACAAACACAGTCCATTTCTCCTCTAGTCGTTTCATCAGGATTAAGGGGGCTATTTTTAGTATTGGTGTGGCGACAACTGGCAAGAGGCACGGAAGAAGCTTCTAGCGTTTGCATCTACTTTATCTGAACTCCAGGCTCACCGCACCCCTTGTGCCCTCCGTCCCCTTCATCTTCGATATCAGTCAGGGCAGTGACGGGCCCCTGGCCCCTCACTCCAGCCCTGTCCCAGCCTGGGTCTCCCGCCTCCACCTAACAAGCTTTGGGGCTGCTCCCTTCACAGGCTCCACCACTGCCCACAGTTCCTGTCCTGGAGTCGTAGGCAGGGAGGAAGAAGGACACCGAGAAGCCAATGAGAAAGTCAGTGAGAAGAAAAGAAACCAGGGCAGACCACCAAGCACCAGGGCCAGCTCCCTAAGCCACAGGTTCCCCGCCTTCCCTCCCTCTTCGCCCTCCCCAGCTCAGGTCTCTGGCACCAGAAGTGGGCATGCCATTCTCACAGGGCTAGGTCCCCAGGTTGGCAGAGCCCCAAAGGGCTTTGGTTCGGAGCAGCAGAAAGTTGCAGACAAGCAGTAGATTCCATTCTGCACAGTCATTTTCCTTTCCTCTCCTCCCTGCCCCCTGAGGGCCTTTTCCACAAATGAAGGCTCACACCAGCTGCCCCGTCAAGAGAAGGCATGCTGGGATATCTCCCATCCTGTCAGGGGCAGCTGGCCTAGACTGCTTAATGACCGATCTCTGGGCGGTCAGGCTGACCTGATGTGCAGATGCTTCTTGAGACAGAAGGGCTTACCTCTTTCCAAGTGTGGCTTGGGGAAAAAGTGTTAGGATAAAAGAGAGTTTGACATTAGAACTTAAATCTAAAATCCTTTTGACTACTTGAGAAAAAAATTGCAGAAACATATAGGAAACTCTTCTCTTGTGCCTTTGACATAAGAACATAAACTTACTTGTGGCGCCTGGGTGGCTCGGTCGGTTAAGCGTCCGACTTCGGCTCAGGTCACAATCTCACGGTTTGCGAGTCCGAGCCCCACATCGAGCTCTGTGCTGACAGCTCAGAGCCTGGAGCCTGCTTCAGATTCTGTGTCTCCTTCTCTCTCTGCCCCTCCCCTGCATGTGCTCTGTCTCTCAAAAATAAATAAATGTAAAAAAAAAAAAAGAAACTTACTTTATTTATTCATTATGTTTCTATGAAAACCTCTTACCATTTTTGAAGATGCGCTTTTAGGTGCTGTGAGGAGTGTAAGTGCAACCCAGCTCTCAGCAGGGTCTCTCAGATCTCTGATCTCTGAGTCAGGAAATCTCTTCTTCGCCTTATGTTGTGAAAATCCAACTTCCCCTCCAATATACTAGCAAGTTCCAGGGGACTTCTGTTCTTTACACCAGCTCATTCTCCAGATTTCTGCTTCTCAGGTGCCTCGGTAGCTCAGTTGGTTAGGTGTCTGACTTGGGCTCAGGTCATGCTTACAGTTCGGTTCGTGTATTCAAGCCCCGTGTCAGGCTCTGTGCTGACGGCTTAGAGTCCAGAGACTGTTTTGGATTCTGTGTCTTCCTCTCTCTCTGTTCCTCCCCCACTCACACTCTGTCTCTCTCTCAAAAATACATAAACATTAAAAAAATTTTTTGATGGGGTGCCTGGGTGGCTCAGTCAGTTAAGTGTCCAATCTTGGCTCAGGTCATGGTCTCGCGGTTTGTGAGTTCGAGCCCGCATCAGGCTCTGTGCTGACAGCTCAGAGCCGGAAGCCTGCTTTGGATTCTGTGTCTTCCTCTCTCTCTGCCCCTCCCTTGCTGTCTCTCTCTCTCTCTCAAAAATAAAATAAAAACATTAAAAAATTTTTCTTTAATGCTTTTTAAAGCAAAAAAAAAAAAATTCTGGTTCTCTGTTCCACATCTCGTGGAGTCATGAATCTTTTCTTCAATATGTACCTTCCACAAAAGCTTGACTAACACAGAATTTGTAAGTATGATAGATTTCATGAAAAAGTGGGAGCGTTGAGAAGGAGGCACTCATATTACAAAGAGACACACAACTTTAAATGGTATTTTAGACACCGTTTTTTACATGCCTTCCAGGACTTCCAGATGTGGTCAGAAGTTCAGGTATGGGACTTATTCTCTCACAATACCATACAACCGGACACATGTAAAGCAACTGCTTTCAGACATTGGATAAAAGCCGTTAGAGGACTACAGTCCCTAAGGAAAGTGAAACATTAGGTGAGCACCACATTCATTCTGGCTTTCTGCTTGGGGACTCTTTGCTTAACATCCTGTTCATTTAGTTGAGACCCTCCGAAGGGTGGAGCTCATGAGTAGGACTACTCTTGCTCCAGGGCAAGGGTCACTCTAAACGCTTCCTCACAAACCGATTAGCAAGACTTGGAAGGTTAAGATGTATCAACAAATTCACTGCGTTTCAGAATAAAAAGGCACATTATTTAAGGGAAGACAACAACATACAGGCATGCAACAAAGGAGCATCCACAATATCTAGCCTGTAACCCGAGGGCATTAGTGTTTAATGAGTACAGAGTTTCAGTCGGAGGGAAGATGCAAAAGTTGTGGAGAAGGATGGCAGTGATGGTCGTACAACAATGTGAATGTACTTAATGCCACTGACATGGACACTTAAAAATAGTTAAGATGGATGGGTACCTGGCTGGCTCAGTTGGTTAAGCTTCTGACTCTTGATTGCGGCTCAGGTCATGATCTCACAGTTCGTGAGATTGAACCCCATAATGGCCTCTGTGCTGACAGCTCAGAGCCAGCTTGGGATTCCCTTTCTCTCTCTCTTTCTCCCTCCCTCTCCCTCTCCCTGTCCACCCCTCCGCTGCTTGTGCTCTCTCTCAAAATAAATAAATAAGCATTAAAAAAGGAGTTAAGGGGCACCTGGGTGGCTCAGTCAGTTAAGCATCTGACTCTGGCTCAGGTCATGATCTCACAGTTTATGAGTTCTGGGACCCTCTCTATATATGATTTCCTTCTCTGTTCTGCCTTCTCAACTCTGGCATTGGATTCTGTGCTGACAGATTGTCTCTCTCTCTCTCTCTCTCTCTCTCTCTCTCTGCATGCCCCCTCCCATGTTTTCTCAGAATAAATAAGATAAAATAAAATAAAATAAAATAAAATAAAAATAAATAAATAAAAATACCTTCTAAGACTACTGCTTCCAGGAATAACAAGGACAATATGTGCCTTCCTGCTTGAAACACTAAAACACCAGAAAAAGAAAAAAAACAATGATATGCAAATAATGGGCATTAAGCAGCACAGGACAGTAACCCTTGAGAAAGGGAAAACAAAGGAGCCCTACAATGTCCTCAGTTTACTGTCTGGACAGAGTTTCCAAACTACAGCATTGGGAAGGGAAACCCCAGTGGAGGCCCGCAGTCTACCTGAATTGAGAAGATGGAGCTGGGAGTCAAAAGAGGCCAAGGCAGACAGAGTTGAGAAGGCAGAATTATCAGAGAAAGGAATCATATAGAGAGAGGGTCCCAGAGATTTGCAAAGGGTCCCCTTGAGTCTTTAGCTGATTACTGATCAGCGCATGCCTATGATGACACCAACAGATACTGGAGAAAGAGTCACTAAAGAGGACCAGATGAGATAATCCCTATGCTTTACTCAGGACCAGTAATGGTTCCATGTTATTTAGAATACAAAAGGTTATAACTTACAAGGCATCAGATAGAATACCCAGAAGGTATTGGTTCAGTAATGAAGGAAAAAATAGCCCAGATTCAAATCTACTCTAGTCTCAGCTAACAAAGTTAAAAAAAAATAATGAAAGCATCAAACTATTTCCAAGTAACTTAAATGTACTGCAGAACAAACTTAAATGTACTGCAGAATATTTATAGAGAAATATCTACCACATAAGATAAAGGTTACACTGTCTAGCATTCAACCAAAAATCACCAGGCATGCAAAGAAGTAGAGAAATATGACCTATAATAATGAGAAAAATCAATCAACAAAAACAGGAAAAAAAGGGAAATAGGTAATAGAATTAGTAGGAAAGTACATTAAAATAGTCCTTTTAACCATATACTATATGTTCAAGAAGGTAGAGGAAATAAGCATGTTCAAAACCACAGAAATATTGAAAAGACATAAAATGAACTTCTAGACTTGAAAATTACAATGTCTGAGATGAAAAATACACTTGGTGGGATTAATAACAGATCAGACACTGTAGAGACAAAAATGAGTAAACTTAAAAATATAACAATACTACCCAAAATGAAGCATAGTGTGTGTGGGGGAACTGAAAAAAAAAGTGAACAGAATATCACTGAGCTGTAAGAAAACAAAGTAGCCTAACATCTGTTATTGGACAGCACAGGAGAAATAAGAGGACAAGAAAAAGATGTGAATAAATAATGGCTAAGAATTTTCTTAAGTTTGATGAAACTCATAAGCCCACAAATCCAAGAAATTCAAACTATAAACTGTAACTATAAACACAAGAATCATGAATAAACTACATCAAGGCACATCATAATCAAATTGCTCAAAACCATTGACAAAGAGAAAATCTTAAAAAAGGAGCCAGAGAAAAAAGGCACATTACATACAGAGAAACAAAGATAAGAATTACATGAGACTTCATATTGGAAATGATGTGAACCCAAGGACAATGGAACAAATATAGAGCACTGAAAGTAAAAAGCTATCAACCTGGACTTCTATGGTCATCAAAAATATCTTTCACAAAAAAGTAAAGAGTTTCTCAGACATTGAAAAGGTGAATGAATTCATCACTAGGAGACCTGATCTATAAGAAATATTAAAGGAAATCCTCCAGGCAGAAGAAAAGTAATACCAGATGGAAATCTATATCTACATAGGTAAAGAAAGAGTACTGGAGATACTACATGTATTGATAAATATGAAAATGAGTTTTCTCCTCTATTCAGAAAATCTCCTTAATAAGTCATTGTTAGATCATAAAAGTTCTCACCACCAAAGAAAGAAAAAAGGTGGTGATGGATGTGTTAACTAAAATGTTTTGGTAATCACTTCACAATATATACATATATCAAGTCATTACACTGTACAACTTAAACTTACACAATGTCAGATGTTGATTATATCTCAATAAAATCAGGGCTGGGGGGAGAGTCACTGAGATGCACATCATCAGCCATTAGGAAAATACCAATTAAAACCACAATGAGATACCATTTCAGACACATTAAGATGGCTATAATAAAAAAGATGGGCAATAGCAAGTGCTGATGAGGATGTGGAGAAGCAGGAACATTTGTATACTGCTAGTGGGAATGCAAAACAGTGCAGCCACTACTTGAGAAAATAGTCTGGCTGTTCCTCAAAAAGTTAAGTATAGAGTTACTATATAACTGAGCAATTCCACTGCTAGGTATATGCCCAAGAGAAATGAAAACAAATGTCTACACAAAAACTTGAACATGAATGTTCATTCCAGCATTATTCATAAAAGTCAAGAAGTGGAAACAGGCAAAATTTCCATCAACTGAAGAATGGATGAATAAAATGAGGTATATTCATACAAAGGAATATATCCAGCAATAAAAATGAATTACTGGCACATGCTACAAAATAGATGAACTCTGAAGACATTATGCTAAGTTAGAGAAGGCAGTCACAAAAGACCACAGATTATATTATTCCATTCATATCAAATATCCAGAATACACAAATCTATAGAGAAAAAAAGTAGATTGGTGATTGTTGAGGATTTTGGAGGATGAAGGGTTACTGTTAAAATATATGAAATTTATTTTGGGGATGATGAAAATATTCTAAAAATTGATTATGGTGATAGTTGCACAACTGCATATACTAAAAACCATGGAATCATATACTTTATAATTGTATATAAATTATACAATTGTATAATTGTAAATTTTCTCAATAAAGTTGCTATAAAAAGATAACTATTCATTCATTCATTCATTCATTCATTCATTCATTCATTTATTTTAAATAGGCTTCATGCCCAGTGTGGAGTCTAACATGAGGCTTGAGCTCACGACCCTGAGATCAAGACCTGAGCTGAGATCAAGAGTGACGCTTAATGAAATGAGCCATCCAGGCACCCTGAATAACTGACTTTAAAAATTTTTTTTTCTTTAATGTTTATTCATTTTTGAGAGACAGAGAGAAACAGAGTGTGAAGGGGGAGGGGCAGAGAGAGAGGGAGACACAGAATCCAAAGCAGGCTCCAGGGTCTGAGCTGTCAGCATAGAGCCCAATGTAGGGCTCAAACTCACAAACTGTGAGATCATGATCTGAGCCACCCAGGCACCCCTGACTGTTAAAAAAAAAAATAATTGCAACATACTATAGGGTATATAACTTATAGCGTTCAAAATGTATGGCAAAAATAACACAAAGGTCAGGAGGGGAAAAGGAAAGAATACTGTTGTAAGATTTTTATACTATAAGTAAACTGGAATAATTTACTTGAAGGAATTATATTATTATTTAATATACATAATATTACTTGATGGAAGTTAAAGGTGTAAATTATAAATAAGTCAACCACTAAAATTAAAAAAACAGGTAGCTAATAAACCAAAACCAAAAATTTTAAACACATAGTTACTCAAAAAGATGGCAAAAAAAGGAAAATAGGAATATTGCAAATAGAAAACAAACAGCAATATGGTAAATTTAAACTTAACTATACCAACAATTACATTAAATGTCAATGTGCAGACACCCCAAATAAAAGGCATAACTTGTCAGGTTGGTTAAAAATGTGATGCTTGATTGGCTGCTTATAAGAAACCTAGTTTGAATATAAAGACACAAGTAAGTTAAAAGCAAAGGGATGGGAAAAAATATACTTTTCCAACACTAATCAAAAGAAAGCTGTATCAATCTATATTAATATCAGATGATGTCGATTTCAGATAAAAAATATTACTGGAGATAAAAATTGGTCATTTCATAGTGATAAAGAGTCAATTCATCAAGAGAACATATAGAACATATACTAAATATTTATGCACCTAATAACACATCTTCAAAATACACAAAGTAAAATCTATTGTACTCCAAGAAGAGACAAATCCACAATTATAGTCAGAAGTTTCACACTGTAATTGAGAGAATGAATTGACAGAAAATCAGGAAGTATTATAGAAGGCTTGGAAAATACTACCAACTAATTCCATTTGTTGATTGACACTTTACCTACCAATAGCATAATACACATCCTGCATGTGGAACATTTGCCATGACAGACCACATTGTGGGCCATAAAAACTCTTAATACTTTAAAAGGATTCAAATCATATAAATTTTATTTTCTGACTCTTGGAAGTAAATTAGAAATCAATAATAGATATCTTTTAAAAGATATCCATCTTTTAATATACCATTTAGTTTCCAAATAAGATGGAATATCTTTTAAAAGATATCCATCTTTAAAAAGATATCCATCTTTTAAAAGATATTCCATCTTATTTGGAAACTAAATGGTATATTTTTAAAGTAACCAATAGGTAAAAGAGAAAATAAAAATCAAAATGAATAAAATATTTTGAACTGAATAAAAACACAACATTACATTACAGGACTTAATGATGAATCCTACCAAACATTTATGAAAGAAATAGTGCCAATTCTATGCAAAGTCTTTCAGAAAATCAAAGGGAAAATACTCTTGAACTCATTATATGCGGCCAAAAATCATCCCATTATCACAAACAGGGAAAGACATTACCAAAAAAAGATATTATAGATTAATATTCCTCATGATCATAGATGAAAAAATTGTAAAACAAATTAGAAAATCGAATTCAACAATATTACAAAAAGGATGATCAAATGAGATTTATTCCAGGAAAATAAGATTTACTTAACATTTGAAAACAAAGCTATATAATTTACCATATTAATAGACTGAAAAAGGAACACTATATAATCATCAAAATTGATGCAAAGAAACATTTGACTGATTTCTTTAATTAATTTTAAATTGAAGTATAACTGACATACAATATCCTATTAATTGTAGGTGTACATCATAGTGATTAAATATTTTTATATCTTAAAAAAGTGATCCCTATGATAAATCTAGTTACCATCTGTCACTATACAAAGTTATTACAATATTATTGACTATATGCCCTATGCTGTACATTATATCCTCATGACTTACTTATTTTGTAACTGGAAGATTTTACCTCTTAATCTTCTTCACATATTTTGCCCACCCACCAACCTCTCTCCCCTCTGGTAACCAAAGGTTTGTTTCCTGTATCTATGAGTCTGTTTCTATTTTGTTTGTTAATTTGTTTTTGTAGATTCCACATGTAAGCGAAATCATATGGTATTTGTCTCAAAGCTTATTTATTTATTTTTGAGAGAGACAGAGACAGCATAAGTGGGGAAGGGGTAGAGAGAGGGAGAGAGATAATTCCAAGCAGGCTCCATGCTGTCAGCACAGAGCTTACACAGGGCTTGATCTCACAAAACCACGAGATCACAACCTGAGCTGAAACGGAGTCAGACGCTTGACTGAGCCACCAAGGCACCCTCATATAGTATTTGTCTTTCTTTGTCTGAATTACTTCACTTAGTATAGTACCCTCTAGGTCCATTCATGTTGTCACAAATGGCAAAATTTCATTTTTATGGCTGAGTATATTCCATTGTGTGTACATATATACCACATCTTCTTTATCCATTTATTCATTAGTGGAGACTTAGGTTGCTTCCATATCTTGACTATTGTAAATAATGCTGCAATGAACATAGGAGTGCATATATTTCTTCAAATTGGTGTTTTCATTTTCTTTAGATAAATACCCAGAAGTGGAATTGCTGGATTATGTGGTAGTTCTATTTTTAATTTTTTGAGGAACCTCCATACTGTTTTCCATAGTGGATGCATCAATTTACATTCCCACCAACAGTGTGTGAGAGTCTCCTTTTCTCCACATTCTCCAACACTTATTTTTTGTCGTTTTGATAATAGCCAATCTGACAGGTGTGGGATGATATCTCATTTGGCTTCCTTTGATTTGCATTTGCCTGATGATTGGTGATGAGTATCTTTATGTGCCTGGTGGCCATCTGTATGTATTCTTGGGGGGAAAAAATGTCTATTCAAGTAGACATTTTTAATCTTTTTAAATTTAAGTTGTGTAAATTCATTACATATTTTGGATATTAATTCCTTATCAGATGTATGATTTGCAAATATCTTCTCTTATTCAGTAGGTTGCTTTTCATTTTGTTGATGGTTTCCTTTGTTGTGCAAAAGCTTTTTAATTTGGAAAAAAAAAAAAGCTTTCTTGTTTGAAATAATTCCATTTGTTTTAGTTTTTGTTTCCCTTGCCTGAGGAGACCAGACCAAAAAAATATTGCTAAGACTGATGTCAGAGAGCTCACTGCTTATGTTTTCTTCTAGGAGTTTTATGAGTTTATGCAACTCATAATTTTAATCCATTTAATAACTTTAATCCATTTTGAATTTATTTTTGTATATGGTACAAGATAGTGGTCCAGTTTCATTCTTTTGCATATATCTGTCCTGTCTCCCCAACACCATTTATTGAGGAGACTGTCTTTTCCTGATTGTATACTCTTGCCTCCTTTGTCATAAATTAATTGATTATACAGGTATAATTTTTTTTCTGGGCTCTCTTTTCTATTCCATTGATCTGTATGTCTGTTTTCATGCCAGTACCATACTGTTTTGATTACTACAGCTTTATAGTATAGTTTGATGTAAGGGAGCATAACAGCTCCAGCTTTGTCCTTCCTACTCAAGATTGCTTTGGCTTTTTAGGGTCTTTTGAAGTTCCATATACATTTTAGGATTCTTTGCTCTACTTCTGTAAAAAATGCCATTGTTATTTTAACGGAGATTGCATTGAATGTGTAGATTTCTTTGGATAGTATGGATGTTAATATGAACAATATTAATCCTTCCAATCTTAAGCACAATATATATTTTCACTTATATGTGTCATCTTCAATTTCTTTCAGTAGTATCTTATCATTTTAAGGGTATAGGTCTTTCACCTCCTTGGTTATATTTATTCATTTGTATTTTATTCTTTTTGGTGCAATTTTAAATGGGATTGTTTTCTTAATTTTTCTTTCTGATAGCTTGTTATTAGTGTACAGAAATGCATTCAACTTCTGTATGCTAATTTTGTATCCTCTGACTTTACTGAATTCATTTGTTAGTTCTGGTAGTTTTTTGGTGGAGTCTTTAAGGTTTCCTATATATAGTATTATGTCATCTGCAAGTAGTGGATTTTACTTCTTCCTTTTTGATTTGGATGCCGTTTATTTCTTTTTCTTGGGTAACTGCTGTGGCTAGGATTTCCAATACTCTATTGAATATAAGTGGAAAGAGTGGGTAACCTTGTCTTGTTCCTGATCTTAGAGGAAAAGCTTTCAGCCTTTCTCCATTAACTATGATGTTAGCTGTGGGTTTGTCATATATCGCCTTCATTATGTTAAGGTATGTTCCTTCCATACTCACTTTATTCAGTTCTTATCATAAGTGGATGTTGAATTTTGTCAAATACTTTTTTCTGCATCTATTGAGATATCATATAATTTTGATCTTTCATATTGCTAATTTGGTGTATCACATTGATTGATTTGTAGATATTGGACCATCCTTACATGCCTGGATGCATAAATACTAAATGGGATCCACAAATCCCATTTAATTATGGTGCATGATCCTTTAAATGTATTGTTGAGTTTGGTTTACTAATATTTTATCGAGGATTTTTGCATCTATCTTCATCGGGGATATTGGCCTCAATTTTCTTTTTGTGTGGTATTTGCTTTTGGTTTTTCTTATTTTTGATTTTTTAAAAACTCAGCAAACTAGGGATATACATGAACTTTATCAATCTAATAAAGGATATCTATGAAAAAACTACAGTTAGCATTATAATTAGTGGTAAAATACTGAGTGTTCTCAGCATAAGATGAGGAATAGGTAAGGCTGCCTGTTCTCACCACTTGTTTTTTTTTTTATTTTTAATTTTTTAAAATGTTTATTCTTTTTTTTTTTTGCAAATGTTGTTTTTTTTTAATTTAAAAAATTTTAATGTTTTCCCCCCTGTGCACAATCTTAAATTTATTTATTTATTTTTAATTTACATCCACGTTAGTTAGCATATAGTGTAGCAGTGATTTCAGGAGTAGATTCCTTAATGCCCCTTACCCATTTAGCCCATCCCCCCTCCCACAACCACTCTAGCAACCCTTTGTTTATTCTCTATATTTAAGAGTCTCTTATATTTTGTCCTCCTCCCTGTTTTTATATTATTTTTGCTTCCCTTTTCTTATTTTAATCTGTTTTGTATCTTAAATTCCTCATATGAGTGAAGTCATATATTTGTCTTTCTCTAATTTCACTTAGCATAATATGCTCTAGTTCTATCCACTTAGTTGCAAATGGCAAGATTTCATTCTTTTTGATTGCTGAGTAATACTCCATTGTGTGTGTGTATATATGTGTGTGTGTGTGTGTGTATATATATATATATGTGTATATATATATACACATATATATATATATACACACATATATGTGTGTGTGTGTGTATATATATATATATATATATATATATGTGTGTGTATATATATACACACACACATATATATATATATATATACACCACATCTTCTTTATCCATTCATCCGTTGAAAGACATTTGGGCTCTTCCCATGCTTTGGCTATTGTCTATAGTGCTGCAAGGGGTGCATGTGCCCCTTCAAAACAGCACACCTGTATCCCTTGGATAAATACCTAGTAGTGCAATTGCTGGGTCATAGGGTAGTTCTATTTTTAATTTTTTGAGGAACCTCCATACTGTTTTCCATTGGCTGCACCAGTTTGCATTCCCACCAGCAGTGCAAAAGAGATAATCTCTCTCTGCATCCTTGCCAACATCTGTTGTTGCCTGAGTTGTTAATGTTAGTCATTCTGACAGGTATGAGGTGGTATCTCACTGTGGTTTTGATTTATATTTCCCTGATGATGAGTGATGTTGAGCATCTTTTCATGTGTCTGTTAGCCACCTGGATGTCTTCTTTGGTAAGTGTCTATTCATGCCTTTTGCCCATTTCTTCACTGGATTATTTGTGTTTTGGGTGTTGAGTTATATCAGTTCTTCATAGATTTTGGATTCTAACACTTTATCAGATAATGTCATTTGCAAATATCTTCTCCCATTCCATAGGTTGTCTTTTAGTTTTGCTGATTGTTTCCTTCGCTGATTGTTTCCTTATTTTGATGAGGTCCCAATAGTTCATTTTTGCTTTTGTTTCCCTTGCCTCTGGAGACGTGTTAAGAAGTTGCTGAAATTATTCATTTATTTTTGAGAGAAAGAGTGCGTGAGTGGGGGAAGGACAGAGAGAGACACACAGAATCTGAAGCAGACTCTGAGCTGTCAGCACAGAGCCCAATGTGGGGCTTGAATCCACAAACTGTGAGATCATGCCTGAACCGAAGTTGGATGCTTAGCCAACTGAGCCACCCAGGCACCCCTTCTCACCACTTCTATTCAGCATTGTGCTTTAGTGCATTGTATACAGTTCAATAAGACAAAACATCCAGAGTAGAAGGGAAGAATTAAAACTTTGTTCTCTAATGATATGATTATCTATGAAAATTCTTGAGTATATAAAAAAAAGCTACTAGAATAAGTGGGTTTAGCAAGTTTGCACAGTGTAAAATAGATACACAAATATCGCTTATATATCAATATCCTAGTTGTAAACAATCAGAAATTGAAATTAAAATAAAAATCATTACCAACAGCACCAAAAATAGAAAATACTTGCATAAACTTGACATAATATGTGCAAGATCTCTACACTGAAAACTGCAAAACATTCCTGAGAGAAATTAAAGAAGACTCAAATAAATAAAGAGATGTACCATGTTCATGGAATGGAATATTCAATATTGTGAAGATGCCAAGTCTCCCTATATTGATATATGGGTTTAATGCAATCCATGACAAAACCCAAGCAGGCTATTTTTGTAGAAATCAACAAATCGATCCTAAAAAGAGTTGTAAATCAAGGAGGAGAAAAACATGCATTGGGTAAGGTGTGGGTCCAATCCAAGATAGCAATAAAGGTAATTCTATGATGAAGCTGGACAAGAGCCTGAGAAAATAGGCTAACGGTGCATAATGGAAGAAGATAGGAGCAAAGAAAGAGGGAAAGAGAGGCAACCAAAAATTTCAGGAAAAAAAAGAGCCAATGTAGAACAGAAGTCAGTGGGCTCCAAGACAAACAGATAAGATGAGAATAGAATAGGAAGATATTGGGGATTCAGTGAAGTTCTTTTCCCAACAACATGAGTAGCACAAAGGTTGTAGCATTGTGACCATGGAGAAGGCCATTTAACCATGGGACACTACTTGCATGGTCTCCTGAGGTAAATGAAGGGAACCCCCCACTGCAGCTGTATGTGAGTGCATGCAGCAGGGGAACTGGGATTTCCAGGGGTTTCATAGTCTACATGGTTGGAGAAGGGTTTGTAGGGGTATGGGAAGCTGAGCTGTTTTGGCTGGAGGGGAAGTGGCCAGTAGATGAATGCCTTGAGCAGCATCTTGGCCTAGGAGGTACAAATCCTGACTCAGACACTTTCCAGCCTTATGACCTTGGTGAAGCTATTTAACTCTTTAGATTTGTTTCCTCTTCTGTACAAGGTGATAAAAGTAAGCTCTACTTTGTAGGGTACTTAGAGAAATTAAACGCTGTGATGTTTGTGATCAGTGCGGCAGCCAGAACATTTTACTACACTCAAGAAACAGTCATTTGTAAAAGGAATGTTGGGAGACAGTGGAGGTCAGAGCCTGTGTTGGGGGTTGTGAGGAAGGGGAGATTTGGAGGCCACCACAGCCCATTTGCGATGTGTGGCTCTTATTCTGTGGCTTCACTGGTTTTAAAAAATGTTGATTGAGCAGCCACAATGTGCATGGCATGCTCATTTGATCCTGGCTGTATGAATATGAAAAACAAGGTTCCAGGAGGTTAAAAAATTTATCAAGGCCACAGTACTAGAGGCATTCAGGGAGCAGAGAGGTGGCAGAATGAAAGGGGAGGTCTGGGTGTCTTAGCTTGCAGTGGCACACTGGAAGGGAGCTGGTGGCTAAAGGTCAGGGGCTGGTCTGGGCTACAGGAAGACAAGGTGTGAGAAGTGAGAATGACACTGATGACCTGGGGAGGGAGCTGGTGCTGAATGAACGGGCTCAGGCCCAGGATACGTGAGCCCACTGGTATGCCCACAGCTCTGCTGGGCAGATCCATTGAAGGTCTGTGGGGGTGTGATTGGGTCCAGAATTTCAAGTGACTAGAGGAGGGTGGGAGTGGGGCAGGGTGTTAGGGGTGGAAGCAGATGCTCAGTTAGGAGGCTGATAAAATACAGTTGAAATTGTATCAGAGGTGTCTGCTGGATTGGAAGAACAAATATTGTTAAAATCTCGATACTACTCAAAGCAATCTACACATTTAATGCAATCTCTATCAAAATACCACCAGCATTTTTCACAGATCTAGAATAAACAATCTTAAAATTTGTATGGAACCATAAAAGACCCTGAATAGCCAAAGCAATCCTGAAAAAGAAAATCACAGCTGGAAGCATCACAATCCCAGGCTTCAAGCTATATTACAAAACAGTAGTGATCAAGACAGTATGGTACTGGCACAAAATCAGACACATAGATCAATGGAACAGAATAGAGAACCCAGAAATGGACCCACAACTATATGGTCAACCAATCTTTGACAAAGCAGGAAAGCATCTCCAATGGAAAAATGTCTCTTCAACAAATGGTGTTGGGGAAACTGGACAGCAACATGCAAGAATGAAACTGGACCACTTTCTTACACCATGGACAAAAATAAACTCAAAATGGATGAAAGACCTAAATGTGAGGCAGGAAACCATCAAAATCCTGGAGGAGAACAGAGGCAGCAACTTCTTTGACCTCAGCCAGATCAACTTCTTACTAGACATGTCTCTGGAGGCAAGGGAAACGAAAGCAAAAATGAACTATTGGGACCTCATCAAAATAAAGAGTTTCTGCACAACAAAGGAAACAATCAACAAAACTGAGGGGCAACCTATGGAATGGGAGAAGCTTTTTGCAAATGACATATCTGATAAAGGGTTAGTATCCAAAATCTATAAAGAACTGATATAACTCAACACCCAAAAAACAAATAATCCAGTGAAGAAATGGACAGAAGACAGGAATAGACATTTTTCCAAAGAAGATGCACAGATGGCTAACAGACACATGAAAAGATGTTCAACATCTGTCATCATCGGGAAAACACAAATCAAAACCACAATAAGATACCACCTCACACCTGTCAGAATGGCTACAATTAACAACACAGGAAACAAGAGATGTTGGTGAGGATGTGGGGAAGGGGGGGACCCTCTTAAGCCACTGGTGGGGATGCAAACTGGTGCAGCCACTCTGGAAAACAATATGGAGGTTCCTCAAAAAGTTAAAAATAGAACTACCCTATGATCCAGCAATTGCACTACTACGTATTTGTCCAAAGGATACAAAAATACTAATTCAAACGAACACATGCACCCTGATGTTTACAGCAGCATTATCAACAATAGCCAAATTATGGAAAGAGCCCAAATGTTCACTGAATGATGAATGGATAAAGACGATGTGACACACACATACACCCCAGAATATTAGCCATCAAAAAGAATGAAATCTTGCCATTTGCAACAACATGGATGGAGCTAGAGTGTTATGCTAAGCAAAACAAGTCAGAGAAAGACAAATACCATATGATTTCACTCATATGTGGAATTTAAGAAACAAAACAGGTGAACATACGGGAAGGAGGTAAAAAGAGAAGAGAGGGAAACAAACCACAAGAGACTCTTATGATAGAGAACAAACAGCGTTGATGGACGGGTAGTGGATGGGGGGATGGGCTAAATGGGTGATGGGCATTAAGGAGGGCTCTTGTTGGGATGAGCCCTGGGAGTTACATGTAAGTGTAACTTACTCCTGAAACTAGTATGACACTATATGTTAACTAAAATTTAAATTAAAAACTTGAAATGAAGGAAGGAAGGAAGGAAGGAAGGAAGGGAAGAAGGAAGGAAGGAAGGAAGGAAGGAAGGAAGGAAGGAAGGGAAGAAGGAAGGAAGGAAGGAAGGGAAGAAGGAAGGAAGGAAGGAAGGAAGGAAGGAAGGGAGGGAAGAAGGAAGGAAGGAAGGGAAGAAGGAAGGAAGGAAGGAAGGAAGGAAGGAAGGAAGGAAAGGAGGAAGGAAGGAAGGAAGGAAGGAAGGAAGAGAGAGAGGGAGGGAGGGAGGGAGGAAGGGAGGAAGGAAGAAGAAATGCCTGTTGCATGCCTCAGAGTAAGTCCCTTGTTAGTCCAAGCCTACACTTAGGACTAACATTTAACGAGGGTCCATCAGCAAGCTGTACCGCCTGCCAGATGTTGAAATGCCTCCACATTGGTGGTCTCAAGCCCAAGTCCCAACTCCATCCCATGACCCCCAGTGTCCCATCTCTGCCCTGGGATCCTCCTGTCTCTGCACATTCCACCAGAACAAGGGATAACACTGACCTCCTTGCTCTCCTTAAACACCCATCAGGTGCTCCCTTGGCCAGCTCTGTTCTTGCTTTTGCTCTACCTGTTCTGTCCGGCCCTTCTCCCTTTCCTCCACAGGTCCTTTGCCTGCACTCAAATGCTACTTTCCCTGGCTTAACATCTGTGAGCCCTGCCGTCCCATACACACTGCCTCATCCCTTCCCCAGCTCTACTTTTCTCTGGATTACCAGTGCCATACCATATATTTTACTATCGTACTTGAGGCCAGTCTCCTCTACTAGAATGTTGAAGACTGGAGATCAGGCCTCTCATGGCTTCTGTTCCCTGTAGTATCTCCCACACTCACAACACTGCCTGCACATGCTAGACTCTATTCCACGAAGATCTGATGAATGACTGCGTGACAAATGGACAGTGGATGTGCTGTAGTTCAGTAGCTCACCAAAGTGACCAGGGCCATGTGGCTTACTCCCAGAAAGCACAGCCACAAGGTACTGAAAATTCTTGGGAGAAGTGAAGGTGTCAGGGCAGACAAGGCCCTTGTCCTCCAGGAGGGGTCCCTAGGGGGACGAAGACAAGGGAAGGACGGACACATGGGCTGTGTCTCACAAAGGCCCCGGAAGCAGGGCTTGATGGCCATGTCTCTCACAGGGAAGGCTTGTAGCGAGTGCTGTGTCCTAGGCTCCAAAGGTCTGACCAGTTTCGAAGTTGTGGTAGTTTTGAAACTGGAAGCAAAAGCACCGTGGCCTCCAGTGAGGCCCCCGTCAAAGCCAGAGTCCTGCTTGGCGCGGGAGTTGCAGCCAGCGTCTGGAGGCACAGTGTCCATCTGTTCAACTGCTTTCTTTTTTCGGAGGCTGCTGGCTCACCCCGCTGGAATGGGGTGGCACTTCAGGACACGAAGCTTGGAGCTGGTGGCAGATTTCTTGGAACTGGTAGCAGGGAGATCTAAATTAAGACCTTTATATCACACCAAATAAATAGAAGCTGAAATAGAGGGCTGAAGGAATTAGGCAAAATGCCTTTATACATAACTTTTGAAAAATGGAGGGCGGGGGGGGGGGGGAGTTGGAAAACAGAATGGTATTTATTCACTCGCGTCCCAAGGTATTTGCTGAAAACAATGACACCTCTGTTTGACACAAAAGCACATGTTAGAAAGAGCAAGCCTTTCTCTTTGAAGTGTCCTGCCACAGAAGCCTGGGTAATAAATACCAACCACTTTGTTGGGAGGCCTCTGGGGGCAAGACTGAGGTCTGGCCCAATTTCAAGCTGCCTCCTGCCTCCAGGGAGGTAAGATGAGTCAGTCGCCTGTGGCTTGGGGTGGTCCACGTGGTTCTTTCTTGTCTGGCACCCCTGAAGGACACCTGCTTTGGATTTACCTGCGAGCTTCCTGAGGCAGGAAGGGTGTCTTTCTTTCTTTTCTTCGCACAGGACCCGCAGCCGTACCAGGTGTGATGCGGGCAAGTGGCTGCTGGAAGGAGCTGAGACTCTGCTGGGTCTCCGGGCCAGCATGCCCCAGCCACTGTGGTAAGCAGTGTTCTCTCCAGGATGGCAGTGAAAGGGGAGCAAACCCAGGACAGGGCCCAGGACGGGCACACAGAAGGCACTCTTGGCAGCGAGGGTGAGGACCTTCGCCTGATAGAGCCATGAGAAGGAGCTCGTTCGGCAAAAAATCATCTCGAAGGGCTGATGTGTTAAAATCCCCTAATCGCTGTGTCAAATGTGAAATGAGAAAGGCATAAAGGGCACCTCCAGTGCCATTAGACCAGCTGTCTCTACGACAGACAAAACTGCCTTCACGGCCTCTTCGGAGGTGGAGGGCAGTAGGGCGGCAAAGCCTCGATAAGTCACATTTGCCAATTTCTGAATACTCCCAGCATTGAACAGAGTTGGGAGAATCCCGCTCTACGTTATTCCCACCATACCGAAACTATATACATCAGTGACCCCAAAAGCATAATGATAAACTCTAGCAATCAGGAAGGAATTACCTTTGCTTTTTATAGAATTTAATTATAAGGTTATACATTCCAGTTTCAGCAATGGTTGTGTCGAACAGCCGGCTCCCAAAATTCCTGAAACTGAACGACTGGCTCTTGCTCCTGGGGCCAGTGTAACCCAACCCCAGCATCCCAGACCTCCCCCGGCCAAGGAGGCTGGCTGAACTGGTCCTCGCAAAGAGAATGGTCTCACTTGCCAGTACGAGTGAACTCCAAGGCAACTTACACTCCCTTCCTAACAAGGTGTGCTCTTTGGCTTTTTTTTTCTCTTCATTCAGCACCAGTTACAAGTTTGGCATCAGGCTCACGTTTTTTACTACCCTACTGAGCAGCTTTCTGAAGAACCACTGGCCGGCTGAGGTCATTGCTGGGAGACTACAGGAGCAGGCAACCGAAGGAAAGGTTGTTCTGTTCTGTGCTGGGGCGTAGAGGTCAACGCTGACTTCTGGTGGGAATTTGGTCTAACAGTCACGAGGGCCAGGTGTACAGGTGCGTGATGAGCCTTTCTAGGAGCTCTGCCTAAAAACCATAGTAATCACTAAGCTTCCCGAGCCCAGGCTTAGCATTTTGTTTTTTGTTCATTTAGCTTTGTTGAAAAGCACTACAGGAAAGTACACAAATTTTAAATTTACTGCTCCGTGGATTTTCCAAATGATCTCTTCAGGTAAGTGTAATACTCTGCCGAAGATACACATTTCCAGAGCCCTGGTGGACAACCTTGTACTCATTCCGTCAGCAGCATCACCTTGGAGGTAACCAGGACTCTGACTTCTCCCACTTTGGTTTCTCGTTCTTGAAATTCACACGTATGCAATTCAACTTTGGCTGCTTTTGCTCAGTATTCTGCTTGGGAGAGTCGCCAGTGTTGTTGTGTAGAGCGATGGTTCCCTTAATTTCATTTCTGAGACATTAAACCATTGTGTAGACATACCACAATTTGCCAGAACATTCTGTTCATGGACCTTGGGGTTGTTTCTAGTCTGAGGCCATTATGAACAAAACTAGCATAAAAATACTAAGTACTATTGCATGCATCTCTGGTAAGTGTACATGTGTGGGAGTGGGATCGTGTCAAAGGGTACTAGTGTAGGGTTAGCTTTGGTAAATACTGTTATCGTGGTCGTACCAATTTACTCCCAACTGCAGTGTATGAGAGTTCCAGTTGTTCCTCATCTCCACCAATGCTTGGTCTCGTCGGTCCTCTTTTTAGGCTAGCCATCCTGGTGGATTATCTAGTGGTATCTCATTCCAGTGTTTATATTTCCCTGATGATGAATACTGAATAACTTTGGCTATTAAAATGCACAATAACCTTCTGGATATTTGTGAAATGGCCAAAATTATTTGCTCATTTCTAAATATACAGTCTTTTTATTCATATGTAACATTTACATATTCTGGGTCCTTTGTTGGATTTTTTCTGCTTCATGGCTTGACTTCTTGCTCAATGATAATTTGATAATGAGTTAATTGTAATGACATCCAATTTATCATATTTTTTATTCTCATGGTGTTTTAAAAAAAATGTTTATTTTTGAGAGAGAGAGAGAGAGTACACGAGCAGGGAAGAGGCAGAGGGACAGAGGATCTAAAGCAAGCTCTGTGATGTCATGACAGCAGCGAGCTGGATGCAGGGCTTGAACTCACAAACCGTGAGATCATGACTTGAGCTGAAGTTGCTTAACCTACTGAGCCACCTAGGTGCCTCCCTCATGGTGTTTTTTGTGTCCTAATAAATCTTTGCCTATTCCAAGGCCAGGAAGATTATCTGTTTTCTTTAGAAACTTTATTTCACTTTCTATACTTAGTTAGGACCATGATCCTTTTGGAGATCATGTTTGTGTGGTGTGAGGTCAAGGTTCATTTTTTTCCATATGTACATCTTAAATGATGACCTTTTCTGATTATTGATGGTTGTCTCATTAGGATTTTATAGTTTCTAAGTGTCATTTAATTTCTGCAGTTTTGCTGAATATTTTCCCTTTTCTTTCACTCTTAAAGGGGAAGTAGGAAGAGACAATATAACCTGGAGGCAATGACAAGAGTGAATGAGCACAGTTCCGACCCCAAAGCAGGGAGTTGGGATCACACACCTTCTCCACTAGGATTAGCCTGGCTCAGACCCTTCCCAGGCCCCAGTACAAATCTCCAAAGTGAGCCAACCATAGATCTTTGGTCCTAAATCTAAACTGACCAGAAAGATGGCCTCAAAACTGCTTGCGTGTGTTGAAAGCCACAGGTTAAGTTATCCTTTGTTGTATCATCACAATGTCCACAGTTATCTTTAGGTAGATTTTGGAACAAAGCTGTTATTTTCCAAATGACTTTGAGGTGATTTGATTTCTTCTGCTTTCTTGTCCACTTGATCACATTCGGCAGTCTGGGCTACACTGAGAAATTCTACTTCTTAATCTAACAAGGCCTTTCTTATACAGGACCACCAAACTCTTTCCTTGTGCAATCTCCAGGACCTAATCTTAGTAACAGTTACTAATTTCCTTTTGTCAAGTATTTATGTGCTAGGCACCTTGCTAAACACTTTCCAAGAATATTATTTTTTAATAAAGTTTATTTATTTATTTATTTATTTATTTATTTATTTATTTATTTAGAGAATCAGAACAGGGGAGAGGCAGAGAGAGAGGGAGAGAGTGAAATTCAAGTAGACTCCACACAGTCTGCACAGAGCCCAACATGGGGATCAATCTCACGAGCCATGAAGATTACGATCTGAGCCAAAATCAAGAGTCAGAAACTCAACTGACTGTGCCACCCAGGTGCCCTACAAGAATATCATTAATCTATATACCTACTTCTTCAAAGCCCTTCCTGCCACCAGAAATCACACACTTATTATCTCTTCAGCTGGAGGACAAATTTCATAGAGTCCTGCTCTCTTGTTCACCGCTGTATCAAAACATCTAGTCCAGTGCTTAAGGTATATGGCTACATGAAGGCGGATGGCTCCTTTCAGACCATGGCAGAGTGAAGGAGAACATTAAAATGGGATCAGACATGACTGATCAATTGTTTTCATAGCTATTCTTTTAATATAGTTTGATTAAAGTTTAGAATACCTAAATGTATTTCCTATTTCTTTTACAAAGGATCGTAGTGATGTTCTTGGTCCTTTTTCTGACAGACTTTACCACCTGCTTTTTATCAGTCTCCTGTAATAAGAGGAGTTTCCTCATGTGCCTCACGTAGTAAGTACCAAGTACCTTGTGTGATAAGAGGAGTTTCCACCTTTGCTACTGTCTCTTCTGTTTCCCTTAATCCATTTCTCCAGAGAGGGTCATCAGATTTAAAAACTACCTAAAATAAAATAGTTCCATTGCTTCCGTGTTGTAGTGTGACCACTCTGCCCACCTACCTCCAGTCTTAGAAATTACCTTAGAAAACATAATAACATTTGCATTGCTGGGGCACCATTTCAGTTTTATATTAGATTACCCAATATTTATAGCATAGACGAAGCTGCTCAGCAGGGAAAAGAATGGAAGCTCTTAGGAACAGTCATTGTTTTAAGTTACATTTTATTTTTAATTAAATGCTATCAGATTAAAAACACATACTGGTATTTCCTCAATCACCCCTTAGTGCTCACCAGAATTCTCCAACAGAGACCTTACTGCTTGGCCTTAGTAGTCCATGAATCCAAAAGCACCTCAAGGGAAAATGGATACTGAGGATTGTAATGAGAGATCAACTTGCACATTCTTATTCGTAGTCACATGAAAAACCTTACATTAGCTAAACAGTAAATTCTATCATCTGTGTATAAACTTTTCATTCACAAATTAAATAGCCAATCTTGTGAAACTGAGTGTAGCAACCTTTATGTAGGCACAGAGGCTCATAATTTCCTAAGATCCTTGGTTAGACTCTGGACATATCATGGCTCTTCTTTTCCAACCAAAGATAACATTTGTATGTGCCTTGAGTTTTCTGGTAGAATCCTTTTAAAAAATTGACAAACGATGGACAAGCATGACAGTAAACTGATGTTATTTTAGAATGCTCTTTATTTTGAAACTTACAACAGGACATGGGTAAGGCATGTTCACAAGTATCTGTTTGATGTACAAAACGCATGTTCTCACCCTCTAGCTGCTCTTCCTTGCCTTTGTACCTGCTGCTACATACTGGTCCCTACATATCTTCCTATCTACCGTTCTCAGTTATTAAGGACATGCAGACGATGTTTCAGGGACCCACAAAGAGAATCTGCTTCAAAATACAGAGTGAGTGTCAGTGGACTAAGTCACCACGACATCAAAACTCACAGGGAACCAAGGCTGAAGAAGGTGATGAAATCAGCTCACGAACTTGGGACTGTGAGCTTCCAGGGGAACAAAGAACACAATGAAAAACATTTTTTGACGTCTGAGAGAAATGGAATGTATCTACAATTCGTGGTTCTGCATTTACCACTGTTTATAAGTCACTAAAGCTATCTAATATTTTAACAGATTCTAATGTAGAGTTTTGTTCTCACACCACAGTACAAGAGCGCATGCATTACTCCACACAAATGTCACACATGGAGCGAGCAAAACACGGACGCCTCAGGACTGTCTACTTACACAAGTATCTCTCTGTGGTGGTGGGACAGGGAGGGGAATGACGGGGACTACTTCCCCATAGTGCCCGCTATGCATCAGACAGAGACACCCAAACACCTGTCATCACGAAGAAGGACAAATGCTGCTCCTAAGAGTAAGGTATGGAAAGAAGAAGCTCCAAGTGTAGGGTTGGGGGATGAACACGTAGCCTCAATTTTCAGGGCAAAAAAAGTCTTGGCTGACACTAATAAGAAAGTGTTTGTAACCAATTTTCAAAAATCAAATTATACCTTTAGGTGATGAAAACTAAGTCCTTTATAAATCTACCAGGGATATAAAATAATGAAATGGAAAAGCAAAATCACATGGTGTTTCCATGAAAAGGAGATTTAAATCTTTTGGTTTAAATCAGCCGATATGTTACCATTTACTATAGATTATTAAAATGTGTTTGCTTACGCCCATTTAAGTGCAGAATTTCTGAGGAAAAATGTAGGCATTTTATAAGGAATACTGACTCGTAAAAATTTTAACTGGGGGCACTTTAACAGGTCAGAATACTTACAATTCAAGTACTGCTTTGAGGTGCTCACAACACTTTCCAAAAGAAGCCTTCAGTCTCAGAGAGTACCTCTGTAAGCAGCCCCAACAATTTAGGAATGTGGTTACACATGCTTTTATTAGCCACTATTTGCTATTATCAAAGTGTTTAATAAGAGCAGGGAAATTACTATCAACTATATTAAAGATTTCCATTTACCAGCGCTGTGACACACAGTGCAAAGGATCTCCAAATGTTTGCCTTTTATACCAGAAGTAATATATCGTTATTCTCCCAATTCAACAAACCAGTAAATGACTCTTCAGTGAACTGTGACTACCTACAAAAGCAGACTGGCCTCTTCCAGAAGGTGCCGGCTACTTTTCTTACAGGAGATCCTGATCAAGGCAGGCCGGGCAAGTGCTCTGCCCTTTCAGCCACTGCTTAAAGCACTGAAAATGAGAAAACAAAATCAGTCAGTGCCTTTAGGGGCACGTGGAGCCTGAGCTCTCCTGTGCTGCTCAAAGGACATGGTTAACTTCACTTCTAATTCTGATGGGGCCTGGAGCTCCCAACACTGAGGAACACAGAAGCCTACTCAAGCTAGGAGTGTGCCCCAAGCCTCAGGAACAAATAATCTCCCCTCAGGATCTGACCCATGCACTCTGGGCCTCCAACCTGACCTCAGGGGGACGGCCTTGCCCCTCGCCCCTCCACTTGCCCCACACTCCAGCTTCAGCCTTGGCATGTCAGTGCCCTGAGTTCCAGAGGTTGGCATTTTCTTGGCCCTGGGACTCACTCACCTAATAGTTAACCGATCCTCTCCTGCCTGGTCTTGGACCTTGTACACCCCACCAGCCTGCATACTGCAGCCTCGACTGGAGCCTGTCTACCCACTGTGGTCCCAAGTTGCTCGTGGACGGTGTGTTGCTGCTACCAAGCTGGGTGTGTGTGTTAAGTCTGGAAGTGCAGGCACAACACCCCTATACCTGCAGGAGACAGGCCATGCAAGAGACTACAAGCTGTCTTGACCCCACCTAGTGAATATATTGTATTTATCCCTTTTCTGAAGGGATTAATAAACAGACATGGCAGAGACCTGATCTGTTCCAGCCAGCAGCAGGGGTGCAGAATGAATGCTCACAGCAACCAAGATAACTACCTATAGATCCTGGAAGGGTACAAGCCAGAATCTCCTAGAATCAGGCACAATGGATCCAGTTAAACTTAGCTTTTCTCCTCTAAAATGTCAAACTTCCTATACTGCACGAAACTGACAAACTCTTGCACTGTGCACCTATTCAGTCATATATATAAGAAGCTACCTTCCAAGAAACTAGTATTATTTTGAATTTCAGCACCAACCAAGTTGATTGATGGAGCCGACTAGGATTGTTCTCCTCCACCCATGATGTGATGGATGGAAAGGACAGTGTGCACACCCCAGGCCTCTCTCCCTCGCCACAGCAGCAATTTTTGGAAAGGGAGACAAGGAACACTGGCTTATAAAGAAAGTGCTTTGAAACCCCAAGAAGTATTGACACCTAGAAAAAAAAGTTCCCTTTTATTTTCAAAATACTTCATAGTCAAAATTCAAGAGGAGGATGGCCGAAGAGAATTCTTACCCCTTTGTGAAACTTGTGCCCACATTTTAGTACACGCACATTTTTGGATTTGAATACCTCATGGCATATTTCACAGGAAGCTGCACCCGGTGCCTGTGGGAACAAACGTATTCCAATAATAAAGAATAACTAAATTCCTTTTTACTCTATGAGCTCTTCCTACAGCGTGATAATGGTTTCAGGAATAGAACTAAGTGATTCATCACTTACACATAACTCCCTGTGCTCATCCCAACAAAGTGCCTCCTTAATGCTCATCACCATTTAGCCCATCCCCACACCCAATACCCCACCAGTAGCCTTCAGTTGGGAACAACTCATTTTTCAACAGCGTTTAAGAAAAAATATAGACGGGGTGGTGTCTGGGTGGTTCGGTCAGTTAAGTGTCCAACTTCGGCTCAGGTCACGATCTCACAGTTCGTCAGTTCAAGCCCCATGTCGGGCTCTGCGCTGACAGCGAGGAGCCTGCTTTGGATTCTCAGCGTCCCTCTCTCTCTGCCACTCCCTTGCGCACATGCAGATGCGCGTGCTTTCTCTCTCTCAAAGATAAACGTTAAAAAAAGAAAAACAAAGACATACAAAAGAAAAAATATACTTCTGAAGTTCTAATTTTCTCAGAGAAAAAAATATTTTATACGGTTGATAGATTCCCAGGAAATTACTACAAATTTCTAATTATCCCACCTCACACCTAAACTATGGTATGAACACTATAAACCAATCATTCATCTAATTATCTAACAGCTGGAGATACAAACGTAAATGATGATCCACACCATGGACTCCTGTGGGGCTGACTGAAATCACTGAAGTCCACGATCCGTGACACAAAAAGCTGGTCACGACTAACATCTGAATAAAAGCAAGTTACAAAACAGTACATATCATATAATCACATACTTAATTTTTTAAAAATAAAGAGAATGGGTGTAGAGAGAGATACCCAGGAAAGAGGCTGGAAAGATACAGAATGTGGACAAATGGTTACTTTTCGTCCAGCGAGATTTAACTTTTTTTCCTATTTTCTAAAGTTTCTATGAATGTAGATTACGTGTGCAAATCAAAACAAAACAATCTGATGGCTCATTCAGCAAACACCAAGGTCAGGGATTGTGTGGGGCGAGAGGGCGCAGAGTTGAATGGGAGAGTCTCCAGCAGGGGCACACAGTCTGGTGAGCACAGACGGCATTTTCTGTGACAGCAGAGCCCGAGAGGCACCCGGGACACCAGGCACAAGTTCTCCATACGACTCACAGCACCTACCCACACTGCACCAGTATTTTCCACTCCTCTTCCCCTCTAAACTCTGAGCACCCTGATGGCAGGAAGGAGCCTCATTCATCTACAACCTTAGCAACTGACAAGGAACCTGGCCCCAAACGGATTCTCCACCAACTGTCAGGCAAGTGCACGGAAGCAGCCCTGGCAGTGGGATTAAGGTCAGGGACGCAGAGGGGGGCAAAAGGCTCTGAAGACCCTGAACTGCTGAATGGGGTTTTCTGTCTCTCCTCTGACACTGACCGGGCAGATGCAGCAGAATGAGGTGTTCTAGCTCCTCTCTGTGGCCCCTGATGGGAGGGTCAGGGAAGCAACAGAGGGGTCAGTCCCGGGGAAAGGAATGGTAAGGCCTCTGCAGAGCTCAGAGCTAGATTTGGCTCAAAAAACCCACAGTTAACTTGACTATTTCCTAGCATGGAAAGATCGCTACAATACATTTCTAAGTGAGAAAAAAAAAAAAAAAAGACACAAAAAGTATGACTAAATCCACACATACACACACATACAAAAGAGTTTAGAAATACCAACCTCATAATAGTGGTTACCTTAGAGACTGGATTTTGGGAGGCTTTAAATGCTTTTTATTTGTGTTTCCTACTATTAACACATATTGGTTTTGTAATTTAAAAACATAAAGCAAACTACTTTTAATCCTTAAAAAACTACCCACGGATGATCAAACTAAGTCCCAGTTTGAATATATTTTTTTCTTGTAAGTCAACTTTTACAACTTTATTACTATCAACAGCAACTGTGAAGCAGAAAGCCATCTCTCTGCAGAAGGTGACTGCCGTCTGTCTGGGGGTGGGGCTGTCCGTGAAGATGCTCTGAGGACCTGGTTGGAGGACCACACAGCCTGTGGCCAGTCAGGGACAGCCTGGGGAGAGGGAGGCACTCCAGCCAGGCCTTGCAGGAATGTTCTGCATGCTCATAAACTTTCTCATTGGAGTTAGACACTCTGGGAACTGAGTGTATGAGGTCTGGAAAATCTCCAACGAATAGTGGAAAATGAAAATGTACGGGAGGAATAAAAACAAGTTCACAAAAAGATTCACTGCTTAGTTCGTCAGCAAACTAGTACTCTGTCCAATCATGCATCACTGACTCCACTACGGGGCCAAAATCTATTGCAATTTTGATTTCATCTAAATTCTGATACCACAGTTGGACAAAAGGGAAAAAACATGCTTTGCATCAGAATTCAATCTGGAGCCCGTGGCCTTGAGCCACGGAGGTGATGGCGTCTCTTTCAACCACACGTTTGGTCCCTGGTACGCAGTCCCGGTGTCGGCTGGGTCTGTGTGGTGAGGATTAGGGAATTAAATGCTGCACACCCAGATCAAATGAGGGAATGCTGGCAAGCTGCCCGAATCATCTGTGCCTCAGTTTCCTCATTACAAAGACAATTACAATGTCTTCTCAATTGAGATCATTGATGCCACAGTACTTTATAAAAAGATCTATATAAATGTAACATTCTAGAACATTTATTGTTCTAAAAGAACAATAAACATTTAAAATCTGTGTATCAAATTAAAGGCAAGTTCAGCCCATTCCAGTGTCCTACCCACCCACACCCCCTCCAGGCACTCAAGGGGAGAGGGAAGGGAAGCAGCCAGACCCTCCTGGACACACAGCTTGACCCTGGTAATTCTAATGTAGCACTTCATCCAGACAGCAACTTCAACAAGCAGGTAAGAGCTAAGCTCACAGTGTTACTAAGTGACAAAACCAAGTCTGTGTGATTCCAAAGCCCGTGGTGACACGGCATAAAATGATTCAAAAATCATTTTCCCGAATTACTCAAAACATCACATGTGATATAAAAAATTAACTTGTACTTGACTGTCTGAAGGCCCAGTTTTCACAATGTGGCTGGAACTTTCTTGGGGTAGGCGCTTCTCCCAACAGGAGCCCCAGGTTCCCATAAAAGCAGAGATGGCCTTACTGGTCACAGACTGTCCTAATGGGAAACTCAAGTACATCTAAATTTGGTTTCTAATTTTTTTTTTCAGTAGGCTCCACGCCCAACGTGGAGCTCAAACTCATGACCTTGAGATCAAGAGTCACACACTCCCCTGACTGAGCCAGCCAGGCATCCCAGGTTTCTAATTTTAAGATCAAATAAATTAGGTCTAGAAATGAAGAGAATGGGGCTAAAATTGTTAAATTTTGCCTCCCTCTTCTTCTTCATTAAAAAAAGAAACTGAGGGGCGCCTCGGTGGCTCAGTCGGTTGGGCGTCCGACTTCAGCTCAGGTCATGACCTCACAGTCTATGAGTTCGAGCCCCGCATCGGGCTCTGGGCTGACAGCTCAGAGCCTGGAGCCTGTTTCGGATTCTGTGTCTCCCTCTCTCTCTGACCCTCCCCTGCTCATGCTCTCTCTCTGTCTCAAAAATAAATAATGTTAAAAAAAAAACAAAACAAAAAAACCCCAAAAAAACACAAACTGACCACACATACAATACTCACAGGGATATCTTCTGCCTTCTGTCCCTTGGTTTTGGGCAACGGTCCAGCAGTCAGGGAGGATGGGCCCTGGGAGGCAGTGGTCACAGTAGCAGCAGAGCTGGGCTCAGACAACCTCTTGTCCTTTCCTGAAGTTGGCTGCAGAGATAATGCGGGGAGTGAAGCAAGTTCAGTAATCCAAAAGCTTGCCCGTCTTCTGTCTTTATTGAAGTGTTCTCCACATTTTGGCTGGATGCATTTTTTTTTTTTTATAAATTCTTATTTTATAAATAAAGTGGACCATTTTATTGTACCTGGATGAAACACTGACCTTTTTCTTTTTCTGTTCATCTAGAATGTGTTCTGTCACTCTTTGGACAATTTCATCAATACTCAATCCTGACAGTGAGTTCTTGTTCTTGTTTCGCACTTTTTTAATAAAACCAGCAAGCTCAGTGCTAAAAAGAGAAAGTGGACACAAATGACAAGAGAAACTCAAGGTTTTCTACTGTAAAGAAATACTGTGTGCCGATATTAACAGCTAAAAGAAACAAACCAAATACATACAAACAAAATAAATTTGTAAATAATAGCAACGGTATATAAAAGCAGGGGAATCACTCTTTCCAAGCAGTTATGAAAATTCCGGTATTTCTAACTATTTATTTAACTAGAATGTCAAAGTAACAGTGTATCACTAGATCTACTTGAGATACCCATCTCTACCTAGAAACCTGACTTCCTACAGCCTGGGTATATTGTAGCTTTATGCTAAATCACTGACTGAGCAGACAACATTGGTTCTGACTTGAAATCAACAAAATCTCTTTCTACCCAAGAGGAAATTAGATTTGCTGACTGCCTTCTTTAAAAAAATCTGACAAGGTTTTCCAAGCCTGAATTTTTCACAAGTAGCAGTGGATGGAATTAAACCATTAATCAACAGGAACTTGTTATTTGTAGCACTAATCCCTCAAATGTTTTAACTTTCAGAAAATTAGGATGCATTTCTACTTGGTGGTGTAAACGCTCCCAAATTTAGTCAGGATTGCAAACAATTTATTTCTAAGGTACTTTGGCTAATTACAACTTGAGTATTTTTACAATTGGCATGGGAACTGCTATTGAGAGAACTTAAAATGTTTCTCAAACTTAGGCAGGGCTAAATATGCCCATGTGCATATACCTGTTTTCAAATAAGAAGGGCTCTGCCAACAGATGCAAAACATTAATTCTGCTCAATCATAATTTAACCACTACTTTGCTTCAACTGTGTAATTTCAAAACCTGTAACTAATATCAAAGACAGAAATAACACGGAACAGGGCACAGAGGGTCATCCAGGGATGTGCATTCCTCTTTTCCTAGCTGTATCCCAGAGACACTGCCTTTCCTTCTCTCCTGGCTGAGACAAGGAATACTTCTCCTCCTTCATACCAACCCAGACAGCAAGGCCAGAGGCTGGAGGTGGAAACACTGGCTGAGATAAAGCAGTGCTCCCCACCCTCAGAGGACCCTCTGTAACACACCCACAACCCTGATTCACTATCAGATTACATCTAGTCTTTCGGACCTCACACCTCTAACAAATCAGAGGTGTCGAGCAAGGTCTAAGTTGCTGCCACTTTCCTGGCTATGTGGTATTTCTTTGCCTAAATGATATAAAACTAGTGTTTTGCAGTTTTTTGTTTTTGTTTTTTAATGTTTATTTTGAGAGAGTGAGAGAAAAGACAGCAGGGGAGGGGCAGAGAGAAAGGGTGACAGAGAATCCCAAGCAGGCTCTGCAGCTGTCAGCACAGAGCCCGACATGAGGCTTGGACTCACGAACCGTGAGACCATGACCTGAGCTGAAACCAAGAGTCGGATGCTTAAGCAACTGAGCCACCCAGGTGCTTCTACAGTTTTATTTTCATTTAGGGGTTCCATAACTAGGACTAGAGCATGTTAATGATCTCATCAAAATCTAAGCAAATTGCCCTGGGTTCTGATGAGTATGGAGTAACCAGTGTTCAGTGTTTTCAATCTAGATATGTGCATCAAAAGGTTGGTTTGAAAATGCTCACCTCCATGTTTACAAAAAAGGGAAGAAATGTAGCACCTGTCTTTTTGAATAAAACGATTATGGAGTTGTTTCCACCTCAGCCCTTAACTGGCCAAAATGTTATCTGATCAGGAAACCTCAGTTCATTAAGATATCTAACAGAGTCACAGACAATTTATAGCCGTACCTGTTGTAACATGGGAATACCACTGACAGGTGCTCAATAATACTATTGAACGGCTTTTTTGGAGACTGGCTTGACCGAGTAGCACGTCCTGGTAGTTTCTGATCAGCCACAAGGCTTTGTTTTGACAGAGTTTCCTGGCCCGTGCTCTTACACTCTGGCAGCTGGGTGACTCCAGGCTGACAGGAGAGCGATCCCGACAATGGAGGAGAGGAAGCCCCCACTGGGCCATCGCTGGCGGAGACCAGACTTGAATCCTTGGGACCTGTTGTTTGGTTTCCAGTCCCACGATTTGCAGAAGTGCTGGCAGCGGCAGTTCCGTGATCGTCATGGCTTGAAGACTCGGGAAGTAATTTAGGAGGAATCTGGGAAGAACACACCACAGTCGTTGGATCACTAAGAGAAACATCTGTGGACAAACACTGACGAATAAGCACGACTATAATAAACCTGGGTGCTCAAGTGCATGGGGAACTTGACTCCAATGAATTAAATGTTTTTGTTTTTAAAAAACTGCTGGTCGCCTTCACTTTAAAATGAGCTTCTCTGGGCTCTGCACTGCTGGCCTCCCTCTCCCTCTCTGGAGCTCCTTCTCAGCTCTCCCTGCAGTGCTTACACCTGTTTGTGCCTTAATGTGGACGCTCAGCTCCTTATGCTGTCGGGGGAGGGGGGTGCATCTCCAGCCCCTGCTACACCCTCTCCCCAGGACATTTCACACTCTCTTATGCCTCAGAGACTACGCGCTAGGTACTAATAATGCCCGCTTTTTACAAGATCCTAGTCTAGAATATTTGCCTGAGATCCAAACCTGCAAATTCAAACTCCCTTATTAGGCAAATCCACTGGGTGATTCCAAGGACACTTAAACTCAGTGTCTCCAAAAGCAGGCTCAGCTCGGTCTCTGACCCTGCTCTCCCTCCAACCCCACAAGCACTCTCTGATCCATGACATGGCCGGTGACAGTGAGCCCCTCTGCCACTTCATACTGCGGGAAAGCTGACAGCCATCAGGAACAGCGCCAAGTCGTCCCCTTACTTGAAACCTGCATTGGGTTCTTAGTGACCTCAGGAAAAGTCAAACTGCTGAACACACCTTACAGAACAAAGTTCCCTTCGTTCTGGCCCTTGGGTACTTTTATAATATTTCTCACCAAAGCCCCCCTCTGTCATACTAAACTTCTTTTATATCCATGAAAGAAGTGTTCCCTATTTTCCTAGCCTCCAAATATGCTGTTTCTTCCATTTGAACACTCTGACCCTCCAAATATCACACCATCCACCCCTCCTCAAACACACACCCATGTCCTCCTTTTGCCTGGTTAATTCCTATTCCAGATCTCTGACTCACTGAGACCTCCAACAGGGAATCTTCTGCTGAGGTCTGGACCTCTTCGTTAGGTTAGTGCCTCCTAATTTATGCTGCTATAGCATTTTATGCTCCTATGAAAAACCTTGGCACACTTTACTTGTAATTATGGGCTTAACATCTCTCTCTTCCCAAACCCATATGTCCTTTGAGGGAAGAGACTGCATCCAATCTTCATCACCACTAAATACCCAATGAATGAATGGGGGAGAAATGACACACAAAGTTAATGGTTTTTAGGGTAATATTTATTTACTCAAGTGCCTGGCACCCTACAAGTTCCCAAGGTTTTGGGTATTAAAATTTTTTTGTGTGTTTATAAAATTACATAAGCTAGAACTAAAAGTTAGTAGTGAATATGCTGTTGAGATCTCACATTTTTTCCCTTCCATGTCTGCCATGAAAGCTTGGAAACACTATAAATGATACGTGAGCTTTAATTCTACATAAAACTCTACTTCTTACTCAGTTCAATGGAGAAAAAAATGTTTTTCTGTGGAGAGAAGAAACTTTGGAACTCAATAGAATATTTTACTCAGTTCAAGGTGGCTGACTTTTAACATTTTAAACACAGTTTTGGCAGACGAAACCACAAGTTGAATGCTTACTGTGCAAAGTACTGGCAAGCCAAAGCCTTTCGAGATCAGGCTCCTGTGTTCAGGGAGCCTGTCACCTCAGTTAAGGAGACTGAGTGCATGTGACAGAAGGGCTACGGGGTGAGGGGCAAATGAGGGCCGCCTTGACCAGGCTTTCAGGTACAGACACAATGCCAAGAGTGAGGCTAGTGCTCCAGGCTGGGGGACAGTTTAGGCAAAGGTCTAGCAGTAGCAGGAAGGTGCAGATCAGGAGCTAAGGAAAATAGTCTCCTTACAGCAGACTACTTCACAAACAGGTTTTAATGTTGTGCCAAAATATTCTGAAACCACCTCTAATCAACTCTTGAATAGAGTCCTTCTTTAAATTCTTACAGTCTGATCTCCTTTGGGCTTCAGCCATTTTAGTATTGGCTGAGTGTCTGCTCTGTGTCTAAAGAAGCAGTATGCACCCCAGAAGACAATAAAGGGATACCTGGTATAGCCATTTTTAAAGTCCACAATATCAAATTCATGTTTTTCTTTACTGTGCTGCATAGTTTAAAATATAAAGGCAGGTTTGGCAGTCACTATTATTCAAAAGATTTTTTAGCAAATACCTCAAAATAGCAGTAAACTATGACAGACCTAACCAACAAAACCTTTGTATGTCTCTGTGTTTGATGAGGACACAGATCTGAATTTTGGTCTTATGCCCACAAGTATCCAGGAATAAGACTAACTCTGAGGTGGTGTCAGTAGAGAGAGCTGGTCTAAACCACAGGCACCTGCTCCTCTTAGATTATTCATTCAAATGCAGAGAACATGCCAGCATCCAGAGAAGAAAGCAGATGTACCAGCCCTGCGTTCGCTTCAGTCCTGTCCTTAGACACTGATGTCGAAAGACTCCTCTTCCATTTATGTAAGAATGTTTACTATCCAGCTTGAAATGTTAACCAGTAGCACCAATAATGAAAACATTAAGGCAATCTCCCAGAATACAAACAATAAAAAATTACTTGGGCCCAAATGAGGAAGAAACTGTGGTGACAGAAGCTGTGACAGACTTACTGTGCTACAGACAGGAAGTGAAAGGTCAGGAATCTGCACTCTAGAAAGTTCACTGAGCCGAGAGCCATTTTTAATTGCTTGAATTTGTTCTTCAAATTGAGACTGTAGGTAGAAGGAAAAGTGTTAAGTTTTTCTAATAAATTCCCAGGGGAATATCACAATTGTCAATTAATACTTTTTTCCTTACTATATATTTACAAATGGTCAACAATTTTCCAGGAACTATAACAGAGATGCAAGGTATCAGAACAATTATTTCTTGTAAGGAAAGAAACTCAAAATGAGACCTCATTAATCAGAATGTTCTAAAGCCTTATCAAATGGAACTTCTCTAATCTTATCAATTAAGGGCAGAGTTTAAGACAGTTAATTAAGAAAACAGCATTACTTTCAGGAAAAACTCTTCTTAATAATTACAATAAAAAATATATATTATCTTTAACAGCTCAAAAAAGAAAGAGTTTCAATGACACTAGCCTCTCCTGAGAACTATAATCATCTAGGTTTTGACAGAAAATATTTTGTAACTTACCTTTGCTTTCTCAATTCCTTTTCCAACCTTACAAAGAAATGATTCCCATGAATGTACATCAGACTCCGTATCAGGATATGCTGCAGAATCACTGAAAAAGCAGAGAACCATGAAACCATTTAATGTTTACTTTAGAAATGTTTTAAAAGTTAAAAGCACTGAAGTGTAAATGACAACATTTAAACACGACAGAAAGATGTATTTCACATGACTACACACACACACACACCAAAACCTATTTTTAAATTATTTTATTTTATTTTACATTTATTTATTTTTGACAGACAGAGCACAAGTGGGGAGGAGCAGAGAGAGAAGGTGACAGAATCTGAAGCAGGCTCCAGGCTCTGAACTGTCAGCACAGAGCCTGCGGCGGAGTTTAAACTCATAAACAGTGAGATTATTACCTGAACCGAGTCGGATGCTTAACTGACTGAGCCACCCAAGCGCCCCTCCAAAACCTATTTTTAAAGAATTATGTATCTTACAGACTCACCACTAGAAACAATTTAGGAAATATTAATTGTTTAACCCAAACCCCTAAGCTGGTGGACAGAGAGCAAACATTCTCCTTAATTTTAATTTCTTTCCCTAAATTTGAAGATTTGACCATTTTCACTTAACATCTTTGTGTTTAACATCAAAGGGTGTTTTTACACTAAAAGAAATTATAAGGCAGCCTGGAACACTTGAAACATTCCAATAAAACCCACATCGTTATTGTAAAATAAAGAGTAGGGCCTGACATACTGGTAAGTTATACCCCCACACCTTTACTGAAAGTGACAAACAAGCTTTCCAACTCCTAACTGGGAAGATCAGTAACACTATGAATTTGTGATTGTGTCAGCTCTCTTTACACATCTTTTTTTTGTTTGTTTATTTATTAATTTTGAGAAAGAGAGTGAGAGTGAGCACACACACGTGAGTGGGGGAGGGGCAGAGAGAGAGGGAGAGAGAGAGAGAATGCCAAGCAGGATCTGTGCTGTTGATGGGGAGCCTGATGCGGGGCTCGATCTCACGAACCTTGAATATTTAAAAAAAAAAAATTTTTTTTTTAACGTTTATTTATTTTTGAGACAGAGAGAGACAGAGCATGAACAGGGGAGGGTCAGAGAGAGAGAGGGAGACACAGAATCTGAAACAGGCTCCAGGCTCTGAGCTGTCAGCACAGAGCCCGACGTGGGGCTTGAACTCACGAACCGCGAGATCATGACCTGAGCCGAAGTCGGACGTTTAACCGACTGAGCCACCCAGGCGCCCCACAAACCTTGAATATTGACCTGAGCCGAAACCAAGAGCCAGACACTTAACTGACTGAGCATCCAGTTTTCTTTACACATCTTAAAGAAAACCCAGAACATTTCCTTTTACATCTTTACTCTTTTGCTATCCTTTGGTGGAATGGGAGAGTTAGCAGGGCATCCCTAAGAAAGAAGCTACGTGTCCTATGAGATTTAATAAGGAAGTCGACACTGTCAGATGACAGGAGGTCTGAGATCTCTGTTTCTCAGAGGCACCACAGTGCACGAGGTCAAACACTGGCCTTTCAGAGCCCCTGGGCCTCCACTTCAGCTGCACTAGTCTTATAACCCGAATCAGCGTCTTAGTTTTCCTCTCATTAGAAAGGTTTTCTCATGTGAAAAAAATTAAATCTTGAAAAATGAAGAAATAACAACACATCCAAACTTTTTCCCGTGACCCACAGAACCTGTGGCTCAACACTGAGGGTTTGAAATGTAAGGCAAAAAGCACAGGGAAGGATGAAAAACCTGACTGTGGAATGATAAAAAGACCAGATGAGAAATAATCCCTTGTGTGAAAATCCACACAGAATAGTGCTAGAGACTAGACTGAGGAAGACCCTCTAGAATTCCCAGGTAAACCTTATTCCAAAATCAAAGCTAAACAAACAAAAACAGGTAAAGATTATGAGAGTTGAAAAAATGACCATAGGTGAGTATCTTCTGAAGTGACATTTCCATACTCTATCATTAAGACTGTTAAGTGATTGTTCTTACAGAAGGTAATTGTTTAAAAAGATGTGATCTTCACTCCAGAAATTTATTGCATGGAAATGATTAATAACGCGCATAAAAATGCGGCTACAAGGAAACTCACTGAAATGCAGCTTTTCTTAACAGAGTGTGCAAAGAACCCAACTATGCACCACCACAGTGGGGTTTAATAAATCATGACACATTTGTATGCTGGAATACTATCCAACTTTTCAAAATTAGGTTAAAGAAATGTCATTATTGATACGAAAGGAAGTTTCCTTTACATTACTTAGTAAAAAAAAAAAAAAAAAAAAATATATATATATATATATATATATATTTATAAAATTTTCTTTTTTTCAGATACTTAATGGTTTCTTCTAAAATACTAATTAGTTACACATTAATTAAGAATTATCGGGGCGCCTGGGTGGCTCAGTCGGTTAAGCGTCCGACTTCAGCTCAGGTCACGATCTCATGGTCCGTGAGTTCGAGCCCCGCGTCGGGCTCTGGGCTGATGGCTCAGAGCCTGGAGCCTGCCTCCGATTCTGTGTCTCCCTCTCTCTCTGCTCCTCCCCTGTTCATGCTCTGTCTCTGTCTGTCTCAAAAATAAATAAAAAAACGTTAAGAATTATGGATAATCAGGGAGTTTGGGTGGCTCAACAGGTTAAGCATCCGACTCGATTTTGGATCAGGTCATGATCTCATGGTTCGTGGGACTAAACCCTACATCAGGCTCTGTGCTGACAGTGAGGAGTCTGCTTGGGGTTCTCTCTCTCCCTCTGTTCCTCCCCTACTCTGTCTCTCAAAAATAAATAAATAAACATTAAAAAAAGAATTACGGATAATCGTTATCAGTTTGGTTTGTATATTTTGATTTTTCTACAACTGAACATGTATTGATGTATAACTATTAAAAATAAAATGGTCCTGAATAATGTAATGACTTTTTTGTCAAATCAGCTCTAATGTGGATTTCCTACACAACATGCTGGGAAGCACACCCGTGACACCACACAGTACCTGCTCAGGAGCTTCAGGTACTTCAGGTACGCTTCTGCTTGTGATTCCATGATCTGTAATTTGTACACTTCTGTCTCCTTCCAGTTTTCAAGCACAGATACCTACCATTAGATAACAATGAAGTATTTTCAAACAGTGAAACTGAAAACTATCTTAAGGTTGTGAAAACGTAAACATTCTAAGCCACTTTCAAGTTTCTCCTTAAATGACAGATGATGACAGAAGCACTAGAACTTGCTTATGTGGTAATTCACAAAAGTCAACATGAATTAATTCAAAGTTTTGGATTTGAAAACAGAATAACATAATGACGGGAAAATTATTTTACCTTACAGAGTACTTTTCTCAGATACTAAACTTTCCACATGGCTTACTGCTTAAGCCATGTACAAACACAGAGCCAGGTTCCCTGCATGTATATGCCTGATGAGCATTATCTGTGGTCCTGTCCCTGGTAAGCAGAGGGCCAGGGGTCTGCACAATGACCCCCCAGGCTGCACGCTATCAAATTTAAAGGCCTCAAAGAAGCTGTTCTCAGTATGAGCTTCAAAAGCCTCTGGGGAATGTTTTTTGGTTTTCCCACAAGCCTATGGGCCATTTTTGTAAGAGGCACTGCAAGAAATATAGAACTGCTTTCTTTTAATACAGGTGTCAGTAACCTTCACAGGGCCCGCCAGGCAGAAGGGCTGGCCAAATGGTGGTAAATGGGACCTGACCAAGCTCATAAATATACATGCAGGCATAGGACTCATAAAATATAGGCACTTGAGCTTTTCTTTCCCCATCCTTTCCTTAGAAGCAGCTGCAGAGTCAATATTTAATCAGAAGTCCCATGTCTGTGGACTATATAAGCTAAGTCTTTTTTTTTTTTAATTTCCCAGAATAATCATAGATATATATATACCAACAAGTAGTATTTCTTCTCAATTGAGAAAACAAAGACAACCATGTTTTGGGAACTCAATAAAATACAACCAGAGGTCATGATTTTGATTTTTGTCTCAGTAGTATCTCAAATAGTATGTGGACATTGGTATATATTCTTCTGAGGAAAGAAGAGAGCATATTCTTTTTTTTTTTTTTTTTTTGAGAGTATATTCTTAATGAGTGGATTATTTTCAAGTTCCTCTTCTAGTAGTGACTATTATGGTTGGCTACTTCATGGCACACCACTTGATTACAGATGATGAAGCCATTCTAAGGTACAGCATGGAAAACGACTGAATTATAAAAATAAGGAAAGCAGACTGCAAAATGTGGTGTTCACTTTGAGTACAGCTATGTAATATCATGTAAGCACAAGGGTAAAACATTAAAAAGTGACATGCATGGAAAAAAGTAGCTATTTCTGGGATGTAGGACTCTGGGTGAGAGGCTATCCGTCAGACTCCACACTTTTCAGCAATGTTGTTATGCCTCACATGCAGTTAAACACAAAGCAAACAATCTCGCCACATCTGTCCGTCACCAAGTGTCCCAGGCTCACCTCTGCAGCCACTGCTCTTTGAAGACTCTCTTCATAATTCTCTTTCCCTTTCTTCATGCACTCTTCTATTTTCATTTTCTCATTTGTAAATGTATCACTGCAAATGTTAATGAGAAAAAACTTCTTGAAAAAGAAAAAAACAGTGAGATAACTAAAGGCTTAAGCCAGGTTAGCTTTGAAATCATGACACAGAAAGACTCACATAACTTCTTAGTGTCTGACACACAGATTCACTCATATGTGCTTTTTGCACTTCACAAATGATCAAAGGAACATATAAAATTTAAAAGTTGAGTGTTTGGTGGAAATGCTGAGAAGCTGGTTCATCACTTTTACCAGGGCAGGTGGACTACAACGTATCTGGCTACAGAACATCCCTCATGCTTCCAGTCAGGAAATTCTATTTTGACACACATTATATGACAAAGAAATCATCCAAAGGAAAAAAGTGATCTCTACAAAGTAATCACGGCAATATGTGTATAAGGGCTTAAAAAAAAAAAGGCCATGAATCATGATGCGAATGGAAATGTCTATGCGAAACAATATTCAACGAAAAATGCAGAACACAACTGCTTCACTAATGAATATATTGACTACCCGTAGGTAAAAACATTATATCCATTAACAAAGCTTAAAACTTTTTATAGGTTCATAATAAAAATCTGTCATCTTTAATAAACTTAAAATTGTAGAACAACCACCATAATAAAGTTGAGATTGTTATCTTAAGTAACACAAAAGAAAAGTTTTAAAAACACATTTTTAGGGGCGCCTGGGTGGCTCAGTTGGTTAAGCATCTGACCCTTGATTTTGGCTCAGGTCATGATCTTGTTGTCCATGAGACTGAACCCCACGTCGGGCTCAGTGCAGAGTGAGGAGCCTATTGGGACTTTCTTTCTCTTTCTCTCTCTCCCCCTCTCCCTATCCCCCATCCCAACTCAGGAGCACGTGTGTTCTCTGTTAAAATAAATAAATAAACTTGAAAAATAAAATCTTAAAAAAAAATCCACATTTTTAGTTTCAGGAGACTTCAAAGGAAAAGAACAGTTAATCAACAATAATAAATTCAGGATTAAAAAAAAATTTTTTTTAATTGTTTATTTTTTGAGAGACACAGAGCATGAGTGGGGGAGGGGCAGAGAGCAGGAGACAGAATCTGAAGCAGGCTCCAGGCTCTGAGCCATCAGCACAGAGCCCGACTCAAGGCTCGAACCCATGAACTGCTGAAGTAGGACACCTAACTGACTGAGCCACCCAGGCACCCCGAATAACATTCAGGATTTTTATACTGACAATGTAAAATAAAAGTAGTAGGAACATCATAAAATAAAAATACTCAAAGAATAATTTTATTTAAACCTTAATTTAAAGAATAAAATAGAAACAGAAATAAAAGAGACACATAATTATTTAAAAGAAACAGACAAGCCACAATAGATTTAGAAGCCTAGTGTGGTGGTGCCTCTGGGTATTAAAAGTATAAGATAATAGTAAAAGCAAACATAAACTTAATTTGCCTGATTTCGAGGGACTGATCCAGAAGTAATTCATGTTCCTTATCCTTTCCATCATTTTTCTGGGTGTATCTATGGAAGAAAATCACCAAATTTTAATTAATTTTCAAGGATATTTAAAAACACAATCCCACATAGTAAATTCTACTTACTTTGATGCAAACATTTCTTGATTTTGTAAACTTCTACATTTTGATTTAATTTCTATTATCTTCTAAATAGGCAAAGAATCTGGGTCATTTTCCTTTTACACCTAAAGGACAGAAATCTTGTCTTCACCCTAGGTCATATGCTTGCAGTGTAGACAACACCTTATCTCCGTTCACTTCAAGGAGCACTTCCAGGTGATTCCACATGACCCAGAGGAGTATCGGTGTTGTCTATCATCATCAGTATAACCAGTGGCTCTCATTCAAAATGAAAACAGCCTTCTCATCTTTAAAATAGGACTTACAGGGGTGCCTGGGTGGCTCATTTGATTAAACATCCGACTTGCCGTTCGGGTCAAGATCTTGTAGTTCATGAGTTTGAGCCCTGTGTCAGGCTCTGCGCTGACAGCTCAGAACCTAGAGTCTGCTGTGGATTGTGTGTCTCCCTCTCTCTCTCTGCCCCTCCCCCACTTGCCCGAGCTCTCTCTCTCTCAAAAAGAAATACAGTCTAGTTAACACACACACATATCCAGTCTAACACCCTGCAAAACGAAGTGTATATATCTTTCTAAAACTTTTTAATTTTTAAAAAATGTTTACTTCTGAGACAGAAACACTGCACAAGTACGAGAGGGGCAGAGAGACAGGGAGATACAGAATCTGAAGGAGGCTCCAGGCTCTGAGCTCAGCACAGAGACTGATGCAGGGCTCAAACTCATGAACTGTGAGATCACCTGAACTGAAGCTGGACACCCAACTGACTGAGCCAGGCACCCCGAATTTTTTTTTAAAGCTTATTTTTGAGAGAGAGAGAGAGAATGAATGAACAAGTGGGGGAGGGGCAGAGAGAGGGAGACAAAGAATCCAAAGCAGGCTTCAGGCTCTGAGGTGTCAGCACAGAGCCCAACACAGGGCTCAAACTCATGAACTGGGAGAATGTGACTTGAGGCAAAGTCAGAGGCTTAACCTACTGAACCACCCACGTGCCCCAACCAACTTGAATTAAAATAATGACTAAAAAGTATCCCAGCAAGATCAAATTTCAAGGGTGGGTGCTTGGGGAGGGGATCTGCATATGAAAAGACCTGAACTGGCATGCCAGAATGTAAACCCAAGGTATTTTGATTACAAAACCATTTTCTTTTTAAATTTTAAAACTTCCTGCAAAACAGGAAGTACAGTTGGCCCTTGAACAACACAAGTCTGAACTGTGTAGTGCATATATACAGATTTTTTTTTGATACAGTATAATACTAAAAATGTACTTTCTCTTCTTTCTTTTCACTTAAAGTTTATTTTCGAGAGACAGAGAGTGCAAGTGGGGGAGGGGCAGAGAGCAAGAGAATCCCAAGCAGGTTCTGAGCTGTCAGCTCAGAGCCCGATGTGGGGCCCAAACTCAAAAACTGTGAGATCATGACCTGAGCCAAAATCAAGAGTCTGATGCTTAACCAACTGAACCACCTAGGTGCCCCTTCCTTATGACTTTCTTAGTAAATTTGTTTTCTCTAGTTTACCAAGAATTATGGCATATAATACATATACAAAATATGTGTTAATTGTGTTATCAGTGAGGCTTCCAGTTAACAGTAGGCTATTAGTAGCTAAGTTTTGGAGGAGTCAAAAGTTACATGTTGGGGGTCAGCACCCCTAAACCCCCACATTGTTCTAGGGTCAACTGCTTAATTATACAATTATTCTCCTGCTCAGAGTTTTGCTTCAAAACTTAAGACTACATAAAACTTTTAATATAAAAAGAGGCTTTACTTTAAAATCCAGATATAAAATTTAGATTTATATCATTTACAAAGTGCAAAAAGCCAAGCACATAAAGAAGCCTGTAGCTTATCTTTAAACTGGGACAGAAAAAAGGAAAACATGTATTAATAAAGTGGAAAAAATTAATAAAAACTTTATTCCTCAACAGAAATGGATTTTTATGCTAGCACACACAAAAAATTTTCTTATCATTATTAGCCTCGTTTATTTTGTCTAGCTTAACAGTAAATCTGAATTGAGCATACAAAAATCTATGTTAAATACAAATATTCCTGAATTTTTGAATAACTTAACTACTGACATGCTCAAATATTGAGAGGGATATGTGCCAAGACCCCCACTGGATGCCTGAAACCATGGACTGTAACAAACCCAGGTTTTTTCCTATATATACATACCTACGATAAAGTTCAAGTTATAAATTAGGCACAGTAAGAGATTAACAGCAATAACTAATAATAAATAAGAACAATTATACTGTAATGAATGTTATGTATGAGTGTGGTCTCTCTCTCAATGTATCTTATCTTACTACACTGTCCCCAGCCCTCCTTGATGATGTGAAATAACAAGATGCCTGTGTGATATGATGAGGTGAGGCGGGTGACACAGGCGGGTGACACAGCACTAGGCGACTACTGACCCTCCGACAATATGTCAGAAGGGGAATCATCTGAGCTTGACTGCTGCTGATCACAGGTAACTGAAACCGTGAAAAATGAACCTATGGATGGGGTGGGGGGTACTGTACAGAGCTTTGCAGACGTTATCATTTCCACACATGTGTTCTGATGGAACTACTCTGAGCCTACTCAAAATGACAAGACATAGGCGGTGTTTTATAGTTCATCATTCTTGGAAGGATTACCTAAAAACTGTCCAAATTTAATGCCAGCAAGACTCACGATGAAGTCGTCGATCCTATGGCATGGCAAATGGATGTCCCGAAAGGTAAGAATGGTAGTGTGGCCCCCGTGAACCATGCCTCCCCTTCTTCATGCCCTTAAATCTCCAGTAGGCCTGCCGCTTGCTTTTCACAACAGAATGTGGTGGAAGTAATGCTCTGATGGTTCTGAGCCTGAACCTTCAAGAGGCATGGCAGCTTCTGCTCCCGTACCCTTGGGAGCCCTTTGCCACCACATATGAAGCCTGGCTACCGTGTTGGAGACCACCTGGATAGACCATACCGATAAAAGTCACATGAAGAGGCTACATGGAAAGGGAGCAGCCGTGAAACTACACGGAGAGAAAAAGCCAGGACATCCCAGCATCCATCCCAGCTGAGCCCAGCCCCAGCCAATTCCCTGCCACGTGAAGACCAGCAGAACAGCCCAGCGGAACTCAGACCAGGTTCCAAGATCATGATCACATAAAATGGCTGTTAATGTAAGCCACCAAGTTTGAGTGTTTTGTTACACAGTGGTAGGTAACAATTAAGCTGAGGAATCATATGATATGTCACCAACTAGGGAAGAGAGGGGTTAGGAATGGATCACAGAGAATCTTAAACTTGGCCCATCTGACAACTGTATTACCTGTATGCATTACCAAATCCTTCATACCACAAGACCAAATTTTAGTAATTTAAAGGCTCAGGATGAAAGCAATTATAAATAATCATCACAGAATCTTAGTGCAGGAAAGAACCTTAGATCTAGACTAAGCCCCTCACTTTATAGACAAGGAAAAAATGGGGCAAAGGTAATGTTCACAGTAAGGGGTGGTGTCCCGACTAGAAGGAAGTCAGCTCTTTGCTCATTCATAGTCCCACTTGATTGGCAAACACGGTAGTTTTACGAAAAATTTCAGGTAAGTCCCCACAGAATGTTCTCTAAAATGAGATGAAAACAGTATTTAAATTTGTACTTTACCTGATATAGTCTGAAACTGAATATCAAAAATGTTAAAATAACAACAAAAAAGCCCCAATAATAAAAAATCATTGCCTTTCAATTGTTAACTTACGTTTCGTTGGGATTTAGAACCTTTTTCATTTTCTTCTTTAGTGCTTTTAGATTTTCTTGGATTTCTTTTTTCTCTTGTTGCCATTTTTTAATTTCCTTTTCCAAATCTTCAAGGAACCAATCTAATTCTGTCTTTGATATCTGAAAACATTTTTAGAAAGCACTTAAATAAACAGGAAGATTTACTTTAAAAAAAAAAAAAAAAGCCCCAAAGACCAGAATTGTGGTGGTGCATTAGTTCAATCAATAACTCCAGTTTAGCAGAGCACACTTAGGACCTGGGCTGAGCCTGGGATACAGAATCATATGACACACAGCCTTGGGCCTCACTTGTCCTCACCGAATCAGGCTGGGGGGAGGCTGTCAAACAAAAAGGCACAGAGGCATGATAGACTATCTGGTATTTGGGAAGGGCTTCTTAAAAACAGTGATTTCTGATTTCTGTCTTTAAAGAGGAGATGCCATGTGGAGAGTAGATCCCAAACAGTAGGAATAGTGAGGCAGAAGGATAAAAGAGTAAGACACGTACAAATGAAAGCAAGAGGCACTACGTGGCTGGAGTACGAGGTGGACATATGGAAGGCAGGGCAGGGAGAATGGTACCCGAGATGACTTGGGTTCAAATTATAAAGGGGCTTGTGAGTAATGCTAAGGAGGGTGGACTTTAGCCGGTAGATAACACGGAGCCAGTGAAGACTCTTAAGCAAGGTAGTGAGATGAGTAGATTCTGGTTTTAGAAAAATAAGCGAAAGACGCAGAGATGGATTAAGAATGGGTAAGAGGGAAAAAAAAACAACCAAAAAAGAATAGGTAAGAGGCCATGTGAAAGTGGTAGACCAAATCAGTGGCCTTCATATTTTCTTGACTGTGACCCCAAACAACAGATACATTTTAATAACAATCCATACCGTATGTATATATGCACACACACACAAACTGAAAGAGAACTGCCCTTTCGGAGATGCTTTCTGATATTTTTAATCTATTCAATTATTGAAAACAATTCCAGTCACCACCATTAAACTGATTTCATAGCCCATTATTATAACCCTTAATGTTAAAAACTACGTTAGACGAAGGTAGAATTTCTTAAAAATTTCACTGTAATAGTCCAAGTGAGAGACAATAAGGATTATGGTAGGGATGATAAAAAGAAATAAATGAAATTTTAAAAGAAGAGGACAGATAAGACCATATGTCTAAGTGGGATATAAGACCTAAAGCAGAAGTTGTGACCTAAAGAAGAGTTACGGGCACCTGGGTGGCACAGTTGGTTAAGTGGCCAACTTTGGCTCAGGCCACAATCTCAGAGTCTGTGAGTTCGAGCCCCACGTTGGGCTCTGTGCTGACAGCTCAGAGCCTGGAGCCTGATTGAGATTCTGTGTCTTCCTCTCTCTCTGCCCCTCCCTCACTCATGCTCTGTCTCTCTCTCAAAAATAAACATTTAAAAAAATTGAAAAAAAAAATAAGTTGACAGAGTTAAAGATAGGTTTCTACCTTTGATGAACAGTTAAAAATCCCATTAACAAAAAAGAGCACAGAAGATGTACTAGGCTAGGAAGCATGAAAACAGACACATTAACCTAGATATGGATGTTTAAATAAATCTGTGAATAAATATGTGAGAACCCCATAATATTGACCCTGTAGTCATTTTTAAAAATCTTTTTACTTTTGAGTGAGAGAGAAAGAGGGAGTGCGAGTGAGCAGGGGAGAGGGATAGAGTGGGGGAGAGAGAGAATCTTAAGCAGGCTCCACACTCAGTGTGGAGTCTGACAGGGGGCTCGATCTCAGGACCCTGAGCTGGAAACTTAACCGACTGAGCCACCCAGGCACCCCAGGCCCTGCAGTCAGTTTGATGGGACAGAGCAGAAATTTCTAAGCGTTTGACAAAGACTAGAAATCAAAGGAATAAAAATACTGAATTCAAACAGCTTTTCAACATAACCATTTAGAAAGAAACAACATTCTTCTGAGTCTTATTTGTCTATACAACAGACACTTCTATTCTAACAGGCTGTTCTAGCACAAGAACAGCACACAATCAAGTCAGGTATGCTTTGTTCCCCAAAACAGCCTTTCCCAATATGGGCAAGTCCCACCCTATTCCAAATCCGCTGACCACTTGGTTGGTTGTAACCTGGAATGCATTTCCCCATGAAAAGCCATGTTAGAAATGTCAGTTAAATGTCCACCAGTTCGTTCCAGGATGCACCTGGTTATACTGTGAACTGGATGCAAGGAGGTCTACAGGGTTCAGAGGGCAAGTCCTCAGACCATGAGAGTCTATTTATAGAAGACACGGTCTTATCCTGGGTGCTGGGAGCAGAGACGTGGTGCAGGGAAGGCAAAGGGGAAAGTGCAGAATCTCCCCTGAAACCTGCTCGAAAGAGTCCTGTCTGTAGTAGCCTCCGCCTTCCTTCTTGACATTCGTTCCATCCTCCAAGGACCCTTCTGCAAAACCCTCAAGTTTCACTGGACCCCTGATTTAAGCGCCCCTGACAGAGGGTATGTCAGCCTCCTAAGCACATACTTCAAACACCCTTTCCTTTCCTTCAGGTCTCTCAGCACTCAGAGCCCCTCACCGCACTCGGGGATTCTGAAGAACCCCTTCAGCTCGCCTAGAAGTGTTCACACTTCACTCTCTAGCCTAAATGACTCTCACCTAGAGGCGGTCTACAAACATGCTTTATCTGGCAAGTTCAATGGTTTCTCCTTGCTTTTTAATGTTTGTTTGTTTGTTTAATGTTTGTTTATTTTTGAGAGAGAGAGAGAGAGAGAATGAGCAGGGGAGGGACAGAGAAAGGGAGACAGAGAATCTAAAGCAGGCTCCAGTCTCCTAACCATCAGCACAGAGCCTGACACGGGGCTCAAACTCACAAACTGTGAGATCGTGACTTGAGACGAAGTCGGATGCTTAACCGACTGAGCCACCCAGGTGCTCCCAGGCTTTACTTTTACAAATGCTTCACATCTATTATCAAACTTCATCTTTCCTAACAGCCTGTGGGTAGCCGAGCGGGCAAGGCTGACTTTTTTATGGATAAGAAAATGGGAGGCGGAAGGGGTGCCTGGGTGGCTCAGTCGGTTAAGCGTCCAATGGTTTGTGGGACTGAGCCCTGAGTCGGGCTCTGTGCTGGCAACATGGAACCTGCATGGGATTCTGTCTCCTTCTCTGCCCCTCCCCCGCATGCTCTCTCAAAATAAATAATAAAAAAGACAAAATAAAAAGAATGCTAAGTAGGTAAAGAAAACAAAATAAAAAGATAAAAACGGTAATACAGAACCAGAAGTGAGAGTAATATAAAAGTAAATGGCATGAGGCGTTAGCCATTCTTTAGAAAGAGCATTAAAACTTTTCTGGTAGACAAAATCCGAGGAAACAGAGTGAGCTATACCCACAAAATAAAAACAAGTTTGCTGCACAAAGAAGCCCAGGTAGTGAAAGCAGAGCGAAACAACTTCTTAGGGCCTCATAAAGAGGACGCTGCAGAAAAGTCCCGAAAGACCAGCAGAGCCTGCTTATACTGAAGGGAGCATCCAATACATTTTGTCAGATGAAACAATGGATAATATCCTCAACCACATATTAGCAAATATTCAAGCAACAATCTTCACGGAAGTGCAGGCCTGATGTTCTCTGATGTAGGCAGACACAGAATATGCAGCCACAATTCACTAAACCCAGTTAACCCAGTTCTTTGGTGCTCAAATGCACATTGTTTGATAACATCAGCAGAACTATTCTGTACATTGAGATTCAAAGATGACAACAGTTTAAGGGTGCCTGGGTGGCTCAGTTGGTTGGGTGGCCGACTACAGCTCAGATCATGATCTCACAGTCTGTGAGTTCGAGCCCTGCATCGGGCTCTGTGCTGACAGCACAGAGCCTGGAGCCTGCTTCTGATTCTGTGTCTCCCTCTCTCTGCCCCTTCCCTGCTTGCTCTCTGTCTCTCTCTCTCTCTCAAAAATAAACATTAAAAAAAAAATTAAAAGATGGCAACAGTTTGGTGGGGGAAGTATGCATAAATGATAATTACTACACCACACACAAAAATTAACTCAAAATGGTCATAGACCTAAATGGAGGAGCTAAAATTATACAACTCTTAGAAGAAAATACAGAAGTAAATCTTGATGACCCTAGATTACGAGGTTTCTAAAATAGGACATCAAAAATAAACAACAAAAGAAAAAAGTGGACGATACTGAAATAAAAAACTGTGCTGCAAATCATGCCATCAGGAAGCTGAAATGACAACCCGCAAAATGGAGATCGGACAAATATATTTTCAAGTATGGAAGATGGGAGAAAATATTTAGAAGTCATATATTTAACTAGCAATTTGCACCCAGATTAAACATATGAAATGCTTAAGACAAATAATCCAATTAATAAACAGACAAAAAATTGGACAGACATTTCTCCAAAGAAGATATATAAATAGACAATAAGCACATGAAAAGATGCTCCACACCACTGGCCTTTAGGGAAATGCAGATCAAAAGCACAATGAGAAATGACTTCATACCCATTAGGATGGCTACAATCAAAAAGATGGTTGATACTAAGCATTAATGAGAATGTGGAGAAGCTGGAATGCTCTACTCGTGGGGATGTTAGCTTCTACAACTATTTTCGAACAGTCTGGCAGTTTCTCAAGCAGTTAAATATGGAGTCAGTGTATGACCCAGCAGTTCTGCTCCTAAGCATATTCCCTCAAGAAATGAAAACATATGGTGGTGCCTGGGTGTCTCAGTTGGTTAAGTGTCTGGCTCTTGGTTTCGGCTCAGGTCATGATCTCACGGTTCGTGAGTTTGAGCCCCGCGTTAGGCTCCGTGCTGACAGTGCAGACCCTGCTTGGAATGCTCTCTCTCCCTCTCAAAATAAATAAATAAACTTAAAAAAAAAAAAAAAAGAAATGAAAACATATGCCCACAGATATTCATGGCAGATATTCACAGCAGCATTATTCATACAGTCGAAAAGTAGAAAAAAAACCCCCATCAACTGATGAGTGGATAAATAAAATGTGGCACTGCCATTCAATAGAATATTACTCAGCAGTAAAATGGAATGAAGTACTGACATGTGTTACATGGGTGGATGTACATGGATGTACCTTGAAAACATTATGCTAAGTAAAAGCAAGCAGTCACAAAAGACCACACAGAGTGTGACTCCACTTATATAAAATGCCCAGAATAGGCAGATCCATACAGTATATGAGTGGTTGCCTAGGACGGTGGGAGGGAGGAGAATGGAGAGTTACTGACAGTGGGTATGAGATTTCTTCTGAAGGTGATGAAAACGTTCTGAACTTAGACTGTGGTGATGGCTGTGCAACTGTGTACGTGTACCACAAACACAGAACTGTATACTTTAAATGGGTGAGTTTTATGGTAAATGAATTATATCTCAACAAAAATGTTAACAAAAATAGTCACTGGATAATATAGTGAGGTATTTATTATTACCATTGCATTAATAAGGACCTTGAACCAAAGCTGAGGTTACCATCAGCAACTGCTCCCTTAAGAAAGTGATGCCTGAGCTAGGTGGACCCAAAAAATGAGAAGTGAGCCAGGCTTGGAGAGAAAGAAGGCCACTTGAGGCAGAAGAAACAGTGCTAGGAAAAGAGCCAAAAGTGAAAAAAATCACAGGACAAATGCTATCCAGTAAGTATAGAGGATAATGCAGAGAACTAACTAGTAAAGGAGAAGGTGGATGATGGAGGGTTGGCACCAATCATGGAAGGGTTTTTAAACTCTTGGTTAACTACTGAATGTTAGTGAATTTTGGTGCTGACCTACTATGGCAGAGGGATAGCATTCACAGTCCCATCCTTATCTACACCCTTTGTCATGGGGCCATCCAGGTTCCTTCCATAAAGAGCAGTCTCTTTTCTCTACCCCTGAATCTGGACTGGCTATGTGACTTGCTTTATCTAATGGGATGTTAGCAGACCTGACGTCAGCAGAGGCCTGAAAATTTCTTGTGTGACCATCCCTGCTTGTCCTTGCACTTACTGGAAGAAGAAAGACACATAGAGCAGAGCTGGTTGCCCCAATCATCCCAGCTGAGGCCATTCTAGATCATTCCATAGCCAGGTGACCCCACGTATATGAGCAAGTAAGCCAAGAACAACAGAACTTCAGCTGATCCAAAGGTGAAACAGTCCAGCCCAGCCTAACTGGGATAAACCAATCCACAGACTCACACACTTACCATTTACTATTATAGGTCACTAAGGTTTTGTGGGTGGTGGTTAGTCAGCATTATTATGGCAGCAATTAACTGACACATCCATACTGCTTGTGAAGTGCTGAGAAATATTTTTCAAACGGTTATGGAACGGACATTCTCTTAGGGGAGGACAAAAGCAAGGGATCTAGAGCTTGACACTTACTAACTGTTCTGCCACTTAGTACTGGTATGACTTTCAGCAAGTTGCATTAGCTGCTCCTGCCTCCATATCCTAACAGTAAAATGGAGAAAATGCTAGTGTACTATGTAACATTAGTATATTATGATTGTTTGAGATTAAATAATCCATGTAAAAAATTTACAATTGAGTCTGGCACATAATGAGCTACATAAAGGTTAGATCATAAACGCTGAACTCAGGGTGCCTACATGGTTCAGTTAGTTAAGCGTCTGACTCTTGATCTCGGCTCAGGTCATGATCTCACGATTCGTGGGATCAAATCCCACGTCAGACTTCATGCTGACAGAGCAGAGCCTGCTTGGGATTCTTTCCCTCTCTCTCTGCCCCTCCCCTGCTTACTTCCCCCCAAAGTAAATAAACTTAAAAAAAAAAAAAAAAAAAAAGGCCGAGGGGCACCTGGGTGGCTCAGTCGGTTAAGTGTGTCCGACTGTCGATTTTAGCTCAGGTCACGATCCCATGGTTTGTGGGATCAAGCCCCATTCAGGCAGCATGCTGACAGTGAGGAGCCTGCTTGTGCTCTCGCTCTCTCTCTCAAAATAAATAAATAAACTTAAAAAAAAAAAGGCTGAAGTTGGCAAAGGTCATGACTGAACGAACAGGAGAACCCCACCTCTACACAGATGTGGGCTGAGGAATTTTTGGCAGGCAGGGCCCAAGATTCTGTTTTGATGTAAAAATAGGACAAAGTTTTAAAATTCTACTCCATTAACGTATTCTAGGTCAAAATTATTTTGATTATGTTTTAAGAGCCAAAGTCAACTTAAATACCCATCTTAGCTATATGAAAATCTCATTAAAGTACCTTAAGAACAGGGGAGACGAGCAATGATTGCTTAATGGGTACAACAGGGTTTCTTTTTGGCGTTATGACAATGGTTCTGGAATTAGATAGTGTTAATGGTCATATAACATTGTGAGTATACTGAAAACCACTGAATTACATACTTTGTAATGAATAAAATGATGAATTTTATCTTAATAAATTAAAAAGAACATAAACCCGTGAGCAATACTGCAGTCAGTTATGATCTGCCAACTGCAAGTCAGAGGTAAAACCAACAGGAGATTCTGGCTTTAGAACAGGTATTTTCCTCCGACATAACAGATAACCGGCCTAAATAACTATTAAGGCCATCCTAGCTCATGATAATAAAACCCCATCAGCTATATACAATAGCTAGCTCAGATTTTTATTGATGCTTTTTATATGCCAAGCACTCTTTAACTGTTTTGTAAACAATTTTTCTCAGTAGGGGCATGAGCGGCATTTTGGGTGGGACAACTCTTCCTTCTAACTATACTTAGTATCTCTGGACAACCCACCCTCGTCCAACCACCCCTGTGAGTCCTCAAAAACCTACGAAGTACAGATTGTATTACTAACGAGGAAGCTGAGGGTCAAAGAGGTTAAGTAAACTAAGGTAACAGAGGTATCAGATGGTAGTGCTGGAGTTCAACCTATGCAGCCTTCCTGATGCCTGAGCTCGGAAACGTGATTTGCTATCGCTTGTCTAGAGTGCAAAGGGTGGTTGTACCTAGTATGTGGTATCAACCAACTTTCAAGTAGAAGTATTAGCTGATGACCTCAGTGATCTAAAGAGTCCAAGACCATGGGAAAGATCAATAAAAGCCACACATTTCTTTTTATGTTTATAAAAGATTTCTCCACAAGCTAATTATGAACACAATCATGATTAATAAAGAAATGGCCACAGCTACATCGCATCGGCTCCTGTATAGACAACAACCTAAAAACTCAGATGAGCAATTTATTCTGACAGGACACGGGCCTACATTTTACATGGGAAATCTAACAACCCAACAGGCCTAAAACTGGGGGACTAAATAATGGCTTTTTTAAAAAACAGACCGACTACACTCTTAGGACCCCCCCCCCACTTGAAAGCAGACCTGAGCCTCAGTGAAGTTAAAAAAGCACATTAAAAGCCCAGTCCCAGTCAGAGCTGCGGCTCCCTAGCAGCCCTCCACCCGAGGTGACTGAGTCACTGTGAATTTCTTGGTCAAGTATAGAAAGAAAGGAAGATGCCTTGAGAAACTGCACAAATGCAGGACCCAGTCAGACCAGCAGTTTATAAAGCTGGACAAGCCTCTGCCAGAGAGAAGCAAAGCTCGCTCACCGGAAGCCCAAGTGGCAGAGTCTGAAAATCTGCTCTCATCACTTAATCAGGTGGCCATAAGCATTCTCCTATGGATTTAGTAAAACTGAATTTTACTGAGGTAATAGAAAGCTTATAAAAATATTTTATTTTGTTAAGCCCCCAGACAGCCTACTCAAATTAGTGTTCTATGAGTGACTACTGTGCAGGGTTTTATTTTTGCTCCTTTTCTCCTCTCCCAATCAGAAGATCTCATTCAACCAGGCAACTGACCAGAAAGTCTGGTTTCTTCAATTGCTCTCACCCTTCAAATCTCCCCTGTCTCACCCCAAGTGAAGACAAGTTATAACAGGAACGTGGTAACCATTACAACAGCAGTATTTTAACAGCTACCTTTACAAACTGACCCTTTTGTTCTGGGTGTGCTTAAATACCGATAATACCCTGATTAAAATCCCACTAAGCTAATTTTCTTCTATTTAATATGCTACCACAGTTACTGATCCAGACTGCTGGAACAAATTCTTACCTTTTTTGTGTTTAATTGAAGTATACTTGACATACCATGTTGAATTTGTTTCAGGTGTGTAAGACAGTGAATTGACAATTCTAAAAATTAGGCAATGCTTACCACGATAAGTGTAAATCCTTCCTTTCTTAAATTAACTAACATCCACTTGTTATGCCTGTACAGAAGACCTCAGGTTTTAAAAAGAAACACGCTAAGATTCCTTTACATCTATAATTCATTTCCCCACCAATTCAGTGTGCCTTGCCACTAATTAATTCCAATAGCCAGTTACCTGTAACTGTAATCCATCTTAGCTGATGGAATTCAAGGTCAATTCAAGATGGTCTAGGTGATTTTGCAGATCGAATATGCCTAAGCTTCATGTGTCAGTCTTACATTTCCTTCAGAGTAAGGTGATGACAATAGTAGTAGTAATAACAGTGGCAGAGGCAATACTTACAGAGCCCTTACACAATACACAGCTGTAAGTACTTTACAAGTATTAATCTACCCCTGTGAAATGGGAGCTATTGTCACCCAAAATTTCCAGATACGAAACTAAAGCACAAAGAAGTTAAGTGACTTGCCCAAGATGAGAACTGGTACGGAATCAAGCTTGAATCTGAACCCAGTTGGTCGGACCCCAAGGCTCACACTATGAATCACTAATGCTACACTGCCTCTCAATATAAACAAGGATTAACTTAGAACTTAGTCACCAGAAAAATTAAAACTAGAACTACCCTACAACCCAGCAATTACACTACAGGTGTTTATCCAACGGATACAGGTGTGCTGTTTCAAAGGGACACATGCACCCCAGTGTTTATAGCAGCACTATTAACAACAGCCAAAGCATGGAAAAAGCCCAAATGTCCATCAATGGATGGATGGATGAAGATGTAAGATATATATATATATATGGAATATTACTTGACAATCAAAAAGAATGCAATCTTGCCACTTGCGACTAAGTGGATGGAACTAGAGGGTATTATGCTAAGTGAAATTAGTCAGAGAAAGACAAATATCATAGGACTTCGCTGATATGAAGACTTTAAGAGACAAAACAGATGAACCTAAGGGAAGTGAAGCAAAAATAATAAAAAATAGGGAGGGGAACAAAACATAAGAGACTCTTGAATATGGAGAACAAACAGAGGGTTACTGGAGGGGCTGTGGGAGGGGGGATGGGCTAAATGGGTAAAGGGCTTTAAGGAATCTACTCCTGAAATCATTGTTGCACCATATGCTAACTTGGATGTAAATTAAAAAACAAACAAACAAAAATCTCAGTCACCAGAAAACAGATTTATTAAAGAAGCAACTGAGTATAAATAAACGAAAACCCAGATTCACAGCCCTTTTCTTACAAGGCAACATATAGCAGAAGTTCTAAAACACTGCAAAAACACTGCTACTTTAATGTCATACAGAAATTTAAAAAAGCATTATTAAGAAAAAATCCGTTGTTCAGCCAACAATGCTGCTGACTCAGCTAACTGAGGCTACTAAAGTACAGACCTCCTGATCATGCCACATGCTACTAAAGAGAAGTTTCGGACAGAATTACCTTGTTTTCTTCTGAGTTCCTTTTCAACTTTTCTTCCATGTCCTTGGTCTCTTCCGAGACCTTGAGTTTAATCTGCTCATAATTTTCACATGCTTCCTTAAGCTGCTCTTGTAAAACCTGGTACTCCTTCTCAATCTGTGAAAGATCTCCCTAAAAGTTACAAAATTATCTGTTAAAATAGTTTAAAATACCCTTTTCTCATCTTGTTCCAAACAGTCTCTTAAAATAAACAGAAGAGAAAAAGAGGCAGATGAAAATTTACAAGGGAAATGTCATGATAATTCAAGAATTAAAACCTCCTAAACAGTGGTTAGCAAAGCCAACTCTTTTTAAAGTACAATTATTCATATTACTGTAACTCATAATGAAACATTTCAATCTGTCCTATAATTAGTTCTGAATATTTGTCTTAAAAGGGTTCAGTATTACTAAATCAATAGTGTGATGTGAATATCATTCTCCATGATTAACATCAAGAACTATTTATTAGGTTTAAAAAGCTGTATGCACATATGCATTTTAGATATGAACAAAACATATTAACTTTGACCCTACTTTTAAGTGTTTCAAATGGACAGTTGTAAAAATGACAAGTTAAAATATTATCAATGGTTTCCAGTTATGTAACTATCTCTTGGACCAGCTTAAAAAGCAAAAGCAAAAACAGAAGCATATTGAATGTGAAATATTGTCCAACAAGAAATGTTATTTACGTGTTTTTAAAAACCTTTCCTTCTGAAAAAAATAAATAAAAATAAAAACCTTTCATTCTGAAGGGAGACTGGGCGGCTTAGTCGGTTAAACGTTGGATTTGAGCTCAGGTCATGATCTGGCAGTCTGTTGAGTTTGAGCTCTGGACTGGGCTCTGTGTCTCAGCCTGGAGCCTGCTTTGGATTCTGTCTCCCTTTCTCTCTCTGTCCCGCCCCCACTCGTGCTCTTTGTTTCACTCTCTCCCAAAAATAAACAAACATCTAAAAAAATTAAAAAAACCTTTCATTCTGCTAAGACAGTCAGCAATCACACCTGTGTGTCTGAAAGGCGTCTGGGTGGGCTGGCAAGTCCGCCCAGTCGCGGCTGACTGCTCTCCCCAGGGCCTTAGTGGCCAAGCCTGGAACTCTATCCCAGGGGCACAAACCTAGGTCTATCTTCCCCCACCTCCTGCACCTCAGCATCTTCCAAGTTTAAAAAAAAAGCAGAGAATCAAGGTTTTGAAATTCAGTGATTTATCAGTTAGAGAACTATGAGCTGTGACCAGAGTGACCACACATGTCAGTCTGTTTTGAGTGTCCCAATTTTTATTTGTCCAGACTAAAAGTTTGGCAGCATGAATAGAGAGTCCACGTTTAAATAATAAATTAAATGGTCAACCCCACTACGACCCAGGAGAAAGACTTTATGGTTTTAGACCTTAGTTACCTCTATGTTCATTCTCAATTCAGCAAAAGAATCACAATGAATGAACAACTTATTATTATGTATCAATTTATACGCCCAAGTCACCAAAGGAACAAGAAATTATAGCCATCTCTATGTTATCACATACAAACTTCACCACAATTCTGTAAGAACATTACTCACACCTTTTAGAGATCAGAAAACCAAAGTTGAGAGAAATTAGGCAACTTCTTAAAGCCCCTGAGGAAAAGCAACAGTGCTGGGGATTAACTGCAAGTCTCACTGGTGGAGAAGCCAACACTCAGCCACACTAATGATAAGGTCCTGAAACTAACTGCTAATTTAACAAGTGTTTTTGAATTCTCCCAATACTGATGAAAAAATGTGAGGGTGAAGAGCATACCTGGTTTAGAACTCAGTATGCTATAAGAACTCAACACCAGATATGCTATATGCAAAAATGTTCACTACAGCACTGTTCGTATGCCTGAAAAGCTGACACAATCTAAATGTTCAACAGTAAGAAACTAATCAAATAAACTATCATATTCATACAATAGAATACCAAGTCTGCGTTAAACATGATGGTAAAAATCTATATTTACTGACATGGAAAAAATCCATAACATATAAATACCGAAAATTTTAAACACAACATATAAGCTACAATCCTATCTTTTAAAAAGAATTGCTATCGCTTCTCGGCCTTTTGGCTAAGATCAAGTGTAAAAAGAATTGCTTACTTAAATGTAAATGTTAAAATAAGGCCTAAGGGCTGCACATCAAAATGTAAATAAGGGAGAAGGCAACATAGATGATTTTTAATTTCTCCTCCATAATTTTCAGTATTGTTCATTAAAAAAATTAAGAGTTCTACATTTTTTTTTAAATGTCATTTTTGAGACAGAGAGAGAGAGAGAGAGAGAGAGAGAGAGAGAGAGAGTGTGTGTGTGTGTGTGTGTGTGTGTGTGTGTGTGTGAGTGAGTGTGGGGGAGGGGCAGAGAGAGAGGGAGACACAGAATCCAAAGCAGGCCCCAGGCTCTGAGCTGTCATCAGACACTTAACTGACTGAGCCACCCAGGCACCCCATTACATTACTTTTTTAATTGGCCAAAACTATAAAGCTATTTGTACCAAGCATAGCAACACAATCTAACCTTACTTCTTCCTACTTAATTATCTATCTGGTCTTGTAAATCATTCCATATCAGTAATAATAAAATTGCTGGACTATAATTCACTTAATGAGTCTAATACTGATGGATATTTAGGTTGTATTCAATTTTTTGCTGACACTAACACAGATGAAACAAATATGCAAATACCCTTGTTCACTGGTCTCTATACATATATAGGAGTGCAGGTAAATTCCCAATTGCCATCCCCAGAAATGTACATTTTTACATTCTTTCAACAGTGCATAAATGACTTTCTTATTTCAGGTGGAGCTGGGCATCTTTTTATATGTTTAAAAAATCATCCTTATTTTATTGTGGATTGTCAACGTTTTTTTTTTTTTTTTTTTTTTTTTTTTTTATTTTTGGGACAGAGAGAGACAGAGCATGAACGGGGGAGGGGCAGAGAGAGAGGGAGACACAGAATCGGAAACAGGCTCCAGGCTCCGAGCCATCAGCCCAGAGCCTGACGCGGGGCTCGAACTCACGGACCGCGAGATCGTGACCTGGCTGAAGTCGGACGCTTAACCGACTGCGCCACCCAGGCGCCCCTATTGTGGATTGTCTATTCACATCCATTCCCATTTTTGCATTAATCTTTCCCTGATTAATTTACAGAAACTTTGTACATTAAACAAGGCAATTAGTTCTCTATCTGTCCCTATACCGCAAATAATTTTCCTAGTTTGTCATTAGTGTTTTGACATCATGTGTCTATTTGTCCATATACAAATACATGCTATGCATATGTACACACAGATTATATATGTGTATATATAAACAGATACTCTTTGTTATACTGTTTATTAATCTCATGAAAAAAATTTCCCTTTTTTTTTCTAGGTAAATTGTGGATCTGCTTTTTAATACTGAAATCTTTGATCTGTCTGGAATTTACTTTGGTATGTGGAAATAAGGTGGGGACCCAAATTAATTTCTTCTAGACAGGCAACCCGTGTCTCCTAATACCACATATTTAATAAACTACTTTCTGTTCACTAATACCATTTTTATTTATTATACCTTAAGTTTCTATTTTCTTTTGTTCTATTGTCTCTTATTTTAACGTCCTATTTATGTGCTAAAATAGATTCATATTGTATTTCGCTATCTAGATGCACAACTCCCTTTCTTGTAATTTCTTCTCCTTGGGCATTCCTGATGCTTACTTTTCTATGTGAAGTTCAGAATCAATTTGTCCAGTTTCAGATAAACCCTGTGCAGGAGGCAGCCACCAAGGTGGCCCTCAAGATCCTCACCTCTTGGTATTTATACCCTTGTACAATCCTCCTCTACAACGTATCAGGGTTTTTGGGTTGGTCTGTGTGACTAAGAGAATACATAAGAAGTGATAGAAAGTGGCTTTCTAAAGTAGGTCATGAATGCTATTGCTACTTCTACCTTGGATCAACCACTCTGGGGAAAGCCAAGCCCCATGAGGACATGAGGACACTCAAGTGGTCCTACATGGAGGTCCACAGGCAAGGAACTGAAGCCCCCACCAATAGTCAGCAGCAACTTGTTAGCTGTGTGAGTGAGCCATCTTGGAAACAGAACCTCCAACCCCAGTTACTCCTTGCAGATGGCCAGATGAGCCCTGGTCTATATCTTGGCTGCAAGTCCTCAGCAATCTCCAGAACCATCAGCTGAACCGCTCAATTGCTGACTCAGAAGCTGTGAGATCATAAATGTTTATTGTCGTTTTAAGGCACTAGGTTTTAAGGTAATTTGTTATGTAGCAACAGGTAACTAACACATGCTGTTCATGATTGTACTGGAACTGTGTTAAAAGCTTTAGGGACAACCAGTCTCTTCACAATAATGGACCTTCCTATTCAATACTTTTCATTTACGTAAGTCTTTTGTGCATTTCTCAGTAGCATTTTAAAGTTTTCTTTCATAGATTTAACTATTTTATCTTTTGGTTACTATTAAAAATGGAATTTTATCTTCTAGTATACTTTGCAACAGATTGTTGTTTATGTACGGAAAAGTATTCTATCCAATCACCTTTCTGAATTCTCTTAGAGTTTGGTATTGCATTTTCACTTGATTGTTTTTTAATCTTCCAGATACACAATGTTAGCCTCCGTAAGAAAGAATACTACACCTCCTCTTTTACAATCTTACTTCTCTTAATTTTGTCAGTTGCTATCTCCAGGATAATAAAATACTAGTGGTCATGTTTCACCTAAAAGTGAGATGAAGGCTTTGGCTTGAGAAAAAGATATTAGCATGTGGAGAAGTATTCATCTTTCCCCATATTATTATGAGTTTTAGATGAGAAGGGGAATTGAATTTATCTAATACCTTTCAGGAACTATGGAGTTGGCCAAATAACTTTTCTTAAGATACATTAACACAATATATTATATTAATAGCTTTTCTAACTGAATCATTCTTATAATGGTGAAGGTTTTTATTATAAAACTTTCTGTATCATTCACATGAATAAGCTCTTATATATAAATTAATAGAGGCTCATTATACCAGTTAAAACAATAAAGCCATTATACTTTGAAATAAATAAGCTAGGGAAAAAACACTTTTGCTTCTGCCTCTTTCCCAAATTCAATAAAAACAATTTTTTTTTTGTCATGTTCTAAAGCTTATTGCATGGTAACATTTTATATGGAATTAGCAGATTCCAAAATAGTTCTAGTTCATCATTGCCATCTAGTTATAATAACGAAAACTAAAAAACCTTTAAATAGTCTAATACAATTCTGACTCACCTGTTGTGCCTCAAAAGGATCATATGGCTCAGTATTGACCTCTTGATGTGTTATATTCCAGGACACCTTTGGGGAAAAACAAATAATTCCATTAAGCTCAATTCCTGTGGTAAAATAAATCCATTATGTAATGACATTTTAAGACATGCTCACAATTTTTTCGAGGTGTGTTTTATTTATTTTTCTCCAATTTCAATAACTCACACTTTCTACAAATTCTTGTATTAGGAAAGAGCTATCATGTAGAATTGGTAAAAATGAAAATGATTTTGGTTTATTACTCTAACATGTGCTTTCAGAGCTTTCTAGAAAACAGAAAACATAATGAGGAGGGGGATAATCCAACAAGGGTCTAATGAATTCATGCCCGATAAAGTGAACTACAGAACATAAACTTATTCTCATGCTTGTTAGTAACTTTTATTCACATCTCTTTTGTTTCTCTCCACCTGGTTGTCTTTTTAGAGAAACTGGTTTTCGTAAAAGAAACTGGTCACATGTAGCCCAGACTCTGTTTTTTGGGGCCACCTGTGCCAAAAGCATATTTCCTTTCATTCTCCATACAGTAAGTCTATGGGGGCAAGCACCCCACGTTGTGAGGTTTCCTGGTCTAGCTCTAACTGGGTAGGTAGGCTGGTGTGTCAGGGCTTCAATACCAGGATGTGCAAGTGCCTCAGAAGTAACTACATCATCCTCAATGGTGCCATTATTAATCATTAACGTGATGGCTCCATCTGCTGATTCCTCTATCTCATTTCTCAACTGGTACAAAACTTGGTTAGGGAAGAAGGGTATTATTTACTAGACCCAAAAATTCTTTCTGAATTACTGATCATGCCCTACAAACGGGTTCATATTTTTAAAACATTTCCAGGCAAAAGCTTTCATAACCATTATAAAGTCAATAATTTAAAAGAATTTTAGTAAATGGCAAAGAAAGATGAAAAGGAAAATTTAACTTCAGTATTGAGATTACTTTTTTCTATTTAGGTCTTACCTGTATAGCAGCCATTTGTCTATGTGGAATATTTGTTACTTCGTCGGTACTTTCTAGATTTACTTCCCACTTGTTGGCAGAATTTCCACAGTGACCTTCATGGCTGTTAGACCCACTGAGGGCTGTACCGTCACCATTCGTGCTGCACTGTGTCTTTACTGATACTTCCAAAGATTCCTGAAGGATCTGTGTTTTAGGGGCAATCTCGTTACCAGGAGGAGTATTCTCAGCATTCAAATGAGGACCCTCAAAATATACAGCAGCACTTTCATCTGGTCTGTCACTGGCTACAAACGATGGCGCCACTGGTACTGATCTTTGCAGCTGATATTCAGAAGGAACGTTGGCTAGAGGTGTATAAATGTTAGTGTACTGGGGCAAACTGGGTAACACGTTCATATATGTTGGTGGTGTCTGGGTAATGTCAAATCCCCGAAAGGGGAGGTATGTACAGTATCCTGTGACCAAATGGGATTGAGACCAGTAGGTTGGTTTCACATCCTCAGAGGCTGGTTTGGGAGAATTACAGGATACTTGCTTGTGACCGGCATCCTCAGACACTGATGTGGGAGAATCAAGAGAGACCTCCTTGGGCTTCTCATCCTCAGAAACTGATCTAGAAGAATTATCAGACACTGGTTTCGGCTTCACAGCTTCACAGGTTGGTTGGGGAGAATTAGCAGATACAGGTTTGGGCTTCACGTCCTCAGAAGCTGGTGCCGAAGATAACTCAGACACTGGTTTGGACTTTACATCTGGTTTAAATTCCCTCGCGGTTGGATTCAGTGGTAGTTTAACTCGTAAATACTCCCCTGTTTTTGAAATTTCTTCCACTTTTGTCTTAATGTTTTTCTTCTTTCTCTTTTTCTTAAGCCGTAATGCAACTTTCTTCAATGCAATACAGTTGTCAATCACAACAAAACGAGGACATCCTAAGAGAAAAGATTTCAAACCTCCGGCTTTTTCTAGTATTTGCCGAGTTTCTTCTGGGAAGAATTCATATTCTTCAGAGAACATTTTATTATTCATGTCCAAGGGACCATGCTCTTCCAACAACTGAGAGAAATAACTTGGAAAAAATTTATGTTTACATGTTATTACAAGGAAGTACTTAAACATGTTCTTTTGAAAAAAGTGTTTCCCCCAAAATTCTCCCAAAGAAAAATACTATTTCACTTCCAACTGATCTCAACACCTCCCCAACAAACATATTATACTCATATTAAATCTGACAAAAGCTATATGCAATCAGTGATACTCTAGAAGCAAAATTTTGTTTACCCTTGGAGAATAATCCTTAAAAAATTTGTTGGGAAAAAAACCAAAAAGGGATTAAAAAGTTATTTCATAAATTTCAATTACATAATTATACAATCTATTTTAAAAGTAATGAAAAGAAAATTTATTCAAGAAAAATAACAAGAGTATCAGTAACAAGAATGTCAAATGAGAAGAAATCAAATTTCATTAAAATCCTATTGGAATTTACATACAGTAAAACTCAACATTTTTCTGTTTAGGAATATGCAATGATTCAGAAGTACTGAAACTAATCATGTCTGATCAATAAACCAATACAAACAAAACAAAAAATCAAATACATCAATATAGCAGAGGATCAGACACACATAATGGGGTGATCCCTTAATCTACATCCAGTCCTAGACTGGGGTGCACTCCAGTTAAGGGGCTATTTTCTTTTCCCATTCTTGTGTCAGGCTCCAAGAGCCTTCCTCTTCCATTAGAATCTGGTATTCAGTCTATAACAATGGCATAACTAGCAACCAAGACACATACTATGCAATTTCAAAGAAATAGAGCCTCCACATTTTTTCCACTGCCTAAGTAGCAATGAATTTTTCAAACATTGAGGCAGGACAAAATTTAACAAGGGTCCCCAGCCCAAAGGGAAAGCGTGTTATAAACCATATTGTGAATAAAATTTTTATAGTTGCTATTATTTGAAACGCAACACAAAAATGAACTTTAACTCTATTTATACATCTTTCTAGCCCTGAAAAATCATCTCTGTAAGGGAAACACTGGGTCCAAAATAGCATAAATATGACTTCTTTATAACCAGTGTCTTACAGGGGTTAGCAACCATCCATTGACGCACAGAACAGTGGTACTGGTATGGCTGTTCGGCAGACATGAAAGAGGCCAAAGCTCTAATGAAAGATGCTAGATACAACTGAAACAAGGAGGCTGACTCCACTTCTGCCAAGTTAAACAAGATGCATCTCTCTCATCATTGCTCCTGTTCAAAGTCTCAGACTCTAAAAGGGATAGTGTTCCTGCACTTCAGAACCAGAGGTAAAAACGGCACACTACATGAGACAGCAGTTTAAACAAACAAAAACCTAACTATACCAGAAAGATTAATAGTTCTTATGTTGTTATCTCATATATGCAAGTACATGTTTACTCGCGTACATATATTTTCACACTTGGATAGGGACCATCAGGGTCTGAAACGGTCATGGCTGGCCTTTCATAGTGCCATTACAGGCCACTGAAGGCACAGGGGCACGGGACAGGATGAAGAAAACATTTGGGAAAGCATTCCCACCCTAGTATGCTGGCAGTGGTCCTTTGACAAATCACTGTTTTGTAGAAGCTCATGATTCTTCCCTCACAAAGTCATTCCCTTTACAACACCGTGTGATCAGACCAATGATGCAGCTCTCTTGCTACTTGCAAGCTGTGCGAAAGGACTGTGTCTTCTACTTTGTCTGCAATCTTCCACAGTGCTTAATCCTAAGTGGTTAAATAAATCGTGGCTGACTAATTAATACCACGAAAGAGGTGGTAGGAAAAGCTAAGTGCAGAACGCTACCCAGTGAAATACAATTCCCTTCAACTATCTAAAATCATAAATTGTTAGAACTAGAAGAGGGTCAAGTCAATTATACACCAATCAGTCTAATCCCCAGCTTCACAGTGGAATACGTGAGTCAGGATAAAATTAACAGCAGTTATCCCAATATTCTGGATTCCTTGCGTAATATTTTTTTTTCTACTCTAACACTCTTGTCATACACAAAATTTTAGTTTCATTTTTCTTTCTTTTACCCACTGGCCACTAAAAGAAATCATTCTTTTTTTTTTTTTTTAAGTTTTATTCATTTATTCATTTATTCATTTAAGTAATCTCTGCACCCAACATGAGGATCGAACTCACGACCTCGAGATCAAGAACCACACGCTCCTCCGACTGAGCCAGACAGGCACCCCTAAAAGAAATCGTTCTTAAGCTCATCATCACATGTCTATTTTTGAAAATTCAGAGAAAGAATTGTTTTGAGGTGTAACTTCCTGTAAGTTTTTGACTTTAAAGTTTTATCTCAAAATACATCAGCCTATTTTCTTCCTCATAAAGTTGTTTAATTTCCTCCCACTTGTAACAGTAATAAATTCTTTAAGAAGCAAGGTCCTGACAATGACACAGTTTAGCTTCAGTTTCAGATGCTTGAAGCAAAGCCTACCATATTTTAAGAAATACTAGTGTAGTTTTATAGCTGTTTCCATGGGGTCATCCAGGAGTTTTCTGGAAATATGATATGCTCAGCATTTCAACTCTAAAGAAAAACCATAGGGGCGCCTGGGTGGCTCAGCCGGTTGGGTATCTGACTTTGGCTCAGGTCATGATCTCATGGTCAGTGAGTTCGAGCCCCGCATCGGGCTCTGTGCTGACGGCTCGGAGCCTAGAGCCTGCTTTGGATTCTGTGTCTCCCTCTCTCTCTGCCCCTCCCCCACTCACGCTCTCTGTCAAAAAATGAATAAACATTAAAAAAAAATTTAAAGAAAAACCATAAAGAAGGGCCTGGGAGCATAACCAGACTGAAAAGGAAAGAAGCAACTGGGGAAAACAGAAGAAAGGACTAAACTATGGATGAGTAACAGGTTTTCTGCGAGAATAACCAGGTCTTAAATTAATTTCCTATTGCAGATCTTAACCCTCAATTTCTCTTCTTAAGGAAGGTAGCATGCACTACTTAGTAATACCAAGCTCAAAATGGTAACTGCTTGCTAGATTTTCCTGAACCCTTTACTCCATTATTTCATCTACCCTACTCAGACTCGTTGATTTCATATTCACATTTCAATCCCAAAGTAACAGCCAAAGTTATTTAAAAAGAAAAGTCTGTTTCTCTTGTATCATGTCAATGTCAGGAAGACAAGTCTCCCGTACAATACAGAGATACAAGGTCCTGTTACCTTTACTATCATTCCAGCAGAACACCTGTTACCTCAGCAGAAGTAATAATGGGATCCTGGTATCCTCATTACCCAATAAAAGGGCAACACTTTGACAAGCTACATTACTTGTCACTGGACTTAGGAGATGCTAAACAACAGCATCCATCAGCAAAAGAACAATGAGATCAAATAATAATAGGACTCCTTGTCAAATGTAGAACTCCCCCCTTATCCACAAGAGAGATGTTCCACAACCCCGGGATGCCTGAAACCACAGATAGTACTGAGCCCTATACTATTTTTTCCTACACATATATACCTATGATAAAGTTTAAGTTATAAATTAGGTGCAATAAGAAATTAACAGCAATAACTAAAAATAAAATAGAACAGTTACAATAATATACTGTAATATAAGTTACGTGAATGTGGTCTCTCTCTCAAAATTTTATTGCACTATCCTCACTCAATTCTTGCAATGATAGGAGATAAAATGCCTCTGTGATGAGATGAAGTGAGGTGAGTGACACAGGCACTGTGACGTAACATTAGGCTACTACTGACCTTCTGACACCACGTCAGAAGGAGTATCATCTGCTTCCGGACTGCGGATGACCACAGGTAAGTGAAACCTCAGAAAGCGAAACCAAGGATAAGGGAGGAGTACTGTATACCCTGGAATTCATGATGAAAGATATGGCTGGAAACTTTTACAGTCCTATCAGCACATACCAGGGTCAGTTTCAGAGACAGAAAATATCTATATTAGCAGCTCAAACTGACAAAACCAATTATTAGTAGTATTCTGAATTTATTTATTTATTTTATTTACTTTACTTATCTATCTATCTATCTATCTATCTATCTATCTATCTATCTATCTACTTATAAAAGGTCCTGGCTGCCCTCAAGTACCAGAGCCTGGGTCCAGCCAGACCACTGTGGTTATTTTGTTTTTTAAATGTTTATTTATTTATTTTGAGAAGAGGGAGGGTGGGAGGGAGAGACAGGGGGAGAGAGAGGGAGTGAGAGAGGGCGAGAGAGTAGGGGGAGAGAGAATCTCAGACAGACTCTGTGCTGTCAGTGTAGAGCCCGATGTGGGGCTCCAATCATCTCAAGAATGGTGAGATCATGACCTGAGCTGAAACCAAGAGTTGGGACACTCAACCAACAGAGCCACGCAGGTGCTCCAGGATTCTAAATTTAAAATTAAAAACCCTCAGTTAACTTTGTGCACTACACGACAAAAGCCATAAAAATACTTTCCTTCCCCACTTTGTAAGCCAATAAATGATTCCTTTAATAAGCAAAAGGGACACAAATTAAACAACCTGCAATCTTTAACTGGCAGCTTCAGTATGAAATAATACTAGTAGGAATGTTAAACTACTTACTCATACAGAGTTGAACATTTTTGTTTTGGGTTAATGTCCCACAGCTTCTTGTTACGGACAACATATTCACTGCTGTGCTGTTCATAGATAGCTTCAAATTCTTCTACATCTTGCCGAAGGTGGTCAGGTACCACAAATGGGCCTGCAGAATTTGGATTGCGTCTGCTGATTAAAAAAAGAAATTTTTTTTGTGAGTCCTAAACTTTGAGATGACCCAGAATATTTAAATTAAAACAAAGATAGTAACATACGACTCAGCCTTACAATGCAAAAAAACACTACCAGATAATTAAATGCAGAAAAGTTACCCGTGTGTGTGTGTGTGTGTGTGTGTGTGTGTGCGCGTGTGTAGACATTTATAAACCGTGTGTGTGTGTGTGTGTGTGTATACATTTATAAACCTCCAAGGAAGCACTTTTAACTAACTACTTACTCTTGATCCCAAGAACAAATTTTTTGAAACTCCTGGTTTTAAAAGTATCAATGTTATATTAATTATAACTTGTTAAAGATTTTGTTATAACTGCTATTAATTTAAGCTAAAGTGAGATTGGAACCAGTAAAACACTTAACAAAAAGATTCTTTTGCTAAAGTGTACGATTTTGCATTCTAAAAAGATGTAGCAGTTTGTGAGTTCTAAAACAAGACTACCAGGTTTAATCCTGGCTCAGACATGTACAAGCTTCAGGTTCTTAGGCACTCAACTACACTGTGCATGAATCCCCTTATCTGTAAAATGTACATAATAACAGTACTTATCTCCCAGGGTGAAGAGTATATTCAATGAATTTGTATATGTAAAGCCCTGAGAATAGTACCTGGTACATAAGTTCTGTCTAAGTATGGACTATTACTATTTGAACTTAAAATAATTCCTCCATTTAAAGAATCCATGAAAATGTGCAAAAGCAGCTCTTATGACAACTCCTTTAAGAAATGTGGGGGCGCCTGGGTGGCTCAGTTGGTTGAGCGTCTGACTTCAGCTCGGGTCACGATCTCACAGTCTGTGAGTTCGAGCCCCGCGCTGACGGCTCAGAGCCTGGAGCCTGTTTCAGATTCTGTGTCTCCCTCTCTCTCTGACCCTCCCCCATTCATGCTCTGTCTCTCTCTGTCTCAAAAATAAATAAACATTAAAAAAAAAAAAATTAAAAAAAAAAAAGAAATGTGAAAAAAAATGGGTTTCTGGTTCATAAAAGAATATGACAAAAAGGTCATTGCTACTCACTACTTTTACTTTTTCTTATGTCTACTTGTTTTCTGAAAACTCAGTTTCAACAACTAGATGCCACTGAAAATCATTCACATCTAAGATTGAACATCTAAAACATCTTCCTCTCTATTATAGCAAATATGCTAGTAATTATCAGTAGGAAATTCTCTTCACTGAACATTTTAAAGACTATTTCCTAAATCTTTCCCATAGTATCTTGCATACAGTAAGTTCCCAAACTTATCTGATGAATGTCATTAGCCCAATGATTTTAATGTTGTTTGCAGGAATTCTTAATGCTGACAAGCCATATTATAAAATCAACCAAGATGGATCACACTAGGCTGTCATAACAGATGCACATATTTAGATAGTGAAGTTAGAGAAATAAAACACAAGTTTAAATTATGTTAAATTAATACCACTTGCTAAGTTAATACACTTGAGTTAAAATTTGAAGCACACATTTTCAATTTTACTTACTTGTGGTCTTCACCTGAAGTGATAGTCTCATTATTTGGGGTTACTGAAGATGTTCCAGACCCCACTAACATAGGCTAGTTTAAAACACACAAAAATGAAAACAATTTTCTACCTTAAAATTCCATGAAAAAAAATTAGCATTAAAACAAATGAATGCTTATATAAATATGCATGCAAATTGCCAATATGTAAGACTTATCTAAATTTCCTTGTGAACAGGAACACATAGTAATAAAGTTTCAACACCCATAAATAGGCCCAACTTAACATTCAGGTAGCTTCCAATGCTCAAAAAAAACTCAAATGTCAAAGATAAAAAGCCAAGTTTTAGCAGAACTTACAGAGAGCTGCTCTAATCCTCCTCTAGTATCTATCTGTTCACTGTCTCAACTCCTGCCCTCCTGAGCTCCCACATACATGACAGCCATGAAGAACCCCCCAGAAGATAAATAATGCCCATATGGCTCATGGGCTTGGAGCAAATCTTTAAATCCTAAAAAAAGTCTTTCTCTATAAAGTACTTCAAAATATCCCCAAGAACTTGTTAATTCTAATTTATAAATTCAATTAACTATTTTAGACAAGAATTAATACCAAAATACTCCATACCTTTGAATCTTTTGGCTTCTTTTTCTTGCCTTTATTTTTTATCTTGGCAGAATTAAACTGGAAAAATGGGGGAAAAAAACAAAGAACACTCAAATAACAGCATGATGAAGCTCTGTATAAAGTATATACTGGTTTTAGCCACAAATTGAATATACACAAAATGCTGAACAAAAATAACACTTCATATGTTAGCCCTAGTGTTATGATTTATAATAGAAAATAAGAGAAAGCCTAATAATGACTGTTATAACTAAAATTGCTTCCAAAAATTTTTTAATGTTTTATTTCTCAGAGAGAGTGTGTGTGTGTGTGTGTGTGTGTGTGTGTGTGTGTGCACATGCAAAGGAGGGGCAGAGAGAGAGGGAGAGACAGAATCCCAAGCAGGCTCTGCACTGTCAGCCCAGAGCCCGATGCAGAGCTTGATCTCACGAACTGTGAGATCATAACCTGGGATGAAATTAAGAGTCGGATGCTTAACCGACTGAACCACCTCTTGGTCCAACATTTTAATAAGGTGTATGTTATTTCAAGTAATTAATCAGTCTTTTAGAGTAATTCCGATTATATGCTACCACCATTTCAATGACATTCCTTTTCTTTTCTTTTTTTTTTTTTTTAATGTTTTATTATTTATTTTTGAGACAGAGAGAGACAGAGCATGAACGGGGGAGGGTCAGAGAGAGGGAGACACAGAATCTGAAACAGGCTCCAGGCTCTGAGCTGTCAGCACAGAGCCTGACGCGGGGCTCGAACTCACGGACCGTGAGATCATGACCTGAGCCGAAGTCGGCCGCTTAACCGACTGAGCCACCCATGCGCCCCAACATTCCTTTTCTTAAGGTAAACTGGACACTCTACGCCTAGCCAACTCTGAGGCACAGTGGACTTAGAAGACGTTTAACTTCCCACTGGGTGTGTTAGTTGTGTTTCCATACTTAGCTGGGCAGTATTTCACAGGCAGATTAAGAAAAGTTTCAAGTACAGATGACCTGATCCTAAAAATCAGTAAATATGCATCTTTCTGTTTGAAAACTGCCACAACCTACTAAGAAAAACGACTCTGGAATTATTTTAACTTAACTTAGTTTGGAGCCATTCAAAACAAAGTCTCTTTGTTTTCCTTACAGAACAAAACATTAGAATTTTAATCATTACAGATAACTTTTCATTTTTAGGCAGGAGATGACTCAACTCCTTCCCTATTTCTGAGACTAACAATTATTAGTTGCGAAACTTTATGGACATTGTCTAATTTAAGCCTCTTGAATTTGCTGATTGCTGATTGTCACTCTAATTCCAAGAGGAAGACTGGCATTAACATTCTATAAATGAGTATATGTTAGCCAGAAATCCTCCATGTTTGGTTCTAGAATGCCACCTGTGATGTAAATAAACACTGGCCTGGGTACTCCTCTCTTCCTTTGGCTAACACAAATTAACACGATGAAAGCAATCAAATAACCTACCGGCACATCACCACTGTCTTGTTTCCTTAATACAGTACAGCGGCTGTCTGTAGGAAAATACCAATAATTTGTGAGAAAATGAAATTTTTACACTGACAGCACACTAAAGCCTTAAAGAAAATCACCGCAGACACTACTATCATCAACTATATTTTGCTCCTTATTTTGCTTTGACACAAGTTTAGTTTAGAAACCAAGAGCAAATGGCCAATTAAATGGAAACCAACTACAAAGAATCACAAAATGTCAATCTAGTTCAGCATAATTTGAGTGCCTTCTAGATATCAAACTCCGTGCTAGGTGCTGTGAATACAAAGATGCAGAGAATAATCCCTGTCATAGATACGCTTGTATTCTAAGCTTATGTTGTACAAATACACAAGCAAGCAAATACGGGCAACCCAGAGTGCCAAGTGCCCCAATAAATACAATGGAAACAAAGCTGATGGAATAATACAGTTTTCAAGGATAAAGGCCCAATGACAGGCCAGGGAGGGCTCAGAGAGGGATGCAATATCAAAATGAGACTTGAAATAAACAAGCAAAGGGGCAGGACGTACCTGGAGCAAATGCAGGAGCAAAGACATGAGGCAGGAAAAGTACGAGGAGGGTTTGTACACCTTCAAGAAGTGGGGTGTATGTACACAGGGCACATGGGGAGAGTGATGATAAATCACACAGATGTGAATTTAATGTGTAGGCAAAACTAAGCAAGTGTTTAACAGAATTGTTACAGTTGTATGAAAGAGATGTTCCAGAAGAGTCACTAGTGGCAATATAAGAGGAAGATCTGTAGTGGGAAGATCTAAAGAACAGACACCAGTTTGGAGGCTACCAGCGTGGTCTAATCATGGAACGCTTATTAAGGTTCTGACCTAGGGAAGTGGAGATGGACAGGAGAGGAGAGATCAAAGATAAAGCTTACTGGAACGGGTGACAGACTAGATATGGGGTAATAGGGAAAAGGAAGAATCAAGACTTTTTTCAGGGTTTCCTGCGTATATACAAGATATACAACAATGTTACTGAGATAAATTTAGGAAAAACAGGTCTCTGGGGATACAGTAAGTGGGTTCAGGCACACTGCTCTTAAGGGACCTTTTAGTTGTCTACAAAGAACTACCAACAGTAAAACAGTATGCAGAGTTCAGGAGACAGGCTGAAACTCTGAATTAGTGATAGGACTGGATGTTTTTATGTACAAGATCAGTGGATTCTGAAAAGTTTTAAGAAATATAATCATCCCTTTAAATGAAAAGAGACAAAATTGAAAATGTCTGGAGTAAGGGTGAGAAGCACAGCTCTTGGAGAGAAAATCTGTTGGGATGGCTAGTCATTTGGTTGGTGGCTCCTGACTCTATGACTAAAAGCAGAGGAACAGTCATAGTATATCTGGGGTACAGAACACAAGAATCAGAAAAAATGCACACAAAGAAAGAATTGTGTCCTTTTTAGTTATTTTGTTGTGTGATCCAAACATGCATCGGGTTTTGTAAGCTCAGTCCCCAGACAGTATTTTACTACCAGCAGCAGCAAACTGACGGCAATAAATTCAGGCTATCAAGAAGCACGTCACCTCCAGCCATGAAGCTGTGTCCTGGAAAAATAAGCCATCTATATTTGAATGTGCTCCTTCCTAAGACCCAGAACAAAAGCAAGCTTTTCAGTTCCTTATACGTATGAAATTTGTAATGTGTGATACTTCTGTACAAGGCTGGACTTTTTAATGCGCTCTTTAAAACAAAGCATGAAATTTTAGGTCTAACTGCTGACAACATGTAAAGCAAATACTAAGGAATGCTGAGGGATTGGGGTGGGGTGGGAGATTATCATAAGACATACATGTAGTACCAAAGATAAGTTAAAATTAATATAGAATCTAAGAATATTAGAATTTTGAAGCAAAATGGGACCACACAGATGAATGGCTCTAAATCCTATCACTTCAATGATGAAGAAACTAAGATCCAAGGGAAACTAAGGAATTAACTACTAGTCCTCCTATTCTACCAAACTGGACTCCATGCCACTACCCAAACAGGTGACCTGACTCCCTCCTCAACCCCATGTCTCTAATCCCAGGTGTCAACTTGGGAGGTGTCCAACTACCTCCCCGTTCACAGCTTGGACTCCAGTGCTGCACCAAGGGTTCGCCCTCCCCAGGAAGAGCACAAGGGCTTGATCCTCCATTTGAACCCCCAGCACTCTTTCTGATCCTCTCTTATTGAGCTTACGGCCATATTATAGTTATTTGTATCTTCATCTTACTCCCTTTTCGACAACATAAGGTCTTGAGGGCAGGGACTAGTATAAACATTTCTGAGTTCCTGGTTAACACCCAGCTCAGGCAGGGGCCTTGAAGAAGTAGTAAAAACAAAGTTTTTAATGAACTGAATTAGAGAAGAAGCTGGGCCATAACCTACTTTTCCTAACTCCCAATTCTAAGTTCTTCCCACTACAACAGATGTGCTATTTATAGATTCTGCAAACATCACCTCCTCTGCAGGGCAATGTTTTCTTGAATGTTAAACATCAAACCATTTACTAATAAATTCTGTCCACTTAATATGCAACCTTTGCCCTGATACTGTTAAAGTACCTAAAATGAGAACAGTATGGTACGTAGTCAGTATAATATACCCATCTGAGTATCTCTATAACACTTGGCTCAACAGAGTAAAAAGATTCTATGACAAAAAAAAAAATCATTATTCTTAATCACTAATTTGCCCACATAAGCTGACTGTACCATAATTCTCACTATTTTTTTAAGTATTAAATAAGCTAGGTCCTTCGGAGATATTTTTCCTCCTTAGATATAACATAAACTAAAACTCAGTCTACATACCCATTATATCAAAGAATTCATCTAAAGCATTATGCAACGCTGGGAACTTGTCTCTGTGTTCTTCTAGCAGCCATATTAAACATCGTGCTTCCTTCAATGATGTTGGCTCACAGAAATAATCCAGTTGCTTTCCTTCTATAGAGGCTAGTTTATGACCGTATTTCTCATTCCAGAGAAAAGTCATGATGCTAAAATCAAGCTCCTTAAGAGATGCTCCATAACGAGAAAAAAAAGGTCCCGTGGCATCTAGACCTGTAATAAAAACAAAACCCAAATCAGAAAAAGGGAAAATCATTTACAGTAAAATCACACTCAGTCTTACTGAAAGCAGTTCAATTATAATTTGCTTACATTTTCAGTGAAAAATACATATTTGAACATAAACTTGTTCAAGCTATTTTGCATTTTAGAATATGACTTAACACTGATAGGCTAATGACAATCATTCTTCTCTATTAGTTGAATAAGATGGACCAAAAGCTTCTTACAAAATAGCTCGTATATTAAAAGTTTATAAAGTTATTTTTACTAGACTGAGGCAATGAAAGCAGGCATTAAATTCCTTTAAAAATATAACAACTTTTTCACTAATTCAAAATGATGTTCATCCTAATTAGTGCAAGCTAGCAAGATTTTACAGTGCTTTTCTATATATCTTTCACAGGAACAAAAAATCAGTAATATGCAAAAGCTTCCCAAATGCCTTTAAAACAGGACATGGGTAACCACCCCCACCCAATCCCTCCATCAATGGCTCCTTACCCTCCTCCAAAATCAGGATAGTCACTATTCCCACTGTTACTCCACTTGCTACCCAATCAGAGAAAGAAGTAGCTGCAAACTCGTACTGCTACTGAGGGAGGGGCGGTGAGCCCTGACCCTACCAACAGCCACCAAAAGGCAAAGGTTGGCTCTGTTCTGTCTTCCCACTCGCCTCTGATACAGCATGATCACCTCGTGTTGGCCATGGTTTATCAGTCAGCAAATGAAGCAGACTGCTGAGACAAAATTACCTTGGATGGCGGTTTCTTCCAGATGAAATAGTTACCTTGCAGTGGTCATGATGCATGAAAAATGTGCTCACTGAAGGGAAGGCAAGAGATGGCTTCTAGTATTAAAATGTTAACCTCTTCCCACACCCTGCATGTGACCTGACCTCTCATGTTAAATATGCACATGATGTGACTCCACAGTATAGACTTTTGTTGAGAAGTAAAATTCCAAGAATTGGAAATTACTTGCCTTAAATATATATGAGTTTTACATCAGGATTATAGTACAGCCTTACTTTAATTAACATGCCTGAAGTAATTTAAATAGAAACAATTTTAAATACTATGCATACATACTTATTAAAATGATACTTTAATCTACAGAATAAATGTGAATTATATCAAAAGGCCACATTAACATTTCCATCAGTGAACTATAAGGCTCAAATGTTCTAGTTTACCCAAAGCAACAATGGCAGGCACTCTTGCCCAGGTAAACATAACCAGAAAGCCTACTTCTCCTGAGCCTATCTTCCAAAGCAGATTAAAGTGAGAATAACATTGTAATTTATTATTTGATTGTTAGTAGATGCTAATGACAACCTGATCACTTAAGAGTGATTTTCTGGGACCAGAAACCCATGCAGACCTATGCTCAAAGTAGCAACACTCAGCTATCAACTATGTTGAGCTTGCTTCTAGCCTACTTTGTTTCCACTGACAGAAATTTATCAATACACTCCCCAAACTCTAGAATTCTAACAGCTCCCTGTCCCTAAAAATTCCAGCAGATCCGTGTGACTTGCAGAGGCCTGGCAGGCTCACTCTTTGGACTGCCCTGCTACGGCTCCTACTGGCCTTGTATCCAACTGCTGCCAACGGAGTCATCTACCATTTGAGGCCAGTTGCCATCACGGTCACCAAGGTAAACAGTGCCCTGGTAGGTACCCAGAAAACTCTCAATCTAGTGTTAGACAACAACTCTATCTGCAGCTGCTTTCTGAGGTCCCTGCATGGCCTTGGGCTGCTTGGGGGGAGGAGAGGGTCTTCCTCAACCAAATTAGGAAAATCAGGAACAGTAGTAGCAGAGTTTTATAATCCTGTGATTCAACCTCAGAGAATTTTTCTCATGATCTTTAGATACGGATTGCCCTCTGTGATCCTAAGCAATTAGTTCCATCCATTCTTTCCTCTAAGTTTTCTAAGGAATCTGTCTACAGAACTGCACGGTCCCAGAGGGCACTCGGACAGCTGCCTGGGGGTGGGGTGGGGGGTGGGGTGCTATTTACCCATGACTGTGCCTACTATTCACGTAGTTTACACATTTACAAATAGTAGCAAAATATAGGACTGGATTTTCTAAGTGACTGAACTTTCTTGTGTTTACACCTTTTGAAAAGGTAACTTATCTATAACCGTAATCTATCTATAAAATAACCTAAATTGTGAATTGGGAGGAAACAGTACTTTTAACCAGACAAATTTGTGGTCCTACATTTAAAAAAATCATATATGATGACAGAAAAAAAGAGGGTTCAGAGGCAGATATATCCAGCCTTCCTACTAATAAACAGCAGCCCTCGAGTTCAGTGGCATTACCAAAGCTGTTCAGTTTCTGGATCCAGGCAGCTAATTTGGGCTCCACTTCTTTAAGCTCGCTCAAAACATGCAGAAATATCCTGGTCTTTACTCTATTCTTCTCTTGAATCAAGTGACGAATGACATAGTCCACCGCTTCATTTAGAAAATTTCTGCTAGAAAAACAGGTTGTGTAGTCTTCTGTGCTTAAAACCTTCCAAGAAAGCAATTCTTTGAGAAGCTTGGAAGTGTTCAGAATACCAGATTTTATCTTGTCAGCATACTGCTTTATGCACTGCAGAATTCTGTCATCAAGGAACTGGCAACTCTGAACATTGTCTACAGTTTCTAAGGATAAAGAAAAGTGGTCAGTTAAAGTAAGCAACGGGGCCAATTTGCAAAGATATAAACTGAGAAAGAAATAATATAACATTACATAATAACGTAAAGTACGGTTCAGAGGAATTCTTAATGTTTTAAATAAACTCAAGAAATTTGGAAAATAATTGCTTAGCAATATGTTTGAAAACACAGTCACATTAAACCAAACACATCAGAAGTTAAGTACTCCTTCACTCTGTACCACTCATGTAACATCGAAAAACTCAGTTCCTCCAAAATAGGGTTACTTTCCTCAACAATCCTAACCCAGCCTTATCAACATTTACATTCAATAACTATGTTTAATCACTAAGAATGCAAAGAGTGTTTTCTGGAGTTGAAGGGATCATTTATTCAGTTGAATTCAATTAATATTTGGTAGTTACTATTAGGTTTTTCATCTTATTATTGGATCCTAAATCACAGGATCCCATGGAGCTGTTGATTCCAAGCTGGAAAATTTCTCAGAAAATTTCTCAGAAGTTCATGTTCCCAACCCAGGCATCTCCCTTACAGAGGGCCATTTAGCCCCTTGAAGCATGCAAAATTAAAACACATTCACCAAAGACTTTTACAGTAGAAAAGATAATTTTGATTGGTGAAACATTAATGGAATACTAAATAAAACATAAAAACAAGAGGAAATATTTCATTTTGGGAACAGCCATCACAGTAGAAAACAAGAAAGATTAACTTCCTTCAGCTGAAAACTGAAAGTAGTCCTGGGGATGTAATGTACAGCATGGTGATTACAGTTAATAAGACTGGATTGCACATTTGAAAGTAGCTACTAGAAG